>NC_092505.1:74641625-75891625 GCF_047511675.1 Marmota flaviventris
TCCTGCTGCCTCAGGTGCCCGCTCCTTTGGAGAGAATTGGCATGCGGAGCCCGGTAGAGGCAGTATATTCCCGGGAAGTGTGGGGTAGAGTGCCAGTGAGAGTTGGGGAATAAAGAGTTGCAGTTTGAATCTACAAGGCTTTGTGGTGGCTCAGTTATTTTGTGCCCAGCCAGACTTTGGCAGTTTTGATCATATTTCTCCTAACTTAGCATAATAGTAATTAATAATGGTATGTGGTAACATTAAAAGCCTGAAGCAAACTTGTTTATCATATAAAATATTGGTTTGAGAGTCTGAAATTTGTAGTTGGTTAGGAAGGAAATAGTGGTAAAGTAAGATTTTTATGAATGTAATTTTGGAGCTGATATGAATTTTGTAATATCAATTATATTTTGTAAGTTTTCAAATAACCTCTTTAATGTTACATTTCTACATACTACCTCTGTAATTAGAAAAGTCTTTGTTTATGTTTCCTAATAGCATCTAATAATCCATGAGTCAACAGGGCCCAAAGAAGGAACAGAAAAGTGGTAATGTTTCAAAAATATCTTTGTTAAAGAGATGGAAATATAGTACTTTTCTATACAATCAACACAGGGTTTTTACTCAATTTGGTTAGCAAGAGAAGACCTATATGATTTGAGACTTACATTGCACTATTCCTGGAAAACATGGAACTGCATATTGGCAGGGAGCAATACAAATAAAATAAGCTAAACAATACTCTGTTGTTGGTTGACCCACCCTCCCTCTATACTTAGACATACAGAAAACCAGTTTGTTCCTTTTTCCGTAAAATTGCCAATGTCTGCACTTTCCATTCTTAATCCCTTTACTTTAATTCAGACCTCAGTATCTCCTACCCAATATAACAATAGTTTCTAAATTCTCATTACTATGATATTTTTCTTCCAGTATAGATTCACACTGACATTGAACTTATTTCTTCAAGCTCAGATAAATGAAGTCTTTCTACAGAACATTTGATTATACTCCCTCAACATACACTTTCAAATCTGAACTCACTAGCATGGCATTCCAAACGCTAGGTATTTTAGTTATAAGCTGGATATTCTCATTATAATTTAATTGTATTTTTCAGTTATTAATACCGTTCACTACACCATCCATCCTTTGTCAACATAGCCTGGATTTATTCCTATACTCTGTCAATCTGAAAGTGCCTTCCCAGTTAGTTAAACTGCACTTATAAAATAGCTAAGACTCTTTGGTGGAGATATATATATATATATATATATATATATATATATATATATATATATATATATATATATATATAACTTTTTGATACTGAACATTGAGCCTAGGAATGTGTATCATTCAATTTCATCCCCAGTCTGTTTCATTTATTTATTTATTGATTGATACAGGGTCTCACTAAGTTGTTTGAAATTCTCATTATGTTTCTAATGCAGGTCTTGTATATATGGCTGGAATTATAAGTGTGTACCACCTTGGTTTGCACCATGGATTATTTTAACTATTTATTCCTCATCCCCATCAAATAATAGAGATTCTGTAACCATAGTATAAATTTTACAACTGTAGAATGGGAAGGTTACGTAGTTTAGACTTAAACATGAAACTGGGTTTCAAACCTGTCATTCGGTCTCTAGAGTTGGGAGAGAAATGCTTGTACTTTGATTATCCTCTATGCACTGCAGCATGTTAACCATTATTTGTCTAGAACAGGTGTCAAATAAATGTATATTAAACTAAATATCTTATTTAAAATTACAATTTGGGATTGAATGACCCAGAAAATTAATTATGCATTTGAGAATGTGAATATTATATTGAACCATTTTTGTTAAAAAATATTTTCTTCTGTTTTTTTCTGCAAAATTTCTGTAATGACATTTCTAGTCACAGCAGAGGTAATCCCAAGCACCCAAACAAAGGCATCACAATATAGCAATTTAGAGACCAGAATATAGTGACTCCTCAAATGGTGGTAATTCTGTAGAAGGGGCTATAGTCTCATTAACTTTACTTTATTTCCTTTGAGGGGAAACTAAAGGAAGCAAAAGTAAAACGCCACATTTAAGGACATTGTTTTAGTCAACTTTTGCAATGCTGTGACTAAAATACCCAAAGAGAACAAGATAGAAGAGGAAAAATTTATTTGGAGCTCACCCTTTCTGAGGTTTCAGTCCATAGTTGACCAACTCCATTGCTCTGGCCCCAAATGAGGCAGTACATCATGCATGAAACACACCATAAACAGTCAGTGGAGGAAATCTGCTCAGCTTATGAAAAGGTTCACAAAGCAGGGCTGGGCTGGGCTGGGGTAGGAGGTAGACTGGAATACAGATCCCCTAGGAGCCACATTTTCTATCTGTGTCCACCTGCCTACTGTTATCACTCAGTCCTTTTAAACTAGAATGAATTGATTAGTTTTTACCTCTCACAATCCAATCAGTTCACCTCCAAACAAGTGCTTTTGTGGGATACATCATATCCAAATCATAATAGAAGTTTATATTAAAATGCAGAATACATGTACATTTTTGTGTTCTTGAGATAGTTGTAGGAAGTGTGGTTAGAAGATTTCAAAAGGCAATATTTTTCCAAGTGGTAATACTTATTTGATAAACTAAAGTTTTTAGCAAATTAACAACCACTTCTATTTTAATTTCAAACTATAAATAATATTAAGTGAAATTTGCTGTTCTCTATTATTTTAAGACTTGTCATCCTTAAATTTTTCTTATCCTATATAGCATAGGCAGCAGGAGCACAATTTGTTCACTTAATGGATTTCCTAACAATGCACAGATTTTTGCCCCATAATTCATTCTATTTGAAGATTATGGTACATTCCACTGCAGGGAAGAATGGTTGGATTACAGTTTATGTTTCTGTTCTTTCGCAGCTTGATAACTAGCAATTAGTGAAACAACTCTGACTTGGGAGTTCTCCTATCTCAAACTTCAGCAACTCCCCATACGCTTAGCAAGAACATTAGCCTGAAATGCCACTTTTTTTTTCTACGAAGACTACTAGCTGAATCAATCTCAGTAGGTTGATATATGAGTAGCATTAAAGGAACAGAGAGCCAACCTTGCCTCCCATGATATTTTTGAATGATCCAGGACCAATAGCTAGAATAGCATAGACCTACAGTTATCAGAACACAGCCTGAGTAGCAGCGTACAAACAGACCACATGACAGTGACATGTGACTTTCCCAACACCTTTAACATTTTGCATTCTTATACTTGAAAAAATGAAATAAACTTAATATATACTTGCTAAGTATTTTTTTTCACTAGTTGGTACAGTTTTATCTTATAATCTTCATCCCCTTTTGCTATAATATTGACTTGTTCTTTTTTTTTTTTTTTAACAGCATGCACAGCAGGTCCTCCCAATGCTGAGCACTTAAAATGCTTTCAGATCTCCCAGCAAATTAGTGCTCTCTGGATGGGGCATTGACATTTCCCTATTTAAACCACACTCCTTAGTGAAGACTCTATCACTAGGGCCATTAACTGGGCTCTAGATCTAACTCTGGCATGATACCATCTATATCCAGATGGTGTAAAAATGGAAATTTCCATATTTTCAGGTGACCTTTAGGATGAAAACCAATTTTGTTCTTTTTATTTTTTTAACCCACTTTTAGTCTCTTGTTCTGCAATTCCTTCTAAAAATAAAGAACAATGTAATAATTTACAGTAACAAAAAAATGTTGAAATGTTGACTACCTGATGAATTTGTCAGGATGGATTTTTTTTTTATTTTTGATCATTATTTGATTCATCACTGTGTCCTGTACAAAATATTAAACGGAACATCCTAAGAGATCTTATTAATCATTCCTACTATTTTTTTTGTCTTTTAGCCTTTTATTTTTAAAATAGTTTTTTTTTTTTTTTTTTTTTTTTTACCTAATACAATCACTTCATGGATCTAAAGAATCTTTAGCATAGCTTTGCTTTTATTGGCTTAGCTGATTACAAAAAAAGTACAAATTAAGACATATTTGAAATCTTTGATAGCTAACAGACAAATTGGTGGGCACTGAGGTTAAGGGGTTAATTCTATAAAATGGGCCTACTGTGCTGATCTCCACATACGTTTCTTTTAAAAGTCAATTTACCTGCCATTTTTCTTTGGCTAGGTCAATAGGATTTGCTGTATTCCTCCATCAACAACCTGTTGTCTGCAGGAGAAGTGTAGGCCCAGTGAATCCTCAGTGCCGATAATCCGAACATGTTACCCTAAAGGAGAAGACTTTTGTGACTTTAACATTCACCTGATTCAAGAATGATGGAAACAGAATAATTAGAAGCAAAGCCCCCAACAACAAAATCAGTAAGACCAAATTCCAATTAGAACAACTCATCCTGGGCTAAGGTGATCTGATGTTGCCTTGGATCTTTAGGATGTCATTATGATAATAAAGTCCTCCTTTGGTAGGATAAGACCATGCACAGTGGGAAATTGAAAGGCTGATGAAATCTTGCTTTTATTCAATGGTCAAGAGCTAAACTGGGCAGGACTCTCTGGACACTTCCCTGGGACTCCAATAAAACTGAAGGGAAGGAGGGGCCCACCATCTATCTCCTCTCTGAGAAGACCCACTTTCTCCCTCCAGAGCACATCCATTTTTTCCCCTTTTAATATTAAAATAATGCTACTATGTGTGATGAGTCTGAAATTTTCCCAGTGTGATCTCAATATTCAGTGAGAGACGACATTTTCTATCAGTTTGTCTCCATGGATGGCCTTACTCAGTAACAGCTTCACGGGGTTAAATACGAGGATTTTAGAGTCAAATTTGAGTGTTAATCCAGTTTTACCTCTTAATGTTTGTTTGAGTCCAGGTAAATTAACTGCTGACTCTGAGCTCTGTTTTCTTTATAGACTGGATCAACATTACACTGTGTAATTTTAAGCACCACTAAAAGTTTCATGGGACTTAATCTTGAGATGTAAATCACATGAGAATGCCAAGCCATGTTTTCTTTAAAATATAATCCAACTCCAAAATGCTGTAATTATATCATAAAACATAGTTAAATGGAGGGAGTATTAAAAATTACTAACGCTCTTGCTCCATTCTAAAATCTGGGATATTAACTTAATATCCCAGGTGATATCTGGACATTTATTCGTATTTCTACTACTATTTTGGTACTTTCTACCTGATTCTAATGTTCAACCAGTATAGAGAAACATTGATGTAGGAAATTTCTGATCTAAATTCCTCTACAATAAATGAGGACATACTGACTGAATATAAGTCTAAACAATTATTTGGTTAATTCCACTTTAGTGACTGTTGTTGCCATGTTCATTTTGCTTTGTACTTAAAAGTGCAATCTGTTGAAATTCTCATATTTTCAGTATTTTTGTGAATCTGCAATGCATATTTTTAAACAGCTACTGTTTTGCTATATCTATCTTCACTCCTACTTATGCAAAGTTGTATCTACATTTGGTTAAATTTCAGCCATTACAATTTTAATATGCTTAAACTAATGTTCTCCAACTATGTTGAATCCTAATCTCTTTTAACTCTTATGCATTTCTCTTTCCATTTCCCTTCCAATTTCCTATATTTTTGGCTGCACTAGGAAGATTATTGGGTGCTAAAATGAAATTGCAATTTATCATTGTAGCTATGGGAAAAGTAAATTAATGTATAACTTGTTTTTTGACATTCTCACTTTATTGCAGATAAGTATGTGAATTCAATTAAATGCAGTTTTGCCATACATCTAACTAATGTGCTTCCCAAGGATCATTTGGTTTATACACTAATATACAAGAACCGTGGCCTGCAGGAGTCAGTTTGTTCTATATACAGCAAGACCTCAGGTCACAGTAAGAAACTGGGTTTTTGAATTGCTGAAATACTTTTTATAGCCTTGTAGTATTATTTCAATTGTAAAACAATATGACTATGTAATTATTGACTTAGCTTCAGGATGCACTGCCTTTTTTTCTCTCGTTTTGAATCATTAGAATTATTATGTGGCATCAGAAGAACACTAGAGTTTTTAAACTTTTGAAAAAACTGATTTAATCAGACCACAACAGAAACAGATGCAAGCTGATATGAAATATGAAAATAATTTGTTGTATTTAAATTGCACTCCTTTGCTAAAAGCGCAAAGCAATTTTACATGCAGTATTATTTTATAAATCCTCACAACATTCCTCCAAGGCAGAGACTCATTATTTTTCTCATTTGACAAGTGGAGGTTAAACTGAGGTTTTAAGCACCTCACCTAAGGAAATGCAATGTCTTTGCTGGAGTCAGCGAGCTCTCTGCATTTTCAAGAAATAATCTTTTTTTCATGCACTAGGCCCTTAACGGTACATAGTGATTCATTTACCAAATATATAATGACCTATGAAGGTCCAGAAAAATTTTGGTGCTGGTGACAAACAGAATAGAAAACAATACAGAAAACACACATTTAGAGCACCTTTTTTTTTTTTGCAATAGCCCTAAACTGGGCAACCGAACTGATAAATCAATAGATACATACAATCATACCCTAGATATTACTAGATATTATTCAACAATAAATAAAAATCAAATACCAACATGCACATAACCTAATGTGTAAAATTATGAAAACAATACAGACATTGACTTTATTTCAGCAGAATAGCTCAATGTAAAACAATTAAATTTGTATTGTGAGTATATTTTTCAACATAAATAGTTTCCACAGTTGGCTAGACTTAATTTGTTGTAAACTAGCACTCTGTCTCTCATCCCTTTTCTTTTCTAAAAATTTGAAACAGTGGATTCCAATTTGGTTATTCTGTTCCAAGAAGGATATTTTAAATTGGCTGATCTTGCTATTATGTGTTCTTTTTAATTGTTATTCATTGAATACTCTGTCCTTGCTCCTTTATACTTCCTTGAGGTCATTTCAGTGTTTGTTGGAATATCTTGACCTAGTCAATTTGTTCCTTATTCCTTCCTAGCATATCCATTTTAAAACAATGTCTTTTCTTTTAAACATGGCTATATCTGCATCTCATAGCTTGTAAATGTAGGATTTTTATTATTTTTTTATTTCAACATATTTTTGAAGTGTCATAATCAGAGTTTTCAACAAAATATTGAAATAAAGTGATAGAAGAACATGCAAATCTTTCCCCTACTCATATAGTCACATCAAACAAACATATTATCCCTAACAGTTTTTTTTAATGTCAGTTTTATTGAGGTATAATTTAAATCCAATGATGTTCACCCCTATTAGGTGTATTATTCAATGGACTGTTCAAGTGTTTTTTGTGTGTGTTATCACAGATCAAGAAGTTGAATATTTCCATCTCTCCAAAATGGTCCCCTGTACTCCTGGCAGCCCAATGTGACACCCAAATTCTAGCCAATGGCACACATACTTTTGACTTATTTCCTTTGACCTTTGACTCTTCCAGAATTATATGAAAATACAGTCATATAAGAATCATGTACTTAATAGACACTCTTCTATATCTTATTCACTCAAGATGTGTATCTGTACTGTGGCATGCTCACTTTATTGACATGCAATATTTTGTTAAATGGATGCATTTAATATTAATTGTTCGTTACATATTTACTTTCAGTTTGGAAATGTTAATAGATTATGAATAAAGCTGATAGGAGTCCAGGTCTTTGTGCAAAAATATGTTTTTGTTTCTCTGTAGCAAATTCTTGAAAGTAAAATATCTGGGTTGTATTGGGAGCTACTTGCTGAACATTTTAAGGAACTATTGCACAGTTTTCCAGAGTAGTCACCACACTATAATCACACAAAAAATGTCTGGGAATCCCACTTGCTTAACTCCCCTTCAGCATTCATATTTTTATCCTTTTTTTCATTTTAGCCTTTCTAGTAAGCATGCAAGAGATCCCATTCTCTTAATTTGTGTTTTCTCAATGATGAGATGTGGTCAGCCTCCTTTTACATGCTTATTTGCCCTTTGGATATCTTTGAGAGAGTGTTTATTCAAACACTTTGCCCCTTTTCTGCTAAACTGTTTTTCATTATTTTTATTACTCTTGTAGGAATTATTTGTAATATTCTGGTTTCAAACGCTTAGTCAAATAAGTTTTACAAACAACTGTTCAGTCGATAACTTGATGGTCATTTTCATGACAGTGTTTTGTGAACAACAGAAATTATTTCATGAGGTCATAACCTCCATATTTTTGTCCTGTGATTTATGCTTTTTCTGATTATGTAAGAGTTATTTGCTTAACCCAACATCGCCAATATTTTTTCATAGGAGCTTATTTTAAAATTTCTAAAGCTTCAAATTTGCATTCAAGTCTCTATTGTTCAAGTCTATCAAGGTGTGAAGTAAAGGTCAAGGTTGCAGAGACTTTCTCTGGTCTTCATTTGGGGAGCTCTGGCAGGCTCCTTGGACTAGAGATTAATTAGCAAGATTTTGTCAGTGTTCCTTGCTGTCCTCAAACCCAGCCCACTGGGCCCCAAAGATTAAAGGTATTGAGAATTGAGAATCTGCCTCCTCTAACCATGGAATCCCAGGCAGAAGCACTGGAGGAAAGCACGTTTCTGGTGGTTCCCAAGACACTGTCCCTTCTCTTCAGTCCTTGCTCCAGAGGCAATTCACCTTTGTCTGGGCATAGGAGATTGACTTTCCTCAAGGAAAAATTTGGGAATAGAGCAGAATTTGGGATCTTTGCCAGAGTCTAATGTCTTTCTTTCTCCTGTTCCATCCTCATTTTCTCATCAGTGCTGGCAAAGGCCAATAGAAAGGAGCAGATAAGCATGAACCTCTACTTAGTGAGAACAGAAACTCAGCCTTTCAGACCTAGGGGAGCATTCAACCCTTTACTTCTTACCTGCTCTTATGGAAGTCTCCACTTCCTCTGGATCAAGGGTACAGCTCAAGGGTAAAACAGTTTCCTGTCCCCCCAGAGGGACTGGCCACCATTTAATTTGGAATTCCATTTATTTTGTTAACTTGTTCTTTGATAGGCTTCCAAGTTTGTGAATCTCTTTAGATCCCATGGCTTTCTATGCACTTAGTAGAATCAAAAATCCAGTTCCACATATTTTAAATTTCAATTATCATTTGTTTATTCAATCATAGGCTATTGAGAAGTGTGCTTTTGAATTTCTAAACATAGTAATAGTCTATTTTGTTGTTGTTTTTGTTCTTTGATCTCAAGCTTAATTACATTATTGTCACAGAACATATGCTATATTATTTCAAATATATAGAATTTTTTAAAACTTGCTGTACTAGAAAAATATTTTTTGTTTGCCGTTTTGGTAAATAATGATACACACACATAAAATAAATCAGATTCTTAGCTATTTTTCCAATTTTTAATATCCTTTTTGATAATTTGGCTGCCTCAATTTCTGGTGAAAGTACTTTTAAACATTTCGCTATTATTATCACTTCTCTAATTTTGTATGTACCTTTACAATTTTTTCTTTGTATAATTGAATCCTATGTAAATTATCCATACACAGTTAAAACTGAACTTTCTGAAATCCCAAATATATAATATTTCTAAGGTGAGCTTTATTATATCTAAAACTATTTTTACCTTTACACACATCTCATATTGTATCCCTGCACTTTCTTTTGAGAGGTTTTTGAGTCTTTTTTACTTTCTAATTTTTTTAAAATTTTAGCCTTTATATTATATTGCCTTTATATTGTAAAAACAAATAGTTAAAATTGTTAGTTGAATTTGGCTCTTGTTGCTTTAATTTTAGTACTGGACCTTCATGGGTCATTATATATTTGGTAAATGAATCACTACATACCATTAAGGGCCTAGTGAATGTTTATGCTAGTAACGGTTTTATTCAGCTTTTTTTATTCCTGTGATCAAAAGTTCTGAAAAGAACAATGTAGAATAGGAAAAGTTTATTTGGATCATGGTTTCAGAGATCTCAGTCCACAGATGTCTTACTCCCTAGCTCTGGACTTGAGGTAAGTCAGAACATCATGGCAGAAGGGCTTGGAGAAGAAAGCAGCTAAAAACATAGCAGGAAGGAAGCAAAGGTCCATCTCTGCTCACCAGGTACTAAATATAAACCCCACAAAGGCAGGCTCCCAGTAAACTATATCCTCTATCGATATCCGACTTCTTACAGTTAACACTCAGCTAATCCATATCAGTGAACTAATCCATTAGTCAGGTTATACCTCATAATATAATTATTCCACTTCTTAGTGTTCCTGTGTTGTTTCACGTATGAGCTTTTGGGGATACTGCATATCCAAATCATAACAGTTACTCACATTGCTTTGAAGTTCTTCTTTTTCTCTGTCTCTCTTCCAATACTCTGCTAGTTTAAGTTTCCCTTCCTTTTGAACTCAAATCTAGATTTAACAAAAGTATACTCCACATGTAAAATTTATCCATGATTCTAAAAATGATTTTGCATTGTTAGATCTTATTTCTACTCCTGTGCTACAGTGTGTGTCATTTCTTCCGATTTATCTTTCAGTGTACCAGTTATTTCTTCATATGTGTCTAACATGTACATAAATATTTCATAACTATTTATTAAAGCTTTAATATTTTATTTAAAGGTATCATTTGATTCATTATTTTTTTTCTAAGAAGATATTCATGACTTGTTGTATTCTATAGATATTTTTAAGATTGTATATACAATGTATCTAATATTATAAAATTTACTAATATAATTCTGTAGCTTTTTTGTTTCTTCTACCTCTCATTGATTATTATTTTTTAATTTGTTGCTAATTATCCATGAAAAAAATATTTAAAGAAATACATTTTAGTAAATTAAATTTACTTTTAACTAACACAAAACATTATACATATTCATGGTATACCATAAGATGTTTTGATGCATATGCATCACATAATGTTCACATCTGGTTATACATATTTGTATTTACAAATGTTTATTGTTTACATGGTGATGTTATATTTTAGATGTGAGATATACAACAAAATCTCATGTATGAGATAATGCTTGAGTTATGAGAGCCCTAACCCAATCAGCGAATTAAACTCCTGATTGGGATTAACTGAGATATAACTGAAGGCACATAGAGTGTGGCTGGAGGAAGTAGGCATTGGGAGTGTGCCTTTGGGGTATATATTTTTGTATCTGACAATGGAGTCTCTCTGCTTCCTAATCAGCTTGTTAGCAGCTTCCGTCTGCCATGCTCTTCTGCTGTGATGTTCAGCCTCACCTTGAGTCCATGGGAATGGGGTTGGCTTTCTATGGACCCAGACCTTAGAAAAAATAACCCCCAAATAAACTTTTTCTCCTCTAAAATTGTTCTCCTCAACCTTTTAGTCATAGCAATGAAAAAGCTGATTAAAACAGGTAAAAAAAATTAAATCATTTATTCTAACATTTTGAAATGTACTGTTCATTATTGTTTTCTATAGACACTCTTCTGTGCAAGTGCTCATCAGAACTTCTTACTCCTAACTATTAGATAATTTGAGGATGAGTATAAAGATTCTATTTTATAAGAAACAATGTGATTGACACTTTCAGATGTCAAATAGCTCTACTAATCTATAACCACTTAAACTCCAAATGTTAAAAATTTTGGAATGTACAGCTATTCAAAATTCAGCATAAATGCGGTTCTAGTCACCATGCAATGCCATCAAAATAAATGACATTGAAGGACAGTATCCTCAGATTCAAAACTTATTATGTGCACTGTTTCTCTTTAGTTCTTACTTTTTCTTCAGTTTTGCCCTAGTAAATTATTTTTTTAGCATCTATAAAATTTCTTCTATGTCTTTAGTTAGAATTTTTCAAAGAGAGGACCAATAGGAAAGATAAGATACTGTGAGTGTGTGAGAGAAAAGGGTGGAGGCATGTGAAAGGGAATTTATAACAAAATTGACAAACTTATGGAGAAGTTCTATGTTATGCTCTATGCAAACTAGCGTACCAGAGAAGCTGGTAGTGTGGTTTGAGCCAAGTCCAAAAGCCTATAAACCAGGGAAAGCAAAGGTGTAACTTTCAGTCCGAGGTCAAAATCTTAGGAGACTAGAGGTCTGCTGGTGCAAGACTTAGAGTCCAAAGACCAGAGAATGAGGTATGATGTCCAAGAGGAGAAAAAAGGTGTCCCAATTCCCAAAGAGAGACAGAGAGTTTACTTTATCTCTACCCTTTTCTTCTATGTAGAACCCTATAGGATCATTCCCACCTACCTTGGAAGAGAGTGGATATTCTTGTTTGTCCACAGAAACAAATAACCAAATTCAACATTCTCTTTATTAGAAAATCTTCAGAAACTTGTAAACTGTAAACTAATCATTATGTATCTAGATTTATATATATATTTTTATTATCTGTTGTACATATTTTGTGTTTAATTTTGATCTAAGCTTTTAAGACTTTTGATTTAAAAATAGTATTAGGTATTCTTTTAAATAATACATTTCAATTATTCCATATATGTTCTTTATCTGGAGGGTTTTTTAAATACATCTGAAAGTGTCTCATTTTATACTTATGTAAGTAAAGACGGGTTATTTTTGAGCTGTATTAGATAAGCTCTATGCTTATTTTCAGAGATAACAAGAAAACTAATATTGAGATTACTTTTATTTTCTTTGCCTATTTTTTAAATGAGGTATTCTTTTAAGAGAGGAAGGGATACTTCTCACACAATTAGCACAACATAAAATTGATTTGAAAATATGAAAAAAAATGAAGATAAAAATTTACAAAAAAAATACCTAAAATCTTCCATGTACCCAGTTGCAAAAATTTTAAACAATAGTTTAGGATATTAAATCCAACATTGTATAAAATACATAAAATGTAAAAACATATATCATGAACAAATAATGTTTATTTGAAAAACAAATTTGGTTTACTATTTCCATATTACATAATTCCAGAGCCTATGATTTGATCGATGGATAAACATTTATTGAATGAAAATATTAATTAATAAATAGTTCATGCCTTATTTGAATGAGCATCCCACTATTTGTTCCCCTGGGGAATTCCTAAAAGTATGTACAATATGTTAGACACTAAAATAATTTGGTCAGTATTTTATTCTTTTTACTATTATGTGTTGATTGTGTAATATTAGTCTAGTTAATTACTCAAAATTAACCTTAACATCAATATCTTCAAAATAATGATAATATTAATTATAATTTATAAAATTATGTAAGAATTAAAAAGGACATGAAATGGTTCCATACCTATGTCTACTACATTTTCAACATGCAATATACCTTAGCAATCATAGGGTCAGATGAAATGTTACTTTCCTATGATACTCTGTTTAACTAATTCCAGATCTTCCCACTCCAACCCACTTCCCATTTAGCACACTTGGCTGTTGCTCTTGTTGCACTGGAGATTGAACACAGGTGACCTCTAGTTAGGTGTATCCCAGCTCTTTTCTTTTTTTTTCTTTCTCTTCTTTTCTTTTCTTTTTCTTTCTTTCTTTTTCTTTCTTTTTTTTTTTTTTGAGACAAGTTTGTTCTAAGTTGCCCAGACTAGTCTCAAATTTACAATTCCCCACCTCAGCCTGCAACATCACTGGAATTACAGCTGTGTTCCACTTGTTTGATTGTATTATATGTATTCTTAATATAGTACCAACATTAAATGTTTGTTTAATATTTATCTGAATTCCATACTACTGGAAATCTGCATTATACATTTTGATCCAGAGGAATTGACAGTATTAATACAGTGAGGTTATAATAATAAATATTCAAGGATTCAATTTTAATGAAACAAATAAGTTATTAGCGTATCTTTAAAAATTTTGCTGTACTTATGGGGAAACATGAAGACACCCTTGTTATTATTTCAGTATCCTGAAAGCTGATGGAAAAGGGGGAAAGGATGGTGTATTTTTTTTTTTATTTAATTTGCCAGGTTTTCATTATCTCAAGGACATCCTTCTGAATTATTTAAAGGCAGGTATAAGAAAGGGAAGAAGTACTAACTAGAACATGGATAAATATAGATGGAAATGAAACTGATATAAATAATCAGGGCAAAAAAAAATACAAAAATGTTGGCAATACTATAAAATAACAATGCAGAAATGTTGAAATGACAGAGATTAACATAAGAAAATAGAAAAAAAAATCTTGTACTGGAGAAGATGAAAGATTGGATTCATGTGAACAAATTACTGTTTCATGAAATCTTGGGGAGGAAATGATTTCTGAAGGAATTAATCTCTAGTATAGTTAAACTATGTAAAGAGAATCACTGAGTGAACTGTAAAGTATCGGGCACATTTTGATTCATGATGTATTTTTACTGTTAGCAATTATTAAATGTAAGATTTTCAAAGAACCAATATGCAGTTATTTTTGAAGACTTCAAACTCCATGTCCCTACTCCTGCAGGCTGCCTTTTCCTTAGAGTACTTTGCTCTACTTTTAGACTTAATACAAATCTCTGGGATACTTTTAAAGAAAGGTTTTAAGAAGCTCCAGCCTAATACTCTGGTACTCAACATCATGGTTATTTTTGCACCTATCTTTTGAGCTCACATTTTCTTTTGCCTTAGTTTATAAAGCCAAATTAATTTTGTTGTTGTTTTGTTTGTTTTTGAACATCTGAATGCCCCAAGATGTCTCCAAATACCGTGAGAAACTCTAGTAGATGTGTGTTAATATTCTGATACCATATACCAACAAAGTTTGGTATGACTTCTTCATAAATCAGGCTACTTCCTGATGACTAGACATTTTTGTCTACGTGTTCTTTAAATATGCTTTGAAAATATGTTGCTACAATTTCACTGGGATTTATCTGTAAATTCTGAGGATTTTTAAGAAATTATTTTTTTCTTTTATACCATATGGAAAAACTGAATATATCTTTGACTTTAGATTTTTGCACCTTCTCACTTTCATTGATTGTAATATTAATTTAATTACATGCTGTAATCTCAAACTATGTAAGCCTCCTAGTTTATCATGGATATATTTGTGATAGCTTTTAATATTGTTTAAAAACTTTGTCACTGACAACTTCTATAAGAGGTTAAATACTCTCATCGATAGTCTTTGTTGGGATTTTTGTACAAGGGATAAAATTTTTAGTTCATTGTCTTGGGTGAATTATTTACTTTGTTTAAAGCAATGTGTGGAAGTAATGTTTGACAGTTTTAGCAGATATTTTGAGACATTAAATATTTCAGATACTGTAGGCTTTGCTCCTTGATCTTGGACTTCTTAGACTAAAGAACTTTAAGAAATTGAATGTTTTCTTTTTGTCTAAGTCATCTGTATATAATTTGCTGTTACAGTCCAAATTGACTGAGACAATGGACCAACTGGAGAAATGGTAGCTATGGGTGGTAATGAAGAAATTAAGACTGAATTCTAGTTGCTGATGAAAGGAAATATTATGTATTCTGTAGTTCCTCCTTAGAATTCATCACAATGTCAAAGTGGAATAACTGTTAAAAGATGGAGAAGTAAGGGTCATTGAGAGTGGTCATAATTTATCCAAGCTTACTAGCAATCTTAATCCAGAATATACTTGCTACCTTACCAGACTTTCTCAGAGCCACTTTTATGTGTATAATACTTACAGGTATTAAAATATGCTCTAAAAATCCTAAGTGTAAAGAAATTCTTGTATAAACTGTTAAGTTACACATATTCCTCTATTGAAAGATAATATTACATACTTCATCTCTTAACTTTCTCGAGTTTCTTAAGTGCATTGAATTAAATCTATTCTTAGGACTTATCAATGACCTCATTGTTTCTATATTGATTTATGTGGTTTCAAGTGGAAAATGGAGATAAACCGAGAGAGATAAATAAAGTGTGTCAGTATGAGGTGCTATAAAAATTTTATTGCCACTTGTTTGAGAGAAGCCCACATAAAAACAAGGTATTACTCCAAATGCACAGAAATAAATCTTTATAGGAAAGTGCATGTATAAACTACCAAAAAATAGAGCATATATGTGTGTATAAACCTATATATCATAATATTTTGCAATTCTGCCATTTTAACTCATTAAATGGATTCTATTTGTTTTGTTTTATTATCTCATTTTATTTAATATTTTTATTTTTCTATTAAATTTAATTCAAATACCCTGTCATTAAAATAATTTTTATATTGACATCTAATACCAATTAATACAAAATACATTGCAACATTTTTTCTAAAATAATGTTTAAACTTTTATATATATTTAATATTAAAGTAAGCAGTGAATTTTTCTGTTATTTTTTAACCCTACATAACTATGCTTTCCTAACAGTGATTTTTGTTTTTTGTATTAGCTTAAGAAGCACAAGAGAGATTAAGCAATGTGAATGAATAAAGTCTTATTGATTTTTAAACATGCAAAAAACTGTAGAATTACAAGAATTCTATTCATATTTTATCTTGGATTAAACATTGATTATGTAAAGCCACAATGCTTAAAAATGAATGGAGCTTATAGCCTACAAATGATACTTTTTTAATGAGCTAGAGTTTGTGTCTTTCACTCATGGATCTTGGAGAAATAAATGTAAATCTTATATAAATGAATAAACCAAGAAATGATATTGATCCAAAATAAATCACAGGTAACTATCTATAATCAATTCTCAGTGCAGCATATTTTATTATTTCAGATATGTACCTTTTTCCTTGATGGGAAAAAAAGCACTGTAAGATAAATAATATTATGAATATAACTTGGATTAAAATAAGAGGAATGTTATAAAATTTTGAGGTTTGGTTATTTAATATCTAGAAGGAATATATACATATGTATATATATGTGTGTGTGTGTGCATATACATATATGCACACACACACACATATATTTAGTATGGTAAGTGGCTGTTCAAAATAAAAAGAAAACAAAAATAATTTTATAGGCCTATTTTTTTAATTTGATGTTTTAATTGTTTAACTTATTTGTTTATTTGAATCGATTTTATTTTTTAAATACATGACAGCAGAATGCATTACAATTCTTATTACACATATAGAGCACGATTTTTCCTAACTCTGGTTGTATACAAAGTATGCTCACACCAATTCGTGTCTTTATACTTGTACTTTGGGTAATGATGTCCATCACATTCCACTATTATTGCTAACCCCTGCCCCCTCCCTTATCCTTCCACCCCTCTGCCCTATCTATAGTTTATCTATTTTCCCATGCTTCCCCTCACTAACCCACTATGAGTCAGTCACTGCCGCAGTCTGGCTGGGCACAAATCAGGAGCCACTGAAGCAGGAACAAACTTTATTTCTGAACTGCACCAGCACACTCTACACACCCTCCCTGGGAACTCTCCCGAATGCCACGCGGCTCTTCCAGGAACCACCAACCGGAAATCCCTCCTCTGGTAATCCCTCCTCTGGTAATCCCTCCTCTGGCACTTCCCCAACCAATGGGAAATCTCCCTGGGAATCCCCGTGAGAACTCCAAAGTAGTGTGAGAACTCCAAAGTAGCGGGCCTAGGCAGACAGTAAAAGTCTAATATACAATTGAATCAATTCAGCATCATCTTAATGGCTCCCCTCTCAACCAATACTATTGGCAAAATGCCAGGGGCCATTCCAACTGGGCTGTGGCTCTCAGCAAGTCACCTTATATCAGAGAAAACATTTGGCATTTGTTTTTGGGGGATTGGTTAACTTCTCTTAGCTCTTCTCCAACTCCATCCATTTACCTGCAAATGCCATGATTTTATTCACTTTTATTGCTGAGTAATAGTCCTTTGTGCATAATATGCCAAGTTTTTTTATCCATTCATCTACTGAAGGGCATCTAGATTGGTTCCACAGTTTAGCTATTGTAAATGTGCTGCTCCATACTGTGCTGTTGATGTGGCTGTGTCCCTGTAGTATACTGTTTTTAAGTCCTTTGGGTATAGACCGAGGAGAGGGATAGCTGGGTCAAATAGTGGTTCAGAGGAACCTCCATATTGCTTTCCAGATTGGCTGTGCCAATTTGCAGTCCCACCATCAATGTATGAGTGTACTATTTTCCCCACATCCATGCCAACACTTATTGTTGTTTGTCTTCATAATAGCTGCCATTCTAACAGGAGTGAGATAAAATCTTATAGTATTTTTGATTTGCATTTCTCTAATTGCTAGAGATGATGAACATTTTTTCATATATTTGTTGATTGATTGTATGTCCTCTTTTGAGAAGTGTCTGTTGAGGCCCTTGGCCCATATATTGATTGGGTTATTTGTTGTTTTTTTTTTTTTTTTTTTTTTTTTTGTGTGTGTGTGTGTGTGTTTAGCTTTTTTAGTTTGAATCCATCCCATTTATTGATTCTTGGTTTTAATTCTTATGCTATAGGAGTCTTATTAAGGAAGTTGGTGCATAAACCCACATGGTGGAGATTAGGGCCTACTTTTTCATCTATTAGACAGAGTATCTGATTTAATTCCTAGGTCCTTGATCCACTTTGAGTTGAGTTTTGTGCATGGTGAGAGATAGGGTTTTAATTTCATTTTGTGGCATATGGATTTCCAGTTTTCCCAGCACCATTTTTGAAGAGGCTATCTTTTCTCCAGTGAATGACTTTGGCAACCTTGTCTAATATAAGATAATTGTAATTTTGGGGGGTTACTCTCTTTGTCCTCTATTCTGTATCATGGGTCTACCAGTCTGTTTTGGTGCCAATACCATGCTATTTTTGTTACTATTGCTCTGTACTACAGTTTAAGTTCTTTTATAGTGATACCACCTGCTTCACTCTTCCTGTAAAGGATTGTTTTAGCTATTCTGTGTCTCTTATTTTTCCCGATGAATTTCATGGTTGCTTCTTCTATTTCTATGAGGCATGTCATTGGAATTTTGATCAGAATTGCATTAAATCTCTATAGTGCTTTTGGAAGTATGGTCATTTTGATAATATTAATTCTGTCTATCCAAGAGCAATCTATATGTTTCCATCTTATATGGTCTTGTTTGATTTCCTACATTAGGGTTCTGTAGTTTTCATTGTACAGATCTTTTACATCTTTCATTCAGTTGATTACCAAGTATTTTCTTTTGTTTGAGGCTATTGTAAATGGGGTTATTTTCCTCATTTCCTTTTCAAAGAATTTGTCACTAATATACAGAAATGCCTTTGATTTATAGGTGTTGATTTTATATCCTGCTAATTTGCTGAATTAATTTGCTAGTTCTAGAAGTTTTGTGGTGGAGCTTTTTGGGTCTTCTCGGTATAGAATCATATCGTCACCAAATAGTGCTAATTTAAGTTCTACTTTTCCTATACGTATCCCTTTCTTTCTTCTGTCTAATTGCTCTGGCCAGTGTTTCAAGAAATATTTTAAATAGAAGTGATGAACAAGGGCATACCTCTCTTGTTCCAGTTTTTAGAGGGAATGCCTTAAATTTTTCATCATTTACAGTGATGTTAGCCTGGGGCTTAGTTTAGATACCCTTTATGACGTTGAGATTTGTTCCTGTTATCCCTAGTTTTTCAAGTGTTTTGAACATGTAGGAGTGCTGTATTTTGTCAAATGCTTTTTCTACATCTATTGAGATGACCATGTGATTCTTATCTTTAAGTCTATTGATGTGATGAATTACATTTACTGATTTCTGTATGTTGAGCTAACCTTGCATCCTTGGGATGAATTCCACTTGATCATGGTGCACAATTTTTTGACATGTTTTTGTATTTGATTTGCCAGAATTTTATTGAGAATTTTTGCATCCATGTTCATTAGAGATATTGATCTGAATTTTTCTTTCTTTGATGTGTCTTTGCCTGGTTTTGGAATCAGGGTGATATTGGCTTCATAAAATGAATGAGTTTGCAAGTGCACCCTCTTTTTCTATTTCCTGAAATCAATTGAAGAGTATTGGCATTAGTTCTTTTTTAAAGGTCTTGTAGAACTCAGCTGTGTATCCATCTGGTCCTGGTCTTTTCTTGGGTGGTAGGCTTCTGATGGTGTCTTCTATTTTATCACTTGATATTGATTGATTGTGTATCATCTTGGTCTGTTTAAATTCTGATATCCTCCTGATTCAATCTGGTCAAATCATATAACTTAATAAATTTGTTAATGCCTTCATTGTCTTCTATTTTATTGGAGTATAAGTTTTTAAAATAATTTGTAACTATCCTCTGTATTTCTGTAGTGTCTGTTGTGATATTACCATTTTTATCACACATGCTGGTAATTTGAGTTTTCTGTCTTCTTCTCATCTTTAATGTAGATAAGGGTCTGTCAATTTTATTCATTTTTTTCAAAGAATCAACCTTTTGTTTTGTTAATTTTTTTAATTGTTTTTTTTTGTTTCAATTTCATTTGATTTCAAGTCTAATTTTAATTATTTCTTCCCTTCTACTGCTTTTGCTATTGATTTGTTCTTTTTCTAGGGCTTTGAGATGTAAAGTGAGGTAATTTATTTGTTGTCTTTTTCTTCTTCTAAGGAATTAACTTCATGCAATGAACTTTCCTCTTAGTGCTGCTTTCATTGTGTCCAAGAGATTTCGATATGTTGTGTCTATGTTTGAATTTACCAATAAGAATTTTTTAAATCTCTTCCTTGATGTCTTATGCAACCCATTGTTCATTCAGTAGCATACTGTTTGTCTCCAGTTGTTGGAGTCATTTTTTTTTAAATTTTGCCATTGATTTCTAATTTCATTCCATTATGATCTGATAAAATGCAGGGTGGTATCTCTACATTTTTGAATTTTCTAAGAGTTGTTTTGTGGCATATCATATGGACTATTTTAGAGAAGGCTCTATGTGCTGCTGATAAAAAGTGTATCTGCTTGATGCACATTGAAATATTCTATATATGTCAGTTAATTCAAAGTCAAAGTTATTAATTATAGTATTGAGATCTATAGTTTCTTTTTTCAACTTTTATTTGGAAGATCTATCCAGTGGTGAAAGAGATGTGTTAAAGTCACCCAAGATTATTGTGTTATGATCAATTTCACACTTGAACTTTAGAAGAATTTGTTTGTTGAACACAGCTGCTCCATTGTTTGAGGCATATATATTTATGATTGTTATGTATTGTTGGTGTATGTTTCCCTTGAGCAGCATGTGATGTCCATTTTTATTCCTTTTGATTAACTTTGGCTTGAAGTCTACTTTATTTGATATGAGAATGGAAACCCCTGCTTGCTTCAGCAGTCCATATGAATGGTATATTTTTTCCCAACATTTCACCTTCTGTCTATATATGTCTTTTCCTATCAGGTGAGTCTCCTAGAGGCAGCATATTGTTGTATTTTTTTTTTATTGAATATGCTAGCCTATGTATTTTTATTGGTGAGTTTAAACCATTAACTTTCAGGGTTAAATTGAGACATGGTTTGTATTCTCAGCCATATTTGTTTATTTTTGTTATTTAACTTGACTTTATTTTCTTCTTTGATTAGTTTTTCCATTAGGGTACTACCTCCCTCTACTGATTTTTATTGTTTTTGTTTTGTTTTCATTTCATCTTTATGGAATATTTTTTTCAAGGATGTTTTGTGGTGCTGGTTTTGTAGGTATAAATTTTTTTAACTTTTTTTTGGTGGAAGGTTTTTTTATTTCATCATCAAATCAAAGGCTTAATTTTGCTGCAGTAAAGATTCTTGGTTAGCATCCATTTTCTTTCAGAGCTTGATATATGTTGTTCCAGGATCTTCTAGCTTTCAGTGTCTGTGTTGAGAAACCTGATGTAATCCTAATTGGTTTTCCCCTATATATAATCTGACTCCTTTCTACTGTGGCTTTTAAAATTCTCTCCTCATTCTGTATGTTGGGCATTTTTATAATAATGTGTCTTGGTGTGGATCTGTTTTGATTTTGTACATTTGGTGTCCTGTAGGCCTCTTGAATTTGGATTTCCAATTTATTCTATATCTTTGGAAGGTTTTCTGGTGTTATTTCATTGAATAGACTGTTTATTCCTTTGGTTTGGAGTTCTATGACTTCCCCTATCTTAATAACTCTTAATTAGTCTTTTTAAGCTATCCCATATTTCTTGAATGTTCTGCTCATGTTTTCTTACCATTATCACTGTGTAGTCTATGTTCTTTTCAAGATTATATGCTTTGTCTTTATTGTCTGATATCCTATCTTTCAAGTGCTTTACTCTGTTGGTGATGCTTTCATTTGAGCTTTGAGCTTTTAACTTAATTTGGTTTATTTTTCTCTCATTTCAAAGATTTTTTTCTTTCTTTCTTTTTGAACCTCTGTATACTTGTTGAAGTGATCTTTTGCTTCCTATAATTTTTATGAAGTTCCTTGTCAAAGTGATCTTTCACTGCCTGTATTTGCTCTCTTATATCTTGAGTTCACAGAACATTTTATCCATGTACATCCTGAACTCCTTCTCTGTAATTTCTTCTGCTATGGCTGGCAATGAGTCTAATAATATGGTGTCTTGATTTGTTTGGGGCTACTGTGCTATGTTAGCACCACTGAGTTAGAGGGAAGTTGGAAACCTGGTACCTGGCTGTTGTAGATTCGATCTGAGAGCTGCCCCCATCTAATATGGTGAGAATGTTGAGCCAAGATGGAGGCACCCTGCTTCCAGCGCTGGGGTGTCTGCTGAGATGAGAGGAACTGGGTGATGGTGTTGTGCTGTGGATAGGTACCAGCTTATTGACCTGCATGGGAACAGAGTGATTTCTTAGAGATCTACAGATGTGTTGATAGGTAATTCTGCCAAGGCGCTAGCAAGCCCTGCATTGGCTAGAACTTCAGACTTCAGGTGTTGGGAGCCAAGAGTCCTTCTTGAATGCTTGGCATCCTGCTAGACTGCTGAGACCCAGAGCCCTTCACCGGGTCACAGCACTGGTAATATCTGAGGAGAGCATCTGTATAGGGGTCTTCCAACTCTCTCAGAGATGCAGTATTCCAACTAGATCTGGATCAGGGAGCTACACAGAATGCTGTCTCCCTCTGCCCTGCCATCTACCTCTACCTGTTGTTTTTAGATATACATGACAGTAGGGTGTATTTTGACATATTATACATACATGGGGTGGAATTCATTACAATTTTGATTTCATTCTTGTGGTTGGACATGATGTTGAGTTACACTGTTTGTATTCATATATTAGTATAAGAAAGGTATGTCCAATTCATTCTACTGTCTTCCTTATTCTCATCCCCCCTTCCCTTTCTTCCCCTTTGTCTAATTCACTGAACTTCTATACTTCTCTTCCCTATCCCCTGTTTGTTATGATTTAGCATCCACATATCAGAGAAAACATTTTACCTTTAGTTTTTATAGGTCTGGCTTATTTCACTTAGCATGATAATTTCCAGTTTCATTCATTTACCTGTAAATACTGTAATTTAATTCTTCTTTAAGGCTGAGTAATATTTCATTATATATATATATATATATATATATATATATATATATATATATATATATATATATATATAACATTTTCTTTATCCATTCGTCTGTTGAAGGGCACCTAGGTTGGTTCCATAGCTTAGTTATTGGGAGTTTAGCTGCTATTAAAATTGGTGTGGCTAAATCACTGTTCTACACTGATTTTTAAGTCTTTTGGGTATAAGCTGAGGAATAGGATAATGAGGTCAAATGTTAGTTCCATTCTAAGCTTTCTTAGAAATGTCCATATTGCTTTTCATAGTGATTGCACCAATTTGCAGTCCCACCAGCAATGTATGAGTGAAACTTTTTTCCTGCACCCTCACCAAAATTTATAGTTACTTGTATTCTTGATATTTGCTATTCTGACTGAAGTGAGAGGAAATCTCAGTAGTTTTAATTTGCATTTCTCAAATTGCTAGAGATGTTGAACATATTTTTATGTATGTTTTAACCATTCATATTTTCTTTGTGTGTGTGTGTGTGTGTGTGTGCCTGAGATTGAACCCGTGGGCATGTGACCACGGACCCACACCTCCAGCTCTAATTTGTATTTTATTTAGACAGGTTTCACTGAGTTGCTTAGCACCTCACTATTGCTGAGCCTGGCTTTGAACTCCCAACCCTCCTGCCTCTGCCTCCCGAGCACTGGGATTACAGGCATGCACGACTGTGCCTGGCGACCATTCTTATTTCTTCTTCCATGAAGTGCCCGTTCAGTTTCTTTGCCCATTTATTGATTTGGTTATTTGTTGTTTTTTTTGTTTTGTTTTGTTTTGTTTTTGGTATTAAGTTTTTTGAGTTCTTTGTATATCCTGGGATTAATGGTCTATCTGAGATGCAGGTGATAAAGATTTTCTCTCATTCTGTAGAGCTATCTATTCATGTTTTTGATTGTTTACTTTAATGTGAAGAAGCTTTTTACTTTGATTCCACCCTGTTTATTGATTCATGATTTTACTTCTTGTGCTTTAAGAAGTTTAATGAGTAATTCTGTTTGTGAGCGGATAATGAAGAGTAGGGCCTGCTTCTTCTATTAGGCATAGGATCTCTAGTCCAATGCCAAGTCCTTGATCCACTTTTGAGTTGAATTTTGGGCACGGTGAGATATAGGTGTTCAATTTCAATTTACTACTTATAGATTTACAGTTTTTCCAGGACCATTTGTTGAAGAGATTATTTTTTCTTCAATGTATGTTTATGATGACTTTGTCTAGTATAAAATAACTGTATTTATGAAGGTATGTCTCTTTTTCTTCTCTTCTGTTCCATTAGACCTATACCCTTTTAAAATATACATTCATTATTATAGTATTACCTTCTTCATTTCCCAGATGCTAAGGAAAAAAGAAAATAATTCCTTTTTTTTTTGAGACACAGTACTTTCTTTTCATTCATTATATATAAATTGTATTATTTGCTCTCTCTTGTTTATTTTACCTCAGATTTTATTCCTTTGACCTTTTGTTTTTCTGGATTTATTCTGAACCATACGCTTTACAATCATCTTTAAAAATATGAAATAATACTAATTAAAACAAATAAAAAAATTTTAAAAATATGAAATATTTCAGAACTCATTAAGTGGTATTTTGTATTATATTGTTTTAAATTAAACACTTTAATAAAACCATTGTTTCTCATGATTCTGTGTTTTGATTGGGTGATTCTTGGATGTGTCACTGGGATGACAGAGAAGCCCCAAATATCTTCTTTCGCAGGTTAGCCTTGTTGGTCCTACCCTACCTGGGGATTCAGCTGAGTTTTCAGTTTTTATTATCTCCTATGTGGGCTTTTCCAAATTGCTGGACTGGCTTTGTTTTAGCAAGGATTTTAACAATGAATGCTCCAAGAGAACCAGGACAATTTACAAGTCTGCACTTATCATACCTGCTTTGGTTTTTGTGGCCAAAGTTGATCATATACCCAGCCCAGAATCAATATGGGAGTGAGAACATTGAAGAGTTTGATAGGGAACGCACACACACACAAACAATGTATCATAGTCTAAGTTTTGTCAAATTCTGATTTATAGCAGGTTTAATACTTAAATCAACAACTGAGAAAAAATTACTTAAAAAGGCACATAAGTAGAAATTGGATGATACTATCATACAGAGATAAATAACGAATCCTCAAGTTACTACATTATTCATGGTGCTAACGTGGTGAAAGGGCAACATTTGAGAGAGAGACATCTTAGACTAAATATCCTAAAGAAAGAAATATGATATTCAAGTTTTAATAGTTAATTTATGAATTTAAAAGATTAAAAGAAAACGCCAACATTCTTGAGTATCTTATGTGAGTGTATCTCATTAACATCATGTCATTTATTTTTCATGCCATTATTGTGAGGAAAGTATTAATTTTTTAAAAATTTTATAAAAAGAATGTTAAAAAATAAAATGTAAAATAAAAGAAAGTTAATATTCAGGAAAGAGTAAATGTTTCATGTTTTAAAAATAGTAAGCAACAGAATCAGGAATAAATTCTCTGTGTCTCTTAAGTCCATGTTCTGGCTACTCTTGAGTTCTGGCTACTATACCATATCTGTAAAGATAAAAATATACTTTTATCTGAAAAAGAGGTAAAAAATTTAGATATGCATAAGATTGGTAAAATTTTAGGAGACTTCACATGCATATCAAATTCACCACAAGAAGCCAGTTGGCCAGGTAATGACCTTGATGTTTTGCCTTCCTATGTGATCTCTGGCAACAGTAGTAGAGTTTTAAATAGATTTAGGTAACTTGTGTTTAAACTGCATTCTAATACATAAGAACAACTAAAACATAATCATATATGTGTTTTCTCCTCTATGACTGTTTAATTCTTAGTTATGTGTATTTAGTGTCTGGGATTGCCAAATGTAGTGTTTTTGTTGCATAAAGGAAGTTTTAAAATACTTGGTATAGAAAATTTTGATCAAGATAAAATATGAGAGAAAATAAAGTGAAGGAAGAGAATAGAATGACCCCAAAGAATAGTATCATCAGGACTCCAACTCATATCTCATATGGAACTGAACAATTATAGACGCTACATCTAAACCAAACACACAAATTGCATTTCTATCAAGTGACAATATCTATTCATCTTATGTGTTTTGAGTGTTTATGAGTAAAAACATTTACATGAATTCTGAAGTACCTCATCTTTTCCAAAAACCTTAAAGTAGCATTTAGTGTTTCAAAGAAGAAATTAAACTCTTGGGGAAGTAGCTATTCAAGATTTTCAGTTTTTTGACTTTCATGAGGCCATACTTCATTGAAGAGTAAACTAAAAAGCTCTAGCAAACAGAAAGCTCAAACTAAAAGCTGCAGAAGTGAAATAACACCAGAGCTTAGAATATAAATGATCTCCACATTGGTTTTGTTTGGACACATTCCAGCTTAATAAAAATGTGGCCAAACTAAACCTTTAGGCAAGTGGATAGAAATTCCACTGACCTGATTATTAGAATTTTTAGCATCTCTAAACAGGATTGAAAATAGGAAATAGACTTACAAAAACCAGTTCTTCATTCTGATTTTGTTAATATGAAAACAGGATCTACTGATTAGTTCCCTGAATTAAAAACTATTTATGCTGATGGCAATTTGCTGAGGATTCTGTTTTTATAGTATTGTTTTAATTCCCCCCCCCCCAGTTACTTCCTATTAAGTAGGGAAGTGGTAAAAATGTAAAGGGAGTTATTACACAGGAAAGAAATGCTGGATTTGTGTCCTGGTTGCATTAATGCACCCTAAGGTGATATAATTCATTTGCATAGGGCTAGCTTTGTACTGCTCTCTGCTGTCTAGACAAAGACATAGCAAGATTTTGACTATGAAATCCTATTTTAGCAGTGCTAAGCCCCTAGGTAGTCTCTTTCATTACTTGTTCCATGTGAGAGGATAAGATATGAGAGCTAAAAATATAATATTAAATAACCTTAAATATTAAGTGAGCTGGTACATATGACTGAATGAAATATGTTTGGATATAATCGTTAGGCTTGACAAACTCACTAAAATTTGAAGAAAACCCCATGTAAATATGTAAGAAACAAATCAAGAAATCTTTACATATTAATAAACATAAGCTTAGTTTAATTACTTTGAAGAAACATCTGGGTATAGTAAAAGAGTAGAACAAAAAGGATAGTAAGAGGCAAAATTGAAAAACAGTCTCTTCCTAATATATATAAAAACAACTTTCAAGATATGGTCACAATTGTCCCTAGATTTTTAAATCATTTGCAAAAATAGATTGTTATTTTTCATCAGGTAATTCATACATGTAGGTGGCTGTAAATAGGATGGTTTATGTTTTATTCTAAATTACAACCCTTCAAAATCTTAAAAGTTTTTTTAAAAGAGAAAAAAAATTATAGTTTCTAATTGTGAAATGTACTTGAAAAAATTTTGGAATATTGAAATTTAGGAAAGCATAGGTTGTCTTTTTCCTCTTCATGTAGTTGACCTAATTAGGCATCTTTCTTTAAAAGAGCAAATCCCAGGTGCAACACTGAGCTCTACAACCAATAGCTTTCCTGAAAACACATCTGGCACTAACAGGAAATCTACAGTGTGAAGAGGTGTACATAGATGGCACTCTAAATCTCACAACATCCATTACAAACGGACTGAGCTATATGATAGCTGATGAAGACATGGATGCTCATTATTGAGTTTCTCTCCTGAGGGAAGTAAACAGATTCTATAAGGCTCTTGCCTCCCCAAGGGTCTCAAAAGTACATTATGGGCACTTACAGGCAATTGTAAGTGATGGAAAGCTATATTTCTTTTTAAAGGAGGCTTCAGTGGACTCCTGGCCATATGAGTTTTATAACAGAATTAGCTAGGCTGTTAAACATTTTACTACCACTGGTGGCAAATAGTGGCACATTTTATTATTCTGCTTACCTACTGCCTCAATTTCTCTGAAAACAAAGAGAATGAAAAATTATTTTGAGTGATCTTGAAATTATAAACTTCTATTATCTAAATTAAAATTCAGAAATTTGCTCAAGGAATGTATTTTTGAATATTTTTTATTTTATGTATAATATGTAGAAAGTATATAGATGATAATTTCCCAATTATTGGAAGTAGGCAATGTGGTGAAGGAAAAAAAAACTAAAAATGTGTCTTATACATGTAATTATTGTTAACATATGACTTCAGATACTTGATATTTTTTTCATAAACTCATGGTATGTAATTAAATTATGTCAAGTACAAAATTATGTCAAGTACAAAATTTACTTCCTTCAAAGCAGAGGTGGAACATCTTTTCCATATATTTAGCATGAATTGTATCTAGCACATTGATAATATTACTAAATAACTGTTCAAATTCTTATTCAACAAAGCCCTCTCCCAAAAGATAAGCGAAATCAAATTTAATCAAAATGTATTTTCAGTAGTTAAGGGGTGTAGCTCAGTGGTATAATGTGTACTTAACATAGGCAAAGTTTGGATTCAGTATACAGCATAAAAAATAAGCTGTCTTCCCAAGTAGGGATTTACAATGGCTTCTAATAGGAATTTGTAAGGGCAGATGAATACCAACTGAATATACTGCAATGAATATAGATTGAAATATGTAAAATTTTGTTTCTTCATATTGTCAAAATGAGGGAAATTGTGTTGTTTCTTGGAAATTGTGCAACATTTCAAATTAAAACAAAAATGAAAGAATAAGAAAAGAGGATACTTCAGGCATATTTATCTCTATATCTACACTTTATTAATTCATTGTTACATTTTAGTTTATTATAAAACCCATAAGCAATTTAAAGAACATAAACCTTGTTTACTTTGCATTCTTCTGTTTCCTCAAAGCCAATTTGCTCTTCTGTGGAAATGATAACATCCTCATGTTTGAATTACCCCAAATGAACAAGCTTGGGAAAGCTTGATTACCTTAAATAATTAAAATATAAAGCTTAGATTACTATAAATAATCTGTGACCTCAGTGAAATCCATTTAACTTTGTTGATGAATAATTTGCAAAAAAGTAAAATAATAATGACTTTCTATCCAGTGCTTAGATCAGATCTCTAGTGATGTTTTCCAAAGAAAATAGTTGACTTGGGTCTGGGACAGGTAATATGTGAATCTGCATCATCATGTAGTGATACATCAGGAAATCTCAAATACCATGCAGGAGCATGGAATAATTTGAGAACCATATTAAATATTTAATTTTGGATTAAACTATAAAACAAATATAATGAGTCCATGATAATATAAATAAATGATTGGTTGAATAAATAAACAAATCAGGGAGAACAGACTAATCTATAGAGAAGAATTCCAAATGGCTTTAGTGTTCTATGTGTGAATTTAGTGACATAACAAAATCTAGTAAAGTAGAACATGATTCATTCACACTATCATCCTTTAAACTTCTCCTGGAAATAAAAATTGTGCCTGAAGAATAAATATAGTTTATATTAAAATAAGTTTAGGAAAGCCCAGTGTCACTTGATTAAATATTGGTAATTACTAAATTGGTTGAAGTATTACATGCAGAGTTATATAAAACAGACATTTAGATGCACAATTCTCATCATTATGAAATCAGACTATTTGATATACATCAGCTCTGTGTGGTCCATTAACTAAACAAGTAGTAGAAGAATGGAAAGCATGGAAATATATTATATTTTAGAAATATTTGAAGAGCCTTATGTGAGAACAGACAAGATCTGGATATAAGAAAATATTCCAAAGCTGACTCAGTTCCTCAGGGAAATTCTGAAAGACCAAATATCCTTTCCTATTCTAAAATCGTGGATCAGCCATTTTGTGAGAGATATGTATTGTCCAGGCAAAACTATGTGTGTGTCTAATTGAGCCTGCAGGTGATCAGTTGCAGGTGCAATTGAGTGTCTAATTTGTACTCTTGGCATGAAGTTCCAGTGTCTAATTATGCATTTAGTTGCTGTGGGTGCAATTTAGTTTCTTGTGTGTTTTTTATGCCTGTTAAGTGATTGTAGGCTCAAACCTTAAATTCATTGGGAAGACTGCTGTGACTGAAAGGTCAACTGAAAAACCCAAGGAAACTTGGCCACTGCAATAATAACTGGGGAAACAATTTGTAGGTTCCTAAATTTTATAAATTTGTCAGCATGTAGAAGAAAACACAATTAAAAGAATAAGGGGATTAAAATAACCTCATAGAATGTTTTAATTTCTTCTATTGACAGGCATGTAATTTTCTTTCATTTCTATAATCCAATGTACATTAGTTATTGTTTGGGAGAAAAGAAAATTGAAGTAATCTAAGACCTATGTCACTGCTTAGTTCTTCAAGTCAAAGTTAGTAAAGTAGTAAAAATGATTAATATTCTATTATGGGCATTGTAAGCTTTATTGGTGTGGCAAAATGAAAATTAATGAAAATATCTGAATAGTCTACCTTAAACAATAGAAAGCAAATTATTATTACTATTTTTATTTGCTAAGGAATGTACTAGTTTTGAAAAAACATTCGACCTTTCTCTTAGTACCTAGTTTAGACCAGGAAATCTGTATATGCTCAATCATATTTCCTGTTGAATTTTTTAGTGAGTAAATTGGTAAACATATAGCCATTATCCATAAGCATATCTTTTTAACTTATTCATGCAACTTTGTTCAAAAGTCATTTAGAAATAAATACCCTTGGCTCTTTTGGAGGAAGTGGTATATAAAGCTGTCATTGCTAATGTCATGTATAAAGAGAAATCCATTTAGGGAACTGTTAAAATGAAATAGCTACTTATGTATATGCAGTATACTATCACTTTGTCATATTTAATTTCCTTTGTTTAAGATGTGTTTTTCTTATAAATAATTCAAGGAGAAACTATTTGATTCTAAAATGGATAAATCAATTAATGATTGCCTCAAAGTATTTATGCATGTTACACTCACAACAAATGCCAATCAATACTGAGAAACTATCAATTAATTCATTTTGAGTGCATTATGGAACAGTAGCCCTTTATAAGTATGAAATCAACAGTCCCCAGGTTTACAGAGACAGGTTGCCATGATATACATATTGCAAATGACTTTCCAATTATAGTCTGGTGAGACATGTTATGCAGTTTTAGGAGAAAACTATAAGATTCCATATGATAAAGAAAAGAAACATGTCCTAATCTCTTATATTGAAGAAAAGATGGTTTCCTTCTCTTCTTTTCCAACTCATGAACCAATCCAGCAAACAAAGCAAGAGTATTCATGCAAATGATGAAAATGCAAATTAGTTGTTTAAATTGCAATTTTTTAATCATTTTGAGCATGGTTAGGTTTGGTTTGACTGATTGCTTATGTTCAAAGCCTATTCCAAAAAATCAGCATGGCTGCCTGACTATTCTCACACTGCTCTCTCACTTCTAAGTCTTCGCTTCATAGAGTAGGCACACCCAAATGTCTAAACTCATTAAAATAATCTAATTGAACATGCTTTGTACCATACGGTATAAAATCCCTGTTATGATTTCCTAAAAGTAATAGTTTCATCCCAAATATTTCTAGTTTATTTATTTTTAGTTTGACATTTGGAAATCGCTACCTAGAAATCTATTCCTTGAAGTTCTTTTCCTTAAACTTTTAATAACCTTTCAACCCCACAAATAAAATATTGAGTCTGGAATCAGGTAGCCTAATAGGCATGTTGAGCAATTCATAGAATAATATGGTGCCTGACACATGATAGAACACCAAAATATCTCTTGACCCTGATAGAAATATGAAACCTAAAAATTGTAATTCAGAAGCAGAATGTAAGACTGAAGCATGAATTATTTTTCTAAATCAAAGAAGTTAGTATAATTTTCCTTAAACTAATTTGGGAATAAAAATTTTGACTTTTTGATCATCCTTTCATTGAATTAATTCATATAATTTCTAATTTCCAGAGACATTTTTGATGCTGAACACCTTCACCTGCTCAATAGTATGGAGAGATGACCTATATAATGAAGAGTTTATTTGTTGTTTTCTTTCTCATTCTGGTTGAGTACCAGCCCCACTTTTTTCATGTCAAATAAACTATGTAAGATTTTCTTATTTAGGAAACAAATATTGAACATTTACCATGTACCAAATAGACCCATGCAGAAACACAGAATTACATTAAACTTGATGTAAGCTTCCAAAATATGGGTAACCAAATTTGTAACTTCCATCTGACACACACTTATAAAATGATAAGAAATATCATATATTCTAATAAACAAACTAAGTGAACTCATGTCGGTGGTTTCACAATTTTGGGGGGAGGGTAGATATTTGAGCAAACATTTGAAGGACCAGAGTTGTTTTAAATTGAACAAAGAGGAATTAATTTGTAAATGTAACTTAGCATGGACAAAATTACAGGTTTGTAAAAAGCTCATTATAGCACATAGAATTAATTCTGGATGGCTGGTCCAAAATAAATTAGAAGAGAGCTGTTGGAAGGAAACCTGTAAGAGAGGGCTGGGAAGACATCCTGGAAGATTTCTATATTATAATGAGGATTTGTTTTGTTTTAAAAAGAAAAGCTTATTAATTAGTTTTAAGAGTTTATTATTCTATAATTCTGATAAAAATTGATAAAGGCCATAAAAAGGTAGTAAATAAATAAGCATACGAACAAAAACATAAAGTTAATATAGAAAATATTTAGCAAATAGAATAAAAAAGACCTGGAAATACCCAAAGGACTTAAAAACAGCATACTACAGGGATACAGCCACATCAATGTTTATAGCAGCACAATTCACAATAGCTAACCTGTGGAACCAACCTAGATGCCCTTCAATAGATGAATAGAAAAAAAAAGTGGCATATATATACAATGGAATATTACTCAGCAATAAAAGAGAATAAAATCATGGCATTTTCAGGTAAATTAATGGAGTTAGAGAAGATAATGCTAAGTGAAGTTAGCCAATCCCCCAAAAACAAATGCCAAATGTTTTCATTGATATAAGGAGGCTGATTCATAGTGGGATAGGGAGCGGGAGCATGGGAGGAACAGATGAACTCTAGATAGGGCAGAGGGGTCTGAGGAGAAGGGAGGGGGCATGGAGTAATTAATGATGGTGGAATGTGATGGTCATTACTATCCAAAGTACATGTATGAAGACACAAATTGGTGTGAGTATACTATGTATACAACCAGAAATATGAAAAATTATGCTCTATAGATGTAATAAGAATTGTAATGCATTCTGCTGTCATATGTAAATTAAAAAATTTACTTTAAAAAAAGACCTGAAAAAGAAACAGTTAAAACCTTAGTGAACAAATATGGCAGAACCCCAACTTAGAAGACAAGCTGTGCACCTTGAGTGACATGGAATGGGTCTGAAGTTCTTGTCAAGGAGAGGAGCTAGATCATGAGTGGTGATAAGGTCAAATTTAGTTTGCTATATTACCACTAGAGAACATTCTAGATCATCTAACAATAAAGGGAGGATTCATATTTGGAATAGTTCAAATAAACTTGTAATAAAAAATGAAGGATGTTTTGATGTGAAGATAAATATGATTTCTGAGGTAGGACAATTATTTCAGAATAAAGAATATAGGATTATTATAGAACATCTAATTACTCCAAGGCCATGCAGTATTTAAAATATAGGAGAGAATTAAAACATTTTTCATTTAGAACTCAGGTATTTTTCACCAGTTTTTTCCTCTTAGTTCTAGATTGTTTCCTCATTTATTGTCAGAATTGTATCCGGAGCATACTCCATTTATGTTGCACATTGGGAATATTCTCCTCATTATTCTCTATGCAGACAATATTTATTCCTAAGCCCAACTCAAGTTTTATCTTTTCTGTTAAAACTTACAGTCTCTTTACATTGACATCTAATGGTTTTATGTATCTAAATATCATTTTACCTACTAGGGTTTTCATGTATAGGTATTATCTTTAATATTTTTGTATCCTCTCTAAGGACTTTATGGTCTAGTAAACTTCTGGTAAATATTTGATCATGAAAAAATGAACTCATTGTTTGCCTAGAAATAAAAGTATTATGAGTATTAACAAAGGGGTATCCATCAAGATGAACTACTTTATCTCACAAATTGCATCACAAAGTGTAAATTTTTGTGAAGTGATGGAAGTCATTTTGCTAATTGTTTAGCAATTATTTCTTGAGGATTTTTTTTCTATACACTCAAGAGAATCAATGCAGGCTGACAAGGCAGGTGAAAAGAAGTGGACAGGGCACCTCCAAAAGATTGTCTTCTTCAGAACAGCAGGGAAGAGGAAAGATGTGTGAAGAGGAAGGTAGTGGCACACTGCCCATCTGTCACAGCTTTATATCATCCCACTCAACATTGTCATAAATCATGTAAGGAGTGCAAGCACTGGCTTCTTTCTGTACAAGGAAGCTACTGAGTGTTTCCACTATTTTCTCAAATTCTTAAGCCACTAAAAGAACAGTACATCAACAGTGAACTTTGGTAAAGTTGTCTCCAAAGAAATGATACTTCTACCAATGTGTGCTTCAAATGGAGGTGTGTTTGGTAATACAAGGATAAAAAAAAAAAAAAAAAAAAAAAAACTTTTATAATTGCAATAGTTCAATTACTAATAGCAACAAAACAAACAGCAAAACAAGCTTTAAAAAATTCTTTGTTAAAACATATATTTCTAAAAGAAAAGACAATGAAATGATATGACATAATTTTTCCATGTACATATATGAAAACAACACAGTGATTCTCTCCATTATGTACATCCACAAGAAATGGATCCTAACTAGAATAAGGTACATTCCATGTGGGATAATTATATTAAAGTGAGTTCTGCTGTCATGTATAACTACAAAGAACAATCATTTAAAACAATTAATAATAAAAAACAGGCTGAGGATATGGAACAGTTTTCAAGTGTCCCAGGGTTCAATCCCTGGTAAAAATAAAATAAAGAAAGAGAGAGGGGAGAGAGAGAGAGAGAGAGAGAGAGAGAGAGAGAGAGAGAGAGAGAGAGAGAGAGAGAGAGAGAAAGGAAGCTTGCTTATTATTTTATCTGAAAACAAAACAAGTAAACAAAAATAACCCCATGTGTTTCTAGAGATAAAATCATTTTGGGAGCCTGGGGCTGTAGCTCAGTTGCAGAGTGCTTGCCTAGCATGTATAAGGCACTAGGTTTGATCCTTATCAATATAAAAATAAATAAAAACTAAAGGCATCTTGTCTACCTATAACTACAAATTTTTTTTAAGTCATTTTCAAATACATTATGTCTGAAGCACATTTTTCATAGGCTATTAAGTACTAAACATAAAATAAGAGGATATATGGAAAACGAGGCAAACTTTTAAAATAAATAGATCTCAAGACTATGTCTCAAGACTGTCTCTAGCTTAAGGCAGAACAATTAGAAACATCTTAATATGTATGAATATCTTAACAATAATATTGGCATATATATATATATATATATATATATATATATATATATATATATTATGGTTTGGTAGTGAGGTGTCCTTCAAAAGCTCATGTATAAGAAAATTTAGATTGGGTGAAAGATTGGGTTATAAGAGTTTTGTCTTAATAAGTGCATTAATCCCGGATAGAGATTAACTGGATGGCATATAGGGTATGGCTGGGGGAGATGGGTCCCTGAGGGCATGCCTTTGGGATACATATTTTTGTCTTGTTGAGTAGAGCATTCTCTCGTGCTCTCTCTCTCTATCTTTCTCTCTCTCTCTCCTTCCTGAGACCATGTCCCCAGCTGATTTCCTCCTCCACACTCTTCTGCCATGATGTTTTTCCTCATCTCAGGCCCAAGGAATAGAGCTGGCTATCTGTGGACTGAGACTTATGAAACCCAAAACCCCAAAATAAACTTTTCCTCCTCTAAAATTGTTCTTGTTAGATCTTTGGTCACAGCATTGAAAAATCTGACTAAAACAAGATTAATACTATATTGGAAAGATAACTAACATAAAATTGTTAGGAGTCAGTTGAACTAGGATTACAATATACAGAGCAAATAACTAGACATGTTTTGTATTTTAACTTCTTTTTCATTGTGATTATTACTCTAATAATCCTAAAGTGAAACACATCACATTTATTTTTTGGTACTTATATTTGAATCTAAATGAATAATGGCCAGGTTAAAAGGATTGCACATGCTGGTTAAATTGAAGACAGAATTACATAAGGAGGAAATGGTTTACAAAATGCAATTTTTAAAAGTATATTTAAAAACAACAATAGATGTAATTGTTATTTCTTTACTACTTAAAATTTATGACCTTGCATCTTCATAAGACTTAACACTTTTTTAAAAAATTTAGACTCAGAATGTAAAGAATCAAAACAGTGACTCAGATTAAGAAAACTATCATTTCTCAAATTACCGCATTTTAAGGTATTTATATTTCCCCAAAGATTTGACGTTTAATTAGAGAAAACCATGATGATTATAGAAAATGGGTATCAAATGACATTTAATGAGAAAATCGGTAATGAAGGTTTGTGGAAGATCAGCCTTTATTTGCAGTGACTTCAATGTGATCTGAGATGTGACAGAGTGATTACATGACGCTTGCTCCTCAGAATTTCCATTTCACATAATTTTACTGATGATCTAATTTATAGCTCAATTAGTCAAGTTTTCAAATGCCATAAGGTGAGGCATGTCAGGAGATTCCTTTTCATATACCCATCTGTCATACACTCTGAGACTTTTTTCCTATTCAACATTTGGAATTTTGTTATGAATCTGCTTAGTAAGTTACAAATCTTCTAATGTCTGTGATTAGATGGTGTCTCCTGCAATGCATGCATTAAAAGCTTAACATCTAATGTGACAGTGTTGGGAGTGGCATCTAACAAGGTGATTAGGTCATGAAGGTCAACCCTCAGAGATAGATTAATTTCATATAAAAGGGCTTTTGTTTGTGTATTTACACTCCAGCCCTTTCTTTGCCTTTCCACCATGTGAGGACACAACAAGAAGAATTTTGCCTGATGCTGGTGTCTTCATTTGGAACTTCCCATCTAGAACTGTGAGAAGTAAATGTCCGTTCATTATGTTCCTAAGTCTGCACTACTTTTTATAGTGACACAAAATGGACTAAGACAACATCAAATACTGTGACCTCATCAGAGAAATAAGAATTTTGAATGTGGCGAGAAGGTAACATAATAGGGTGAAGTGTCATCCATAGGAAAAATAGTTTATGATGCTAAACACTTTTTTAGCTGGTGTAAAAGTTGCTAAATATTATAGAAATTAATCATGATATATTTTCTTTTTTAGAAAGGAAAGTGTTTACAAACTAAAAAAAATAGAATATTGTGTGTTTCTAAACTACCACATGCTGACTTTGTTGTTTATAAATGTTTGTAATCTTGTTCTTATTTGGAGTAGGTCATCATTTTGTGGTAAAATTCGTATAAGTTGAATTTAAAAATGAATAACTCCCTTTTGTGTCTAATTGAAAGTTTCAGGAATATTATTTAGTGGTGATTGCTGCGATTAAAAGAAGTGGAGCTCTAAACACCATCAAAATAATTCTTGTTGAAATTATCAAAATCATATATAAAATCAATGAATACTTAAAATAAATATTAATTTAATAGAAGAGATACGATGGTGAGTTAAAGTAATCAGGATTTCTCTGCTCTAGTTTCAGAAAAGACAATTATAAAAACATGATGTAAATATGTTTTGGAGTCATATATGAAAGGTCAGAGGAGAATCTTTGGCATAAAGAGAACACATTTGAAGGTTTGAAGGAGATATTAGTAAAAGGAAGGCTATGCAAAAAAAAAAATTGCATGGACAAAAGCAAACAAACAACAAACAACAAAGCACAGACAGCAAAAGAATGAACCAGTAATGAACATAAAATGTGATTGTTCATGGAGGAGACAATTAAGATGTAAGTGGTTTGAGACCAGTATTATATTATAGTAGTTCATGATGGCTAAAAGTGGTAAAAAGTGTCCCTTACTTTTTACAGAAGGTTTTTTGGGGATATGGAAAGTGAGGTGTAATGAAAGTTGTTGTATTTAGTGATTTTTTTTTTTTTACTTTTATGAGAGCCATTAAAATGGTTATAAGAAAAACTGGAGTATTAGTGGCAAATTTGGCAGTGATTAGGTAAATGCAATCATTTCTTCTGTTTGCAAAGTTTAGTTGGGAAATTTTAAAAAAAGATAGCTAGAAGGACAGTAATTTATTTATTTATTTTTTTTTAATTTTTTTTTCTTTTTTTTTTTAATTTTTTATTGTTGGCTGTTCAAAACATTGCATAGTTCTTGATATATCATATTTCACACTTTGATTCAAGTGGGTTATGAGCTCCCATTTTTACCCCATATACAGATTGCAGAATCACATCAGTTACACATCCATTGATTTACATATTGGAAGGACAGTAATTTAAAGACAAATATTCCCTGATTGGCTTTCATTGACAATTTAATTTCAGAAGGGGAGAGGTGTAACCCAAGCTGCTTTCTCATGGTTAAGAACAAAGTAGCAATGTCAGACAAAAGTTGGGTGTCACTTTATTCTTTAATATCTAGAGAAGATAAAACTAAAACTAGATACTGTATCCTGTGGGGGGGGGAGTGTAAATTCTCAAGAGATTTATGTTTTTGTGTCACTTTTGGATTGGACATCCTGCTTACATTGGTTCTACTTAAGTTTGTGAATATCTCCTCTGAAAGTGACTGCTTCTATCATAGGACTTTCTCGAATATGTGAAACAAAGTATTTGCTTATGTCCTTTGTCACTGCTAGTCACTTTTTTTTAAAGGGAGGGAGGGAGGGAGGGAGAGAGAGAGAGAGAGAGAGAGAGAGATTTTCAATATTTTATTTTTTAGTTATTGGCGGACACAACATCTTTGTTTGTATGTGGTGCTGAGGATCGAACCCGGGCCACACGCATGCCAGGCAAGCGTGCTACCACTTGAGCCACATCCCCAGCGCACTGCTACCACTTTTGAAATCTGTGGCTTGAAGCTTTGAAAAAGTAAAAACTTGGGAAATAGTCTCTTCATGATAGTGTTCATTCCACCTTTTTTTTCTCTTCTTCTTACAGTAACAGAAGAAAAAAATCAAAAAGAGAAAAGAAAGCAATTCCCAACATTATAAAAATGTGATTGTTCATAGAGGAACCCAGACCTCTTTATTTTGACCTCTCCTATGAAATCATCGCTTCTTATACAAGGCTTATCTTTTCAGGCACAAATACTACAACCAGAAGAATATCTGCTGTACAGTTAAATATTAGCCTTTGATATTTAGCCTAAATATTTAGACTTTGATCACCATCTTTCCTGGATCATCACCATATCTCACTAGATAGAGGTACTTGAATTGAATATGGGATCTGCAAAACTCATGTCCTCAAAGTAATTTACACTTTAGACATTTAAATGTTTCATTTGTTTGAATAAACTGGAAACTACTTGAGGTTGGAAGATATTGATTTTGGAAGCATCAGGATTAGGAGCACTATGGGATCTACAAATCCATATTAAATGAGTGTACAAAGCATAACATGAAAGTGAAAGAAAGAAGTATGTAGCAGTAACTCCAGGACACTTTTCTTTATGGAACAGACTGAAAGTGTCTTTGTCTCTGTGTGCATAGCTTTTCCTGTACCAAGAGAAGTGATTCACATAAACATTCATGTCACCTGTCACAGCTCTCCTTGCTGAGCAGTCCCATGTGTGTGTCTGGTTCCAATGCTATGCTGGAGCTATAGACATGTTCTTCTGCTTTCTTTCCTCTTACTCTACCACTTAATCGGGGATTAGTCTATTAAGAAGTAAAGTATAAACCAGGCAAGGTGGCGTAGGCCTATAATCCCAGAGGCTCTGGAATCTGAGGCAGGAGGATCCTGAGTTCAAAGCCAGCCTTAGCAAGAGCAAGGCACTAAGGAACTCACTGATAAAACCTATGGCTTGAAGCCTTGAAAAAGGAAAAAATTGGGAATTAGTCTCTTCATAATAGTGTCCATTGTATCCTTTCCACCTATTTTTCTCTTCTTCCTACAGTGATAGAAAAAAAAATTAAAAAGAGAAAAGAAAACAATTTCCAACCCTGTCTCTAAATAAAATACAAAATATGGCTGGGTATGTGGCTCAGTGGTTGAGTGTCCTTGAGTTCAATCCCCAGTACCAAAAAAATAAAAGTAAATTTTAATATATTGCCACAATATACAATACCATAATTTGGTGGGCAGGAAGTATAAAAAATTATAAGGAGATAAATAATATATATTCAACCCAATGCCCTTGAAAAAGGAGAAGGAAACAGAGGCTAGTGCATGCAGCACCACTGACCCTGACACTTTGTTTCTTAAGTTACACTCGGGTGTATCAAATGAGATCTCTGGATCTCCTATTTTGTCAGTCCTCATAGTTGACTTTACTTCCATAATGACAGCATTTCTCCAAACTAAGTGTAATTATGGTGTTAATCCAGTGTTTATAAAAAGCTCTTTCCTCTAGGGCATGTAACCCATGAATCACAGGGTACAGTGCAGATCATGGAGAGAAACCATCTGTTCAGATGAGTATTCATTATATTGATTGTAAAAAGTTTCTATTTATTATGCATGAATTGCTGAATAATTTAAAATGGATTTTAGAATTCCTAAATGTAATTCCAACTGAAATATTGGATTGCCAAAAAAGAAATAATGATTAAATACAAACCTGAAGAAAAAACTCTATTGCTATTGAAAAACCAGCCTCTAACTCAGAGCAAAGCCTGTCCAAGGAAGGGACATCACCTTTGTCCTTGGAAAGACCCACAGAGTACTCCTAGGCACATTCCCACCCTGCTAAGTTGCTTATCTACAAATAACAGGAGAGATCTGCTGCACCAGGTGTCCCTGACTCAGTCAGGCTAGGTGGGGATCCATAGCAACCCCCTAGCAGCCACCAATCAGCATGAGACAGGGAAATACCTGGGATGCCAGATGGTGGTTGATAACATGTTGGGAAACCATGTAGTTCAGCATGTACACTCCTCTTGGCTTAAACCAGTCAGTTCAAATGACCAATCACCCCTACCCAACTTGTTCCCGCCAGTGAATGTGCTAATCATGTTTTAGAGTTGTTATTTGATTTTCCCACGGTGTGTGATGATTTGCTAAGAGATGCTATGATGTATGTGAAGTCCCTGCCTTCTCCAAAGAATGTGTAACACTGCTGCAAACCCTGGGCTAGGGGCCTCTCAGCATCACCAGTTGCTGTGTGTGTGCGGAGGACCAAGCGAGCTAGCTCGCAATAAACACCTCTTTGCTGCTTACATCGATATTGGGTCTCTGGTGGTCTTTTGGGGGTCCCGAATTTGAGCATAACACTATCAACATGGACCCTGAAAAATTTTCAAGAATGATTTAAATCAAATGTAATTCTTACTCTATAGACTGAATTTTCAACAAAATCACTAGGGTAAAGCATATCTTTTATTTTAAGCTTTAGATCACTCTAAAATCAATCGCTATGTGTTTCTAGAATGTTCTGTTGGATATGTGTGAACACATGTGTTCATTTGTATAAATCAAAACCACAAACATTTAAAATATTAAAAATAATTTCAAGGGCTTGGTTGTGGCTCAGTGGTAGACCGCTCGCCTAGCACATGCAGGGCACTAGGTTCAATCTCAGCACCACATAAAAAATAAGATGAAGGTATTGTGTCCAACTAAAACTAAAACAAAATATTTTTAAAAATCTCAAATTAATGAATCAAAATATAATAAACATCTAAATTGGAAATATCTAGTCAAAAATTATCTTTTTTTTGAATAATGATTTATTACCCATGCCTATAAAACATATATGCATTTTAGGGATTTTTTTTTTCAGATTTGGGTGGCAAGAAGAAGGGATAAAGAAGGGGCTACAGAATTCTGATAAAGTAAAAGGATGCTGCAAAGGAAAGCCAAGCTGTACAGAATTTAAGAGTCTTGATCCACAACATTATTCAGTTAGGAAGGAGGCAGTGACTGGACTGGACACAACAGCTCCTGCTGATCTTGAGTTCCTATAATGTGATTACTGGAGAGTGGTGTTTTAAAGGATTCCATCCACTGTAAGAGTGCCTAAGATTAGTTCTGAGTGGTTAGCATATATCTGATGTTCCTTAATGAAAAAATAATGTGGTTTCAAGGGAAGATAGGGGTAATGGACAGCCAGACAGAGTTTAAATTTACCTGGATGTCATAGAAAGGAAGAAAGTCTTAACCTCCTTATTGTGTCATCACAAAATTCTGTTTATATTTTGTCTCAGACATAAACTTAGTTTAGTTTTAATGTGCTGCTAAACTTTACCATTAATATTTAAAACTGAGTGTCATATTCCAAGAAATCAGTATTCCAGATGCTCTCCTTTTGCTGTTAGTAGGATTTTTCTCTGCACCAAGACAAAAACCTCTTCTCTTTGTCCCCATTCTCTTCCACACATAATATATAAACAAATTTAAAATGTTATGTTTATTTTACAATTTTTCTATTTTCTTCATGTGCTAAACAATTGCCCAATCTTAGTTAAATTCTTCAGTATTTTTGTCTAGAGATTTTTCTATTATGGACTTTATTCATATTTCTTTACAGTTAATTTCTCATCCTTGAGTTGATGTACATTTTTCTTTCCTAGCATTTTTATTATTTTCTACTGATTGAAATCTCTAATGATTCTAGATTACTTTATATGAATTTCTTTACAAATATCTATCCAATGTAAATTTACAATCCTAAGTTTTCATCTGTAGTGTGTATGAAGTACCTTAACCTTGCAGGTTATTTTCCTAGCCTACAAAACAATATGTTTGTAGCTCTCAGTGCCACACTTGGAGCTTAGAACTTTTGGTGAAGTGCATGGAAGGGATCTCTCAAATTTTCACTGTTTCAACAAACAATGAAGAAAGGATTATTCAGTATAATTATGTTTTTCACAATTCTTTAAAGAATATAATCAAATTTAGTTTTTACTTTCTTAGACTAAAAATTATATTCATTTTATTAAAATTCAACATTACCTCTAGCATGTTTAAATATTAATCCATTTTAAAATTCAGGTTATTATCATTTATTCAACAAATATATATTCATCACTTGTTATGTGTCAGTTGCTTTGCCAGACATCATCCTAAACATTGACAGTAAAGACAGATAAGCTGATTATATGAGAATACCATAGTAGGTCTAGTAAACATAGTATATAATCAAGATCATTTCAGTAGAGACAGTTCTATGAAAAGTAGGAGTTGGGTATATTAAAAAAGAATAGGGGTCATTGTGAATGTTAGATATCATAGATAGAAGAGTCTGTTAATTCCTCTTCTTTCTGAACTCAGGAGAGACTGAGCTAAGCTTAGAAAAGAAACCAAGCTCTTGAAGACCTGAAGGCTATCTATACCTAACAGACAATACCAGGATGTGAGGTGGGAGACTCTGGCAGGGCATGCTTTTGTAGGAAAAGATTTAAGAACTTTTATATAAAGTGTTTGAAAGCTTATATTTTAGTTAAGTATGAAGTTATGAGAGTTTTTTGGTAATGAATTATTTTAACTATATTAAAGATAAAATTTACAAAGGTATCATTTCAAACTTGACTTTCATGATTGCAATACTACCTCACTTCTTTGTTTTTGGACATGTAATGTTGAGATTAAACACAATTCCAAGACAGAATCTTGATAGATGTCATTACTTAAAGTTTGAAATAATTTATATTTAAAAGTGGAAAACCACCCAGAAAAGTGAGGGAGAGCTATGAGGCAGGAAGAGAATCATTGTAGTATGTTGTTACATAAAACACAATTCACATATGTTTCTAAAAGCAGGTACTGCTTAGCTGTCAGATGTGGTCTATAGGTGGGATTAGGTACAAACAAAGTAACAAACATTGAATACTATGAGTACCATTGGCAATTATGGCAAGAACAGTTGAATTGAATTGAAGAAGAAGAAGTGAGGAGATGAGAGAAGATATGCTAACCTAATGTTAACTATATACTACTTGTTTTCCTTTTTGGATGTTTCACTGGTAAGTGGGTAAAAGAATTGTGAAACTACATAGAGGAGAAAATGTGGTTAGGCAAGACCTAAAATAAGCCAGACTTAAAATGAAAATATATGGTGTGTTCATGGAAATGATGCAGTAGATAAGAAAAAAAATGATGACATAGAAGAGACAAAATATAATTGCCATCACCAAGATATTAAGTATTCAAGAAGAGGTCAAATTTGAAATTAAATGAACTGAAACTTGGAGTAGATGCACAGAGTCGAGAAAAAATTACTGGGTAAAGATATAGGTTATTAACATGTTTGATTGTAAGAAGGTAAGAACTTTTCTCAATTCTTTTTAAATTGTTTCCCTGTAAAATACAATATGAAATCTTGAATTGCAAGAATTGGTAAGGGATTTGGGTAATGAAATTAATAGTCATGAATTTCAAGTGAGACTACTGAGTGCTGGAATTAAATTTTTCTTTAGAAGTATTAGCCTGCAAGGAGAGACATAGCAGAGTTGAGATTTAAGCTACAGAGGAGAGTTTTTTTTTTTTTTTTTTTAATGTAATGTCCTGATGAACACATAATATCCCTAATCCCAGAATTCCACATTTGATATATTTTGCTTTTCATTTCTAGTAGTCTTCCTCATGTAACTGGTCCTTTAATGCCAAAAGACTGTTTGTAAAAGATTCGGATAACATCTGCAAATAATGAATTTTCTTAGGCATTCCTGGATTTCTAAAACAAATCAATTTTAGAAAATTAATAAAAATTTTCCCCAAAGATCTTGAAATTTAAAAGGTTTTTTAACGCAAAATTATTTTATTTTCATATTGCACATGCATATAATATAATTTAATCACTCACATTAATACAATATGAATAAAGTCTAATAAGGTCTTCATTTTCATGAACGTAATGGTATCTATTAATATTAATAACATACAGTACTAATATATGTGAATATATGTTTGTGGCCTATGTACCAGAACTTCAATCCCTAGTAGATAAGCATACTATATACCTGTCATAGCATGTATATTATTATATATAACAGTATGAACTACAAAAGTGAAAATTTTAAAAATGAAACATGACTTTACAGTCTTGTTTAATATAAAATTTTTCTTTCCACTAGCTTTTCTGGAAATATTAAAAAATGTTTCTGAACCTAGGATATCTTACACACATTAGAAACTTTAGGTAAAACTGTTATTTTATAGTATTAGATGCATTTGTTATATACCCATCTTGAAATTTTGCTCATCCTGCTGATTTTCAGAGATACAAGTCCCCCCCCCCAAAAAAAAAAAGTTTGGCCATTTAATTTAATGCAGTTCTACCTACAAATTTGATGTTTAACTTTTCTTTTCCACATCATTCTAATAAAAATAGTAGCTGAGGTGTCATACTTTACTCAGCTTATAAAGATAAATGTCCAATTATTTATATGTTTTCTTAGAAAATCAATTCAGAAGCTTATAAACGATTAGTATTTTCCTACTTCTCCATTCCTTGGCTATGATTTTCTAATGTCAAAGAACAGAAATTAACCATTATAACATCCATTGATATTGTAGAATGATGTGAGTGTAGAATAATGAATTGACGTTATTTAGTTCTTAGTTACTTGGATGGACCCTATTATTCCCATATCTTATTTTTGATTCTGGCCTGTTCCTTTTCTGGTAATTATGTATATATACTATATAACATCAACTCATTATTCTACACTCACATCATTCTACAATATCAATGGATGTTATAATGGTTAATTTCTACTCTAAACTATAAGTATCTAAACTACAAAGACACACATACATATATTTGTAGTTTAGATACTTGATACTTGATAACTAACATCCTCACTCTATTTAATCAGCAGGTTTTCTAATACCTCTGACAAAAAATCTTCTGACACATTCCAGAAAACAGTCCTGAGTTTGATTGTTTTTATGCCAGTAGTATGGGGTAATATTTCATTGGCTAATAACCAAGTATTAGAGTATATACATTATCATTTTTTCTTTTAATTTCATACCTAATTTTTTCCTGAAAATTAAATTCTTTTTGAAAATAATAGCAGTGTTGGGGCACCTTGTCAAATATTCTTGTATATTCCATTTTAAAATTTAGGCAAAAACTATTGAAAGATTTCTGACCCAAGACTATCTTCAAAGGCTAGTTTTTGCTCAATGCCAAATCAAGGAGACTATTACACGCAGACTCTAAAATATGAATGCTTCCTTTTGAAAGAAAATAATAAATAGATTTCTCACACTTTTTAATGCTTAATGTGAACTCTGAAATTATTTTTTTCATGTTTGATTTCAACATTTATTTGTGGTTTATTAGACTGCCTAAAAATATCTCATCAATTTTTATTTTTGATTTGATAGTAACACCTTCAAGTAAACATCAGACAAATTTTTGAAATTGAACATTTTCACCACAATTAAATTTCAACAACTTTCAATACATAAGAGAGATAAGATAAAGTAAAATAAAGACAGAATTCATTTGTAACATTATAATATCTTTTGTCAAATTATACTCCTGTATTTTATGACAAAATTAATCTGTTTCTCACTAGAGTATTTTTAGGAAATCTCAGTTTGTATATCAAATCAAGAGTGACTTAAAAGCTTTGATGACTGTTTTAAAACAAAACACAAAAGTTAGCCATAAATAACCCAATGAATAAAGTTTTGTGATGTTCATTTTCATATCTATCTTTATATTTTATTATGTTGCCAGTATGAAACAAGAATATTTACAAACTAATTCATCTCATCTTTTGCACATAAACTTATCCTTATATATGCTTTAATTTATAGTAGTTATATCATTGTATTCAGAGCTAATTTATGTTTTAAAGCATTTAGCCTATTAATTCTTTCCTATAATATTATTGTATAACAACACAAAAGAAGCAAAGACCATTTCAAATCTCACAAACAAAAACATAAATGACATAGTATATATGCACTAACAAGTACCACAACAATCCTTAAAATTTATGTTAACAACTTAAGAACCTAAAATCTTATAAAAACTGATTTTGTGAAAATTAATTAGCTAATATTTAAACCTGCATGAATAAAATTATTAATGTACTGAAATACTTTTTCCTTTGCATTTATCAAATTGTAAAGAGCTATTATCACCAGTAAGCTCATTGATTAGCAAATAACCCTTTGAGAAACTAGTATTGAGAAAATATTAGTATTGAGAAACCCTTTGAGAAACTAATATTATTTTTCAGTATAATATTTCCAAATATTAAGCATCTTTTGTGATTCTTATTAAAATAACTCACAGAGTTTTGTTTTGTTTTATTTTGATTTTTGTAATTGAGGGCCCAGAAATATGCCATGTTTCAATCTATTCATTTACTTATTTTAAATTTATTTAGGAGGATGATTCTATGAGATTCTGATACAACACTAACAAAGTGGTTAAAAAAAGCAAAATTTGGAATCAGACAAATCTAGATACATATTTCTACTCTAGAAATCTTATTTATGTAGAGCGATTAATAATTATGTTGATTCTTTGTACTTAGGGGCCTAAGTAGAGTCATGCATTTAAAAGGCTTAACTCAGTTTCTAGCACTCAGCAATTGTTTGAAAAATATTAACACCCTTTTCTTTCACTTTTATATTAGTGCAAGATAAATTCTAATTACTCAGTACTAGCTGATGGATGATTGATAAAACTCACATTTATTTTGAAGCTTCTTTTTCTTTTGATTTTTTTCTTTGATATCTTCTTTCCTAAATTAAATTTTGTAGACTCCTTTTATTTGGCCCATCTCATATACTTTCTTGTCACTCTTCTCTATTACTTGTCTCTACCTGCTAAACATTATCCTTAGGTGATCTATTTCTAGGGACTACAAAATCTTCACAATCTGTAATACCTCTGTCTTTGATTTCTTTAATATATCTATATCTGGCTACCTAATGCTTCTATTAAATAGTACCCAAATATATAAAAAATATATGCAATTACCTCATCAATTTCTCCCATTTAATTTTCCTTTTCTTTTTGATGTGTGTTCTCTATCTTATTCTTCTGCTTACAAAATAATTATTTAAATTCATCTGCCTTCAGCTTACTTTTATCCTCTATCTACTTCTAACCCTTTTCCAAAACATCTTTAAGAGATTTTACTTATCTTCTATTCCAATGATAGTACCTCAATACAGGTGACCATATCTATGTTATTTGCATTATAACCCAACTTGTCTCTCTGATTCTAGGCTTGATTCCTCTTAATTTATTCTGTGCATTATAACCAGAATCATTTTTTAGAACACAGATGTAATGCTGTCAATTTTTTTTTTTAAAGTTTCTGTGTCTGTTATGTTGTTTAAACTTCCTCAAATGTCTTCTCACAAACTTCTGACCTAGGTTGTAGGTTCAACTGTTGACATAACTCCCATAAAACTTCAAACAGCATTCATAATACACCTTTCCCTTGTTTGCCCAGCTATTTACTTTTAATGATTTTTGATGTATTTGGTATTGTATTCTCAAATGTAATGTATTGCATGTAATAACTTCCCAAAGTGTTAGTAGACAGAGAAAATGTCAGCAGAATGGAAATCTCCCTAAAATCTTCATTACTGATGTAAGTCAGTAATTAAGGTCACTGTTCTTTTCAGTGTTAGTTCAGTGACTATAATTCACAAGAATGAAAACTCTAAGAACACCTCTAGCTTTATTTATAATCTTATAATGTCTTAATTTTAGCAGAACTTTTCAAATCACACACCATAACATATTCTTGTGTTGAATGGGTCACAGAGTATACTAAAATATTCCTGCCTCCTTTGGACTATGTATGGTGTAGTGTGTAAGGTAACTGAATTCCCAGGTTATATCTTTTAACTATGAAGACTTGTTCATTTTCACAAATGTGCTATCATCAAAATATTTGAGAGACACTCTACTGTGGTTACTTCATCAATTTCATGTATCTTACTATATTTTAAAAGAATTCAGATAGTATTGAATACTGCTTTATAAGAAATTGTAACTTGAAAACTATAAAGACGGAATTCTAAATTTTGGAACTTTTATAACTCTTCAGGTAAGTGTGAAAATCACAGAAATTTCATAAACATGATTGCCTTTATCTGAAGGCAAAACAAATAGATTATTTAGGCTACTTAATGTTTAAAAGTGTATTATTATATTCCTAACAATTTTTTATAAAATATTACAATAAAACTACAAAATTATTTACATTGTTATTGTGCATCAGCTTTAAATAAATTTTAAAAAAAACTTCCTAAAAAGGAAATCAGAAAAATGTATGTCAAGATTTAATAGTAATGATATAGATAACAAAGTCTTGAGAGGGAAAGGCCAGATGATGGATGAGTAGTACCCTCCAGAGATTGTCTCCCCACAGCACATCAATATAATAGACTATTAACACACAAAACTACAAATATGAGAGCTAAGCAAGCCAGATGAAATATCATAGTACTGGCTTTAGTATAACTTTTTAGGAATTGAAGAAGGCAGAAAGAAAAGTTGGTCATATCTTCCTCCCCTTCCAATTCTAAGCATTGGGAAGAGAAACACCTAGGGCTGGACAGAGACCTATCACCATTGCCTCCAGGCCAGTACTCATTCCCTGAACTTCTGGCACTGCATTAGCCAGGGGATTGACAACCTCTACCACTTTTCCTTGACCGTGGGAATCTGAAAAGGATATAAGTCTCTATCATCTAGAAAGCAGGACATGAAAGCTAGCATAAGACTTTACTTTGAGGCTCTGGTGCTAAATTCAACATGAAGAGATCCACCAGAGACAGAAAATAACAGCTCCTATACCTAGGTCAGTACTGACAGATTGAACCTCTACACTGTCCCAGCATCAGGAAGAGAACTACAATGTCTTGGAATATATTTGAGTCCTAGGATGCCAGATTCGATTGGTTCTTGGGGCAGTTCGTGTGGCTACAAGACTCTGGTATGACCAAGCTTAGTGTCAGCTTTGGCAGTCAAGTGACTCTACCACCAGTGCTCCAAACTTTGGTATCACAGTTATCCAAAGGCCATTGCTCATAGACAGAACCCCTAAACATGCTCAGGTACCTAGTGAACAACTGCACCCCAGTGGAACAGATAACAGTTTTGGTCTGCATCACTACTCCAAGCTATGATGCAGGTTTGGGTGATCACTGAGATTGTCCACGAGTAAGCAGTTACTAGACTTGGATGAGATCCATCTTAGTGTCAGTCTTGGTGGCCAGGTGATTTTCTCCACTGACTCTACCATAGCATCAGGTAGCATACTGTGGAGAAACACTCCACTCATTGTAGCAATGAGTATAGGACTTTGACTCCGAAGTCAGAGTCAAATTGAAGAAGCTTAAAACTGCACAGGTCCTGATTATCCTCATCCTCAATCCTGTCTACTAACAGACTCTAGAACTTCCTTTGGGTCATATTAAGACAAATGACTCCAGTCTGTTGGAATTCTGTTCTGGTCAGCATCACTTATGTGTGGTTGCAGTAGTTACAAACCACCAGTCTATCTCAGTAGTAGAAGCCCATAGCAGTGTGTCTTGGTCTCATTCCACTGCTGTCCTTGTCTTGGTGGGCTGTTAGCTCAAGAAGTAACAGATTTATGGCATTGGTGGCCACAGTTGTTAGATTTAAACCAGTGCCTAGACCATCCTCAATAATTCTGACTAGAGTCAGGCAGAATACCATAATGCCTGAACTCAGGCCAGTGAATGTGTATGAGATGTTTGGGCCTACACTGTTCCCAAGTAGAGGCTAATAGGGACAGACTACTCTTTTAAGGTTCTCTCACAGTTCATACTTAACAAAAACATCATTTGCAAATTTGGTACAAATATGGCTCAATAATGACAATATTTCAAGTGAAGTTATAGAAAACTTGAAATCAGGGTGCTATTAAATGCTGAAATAGAGGAAGTGGTTACAGACCTAGAGAAATTACGCAGCCTGGTTATTTTGGAAAGACAGGTAAAAACTCATATTATTAATACTGGGGTAAATACATGATTCTAGAATAAGTCACTTAACCATAAAAGTAGACTATAAGAAGAACAAAAAAAAAAGAAGCAACAAAAAATAATGCAGAAAGCAAGTTATATAATGGTTGCATTGAGACCTAATCTATAAATGACCTTAAATGTAAATGGATTAAACTGTCCAATTTAAAGACATAGAGTGACTGAATGGAGAAATTAAACAAACAAATAAGCCTCAACTATATATGTTGTTTACAAGAAGTTATTTTGCCTCTAAAGAAATACATAAATTGAAAGTGAAGGAATGGATATATATTCCATACAAAAGGAATCCAAAAGGAAGCAGAAGTATTCATATTTATATCAGATAAAATAGACTTCAAATCAAAAATAGTAAGAAGAGTCAAGGAAGGTTATTATAACATTATAATGGAGTCAATTCAGGGAGAGTAGAGAATAATTGTAAATATTTATGCACCCAATATTAGAATATTTAAATATATAAAGCAAATATTAATAAACCTAAGGGAAGAGATAGACTACAATAATAGTAGGGGACTTGTAATACCACACTTTCAGCAATGGACAGATTATCCAGAAAGAACATCAACAAAGAAACAGCAGAATTAATTAAAACCTTGAACAAGTAAGCTAACAGAGAAACTTCCCATTCAACACCTGAAGATTGCACATTATTTTCACTAGCATATTTAGCAACCTCTGGTATAAATCATAATAGCCCAAAGAATGTTGAGCCTCAACAAATGCATGAAAATTTAAAGTTATATCAATAAAATAAAACTAGAAATTAGTAACAAGTAAAAGTGTATAAACAAACAAACACATGAAAATCAAAAAATATATTCTGAAAAAAAAAACATGGCTCAAGTATTTGTGTGTGTGTGTGTGTGTGTATTTTATTCTTAAATGAATTAAAATGGACACCACATAGTAAAACCTATGGGATAAAGCAAAAAGAGTGTTGAGGGACATTTATTGCATTCTGTGCCTACATATAAATTGTAGAGAAAGGAGAAAATGATATATTGCTGCATCTGAAAGAACCAGAAAAACAAAAGCAAACCAAATTCAAAATTAGTAGATTGAAGAAATGGTAAATATTAGTGCAGAAATAAAATAGGAATTTAAAATATGCAAACTATTTATAAAACAGAGATGGTTCTTCAAAAAGATAAACAAGGGCTAGGGATGTAGCTCAAGTGGTAACACACTCGCCTGGCCTACGCGAGGCGCTGGGTTTGATCCTCAACACCACATAAAAATAAAATAAAGGTGTTGTGTCCACCAAAAACTAAAACATAAATATTAAAAAATTCTCTCTCTCTCTCTCTCTCTCTCTCTCTCTCTCTCTCTCTCTCTCTATTTAAAAAAAAGATAATCAAAATCGATGATGCACTTAGACTTAGAAAAAGTGAAGGAAAATTCAGATAAATTAAATCAGATATGAAAAGGGAACATTGTAGTTGACACCACAAAAATGCAAAGAATCCCCTTAGAAATTATTATGAACAAATATATGCCACAAACCTTCCTAAACTTGAAGAAATGGACATATTCGTTGACACATACACTTTACCAGCATTGAATCATGATTAAATACAAAGCCTTAGTACTAAGAATAGCAAGAGGATTAAATCAGTAAAAAAAAGTTTCCCAGTGAAGCCCAGGACCAAGTTCTACTGCTAAGTTCTATTGAATAGTTGAAGATTAACTAATATCAATTGTTCTTAAATTACATCAAGAATTACAGAGGAAATATTTCTTGCAAATACAGCTATGAGGCCTGCATTATTGTGATATTATACCTACCAAACAACACAGTAAAAAACAACAACAACAACAACAACCAAAAAAAAAAAAACTACAGGCTGATATCCTTGATGAACATAGGTTAAAAAATCCTTATAGAAAACATAAGATCATAACCCACTTGAATCAAAGTGTGAAATATGATATATCAAGAACTATGTAATGTTTTGAACAACGAACAATAAAAATTAAAAAAAGATATCAATTCTCCCATGTAAATATATATAAAATCAGTATAACTGCAATAAAAAACCCAACAGAAAAAAAAAGAAAACATAAGATGCTAGCAAACAATATTAAAGTACATTAAAATATCATTCAAAGCCATCAAGTAGGATGCAAAGTTGGTTTAATATGCATAAATTAATAAACTCGATATATCACATAAAAAAATCACACACACACACACACACACACACATACACCATCATCTCAACAGATTCAGAAAAGACAATAGAGAAAGTGTATCCTTTTTGATGATGAAAAGTCTGAACAAATGAAGTGTAGAGGGAATGAACCACAATATAATAAAGATCATATGAAATAAGACAATTTTTAACCCCATACTGAATGCAGGAAAACAATATGTTCACATTCATTGTTTTTATTCAACATAGTACTAGAAAGTCCTAGCTAGAATGATAAGGCAAGAGAAATAAATGAAGGACATACAAACTAAAAAGAAGTGAAATTGGTAGTTTACAAGATGACATAATCTTATAAATAAAAGTCCACTGAAAACTATTAGAACTAGGAAACAAATTCAATAAATTGAATGAAATAAAATTAGCATATAAAAATTAGCAGTGACACTATACAGTGACCAGTTTTCTGAAAGAGAAACAAATAAAATCAATAGAATATAAAATAGAAAAAAAAAACATAAATCAAAAACCTAGGAATAAATTTAACCAAAGTGTTGAAAAACCCTAAAAACACAGGAAATGAAAACAAAAGGACAAAAGAGATTACATAAAATTAAAGATTTTGTAAAATGAAAAAAACAATCAATTGATTGATTAAAGAGATCACACCATATCTTTGACAAAGGATTAATACTCAGAACATAAAAGGAATTCCAAAAGCTCAAAATTAAAATAAAAATAGAAAAGAGATCTAGCTTGACGTCTTTAAAAAAAAAAGACATACGAATAGCCAAAAGCATATGAAAAATACTTCACGTCACTAATCATCAGGGAAGTACAAAAAAAACAAAAACAAAACTTCACATGATATGGCACCTCACTCCAGTAACAGTGGTCATTTAAAAAAATAATAAAAGTATTGACAAGGATATGCAGAAAACGGAATAATTGTGTACTATTGATGGGAATATAAATTAGTGTAGCCATTATAGAAAACATTCTGGAGATTTTTCTAATACTTTTTTTATAGTGATGCCGGAGATCAAACCGTGTGGTTAAAACACACTATGCAAGTGTTGTGCACTGAGCTACATCCCTTCCCTCAAGACTTTAAAATTCCACTTCTGGGTATATATCCAGAGGAAATGAGCCAGCACATTGAAGAGACATGTGCACTCCCATGTCCATTGTGTAGCTCTTTTCACAATAGCCAAGAAATGAGAAAAACCTAACTGCGCATCAGCTGATGAATCGATGAAGAAATGACGTACTATTCAGCTATAAAAATGAATAAAATGTTATCATTTGCAATGACATGGATGGAACTGGATATTATCGTGCTCATCAAAATAAGCCAAATACAGAAAGGCAAGTGCTGTAGGAGCTCCTTCAAGTGTGAGGTATTTAAAAAAAATGATTTCATAGAAATTGAGAAAAGAATGGTGGTTACAAGAATTTGGAGAAATTGTGGGGAAAGGGAGAATGGGGAACTGATGATTGATGCATACTAATTTATTGTTAGGAATATTTTTGGGTGTGCAATTGCATTGCAAGTTGAGTATAAACAATGAAAATATATTAAATGCTTCATTAGAAAGCTAGAAAAGAGCCAGGAACAATGGTGAATTCCTGTAATCCCAGTGGCTCAGCAGGCTGATGCAGGAGGATCATGAATTCAAAGCCAGCCTCAGCAAAAAGCAAGGCGCTAAGCAACTCGGTGAGAGCCTGTCTCTAAATAAAATACAAAAAAGGGCTGGGGATGTGGCTCAGTGAGTTCAATCCTTGGTACAAAATAATAAGAAAAAGGTAGAAACAATCTTGAATGTTTTTGGCATAAGTAAATGATATGCAAGGAGATAGGTATACTTAATTACATTTAACATTTCACAATAATACATCTATTGAAATATAACAATACTTCTTAAATATTTACATTTTTTGTTTTCAAATATGAGTTAAAATAAGTTTGGCTAATGAAAAGAAAGCCTTGCATTTAATGGATATTATATACATATAATATAACAATATTTCATCTCTGAAATTTGAAAAAAATAGAACAAAAATATAAATGCACCTTGAAAGGACACAGGACTAATGATCCCAGTGGTTTTGAGTGCCACTTATCACATATACACTCAGATTCTCTCTCATCCCAATAAAAAATTGTAGATCTTCTATGGTTTACTTACTATAAAAGTGAAGTGAAAGTGTTGATGTAATTCCCTTAAACAGTATAAAATGTCCTTTTTTGTCCCTTCTGATTAACTTTGTCTTGAAGTCCACCTTATCTGATATAAAGATGGAAACCCCTGCTTGTTTACAAGATCCATATGAGTGAAATGTTTTTCCCACCTTATCAATCTTCAGTCTGTGGATGTCTTTGCCTAAGAGGTGAGTCTCTTGAAGACAGCATATTGTTGGATCTTGTTTTCAATCTAATCTGCCTGTCTCTGTGTTTTGATTGATGAGTTTAGGCTGTTAACATTCAAGGTTATTACTGAGATATGATTTGTATTACTGGTCATTTTGGTTTAATTCTGGTTTTTAAATTGACTTAGTTTTTCCTTTGATTGACTATTTCTTTAGTTTAGTTTCGCTCTTTGCTGGGTTCCAATTTTTTTTTTTTTTTTCACTTCATCCTCATGGAATATTTTGTTGAGAATGTTCTGTACTACAGGCTTTGTAGTTGTGAATTCTTTTAACTTTTGATTATCATGGGAGGTTTTTATTTCATCTTCAAATCTGAAACAATTTTTCTGGTATATAAAATTCTTGGTTGGCATTCATTTTCTTTCAGTGCTTAAAATATATTATTCCAAGACCTCCTAGTTTTGACTGTCTGGGTTGAGAAATCAGTTGAGATCTTAATTGATTTCCCCATATATGTAATTTGAATATTTTTCTTTAATGGCCTTTAAGATTTTATCCTTTTTCTGAATGTTAGTAATTCTGATTATAATGTGTCTTTGTGTGGGTCTGCCATAATTTTGTTAAAAAAAAAGAAAGGCCTTGCAAGGAATTGTAAATATATATTCTAGGGGAGTTATCCTGAAATTCATAGTTTGATTTTCATTCTATAAAGAACACATAATATGAAAACCCAGTGAAATAGCTTCATAAAATGCTATCATACAATTTGTTCAAGAAACTGTAAAATAAAAAACATAAAATGAACTAATGACAAATTTAAAGTTAATACTCATGATACATGTGAGCTCTTTATTTTTTTCATTGATTTTAGCAATAAAAATTTGAAATACACACCTAAAGAATGAACACGTTATTATCACACAATTTAAAACTTTCTATGCAAAAAAAAATTCCCAAGAAAAACTCTATATTATTTCAACTAGAAAATTCAAACCATTATTCATAAAATTGATAAATGATCTTTTAAAATTATAGCCCTACTGCTATTTATCTTTGTTCCCAAACTGTATTTTGAACAAGCTATAAACTCTTTCTTAAGTATAAGTGAGTGACTTGCACTGTGTACTTATTTTCTTCTTTCATTATGGAGAGTACAAATTTAAATATTTAATTTTTATGTTTTTATTAGTGCATTATTGTTATTCATAATAGTGGGGTTCATTTTGACATATTCATACAGGCATGCAATGGAATTTTCTCCATTACAATCTCCAGTACTTCTATTTTCATTCACAACCCTCCTTCCCTATCCTGTTCTTCCTCTGCTCTACTCCTATTCCTTCTATTTATTTATTGTTTTTCTAATTGTTGCTTTATAGATATACATAAAGGTGAAATCCACTGTGGCATATTTACACATAAACATAGCATAGTTTGGTCAATATATTATACTGTTCTTCCCATTTCTCCATCACCCTTTCTTCCCACTCAATCCCCCTCCTTTACACCACTGATTTCCCTTCTATTTTTATGGTATCCCTTGCTCCTGATTTTTTCCCTCTTATTTCTCTCTATCTTCTACAAATGAGAGAAAACATTTAACCTTCCACTTCTGATTCTACTTATTTATCTTAGCATGATGTTCTCCAATTCCATCTATACAAGCAAAACAGTTTACTTACTGATCTCCCATGAAGAATTCAGCTTAACGTATCTTAAGAGCAAGATTCCTATCTGAAGAGGAGTATTTATATATTCCCTGTGTTTATCTTTTATTTATTTGTCTAATTTATGTAAATCAAATCTTTCCCTAAGGGCTGCAGAGCCCAAGCACACAGTGGAAACTGGACCTTCAACCTGAAGTTAATTCTCAATTATTCAGTGACTGGTTACTAAGTCTAGTGCAGGGATAAATCATGCCTCTGGCTGCTTCTCCTTCCTTACAGTGCTTGCATTTTGGCTGCTTGCTTTTTGTGATTTTTTTTTCTTCCTTAGAGAATTAGGGATGGTGGAAAACCCAGACGTATCACTCTAACAATCTCATCTTCGACTTGTAAATTTCTAACACACCCAAATCAACTTTTTGGTTAAAGATTTTACCACTGATGTCACCCACTTTCTCTCTCTTAGTTATGTCCCAATTTATAGCCTCATGCAAATCAGCCACATGCCTGGATATAGGCAACAGATTGCTATGTTTATAACTCCTGTTCTTACCCTAGCATAGGTGCTATAGTCTTTTAATAATTCCATTTTTTTGTGGAATCTTCCACATAGCATAAATACTTTGAGACTGGACTTTATGAGCTTTCCTACATAGTTATTTTGCCAACATAAGTACCAGTAATTTGGTGGAAGATATAAAGTAGTAAAGAAATAGGAAATTAAAACACTTACATCATCCTTAACTACTATTACTAGTTAAGTATTTATTTATTTATTGGGTGATTCTGAAATTTATGTAAAAGACAAATATTTACAGTGTATAGTAAGTATCTTTTGATTAGTCCTTAAATTCATAACTTTAAGAACTTAAATATTTAAAAAGTGCTTAAAATATAATATGATGTCAAGCTCTGTAAGAATAAAGAAACCTATACAAAACCTACCAGAGAACATTTCCTCAATCATTTTGTCATCTTCTGAGATCTAGAATTATCATTCCATTCTGCCTCTTTGCCAAATGTTAGGTTTCCATTAAGCTTCTACAAACTATATCATTTGCTTCACAAACCACTGTACCATTTGAAAGGAAAAAGAAAAAAAAAAAAATCTCAGGCCCAGATTCTTAGTATAATAGAAAAGCCCAGCTAATTTAATTTCATTTCAGGTGGGACTTGACTAATCCTTTGTGTTTCATATTCCTTGTCGTCCTTGAAATTGAATTCTTAGTCATTTATCGGAAAAATGTCAGAACAACAACAATATGCTTCTCTTCAGATAAATCTATGATCATACATTTTACATATTTGATGTTTTCAAGGCTATGACCTTTCTTATTACTGATAATTTTTCAAAAAACTATATGAACTTAATTTAAAAGGAGCCATTTTCCTAATGTTACAAAAAGGAACCCTGACAAAACCTTCCCTTCTTACATAAAAAGGCAAAATATAGACTATATGTTTTCTAAAGATTATCATTTTTCTTTTCTTCTGCTACTTAATTCTTGCCCTTTTCCAGAAGAAAACAATGTTTATCGCTATAAATTTGTTTACTGGCTCCTTTTCTCATACAAGCTCTATGCTCCTTTAATGATAGTTACTAGTAAAAAGTATGATAAATTTTTGTTGAGTACCAATTCCTATTACTTAAGGAAATAACAAAAAAACTATATGAAGATGTGGCAGGAACAATAAAAATTGGAATTTACTAAAAATTAAGAAAAGACTATTAGAAGACAATTATTGGCATAGCAAAAGTCAATTCCATTTTCTACAAACTGAAGGAACTTTACCTACATGCATTAAAAAACTTGAATTAATCTTATAATTTTCCAGATTAAATAGTATTCGTACACGTTTGAAAAACTGCCTTTGGTACTGTAAAATTTATATCAATCAATTGATCATTCAGTTACCTGTTTATCTACAGAAAGAAGCATTCTAATTGATTCATTGAGGAAATCATCACACTGAATTGTCCAGACTAATATAGGAATTACATATACATAAGAAACAATCAAAATTCCTAAATAATAAGGTCAAATGTAAAAATTGCTATCATATTCTATCTATGGTACTAAAGATAAGAAACACTGCAATGCTGTCAATGACCCATTTAGTTTCATCTATTGAAATGACAGGTTTTATTTGAATTTTTACATATTATTCATTTTGTAAAAACGATGCAAATTTTTAATGATAGACAGAACACTCTATCAGAGAATTGCGTAAGAGTAGGTTTCAGATTTTACAGATCCAGGAGTATATTAAAGGGAGTCAATGTTTTTTGATTTATGAAATGGTATATAGTATTATAATAAAGATATTTAATGGAAAAACTAAATCAAAAATACTCAATTATAATTTAAAATAATAACTATAACAAAAATCCATTTTTAATCAGTCTTAGTAATGAAGAGAACTCCCAGCAGTATTGTTTTTGTGATCACATTTGCTTACGGCCACACCAGATATGCAGAGTTAGAAAAATTTAAAGTCTTGAAAATAGTTTAAAAATTATCCTGTTTCTGGAAGTATTTAGCTTCATTTTTAATAATGTTCTTAAGCAGGGAACTTTATATTTGAAATATTTTCATTTATTTTATTATCAGACTTTAATCTGACACTAAATTATGAACTCAAATTGTCAAAATTCAATAACAAGGTATGGTGAGTGGCATATAGCAGAACTAGGAATTTATCCATTGTGGAGTTGATACAGCTGGATGAAATAGATAAATCACGAATGATTTAGGATTGATTGGGTCCTTCAGTGGCAAGTAAAATGAGAACACTCAGGTCAGCAATTAAATGAAGATCACAGAATATTTCTTCAAGAAAAATTTAACACAGATGATGGCATAACATATTAATAAATGTTAAATATTTCCTCAATTTATAATATTTTTTCCATAAATTTGAATATAATAATACTGCATATATAATAAGTAAGTGCGATATAAACTCTTGTTTATGAAATTAAATTCACAGAAGACAGCAATTTTGACTGCATTTAAGTAAGAATCTCAATGACTATTTAGCTTTAGCATTGTACTAAAAAATTGGCATATAAGTTTTGTAATATATACTTTCTAGTACTAAAGATGAAGAAAACAATCCATTCAATGTTAATTTTGATCCTGATGAACATAATTGGTTACAAATACATTGAGCACTTTCTATATACAAATATTTGGTCAGTCACCAAGCATTGAAAATGAATTTCTGGAAGACTCAACTCGAGGCCTTAAAGATTTAATTTTTTTAGAATAGGATGGTGTGGAAGATAATTCAGAAATAAATAAATGAGTATTTCATACAATATATAAAGATCATAACATATTAAAATAATTTTGGGATCAGTGCATTGAAAGATTATGCAAGCACTGAATATGTAATTTTCACAAAAAAGTAACACTTTAGTATAGAAAGATGAACACTATTTTAGAGTAATTTCATAGAATTGAAATAAGACAATTAGAGTAAAATATTTGCATTATTTTTCAAAAGAAATAAATCAAATCAGAGGGATTTGCAATTTGATCTGTAATAATATAGATCATAACTGAAAACATGTATGTAATGTTTGAAGAGTGTTTCTTAATATTTAGTAATCAGGTACTGCTTGTTAAAAATTCAAATATAAGATTCCCTTCCCTGAAGAATTTGATTCTCTATGCCTAGGGTCAGTATAGACATGTGAAGTTTGAATTATTGCTCACAGTATTTTGATTATCAATCTGTAAATCAAACATTTGAATAGAACCTGATTTTTAAGAATTCAACTAATGAAAGCATTATGATTAAAAAAAAAGAATGAATAAGGGTATATTTCCTTGAGTAGAGCTGTTAAAAGAGAAGTCTAAGAGTCACCATTTCCTCTACAAAACACAATTATATCAATTCAAAGATAAATTGTCCCAGTTAGTTGTAATCTAATAATATCATTATGCTTCCACATTGAGATTAATTGATTATCTCTGATTTTAAAGCCTTATCTGTGAAAAGATTAATACAAAAAAATGATATACATCTTAGAAAGTGGAATCTCTAAGTACAATTAGAAAAGAACAATAAAGGAAAAGAGTACAATGAAATTCTAAAAAAAAAAAGACAAAAGAAATAATATGTAGAAATTGTAACTTATAATGAATAAGTGTGAAATAAAGCCGAAATTATATTTGAAGAGGAAATAATATACTTAGAGTTGGTTCATAAGCATTAAAGTCTTCCAGCCCAAACAAATGATATGAAGGCATTGGCAGGAGGTAGAAAACCAACAAATGCACTAGAGGATCCACTGTTTATTACCTTTGCAATTGTGAAGAGAAATGGTGATGCCTGAATGGCTCATTCCAAATTCTTCATGATTAAGAGAAAGAAACAAGAAAAAGGCTTGAGACAATGTAATTAGTGGCATGAAGTTGAGGCAATAGAGACAAACTCCAAGTACCTATCATCAAATAGTCTTGAGCAATAAAGAAAAAAATATTAAAAGATGATAAAAAAAGAAAACATATTTACAAGTTCACATGGATTAAGTAGAAAAGTATTTCTGAAACAAATCTAAAAGAATATATATTTTGCTCCAAACATTAATAATCTCACAAAATTTCATGCTTTAAAAAATTTAGAAAATTCAATCTAGTACATGTTTCTCTTGCAAAATGTTTATTATTCATATGAATATAATCAAAGTTCAGAGAATATTTGCAACTAAGGAAAATCATCATATCATTTTATAGAATATTACAAACATCATAGAAATAGAACTTCTATATGTTTGCATCAGATTTTAGAATACGCTGTACCCAAAATTTTGAAATCTTGTACTAATTGCAAATTATATTTCTAGCATTACTGTATTTTTGTTTGTGCTACAGAATTATTGAACTCATAAATATATTATATGTTGAATTTAGAAAAATTTCCTGGTAGAAATCTTTTATGAGATACTTATAATGAACTAGCAGAGGTACCAGTCAGTCAATGCATATTTTGCCTCTGGGTTTTATGCCAGAAGGCTAATGAAGATTGACATCTAAGTAAAAGAAATATTTATTTTAGTGACTTTAGTGACACTTGACAGATACATGTTCTTATCCCTTTTCTTTTAAAAAATTAAATAGTAGAAAAAAAGTTTATTCTATCAAATTTTTATATTAAAATATAATATAGAAAAATAGCTATGAGATGGAAATAAATTTTAAAATAAATGGAACATAAAATAGATGTCATATAAGAAATTAAAGTTCTTGATCCATATAATGGTTGGTATAAGCCTTTGCATATGAATAAACTATATAAGGACTCTAAAGATAAACATAAGCAACCAGATTATAGTCTCTTAAAACTTGCTAGAAGTACCAAGGTAAAAGGGTTATTACTTCTACATGCTTTTTTGTGTGGACAGAATTCAATTCAAAGAAATCAGCACTCAGAAACCTCATCTTTTTGAAGAAAAGAAATATACATGGGGCCCATGTGGGAAATCCTGGAAAGGAGAGAAATGAAGCATCTTAGTTTGCTGTAGTCTGGCTGGGCACAAATCATGAGCCACTGAAGCAGGAACAAACTTTATTTTTAAACTGCAGGAAAACACTTCACACAGCTCCCGGGGAATCCTCCCGAACGCCACAAGGCTTGTCCAGGAACCCCCAGCCGGAAATATCTCTCCCGGAAATCCCTCCTCCTGCACTTCCCTAACCAATGGGAACTCTCGGGGAATCCCCGGAAATCCCCACGAGAACTCCAAAATAGTGCGAGAACTCAAAAGTTGCGGCAGAGGCGGATAGTAATGCCTCGCCTGTCAATCAATACTGTTGGCAAAATGCCAGGGGCCATACAGACTCGGCCGTGGCTCTCAGCATCTCCCCCTTTTTGTTTAATTAAACAACAAGCAATGTGGCTTAGGGACCGTGCCTGTTAGGCAGTCCAATTCAACATATGGTCCTTACCCGTCATCGGATGAACTGACCTCTAGGCGTCAGCCTCCTGTCTTAGGTTGGTACCACTGCAATTGGATCATACCCGTCACTGACTACCGATCCAGCATACAGCCATACTTGTGGATAGGCCTTTGCACCAGTGGGGGGGTGAGGTTCTTTGCCTCACCTCTGTTGGCCCCGAAATTTTAGACCATCACTAGTAGAAGGGAAGAGGATGCAAAATGCCATGACACTAAGCCAATTGAGGGCTCCTTTTTAAAATTGTACCACCGGTGACACCATCAGCAAAAATACTCCAGCACTAAAACAATTTGCTGTACCAACAGATAGTTCACAATGCATACAAGTGATACATAGTCCAGGCAAGGTCTGCAAGCAATTCAAAGCAGAGGAATCTGTCAATATGTCCATTTCCTCCCAAAGTAAATTGACTCCTTAATTGAGCATTACTTGTTGAGTTATTATTCATTGATTCATCAGTTTTTACAGTTTGTTGTGATAACTATCGAAGAAGCTGTAGTTTGGTTTTATCTTTGTCTTCACCGGCACTGGGAGGAAGAAAGGAATTCTGGCAATGATGCTAAGAAAAAAATTATGTAACATTCCAACAGGCACTAAGAAAACAATTTTTTGAACAATTTACATTATCCTGAACAGAATTATTAAATATAATGAGAAGGAAAGGTGAAAGTAAACAAACAGATCTGTTAACCTCCTTATTTGTTCACATATTAAAACAATTTTCAGCAGCTGTTTACCCGATCTAAATTAAACCATTAAAATCACGTGAATAAAAAAATTCGGATCCATTCATTCATGAGCGCTCCTCATATATGATATATGGACATACGCACATACAGACATACAACACAAAACAGAAGTGTGCACACATAACATACAACACATAAGACAATAGTAAAGGCCTTGTAGCTTTACCTAGGTGAAATCTCCATTGCAATGCTTAAAAACTCCACAGTCAAAAAATAAAACTGATCAGAAAAACATTAACCTAGGTCTGTATGAGCTCAAAAATAAAATAGAACTTTATGATGTGGGAAAAGGCAAATAATAAAATAAATATTGAAAAAAGCATCCTGGTTAATCACTGTCGCAGATGTAAGAATAGCCAAACTGGAGTTCTGGATATCAGCTGTTATGGATTTGACTCAAATCATCTTCCTTTTGGCCTGTAGAAATTGTTTTAGTTAATCTCTCTGGAATCCAAATCGGCTGCTGTTCTCCCTGTGGAAAAACACAAACAGAACCCCGACTCCAGACAATCACTGGGTCAGGACCTTTCCATTGTCCTGTTAGAATATCCTTCCAAAGTACCTTAGGCTTATGTACATTTTTTGGACACATATGCCTTTCTGCAGCACTAAGCCCTGAGGAATCCAAATTTAAAAAGTTTAGAGTAAAAAGGGTTATTTTAAGTTTATCTTTGGGTGACATATACCCCTTTCCATTTCCCTCTTTTTGCTTTAGTAAGTACATTTTAATAGTTTGATGAGCTCTTTCAACTATGCCTTGTCCCTGTGGATTGTATGGAATTCCTGTTATATGAGTAATGCCAAATGATGAGCAAAATTGTTTAAAAGAGGTAGAAGTATAACCAGGACCATTATCTGTTTTTAACTGTTTTGGAACGCCCACAGTGGCAAAATTTTGTAAGCAATGAGCTATAACATCTTTAGTTTTTTCTCTGGAATGAAGGGAGCCCATCAAAAATCCAGAAGAAGTATCAACTGTAACATGCAAATATTTTAATTTTCCAAATTGTGGCAAGTGTGTGACGTCCATCTGCCAAATATGGTTAGGTATCAGTCCTCTAGGATTGACTCCAAGATTAACTTGTGGTAAAAAGGTCACACAATTTTGACATTGTTTTATTATTTGTCTAGCTTGTCCCTTAGTTATTTTAAAACGCTTTTGTAAAGTATTAGCATTGACATGGAACCTTTTATGAAAATGTGTAGCTTCTTCTAGTGTAGAGAAAATATGTATGTCATGTGTAGTTTTATCTGCTAAATCGTTGCCCAAACTAAGGGCTCCAGGCAATCCTGTATGTGCTCTGATATGTCCCATAAAGAATGGATCTTTTCTGTCCCAGATTAGACTTTGTATAGCAGAAAACAAAGAGAAAACAGTAGAGGAAGGGGAAATCCTGCCAGCATCTTCAAGGGATACTATAGCATTAACTACATACTGACTATCAGAGAATAAATTAAATACAGAATCTTTAAACATCACAAAAGCTTGTAAAACTGCATTAAGCTCTACCTTTTGAGCTGATTGTTTGGGTACTAAAAATGTAAAAGTTTGATCAGGGGTAACTACTGCTGCTGTACCATTATTTGACCCATCAGTGAATACATTTGGAGCATTCATGATAGGGGTTTTTCTTGTCATTTTTGGAAAAACTACAGGATGCTTAGACCAAAAAGACAACAAAGGATTAGATGGTAAGTGATTATTAAATGAAACATTAGATTTACACATGATTATTGCCCAAGTATTTAACTCATTAGCTAACTCATCAATTTGATCCATAGTATATGGAGTAATAATTTTATTGGGAGAAATTCCAAACACTCCCTTTGCTGCTTTTATTCCTTTGAGTATTAATTGTCCTACAGCCTCAGGATACCTAGTAAGAATAGTGTTAGGAGAATAAGATAAATGTATCCACAATAATGGACCTTCTTGCCAAAATACTCCTGTAGGAATATTTTTTGTTGGTATTACAATAAATAATAAAGGCAAAGTTATATCAATTCTATCCAAATGCATATTTTCCATATATGTTTCAATAATTTTTAATGCCTTTCTTGCTTCAGGCATTAACATGCGGGGTGAATTTGGATCTGGTGGACCTTTTAGGATATCAAATAAAGGTCCCAACTCTCCTGTTGGTATGCCTAGATAAGGCCTTATCCAATTTATGTCTCCTAATAATTTTTGAAAGTCGTTAAGTGATTTGAGTTGATCTACTCGTATTTGAATTTTTGGTGGACGGACCATGGTTGAGGATAATAGAACTCCTAAATAATTAATTGGAAAATTTAATTGTACTTTATCTATTGCTATCTCTAGATTATAATTTTTTAATAAATTTGTAAGTGTGGCATAACATTCTAGCAATGTGTTTTTATCTTTGTGTGCTAACAATACATCATCCATATAGTGAAATATTTGTAGTTTAGGATTTTGATTTCTAAGTGGCTGGATTGTTATGTTAACATAAATTTGACACATAGTTGGGCTGTTAGCCATCCCTTGAGGGAGTACTTTCCATTCATATCTCTGATCAGGACCTTCATGATTCAGTGCAGGGATAGTAAATGCAAAATGTGGACTATCCTCAGGATGAATTGGAATTGAAAAAAAAAAAAACAATCTTTAATATCTATAGCTAAAACGTACCAGGTTTTTGGCAAAGCAGACAATTGAGGAATCCCCGATTGAGCAGGTCCCATAATAACCATCTCATTATTAATGGCTCTTAAATCTTGCAATAATCTTCATTTACCAGATTTCTTTTTAATGACCAAAATGGGAGTATTGTAAGGAGATACGGAAGGTTGTATATGTCCCTCCGCTAATTGTTGTTTGACCAGGTCATGGGCTGCTTGTATCTTTTCTTTAGTCAGGGGCCACTGAGGAACCCATACTGGTCTATCTGATTTCCAAGTAATTTTTATTGCCTCAGTGACCCATTCTGAAAACCCAGTCCATGTCTATTTATTCCCTGATCTATTTGAATTGGTGCTGCTATGCCTTGTTCTCCTAATCTTTTTTCTTTCCTGAAACCTTGTCTAACCCTAATAGTGGGCGCATTTGGATTGATGTTATTTGTTAATGTCAAACCTAATTGATCTAGGACATCTCGTCCCCATAAATTTATAGGAAGATGATCCAATACATATGGCTGTATAGTTCCTTCACATCCTTCAGGATCCTTCCAATCTAATACCATTGCACTTCTATGGGGATTAGTTGCCACTCCTAGGCCTCGAAGCGTTTGAGTGGCTTGTTGTAACGGCCAATATTTTGGCCATTCTTGACGAGATATGATGCTAAGGTCTGCACCTGTATCCAGTAGCCCATTAAATTCATGTCCTTGAATATTTAGTTTTAGCATGGGGCGAGAATCTAAATTTAAAGACAGCATAGCCCAATCTACACCTGTGGAGCCTAATCCCCTGGAACCTCTTTCTATAGTACTACTGGAAAATTTATCATGTAGGCTGGGTATTATTAATAACTGTGCTATTCTATCTCCTGGTGAAATTACTGATATACCCTTTGGAGAACTAGCTATAATTTTTATTTCACCTTCATAATTGGGATCAATTACCCCGGGACTTATCATAAGTCCTTTTAGCGTAGAAGAACTGCGTCCTAACAATAAGCCTACTGTTCCTTGGGGAAGAGGTCCTTTTACTCCTGTGGGAATGGTTTGAACTCCCATCTCTGGAGTTAGTACTGCTCTGGCGGAGGCGCAGATGTCCAACCCTGCGCTCCCTCTGGTTCATCTGATGAGAGATCTGATGGATAATGTGTCCTGGGCACTACCCTGATGGTGTTTCTGGGTTCCTCCAGTGCCCCGTACATTTGTGGTCGTGGGCCCCGGAGCATTGGGCCCCCCTGTCCATTTTTTGGCAATGGAGCCTGATGCCTTTCTCCACGATATCGTGGGTAAACACTTGGTCCTTGTCTGTTTTTTGATAACGGAATACCCTCTATGGTGGTTTGAGAACGGCATTCATTAGCCCAATGTTTCCCTCTACGGCATCGTGGGCAAATACCCGGTATTCTATTCGTTTGATATCTAGCTTTGTTAAACCCTCCTCCTATGGGGCAACTCCTTTTAAAATGTCCTATTTGATCACAATTATAGCATGTTTTTGGCCTGGCATCTAAAGCCTGTTGTACTGCTGCTAAGACTTGCCCTTGTTCATTAATGTCTCTACATAATTTAATATATGTGTTTAAATCTTCAAGTCTCCATGGTCTAATGACCTCTCTGCAACAACGATTTGCTTGGTCATAAGCCAGTTGTTTTATAAATGGCATTGCCTGTTCTGTATCCCCAAAAATTCTAGAAGCTGCTTGAATAAGCCTATCTACAAATTCAGCATAAGGTTCATTAGTTCCTTGTATTACCTTAGATAATTGACCTTGTAAACCTCCATGCCCCTGTAAAGTTTTCCATGCCCTAACTGCATCTACAGCAATTTGTGCGTATACACCAGGATCATATTCAATTTGTTGCCGATGACCCTCATAAGGTCCTTTTCCCAACAACATATCTAGATTTATTTGAGGGTAACTGGCTGCTGCATTTCGTCTAGCTGTCTCCCTGCAAAATTCCTCATTGGCAACCTTCCATAACAAATATTGTCCTCCATTTAGCACAGATTTACACATACTAGCCCAATCTGCTGGTGTCATGTCCAAGTTGGTAATGGATTCGACCATGCTTATAGTGAACGGTGCTTGAGGACCATAGGTTGTTACAGCCTCCTTTAACTGCTTCACTGTTTTGAAATCTAAAGCACGGTGAATTTGCTGCCCTCCTGCCTGCTCAAGTACAGGGCACGCTAATCTTTGAGGTCCTGTCTCAGGATCCCATCTATCAACTACGGGGTTTGAGGGCCACTCAGCTATCTCCATAGGGTGAGCTGTTAGTTGAATTATGCCCTCTGGTGATAGAACGGTGTTAGTAGCAGCCTCCTGTTGTAGCTTTTTCCCTAATATCTGTTTCTCCTCTAAGCTTTCTTCCTTTAAATTTTCTTCCTCTGTCTGACTAGCTTGAAAGACCTTCTCTTTTGCTTGATCTAAAATGTCTTTCTCCATGGTCTGAACCTCTAACAATTTACTTAACACTCTTTCAGTTTGTTTTTTACTAATTTCTAATCTGTTATAAAGATAATGCAACCCAATAAGATAACACAAAACAAAACCGAAACAGAATGAAACAAAAACGGAACAAAAAATCGTTGTATCAATTTTCCTATTTTCTTGATATGTGCATTTGTGGTCTATTTCTATCTCTTCCTCAGGGGCGAACAACTTTAAACCTTGAGCCAACCATTTTTCCCAATCTGCCTGAGAAAATTCTAGGGATAGGCAGCTTGAAACAAACACAAAACAAATCAAAACAAGAACACATTGTTTTTTAAAATGGTCACCCATTCTCTCACCTTCCCTTAGGGGCAAGCAATTTCACTTACCCCGAAGCTTCAGATGTTCCCCGTACGGGCCGCCAAATGCCGCAGTCTGGCTGGGCACAAATCATGAGCCACTGAAGCAGGAACAAACTTTATTTTTAAACTGCAGGAAAACACTTCACACAGCTCCCGGGGAATCCTCCCGAACGCCACAAGGCTTGTCCAGGAACCCCCAGCCGGAAATATCTCTCCCGGAAATCCCTCCTCCTGCACTTCCCCAACCAATGGGAACTCTCGGGGAATCCCCGGAAATCCCCACGAGAACTCCAAAATAGTGCTAGAACTCAAAAGTTGCGGCAGAGGCGGATAGTAATGCCTCGCCTGTCAATCAATACTGTTGGCAAAATGCCAGGGGCCATACAGACTTGGCCGTGGCTCTCAGCATTAGTTGTGTGTCCAAATCAGTGCTGGTCATCACAAAGAGAATGAGGAAATTTGGGGGAAAAATTGTGCCTAAAAGAACAACTTTTAAGCAATAATGGCCCAAATTCCCTGTATTGGATATTTTTTATGTGCCATTTAAGTGGACCATGGGTTGCCCAGGTTAAACAGTCTAGTGTGTCTGGAAGGGTTTTCCTTGATGACAGCATTTGAATTAAAGGACTGAGTTAAGCAGATTTTCCTTCTTCAAGGGGTTGTGCATCATCCAAGTCATTGAGAGGCTAAATAGAACAAAAGGTAGAGGAAGAAGGAATTTGCCACTTTATTCCTGCCTAACTACATGAGCAGGAGACCAGGATTTACATCAATTTCTAGGTTCTCAGGCCTTGAGATTCGGATTGAATTATATAACACAGGTTTTTCTGGGCCTCCAGTCTTCAGAGAGAATATTAGGGGGAATTGTAACCTCCATAATTGCTTGAGTCAATTCTTATAATAAATATCTTCTTCTATATTTATATACACGTATCCTATTAGTTGTGTTTGTCTGGAGAACCCTAATACATTTTTTTTACTATCATGTGATGTGAAATAAACCAGTCCCCAAAGTCAAAGGTCTAATATTTTCTTTGATATGCAGAAACTAATCCAGAATAAGGGTGAGGGAATAAAAAATAGAAGAAAGATCAGTCGATTGGAGGAAGGAGATTGAAGGGGAGGGAGAAGGGAGGAAAAGGGAAAGTACTGGCTACTCAATTAGAACAGATTATATTCCAAGCTTTTTTAGGATTGAAATGAATCCTAATGTTATGTATAACTAAAAAGAACCAATAAAAAGGAGCAAAAAAGACATGGACTAAAAGAAAATATCTGTATAACACATTTCAGGCAAAAAAAATATATTCTGGAAAAAATGTGTATATATATTATATATTATTTTACATATATATACATATATATGTAAAATACATACAAACTTAAACACATTAATAAAAAAGAAACAATCTAAAAAAATTCAGTCAACTCCAAATAGAAAAAATAAATAAGTAAATAAAAGAACCAAAGTCTAAAACAAAACACTTTCCTACCACAAAATATTGAAACAAACTTCTTAAACCAAAATTTAAGATGAAAAAATCTTTCAAGAAGTTAGATGAAATGACACATATAGGAGAACAACAATTAAAATGACTTCAGATAAAAAAAAAAACAGAAGCAAAAAAAAATTGACACCAATCTTTTAAGTGCTGAAAGAGAAAATTTCTACAGAATTCTGTAAGCTAAGAATATGCCTTTCAGTAGTGACAGAAAAACAAAGGCATCCTCAAAAAACAAAAAAAATGAAAGAATTCAGTTTTAGTAGAACTAAAAGTATTCCTAAAGGATGCTTTTCAATCTATGGGGAAATATTATGAGAAAGAAATTCACACACATGTGCATGTGCATGTGTGCATGCATAGTTACCTAAACACACATAGATACACACGCACACATATATGTATACACACACTCAACTACACATGCAAAATCGAGGGGTAATGTTTTCAATGCATGCATAAACTATAACAGAAAGAGAATGGGCCGAAGAATAGAATCTTTACCGTTGCATGTCATTTGAAAATGACACAATCGGCATAGTCAATAATAGACTGTGAAAAATTAGCTATGTATATTGTAATCCTCAGAGCAATCATAGTCTGTAAACAAAAATAAGAGTGAATAATTAAAAAAACAAAGGATAAGTTTATAAATTTAATAAACCTAAATACAAGTGCATTAATAGTTTTTAAATAGTAATGGTCTAAATACTCTAATTAAAAGTGATTTAACATTAACGATGTCCAAAGTTCAATCCAACATACATACTATGTCTCAGATTGGACAGAAATTACTATGTACTACTGACTAAAAGACATGATTTGTATATGAAGATACAGAAAAATCAAAAGGAAATAGTAAAAAATTATAGCATGTAAACCCCAACTATAAGAAGGCTGGAACGATTCTTATTGATAAACAAGACTTTCACATACAGAATTTTTCCAGAGATAAAATATAACACATCATAGCAATACAAAGAAAAAGACATCAGGAAAACTTAACAATTGAAAACATAGCTGGGTCTCCAGCAACTTGAGAGGCTGAGAAAGGAAGATCACAAGTTTGAGGCCAGCATCAGCAATTTACCAAAAGCTTCCCTAACATAGTGAGACACTGTCTCCAAATAAAAACTAAAAATTAAAAAGATTGACAATGTAGCTCCTGGTGGTAATGCACCCCTGGGTTCAATTCCCAGTGCTAAAAAGGTAAAATGTTTATGCATTTAATAATAGAAGTTCATGTGAAGACAAATTTAACAGCTAAATGGGAAATAGAAAATTTCACAGTTATTGTAGAAGATTGTAACACACTTTGGAGCTGTATAGAAAAATATTTTATGTTTCTGTATAATTGAGCAAACTACCCTGGATCTTGGAAAGTGGACTAAAAAAGAATAAACTTTACAGGGTAATTTAAGACTAATTATTGAGAAATCTTTACAGATTTACCTGAGTATGTGTTTATATTTCCCATGGGGATAATCCTGGAAGTACAGGATATACCCAGGTTTGTAAAGCTGGAGTTTGTACTTTTCATATTATTTTTTTCTAAATTCATCACTTGCACATGACATTAGAAAGATGTATTTAATGGCCAAATAGCTTTTCTACCAAAGTGGTTTCTATAAATTGAAATGTCATTGTCTTCTCTGCACAATAGCTTAGGTTAACTTCAGAAGTAAAGCCACATATCAGTTTTGTGGAAAGCAACTGAGAATAGTAAATATTAATGAAGTATATGATGCTAAAATGTGGACAAAAGTTGTTAGTACAGCTGAATGCAGAAGAGAAATGTAATGATCATAATTATTTAACAAATGAAATTGAAGATGTTTTTATGTCTCTTAAAACTTTGGAAATGTTGCATTCTTGTCTTTCCATGCATTTAACTTGCTTAAAAACATTATTTACAATGTTCATTAAAACAATGCTCTGAATGGACACAAGATCTATGGGTTCCATAAAGGAAGTGTGAATATCAGGGACATATGAGGACTACCATACGAATGGGAAATATTCATAGGAGAATTAACATCTTGAAATGTGTAGATCCTGATCCAGATGATCACAGAAATATTTGAGTCAAAATCTGTTCTCCTATGAAAGACAGATCTGTCTGCGTCTCCTATTATATACTAAATGCAAGGGATTAGATTTGTGGGAGAGTTAGTCATTTAAACTATTTCCTTAAACCCAGATAACAGCAAAATAAACCCTTTTGTAGTCATGGAAATGAAATATTCAAGCATTGTTATTTGAAACTATAGAAGAAATAAGAGAAGTTACTCAGGTACTCACTGTGAACACACACACAGATTGACGGAGGTGAGAGGGAGGGGATTTAAAGCAGTCAGTACAACTAACCTGAAAAGACTCCACTGAGGAATTTTTTAGAAGGTATACACAAACAGAAAAACACACTTTGGCATCTGAAGGCATTTATAACTAGCATAAACAGAACTATCACCCAAGAAAAGGATATTAAATATTTTCTAATATCTAAGGAAATTGGAGAATTTGTACTCTGAACAAGCATTCTGAATCAAGAATGAATTTCATTCTAAATAATGAGGTGTGTATATAGTTTAATATGATTTTAAAATGTACTACTTTGGTTGTTTTGTTTTGGTGTATCTGTAATTTGTTTCCCTAAAGGGAATTTTGGCTAAAATAGGAAAGTGCTCATATTTGAAATGGGATTTCATAACACAGTACCTAAGAGCTCTAGTTTTCCATATGATGGTTGGTCATTGTTGTGACTCTCCCTCTTATACTGGCTTGATATTATAGCTGGACCATGACATAAGAAGCAATGCATGTTCAGACAAAAGTTCCCACAGACAAGGCGAATATCTCTTTTTACATGTCTCCTGTCAAAGAGCATTTGAAACACTTTACTGATTTGTAAGTTAATCACTTCTAAGAAGAAAGGGGCTACCATATTGGGCTATTAGATTTTTAATTGCATGAATCAGATGAGTGAATAAAATCTACTAACAACAAAGAGGAAGCAAACAATGTTCACTACACATGTAAGTAATAATAGCCTGCTATGTTATTAGAATATTAATTAATATATAAAGGTTCTCAAAGTAACAATCTGGTTGAAAATTCTGGTGAACATGAGACTCAAAAGTGTGAACAAAAGAATTAATTCTTGAAATAAAAGTATGGCCAACATCAGAGAATAACTGATTAATCCTAAATGAATAGAAAAGTATAAATCTCATAGAGATGTCAAGGTAAAAGGAGGGTTGGAATCATAAAGAGAAAAAAAGAGAGAATATTTATTGTTTTATTCATTAATTTTCATAATTAATAAATCTATTTTCCCATTATCTAAAAACAATTTTTGAGCATCTACTTTATATATATAACCACAACATGAGGTTGATGATCAAAATGACATATATTTTACTTATCTAATTTTTGATCTAGTGGAAAGAATATCAAAATGAATATAGAGAAATAAATAAAAATCCAATAATAAAATATAACCAACATACATACTTCTCTGCTACACATATGAAGAATTACTTTAAATAATGTCACTGAAGATCTCACAGTGAAAGTAGCATATATGCTCAGGTCTGATGAAGAGATGTCCGGTATTCAAAGAACCACTGGATAAAATGTCAAAAGAAAGAACTTATTTAAGAATGATAGGAGGAAGTAACTTACAGAAACAAAGACATGAGTGACTTTAATGGCTAGAACACAGTGATGAAGAACAGTGATCTATGAGGAAGAGTGATTTTATATTCCAGGTCATTAAAGACATAGAGTACAAAATGCAGGTTGGATTTTGTTCTAACCCAGTGGGAAATTAGAAAATAATATAAGTTTAAGATGGTACACCTGAAAACACACAGGATTCCCACGGACAGGCAATATTGAATTGGAATACCTATGCATGTCAAATTTAATCTATCAGATCCATTTATTTCTCTTCTTCTCTTTTTTAATCCCCATCCTCCTTTTTTTCCCCATTTTTCTTCACCAGATGAAAGCCCAGGGACATTATCAACTTGTATATGAAAACCTGTTGCTTTGTCCTCATTTAGATAAGGAAGTTGGAATTGTAAGCAGAATAATTGACCCATTCCTATACAAGGATCTATAGGGAATGATATCTCCTAAATCAATAGGGATGCTTCCAGAAGGGATCCACATAAAATTTACATGCAAAATCTTTATTTTTTAACAAATGCTAACTTCCTTCCATATTTAAAGGAATATTTGATAATGAGTTTGAGGATTTAAACCACCACTGAGATGGAAATGTGACAATATTCACTATTTGATCTAACTAAAAGTATTTGTTCACTACTCAGGTGTAGAGCTCACAATGTCTCCAGCAATAAATTTAGTTAATACCACACTGACTGAAATTCCTGCTTATTGACTGTTTTGCACAGCTTATTTACCAAGGAGGCCCTAACTTTTCTGAGACTATTTACGATCTAAATTTTACTCCCTTCATTGGCATCATAGAACATAGTAGAGTACCAGAATGTGAACACTGTCAATATATATTCGAATTGAAACACTATATATCAACATACCAGGTTATAAATTCAAAATAATTACAGACTAGGGCACATTTGCCTTTGCATAAATCACATGCTAATTTATTACAAGAAGAGACTAGGCACTGAATACATTTGTTGATTAAATGAATGATTTTATCATGTTCTAAATTTTACCATTCAAAAAGTATTAAACAAAAGTACATTATCATCATTTGTCAAATCATAGAGTAAACAAAGGGGACACTATTTATTCCTCAATTTTCAGGATATCCCATGAACACTAAAATAAAAGCAAAATGGTTGAGGGGATTTTCAATTCTGTCTAAAAACTCCCTAAGGTTTCAATGTTTATGCCCTACCCTCCAAATTCAAATGACAATACCGTAACTCCCAAATGATGCTATGAGGATCTGGAGGATTTGGGACATGTTTAGCTCAAGAGGGAAGAACTCTCATGAATGGAATCAGTGCCCTTATCAAAAAGGTCATCATGGAAGCTCCTCTCCCAACCCTACGCTCCCAACCTCACTATGCAAGGATAAAACTGAAAGGCTTATATTACTTGGAATGGGCTTGGAGGTAATCTTCCAGAGCCTGGATCTTGGATATCTCAGCCACCTGAACAGTGAGAAATACATTTCTATTATGTATAAAGTTTCAAATCTGGGTTAATTTGTTATAGAAGTCTAACTAGACTAAGACAAATGTCTTCAAGGATTTCTACAGGTATGACCAGAATATTCAGGGAGTGACAAATTTTCAAATGGTGCTTGTCACTAACAAATAGTAGTAAACATCTTTCCTCTACCATCCCCAAATTAGAGGACCAATTGAAAAACATAAAGAATTTTGTGGAGATCTCCTAGGATCACATTAGTTCACAGAAATTGATGAAAAGTATTAGTTACATGTTCCATTCAAGTTGTATGTGAATGTTTAAGTGGACTAACTTCTGTCTGTTTTACAAGTGCATAATTAATTCACAATTTAGTATAGATGCTTGATAATGAAATTAGACTTGTAGGTGCAATATTTTATCTCATATTTTGTGTGAAAATGAAATAATATATTGCTGTCAATAAATTAAGTTATGGTAAGCAATTTGTCAGTAATAAATTTGGATAATATAGCCAAACGAGAATTCAGCTTTACAATTCAATTTTGCAGCACAATTAAATCCATAATGAGCCATTTGTTTTACTTTATTATAGTTTTATTTAGTATCCATACTGAAAATAAGCTGTATATAGTTGATTGAGTTACTTATAAAGTGATGTATATGACTATTAAACAATAATTCAGATGATGCTTCATTAATTTCAAAACATCTAATTAATACATTCAAAGATGTATATATCAAGAGCTGACTGTGTGTCAGGCTCTGGGCTAGAGTGAGTGCCAAATAAATTATCAAAAACTGTATTGGATTCAGAATACAATACATTAAGGAAACTTTTCTGGAAGAAATGCGTGTGCAGCATCTGAGTAGGGTGAACCTTAAGAAAAATCATCCTGATGTTAGTCTTTGTTAGTCAATCTGCTATTTCTAAGAGCACCCCTCTCTGATGAAGCAGGCAAAGATATATTCCTACTCACAATCTTGCCACCATTTGTCTATAGGAATTGCCTCAATAGGTCCTTTTCAAAGTAGAATTTAGGAAATCAGGTTAGAAAAATGATATTAAGAGAAAAAATTTAGTATGTATCAAATTGATTTGTATTTTATTATTCATGTATTCCACTGTGCAGTGTCCAAAATACAGCATATTCAAACACTGAAGAGCACACTTCTCAGTAGAAGAGATTGTGGAAGTATCATTATTAATCTTTTAATTTAATTTTCAATACAAACACACAGAGAAACCTTGCAAAGATACCTGAATAAGTATTCAAACCAAATACATGTTAAATACATATAGGCTAAATATGTATACCTATATTTAAAAATTGAATATTAGATTTTGACATGGAGATACACAAATTGTATTTACATTTGAGTTTCCTCCTGTCAATATGGCTTTTTTTTATGGTGGACAATTTGAAGGCTTATAGAAACTTAATATGTACAAATCGTTAGCATATGTACAAAACATCAACAATGATAGACTCAAATGAATCATGTTCATTGAATACAGTATATTTGCATAGATATGTCCAATAGTAAATTCATTAGTTTTCCAGGGCTGCCATAACAAAACACCACATGCTGGATGGCTTAATCAACAATAATTTCCTCGAGTTCAAGAAGCCGGAAGTTCACAATGGAGGTATTGGCAAGTTTGATTTCTTCAGAGACTTTAACTTGCAGATGGCCACCTTTAAGCTTCATAATCACATGATCTTTCTTGTGTGTCTGAATTTCCTTTTCTTGTAAGAATAGAAGTTAGTCTGGATTAGAGCCCATGCTAACAGACTCATTTTAACTTTATTGCCAACTTACAGCATGTTTCTAAATAGTATCACATTCTGAGGAACCACAGTTTAAAGCTAAAGTTTAGAAAAGTGGTGGGGTGCGGGGTACAATGGTAAAGATTGTGACTCCATATGAAGCAGAATTCACTGTGCTAGGACAACTGACTGTGTCTATCCTGAACTCTTTAATGTCACTATTATAAAGTCAACCTTGTATTATAATAAGTCTCCATACGTTCATGTTCTGCATCTGTGGATTTAACCAACTGTGCATTGAAATATTTATACAGACTTGAAAAAAAATCTTATTACCTCAATAATACAGTATAATAGCTATATTTTCATAGTTATTATATTAAGTATCATAAATAATCCAGAGATAATCTAAATTATATGAGAGCATACACATAAGTAACATGCAAACAATTCAGTATCCTTGAATTCTGGTATCTGCCAGGAGACCTGGAATGAATTCCCTGGGCACATTGAAGGATGTTCCACATATATCCCAATAAAGCTGTTTGGATTCATGATGAAAAATAATTTACTGAGACTTGTGGCCTTCTACTTCATAGCAGGGATTCAGGCTCAGATTGTACTTTCTCATTCTAATTGTTTAATCAATTCAAGTCATCATGTTTAAATTAACAAATAATTCCTCTCACTATAGAAGTGTGATCCCATTATTTGCTGTATTTTTTTTTTTCACTTAAAGCTAATGGGAGACTATATGTGCTCCATATCTTCAGATTTTAAATATTTTGCCTGCATGCTTACATAAAAATATGAACATATCATAAAACTGACCTTCATATGTTCTAAAGATGTCATTGTTTTTGTTCTTTCTATTTTAATTTCCTGAGAAATATACTCCATCCACATTTTTTAATATTTGTTTACTGGCAATATTTTTAAATTTTCTACATCTGGTCACTCAAGGAATAGCTAGACATGTTTGTGTCTCTCTTATAGTGTATAGGAGTATCCATTTTAGGCAGCAAAATTCGGATTCTAATTGTCATGTGTTATTACATTAGGCACGTAACTAATATAAAACTGCATGCAGAAGTTTTCTTTTTCTTGGGCAAGGATTTTTTCTTCTTAGTGAACTTGGCAAAAAAAATTATAATATTATTACACACATATACACAGCTATTAAAATATAGTATGTACACACATAAAAAACTATAAATAACCTACACATGTACATAGGCACCACTTTTTAAGAGATGACACTTTAGGATCTGATGTTAGTTTCCAATTACCTCCCTAGAATTAGTGCTGGTCTCTGTAAACTAAGAGCTATTAGAGCATAGACTCTGCGTTACTGGTCAAGATTTTTTGCTGTGTGTACCACCTCATTCTACCCATGTGAAATGCTCTAGGATGTCTGCTTTTAATTTCAGAGATTTTAGTCACTGATCTTGAAGGAGTATTAAACTTGGCATGTTAACCACAAAGGTGCCTGCTTAATGTTGCATCTCTTTCTTCTAACTCAAGCGCACTATGTCTCTGCTTTCTGTTCTTTCATTCTCTATATTGGAGTGGCATTTTTCTTTAAACCACACCGTTGAGATAAGCTTAAATTTCCCTTCATAGCATAAATCTTATTAAATATTCTACCTTAAACTTTTTTTTTTATCCTCAGCGTGAAGAAACTTCCTATATATTATTTTAAAATATTCACAAGTAACACTTATTTAGGGCATTGTCCCTGAATTGGTTTCTTTTCAGAATCCTTACAAAGGAAGGTAACTATATTATTATGTTTTTAGATAGGAGGCAGTCACAAAAACAGAATTCTGCAGCGCATTTGGAAAGTTTATTGGAAAATTGTAGTAAAAAAAAGAATTAAAGAGACTCATCAGCATCATCATACAACTGTCTCAGAGATAAAAGTTGTGCAGATGGTGGAGCAAGGTGACATTTTTTAACAATAAGCTGCAACCTGGAATTACATATTAACTATATTTCCAACCGAGCCCATTTTTCCTTTGCATACTAGAAGTATATTAAATTTCAGAGTATAAAATGAGAATGCCACAAAGTGAAGAATGATGAGAAAAATATATTCTTCCTAGCAGAACAATGGGGAAAGCATTCATTCATTCCCTACATCTGTGGGCAGAGATAGTGTTTTCAAATGTTTTCTGCTCTCTGTTATCATCAATACAAGGTATCTATTTCTTATTTCAAATAACCTGAAGCAAATAATTATTTTTTTGTGATTTAAATTTGATATGAATCATGACTCTTTCTTACAAACAATAAAAACATCTTTTAAAAATTTTCAAGAGGTAATTTTATCAGTCACATTATTAGCGAGGCTACAGAAGCTTAAGGAGTGCCCAAGTATCAGATTTTAAATGACCAACAGGCAGAATAATCAAGAAAATGGTTCCACAAGATAGGTCCAGGGAGAAACCTCATAGAAACCTGCTCATGCCGTCACCAGGTGCTATTGATATACCTACTGCCAACCTTACCTTGGATACAAACATTTCCTCAGGAACTCATGTCACAATAGTGAATTCTACGTGATGTGTACTTATCCATATAACAGGTTTCCATATTAAAGCTTCATGAATAGATTCTGATTTGTGGAAGCTAAATAAAATGTATGCATCCTGGCTGGAGAGGCAAGTTTCCTTTTCTATTTTCCCATTGGAGAATTCCCAAATATACCATAAGAGGTATTTAATCAGGACATGTGACCGAAAAAGAATGACAAATGTCAGTTACATAGACAATGTGGTCAGTACATTTAATTACTCCTTTGAAGCTAAGCTTTAATGGGAAACAGGGGAACAAGGTAAAATAATCAATCACTCTCATGTAGCCTAAGGAGACAAGGAAAAGAGGAGTTGCAATTAGTGTTGCCCACAGGTGCAGCAGACAGGAAGCACATTCTTGTAAGGAAAAATCACAATGTGTGGGTGGTGTGTATGTCAGTGCAAAGATTTCTTCCCCTAAGGAATATGGTTGTTCTTTAATATTCAGCTGTCTCACTTATATTAATTCACAGAATAAATGTTTTAATTAAAGATGGAAAGATGATGTAGAGGTTAGTTCTGGAGAGTCTTAAATCATTTAGTTATAGAAGTAAGAATGCTTAATTTCTTCAGCTTACAGAACTCTATTTCTTAGGGAGTTATTAAATAGATTAGGTTTTCTATTTTGATCCATTTGGAGTTAGATTACAATAAAACCACCTATACTGAACTTTTATAGAAATTGAAGCACAAAAGAATATAGTGGGTAAATAAGATAAACTATGTAAAATACGAAAGGCACAAAAAGATTAACTATTTTTCATCCATTTCTGTATCTGCCATTCTGTAGTCAGCAACCATTATCTGACTGAGGTAAGTATAATTTATAAGAATGGATATGTATGGAAAATCATAAGCATGTGTGTGTGTGTACACACACACACACACACACACAAACATGCAGAGATATATGTTTGTGTGTATTTACTCATATAAATATATATTGTACACATATTAATTTAAATTTATTTTTAACTGATATTTAAAAATTGTAGTATGGGGTACTTGGTGATGTTTTCATACATGTACACATTTTATGATGTTTAAGTCAGGGTAAACATATCTGTTTCTCAGGTGTTTGTCATTTCATTTCTCTTTGGTGAAAACTTTAAACTCCTTTTAGTTTTTGACATATACACTATATTATAATTACAGGTTTATATTTTTAAAGAGTAATTTTGCTGTTATGAAGGAAAACTATGATAAGATTTATTTTCATTTATATCTGTAAGAGTTACATTTCCTAATTTACTTGCTGCTACATTAGATATAAAATTGATGTTACTGTGTAATGTAATGAAATCACTTGTTTAAGTTTTACTGCAAGTGTATCTTTTTTAAAACAATGCTTTATTTTACCAAATGATTCTTTGTAGACTAGAAGGGAATGTTTATTCCAATTAAACTCATAGAAAATATGCCTTCTTGTACTCAAGGAGTCCACCAAAATATCAAAATGACATGGTGCATGGTATGTGAGTTAGTACAAAAACCTCTGAGAGAATAATTTTTGTAAGTTATGTTTTTATGCTTAATTATTATTCTTCAAGACACTTTGTTTTACCACCAAAACATTTTTCTTTAAATGATTTAATCCAGTGCTTGAATTTTCAGTACTACAAATCAGCAATCAATGCCTGACATCTCAGTGTCCCTCCCCATTCCAGAAATATGTGCTTACATATGTATGCACACTCATTTAGATATTTTTCAATCAACTGATCTCCTTTAACATATGATACAAAGCTACCTAAAATATTCACATAATAACATGTTTTAACGTAGTATGATTTTAATAAGACTTTGTACTTAGTGCATGTTTTCTAAATGTGTAGTTTTTAAAATTTGTTTTATGATGGTGCATGTGATCTTCACAGTGCAATAGAAATAAAAATAACTTGGTTTTGCTCAAACATTAGCTTCATAGGTAATCTCTCCTTTTATTTTTTTCTAGATAAAATAAGTCTCAATGACCATCTACTTTCTCTAATTTTATCAAATAAATAAGAATTAGTTAATATCTCACATAATAGCACTTTTACATACGCCAATTGTGTAGTATATTATTTTCATTAATATCTCTTCTTTATCTATGTATCTCCAGTTGGTGTTTCTATCTCCCAAAGAACCTATGTACCATAATTAATGTTTTGGCTTCCTGTTATGATAGTAATATGTGGTTAATAGAAAATGTTTCTTGATTATTACTTCAAACAAAATTTAATGTAAAAATAAAAGCTACTACCAATATAATATTATGTTAACAAACATAAACAAAATATTATGTTACCGTGGATCATTTTTGCTCACTATTTAAAGAAAGAGATTATGTATGCATTCATATATGTGTATATGTATGTATAAAATTAATGGGCCATATAATTGCTAATATAATAACAAAGTGAAGTCACTCTATAAAATCTCACATGTAAATTCTAAACACAGTTGTTAAATTTAGAAAAAAAAATGGTAACATGGTAACAGGCTGTTTTTTTTCCCTTTACAGTATTACTTATGAATATAAATTTATGTTCTGATTTGAAAATAAATATTTACATGAAAGAATATATTATTACCCAAGATTAGATGGGGAGATATAGATCTCCTTTGTCATCAGTATTAAGAAATTATTTAGTAGTAGTTTATTGTAAAAAAGAAAGAAAAAAAATATATATATATATATATATATATATATATATATATCACAGATACCAGTAAAATTTTCTTTCTTTTACTTATAGAAAAAAAGTAAAAATGATATAACAGGGAACAGAAAAAAAAATTGTACAAAGTTGCAATAACTATTTTCAGATAAATAAGTAATTACATTTTTCTCCAAAAACACAAGTAAAAAGGCCATGAAACAAACAGTCATAGATATTCTGCAGATGTAGTACTTTTGGTGATTTAATTTTTTTCATATTATAATATCATAGTTAGTAACATTATTTCTATGAATTCTGTTTATCCTGAAAGTGCAAGAAAACATTATTAAACTTACTTAGTAAGACCTAAGATTGATTACTTTGCCATAAACTTTTAATTTAAAAAAATCCTAATTTTGCAAATAAAAGAGATATTTTGAAAGTCTATTCCATTAAATAAAAGAATACCACACAAATCTTATTCTTTCAAAAAAGCATTCATTTAGATCTTTGAAAAACCTGAATTTTCAAACTCAGCATCATTTCCATTGTGGCTGCCTGAAATGTCATCTCAACTTAGTAACAAAAACAACTTTGGCCTATCTTAGTTCACAGTGACAGAGTCTTAAGTCTGGTATAAGACATGAACACCAAAACATGGTCTGCACCTCACCCCTGGGTCTCTCCGCTTTTCTTCTCTTGTACTTAGATGACTTATGTATTTATCCATCCTTTTTTTACACTAAAGTATCCTGGGATTTTTTGCATGTTTTGTTAAAAAAAAATATTCATTCCATGTTTCATGGAAAATTGAACTTGGGAAGAATGGAGTGAGTTTTATTTACGGAATAAATAATTTTTTTTATTATTCACGTGATTTTAATAGTTTAATTTAATTTGGGTAAACAGCTGTTGAAGATTGTTTTAATATATGAACAAATAGAAGGTTAACAGATCTGTTTGTTTACTTTCACCTTTCCTTTTCATTATATTTAATAATTCTGTTCAGGATAATGTAAATTGTTCTAAATATTGTTTTCTTAGTACCTGTTGAAATGTTACATATTTTTTTTTTAGCATCATTGTCAAAATTCCTATTTTCATCCCAGTGCCGGTGAAGACAAAGATAAAACCAAACTACAACTTCTTCGAGAGTTATCACAACAAACCGTGTAAACTGATACATCAATGATTTATAACTCAACAAGTAATGCTCAATCAATGAGTCGATTTATTTTGGAAGGATATGGACATATTGATAGATTCCTCTGCTTTGAACTGCTTACAAAACTTGCCTGGACTATGTATCACTTGTATGCTTTATTTTGGGAGGATCTGGACATATTGATAGATTCCTCTGCTTTGAACTGCTTACAGAACTTGCCTGGACTATGTATCACTTGTATGCTTTGTGATCTATTTATTGATGCAGCGAATTATGGTAGCGCTAGCGTATCTTTGCTGATGTGTCACCAGTGATGCAATTTTTCCTAGGAGCCGCTAATTGACTTGGTGTCATGACATTTCTGTATCCTCCTCCCTTCTACTAGTGATGGTCTAATTTGGGGGGCCAACAGAGGTGAGGTAAAGAACCTCACCCCCCCACCGGCACCAAGGCCAAATTTGGGGGCCAACAGAGGTGAGGCAAAGAACCTCACACCCCCACTGGTACATAGGCCTATCCACAAGTATGGCTATATGCTGGACCAGTAGTCAGTGACGGGTATGATCCAATTGCAGTGGTATCAACCTAAGACAGGAGGCTGACGCCTAAAAGTCAGTTTTCTGATGACGGGTAAGAACCATATGTTGAATTGGACAAACCTAACAGGCATGGTCCCTAGCCAGATTGCTTGTTACTTAAAGAGAAGGGGGGAGATGCTAAGAGCCAAGTATATGATGCATGGCATTTGGGGTCGAAAGGTGACGCCAGCTAGCCATTGAGATGATATGATTATGTTAAGATTTGCATTCATATGGATATTGGACTCCTGCTGTTCACCTAGGCCGGCTACGGGACTCCTGGAGAGTTCCCATTGGTTGGGGAAGTACAGTAGGAGGGAGTTCCGGGGGAGGAGCTCTCTCTGCGGGTCGGGAGGAGGCCACGTGGGTGTCAAAAATCTTCCCGGGCGGTACCGGACATTGGCGGCAGTTTCAAAAAATAAACTTTGTTCCTGCTTGAGTGGCTCCTGATTTTGTGCCCAGGCAGACTGCGGCACAAGATAACATTATTAAACTTACTTAGTAAGACCTAAGATTGATTACTTTGCCATAAACTTTTAATTTAAAAAAATCCTAATTTTGCAAATAAAAGAGATATTTTGAAAGTCTATTCCATTAAATAAAAGAATACCACACAAATCTTATTCTTTCAAAAAAGCATTCATTTAGATCTTTGAAAAACCTGAATTTTCAAACTCAGCATCATTTCCATTGTGGCTGCCTGAAATGTCATTTCAACTTAGTAACAAAAACAACTTTGGCCTATCTTAGTTCACAGTGACAGAGTCTTAAGTCTGGTATAAGACATGAACACCAAAACATGGTCTGCACCTCACCCCTGGGTCTCTCCGCTTTTCTTCTCTTGTACTTAGATGACTTATGTATTTATCCATCCTTTTTTTACACTAAAGTATCCTGGGATTTTTTGCATGTTTTGTTAAAAAAAATATTCATTCCATGTTTCATGGAAAATTGAACTTGGGAAGAATGGAGTGAGTTTTATTTATGGAATAAGAGACAATATAAAATGGATATTAATACATATTTTTCATAATACATAATATTTATACACATGAATATTAATACATATTTTTGTTGTTTTTAATACATAGAAAGAAAAATGTGATCACATATAGGGGAAAGGGAGAGAGAGGAGGTAGCAGATGAAGTGATGTTTGATTGATTCCAAGATGAGACAAAACAAGACTTATGATGGCGAAGGATCGATTAGAAATAGGCAACATGTAGAAAGATCATTTCCATTGATTAATAGGAAGCAGAAAATAGTAGGTAAATTCATTTGCAGGTTTGTAGGAGGAAGTTCATATTCTTACCTTCTGGCTTCAATCTTCCTATGATGAGTTTGAATGGACATCTTGCCAAAATGAAAATGGATGTATTGGAGGTGAAAAATATTTTTGATAAGAATGGGAAAAAAAATGAACTATTCACTGTTAGAAGATAAGATAAAATACAGTAGGATGACAAAGTTCAGTTCAGGTTATTGACTCTAAATTTACATAAGCAAATTTGCCTTGTCCAGGCTTTTTGCTCTCTTAAGGCCCTCAGTGGACTGTATAATACTGAGCTATATTGGTGAGGGCCAATATTCTTTACTTAGTCTGATTCTAATACTGATCTTATCCAGAAATTCTCCCACAGACACACCCAGAAATGATGTCTTACCAGGTGTCTGGATGTCCCTTATCATAGTCAAGTTAACACATAAAGTAACCATCCTTGATCATGGGTAGATTTCCTCTTGGACTGGGCTTCAGTCTATCAGATATAGACAGATTTATCTAGGGTTAGACTTTTTTTGGATGATGGTGAAAGGAAAATACAATCAATGAGCTCATAGCATTGGGTAGAGATGCCTAAAATGGAAAAGTGAAGATTGTTTTAGAACAAACAAGAAAAGAATAACTCATTATTTGGATAACTTTGTGAGGACAAAAAAATAGTAGTGTTTTGAGTAACACTGTGTGAATGCTAATAGAGGCAGAATCTTTTCATAATTTCAGATCATTTTAAATGTGATCTTTTCAGTTGATTAGAAAAATGTCCTATGTGTCCATAAGCGACGATGATTGAAGTTGTTCTGAGAGTGTCATTCAACTGCAAGTGTCAGTTCACATGGTTGGTTCTTCACTACTATAGTCAATATCTTCTAATAAAACTAGATACCCAGCATGAGAACAAATAATGGTTGCTATGTGACTTTAGGGATATTTGTTTTTATTATCACTTCATTTGTATAAAGATATATTTCCAAATTTAGATCTCATGAGCTTCCATAGCTGAAATGAGCACAAGGGTTAGTGACACACCAAACATGATCAACCAATTTAGATGAAGAATTACATATTAGACTAAATAAAGTATTAAATAGGTTATCTCTTCTACTGTAATAAACTTTTCTATGACCTTTATCTTAAAAGACATATAGGATCCATAAGGAACAAGAGAAAGACATTCTGCACAAGGAAAACCACTGCTAAACAATATTGTGATTTCTTAAATCTTAGATATATGCAGATTACTGCTCACAGCAGATCCTCAGCCTTTATATTTTTCCCTGATCTGAAAACATAAGTCCTCTAACTTATACTGTATTCTCTCCCTTCTATGCTGACTACTAATTGTAGCCTCAAATTTCAAATTCTAAGTTCAACTATAAAAAAAAAAAAGAAAAACAAACCTGCCATTTCATTCCACTAATTCCTGTTTATCATTCTTTGAAGCTGACTAGATTTCATTTTTCCACTGTAATAACTCAACTTATCTTTGTTTATCATCAAATGTATACATATAGTAGAAATCTGAGTACTATTTTAATATAAAATAAAAACTGTTTATATAAAGTGAAAGAAAATTATTCCTTTAAACAGATATTGACATTTTGCTTATTTGATACACACACACACACACACTTTTTTTTTTTGTTGTTATAGGCCTGATGTGGTCAAATATGACCAATAAGGGAGAAATCACTGAGTCTAAAAGTTTTGAAAAGTTGTATAATGTTTCTGTGGTCATCTCAGTGTGGAAAGAAACACTTCAATAGAATTGTGGGTTTTAATATACTTTTGTTTGTTTTAGTTTTCTTTAAATAACATCATTATGATATTTGGAGGGGTAGTCAAAGACATTAATTTGGATTTTCTTTCCAGTATGAAAAGTCTCAAACCTTTGCCATATAGTTCAGAAAAATGTATCCAGTTATTTGTGCCTATGTCTCAGGTAACTTAGACAATCTCGGTGTGGTTTTAATATATTTTCAGATTGAAATAAAAACTTAAATATGGAATTTACTGAGTAATTTCTTTCAAGAAGTCTTAAATATTAAATTGTTAACTCTATTAGTGCAATGAAGAAATATTTCCTAAAGAATCTTCCCAGAGAAACATGCCTTCACATGGTGAGTCAGTCCCCAGCAGGGAGATTTGGATACATGCAGCAGGGACCACTCTTCACTCTTGCCTTTGCTTGTCTTTCTTGAAATCAATATACTTCAACTGGAAAATGAATGTACAATAACTAGGAAGCACAGAGAGATGAAGATGGATTTTAAACTGTGATGTAGATACAAACAATAGTATCCAAATAGTACAGGTCAGAAAACAGAAACAAGGAGTATGTAAGATCTGGTGAAATTCTGTAGTAAAAGCAAGTACAAATCCAGGCCTATCCTTCTTTCTATGATGAACTTGTGTGACTTTATGTTTTCCTTAGAACAGAGATTCTCAACCAGAAGCTATTTGTCCTAGGAAACTTATGGCAGTGACTGTCAACATTTTCGTTGTAACATTGGAGAATGATCCTTTTATCTAGAGACTAAAATGCTGCTAAATATCCTGCTATGTATACAATATTGCCACCTCCACCACAATAAAGAACTGTCAGGCCCCAAAAGTTGATATTTCCCAGGCTGAGAAATGCTTAGATGTTGTTATAATTTTGGTATATGGAAAGACTCTGTACATGCAGAAGCACTAAGGAGACTTCCATGAGCTTGAATTTTTTTGTACACAAGCTTAAGTACAAAGCAATCACACTAGTTATTTTCTACATCAAATGATCTGGCTGTGTAATGCTTTCCACAACAGGCAAACACATCTCCAGGGTATCAATGTTACCCTGAGTAGGTCATTAATTGAGTGGAGGGAACTAAAGCTATTAATCTTAAGGAAGCCATTTTTTTCCTAAAAACTAAATAAGCCTAATGTGTTATATCAACATTCCATTAAAAAAAAAGAAGTTTCTTATTTAAGAACAGAATTTTTCTGGCTTCAACAACATTAAAAGATTTTCAGTATGGACTAGTTAAAACAAAGAAAGGAAAACAGATATAAAGTTCTACAATGAAAATTTATTTGCATAATTGGACATCCCCCTGTCAGGGCTATATATATTTTCAACTATAGAAAAATAGAAAAATTGGAGATATATTTGTGTCTCATAAAGCTTTGCTACCCTATACAAAACAGTCATTTCTTCATAATCAAGGACTTTATTCTTTAGCATACCCTATTAACTAAAATACATAGTATTATTTTATGAAAGTATGCTTTATGGTATGCTACATAAAGAAAAAAATCACTTTATTAATGTGTTTAACATGGAGTGCCTGCAACTCATCTTTTCTTCCAATATATAAAAGTATTCAAGAAATACTTTGGAATATAAGCTAGACAATAATTGAGTTTCGGTTTTAATATTTAATATATTTAATTATACAAAAGAATGCCCATCATGGAAAATTGAAAAAAACAAGGAAAAATTAAAGAACATACAAACATAGCACATATTGCCCACTTAGTCTTTAATCATAAAAAAAAAAAAAAATCTTAAAAATTTAATATATAAGTTTGGGCTTAATTTTTTAAGTAAAATTTTGAGATTTTTGCTTAATTTGATATCATGAATATTTTCTATGTATGTAAATATCCTTTGAAAATATTTTAAAATGCCTGCAAACTGTGTAATTATTTAATTGAAGAAATTAAGTAGATTTATTGAAAAAAATAGAAAATATAGGTGACAAATATAAGAAAATGCTAGTTATTTCCTACATCAAATCATCAATCAATAAATTATATTTTATAATATAACTTAATATAGTATATTAATAAATTAATTGATTATTAAAATAAATAAATTATATACATACAGATTTAGTGTATCAGTTTTTTACCTTCAAAATTATCAAATTTAAGCATGTGTTTAAATAATCTCTAAAATTTTGTTTTAATGACTACATAGTGTCTTCTGTATGGTTATAATATTGTTTTCATAAAACATTTTTATGTTTTTAACTTAAAATTTCATTATCAAAACAATGCTGCATAGAACATCCATATAACAAAACCCTTACTCATATATGCCTTACTATGTTTAAAACGTATCTCTAAAATAAATGATTTAAGAGAATGAAACTTTAAATAATTTTCAACATATATTGTCATAGCGCTCTTTAAAAGAAATTGTGCTAATTTATACTCTCAATGCAGTGAATGCGATTTTAAATGACTAGTGGTGTTTCTTTCTCAGCTTTCTCCAGAGTAATAGCATCATGGTTCATTAATTAAACATGTATGCATTTGAGAATTCTTGCTATGTACTATAAAAGGTTTTAAATTACTTTAAGGAGATGCACCCTGTTTTCAATGTGTTTACTACTTAGGAATATCAAATAACTAGCAGCAATTGTGAAGCAGATTAGAAATTTACCATAGTATCCATTGTTGTCTTCTAACATGAATAGCTGAATTATGGAGATATGTATTTCAAAAATAAAAATTTAAATGTATTTGAAGACATGTATAAGTTCAAATGCACACAGAAGACTAGAAAGGACCATCAAAGAAGCATGAGTGGTGAAAGTAGATGTTTAAAGTCAGCAGGGAATGTGTAAAAGTGCTCCTTCGGAAGTAGTCCAGCACAGAACATCTCTGCGAACTAATCGCAGAACAGATGGGAATAGTGAGCTTGCATACAGCTCTTACTTCGAGAATGGGTAAAGTCTAAAGATGTGTCTTTGCAAGATCCAGGTTGACTATTAAGTCTTCCCATGAAGGAAGGAAATCGTAAATGGGATCTCTAAAGAACTGTAAACTAAACCTTCTTGAGAAAAGGAATTATCCAAAGGGTTGGGTCATGTCTTTGTAACAGAAGAGCAACATTTCCATATGCCTTTGCTTACTAATGGTGAGAGAGCTGAATGTAGATGTAGACACGCTGCAAAGATTTGTTGTCGTTGTTGTTTTGTTTTGTTTTAAATATTTCCAAACAAAAGTAATTCTACCTCAGGTTTCTAATTTTTATTAATGTGTTTAACGTGGAGTCCCTGAAACTTATGTTTTGTTAGCAGAGATATTAGCAGAGATGTGGAAAGTGAAAAGAACACATATGGGTTAAAATTCAGGATAAAAGTATTGAATTTTCATCTTATCTTGTAAAATTTCAGCTAAAGAATGGTGTAATGAAGGCAGGTACTGTGGCTCATACCTGTTATCTCAGAGGCTAGGGAGACTGAGTCAGGAGGATTGAGAGTTCAAAGCCAGCCTCAGCCATATCAAGTTACTAAGCAATGCAGTAAGACCCTGTCTCTAAATAAAATACAGACTAGAGCTGGGGATGTGGCTTAATGGTTGAGTGCCCCTGAGTTCAATCCTGGGTACCCACCCCCGAAAGAAATGAACGAAGATAGGGTACTGTTGGTTCATTTTTATGTCTGTCATATATATTATTTTTTCACATTACAAAGAAACAAATATCCTGTGCAAATGTTCAGACAACAGAAAAATATGAGAAAAAAAAAGATTACTCATAATACAAGAATTCAAAAGGCAACATACATTTGCCAGTGTACAAAATACAGAACTTATTTGAATCTTAACAGTTTGTCATACGACACGTGTTGATCTGGGTTCTCTGCAAAGGAGGTCAAGATGAGATTAGACCGCAAGAGAAGATGAGAAGATGAAAAGAGGAAGATGCTGCTGAGAAGTAATGTGGATCAAGCTAGAGGAGACAGGGAGTGCCCCTGGACAATACTGCATTTTGAACCCCATAACACAGAAAGGGAAGGAAGGAAGGAAGGAAAGAAGGGAGGGAGGGAGGAAGGAAGGAAGGAAGGAAGGAAGGAAGGCCGGCCATAGGCTATATTACAGTTTTATGAAAATTTTGACATAATACATTAATACATAATATTAATACACATGAGTATTAATACATATATTTGTTTTATGTGGATTTCTAAATGACATTTTCCCTCTACAAATTGACTATTTATGTTCTGCCATTTTGATTTTTTTAAACTTTCTTTAATATCTGAGAATACATGTGTGAAAACATGAAACCTTTTGAAGAAACTATAGAATACCATATCTCTGACTTTGTATTAGGGAAGAGTTTGCTAAACCAACCCAAGAAAATACAACACTGTCTTTTAAATTATATATACTGGGAATATTTTCTTAACCTCTTACGTTTTATAGTCTGTTAAGTCATAGAAATTTTAAATTTGGATCAGGTAAACTTTCTCATCTATTTTATTCATGTTTTTTTTAATCAGAATTTTCTCAAAATTGTATTTTCTTAAGCTAAATATTTACATTTTTTTCTTACATAATTTTAAATGTCTTAAAACTTTTCAAATGAATATCTAACAGGATGTGTTCACTCTATAAATAATAATAATAATGCTGAAAGAAGAAATCAACAAAAGACAAATAATATAAGCAAATAAAAGCCAACACTTCTTCTGTAAAGTGGACTTCCCCAAGATAACAAACAAAAGACTAGGTACTTTTATTCAGAGATGAAAGAGTTCATTATCATTTAAAACATCAATTAAGGTAATTCACCATATTCTCAGAATGAAAGGAAAAAAGGTGTTAATAATGGTGAAAAATGGACTACAAGTAAGAAAGAAAATTTTAGAAAAAATGTTAAGGGAAAAAACAAAATGTAAGTTGCAAGGCTTTTATGAAATCTGAGTTAATAGATTTAGAATTGAATGATGAATATAATGGTCTGATGAGGGAAAATGCAAAGGTGTTCTGAGAGATATAATTTGATCTGTGGTAGAGGTCTTATGAAATATCACCAGGAAAAATACAAGTATTTAAAGTAATCATGTACCTCATGTCAGGATACCCATGTGGATAGAATGGGTACATGTGTAAAATCATGAAACCTTTAGAAGAAACTACAGAATACCATATCTCTGACTTTACATTAGGGAAGAGTTTGCTAAATCAACCCAAGCAAATACAAGGAAGAAATGAAAATATTGATAGTTCACCTCATTTAGTTATTAACCTCTATGGTATCATGAAAAAAAAATGAAGATGAGGAACAAGCCATTCTTTGAAGATATATGAAATATCTGACATCATTATGTAATATATAAAATTAAAATAATTGACAAAAAGCAAAAACATTAAAATGAACAAAAATATGAACAGATAATACATATGAAATAAATTTAGAAAACATGAAAATTTCTTAATCTTGCTAGTAATCAAAGGAATAGTAATGTATACATAATTTAGAAAAAAGATTAATTTATCATAATACCAGGTGTTGGCAATGGTATGCAGCAGAATCTCTTTTACCCTCCCTAAAGGATACAATATTTTGGAGATCAATTTGGCAAAATGTAGTAAAGTTAGTAATATATTAATTAATTAATATGCATAATTAATAATGTATAATGAATATTAGAAATATTTTATTATTATGAAGGTTATAAGTATTTTATAAATATGTATTAACTGTTTGTATATATGTATACAATAGTGTGTGTATACTATCCTAAATAGCAACTCCAGTCATATATCAATGTATATGAATCATGTTGTAGAAACATGTCTAATATAGTTGTTTTAAAAGCCAACCAGTGTTTATTGAATGTTCTTTATAGATCAAAAATTGAAATGGCTTTATTATTTTGTCTTTTTAATATGATAATGCCTATTGAACAGTGTTTCTTTTAGAAAATTTTAATTTATGGAACAGGTTTACTCTTATAGCACAAATCAAAGTATAGAAACTTCTGACATTCACTTACCCAAGACATGAACAAACTCCCCACCACCAAAATCCTACATCAGAGTGATAAATTTACTGCAATCTGTATCACCTGACGTTCATACATTATTTTAGGTTCATTATATTGCATATTCTATGTAATTTATGTAATAAGTGAATAATCCCATGCATCCAAAATTTTATTATCATATACAATAGTTTTGCTACCCCAAAATAACTCTAAGCTCTGCCTGTTCATACCTCCCTCTCCACTCAGATTCCTGGCAATGATAATCTTGTAAATCTCTCTATAGTTTTGCTTCTTGCAGAATGTCACATAGGTAGAATCATGACATATGCTCTTAAACATCCTTTTATATACTTATTTGCTATCTGTGTTTGCTTTTTGACAAAGTATCAGTTCAGATTTTATGCCCATTTTAAAATCAGGTTTCTCATTTTGTTGATGTTGTTGTTGAGTTTTAAAAAAACTTGTGTATTTGGATCAAATCCTTTAGCAGCAGATATACCTCGGTAAATGTATTCTCCCAGTCTGTAATGTCTTTATTTTCTTATCAGTGTCTTTCACAAATCATAATATTTTAATTTTAATCAAGTACAACTTTTCAATTATTTCTTTGAGGGATTTTCCCTTGACGTTGAATACAAAAGCCAACAATAAACATACTGTCATTCAGATTTTCTTTTATGTTGTTTTCTAGGTATTTAACAGTTTTGTCTCTTAAATTGAAGTCTCTAATACCTTTTGTATTAGTCTAAGATACATGTCTATATTACTTTTTTAATAAATGTCATTTTTTTCCAACATTGCCCTATTGTTCTCTCATTATTGAGTTTACAATTCTGTGTTAGAGGTCTCTCATTTATTGATACATACATCATAATTAGTGGTGTTTTGATTGGAGTTGCATTATATCTATATATCAAACTGGAAGTTCAGATATCTTGGCAATATTGAGCTTTTTTGTAGACAATATAGGATATCTCTCAATTTGTTTAGCCATTTTTGGTCTATTTTTCGTTGAGTTTCATAGTTTTCTCTTATAATCTTTTATTTGTTTGGTTCAACTTATATAAAAATATATGAATTTGAAGAATGCTAATATAAATTATATTTTTAAAAATTTTAAATTCTTATTGTTTATTGCTGACATATAGGAAAGCCATTTATTTTTATGTTCTATAACTATGTTCTATAACCTTATTATAATTAGTTTAAGAAGTTTTGTTTTTGTCAATTTTTCTGGATTTCCTAAAATGCAATCAAGTTGTCTGAAGGCTAAGAAAATTCTATTTTTTCTTCCCTATATACATTCATTTTATTTCTTTTTATTCTTGCATTGCATTAGCTAGTACATACATTAAAATGTTGAAAGCTGTGCTGAGAGAGACTGACCTTTTTTTTCCCTGATCTTAGTGTGAAAATTTCAGATTTCTCATCATTAAATATGTATAAACCATAGATTTTTCTAAACATTTTTTATAAAGTTGAGGAAGTACTCGTTATTTACTAGTTTTCAAGGTGTTTTATCACAAAAGATAGTTGGGTATTTGTTAAACATTTTATCTATAAATTGATACAAATATGTCATTTTTATTCCTTAGTCTTTTGGTGTAATTAATCACACTAATTTGTTTTTGAATCTTGCATCAGCATTTCATAATTGGCTATTTTCACTTGGTTGCAATATATAATTTTGTATACATTGTTGAATGATATTTGGTAATAGTGTGTTTAGGATTTTTATATCTAAGTTCATAAAAGATATTGGTCTTTAGTTTTCTTATAATGCCTTCTTCTGGTTTTCTTATTAGATTATTGTCAGTCTCAGAAGGATTTAGGAATAATTCCCTTTGTTTCTAGTCTCCAAAAGTAATTATAGAGAATTAGAATAATTTCTTCCTTAATTGTTTGATAGAATTCACTAGTAAACTATCTGGCTGGTGAATTCTGTTTTAGAGGGATATTAAATATTAATCAAATTCCTTTAGTAGATGTAAGTCTAATAAGATGTCCACTTCTTCTGACATAAATTTGGGAAATTGGTCTTTCGAGGAATGCTTATTTCCTCAATCTTAATAGATTTGGGGGAATAGAATGTTTATTATATTTCTTGATTATCTTGTAACATTCATGGTAAAAGTAACATTTTAAAAGATAAAATATTGATGATATCTAAATGTTTGTCAACAAAAAAATACATAAATAATACATAAATAGATTATGTCATAATTCTATGATAAAATTTTATAGCAATAAAGGTGAGCGAATGGCCAGGAAAATCTCTCTCACACATAAAACCAAGGAAATTGATGAAGGATGCATTCTAATTGTTTAAAAATTAAAAGTATTGAATACATACAAACAAATGTTGTTAGAGGACTAAACATACATGCTATAGTGTTGTAAGATACATGACATTAATTTTCAGAAACTATAGTAGTGGTTAAAAATGAGGAGAGGGGCTGGGGCGATAGCTCAGCGGTAGAGTGCTTGCCTAGCATACGTGAGGCCCTGGGTTCCATCTTCAGCACCACATACAAATAAATAAATAGAATAAAGGTGTTAAAAAATTCCTTCCTTTAAAAAAATGAGGAGAATTTTTACATAGATATATGCATGCCCAGGTATGTGTTATGAGACTAGTAAAATTAAAAATTTTCATATTTTTAAGTATTAGAATTCAAATTTCATGCAATTTTGTTTGTGGTTAAACCTGAGGATTTTTTTTTCAAACATATTTCTACCTTCATGTTTATTAAGATTTGTTGTCTCTATTCAAGATAATACATATAACACATTGTTTATCCACCACCATTAGTATCTCCCCATGTAATGTAGTGAAATATTAACACTCATATTGTTGTATATGTTTCTGGCTAAAAAAAATTGAAAGATATTGGAGAATTATGTATAGAATCAACTAGGGAGATGAAAGGCTTGAGAAAGATAGACTTTTGCCTCAGAATACACAAATGGAAGAGTAGCACCCAATAAATGGGACATTGAAATCAAAAGAAAAAAAGCAAAGAAATGCATTGAGAGGAAAATATAGAGTTGATTATGACTAGTGAATTGTTTGAAAGTTTTGAAAACTAACATGAATATTTGAAGAGGAAGACTGATTTATTTGACTTTTCTGACTGATTTCTTATCATCTATGTTCATCTCATATGTCAGACATTGCAGATACAGTATTTACAACCCTAGAGATATGGTCAAGGTTGCAAATATATTACAAAATAATTCTATTTTGTAAGAAAATATAGTATTAACAATATGTGCACTGAGTTTCACTGACATTCTTTACTAGTTATACAATAAAATGAAGGAATTTTTATGATAGGACAGTATGGGCAAAACAGCCCTGAAGGCCAAGAAATTTGCCATGCAAAATGTCAAATATCAATTTATTCTAATGTCCCTGCAATGTGTGAGTTGTTAGCTATTTTCTAGAAGAAAAGACAGTGGAGGTCAGCTTCTCCTTGTCTTTTATAGAACAGACAGTTGCAGCATTATGAACTGAATTGAAAAATTGCAGTCATAACTAAATGACCAACTCATAACTATTACAGCCCTGTTCAGAATGATGATGATCATGATGATTAATATGAGATTATTAATCTCATAGCTGTCTCTGGTCCAGTCCTAAGTATTATGTCTGGCCATGTACTACAGTTGGTTGTACCATAATGCTAATAAAGCTACAATTATGGATCTAAGTAAGATTTGCAAAATAAATAAATAAATAAATTTCTCAGTCTTAGAATCAGGGACTTCCATATTTATCTTCCATCAATGTTGCAGTCAATTATAGGTGCACGTTATACATATGAATCATTATAATCAATTGATAGTACACTATAGAAATGTTAGGAAATGGGATTTTTTATGTAGAGTGACTTTGTATGTGATAAAAATGATAAGTCTGGCATATAGTAAGTTTCTGATAAAATATTTTATTTATAAACTTTTATTCTTTTGAAAGGCTAAAGTACATTATAAAACATTTCCTATAAGTAAGCCAATAGTATAGTATAGATAAATTTCAATGGCAGCACTTTTTAGGAAATGACATTTCATTAATTTTTGAGTTCTCACAGTTATAGGACTAAGACCTCTGAAACCATGAGCCCTCAGATAAACTTTTGATGCGTTCAATTTTGACATATTGGAATTGTGTACATTTATATAAAATGTAAGCATGCAAAATATAGAATAGATTTCAGATACCTAAGTATTTGATTTTGTATGTATAGACTCAAAATGTCTGTTGGTGATTTGAATTAAACAATAAAACTCATAATATGTGTGGATTAAATTTGCAAGCTACATTCATATGTTCATTTCTATGTTACTAAGGCAATATACACAAACTTTTCACTCATCTGAAAATCAAGTAAAATGAAACCAGAATGTTATAATTTGCATGTGAGGTGTCCCCCTAAAGCTCACATATGAGACAATGCAAGATGGTTCAGAGGAAAAATGTTTGGCTTGTGAGTGTCTTAACCCCTCAATGAATTAATCCCCCATAGGGATTAACGGAAGTGGTAGGGTGTGGCTGCAGGATGTGGGAATTAGTTTGTGGTTTTGGTATATATTTGTATCTGGAGAGTGAAGGCTCTCTGCTTCTTGATCACCATGATGTGAGATGCTTTCCTCTACCACATTCTCCTGCCATGATGTTCAGCCTCACCTTGAGCCCTGAGGAATGGAGCCAGTCTTCTATGGACTAAGACCTCTGAAACTATGACCCCTCAAATAAACTTTTTCTCCTCTATAGCTATTCTGATCTGATCCTTTTAGACATTGCAGCAGAAAATCTGACTAAAACACAGAGCAATTTTTATTTAGTGTAAAAATCTACATGAGTACAGAACAAAAGATATCTAAGTAAAAAAAGGAAAGGATAATATCAAAGGTGGCCTGAATATAAGGATATTAAGTCAAGCTTAAACATAACACAGGCCAATAGAAAGATGAAATGTCTGGAAAACTGTGCCACCTTTGAACTAAGCTGTATGATGAAAAATGGCAAACATGACATCCAGGTGAAAACTTAAGCAAACTGTGACAAATATTTAAATGATCCTCATGTGCAAAAGATCACATAAGAAGAAATATAAATGGTCAACAATATATGAAACAATGTTCAACATATCTAGCAATCAGGGAAATGCAAATTAAAAGTACACTGAGATTCTATCCCACTCCGATCAGAATGGCAATATTAAGAACACAAAGAGCAATTAATGTTGGGGAGAAAGTAGGGCAAAAGATACACTTACACATTGTTGATGAGACTGAAAATTGGTGCAACCACTCTGGAAAGCAGTGGGGAGATTCTTAAAAAACTTGTGATGGAATCACCATTAGACCCAGTTTTTGCACTCCTTGGTATACATTTAAAAGAGTTAAAATCAGCATACCACAGTGATGCAGCCACATCAATTTACATAGTAGCACAATTCATAATAACTAAGCTATGGAACCAACCTAGCTAGGTATCCTTCAATAGATGAATGGATAAAGAAAATATGGCATATATATACAATGGTGTTTTACTCAGCCATAAAGAAGAATGATTTTATGACATTTGTCAGCAAATGAATTGATCCGAAGACTATCATGATAAGTGATGTAAGTCAATCACAAAGAAACAAAGGTTGAATGTTTTCTTTGATGGGTGAAAGCTAATCCACAATAATGGGGTGGAGGTGAGGGGAAAATAGAAGTGGAAAAATGGGGAGTGGAAGGAATGGAGGGGGTTAGGAAAGAAAAGACAGTGGGATGAATTTGACATTGTTTTCCCATGTACATTTATGAAAACAACACAGTGAATCCCACCACCATGTATATCCATAGAATGGGAATCTATCTAGAATAAGACATATTTCATGCTTTTATAACTAATCAAAATGTATTCTACTATCTTGTATAAATAAAAGAACCAATAAAAAATTTTAAAAGTAAAGCATATAAAGCTGTAAGGAAAAAAATAAAAGCAATAAGTGGTAATTAAAACAAAGCAATTTTATTTCAGCATAGAAATTTCTTAAAAATAAATATATCTAGACTTTTGTTTATTTCAAATGGTATAGGATTTCCTTCTGAGGTGGTCATCTGCCTATTCTTTAATGAACATTTATTTTTAATGAATCAACCTTGATGGCTAGGCACTATGTTGCCTCTGAGTAATTTATCCTTGGAAGAACAAAACCTGTGCCCTCACAAAACTTAAATGGTAGTCAGAAAATGACCAAAGGATACTTACAATGGAAAATATTTCATATTATAGGAGTGAGGAGGAACATCTAAGGTTTTTATTTGCACAGAAATCTGTGATTTACAATGAAATCTTATGAAAAAAAATTTCCTGAGCTTTGTTTTTGTTTTCTTTGTTTATCTTCTGAGGTTGGAAATAAAAAGAAATTCTTTGAACTTAGCAGATAAAAGATTTTAAAAAGTTCAACCTCTGAGATGCTATATACTTTGGTCTGTGGATATTTATGCTGTCAGTTTGCAAACATGAGGTGAAAAGAGAGGCTAAATTCCTTAAGCTATCGATTTCCAAAGCCTTAGGAATCAGATTACGCAAACACCGCAGAAAAGTATATTAAAAAAATAATAATAACATTTTAAAAGAAATGTTAGAAACACTCCCTTTGAAGAGGCAAATTTGAATACTTTTTTCTACCTGGAATGAAAGTGTGTCTATTCACATTGCAAAGTAAATCAAAGTATAATCATAACTTAATTTATATGCTAGGAAATGTGATTTATTTTTCTATGTAGAGTGATTTTGTATGTGATTAAAAATGATACGTCTGGCATATAATAAGTGTTTGATAAAATATTTTGTATATAAACTTTTATCTTTTTGAAAGTCTAAAATACATTCCAAAACATTTTCTATAAGTAAGCTAGAATTTTGCCAGTTAAGAGTGGTTTTATTTTCTTTACATTGGCCTGTCTTCAGTGCATGTGAAGAAATGTAATGAAAACTTTTGCCAAATAACACTGTCATTGATCCACAAGGAATAGATCTTGGAATATTATCCCACAACAAACCTAAAAGGAGACATTTGGAATTTAGAAGACTGAAAAACTGAACCTTTTGCTTTTTTACAATTCTTTGCACTTCCCCTAATCTCTATGCATCTTTCAAAGCAGATTTTAAGGGAGGTAGAGTATTTTCCTGTGATCTATGGGACCTCCTATAATTGCTAAACTTTTTAAAACTGGGGAAGCATGAATGCCTTGCTCCCTAAAGTGTGGTTCCAAGACCGGAAGCATCAAAAATCATCTGCTAACTTACTGGAAATGAAGAAACACAGATCTCCATATTAGTCAAAATGGATCAGAAGCAAATGAGAACATGTGTGTTCTTGTGCCTCACTTAACATACTGTCTTCCAGGTCCATTACTGTTACTATAAAAGAGAGGACTTCATCCTTTTTTTATGGCTGACTAGTATTCAGCTATGCATATATACCTCCCTTTTTTTGTGGTGGTACCAGGGATTGAACTTAGGGGCACTCAACTCTGAGCACATCCCCTGCCCTATTTGTATTTATTTTGAGACAGGATCTGATTGAATTGCTTAGCGTCTCACTTTTGCTGAGGCTGGCTTTGAACTCACAATCCTTCTGTCCCAGTATCTCAGGCTGCTGGGATTACACATGTGGGCCATTGCACCTGGCTTATACCAAATTTTTATCCATTCATTTGTTAATGGATAGGTCAGTTGATTCCAAGTCTATTCTGAATGTAGAGTAACTATAGTCCCCAATTATGAATTATATATTTTAGAAGAAAATTTGGAGATAATATATGAGGATAACTGTATACTGATTTGATCATTGCCCATTATGTATATGTATCAAATTATAATAATACACACTCAAATGATTTACAAATATTACACATCAATAATTTTGTGCATTTTAAATAACATGTCAATTACTGTTTGAGAAGTAATTCTCAAATCTGTGCCTCTCATTTTTAATCAATTGGTAAACAATGCCACATAATTCAAAGAAAGTTTGAGAAAGTTGTGTCACAAATGGTTTTAGTATTTGTATTTATTAAGTATTTACAATAGCAAGGTATTTTTCTAAATACTTTGCAAACATTATGTCCATTATCTTCCTCATATCGTCTTAGTTAAAAACTATAATTTTTTTTTATACATTCATCAGTTGAGGGAGGAATATATAAAATAAACGTGGTAGTAATTCTTAATGTAATATAAAACAGACATAAAGGTTAAAATCTTATAATTTACAAACACAAGGAACAAACTGGAGGTCTTTATGCTAACTGAAATAAGCCAGGCACAAAAAGACCAAAATTACATGAATTCATTCTTAAGTGGAATCTAAAAATGTTTACCTCATAGAAGTTGAGAGTAGAACACTGGCTACCAGAAACTGAAGAGACTACATGGGAAAAAATGATAAGGAAACATTGATCAATAAGTACTAAGTTACAATTAGATAAGAGAAAGATATTGGTATTTTTTTGTTTTTTGTTTTTGCACAGTAGGGTCACTCTATATAATAGCAAAGTTTGTATATTTCAGAGAGCTGAAAGAAAGGATTTTAAATATTTTCACTATGAAGAAATGATAATATGTGAGGTGATAGATATGGTTACCCTGATTTAAATAATGTGCAATGTACACATGTATCAAACAATAACATAGTACGTATAAATATGCAAATACTCACATATCAGTTAAAATAAAAAGATAAATGAAATTTTAGGAAAATACTGTTATGCCATTTCACTGGTAAAATAACTGATACTTAAAATTTTCAAGTATCTTTCTCAATACACATAGCCATTGAGAATCAGAATCAATCCTCAAACTTCCTTTCTACTCAAAGTTCTCAGAACACAGCACCTTAAGCTAACAGTTTGCCTCTTTAGTTTCCTCATTTTTCCACTCTGTGGTTTGACTGTTTTCTTCAGCTTTTCTGTTACTATGACCAAAAGACCTGACAAGAAAAATTGTAAGGAGTAAAAGTTTATTTGGGGCCTCACAGTTTCAGAGGTCTCAGTCAATAGAAAGCCAACTCCATTCCCTGGGGCTCAGGTGGTTATGGTGGAAGAGTGTGGAGGAGGAAAGTGGCTGAGGACATCATACCAGGAAGCAGGAGAGAGAGTTCTGCTCAGTGAAGACAAAATATACACCCCAAGTGATTAAGTAATACTGGGTTCAATCCCTGATACCAGAATATATATATATATATATATATATATATATATATATATATATATATATACACACACACACACACACACACATACATACATAGATATATCCCAAGAGCATACCCTCAAGGACTCATCACCCCCAGCTACACCCTACCAGCCTACACTTGTAACTCAGTTAATCCCTATCAGTGTATATATTCAGTAACTGTGTTAAGTTTTGTATAACCCAATCATTTCACCTCTAAACCTTCTTGCATTGTCTCGAACATGAGCTTTTGGGGAACATCTTATATCCAAACCACAATAATAATAGCAGAAATTTTACCTGTTTTTCTATCTGTGCAGCCTGTATGATCAGATGAAAATATAGTCATCTCAGAACATTCATAGATCCATAGTATTTTCTTCTTAGCAGGTTTATATTTGCACTAGTAGAATGCTAATGTGAATTAGTTCTGATGGCATTAAATTTTCAGAAATACTACCAATATTGTCAAGCTTTAGTCAATTATAATTTTGATCTGTGATTAAGACTGCATGGGCCATGGTTGATGAACACTTTATTAAATCTTGTATGTGAATTATTTTTTTCTGACAAAAACACAAACAGTAATTTACTATTGAAAGTTATAGGAAAATAATTACTCCTTAATATACTTAATGGATTGAACAGGAACTATTTGGAAAACTACTTTTCTTCTTTGTAAAAATTTCAACTCTTTGTAACTGAGGTAAATATTATTAAACTACTCTTAATTATCTTTAAAAATCTGAAATTTTGTTGTTTTTTTCTCTAAGTTATTTTATGATTTTCAGATTAACATGTTTTACTACTTTGATTCATTTAAAAAAATACAAAAATAATCTAGAAAAATGGATTTGCCTTCAAATGAAATACAAAGGGTCCATGTAATTTGAATAGTAAGCAACTAAATACATTTATCAAATTTACTAAGTTTTTTAAATTCTGCATGGTCTCCATACTATGCTTGCTTCACAGACTAAGAACTTGAGTGGATGATATTATTAAAGGCTTCTCAGTAAATCCCCTAAGATATTAATAAATAACAATATTTGGGCAAATAAAATGTGTGAACGTAGTAAATCTAATCACGAGTAGAATTTAAAATCAATGTCTTTTATGCCATCAATATTATATAACTCATAATTTGTTTTCAATATTTTATCAATGTGCAGAATATGCTATGTTCAAAACTGCTGAGGATAAGGTCTCTGTAATTGCATAGAATTTTTTGTCCCTAATTTGATTGTTTTTAAATTCTCTTTCAGGGACTGGGGTTGAGGCTCAGTGGCAGAGCAATGGCCTAGCATGGTGAGGCCCTGGGTTCGATCCTTGGCACCACATAAAAATAAAAAATAAAGGTATTGTGTCCAATTACGACTAAAAACTAATATAAAAAATAACTAACTAAATAAATTCTCTTCCAAAACAATTTTTCTCAGGGATACATACAGTACACACACACACACACACACACACACATACACACACACACACACAGTGTCCATGTAAACACTTATAATCTCACCTATTTCACATTAATTTTATCAGATCCTTGCAGATTTTTATTTCTTAAAAAGAAATATGATAATATTCACTATTTTTTGAGCACTTGTATTTAAATAAAATACTGCATGAAACATTTTAATATGAGTACATTTTATTAAATCATTAAATCAATTGTGTACAACTAGTTCTAATATTAGCTGGTTTTTGTTTTTGAGTCAGAAATTGAGACCAGAAGAGGTTTTGAATAACTAACTCAAAGTTTCATAGATAAAAAAAGAATATTTGAACATTTCAAGAGTTTCTTCTTAGAAATATTTCAAATATACATATTAACAAAAATTTCCAACTGCCTCAAAAATAATTTCAAGTATTTTGCCTCTTTTAAAAATATTACACAGGATCAATTCAACAGAGTTGATCCTTCAAAAATATAAATGAAATTAATAAACCCTTTTCCAAACAAATCAAAAGAGAAAAAGACCCAAATCAATAAGATCAGAGATGAAAAGGAGGCATCACCACAGGTCCTTCTGAAATCCAGAGAATCATCAGAAACTCAGATAACTAGAAGACCTTCACAAATTTCTGGACACCATATAACCTGCCAAATAGAATCAGGTATATTAAGAAAAATATCCAGTAATGAAAGTAAAACATCAATTAAAAGCTTTTCAAAAAAAGAAAAGCCCAGGGTCAGATGAATTCTGATCTGAGTTGTCCCAGACCTTACAGAAGAACTAACCCAGTCTTCACAAATTATTCCATGAAATTGAAAGCGAAAAAAAAAAAAAAACAGTCCCAAAACATTTGATAAAACCAAAATAACTCTAATACCAAATGAGAAAAAGACACATCAAGGAAAGAAAACCAAAGACCAATATTCCTGATGAACACAGATGCAAAATTTCTTTAAAAATCTATTAGCAAACAGTTTTCAAAAACACATCAAGATAGTACACCATGACTAAATGGGTTTTATCCTAGAGATGCAAGTGTAGTTCAACATACACAAATTGAAAAATTTAATTTACCACTTAAACAAAATTAAGAACAAAAATCACATGATCACTTCAATAGAGGCATGAAAGGCTTTTCATAAAGTCCAGCACCCATCATTTAAAATTTCTAGAGAAACTGGGGATAGACAGAACTTACCTCAACATCAAAAAGGCTCTTTATATATACATATGCCAAATCACCCTCATAATGAAGGGATAAAATCTAATATCATTTCCTCTAATATTAAGATCAAAACAAGGTTGTTCACTCTCACCACTCTTATTTAATATAGTTCTTAAAACAGTAGCCAGTGGGATCAAGCAAGAGAAGGAAATCAAAGGAATACAATGGTAAAAGAAGAAATCAAACTATCTCTATTTGCCGATTATATGATCCTATATCTGCAAGATCCAAAAAACTGTACCAGAAGTCTACTAGACCCTGTGAATGAATTCAGCAGAGTAGCAAGATAAAAGATCAACATTTGGGGCTGGGGCTACATCTCAGTAGCGTGGCAGAGAACTTGCCTTGCAAGTGTGATGCACTGGATTTGATCCTCAGCACCATATAATAAATAAATAAACAAACAAAGAAACAAATATTGTAAAAATAACAACAACAATAACAAAAAGATTAACAGCCTTAGATCAGTAGCTTTCCTCTACTCCAACAGTGATTCAACTGAGGAAGAACTCAGGAAAACCATTCCATTCACAATAACCTACAAACAAACAAACAACAACAACAACAACAAAAAAAGCTCTACAATGAAAATATAGAACACTGAAGAAAGAAATTGAATAATTCCTTGGAAGATGGAAGGACCTATCAGATTCTTGGATAGCCCAAATTAATATTGTCAAAATGGCCATACTACCAAAAGCAATAAACAGATTTAGTGCAATCCCTATCAAATTACTAATGACATTATTTACAGAATTATAAAAAAGAATTTCTCTTATTCACTTGGAAGAATAAGAGACCCAAAATAGCCAAATCATTACTAAGCAAGAAAAGTGAAGTAGGAGGTATCACGATACTTGATGTAATATTATACCTGAGAGCTGTAGTAACAAAAGCAGCAAACATGGTATTTGCATTGAAATAAACATGAAAAACCAATGGAACACAATATTAGACACAGAGACAAATCCACATACCTATAGCCACCTGATTCTTGACAAAGTTTTGTAAGGGTTCTGACCATGAAATATACAGGACCGCGTTCTTCTGGTGAGAAAACTTCCATGGGTGGAATATTCTTCAGTTTCTCCGAGGAATTAGTAAGGTAACTGATACAAGTGCAATGCCTAACTGCTGTGGCAATGCCTTACATGAGGAGGCTCTATGCAGGAGTCTTATCATCCTTGACCTTGATCTCAGGAACTCAGTTCCTAGGAATAAAGGAACTCTCTTATTAGGCAACCACAGTGTTTCACCAAGCATTGAACCTATCCACATAACAGTAACTTTAAACAATGATTTTCAAGAGCTAGCTACACAAAGCTCCTAACATTGTGCACTGCAACTACAGTATGCCACTGAGGAATAAGCTGCTAATGTCGCTAACTCTGTAACCTGTCTAATGACACAATGAACAATAATGTACTACTGATGCCAGTGACCTAATGTAACATATTGATATAAATAAAGCTGAAAGCTTGGGCAAGGGGCTTTATGCCATTCTGCCTCTGCACCCTGCTTCTGTCTCCTTTTGCTTTCATTAGAAAGTTGCATAAAATATATTTCAGCGAAAAGACAACCTTTTTGCTAATGGTGCTGGGAAAACTGTATAGCTACATGTAGACAAAAGAAAGTAGAATCCTCCCTCTTATCCTGCATAACACTCAAATCAAATACATGATAGACTTAGAAATTAGCCCAGAAAATTCCAACTTCTAGAAGAAAAAATAGGGTCAATACTCCATCATACTGTCACTGGCACTGACTTCCTTAACTAGACCCCCAAAGCACAGAAAATAAAACAAAGAATAAATAAGTCGAATGCCATCAAATGATAAGCTTCTGCATAGCAAAGTAAATGATTAAGAGTGTGAAGAGAGAGCCTACCAGATGGAAGAAAATATTTTACAGTTATTCCTCTGATAGGAGATTGATACTCTGAATACATAAAAAACTCAAAATATTGATCACCAAAATCAAACAACAACAACAGCAAAACCTATGACCTACAAAGACACCACCACCACCACCAACAACAACAACAATACCAAAAATAAATAAATAAATAAATAACCCAGTTGATAAATGGACAAAAGAATTGAACAGAAACTTCTCAAAAGAAGCAGCACAATTGGCCAACATGCATATGTGAAAAACGTTCAACATCTGTAGCAATCAGAGAAATACAAAACTAAATGGAAATAAGCTTTCATTTTACTCCAGTCAGAATTGCAGTGTTCAAGAGTACAAACAACAATTGATGCTGGCAAGGTTGAGGGGAATAGGTATACTTGCATATGATTGGTGGGACCACAGACTACTATATCCACTCTGGAAAGAAATATGAATATTCCTCAAAATCTAGGCATGAACCAACATATGACCAAGGTACCTCATTTCTTTGTTATTGATACAGCCACTTCAATGTTTATAGCACCACAATTAACAATAGCTAAATTATGGAATCACCCCAGGTGTCTGTCAATAGATGAATGGATTAACAAATGGTGGTGTATATACACAATGGACTTCTAGTCAGCCATAAAGAAAAAGATAGTTATGGCATTTTCTGATACATGGATGGAACTGGAGAACATCATGTTAAGTGAAATAACCCAGACTCACAAACTCAAAGGTCAAATGTTTTTTCTCATATGTAAAAGCTTAAGGGTAAGATAGGATAATATAAAGATAAAGGGAAGAACAATAGTGTAGAAGAAGGAAAATGAGGGGCAGAGTAGAGGGATGGGAAAGGGAAGGCAACATGGAATGAATCCTTAAAAAAAATAATTTATGTGCATACGTAAGTATACCACAGGGAATTTCACCTTATGTATAAGTAAAAAAAAATAAACATAAATAAAAAGGCAAACGAAAGGAAGTCTAACAGGGTAGAGGAAGGAGAATAGGGAAGAGGAGGAAGGATAGAAGGGAAAAGGGGAAGTGGGGATGGTGAAATGAAATCAAATTCCATGTATGCAGGAATTTTTCAAGATGAACCCAACTACAATGTATAACTATGAATTTTTAATGATAAAATAATACTATTTTAAAAATAAATAAGAGAATAATATAAAATGATAGAAATAAACAATAAAAATAATAGAAATAGTAAAAAGAATGATTTGTGTTCATTTTGTAGTTTTATAATGAATTGTGCAGAAGTTTGACCCACGTGAGATATATATCTGGTATATAGTGAAACTGGCAACTCCAAATATACACTAAGTACTCACTCAGAATATAGTTCTTGTAACATGTTCTTTTATATACAATATTGTGAATTTGTAAAAATCTTTATTCAGTATCAGGAATGCAGTATGTGAGCACAGAATATAATTACTCTGACAGTATGCAGCAAATAAAATCTATATTTTTTACTTCGCAAAATAAGGTTTTCTAGATAGCAGAACTTTAAAAATTATAAATAAAATGAAAATCTGTTTTTATTTAAGTATATATAAAATAAGATTTATAACTTCTGTCAAAGGAAAATATTTCTCAGTACCCAGTTTAAGTACAAAATATCTCTAATATCATTAGGAACTTGGTGGATTATTCTCTAAAATGTACTTGTGACTCCTCCTCAGCAAGTCAGATAGCTTAAAAAGTTTTCTTATTGTTTGGAATTTGTTCTTCATTTTTTTTTCATTTCTCTCTCTCTCTCTCTCTCTCTCTCTCTCTCTCTCTCTCTCTCTCTCTCTCTTTCTTGCTTTATTTATTTTTTTCAGGTGCTGGGTATCAAATCCAAGACCTGATATGTGCTAGTCAAGCTATCAAACACTCAACTATGAACCAAGCCTTTTTTATCTTATGTAATTTCACCTCATTGATATCTTGTTTATTTTATGACCTGTCAAATTTTACATAAGTGAAATTTATTAATATATTCCTTTGTAAAGTGCTTTTTTTTCTTATTTTAGCATGATTTATTTCATAATTGATACATAAAAACCTAAGATTATATGTATTTATAGGGTACCATGTAATGTTTTAATACATGCATACCTGAGGTAATATTTAATTCTAGGTAGACATATCTTTATTCTCAGATTTATTTGTTCTTTGTACAACAATCATTCAAAATTCGTGCTAGTTTTTTTTTTGAAATATACAGTGCAGTATTTTTATCTACAGCCACCCTACTGTGCAATAGCATACCATAACTTCTCGCTCCCATCTAAATATAATCTTTGCAACATATTTGTAAGTCAACATTTAAGAGTCACTGCTTCACATGAAGCAAGACATTCAGGAAGAAAAACAGTTCTTGTTGGTAAAAGTTACTGGCAAATGGATTATAGACAATCCTCCATGTATCTCTTAGCTTTCTGTATGTCTCATGAACAAAGTACTGGCTTCCCATCTTCCAAAAGATTCTCTTTAAAATGTTTGCCTGGTGTGTGTTGTTAGAAGTTGATTATAGCATCCCTTCTTAGATCTAAGAACAGGTTTATAAGGTAGCCTTGGAAGATAGAGAAAGTATAACCTTTCAAAGCAAGTGAAGGCATATTTACTGTCAAATGTGATCAAGATAATGTCTCCATCTACTATAATGTGTGTGCTTGCTTATAATTCATTATAAAAAAACATAGGTTTCATAAGCTCAAGAATTTTTCTCTGTAACCGAATCACTGTGTAAAACAGGATCTATTTGTGCTACCTTTGGAAATTGTAGTATATAAAGATTGGTATTTTGGATTCAACTACTAATTTGAATAATAAATTCTTCTGTGTTTGATTTAGTGTGATGTATCTTCTAATAATATGTACCAAATTGTGGCTCGTTATAATTTAACTTGCCAGGTGGGTAAAATATTAGCTCCATTACAGTTCTTGCTAATGAAAAACAGTGTAAGTAGTACTACCTCTGAGTTCCTATTACCCCATGGAAAGAGGAAGTGCCACTGAAGGATCCACAGTGCTTATGCTGCAAGAGTTGTGTGCACTGTTATTTTACTTCTCTACATTTCTATCCTATAAGGATGGCTTTGCAAAGGGGCATCTGAGCTCAGGTGAGAGCAGCTCAGCAAAAATATCTGCCAATGCTGAAAATAGCACCTATTTTAAGACATGCAACATTATTGTCTCCAAAGTATCCAGGAGAGCAACAGTTTTTGTTTCTCTGTCACAATACAATTTTAAAATGTGTGCTGATTAGTTCATCTAAAATGTATTCATTCTCACTCCTTGTTTTTATGTTATTTCACAATTAAATGACATATATTTTCTTCTCAATGAAAATTTAGTTTGTGGGGCTGGGTTGTGGCTCAGTGGTAGAGCACTCGCCTTGCACGTGTGAGACCCTGGATTCATCCTCCGCACCACATAAAAATAAATAAGTGAAATAAAAGGTATTGTGTCAAACTACAACTAAAAAATAGATATTAAAAAAAGAAAATTTAGTTTCTGGTATTATTATTAAAAACTATTCAAACATTGATAACACTGGATTTTTTTTTAGTGACATGGGGAAGAGTAGATTCAGGAAATATGTTCATAAATGGAGGAATTTTTTAGTTGTAGTGTTTATCTATGTATGTACATACATATCTATGTACATACACAGATTTATATTCAGATTTAAAAGATATAGATATTTTTTTCAAGACACAATAAATCAGTAAAAAATAAGTTAAATATAAGTGATGATATGAAGCATAATGGTAGATTTAATCATAATCATATAAATAAGTATATTAAATGTTAATGACTTGAATTCAGATTTTTGTGATGACGGGTCTTCAAAAATTCACTTCTCACTAGAGAAATGGCTGATTAAAGGAAGGGTGCACTTCCCAGCAGTTCCTTGTCACCAGATTTAAAAAGCAGTAAGACTGCTCCTTGGCCAGGTGAATAAATAAGGGAACTCACTGAATTCGGTAGTGGAGAATAAAAAAATAAATAAAAATAAAAAAAAAACATAGAGACATAAAAGGGAGAAACTTTGAACATAATTAAGGAATAATATATTAAAGATCTGCTAGCTCTACTGGCAGAGGCAGGCAGCTACAACTACTAAAGAGAAAAGAAGTACAGGAAGAAAGGAAAGCACAGAAGGAAAAAAATGTTTGGGGGAAACCCATGGAATATGGGGGGAGTCTGATCTTAATGAATCCAGAGTCAGTGTGGAATGTTGTTGAGTGAAAAACAACCAGAATTGCCCTGCAGATTGCCCAAGCACAAAGTTTGGCAGTAACTGAGATTGCCATCACATGACATATAAAACTTATAAAGGAAGTTACCAGCAGTTGACCAGCAGTTGACCCTGATGAGCCTCAAGGTGTGCCTGGACCAGAATGATAGAAATAGGCACAAAGAAAATAGGGCCCAGGACATTCAGATTCCAGATACCAGGAGAAAGAGCTTTAGGATTGCCTGTATTCTGTATACGTAATATATATATATATATATATATATATATATATATATATATATATATATATATATATATATATATAAATAAGTATATGTATGTATTCTGTCATTCTTTTGAGAATAAAATCAAGAAGCCTTTCCACTCACAATAGCCTCAACAAAACAAAACAACAAACAAACAAATAAAACAAACATAAAACCTGGGAATTAATCCAGCCAAAGAGGTGAGAGATCTCTAAAATATAAATTATAGAACACTGAAGAAGAAATTGAAGAATTTAGATTAAAAGACCTCCCATGTTCTTGGATTGGCTGAATTAATAATGTCAAAATGGCCATATTACCAAAAGCAATATACAGATTCAATGCAATCCCTCCAAATTCCCAATGATAGTCTTCATAGAAGTAGAAAAAGAAAAGTCCTAACATTCATTAGGAAAAATAAGAGACCCAGAATAGCCAAAACAATTCTAAGCAAGAAGAGTGATGGAAAAGGCATCACCACAGTGGGTCTCAAATTATACTAAAGAGGTATAGTAACAAAACACCATGATAATGTCATTTATGTAGACATGAAGACTAACAGAAAAAAATAGAAGGTATAGAGACAAACCTCATACTTACAGCCATCTAATATGTGACAAAGGTGCCAAAAATATATGTTGGAGAAAAGCCTTTTTTAACATATGGTGTTGGGAAAGCCTAGTATCCATATGTAGAGGATTGAAATTAGATTCCTATTCTTCACCCAGCACAAAACCCAAATCAAAGTAATAAAAGATCTATGAATTAGATCCAAAATCTGCAACTGTTAAAAGAAATTATAGAGTCAACACCCCATTATATTAGTGCAGTCATCAACTTCCTTAATGAAAGCTCTGAATCTCAAGAAAGAAAATCAATAAGTGGGATGGCATCAAATTAAAAGCTTTTCATGGCAATGGAATTAAAGGAGAGCATGAAGAGAGAAAATACAGAATGGGAGATAATCTTTTCCAGCTACTCCTCTGTTGGATAATTAATATCCAGAATATTTTTATTTATTTATTTATTTATTTATTTATTTGTTTGTTTGTTTGTTTATTCATGACAGTGGAATGAATTACAATTCTTATTACACATATAGAGCACAATTTTTCATATCTCTGGTTGTATACACAGTATATTCATACTAATTTTTGTCTTTATACCAGTACTTTGGATTTCTTTCTTTAGGGTTCTATAGTTTCATTTAGTGTACTTCTGGTCCTATTTAATTATTTTCTCTATTCTACCTTGATAAATACACTTAGATCATGACTTTGTAGCTAGAAATATTTCTTGTGCCACATAATATTAAAATAATTTTCAAATATATGTCTCTCAAGGTACTTCAGAGAAACACAACCAACATGATGGATATATAAATAAATTTAAGAATGCTTGGATGGGTAGATACATGATTGATTCACAGATTAAAGATAGACAGAAAGAAATGATTTGGCTAACGAAATTGTGGAAGCAAAGAAGATGCATGATATGCTATCTGTAAACTAGGAATTTGGGAAAACCAATGGTACAGTCAACCTAAGCCAAAGGCCCAAGAACTAAGGGAATTAATTGTGTAACTCCCAGTGGAAAGCCAAAGCCCTGGGAATGGTGATAGAGAGAAGGGATTGGTAGTAAAGGGTGATGCTGTTATAGGTCTCTAAGTCATAGGATCCAAGTATGGAGAAGCAGGACTCCTGTTTTAGAGCAGGGAGAAGTTGTGTGTCCATGCCAAGGAACAAGGAGGAAGACAGGATTTACTTTCTTCAGATTTTCTGTTCTAGATTATCCCTTGATAGATTGGATGAACCCACCCATATTGAAATAGTAATGGGCTGCATTACTATTTTCATATGTGTTTAGTAGATCAGAAAATGACACACAGAGTACTTGAGCAACTTAATTAAAATCAGTGAGTTAGGAAATGGTGGACCTGTCATGAGAACCCAAGAAATCGTATACTAAAAGCCATGCTTTTAATCACTATACTGATGGCTTTCAAACAAGTTATTCTCATATCCCCTTTATACTGTAGAAATTATACCAGACCCAAATACCTTCTGTTTTCATGATATATACTGTACTACAAGTTACATTATTAATTATGCAATCTTAAGAAATTTAAAAACAACAATAATTAAATATTAATGTCAACATAAATATCATTTATTAAAAAACAGCCCTATGATTACCAAATAAAATGCTAAAAATATGGGTGGTATTGCTACACCTATTTAAAATTTACTGGCTTATTAGAATATTACAGTCTGTAAACAAGTCAGGATGGCGCCTGGCATTTTGCCAGAGAAATGTTAGAGTCTGTAAACAAGTCTGGATGGCACCTGGCAAAATGCCAGAGGGAGTGGTTTGTGAAGTAACACCAGGGAGCCATTAAGTGTGGAGATTTCTTATTGGTTGACTGATGTATCTAGTTTATGCTAAATAGATAAGCTGTGTGGAATGTATAAATACTGCTCCTGTCCTGCAATAAACTGCTCCCACTCCTGCTGTATCAACATACACAAGTTTTTTGTCACCCCCCCACCCCCCCACCCCCCCACCCCGCTAGTTTGCTGCAGCTGGACTGCAGCAGATGGTGGCCCGTACAGGGAGCCCCGGGACACTCCGGGGTAAGTGACGAAAAAAAAAAGCTGCCCGTCCATAGATAGGACGGGAGCAAATCTGCTTGTCCCTAGGCAGATAGGGCGAGAGGAAAAATGGCCATTTCGAGAAAATGGAGAAGATTGATACAGTATGTTTGTGTCTTGTTTTGTCTCAGTGTATTGTATTGTCTTTGTGATGAAAATATGGAAGGGGTGAGAAGTAAATTACTAAGGGAAGAAGGCACCCCAGTGGAACCAAGAATAGTTAGGGCATGTGTTGATAAGAGCCCAGGAACTCTAGTCAGAAAGAAAAAGAAAGTTCAGAAGAAGAAGGATTATCAGGAAAAAAGTTGCAGCAAAAGGCAATTACTAAATACTTTTCGTTACCGGAGGGTGCGAGAATCGGCGCCATGGCTGCCATGTACGCAAGTCGGTTATGGCGTAGCAAGGGCTTTCCAAGCAGCAGCAGCTGGCTCTTCCCTGCCCCCCACCCAGGGAGCGGGACGCCACTGTAAGAGCCCAAATCCAAACCTGACCTGGAGGCACAGTCTCGCAGGCTCTTGCTCCCAGTGCTCAGAAGCAGTTTGAGACTGGGACTCTCCCCAGGGCCATCTGGGGCTGCCCAGTATGCTACAGCCAGCAGAAGACACTACCAGCGTCCCTGATGTTTGGTCATTTTCAATGCCAATAACTAAGCTACAATGGTTCTCCCACACCTGGAAGCTGATGAGTAATGAGCACTATTAATGCTTATTTCAAATGCAAAAAAACCTTGAGATAATGTACTAAATTGTTCAGAAGGTTGTTTTCTTAGTGGAATGCTACAGGATTTTCTTTAGCCAGCATTGCCAGTGTTCCTGCCTTCATCCCAGTGCCAATGAGGACGAGGGTGGAAGAATTTACAGTGTTGCTGAGAACTGGACGAGACTTTGGCTGAGAAACTGACGAGAATTCGGATCAAGCTAGTTGCCTGCAGAACTTACCTGGACTGTGATTTAAGCTAGCTGCCTGCAGAACTTACCTGGACTGATTTACCTGGACTGTGAATTAATCTGTTGAGACACTGCTTTACCTAAACTGAGACAACAAACTGTAATCTACAACAAATTGTAACTCATTGTAACTCGGTATCTTTGCTAACGGTGTCATTGCTGGTATAATTTTTCCAAGGGCTTCTTGCATGGAGCCATCAATTGGCTTGGTATTGTGGCGTTTTGTATCCTCCCCTTCTGCTTGTAGCAGATTATTTATGGTGTTTGTATAAAAACCACTATGGTCGTTATTTAAATTAAACAAAAGGAGGAATTGTTAGAGTCTGTAAACAAGTCAGGATGGCACCTGGCATTTTGCCAGAGAAATGTTAGAGTCTGTAAACAAGTCTGGATGGCACCTGGCAAAATGCCAGAGGGAGTGGTTTGTGAAGTAACACCAGGGAGCCATTAAGTGTGGAGATTTCTTATTGGTTGACTGATGTATCTAGTTTATGCTAAATAGATAAGCTGTGTGGAATGTATAAATACTGCTCCTGTCCTGCAATAAACTGCTCCCACTCCTGCTGTATCAACATACACAAGTTGTTTGTCACACCCCCCCCCCCCGCCCCCCTAGTTTGCTGCAGCCGGACTGCGGCATTAGAATACAGCTGAGATTTTTTTTTTCACTGAATTTGTTGTGATACATTATTTTGGTAGGAAGAAAATATGTCATCACACAAATTGTAGTTAGAAAAGGGAATATGTTAATAGCTTTTTCAAACAATTGTGGACATTGTTTTAAAATACTATAGCAAAAGTTTACTCATGCTTAAAGTTTTCCAATATAAAATCATACTTACAAAACAGTTTGTACTGTAATATATTATAATTTGTTCTTCTATCTTATGGTTAAATGGAATTTTTACCCACAAATAATTTGTAATATCATTAGTTGGTTATTTGTAAGATAGTGGATCACTTAATTATGTACCACTTGCCTGAAAGAGAATGAGAATGACAAGGATTTCCTGAAAGTATCTGAGGTATACCAACTGTTCCTTTAATTATATTTTGAGAACTATTCAAATATGCTCCATAACACAAATTTATCTACACATATTTTTGGCATACATTTTTTCTATATGCCTCGTGTACACATGAAAGAATGCTCTAGAAATTAAAAACACTGTTATTTCTTCAAGGAAAAATGGGGGAAAATGCAGGATTTAGTATCAGATATGAAAGCATAGTTCTATGTATTTTGACATTTTTAAAATTTTATAGTATATACAAGTATTACCTTTAATGTTGATATATGTGTATGCATACATATACATATACATATATAATTAACTATTGAATAATTCATAAGACAGAATCTTAACAGAATACAAATGTGAATCAAGACAAAATATAGCAGATAATTTATGGTTTTATGAAAGCTTGGAAAGCTAGATGTAAAAGAAGAAAAATATCCTAAAGGTCTTATATAATTCTGAGAAGAAGTTATTAATAGTTTTTTGTTGTATGCTTTTATGTTTTTAAAAAAACAGTAAAAGGAAAAATAAACTTTAACCCTGAAGCAATTATTCTAACAGAGAAAAATATGCTTTATTCCTATGCTGGTTCATTTAAAATGAGTTGTGATGTTTATATCAACCTGCTGATTATTTCATTTTTCAAAATAATGTATCTATTTTTGCTCTATTTAATGTTATTTTTTTCCTGTTCCATTTGACTTTATCTTGATTATGATACTGCAGATTCCTGTTTATTATGATGTGTCTTGTATATATTTAAATCTCTTCATCTTCATTTTTCAATCTTTTGAGTCATTTATATTTTTAGTACATTTATAAACAAATTAAATATTTTATTTTAGTTGTCTTTTAGTTTGAATTCATACTCAATACATGTGATTTTGGCCTGGGGAACTTAGCAAGTTCTCATTTATTGAGATCATTAATATTTGTGAATTGTGTCTCTGTTTTCTTCTCATCTTTCTTCCTTTTGACCTTCTATAATATTGATATATTTTGTGCCTCTCTCTTCTTCTAATGATTCAGATATAGAATCATCTATTATATTCTGCTCATGTAAAATAATGTAAAATTAATCCATGTATCAACTTTAAATTATGTTCATCAATAGTCTGTTAAGTGAAATTAAGGTAATTTGGAATCTAGTAATTTAGGATCACAAGTAGGAAAATATTTGGGAGATAATGTATGCATTATTCTCAAATTGATCTCTTTTCAGTGTTGATACCTTTAGTCTTTACATTAATTTTATTTAAAAAATTACAAAGAGATGTGAAAAGAAAGTATATGAATAGCAAATGTGTGTGCCTTCTTTCCAGCTGAAGTGGTCTTTAATTTGGAATGTGAGTATTTTACATGATGCAGAATTGGAGTTGTGGGAGATTTTGTAGATATGAACAATGTCAATCAAATCATGGGCATGTTGCTTCTGAGAAGATTATAAAATGTTGAACAAGTCATCAGAAATTTTGTTTGTTTCCAATTTTTTAAACAATGACAAGTAACTTATCTGTATATTTATAAAATAAACTTTTCTAACCATTATAAAAAATCCATATATTTCCATATTTAAGAAATGGTTCCACAATTTGTCCCTCAAATAATGAATGTTTACACTACTGTCATCCTCAATGAAACCAAAATAAATCGATTAAAATAATTTTTATGATAAAAGTACAAAAGGGCTAAAATTGGTAGCAAAAATAATCAGTGTTTTAATTGTTCTCTTTTCAGTTAAGTCAACATGACAACACCATGCCATTCCATAAGCTTCGTGTTTTAGTGAGAGCTGTCAGTTCCCTGCTAAATCCTTTGGACACTTAAAACCAGAAAGAGTAATGCAAATCAAAACTACTCTAAGATTTCATCTCACTCCAGTCAGAAAGACAATTATTAAGAATACAAACAACAATAAGTTTTGGGGCGAGGATGTGGAGAAAAAGGCACACTCACATATTGCTGGTGGGACTGCAAATTGGTGCAGCTAATATGGAAAGCAATATGGGGATTCCTTGGAAAACTGGGAATGGAACCACCACTTGACTCAGCAATCCTATTCCTCAGTCTATACCCAAAGGATTAAAAACAGCATACTACAGGGATACAGCCACATCAGTGTTTCTTGAAGCACGATTCACAATAGCTAAACTGTGGAACCAATTTAGATGCCCTTCAGTAGATGAATGGACAAAGAAAATGTGATATATATGCACAATGAATATTACAAAGCAAAAAAATGAATAAAATCATGGCATTTGCAGGTAAATGGATAGAATTGGAGAATATAATGCCAATCCTCCCCCACACCGCAAAAAATGCCAAATGTTTACTCAGATATAAGGTTGCTGATTAATAATGGGGTTGGGGTGGGGAGCATTAGATGAACTCTAGGTAGAGCAAAGGGAAGGGTGGGGAAGGGAGGTGTCATGGGGTTAGGAAAGATGGTGGAATGAGATGGACATCATTGCCCTTCATGACATGTATGAAGACATAAATGGTGTGACTATACTTTGTGTACAAACAGACATATGAAAAATTGTGCTCTATATGTATAACATGAATTGCAATACATTCTGCTGTCATATATAACAAATTAGAATAAAGAAAAAATGGAGGTAACCTTGAAAATTAACAGGTAGAATGAGCTCAAAATCTATGTTTTTGAACCTTGAAAATTGAGGTATAAAGACAAGGTGCAGAAACCTTAAATTTAATGTTATGTGTTCTAATATCAAGCATCTGTCTTTTCTTCTGGGACTCCGTGGGGATATCATCTGATGAACTGAGATAGTTCAACCTATTAGAACATTTTTTTCTTACTTTGTCAATAAATTTGTAGTTCTGAGTTTCTATTTGAGAAAAAAAAAGGAAAATTAGCACACAACACATATGGTCTACCACAAAGGAAATGAAATATAAAGGGGGATATCTCTCCCAAGAAAATGGCAATGCTTAGCTTAATTTATAAATGGTCTCTTCTGGAAACTGGAAACTGCTTTTTAAGTCACTCATATGACAAATATAACACTAAATTGTTATGAAATATTTAAAATCACAAATGAGATTAAATTCCTCAGAAGAGACACACGTATCACTTATACTTCATATCTAAGACATGATATTTTGAATATAAACATAATCTTGGAGGTAAAATATTGATAATGTGGGATGGCAAATAAATAGAGACAAATATTCCTTACCCTTTGAAAGATTTCACAGATACTCAAGACTTTACTTTTGGGTCTTGGATTATCTTTGTTTCATTACCAATTGTTTTGGTTTGACGGCTTTACATTTTTTTTTTCATTCTCACTCCCACATAAACATCTGTGTATTCATGCTGCACTATGGATTTCATTCATTTATGTGTAACAGAAAAGCCCAGAAACCTATGTCTTAAAGATATCTAGGGCTTATTATTTTTTCATCTAGAAAAACAGATACAGTCACTCCCAGATTGGACTTATATCTTTGTAATGATATTTAAATCTACAGCTGAGTCTTCTTGCAAATTTCTACACAGTTATCTTTCATTTATGGGCTTAATTTTCATGTTTGTCACCTTCTAGTTCCCAAAGTCTGTTTCATCTCTATTATGTTTCCCTTTTCTTATCAGGAAAAAAAGACCAGGATAATGACAAAATAGTATTAGGCAGTGAAACTTGCTCTGGGAGACTTACATAGTGCAATCTACTAACATTTCATTGATCAGAATCATCAGGTCATATTTTTATTTTTAGATAAAAGTTATGGTGAAAATATAGCTAGTTAAAGTAAGCATTTTGTCTACTAAATTTAAGTTCTATAGGAACAAAACTAGATTAAGAATTAATAGAAATATCAGTTTGTAAATATATAGAGGACTTAATTAGAATAGTAAGTAGAATATATTAAATTATTTTTCTTTTTGGCAATAATAATGTAAGTATCAATGACTGACACCCTGTTCTTCTTTTTCACACATATTTTTGCCTGGCATAATGTTTAGAAGACAGGAAGCTATCAAAATACATGTTGTAAAGGTGTGTATATATGTGCGTGTCAGTGAAAGGCCATCCTACAGAATTCGTTGATGGTGACTGGAAGTCGTATTTAACTGTCTTAAATAATGCTGTGTGTAATCCCTGTTGCAAACACAGAGAGGAAAAAATGTTTATCTTTTTGAAGCAAATTTATATATCTTTGTTATGAAGTATTTTTAATAAAAGAAATGTGAATATTTACCACCACTATCTTCTTTGTTCATAATGATTAAACTAAGCCCCAAAATAAGAATGTTAAGAATGAGTCAACGGATAGCCTTGCTAAAAGTCAGCATCTATCCCAGATAATTAATGTAGCACAGCACAGTGCCGGAAAAGTCAGTATAAATAAAGATTTCATTTCAGGGAATTTGGTATTACTATTTTTTTGTGTGTTTTAGGCTCATTTCATTGAAGAAATTGATAAAACAAAAAAGCTTTCTTATTTTTTAAAGCTTTCTTAATAAAGTCAAGGAGATAACTATGAGCTTTTTTGTGTGTAAATGTGTGTGTGTGTGTGTGTGTGTGTGTGTGACCAATAATAGAACCTATATCTATCTTAATGTTCCCACCAAACCCATTAGCAACTATTGGTATCTTAATTTTTATAGGTAAAGAAACTGAAACTCAGAACAATGTAATAACTTTTACATATGTACAAAGCTGATTAATAGGACTTTAAGATGTTTACTCAGAAACCCTTAACTTCAAATCTCTTCTGTAATTTATGACCTATTCTATCCACAAATTTCTTACTGAATCTTGTTTTAAGGGATTTGTTGTTGCAAAATATAATTATATTAATATAATTCCCTGCTTTGATTACCCATTGGGGAAGCACATATTTTAATTAGATTGCCTGTTGGTAAAATGTGGCTTTTTAAAAATTCCCAAAGTATTCATATAGAACTATTCGTCCTTTCAATGAGCAAAACCAAAACTCATAGTTTTGTAAGATAATTTTTGATGATAGAAGTATTATAATTCTTTGGTATTATAAGAGGCCTTAAATGTCAATGACTCACAGCAATAAATATTTTATTTCTTACTCATATTTTATTTCTTACTCATATTAGGAAGTTTGCAGATCAAGAAAAATAAAATAGAAATGGGAAGATAATACAGATTAATATCCAGAGGGACTGAAGACAGAAAAATGTAGAAAAATGAAAGTGACTGTATGTAGAAAAACTTGAAAAATGAATCAGGCACTTGGTAGTATATGAGATAAAGCAGAAGAAATTGAATATAGCACAGTGATTTGGGTGGCCTGACCTAAGATAATAGGTAAAGTACAAGTTTTCATGAGAATGTATGTGGTTTTCTAGGTGTAAAGATGTCTAGTGGTCAGGAAAAAGAATAAAAACTCAGGGGATTTACTGCAGTGTTAGCTGGATAAAAGTAATCATTAGACCTATGGAGGATTGTAGGTCATAAATAATACTGTATGACTCTTACTTAATCTTAAATGGATAGGCAACAGACAGATGTGAGTGGTGGGAATATGAGGATAAGAAGATTATTCTATACACTGAGCCCACTGTGCTGACCCCACATGCTTTCTTTTTTTAAAAAGAGATTTACCTGCAGACCCGATTGACTTAAATCAATAAGATGTGTTATATTCCTCATCAAACAACCTGCTATCTTTAGGAGAATTGCAGGTCCAAAATAGTAAAAAGAACACAAGTTATCCTGCAGTGTGGACGATTTTAATGCTTACAAGGTTGCAGAACACAGGTGTTGTTTTGGATGTGAGGTATGAGACAATGCAAGAAGGTTCAGAGAAGAAATGACTGGGCTATAGCCATAACCTAATCAGTGAATTAATCACTGATGGGATTCACTTTGTGGGAACTTGAGGCAGATAGGGTGTGTCTAGAGAAGGTGGTTAACTGGGGATGTGGCTTTGAGATATATATTTGTATCTGGCCAGTGGAGACTCTCTGACTGTTTTCTGATTAACGTGTGAGCCTCTTCTCTCTGCTGAACTCTTTTGCCATGATGTTCTGCCTCACCTTGAAACAGGAAGAATGGAGCTGGCTCTTTATGGATTGAGACCTCTGAAACAGTGAGCCCTTAAATAAACTTTTCCTCCTCTACAGATGTTCTGATTAGGTCCTTTAGTTGAAGCAGCAAAAGAAGGTAACTAAAACAGCAGGGAATAAGGATAATTCCACCTAACCATAAAACCTGTAAAAATAGGTTCAAATTACCACTTCTCAGCATAGGCCAAAGTGGCCTAGAGTTGTAATGCATAGCGAGGACTTAAAAGTCTAATCTGATTTTGTTGTCAGTCAAAAGTCAAGAAGCAGATGTTGGGGAAACTCTCTGAAAACTTTCCCAGGATCACTAATAAAATTAGAAGGCAGAAGGGTTATGCAATCATTCTCTCTAAGAGGGCACACTCTCTCCCTTGAGAGTGTCCCCCGCCCTATTCTCTTTTCCTATCCATTCTAATAAACCCATGCCTGCTAGTCTGAGTGATCTGCCTAGTGTGATCACAAGAACTAGTGAGGGAGGACTGCTGTGGTTACCTCAGCTCCATGGTACATACTTGCTCTGTAACAAGTTGTTGCTATAATTCAATGCTCCAGGGCTGTTTCTGTTTCTGGGGAGAATTTGATGGTGGTTCTGGAGGGCAAAAGAGTACATAAAATTTTAGGTTCCTCACCATAATATAACAGCAACAGTTCTGCTTGTATTTATTTGCCTCAGTTTCTTATCATGATTTCATTGAGAAAGTTAGAGTATGAGAGAGAAGGAGGAGGAGGAGGAGAAGGGGGCAGCAGGAGGAGATGCAGGAGGAGAAGGTGGAGGAGAAGGAGGAGGAGGAGGAGAAGGAGGAGAAGGAGGAGAAGGGGGCAGCAGGAGGAGATGCAGGAGGAGAAGGTGGAGGAGAAGGAGGAGGAGGAGGAGAAAGGGTGAGGAGGGGAGGAGAAAGGGGGTGGAGGAGGAGGAGACAAAAATGAGAAGGGGACAGATGAAAGAAGATTGGAAAGAGGGAAATAATGAAGAAAGGACAAATGTATGTACCTGTACTTGTATATTTTGTTATTTTTAATTTTACTTATTTTTTTTACTTATATTGAGGAATATCTAACAAACAAAAGTATACACAAATTTAAGATTAAAATGCACATTTTGGTATTAATTTGTGTATTATGATACTATTTGGTAAAAGTGTTCTACTGTCTGATATCTTATTCCACTAATGGTTTTAAAATTTCCTAAAATAAAATCAAATTCAGCATTTTTTCTATATAATTTATTTACAATGTTAATATTATTGTCATTCTTTTCCCTTAAAAACCAAAATGTTCCAATTTTAAGGACAGAGAAATATCTCTTGTTCATCTTTCTTCATCTTTCCTATTGTTGGGCTAATTCTCACTTATAAATCAGGAACATGATATGAGGCAGGGTGGAACAGTGGATAACAGTACTCACTCTGAAGCCAGATCTGTCTGAGTTTGCATGCTTACTATTCCACTTAATATAAACTTGAAAATAGTTCATATATTTTTTATGAGGGGTAGTGACTGCATGTAATATTTGAGCTTAATGTCAGAATACAATTAATAATATATATATATATATTATTAATTGTATTCTGATATATATATATATATATATATATATATATATATATATATATGTCATTTGAAGCAATTTCAGTTACATTGAATATTTAAGATACTGGTACCATTATTCTCTTCTTCTTTTCTAAATGTTCTCTCTTTTTGAAAAATATATTAAAGGTTTTCAATGAAATTTTATTCACATACTTATTTATTTAACTTTTGACAAGTAAACACACACTTAGTATTGCCAAATACTGAATAAGAGGGATGTAGCAATTAAAAAACAAGTGCTTAGCCTCATGATACATACATTGAAAGAAAAATGTTGGAATAAAACAGAAAAGAAAAATATATAATAGTTTAAAAAGTGACAATTGTTACAAAAATAAATAATAATGGAAAATGTATAGACAATGATGAGGTATTGGAGAAAAACTTTTCAAAATAGAGGAGTTTTTAGTAGGTTTTAAGTCTATAGTGAACTGAGCAGAAGGTAGAGATATTTCCCATGTACCCCTGACACACACATGCACAGGCTCCTCATTATCAGCATCCCCCAGGAGCATGGTCCATTTATTATAATTGATTAATCTGCATTTACACATCTCTATCACCTAATGTACATAATTTATGTTAGTATTCACTCTTGGTGTTGTATATTCCATGGGTTGAACAGATACACCATGATATATAATTACCATTTTAATCTCATACAGAATAGTTTCACTACCATAAAAATCTTCTGTGCTATGCCTATACATCCTTTCCTCCAACATAACCCCTAGTAACCAGCTATTACATGTTTGGTCCTTCCATGCTTTAACAATTATGGGTAAAGCTGCCATAAATATTTATGTCCAAGTTTTTATGTGGATATAAATTTTCAAGTACTTTGGATATATACCAAGAATGACAATTACTAGAGTGTATGGTAAGAATATATTTAGTTTTGAAAGAAACTGTCAAACCATCTTGTAAAATGCCTGCCTTCCTGTAGCATTTTACATTCATGTAGCATTTGAATGAATGTCCCTGATGTCTCATAACCTTGCCAAAAGCTGGTTTTGACAGTGTACTTTTAACAATGTTGAAGGTGTGTCGTGTTTTCTTATTTTCCTTTAAGCCTGCATTATCCTTTCTACTTCTCTTTTTTCTTATTTTTCTTGTTTTTTGTATGCGAATATCCAATCAGAACCATCAAGTTGCTTTTGTTTTTGTAAAATCATCATTAATTATATTTATGTGTGTCATTCTGGACTTTCTGTTCTATTTCATTAGTTTATTGTTTCACTGAGAGAATACTCTCCTAATTAATGCCATGTTATAGTAATTCTTGAAGTTTGAGAGTGTCAATATTTCAACATTTTTCTTCTTCAATATCTTTTTCCTCTTCTGAAACATTTACCTATCCTTACAAACTTTCAAATAACTTTGCTAATATCCATGAAGTAACTTTTGGGGATTTTTTATTGGGTTTAGACTAAATCTATAGATCAAGTTGGGAAGAATTGAAATCTTGACAATATTTAATTTTTCTTTCCATGAACATGGGATGTTTTTGTCATTTTCTCATATAGAGTTTCTGCAAAATTAGTTAGATTTATACTTGAAAAAATTTATCTTAGTGAGAGCTCATAAATGGTGTTTAATTTCCCAACTTAAAAATTATTGGATACTATTTTGTAGCTAAGATCATAAGATATATTTGTCTATAGGTTTTTATATTTTTTTTTCTTTTTTTATTAGTATAATGCCAGACTCATATACTGAATTAGGAAGTTTTCTTCTGCTTCTATTCTCTCAAATAAACAGTAGACAACTGATAAAATTTCGTCATTAATTGTTTTACAGATGTCACTGGTGACTTCATCTGGGCTGATAGTTTCTGCATAGAGGTTATTCATTATTGATTTACTTTCTTTAATAGACACACATAGGCCTATTAAAATTGTCTATTTGTACTGTATCAGTTTTGGTAGATCGCAGCTTCTAAGAAATTTGTTTATTTCACATAGGTTATAAAATTTGTAAGCAGAGTTGTTTACAATGTTCCTTTATTATCTTCTTGATGCTCAGGAACTCAGTCTTTCATTTCGGATTTAGTCATGCACCATAGAGGGGTATTTTGTCAACAATAAATTGCATATATGATAGTGATACCAGTTTATTTTGTGTAGTGATTTTGTAGTCAACTCAGATTGTGTAAGTGTACTTTATCATGCATGCACAAGGATGTCACTGAGTGAAAATGAACTCTCAGAATGTATCCTGTTGTAAGGTGATACATGACTATACATTAACTTGTGCCCTTCCCCATTTGTTATATTGCCTGCCTGCAGAAGACTTGTTTAGAGTGACCAAGAAAAATCTCACTCATATGCTAACATAAAAAAAATCTAAGACTACCAGTAGCAAAAGAGTAATATATCTGAGGCATATGTGTTCTTAGTAGAGGAAACAGTAGAAGGAATTCTTGGAGTTTGAAGCATGGTATGCAAGAAAGGACAAAATTCAGTGAGTTTGTGCTGATGAGACAGTAAGGAAAGAGATTAGTGAAGCTATAGAAAAGTGCCTAGATAAGATAAAGCTTTGCCTACAGTCATAAATATTGGGTTACGTATTACAAATGATATAGCAATTCACTGGAGAGTTTTTGTCCATTATATTAAGAACATTACTTTAGACTTTGATGAAAAAAAAGGAGGGTGTTGATACTGGTAGCATTTAGTAGGACAGAGGTAGTTTTGTAATGATCCAAATCAGAGATAATGATGACTTGGACCAGGGTCTTGGAAGCAAAAGCTGTGAAAATGCCTAGGGTATAACCAGTAGGACTTGCTAACTTTCTTTTAAATGTTCTAAGTTAGTTATGCTTATACTCAGTTATTCTTAACAATAAATTTTCAAAGCTATTGTAAAGAAAGTAAACTTTCTCTGTATCATGGTGTTAAAAGTCCCAGAGGTAATAAATAGCAGAATAGAAACTAAAGAACAACTAGTTTGACTTCAGAACCCATACATATAAGCATGGTTATATGTTGTTTTGTCCCTGAGAATGATTGAGAAAGGAGAAAAATGACCAAGGTGTGTGTGTGTGAGTCTTCACAGTTCCTTATGGTAAATCTTAGGAGCTTTTCAACATTTGATGACTGCAACAGTATAATTATGGAAGCAATAATAAGAAGCAATAAATCCAGAAATTAATAGTTTCTTCTGGAAATTAATGCAGATAGTGAAGGGAAGAGAATAAGTAGTTGTCTCTAAACTAACATATTCATCCCAGAGTCAATGCCCTCATCACACATTTATGAGGCTCATCCACCTTTTGGGAAATAGTTTAGCTGTTACATAAAGGGCACTTCATAAGGTTTAAAAATGATAGTCTCTTTGACCTGTCATTCATAGAAAGATTTTATAAAAGTTAAGGGAATGCTAATGTTACGATAGTTAGGATTTTAAGAAAAATAGTGCCAATCTATCATGTAATTCTAGTTGTTCAGCTCTTTGAGAAACTTTTATTTAAAATAAAGAAACTTCAAATGGAGAATGTTTTCTCTGATATAAGTGACTGACTCATAGTGAGGTATGGAGAGGGAGCATGGGAATAATAGAAGAACTCTAGATAGGACAGTAGGAGGGTTAGGGAGGGGGCAGGGGGTTAGCAATGATGGTGGAATGGGATGGACATCATTATCCAAAGTACATGTATAAAGACATGAGTTGGTGTGAACATACTTTATATAAAAACAGAGATATGAAAAAATGTGTTCTATATTTGTAATAAGAATTGTGATGCATTCCACTGTCATGTATTTAAAAGATAAAAGCAATTTAAAAAAAAATAAAAAAAAAAAACTTGGTTTGGTGCTTTTAGAAAATTAATGACTAACTATGGCATTGCTGAATTACAGACATTTATATGCATCGTTATGTGGGAGAAGAACCTAGGAAATACTAAATAATAGGGCCAAGAGATGATTCAAGAGTGTGAATTCAAAGACACTGAAAATCCCATGATGACTATTTCTTCATTTTTATTCATAGATTTAGAAAAGAGGAATTTCCTGAACCCAGAAGGATTCAGTGAATGATAGTGAGTTTTATGTTGGCTCAGTTTTGAATGTTCCAATCTATGATTGACTGATCATGTTGTTTGGGGCCTGTGTCAAGGCAGCATATCATGATAGGAGCCTATAGCAGAAGAAGAGCCCAGGACCATCCAAACCCTTGAAAGGTATCAACCCAAAAGAACTAAAGAAGTCTCAGTAGGCCCCATTAAAGGTTCTACCACCTTCCAACAGTGTCATACTGGGGACCTTAGGAGACATCTCAGATTCCAACTAAAGCACAATGTAAATAATTGTGTGACAAACAAAGAAGTAAAATTCCTTTCTAGGAGGGGAAATAGTAATACCATTCATCTCGTGACCCCAAATAATCACTAACATTTATTAGAAAATATGGCTAGATGATTTTAATTTTTACTCTGATATCTAATAATATAGATGAAAGTATCAAAGTACAAAAATAAAAAGAAAGAAAAACACATGAAGAAGAAAGATATTTTTCTTGCTTTACTTTATAACCTTTTGAAACAAGTGACCCAGAATTACCTTTATATTCCTCAAACATCTCCTCACATTCTTATTTTCTATTTCCTTTGCCTACAACCTATTCTGTTAGAACCTGATTAAGAAAAGACAGATGGTCAAATAGCTCTTAAAATTCAATAGTTTCTTAATATAGATCCTGTCAGAAATGTTGACCTGAATACTGTCTTTCTTTTTAACTGTGAAGTTAAAAGTTATTTCAGGGACTCTTTTTTCCATTTAATTATACTTATGTTTAATTAATTCTACATAATTCAGCTGATTTCCATCATTATAAAGTATTGTTTTAGGCAATCAGAGGAAAATAGATTTGATTCTATCAGGAAGAAGTGTAAAAGATGAGAGTTGCTGATTCTTTAACTTAAAATATAACTCTGTTTAGTTAAAAAAGTTAGTTCCAAAATATACTACAGTCTTGATTTTCCTCAAATCATTCTCAAACAATTGGCAATTGGCTAATGCTCCAGAGTCTACCCTAGGCTAAAAGTAACTTCTTTTTTTCTCTCTCTACACTAATGTTACTCTCTTTCATCTTTCCCCTTGTCTTGTTATCCTCTTCATGCACAAAAGCCCTCTTTGTTTTCCCAGAGATTCTTCTGTGACATATGTTTGTCACCACCCTTATTTTTTATGTGCTGGTATCTTGTCCTTTTGACCTATTCATTCTCTCACAATCTCAACTATCATCAATGTAAAATGGGAATTTATCTGTTTATATAATACATGTGTGGGTATATATATATATATATATATATATATATATATATATATATATAGTTATTATTTCATAGGAGTAGTTTTCAAACTGGAGATTTTGTGCTAGTCAATATAATTAAATAAATGATCAATGGTTAATGAATTCCCTGCAAAAACTTCCAAAGCTTTTTATTTGCCTTGGACATCAGTTATAGCATGATGCATTACTGGGAAAAATATTGAATCATTAAGCACCTCTGTAAATTGCTTAGCTCAAGATCACTATCATTTTTGCAGCATGTATAGGACCAAAGTACATTCATCAAATTGTGGTTAGTTCAATAGTTCAAATAGAAAAAAAATGTATTGAAAAATTAAGCCATTATATCATGTCTGGAAGAAATATATCAAAGCAAAACAGTCTATTGTATTATTGTCCATACTCCAATTACATTACTCACAAATAATGTGCTCATCATATTTTTTAATATATAAACATGAGAATTCATTGATAATAAGCATTTTGGTCAATATAAAATGAATAGATGTTATATGCTAACTCTAGCAATAATTGTATTATATACCCATTCAATGAAAATTTGGTGAAGCAATAGAGCAATATGTACCATCAGATGAATGAGACCATTTTAAGAGATATCTTCTTAAAATTAGACATTGAAGGCTATTTATAGGAAAAGTTTTGGTTAAAGGTAATATGTTATTATTCCTGAGGTAGAAAATACATTTTAATTTATTAATAATGATTTACACAGTATACCTATGTTGATGAGCATTTTCAGCCTTAAATTTGCTAATGTTTAAATGTGGAATCAAAAAAACTAGAACTGTACTTGGAATTTTTGTTTAAACTTCTATTTCAAATTAGTGAATTAGTTTCAGGGAGAACAAATCTACCACGTTAAATAATTCATAATAGTTGAAATTGGTTGGTTTTCTGCAATCATTTATATTTAATGTGAAATTTGTTTTGTTGCTTGAAAGATATATTAATAAATAAATCTATTTTATAATCACTGAATTTTAAGTAAATATATACTGACACAAAATCTTGTGCTAATCATTCTACTAAACTTTACCTGGATATCCTGGAAGTTTCATGGATACTGTCACATAAATTTTAGATAACAGAATTGCCAACCCTGTTTAAATGATTCCATGGTTCTATAACTAGAAATGACTTTTTATTATTCTTTATCTAGTATTAAATTTTAAACAAAGAGCAATGTATTTATAAGATTAAATTTAGATGCTATTGCTAATAAACTAGGAAGCTATTTTGCAAATCTAAAAACACACAATATCTTTTTAAATCATTACTTTCAATTCATAGCATTTTTGTTGTCTACTGCCTTTTTTTATGAATTAGGCCAGTTAGAAAACTATAGTTCAGTAGTCCCCACAAAATGTTACATTTTGATTGTTTTAAAATGAATTAACTTATAAATACAAATAATTCAAAGTATTTTCATTATTTTTATCTCTGCTGAGTATTTTGCCTTCTGTACCATACCTTTAGTGATCAATCTTCTAAATATTTGCTACAAGTAAGAATAGGAACTCTATCATATCAAATGTTTCTAATAGAAAATTTGAATTTTTATTCTTCATATGAACACAGGTTTTCATCACATATTTCTTAAAATTAAGGTATTTTTCAAACAAAATATTAAAAATATAGCATAGATTTTTACAATTGTCAGCATTTACATATGAAGTATTGCAACTTTCTGTGGACAGCTGCTTTAACTTACATTAGAATATGTATGGTACCATAAATACCATTTTAAATATGCTTTAACTAATTTAAATATTTATCATCACCATGTATTTTTGATATATTGAGAAATAATGAGTGACACATGCAATATTTATTCAATTATACAAAAACAACTGTCAGGATTAATTTGAAATAGTCATTGTGTTTAAGAACTGAATAACAAGCACACAACTGAAAATCTAAGGACATTAAAATGAGTAAGATGCCAAGTTCATAAAAAAGATGCAAATGATGTTTGCATCAAAAAGAGCTGGCTTTTAGCCAGGTGTGGTGGCACATGCCTGTAATTCCAGAATCTCAGGAGGCTAAAGCAGGAGGATCAAGCCTCACTGAAAGTGGCACTAAGCAATTCAGTGAGGCCCTGTCTAAATAAAATACAAAATAGGGCAGGATATGTGCCCCTAAATTCAATCCCCAGTACCAAAACACAAAACAAACAAACAACAAAAAAAAAAAAAAACAAAGAGCTGGAGTTGGCTTTTGCTACTTGTATATTTGGTTTGAATGTATGTTCACATGAACAATAATGTATCATTTTCATAAGACCAACTAAAATAAGATGAAGTCAGAAAGTTTAATCATACCTGAAGGAAAGTTCCCTAAAGGGCTGTAGAAGATGAGAATGTCTGTTAAATTTAGAAATATAAAACAGGAAACTAGTGTGTTAATTAAATAATAATGATTTGTAACACTTTGTAAGATTTTATCTTGAGGGAAAAATTATTTAGGTGTCTAGAGCTAATATGTAAAACAGGGTGCTATTAAAATGCATCTCATGTTACTTAATTTTTATTATTGGTTATGTTTATGGTGGTGGTATTAAAGGCCCACCTATTTCAAATTTTTTTTGAAATGATTAATATTTGTAGGGAATCTGTTGGTTGGTTGGTAAGGGAAGATATTTCCTAATCCATTAAGGTGAGGCATTTAATGTATACTTATAGTTATAAAGAAATCTTAATTTGCAAGCATGAATAACTGTAAATTACCAATGACTACAGGAAAACTTTTGTGTGAAATATTGAAGGAGGAGTCTCATGAGAATGGATGTACTTATGTTTATGTGTTTCAGTGCAACTGTAGGAAAAGTATTGTACAATGTATGTAGCATTGTTTAATGTGTTCACTTTTGCCAAACAGAAAAGCTTTTCACTCGCTAGTATAGTGCTCAGAATATGGACATATGAAAATGAAAAATGGTAAACAATAAATATAAATAAAGCATTACTGTAGTCTTTTCCTTGTTTCTTTTCAACAATTCTGCAGTTAAGACTCATGACAAATGATAGTTTCATAGTAGCAATGGAAAATGGAATTGTTTTTAAAGAAGTCCTCTAGAGAGTAAAATTTTAAAAGTCAAGAGTCAAAGAAAAGCCTATAAGAAAACACGTATATACCATTTCTTTGATATAATAAAGATATCCACATTATTCTCCTGTTCTGAGGATTTTTCAGTATACCTTGTAAAAGTTAGAGTTCAACATAGTTTATTTTTGTAACATCAGGAAAAATTGCCAATGACTTGAAAATCAACAAAATTTTTCCAATATTTTTTAGATTTTTGAGTCAGTAGAGTTGTGCAAATTTGTCTTTGACTAACAGTTAAACAATACTGAAGGTAGAAGTTAACTTATAGTACACATTAATGCTTACAAAAACACAAATTATTCTTGTTCATGGTGAATGAATTTCATTCTGCAGAGAACACAAATTCTTGTAATTGAACTTCTACTTGAACTGGTTTTAACATCTATCTGTTGGCTCACTCATTAACTAATGTGTTGACTAAAATCTTTGGATAACTTTTCATTTTATTTTTAGGTATAAGTCATAAATTTGTCTCTTTTAAATATTATATTTTATGCCTGATGTTAAGGGAACTCAGTACCTGAAGAGCAGGAAGACAAAAAGGTGGGGAATTGGTCTTAACATGTGTACTGGCAAATTATTGTATTGTTTTGGGATCATTGTGGCTCCCTTCTCTGTGCATTGAAACACTGAATGAGATTTTATTTTTGTTTAATTGAAATAAGCCAGGCTTTTAAATTTTAGATTGCAGGCATGATCCCCTCTGGAGTGATCTAGTTCACTTTGCAAAGATTTAGAACTATTTATTTAGGTGAATATAGAGTTGGAAGAGTTAGATAGGGTGGAGGTGCCAGAAACTTGGAAGAAAATGGGAGAAAGAATTACTTCCTTGGGACAGAATCATGGTAGTGCTCTCTCTGGTGTCTCCATTCTTCCTCATCATTCTGCTTTGTTTGTGGCTGCCAGAATAATTAAAGGAGTGTAGAAGTAGATTCTCTTACTATCTTGCTTTTAAGCTTTGCACTCAGGTTGATTAATGCTTTCTTTACACTTGCACTGGGCTGCTCTACATTTCCTTTGTAAGTAATGCTAATTAGTTTGAACAAGCAACCAGCACTTTCAGAGCTGGAGTTTTAGCTGGAATAACTCCTGGGAAATCATGATGCTTCTGGATGCAACTAAACAGAGAAAATTAGTATTCAAAAAGCATAAACATTCGTCATTGAAATATTCATTAAGAACCTACTATATACATTATCGCTATCTGATCAAAAAAGAATATTTGTACAAAGCTCTGGACATGGAATACTTTTAACATTCAAAAATTTCATGGGACTCATGTGAAAGAACATACATAAACCAGGAGAGAGTAGCAGATGACATCCGGGAAGTGAAAGGTACCTAATAATATGCAGGGTTAGACAGTATATGGTGCAAACTCCCCCTTTCCCCCCTCTTTTATTCAAATGGATATCATTAAATGATTTGAAGCAGAAAAATAATGCATAGTCTGACATATTTTTAAAAATATGACTCTATTATTGTATTCAAGATAAAGAGCAAAAGTTAAAAGTTGGGGTACTTATAAATGTTAAGGGGGAGATGACTGTGGCTTGGCCCAGAATATTAGCAGAAGAAGTAATGAGGCGTGAACTATACACTGGATGCAGTAGATGAGAAATATAAATATATGTTGTTATATTTTTTTCACCTGAGAAAATAGAGAAATGGGACTCTGGTTTACTATATGAGGCATAAGTTGCAAGAGCAGTGTTTTAGGAGAGGAATGGAATAAGGAGTTTGCTTCTGATATACTGTGGTGCCTGTTAGCATTCAAATAAAAATTTTTAGTTAATCCTTGGACATAGGAGCCAGTCTAATTTAGTGGTGAGTCAAAAGTATTTAGTCGGTTTATTTTTATTGAATTTTACTTTATTTAGAATAAAATAATTTCTTTAATTTTTTTGAATTTTAACAATTTTAGATATCTCTGTAACTAACATTCATAACAAGATTTAGAATCTCATGACTCTGGAAAGTTCTTTAGTGTCCTACCAGGAATTTCTTATTCAAACCCCTTCCCCATCACTGGGAAAATTGCTTTCTGAACTTTATCACCACAGATTGGCTTTGGCTGTTTTATAACTTCATAAAAGTAAAATTATATTGTATGTATTTTCAAATTTTTCATTCACTTGCCCAACATGATGGCTGCAATTTTTTTTATTCTAAATATTTATAAATATTATTTGTCTATGGAGACCTTTGACTATCACAACTCTTTTAGAAATGTCTCAGATTTTGCTGCAAGAATTCTGAATGAACAACAAATCTAATAATTAATTGGCATAAGACAAACATTTATTTTTAATTTATGGGTCATTTGGTTGCCTGGGAATTATTAGCTGAACCTTGGCTCAGCTAAGTTTCATAGGGCTTAGGTTTGGGTCAATTCAAATAGATGTGGAGTTTGTCTTTTTAAGACCAATTAAGAGTTATAGCTACCTAACATAGTCACAACCCCTTCGTCTGTTAATGACAGAAGAACAAAAAGACCACAAGAAACTTTAAACTGATATTTTCATGTCTTCCCACATTTTTGTGGCTGAGGCAAAGTACTTGACCAAACACAGAGTAAATGTCATGAGAAAGTGACAACCCTCCCAAGTGAACACTTACTTATTAATAATACAATGTCACAGTTGAGCAGAGAGAGAAATATTAATCATCATTTCAATGAAAGAAAAAATAATAGATATGAATTCTCAATTTAATTTTATGGCACACATGAGGCCAAACATGGATTTCCTGTCATTTAATCTAACATTAGACCACATAATTAATTTTATTTTAATAACATTAATCTCAGACAGGAATGAAAGAAAGGTTTTTCGGGACAAGATAGAGGACAGTATAGAAGACTGTAGAGATCTAAGCAAAAAGTAAAAACATGCTATTTCACTCTCATGCCTAACATACTGCTAAATTTACTAAAAGAGACAAAATTTACAGACCTGAGACGATGCATAGGATTCATCTCTGTACTCTTTAGTGAAACTTGTTGAAGTTATCACTTAAGAAAGAAAAATAAGAAACACCACTTACCAGGGTGCTGGTTTTTCAGCCATATGATGTAGACCCTTCAAACATGAAAGCAAGAGCCCTGCCTTTGACCTTTCTCCTTTGGTAACATTTTTTAGTGATCAAAATAATTAAAAGAAACACAGTTATAAACCCTTACAATAAGAGTACAAAGCTATTTCAATTTAAGAATCTAATATACAGGCTTTTAAGGCAACCTGGTCTGCTGGAGAGGTTGAGGAAACAATGTCTGTTAGTAAATGATCACTGGAGGTAAATGATAACCATTTCAAGGTGGGTGCTGAAAGAACACTAAAGCTGATATTAGAGAAAGTGAGATAATGTATAGAGCTAAAGATATGCCATGAGTAAATGTGTTGTAAGAAAACAGAAGTAAAATGTTTCTGGACAGATTTCATTTTGATACCATTAATTCCTATAACATTAAAGTTTATATTACACAATAGAGGCAAGTGTTGAATATACATTGGGGCCAGATTCTGGAAGGCTTTTATGAGGACAAATGCTTGGATTTGGACTCTTTAATTTTTTAAAAAAAAATTTAAATTGTAATTTGTTATATATGACAGCAGAATGCATTACAATTCATATTACACATATAGAGCACAATTTTCATATCTCTGGTTGTATATAAAGTGTATTCACACCTTTCTTGTCTTCATACATGTACTTAGGGTAATGATGTCCATTTCATTTCACCATCTTTTTTATACCCCTTGCCCCCTCCCTTCCTTTCCCTCCTCTGTGCCCTATGTAGCATTTGTCTAAACTTCCCATGCTCTGCTTCCAACCCCACTGTGAATCAGCCTCCTTATTTCAGAGAAAACATTTGGCATTTGTTTTTTGCGGGGAATGGTTAACTTCACATAGCATTATATTCTCCAACTCCATCAATTCACCTGCAAATACCATGATTTTATTCTCTTTTATTGCTGAGTAATATTGCATTGTGTATATATACCACATTTTCTTCATCCATTCATCTACTGAAGGGCATCTAGGTTGGTTCCAGAGTTTAGCTATTGTGAATTGTGCTGCAATAAACATTGATGTGGCTGTGTCCCTGTAGTATGCTCTTTTTAAGTCCTTTGGTATAGACTAAGGAGTGTGATAGCTGGGTCAAAATGACTCTCTTAGGTAGTAGGATATGCTCAAAGTAGTATTTTAACATGAGTCATCTGCAGAATTACATAAGAGGTTGGGGAAACAATAAATAATCAAGCTGTGGTTCATAAATTAAGAAGCAATTGAAAACTTTGAGAAATATAAAACTATGGAAATTGATTAAAGATCAATTTCAAAAACTATGGAAAATGATTAAAGATCAATAATTAATAAGGAAGTAAAGTTAAAAATAAATGACTGAAATTTTAAAAATTAATTGTTAAGAGAATGATGATTTTATATGACTTTGTGAGAATATATAGAGGCAGAAATAAACATTTTAGTGTATTTAATATTGTTTAAAATCTATTTAAAATTGGATTGCCTATGCAGATACAAGTATATGGTGCTGGAGAGGGGAGTGAGATTTACAACAAATAATAAAGCAAATGAAAGCTTATTTAGAAATTATGAGGACACAACCAGAAAGGATATAGTTCGCTTTTTGTTCTATGAAGCACTTTAAAATACTACAGAAAAAAAAATTAGCATGAAGTATCCTCATCTTGGAAACAACGTGTGTCAATTTAGTCCCTAAATTGTTAGGCCTAACACTGCGTCTTGGTCCTCATGAAAATACTTTTTCTTTTCACAGGATTCTGTTCCTTGTGACAGCTTCAATGTCACGAATCTCAAGGAGTTCTTTCTTTAAAGTAAGATAAGTAAGAATTGTTTTCTTTTCAATTGTTACGGATTTATTTCTTTACTCCTCTTTAAAGAAGTAATTATTGTTTTCATTCATTCAATCAAAGATTCATTGAATACTTTCTTTTGAGAAGAACTGGGTTAGATGCTGGAGATGCATAGGAAGGAAAAGCATACAGCACAAAGTTTAGAGTAGAAATAAAATTGATAACAAAAGAGTTTGGAAACAGTGCTATGATAGAGTTATGCCCAGAGTGCTAGATGAAGTTTTACAAAAGGGGTGCAAACTGACATTAGAGGATCAATGTTTGAAGAATGAATAGTAGTTAGATGAGCTAAAGTTGAAGGGACTGAAGAGCACAGAACATGTTTGATGTAGGAAACAGACTAAATAAAGGAATAAGAGGTGTTTTGAAAATTTCAAGTAGTTCAGTGTGCCAGAAAAGAAAGTGAATATGATGCTATGGCAGAATATAAAGGACCCCATGGCACCCTGAACTCTCTTTTAGTCACTTTGCATATTTTCCCTCCCTATAATTTCTCTGAAATTAGAAGCTTTGGTATCTTTAAGGATGTTCATGTACACCAAGAAAAATAGAATTAGTGTAAAGTGAAAATAATATTAAAACTGAAATGAGATTTTAAATAAAATATATTAACCTTATTTTCCAGATAAATACCTTTAAATACGTGAAATTGTACTTTCAACTTTAAAGTGAAAATAGAGTTCAAATATAACTGGAAGCTAAGACTCTACTTTAAATTTCAGATTTCTAACTAAATAAATAGTTGATAGCCTCCTATAATTCATGCAGATTTACAACCAACTGCACACTTTGCCTTATTCAAGCTTAAATGCCAGCCAGCTACTGGATAAAACACTTCCAGCTTCACTCTACCCTATACCAATTATTTGTTATAGAATCCCCGTTGGTTCCAAATTCCCTTACTAGGCAGGGTTGATGAACATTTTTGAGTTTTAATAATTCTTGATTATAAGGTTCATAAACCATACATATAAGTGTGGAGACCATGTTTACTGATTCTGTAGGATAAGGCTCAGTTTGCTACTGTTGTCCTAAAGGCAATTACTGATCCATCCCTATTTCATTCTCTATAGTAACTGGATTTGGATATTATGTTATAAGGTCACTTTCTTAAGAGACAGCTGAGTTCATACTACAATTTGCATCATGGTCTTGAAAAAATTTATATAGGTCAGGCGTGGTGGCACACACCTATAATCCCAGCAGCTCCTGAGTTTTAGGCAGGAGAATCTCAAGTTCAAAGCCATCTTAACAACTTAGTGAGGCCCTAATAAACTTAGTGAGAACCTGTGTCAAAATTAAAATAAAATGGGTTGGGGATGTGAATCAGTGGTTAAGTGCCTCTGGGTTCAATCCTTGGTACAAAATAATAATAATAATAATAATAATAAATTTCATATAATACTATTTTAATATAACTTCAATTCTTCTATAAAGGCACATGACCAATAAGATATTGTGCACATATGATGTGGGCATGTTTATCTCATCATTAGTGAATAAGGAAATCCCTGGACTCATTGAGCTCAGGAACAAGAACATACACTCAATACCTTTAGGTTTACTGACATAAGTTGTGTCTGGGACAATTCTAATGGAAGTTTGGGAAATTTGATGTTGTCTATGAGCTTTTCAGTGAACATTTTAAATAATAGACTGATTTTCTATGTCTTTTGAGAAGTGTTTTTTTTTTTGCTTATATATCAGCGAAAATATTTCTTCCTGCCATTTCCTACATAGTGAGAGGGAACTTAGCAGAGAGTGAAGATCCCTAGATAGCAATCTACTGCCAGTCAAATAGCTTCCACACAATGATTATTATTATTATTATTTTTAACCATGGAGCTAATCTGTGCTTAATGCCTCTGCTTACTGAGAAATCAAAGTCATCCTTCTCAGAGCCATGAGAAAACTGTTGTAAATGTGTCCCAATTCTGGATGTCCTTCTCCAGAAATAAAAGCCATTGAACGATTTTAAATATCATTTCTTCTTTCTAGAAATGTGGCTCCCCTATTATAGCAAAGGAAAAGGAAAATCTTTCTAATACAGGCCTGTCAGTTATGCAATCATGTTTGTGTTTAACAATTTAGAAAAAAAGTAGCTATAATAAGCACATTAAAACTTGCACTTTTAACAAAAAGTTTCTTGGCAGTGCTTTAAGAATTTGTCAGCTTGGAATACATTTTTCAGAACCGAGGCACCATTAAACTAGCAGTACTTCCAGCTTATGTATTCAAAGTCATATAATTCAACATTAAATAAATTTGTGAGTGATGTTACAGTTGAGATATTTGTATGTTGAGATACTTGGAGATTTTTTTTTAAAACATGATAAATTTAAAAGGCTTGAAAGGGATAATTAAATGATATAATTGATCATACATGTCTCCTTAAAGGATTTGTTTTGGGTTGGATGTAATTTGTTCCCAATTACTCACATGTTTTAGTCTTGGCTATAGGTAACAGATACAACTCAATTGTACTCAGAAAAGGAAAAAAGAAAAAACTTCCAAACAAATGTATCTATCCAATTCTTAATGCCTTCCCTTGAAGTATTTTAAACAAGACCTTCAATATACATATGTAAACAAACTTTCCTCAATGATGTTTGCAAAGATAAATTACATCCCAACATGCCAAGAATGATTTTTCTAAAAGTTGTTAAAATTCTATCAACACACATGTTCAAGTAATGTCTATCTTGTCTATATTTGAAAACAGTGTGTATATCTGATCATGATTGGGATCTTTTAATTTTTTTGTGTGAAGGATATAAAAACAAGAAGTGTTACCCTTGAGTCAGACTGCGTGGACTAGCAAGATCATTTGTCAATGATACCTAGCTATTCAGTGTGTTCTTTATACCAATTCCCCTTGTTGCCCCAACAAATGCACACTGTATACACAAATTTAGCCAAGTGGATTTCTAAATCATGTTTGTCTGTGACCCATAAACATTCATATAATTAATATATGGTCATTGCCACCCCCCAAACCTGCCAGCACAGCACAAAGGAATGATATTCGATTGGGTTGGCACCAGGAGTACTAAGCTAATCCCATGATGACTGAGGAGTCTTTAAAGTAAATGATTCTAATTAACAGCAGCCAATGTGCTTCATTGCACAGCAGGACTTATTAAGAGGAGGGTCAATAGGTGCATATCTTTTTTTTCTTTCTTATGGAAAGGCAAGAATGTAGCAGGTCAGACCCAGAAGAACCAAGAATTTGTATAAACTGAAGAAGGAGCCTATTCTCCATGCTCTCATTCTTTATAGAATGTTTCACTTTATAGGCCTTCTGAAAAGAAGGAGAGATTTGGGGGTGGGCAATTCATAGAGAATGTCTATATCATTTAATTATCTCTCTGTCTCCACCCTTTTATATATATATATATATATATATATATATATATATATACATATACATATATATATACATATACATATATACATATATATATTTAATATTTAATTAAATATTATGTTCTGTGCTCAGAGTAAGACAAAATTTTGTATTAGACATTTCTCAGAGACATAGATTTTCACAATATTTTATAAATTAATAAGTGTAACCACTTCTTAGTATTTTCTAAGTACTTTAATTCTATTTTTTATTCTTTTTTTAAATTTCTTACATACATGACAATAGTGGAATGCATTACAATCATAATTATTCATTCACAGCACAATTTTTTGTAACTCTGTATAAATATATTTTAACTGACACATGAAAATTGTATGTACTTATGTTGTATGCCTTGATATAGATGCCAAAAGAGTGATAATGGAGATATTAAATTATCTGAAGATATTTTACTCAGAAAACAAAAAAAGAAAAAAAATTTACTCAGAAAGAAAATATTTTACTGAGAAAACAAAAAAAAAGAAAAAATGATAGGAATGTTGCCATAAGTAATTAAGAACATATAGAAAATTTATTAGAAAAGTGGAACAAGGAGATAGGAATTTTCAATAAAGTATTAGGATTCATGAAAGAAATTTAATAAAAAATTAAACTGAAAAATTAAATAATATAAAAATCAACATCAAAATAGGATAGCAGACTGCATCAGTGAACTGAAGGATAGAACAATAGAAATTACTGCTATGAACAACTAAGTAGACTAAGTACACCAAACAAAAATAGAAACAAGATAAACATGATGGGAACCTCAAGGACCTGTGGGACTATGACAACATCTGAGATTTGTTTTATTGGATTATCTAAAGTGAATAGAAAGCAGGTGGAACTAAAAGTTATTTGAAATAATAACTGAAACTTCAAAACTTGGTGAAATTTATAAACCTATGGATAAAAGAAGCTAAGCAATACCATACAGGATAAATGCAAACAAATCCATGGTAAGTCATGTCACAGTTAATGTTCTGAAAATTGAACTGAAAAAAATCCCGAAAGCAACTGAGATGGAGACATCTTATCAATGAAGGGCAAACTATTGAGATGACAGGTCTTTGTTTTTTTTTTGTTTTTTTTTTTTTTTTTAGCAACAAAGGAGATTGGAAGAAAATGGGATAATATTTTTAAGCAATGATAGGAAACCTTTATCAACCATAGATTCTATATCTGGCGAAATTTGGCTTCAATGGTGTTATGGAAGTTATTATTTGCAGGAAAACTGAGAAAAATTTTTATTAGAAGACTGGCCATTAAAAAAAAATGTCTAAGACATGTTATCTAAATACAATGGGGAAGGGCTGGGGATGTGGCTCAAGCAGTAGCTTGCTCACCTGGCATGCGTGCGGGGTTCGATCCTCAGCACCACATACAAAGATGTTGTGTCCGCCAAAAACTAAAAAAACAAATATTAAAATTCTCTCTCTCTCTCTCTCTCTCTTTCTAAAAAAATTATAAAAATAAATAAATAAATAAATACAATGGGGAAAATAAAAGAAAAATAATTGAAGCATCAAGAAAAGTAACAAAAACACAGGAAAGTGAAATTGATTTTCTTCTATTCAGTCTTGTAAATTGTTAGATGGTTGAAATAAAGTTTGTAATATTGTCTACTGTGATTTTAAATGTATGCAGAAGAAATATTTAGGGCAATTGCATTGTAAATAATGGTGAGCAAAATAGATACAAAGAGAGTTGAAGTTTCCATACTTCATTTGACCTGGTAAGGTGAAGACAGCAGTAGATTATAGGATGCTACATGTATATAATGTAATACCTAGATTACCCAATGAAAAAAAATCTATGCAAAAATACATTTGACAACAAAACAGACAAATCAAAATGAAAGTAAAATAGAATGCTCATGTCACCCATAGTATTCAAGCAAAACATAAAATAAAGTGTATGGAAATAAAAGTAAAATTACAGACTTATGACCTAATATACCATCTGCAATATAATTTAATATGTATTATATTACTTTAAATGTAAATGGATCTTTATGGTTTTGAAAATGTTTTGTGTCTGCCCGAATTTATATCAATATTTTGGTTGTGATCTTGTATAGTTATTGTTGTAGATATTATGATCAAGAGAAACTGGGTTAAGACAACACAATTTTTTAATAATATTTTGTGCTACCTGTAAATTTACAATAACCTCAAAATAATAACTTCTTTTAGAAAAATAAGAACCGGTCTCATATTTTACATTGGAATGTCTGAGAATATATACATAAACTACTAATCCAATGCAATTAGAACAATAGTGGGAATACAGAAATTACACAAATATAGATAAATTCTTCTCAAAGAATTACTTAATCTTGAAACGTATGGGCTAAGGTTAAGGGAAATAGTATCACATTTGGAAGTTTTAACTGTGGTTTAATTACAGACTCCTTATAATTTGATAGGAAGTTTCTACATAAGAAAACATAAAAAAACAAAATAATGAAATGATACAATTGCATGAATGCTATATATATATCCACAATTATTATTAATCTGTTGAGGCATATGGTGCTTAAATTGGTTATCTAAGGATTAATAGTAAATGATAGATTGAACTTGGGAATTTTTGATGTCCAGAATTCAAAGTTTTAAGCCCTTTAATGCCATCAGATTCTTCCCATCTTCCTCCTCATTCACCTTAGTCTAACTTTACTTCTCTCTCTTGTCTTTAATTTCAGTTATTTTATGTTTGTCATTGAACTAGATGTTAGAAATAAAAGACTTTATGTGTTGATAATTCAAAGTTCAGTAAGACACAATTTTCATCTTTTTAGTGAAGCTTTATTTTTTATAAAATATGAGAGGATATTTTGTAAGAGCAATGCTATCCTTTGGATATGCGGTGTCCCCCGACAAAGTGCCTGTGTTAATGAAAGATTGTTTGGAGGTGAAATGATTGAATTGTGAGATCTGTAACCTTGATTAGGTTACAGATACAGTTTGAATGGACGGACTGGATGCTAACTATAGGCAGATAGGACATGGCTAGTGGAGGTGGGTCACTGTGGGTAGCCTGGAAGAGTGAATCTTTCCTTTGGTCCCTTCCCTGCCCCTCTCTCTTTCTTTCCCTGTCTTTCTATCTCTGTCTCTGTCTCTCCCTCTCCTTTCTTATCCCATCATGAGCAGAGGACCTCATCACTATTGGAAACTTTCCTCATGATGTGCTACCTCATCTTGGGCTTAAAGAAATGAAGTCAGCCGTCTATGGGTTGAGACCTTTGAAACTTTAAGGCCCCAAATAAACTCTCCTTCTCTAAGCTATTCCTGTTCAATATTTTGGTCACAGCAACAAAAAAGCTGGCTGAAACATACAATTTAACATTTAATCGCTGTCCCTAGGGAAATTTTCCTTTTTTAGAAAAGCATACATACATACACCTAGATATGCATTTTCTATTTTATATATATATTTTTTTTTCATTATATATATACACATACCATAAAAATACTATAATACTATATATAAACATATATTTGTTTATGGCTACCTAGTATACATAGTATAACATATACCACAATATCAGTAAATATTATATAGGAAATATTTGTATATAGTACTAAATAATGTACATATACTACATATATAATATGTACACAGCTCACACAAAGAGAATATATAAGTGTGTGTGTGTGCATGTGTGTGTGTGTGCATGTGTGTGTGTGTGTGTATATATATATATGTATATATATACATATATATATATATATATATATATATATATATATATATATACACATACATACATATGCACATTTTTGTCTTTTCCACATGACCTCCATCAAGAGACTTGCTCTAGGCTGTCACTGCTTCAACATATCACAGTTCCAGGAGTTTGATTAGATTGAAATCAGGAGTTCAGAATTATTCATATGAGGCCATCATTTTTATAAATTCGTGAAAAAAGAAAATTATCTCTTGGGTCCCTTGAAAGTATTTCTTCCAATATCCGAATTTATAGATGTGAAAACTTGGATAATAAACTTTTTAAAGTTTCCTTTTGGAAAAAATTAAATAATCTCTCCACAAATTCTGCCATATGGAGGTTATATAATTTTGCTTACATAATATGTTAGCCAGTATTTTTTAGCATAATAATATGATGCCAGAACATTCAGTAATAAAAAAAAATTGTGATTCTTTCAGAATGTTTTATTAAATTGCCCTATGGGATTAATAACAACAACTTGCAATTTTGTTTTTTATTGTGCTACTTTTTAAAATTTTTATAATTATAAATCCTTTGATTTTATGAGCTATCTCAAATTTTTCATATTAATATTTGTTGGCAAAATAAAGGAAAATATTCTTTTCTCAAAGTGCATATTTTTGCTTCTTATTTCCCAATAAATATGAAATTATTTTCACTTGCACATTTATGTACAACAAAGACACACAAGCAAATAATAAAACTTCTCTTCTTAGAAACTGACATCTGTCAGATCATGTATAGGAAAAATAAGAAATGGACAGAAATAAACTCAGGAAAATCATCTGTAAAATTCAGTGCATTTCCACATATATGCTATCTTGTCCAAAATTTTACAATTCAACAGATACCATTAGCATACTGTTCATGAATTAAATGTCAGTGTATTTTTAAATAATATTCCAGAATGATAAATATATACACAAGAACCCACCTTTCATAGTGAAAGAGAAAACTCTTCTTTTCTCTATTTAAGTGTGGAGTACTTTATTTTCATATTAAACAGAAGGGAAGAGTCAGTAAGAGGCTTCTGTTTAAATTATTAATAATTATCAATAATCTTTGCCCCAATTCGCATTCTGCTTGTTGGCCATACCTTATTGACTTATTAAGCAAAGATGGTCTACACCTCTGTATACTTTCTGTCCTACAGTCTTATTTATACAAGATCCACCTGGTGACTTGTTAACATTCATACTTTTAGTCCCCAAACAGAGTCTTTCATGCTGAAGCAGAAGCTACATAATTCTTACACATTCCAAAGTATGAAAATTGCTTCCTTAAACATCTACAGCCCCCTGGGTGGTTAGCATCTTGAATTACACCTGGAAACGAGTACAGAGCTGGTCCACAGAGCATCAATAGCAGATGTCCTGCACTCTGTGCAGATGACACTCCTTCCAATTCCTAAATCTATGACTAAGAATTGTGTTTATTTTATTTCTTTTGCTCTCATTCTATCCTGCCAGGAACAGTATGTTAGTCAGCAGATGGAGAGAGCTAGATCACCCCTGCCTTCTTATTTAGTATCAATAATGTGTTGTATCCTTAGAGGTATGCACAACTGTTGCATTGCTTAGAACAAAAGTAAAATTATAACATAAAATTAGTGTTAAAATCATACATCTCTTTCTTTTGCTCCCCTGAAGGGAGTGTTCAACGTATGATTTATAGGCACTGATACAATATACTTTGTGAATGTGTATAGATTTGGCCATTTAAAGCATAATTCTTCAGGTCATATATTGTACATCATAAAGTTTAATTAAAAGTGCATCTGCTTCACTATGTAGTAAATGATGCATGCACTCTACTCCGGAGTACATACATATTTCATGTTATAATTATGCATTTCACAATCTATAGTATGCATTTAATTAAATAGAAAGTTATATAATTTTCAAACTTGATAAACACAGATGGAAAGGATAAACAATTATTTTATGGAGGAATTAGAGGACTGTGAAACAGGGGTTCTTTTGTGTAATTCATATTTGAAAATTAAACCTTCCTATGTTTTGATTGCCTTTATATTTAGTGTTATATATTTTCATTCAAAAGAACATATGAATCAAGGTGGTGATTTTGACAATCAAATTTCCTATTCATTACAAATTCAAAGGCATTTTTCTGTAAAGAGGCAAATATTTTAATTTTCAAAATTTAACATTGAAACTTCGTAATGTGTCATTCATTACCCTTTTATTTTGAAGTTTCTTGAATGTTTACTTAGAAATCTTGCCACCACTCTATCAAAACCTAATCCTGAAATAATACTGGATTTCGCAACTACTGTGGCCTAAAATACACTTGTTATGAGTGCATCTTGCAGAACATGTCCCTGTTAACATTTACTTACTGCAATACCAACTTTTATTCTTTGTTTTTAATAATCTTAATTTCTATATATTGTCTTCCAGTCCAATTAGTACAATCATGGGATATGATTTATTTTCTCTAATTGCTTTTAAGAACTCCATTGCAGTTGGTCTTTAGGAGCTTACTTATGATTTGCTTATGTGAATATTGTTTATTTATCCAGATTGAGTTTATACAGCATTTAGAATTTTTGTCTTGCTATGTCTTTGAGCCTAGGTGTAGTTCTCTTGAAAAGATTATTATAAGTCACCACACAAAAAATGTCATATCTTTAAAACCACAAATTTTATTTAAAAATCCAGTGTTCACTAAAAACTTCACATGAGTAAGAAAGAAAGACAGCAATACAAAAAGATAGAAGAAGTGATATACTACTGTGGTTTGAAAATAAGTATCCACCAATAAGCTCATGTGACAGAACACAGGAATGTTCAGAGGTGAAATGATTAGATTACAAAAGCCATAATCTAACCAGTACATTAATCCATCTAATGGAATAGTAATTTAAAACAATTACTATACTGAGTGTAACAGTAGAGAGGTGGGGAGTGGCGAGAGGAAGTAAGTCACTGGGAGCGTACTAGTAATCATACCTGGTGCTCCTGGATCCCCCCTCACTTTCTCTCTGCTTCCTGGCTATCACAAACTAAGCAGCTTTTTTCCACCATACCCCTCCACCATGATGTTCTGCATCACCTTGTGCCCAGAGAAATGGAATCAGATGACTATCAAATGAACCTCTGAAACCATGAACCAAAATCAACTTTTCATCCTTTAAGTTGTTCTTATTAGGTATTTTGGTCATGGCAATGAAAACCTTACACATATTATAGTTAATATATAGAGGCTATAAAATAACTGTGAATAATGTGCTCTTAAGGGAAAATTTCACTAGAGAACAAATATATATATTTAAAATAAAATTAATGAAAAATTTTATTAGAGAACAAATATCTATTTTTTAAAGTTCAATAATTGAAATATCTGTACGCTAAGTACTTATAAACCAACTTTAAATATAAATACACAAATAGGTTAAAAGTAAAAACCAAATTGGTAAAGATACCATATTGTAATAAAATAGAAAGAAAAATGAAAGGTTATACACAGAATGGATTACAGAGAAAATAATAATACTAGATGTAAAGTCAATACATTATTAGAAAGAAATAAATTCATGAAGATCACAGTACTTTTAAACATATATACATAAAATCATATAACCTAAACTACATAAAGCAAAACCTGAAATTAAATAAAAATAGATAAATCCATAAATACTGTTACAGATTTCAGAGCTCCATATTCAATAATTGATTATAAAACTAGAAAAATAACATAGAAGATTTGAAAAACACTATCAACTAATCTAATAAATTGACATTTATAAAACAGTCAATTCAACAATGAAGAATATACATTCAGGAGCTGGGGCTATGGCTCAGCGTTAGTGCACTTGCCTGGCATGCGTGAGGCACTGAGTTCAATTTTCAGCACCACATATAAATAAGTAAAATAAATAAATATAGCTCTACCAACAACTTAGAAAAAAGAATATATATTCATTAGAAATTCAAATATACTTATACAGAAAATTAATGTTTCTAGGCTACAAAACAAATTCTATTTTTTAAAAATATATATATCATGATCAGGCTCAGGAGAAGTATTTTCTTGGCCACAGTGCATTTAGAATTCATACCAATAACAAATATATAAAGAATAACTACGACTATTTGCAAACTACATAAAGTATTTGTAATTCATGGAACACTAGAGAAATACTATTGGTATTAGAAATCAGTATAAATTGAATACCAATAAAACAGAACACATAAAATTTTGAGTGTGTGACTATATCAGCACTTACAGGGAAATTTATGGCAATAACAGCCTCTGATAGAAAACATGGGATATTTCAGAACAATTACCTCTAATACATATTTTAAAATTAGGGTAAAAAAGCACATTAGTAAAAAATTGATAAATAATACTAAATAAAAATAAACATATAGAAAACAAATGTTAAAGAAAAATTTATGAACCTGAACCCTGGCTTTCTGAGAAAAGCAATAATATTAACAGTCCTCCAGACAGACTGCTCAGAACAAATCAATTCACAAATTCCAAGAAAGCACAATGAGAAAATTATCATTGTTATAAATTCTGTAGATATTTAATCTATAATGCAGAAAAATGTGAAAATTGTATAGCAACAAAACTGACATTTTTTTCTCAAAATGGAAAACATTTCTTGAGATAAAAACTGTTAAAAGTTTTATTCTAAGATATGTATAACCTACATGATTCTATATTTACTAAAGAAATGAAAAATTTAATGTTCTTCCAAGGAAAACTCCAATCCTATTTTGTCTTACTGAGAAATTCTGTTAAACATTTAAGAAAAAAAATCAATTGTACATAATTATTCCAATAAATTGAGAAAGAAAAACTACACAACTCATTCTATGAAGGTACAATCAGTAAGAAATCACTCCAAAGAAATAAGTTTAAAAATCTATAGAACAATATCTCTTATGAACATAGATTAAAAAAGCTTGTCAAATTATAACAAATTATATTAAAAATATATAAATGGATAGAATAACTTGACAAGGTGGTACTTAAATGAAGAATGCAGTGCTATGTTATTAAATCAAGTCGTATTATTTATCATGTCACAAACTAAAAACAAAAAGGTATGTGATCATCTCAATAGATACTGAAAGAACAATTGATAAAATTCAGCATTCACTCCTGATAAAAAGTATTAGAAAATTAAGAATTGAACCCATTATTTTCAGCGTAATAAAAGGTCATATACAAAACTCCTACAGCTTATATCATGCTTAGTAATGAAAGACTGAATCTAAGGATAAGGTCAGGAAGACATGAATAACATTCACTCTTTCCATGTCTATTCAATATTCAACTGCAGGACTTAGCCAATGCAAGCAAATAAGGAAAATATTTAAAAAAAAACATATAATTAAAATAATATATAAATGTGCCTATACGCAAAATTGAAAAAGTTGTCTATAGAATTTTGATAGAATTTACAAAAGAGCTCTTAGAATGGTTTTGCCTGTCACAAGACCAATATGAAAATATCAATTTTATGCTTCTTATAGTATAAATCAATTCTAAATTACTGCAACTATTAGAATTTTAAATGACAGTAACCATGATAGCATCAAAATCTGAAATACCCACTTATAAATTGATCTGAAGATACTCATGACCTGAACCTGGAAACATAGCTAAAAAGAATTTAAAGAAGCCCTAAATCAATGGATAAATACAGTACATTAATGTATTGGGAAACAAATTAGAGTTAAAATAGTAATGGTTTCCAAGTTAATCTACATATCTGATGTAATAGAAAATTAAGAAACAAACATACATGAAAGGAAAACTGAATTTAGAGAACTATCTAAAGGCAGTTTAGTTAAATAATAATCTTCTCATTAAGTGTTTCTGGTAAAATTGAATAAGCCTACGTTAAAACAAACAAACAAACAAACAAAAAAACTTCAATTCACACCTAGTACCTAAGAAAAATATCATTAAGGAACAATGACTTGTCTCTCAAATATATAAGAAAATGAAAATCTCAATAATAAGGAAGCAAACAATATTAAAAGATAGCAATTATTTTGAATAGACACTTTAGTGAGGAAGATATGATAATGAAAAGTAAGAACATGAAAAATGATCTACATCATTAGTCATAGAGAAACTCAAATTAACACCACAAGGAAATAGCATTTTTTTCATTCCAAATAAATGGTAAATTAAATTAATATGGAAAAAAACCTCAAATGTCCACTTGATGAATGGATGGACAAATATTTACATACAAATACAATGGAATACTATTCATGAGTAAAAATAGAATTACTACTGATACAAATAAAACCATGGATGTACCTCAGAATAGTTACACTAACTTAAATAAGCCAAACAGAAATGGAGTTGTATCTCAGCGGTAGAACATTTTCCAAGCAATATGTATAGCCTGACATTTTATTACCAGTACTACAAAAATAGTTAAAATAATTAAAAAATAATCAAGACAAAAAAATTGGCCCTGCATGTTTCAATTTATACAAAATTCCAGAGAGTAATCTGTAGTAACAGAGAACAAATAAATGGTGAATTCAATGTGGGGTTGGATCTTGAAGGTAGGTGAGATGCATGTACAAAGAGTCGTCAAAAACAGGTTATATATTTATATTTAGGAAATAATGTCTGAATCCATTGTCTTGATTGTGGTCATGGTTTCATGAGTATATGCATACAAAACTTGAACACTATAAAGTTTGTTTTATGTGATTTCTACACTGTATACATGTTAAAAATAAAAACTAAACACAATATAAAACAGTCAATATCTGGTAGATGTGTTTAAATGTTGATGGGCATAAATTGGTAGAGAATCAAACTTTGATGATGGTTCTGAAGTTGAAGGAGAGAGTTGATAACAAAGATTAAAACTGAATTCAAAGTACAAATGGAAGTTTCATTATTTTTGTTAAAAAATAAACATTGCAAAGGAAGTGGTAATGAAGGTAGTTAGATATAAGTGGACTAAAATTTATAGTTGGGAAATGAGAACATGCTCTTATGAAATGAAATCAAAACTCTTGAAAATGACAACATTCAACAGGAAAATTAAACTCAATAAAAACTATATTTTCATATGGATAACAGGAAGAGATTTGTAAGCACATTAATTATAATTTTAATAGGTATTTGTATTGCAATATGGGAGGAGAAAATTGAAGGAGATGCAAAAGAATTCAGCATAGCAGAGACCTATATACTGTAATGTGAGTAGGTTTGAAAGCTGCCAGTATATATTGAAAAAAAGGACATATCCCTTTAATTAATATTTAAACTGAAGCAATTGTTTTCTTAATTAGAGTATCATTTTCTTTCCACATATTATGGGTCGAAATATATGGATAGAAATGAATATGCTGATTCATGAAATGGAGCTCATTAAACTTTATTTTGTCATTATTTTTGATAAGTATGACATGCTTGTCATTACTCTATTGCCAGTTCTGCTGTCAGCACATAGACTGGCGTAAGATGGACAAGTGCTATGAGATTTTACTATGAATAATAATAACTACACATTTTAAATCTGCCCACTGTAACTGAAGTCAGTATTCATAACAAATGCCATATGTAGCATAACAGCAAAATCATAATATTAGTGATTATCCTAAGGCTATAAGTTCTACAGGAAGGGAAATCCTATAATTTCCAAAATCAGAGTTTATTTTTGGAAAATAATAGGAGAAAATTAGAAAATAGAACCAGAAAGAATACAAGCTTAGCATACTACTAAATATCTGGGCATATCTCTTCTTCTTTCTCAGTGATGGACTTTGGATAGCTATGTGACTACCCAGCTAAATACTATGTTCACGTTTTTTCTTATTTCTAGGTGTGGTCACATACATGACTTTTGGCTAATCTGATAGCGTAATAAAATTGGTTCTAATTCATATAAAAATCAAATATTTCCTACATTAGTTCTTACCCTCTCCTACTGGCAAAAAGATGACAGAAACTAGATTAGCACATTTCACCTAGAAAATGGCAAAAGATGTCAGAGAAGCCTCCCAAATCCAATTACACTTACTTTTCCACAGTTGCCTAATCCTTTTAAGATATTGAATTTTGTGGTTCTCTTGTTAGAGAAATTTATCCAAATTCTCTCACAGAATTCCTTAATATATGATAGTCATAATGACTTCTACTTATTAATGTTTTACAATAAGCCAGGTATTTCTAAAAATAATTTATATCCTTAAAACAAAGCAATGGTTTTAGAGATCAAGACTAGTAGAAGGTAAGTGGCATGCAGGATTCAAATGCCAACTACTTGGTAGATGTGGAAGGAAATTTGAACTTGGGTCTCAGGCATCCTAGAGTTCTTATTCCTTCAATTATATCACAGAAAATTTTCAAGGGAAGAAAATTCAACCTCCTCACACTAGTAAGCATTTGATGTACATCATGCTGTGTGCATGATGTAAAAATGAAGTTGATGTCATGTCTTACCCATCTTGCATTTTTGGAATTTCTGAGACAGAAAAAAATATATATGTTGGGAAGATGCTAACATAAAATTCAAAAATGAATTATTTAAGCAACTTTAAGTTATTTAAAAGAAGATGTATATTTTGCCAGTGCTAGACAAAAATTGCGAGTGACTTTATAGGGACATTTTGTGACAATATTAAAAGCCAGTTCAAAGAGATTTACCACAGCATAATTAAAATTATGAAAAACAATCAATGTAATAAGCCACTTCAGAATAAAATGAGCAGACTCAGGATAGAAGTCTATTCCTTAGCAACTCTGGAGGGTGAAGCAGGAGCATTGCAAATTCAAAGCCAGCTTCAGCAATTTAGCAATGCCCTAAGCAAGTGGGTAAGACCCTGTCTCAAAATAGAAAAAAAATAAAAAGAACTGAGAATGTGGTCAATGGTTAAACACCCCTGGGTTCAATCCCCAGTGCCCCCCCCCCAAAGTCTATTCTTTATAGGGCATGTTATCAGTGTATTCATCATTTATAATCACTAACCCTTCCCAAATTGTTTAATTAATACAATTATAAAGTGTCTCAAAAGCATTTACTTTTCAGAGGACACCTAAGAGAGCAGAGTGGATTGTTAAGTCTGTGGGAATCTTTTTGGACACACACAAATAAGGTGGTCATGTTCAAAGATCTTGGAGCCAAGATGCAACCATCGCCCATCAGGGAGCACTCCAACTCCTAGGTGGGACCTGTCATCAATTAGATGAATGTGGCCCACCTAGAATTACTCAGAGAGTCTTCCATGTAGTTTCCAAGAGCTCACAGCCCTAGAAAATTGCATTTGTCAGGTCATTGCTTCTGACCAAATGATGAATTCCTGATTGCTGCTAAGACTCAGGAGAGTGATTCAGCAGCTGTTTCTATGTGCTAGAGCACACTTCATAAAAAGACAGATCCAGTGTTGCAAAGTGGGCCAATTCCCAGAATGCCTATAAAACTCAGATAAGCCCCATTTTTCCCCTTATACGCAAAAGACACAAAATGGAGCAGAAATTACGTATACTTTCTTCTTAATATTTTGTTTCTTTTCCTGTTGTTTGTTTTTGTTTTTCTGGAGTATGTGAGATCAAGGAAGCTACTGATTGAACCAAATAATGACTTGGAGAAAGAAAATTTCAGAATAAGTTATTGAAACCAGGATTAATTATTTTGTTAAAATTTTGCTTTGAGAAAAAAGAATGCCATAATGTTCCATTATTGCATTTGTTTCAGAGTAATACAATTTACTTCTCAGTGAGTTGTCGTTCCCACAATTTACTTCTTCCATTTTCCATCTAAAAATGGCTTTTTCCCACATGAACCTGGTGTTATCTCATGTTGAAAATTGCATCCATCAAAAACACTGAATGATGAAATTATAATTATTTAGAAATAATGAGAGTCAAGGGTGGTCCCTCTATATTGCAGATCACATATTTATTCAAATACTTAGCTTCAAGCATTGCATGGCATTAAGCATGAAATTATTGCAGCAGAAATGACAATGAATTTCCTCTGAACACAAATAAAAACTCATCTTATCTCATCCTGGAGGAACATGCTAGTTAGCCAAACTGAGAATACAGCTCACTGACAAGACCATAGATTGAGATGGGAACCTTCCCATCTAAAAAAGTTTTGCTCTTTGTCCATGCATGCCCTAACATAGTTGATATTTTACCAAGTATTTTCAAAATTTGTGTACATTTAAATATGTGTATTCATATAAAATCATAAAGAAAAATAAAAGAGATTCTAGAAACTGAATCTTCACCATATTTCCAAAGACTATAAGGACATCAACAAATCTCAGCAACTCTTTATAGAGCCACCTCTTATGTGGTTGTTAAGGCAGATACTTTCTCTTTTGCTATAGCTTAGTGTTTTGCTAAAGGTCACACCTTGATCAAATATCTAGCAGAATATAAATTCCTTGAGTTTGGGATTATCTTTTCTGTGTGTCCTATATACTGTAAGCTGGAGCAGTGGTGGACATTGATTAAATACTCAGCAAACACTTATACATGACTCCCAACTCATGTATGAGTTCTGTGAAGTACTTACAACAGTGTATAACTTAGTCTTTATGGTCCATAAAGACCTCTTGACAGAAATATTATTAAAATTTTGATCTAGAAATTATTGAATAAGTTTGAGAAAGTTGAAAGACCATTCAAGCAGAACATCATGGAAAAGGTCCTAAGAATTAGCAAGATTATGTTAAAATAAATGGAAGAATTCTAATAGAGAGATAAAAGAGAAGAGCAGTGTAAGGAGATAAGTGGAGATATGACTTTTAGGCACCATAAATATTTTATCCTAAGGGCAGTAAAAAGTCATTGGTGCATTTTAAGCAGGAGAATATATTCTGTTCATTTATTTATTTGATTTTAATTCTCAAAGCCATTTCAATATTAGGAGAAATAATATTGACTCACAGATACAATCTTCCATATATAATTCTGTCATCTCAGAGACAATTCTAACCTTTTTTCTTGTCTGAGTTTTATCATGTAAAATAATTTTTAAAAGTTTAAATAAATAATCATCAATATTTTCTTATTTAAAATCCTATTCTTCAGTACTAGTTTAAGTGCTTTCTTGTAGATGCTTGATTTAATCTTTGGCCAGCTAGATACCTTCCCTCAGTGAGTAGTATAGATACAAAGGATGAAGAAATGCCTACTGGCAGACATAGTGCCTAAAAGGATAAATTGTTTTAGTCACATCCCTCAAAGAGCATAGTAATGCACACCGATAGTTCCAACTATTGGGTAGGCAGAGATAGGGGAATCACATGAGCCCATGAGCTCAAGACCAACCTAGTCAACCTAGGGAGAACCTGTAACAAATGAATAAATAATAAAAGTAGAGACTGGGACACAAAAGTAGGAGATGGGGAAGACAGATAGGTGTTTTGCAAGAGATGTTCCAGGAAATAGAGAAAGAAAGTGAGATGAGGAGGGAAGAAATGTCAAGAGGATCATTGTTGTGCGGATTACTATAGAAGACAATAGTGAGTCAATTTTACTTAGATGGCTGTAAAAATTTGTATAGGAGGTACCTTACAATTGCCTCAGAAATTGATAGGAATAAGAATGAAATTTCCTCCTACTTCTTTACTTATTACTTAAGGACTTCTTCTGAGGATATTTACTTTGCCTACTTCCAGGCTCTGCAAACACCATTACTGATGAGACATTTCTAGTGTAGGAGACATCTGTGGAACAAAAGAAAACAAACCAAAACCAAAAAGCCTCAGTTTGTGTCTGAAGACTATCACTTGAATAATTTAAGAAAGTATTAAAAATATATTGACCTTTAATAGCATTCTCTTGGAATAAGAAATTAATAGAGGGTCTCTTATGATGAGTGATTGTTTTACTTGAATTTTAGACCAAATAGTCTGAAAGTAATGCAAAATTAGATATAAATATGGGGGTGAGTAGGAGTTGGATATTAATAAACAAATGTAATAGATAATGGAGGAATGTCCATAGATGGAATGATTAGATTAAGATACCTAGAACTTAATCAGTGGATTGATCCATTTTATGCATATTTTAGTCAATTATTTTGCTTCTCTATATAAGAGACCTGACAAGAACAATAGTGGAGGTGGAAAAACTTATTTGGGAACTGACAGTTTTAGAGATCTCAGTCCATAGGTGGCTAATTCTCTTTCTCTGGGTCCGAGGTGAGGAAGAACATCATGGTACAAGAGGGTGGTGGAAGAAAGTGACTCGGGACATGGAACCAGGGAGCAAAGAGAGAGCTCCCCTCACCACAGACTTATAAAACTCCCATAGAATGCCCCTAGTGACCCACATCTTCCAGCCACACCGTACCTGCCTATAGGTACACCCCAGTTCATCTATATTAGGGAATTAATGCACTAATTGTGTTAAGGCTTTCATAACCCAATCATTTCACCTCTAAACTTTTTTGCATTAACTCACACCTGAGCTTTTGTGGGACACCTAATATCTAAGTCATAATATTCCATGCCAGCAAAATATACTTAGTTCATTTTCAAGAGTTTCTATAATCTTAACAGTTTTAACATTGCTGAAAACTCCAAGTCCAAAGTCTCCTGTGAAACTCAAGACAAACTATCAGCATGAGTCTCTTTAAAAACCCAAAACAAAGCAAATTACAAATGTACAATACATAATGTTACAGAATAAGCATTTCCTTTCCAAAGGAAAGAAATAGGGGAACAAAAATAAAGAATGGGACTGAAGCAAGACCAAATAAATTGGGCAAATAAGTCCTGTAGTTCCATGTCTATTATCTGGGAAACATGTCATTTTAATGTTCTCTCCAAGGGCTTAGGTAACTCTGTCCCTATGGCTTTGCTGATTGAATCCCATATGGCCTCTCTCTTGGCTTGTTTCTGCTCAATTCCTGTAACTTTCTTCAGTAGATGCTCCATGTTACTGACATTTCTTAATCTTAATCGCTGCAGCTTTGGTTTCCTCATCACATTTTCATGAATTATCTACTCAGGGCCGTCTACAGTGACTCCAGCACTTCTGCACCTTGCCTGTCCTCCCAAGACTTGTTTAAAATATTGGTGGAAGCCTACATGAACGCCTAACTCCAGCATCCTGCATTTCTGTAGAACTAGAACCACGTGGTTGCCACCAATGTCTGCACCATCTAAAAATAGTAGCTAAGCCTCCAAGGACCATGGCGGCAGCAGCCTCTGAGTGACTGGATGGCTAAACATGATGAAACAACTTTCGAGGACAATTGTGCAAGCAGGGTGCTCCACTGGTCTCTTAAAATAATTTTTACGTTTACATCCTTGAGCCTTAGATGGGTGTGGTCTTGCCAATTTGTGAGATGCCCTTGAGCCTATTGTTTCTGGTTAAATTATTTAGCAGCATCTCTTTAATGGCTATATTATCTTTAACTGTCACATATTTCTAGCTGCAGTTTTACTCAGTTTTCTGCACAAACTGAAAGTTTTTTTCAAATCTTTCTCCTTTGATTTATGCTCCTGATTATTACAATAAATTTGTCTAAAAGCCCCAGCAATACCCATGACACCACCTGAATAATATGCTGCCCAGAAATTACTTCTGCCAGATAAATAAGTCCATCACCTTTTAATTCAGCCTCACAGAAAGTCTTAGAACATGGGGAAAGTGTACAGAACTTCTTAGTCAGAATGTAACATGAATGGCTTCTAGTCCAATTTCCAGTTGATTCCTCTCCTCTTCTAAAACCCCATGAGGCAGTCTTTATCTCCACAGTTGTATCAATACTTTGCTCTCCTGAACTCTGGGTGATAATCATCCATTAAACTCAACTTAAAATAACAAAAAACTTTTCCAGCTTGTATCTCTAAACATCTCAAAATTTCTCCCATAAATCCCCAAAACTTCAAAAGCTTCTGAATCTCACTGTTAGTCACAGCAACATCTCCACTTATTTGCACCGATTTCTATGTTACTCAGTTTATTCACTGCCATGACTAAAACACCTGACAAGAACAATTTTAGAGGAGGAAAAGTTTACTTTGGGGCTCGTAGTTACAGAGATTTCAGCCCATAGATGGTTGATTCTGTTGTTCTGCACCAGAGGTGAGGGAAAATATCATGGTGCAAGATTGTGGTGAAGGAAAGTAACTCAAGACATGGAACCAGGGAGCAGAGAGAGAGAGCTCTAAAAGCATGCGCCCAATGACCCAGCTCCCTCATCCAAACCTTACCTGCCTACTGTTATCACTTAGTTAATCGTTATTACAATATTAATGCACTGGTTATGTTAAGTCTCTCATAACGTAATCATTTCACCTTTAAACTTTTTTGTATTATCTCATACATCAGCTTTTGTGGGAAACTTAATATCTAAGCCATAGCAATTGATTAATAATTTGAGTAGATTATTGGGTGATAACTTCAAGCAGATCGGGTATGGCTAGGTTATAGGGGGTTTGCTTAGGGGGATTTTATGTCTTTTTTCTTGGCTTCTTTCTTTCTCTCTTTGCTTTCTGGTTGTCATGGGCTGGGCAGTATTCATCTTCCATGCCCATCCACCATGATGTTCTCTCTCACCTTAGGTTCGGAGCAATGTATCCAGCCAATCAGTCATGGACTGAATATCTAAAAACATGACCTCAAAATAAACTTTTCTTCTCTAAGTTAGGTCAGGTATTTTGGTAACAGTGACATAAAACTGACTAACACATTGAATATTTGTTGAATGCATCTCCACTTCCTATAGAAAAGACCATTCTCCTTAATATGAGAGAGAATGTTCTATATATTCTATTGAGTTTGGGGTTATAAAAATTTCTAAATATGTTATAAGTAAGAGATTATAAAATGATTGAATGAATTAGAAGAGATTGAATAATGACACCCTTGGAAATGAATTAATTGACATGTTTTGGAAATGAATTAATTGTACTTGAAAGCTAAACATAGTATGAGCAAGAAAAATTAATTAGACTGATTCTCAGGTTTGTGATATAATTAGGTGTAAGTTAGTGACTTTAACTTGTATTAAGGATACAGAAAAAAATGATGTTTTTGTTTCGATTTTGTTGGAAAAAAGATAAGTTTTGGATGTGCTAAATTCTAAATAGGTAGGTGGCATATATCAATATTAGGTGTTTATAGTATAATAAGTCTAAGTTTCAACACTGGAATAAGAATAGATATTTTGAAGTCATTTAAATACCACAACATTTTCCACCAAAACAACTAATGTTAGTGAGTGGGAAAAAAAAGAACAAATTTCATTCCAGGCTTAGGATATTAAATATATAATATAAACATGGAACATATTGAAAATGGAGAAAGCCAAGAACTATCAAATATCACTCTTGCCATATCAGAAAAACTGAGGAAACATTCAGACAATCAGAGTGATACCAAACACTAAACATGAGATAATTTTTAGCATTAATAAGAAAACTACAATGGGTTAAATATGTCAAGTATATTTAAACCACAGACATCAGAATAGGACAAAAAAAAATCTAATTTGTCATAATTGAAAACTATAAGGGAGAAAGTCACTCATTTGAGAAATCATTAATGGAAAAGAATAAAGCACTTAATCCTGCCTTTTCTTTATAAATTATACCACTTGGTAACAAATAGTAGCCAAAAACTAGAGGTTATTTTTATCGAAATATCTAAGTAAACAAATGAAAAAGAAAATTAAAGATCATCATTTTGTAATTCCAATAAATGAATGGAGCAGGGCAAAACATCTATTTGGAAAATTAGTATTTTGTTCACACCATAATAGGCAAAAGCACACTGGTCATAAACTTTAAAATAAAGGCTGATATTTTGTTCTCTTTCTTACAGCATCCCTGACTACCACTGATGTTGAAACTCAGAGTGTACTGCCTTTCAAAAGGAGACTGTAAAATAGTCTTGGTTATTTTCAAAGTGTTAATTCCTATAATAAAACACAATTTAGAGTGTCTCTTAATAGCTTAGAATCTCTCTCTCTCTCTCTCTCTCTCACACACACACACACACACACACACACATCACAGAAACACAGTGAAATTCATCTTTATTCTGGGATCTGGATTCAAGTTCAAATTTATTTTGTGTGTATCAAACAAAACCCTTTATAATGAGAAATTTTTTTTTTAAATCCCAGTTTCTGGAAATAATATACATGTCTTTTTGATATTTTTACCATTAGTCTAAGAATAAGAGTTATTTCAATAAAACTTAAAACTTAAGATTATCTAGTGATATGTATCAAAACTGTTCTATAGCCAATTGCCAAGCAAACTGACCAATATAATGGCATATGGCAGAGGCTACACAGGTCACTCATGCACTTGAACACATTACTGGGGAACTGGCATCTTATGTGGTTAATCAATAACTTCTTTATGCTCACTATGAAAAGGGTGTTAAGTAGTTATGCAACAAATATGATATTAAGCTGCTTGATATTTTAAACATATAATCAGATTTTTAACGTGACATTTCAAAAACAGAAATGGTTATTAGAAAAAGTAACTAATAAATGAAGAAATTCAGAGAATGGTACCTTCTAGAATATAGAACATTATCTATATTCATTAGCTTTCTCCAAATAGCAAACCTGTGATAAGAAACAATGTGGCTTCTAAATCAGGGGAAAATCATGATCTCCTATGGGACAGCCCAATAAGAAGACTCCATTATTTTCTCTCTTCAGCCTAATATGTGATTTCAATTATTATTGTGTAGCATTAGGTGGATAAATATAAGAACATATTACAATGGCAGTAATTACCCAGTTTATGGTCATTGAGCAAGATTTATTCTTTTGTTAGTGTGTCTTCTGTTTGCCAACAGTAGTTTAAAAATAAAAATTAAGTCAAATTACTCATCAACTCAGTATCATAGGCATTGGACTATCCAAAATTTTCTATCATATCTAAAAAGAATGATAGGTTTCTAATTGATTGTGTCAAAGAAAAAATATAGGTGCTCATCTTCAGCTGGAAGATATCCACAAGAGAACTATAAAGTCTCAATTTAACAGGATGTATTTCTCTTCCCTTTGTATTTATAGGTGCCATGACATCATAATGCTGGGAACCATCATGTTTATATGTTTTCAGTAAAGAGATAACTTACAGTAAGACTATTATACTGAAATATGACCATTAAAACTGACACAATAAGGAGATCCCTCATTTGGAACTAATTTGCTAAATGGTGGGGAGTTTCTTTGGGGTATTTAAACTAATGTGAATTAATTAATATAAATACACGTAAATGTGTGTGCCTAATAATTAATAATCCCAATGAAGAAAGAACTCAGGAGATCACAGATACGATCTGTGTATGCTTAACTGTGAAATTATATGATCTCCCAACTGTTCAATTGACATTTTAGTTCACAATAGTATTTTATAGAGTTGCATAAACATTGATACTTATGATATCAAATGTGGGTCTGGTCTATTCTTGTTACTTGTAATTTGCTATAATTTGAAAAATGTTTGTTTTTTCATGCATGTAATAAACTATATGCCACACATTGCAATTTCAAATGATACTGTGCATATTCAACAGGAAATAACACTTTTGAATTGCAAAAATCAATAAAAGAATAATCCACTTGTGTAGGAAACCAGAATTTAATGTCACTGTCATTAATATTTATGCTAAATGTCATCTAAATCAAAAGAGACATGTTAACACCAGTGTCTGAGTGTCCTAGAATTGCTTGAAACCACATTTCTAAGGATATATTTTGTTTTCATTGAAAAGCTTTCTGATTTCGGCTCAAATGTTTGTTGTTTTATTTGAAAGTGCTTTCTCATTTTTGTTCCAGATGTTCCTAGAGGAAACACAGAACATGGTGCATAAATGACAGAAATCAGCTGTAAGCATAAACTTCTTCATTCACTAAGTTGCTCTGACAAGATCTTCTGATGACTGAAAAGCAAAGTACTCTTTCCTCATGACTCTTATAGATCTCAGTGTCATATGCTTGCTGTGGAACACTTAACTTCAAATTTCCTCTCCTTACCCAATAAATACAGACTTCATGTTGTTTATACTTAAGAAGTCATTTTGGAATTCATTATGCAGTGTTTAAAAACAATTTGTTCAAAGAAAATACTATTCAGGTTTAAAAATAGTAGTGTACAGAATTGGGATAAAATATACAAGTTTTCAAAATTGAGAGGATATAATAAAATTCTTATAATGTCATTGTCATTAATGACAATGTAATTGAATACAAGCATGTATTTTAATAATATATTTACAATAAAGATAGTGGATTTGGGGTTGGGTTTGTGGCTCAATGGTAGAGTACTTGCCTAGCATGCATGAGGCACTGGGTTCCATTCTCAACACCGCATATTGATAAGTTAATTAAATAAATGTCTATCAACAAATAAAAAAATTAAAAGATAGTGGATTTGTATATTCTTCATAGTAATCAAGTAAATGTTTATCATTTTCTTTTTCTAGCCTTTTATATTCAAGCATTTACCTCAATGATAACACCGATGCTCAAAATAATTCCAAAACTCCTTTCAATATCTGTTTTAAAAACCAAGCTACTAGGTTCATAGAAAGCATACCCATACTTGTATTTTTATTATTCTTTCACCAAGTCTTTCCTAATAGGTCCTCACTGGTTTTGAAAAACTCAAATTTATACTGATTTAAAAACACAATCATAAGAAAGTTGTTCTGGCAGGGAGCACATTACTGTGAGGAAGTATGTGTACCAGGGCAAGTGCGTGGAATCAGTTTTGTATAATTTCCAGGATAACTGATGTCCTAAATGCTTCCTGAGCACCAGTCAGCATGTAGATTAGTGTGGTTCAAGGCTAGTGGTAAGCATAGCTTATGAGCTCCCCAGACTTCTCACCAAAAGCTCTCCCTTTTAATATAAAAGTGCAAGAAGAAATATATTTTATTACCCAGAAGTATTAAAAATAAATATATAAATCCAAATCATAGCCAGATCTTAGTCACTGTAATGGAATAGTGAGGTAAGCATTCTTTAGAGCAATCCCATTTTTTATACCACATTACTTTAAAAAAATTTTTCCTCCATAAAGTAACAGTATCCTCATGTTGTACAGGCATTTATCTCAAAATGAGTAAAGCATATTATGCCACTAATGTGTTTGTCTGATTTTTAAATTACCTTCAGCTGTTGGACATACTTTAAATGAGATTTGCAATATTTTGATAACTAGATTAGGGGAATTCTTTAGAATAGATTGAATTCTGTGTAGTGTGTCTTCTAAATGACAGTGATAAGTATCACATTTCCCTTGTGTGCTGCCCTTCAGTGGGAGGATCATTTACATTTTAGGTAGGGTGATAGGAACTGAAGATGTGGGAAGAATATAAACAAGGATAAATCCTGTTTCATAGAGCAGCTTACTAGGCAACTTTGATTCTTTATCTCTTCCTCCTCCCATTTTTGTCTTCTCTCTCTTCCTACTCAGATTTTTCTTTTTAGATAAAGCAAATTTGCAAACTTCTGACATCCACACTCAGGAGTTATATAAAAATAATTAAAAATAAGCTATAACTTAATAGTTGTTTCTTTGAGCTGAAAATACATATGATTTTTTTTTTTAATTTTTTATTGTGGGTTGTTCAAAACATTACAAATTTCTTGACATATCATATTCCACACTTTGATTCAAGTGGGTTATGAACTCCCACCTTCACCCCATACCCAGATTGCAGAATCACATCAGTTACACATCCATTGATTTACAAATTGCCATACTAGTGTCTGTTGTGCTCCGCTGCCTCTCCCGTACTCCACCCTCCCCCCTCCCCACCTCTCCCCTCCCCTCCCCTCCTCTCTCTCTACCTCCTCCACTGTATAACCCTGAGGGTCTCCTTTCATTACCATGCAATTTCCCTTCTCTCTCCCTTTCCCTCCCACCTCTCATCCCTGTTAAATGTTAATCTTCTTCTCCTGCTCTTCATCCCTACTCTGTTCTTAGTTACTCTCCTTATATCAAAGAAGACATTTGGCATTTGTTTTTTAGGGATTGGCTAGCTTCACTTAGCATAATCTGCTCTAATGCCATCCATTTCCCTGTAAATTCTATGATTTTGTCATTTTTTTAATGCAGAGTAATACTCCATTGTGTATAAATGCCACATTTTTTTTATCCATTCGTCTATTGAAGGGCATCTAGGTTGGTTCCACAGTCTTGCTATTGTGAACTGTGCTGCTATGAACATCGATGTAGCAGTGTCCCTGTAGCATGCCCTTTTTAGGTCTTTAGGGAATAGACCAAGAAGGGGAATAGCTGGGTCAAATGGTGGCTCCATTCCCAACTTTCCAAGAAATCTCCATACTGCTTTCCAAATTGGCTGCACCGATCTGCAGTCCCACCAGCAATGTACAAGTGTACCCTTTTCCCCACATCCTCGCCAGCACTTGTTGTTGTTTGACTTCTTAATGGCTGCCAATCTAACTGGAGTGAGATGGTATCTTAGGGTGGTTTTGATTTGCATTTCTCTGACAGCTAGAGATGTTGAGCATTTTTTCATGTACTTGTTGATTGACTGTATGTCCTCCTCTGAGAAGTGTCTGTTCAGGTCCTTGGCCCATTTGTTGATTGGGTTGTTTGTTCTCTTATTATCTAATTTTTTGAGTTCTTTGTATACTCTGGATATTAGGGCTCTATCTGAAGTGTGAGGAGTAAAGATTTGTTCCCAGGGTGTAGGCTCCCTATTTACCTCTCTTATTGTTTCTTTTGCTGAGAAAAAACTTTTTAGTTTGATTAAGTCCCATTTGTTGATTCTAGTTATTAACTTTTGTGCTATGGGTGTCCTATTGAGGAATTTGGAGCCCGACCCCACCGACTGTAGATCGTAGCCAACTTTTTCTTCTATCAGACGGCGCGTCTCTGATTTGATATCAAGCTCCTTGATCCATTTTGAATTCACTTTTGTGCATGGCAAGAGAAAGGGATTCAGTTTCATTTTGTTGCATATGGATTTCCAGTTTTCCCAGCACCATTTGTTGAAGATGCTATCCTTCCTCCCTTGCATGTTTTTAGCCCCTTTATCAAATATAAGAAAGTTGTAGTTTTGTGGATTGGTTTCTGTGTCCTCTATTCTGTACCATTGGTCCACCCGTCTGTTTTGGTACCAGTACCATGTTGTTTTTGTTACTATTGCTCTGTAGTATAATTTGAAGTCTGGTATCACTATACCGCCTGATTCACACTTCCTGCTTAGCATTGTTTTTGCTATTCTGGGTCTTTTATTTTTCCATATGAATTTCATGATTGCTTTCTCTATTTCTACAAGAAATGCCGTTGGGATTTTGATTGGCATTGCATTAAACCTATAGAGAACTTTTGGTAATATCGCCATTTTGATGATGTTAGTTCTGCCTATCCATGAACAGGGTATATTTTTCCATCTTCTAAGATCTTCTTCTATTTCTCTCTTTAGGGTTCTGTAGTTTTCATTGTATAAGTCTTTCACCTCTTTTGTTAGGTTGATTCCCAAGTATTTTATTTTTTTTGAAGATATTTTGAATGGAGTGGTTGTCCTCATTTCCATTTCAGAGGATTTGTCGCTGATATACAGGAATGCTTTTGATTTATGCGTGTTGATTTTATATCCTGCCACTTTGCTGAATTCATTTATTAGCTCTAATAGTTTCTTTGTAGACCCTTTTGGGTCTGCTAGGTATAGAATCATATCATCTGCAAATAGTGATAATTTAAGTTCTTCTTTTCCTATTTTTATGCCTTTAATTTCTTTCGTCTGTCTAATTGCTCTGGCCAATGTTTCGAGAACTATGTTGAAAAGAAGTGGAGAGAGAGGGCATCCCTGTCTTGTTCCAGATTTTAGAGGGAATGCCTTCAATTTTTCTCCATTCAGAATGATGCTAGCCTGAGGCTTAGCATAGATTACTTTTACAATATTGAGGTATGTTCCTGTTATCCCTAGTTTTTCTAGAGTTTTGAACATAAAGGGATGCTGTACTTGGTCGAATGCTTTTTCCGCATCTATCGAGATGATCATATGGTTCTTATTTTTAAGTCTATATATGTGGTGAATAACATTTATTGATTTCCGTATATTGAACCAGCCTTGCATCCCAGGGATGAATCCTACTTGATCATGGTGTACAATTTTTTTGATATGTTTTTGTATCCGATTTGCCAGAATTTTATTGAGGATTTTTGCATCTAGGTTCATTAGAGATATTGGTCTGTAGTTTTCTTTCTTTGAAGTGTCTTTGTCCGGTTTAGGTATCAGGGTGATGTTGGCCTCATAGAATGAATTTGGAAGTTCTCCCTCCTTTTCTATTTCCTGAAGTAGCTTGAAAAGTATTGGTATTAGTTCTTCTTTAAAGGTTTTGTAAAATTCTGCTGTATACCCATCCAGACCTGGGCTTTTCTTAGTTGGTAGTCTTTTTATGGTTTCTTCTATTTCCTCAATTGATATTGGTCTGTTTAGGTTGTCTATATCCTCCTGACTCAATCTGGGCAGATCATATGACTTAAGAAATTTATCTATGCCTTCACTATCTTCTAATTTTTTGGAGTATAAGGATTCAAAATAGTTTTTGATTATCTTCTGTATTTCTGAGGTGTCTGTTGTGATATTGCCTTTTTCATCCCGTATGCTAGTAATTTGAGTTCTCTCTCTTCTTCTCTTCGCTAGCATGGCTAAGGGTCTGTCGATTTTGTTTATTTTTTCAAAGAACCAACTTTTAGTTTTGTCAATTTTTTCAATTGTTTCTTTTGTTTCGATTTCATTAATTTCAGCTCTGATTTTAATTATTTCTTGCCTTCTACTTCTTTTGCTGTTGTTTTGCTCTTCTTTTTCAAGGATTTTGAGATGAAGTATGAGATCATTTATTTGTTGGTTTTTTCTTTTTTTAAGGAATGAACTCCAAGCAATGAATTTTCCTCTTAGAACTGCTTTCAATGTGTCCCATAGATTCCGATATGTTGTGTCTGTGTTTTCATTAATCTCTAAGAATTTTTTAATTTCCTCCTTGATGTCTTCTATAACCCATTGATCATTCAGTAACCTATTGTTCATTCTCCAAGTGATGTATGCTTTTTCCTTCCTTCTTTTATCTTTGATTTTCAGTTTCATTCCATTATGATCAGATAAGATACATGGTATTATCTCTACTCCTTTATATTGTCTAAGAGTTGCCCTGTGACATAATATATGATCTATTTTTGAGAAGGATCCATGTGCTGCTGAGAAAAAAGTGTAACTGCTTGATGTTGGGTGGTATACTCTATATATGTCAATTAGGTCTAGGTTATTAATAGTGTTATTGAGTTCTATAGATTCCTTATTGAACATTTGTTTGGAAGATCTGTCCAGTGGCGAGAGAGGTGTGTTGAAGTCTCCCATGATTATGGTATGGTGGTCTATTAGACTCTTGAACTTGAGAAGAGTTTGTTTGACGAACATAGCTGCACCATTGTTTGGGGCATAAATATTTATGATTGTTATGTCTTGTTGGTGTATGATTCCCTTAAGCAGTATGTAGTGTCCCTCTTTATCCCTTTTGATTAACTTTGGCTTGAAATCTATTTTATTTGATATGAGTATGGACACTCCTGCTTGTTTCCGAAGTCCATATGAGTGATATGATTTTTCCCAACCTTTCACCTTCAGCCTATGTATGTCTTTTCCTATCAAATGCGCCTCCTGTAGGCAGCATATTGTTGGGTCTTGTTTTGTGATCCATTCTACTAGCCTGTGTCTCTTAATTGGTGAGTTAAGCCATTAACATTTAGGGTTATTATTGAGATATGGGTTGTTCTTCCAGCCATATTTGTTTATTTCTGTTACTAAACATGGTTTGTTTTCCTCTTTGATTATTTCCCCCCCCTTTACTGTCCTACCTCCCACTGTTGGTTTTCATTGTTATTTTCCGTTTCCTCTTCCTGTAATGCTTTGGCGAGGATGTTTTGAAGAGATGGTTTTCTAGCTGCGAATTCTTTAAACTTTTGTTTATCGTGGAAGGTTTTAATTTCATCTTCCATCCTGAAGCTTAATTTTGCTGGATACACAATTCTTGGTTGGAACCCATTTTCTTTCAGCGTTTGAAATATGTTATTCCAGGATCTTCTAGCTTTCAGAGTCTGTGTTGAAAGATCAGCTGTTATCCTGATTGGCTTACCCCTAAATGTAATCTGCTTCCTTTCTCTTGTAGCTTTTAAAATTCTCTCCTTATTCTGTATGTTGGGCATCTTCATTATAATGTGTCTAGGTGTGGATCTCTTATGATTTTGCACATTCGGCGTCCTGTAGGCTTCTAGGATTTGGGATTCTGTCTCATTCTTCAAGTCTGGGAAGTTTTCTTGTATTATTTCATTGAATAGACTTCTCATTCCTTTGGTTTGGAGCTCTGTACCTTCCTGTATCCCAATGACTCTTAAGTTTGGTCTCTTAATGTTATCCCATATTTCTTGGATGTTCTGCTCGTGGTTCCATAACAGTCTTGCTGAGCTGTCTATGTTCTTTTCAAGTTGAAATACTTTGTCTTCATTGTCTGATGTTCTATCTTCTAAGTGTTCTACTCTGCTGGTAGTATTCTCCATTGAGTTTTTAAGTTGGTTTATTGCTTCCTGCATTTCTAGGATTTCTGTTTGTTTGTTTTTTATAACCTCTATCTCCCTGTATAGTTGATCCTTTGCTTCCTGGATTTGTTTGCGTAATTCGTTGTCGAAGTGATCTTTCATTGTCTGATTTTGCTGTTTAATGTCTTCCTTGATACTCCAGATCATTTGAAGCATGTATATCCTGAATTCTTTATCTGACATTCCATCTGCTGCAGCTGTTACCTCTTCTAAAGTTGCGTTGACCTGCATTGCTTGTGGTCCTTTCTTTCCTTGTCTTTTCATTCTGCTTGCGTATCTTTCCTGCAGGTGCGGGCGGCGGCTCTGCTCTCTCCTTTTTCCAATTGGGGTTTCGTGGCTACCACGCCGGCAGGTCACTGGGCCTGTTCTGGGAGCTGGCGGCAGCTCTGTTCTGCCCCTGCTCCGATTGGGGTGACGAGTGTACCACGCCAGCAGGCCACCGGGCCTGATCCGCCGGTCGGTTGCAGGTTTGCCTACCCTGCAGGCGCGGGAGGCGGCTCTACTCTGCCCCTACTCCAATTGGGGTGTCGTGACTACCCCGCCTGCAGGACGCTGGGCCTGTTCCTGGCACGGGCGGCGACTCTGCTCTGCCACTACTCCAATTAGGGTGGTGTTTGTACCGCGCCGGCAGGCTCCTGGGCCTGATCCGCCGGTCTGTTGTAGGTCTGCCTACCTTGGAGGCGCGGGCGGCGGATCTGCCCTGCCCCTCCTACCACGCCTGCGGACCCCTGGGCCTGATCTGCAGGTTGATCACTGGTCTGCTCACCCTGCGGGCACGGGTGGCGGTTCCGCTCCGCCCCCACACCAATTGGGGTCACGTGACCACCACACCGGCAGGGCCTGATCCGGGCGTGGCAGAAGGATCTGCTCTGCCCCTACTCCAGTTGGGGTGACGTGTGTACCACACTGGCAGGCCACTGGGCCTGACCCGCCAGTCTGTGACAAGTCTGTTTACCTTGCAAGCGCGGGCGGCGGCTCTGCCCTGCCCCTCCTACCATGCCCATGTACCACTGGGTCGCGGGTCTGCCCACCTTGTGGGTGCGGGTGGCGGCTCCGCTCCGCCCCCTCTCCAATTGGGGTCACGCGGTCACCACGCTGGCGAGCCGCTGGGCCTGCTCTGGGCACTGGCGGCGGCCCGGCTCCTCCCCTCTGGCTCGACGACAAATTGAGGAGACTCGGGTGACTGTGCCTCACCCCCCCTACCGGGAGACCAACTGCTTATGTCACCGCTGGTATTGATGAAGTTCTCTCCTCCACCGCTTTCTGCTGACATCAGATCTCTGCCATGTTGGTATCCTATGCGAATGGCAGCATTTCGTTCCCCTTGCCAGGCAACCAAAGCAACGGGTGAGTCATGACCAGCCCTCAGCAGGACCCGGACCGAGAAGCAGTTTCCGCGGGCTCCTAGCCCCTGGCCAGGGAAGTTCCGGGAGCCGGAACTCGGCCGCTCCATGCTCTGTGTAAGCTCCTATAAATGTAAGCTCCAAGAAGCAGTCCCCGCGGGCTCAGTTCCGGGAGCTGGAATTCGGCTGCTTAGTGCTTGGTGTATGCTCTGATAGGCGCAGGGTCCAAGAAGCAGCCTCCGCAGGCTCCGTAGCCCTGGGCCAGGGCGGTTCCGGGACGGTTCCGGGAGCCGGAACTCGGCCGCCCCGCGCTCGGTGTTCGCTCCGATAGGATCAGGTTCTAAGAAGCACCCAGGCGCTGAACCCTAGCAATCTGTCTGCAAGCCGCAGGCGAATTGCAGCCTGAAATTACCTGATCTATGGCTGAATGAGCTGCGGTCAGTCGAAAACAGGGGTGGTGACGTCAGTTTACTAACTTGGTGGCTGCTGGCCTCCTCTGTGGTCTGACCGGTGTGGAGAACCGAGATGGACCGCTTCCTTCCCCTGTCTCGAACCCAGAATTCAGCCCTGATTAAGGTGCTTGCGTGGCTGGCAGAAACTGCAGCGCTGTAACCCTGCATCTCTATCCCAGCGCGCTCTGCAGACTTTAGCCACGGGGCGATTTGCTGAATAAGCAGTGTTACCCTCCGTGCGACAAACCTCTCGCGTTTGAGTCCCCGTAGCCGATCCTCGTGTGATGGAAATCCTTCCTCCAGGTTCCGGAGCACCCCACTATTGCTGGAAATTCCTAACAAAATATCCTTTAGCCGTCCTGACTTGTCATACTCCCACACAGTGAAGCAGCACACGGGGACAATGCACTCCCCTCGCCGCCATCTTCCCCAACCCTCTACATATGATTATGAAAGAAAATCTGAGTTTATATCTGCATTGAATGCTTTGGCTATTCTGGGTCTCTTATTTTTCCAAATAAATTTCATTTTTTAAAAATTTCTATAAGGAATTATGTTAGGATTTTAATTAGAATTGCATTGAATCTGAATAGCACTTTGGGTAGTATGGCCATTTTGACAATATTAATTTTGCCTATCCAAGAGCATGTGAGATCTTTTCATCTTCTAATGTCTTCTTTAATTTCTTTCTTTAGTGTTCTGTAATTTTAATTATAGAGGTTCTTCACTTTTTTTGTTAAGTTGATTTCCAAGTGGGTTTTTTATTTATTTATTTTTTTCTATTGTGAATGGGATAGTTTTCCTAATTTCTCTCTCTCTCTCTCTCTCTCTCTCTCTCTCTCTCTTTTTCGAGAGAGAGAGAGAGGGAGGGAGGGAGGGGGAGAGGAAGAGGGAGAGAGAGAGAATTTTAGTATTTTTTTTTTTATTTTTTATTTTTTGGCGGACACAACATCTTTGTTTGTATGTGGTGCTGAGGATCGAACCCAGGCCGCTCGCATGCCAGGTGAGCGTGCTACCCCTTGAGCCACATCCCAAGCCCCCTAATTTCTCATTCAGAGGATTCATCACTGACTTTTCACACACATTTTGTTTTTCCCAAGTTTCTTCTTCTGAAAAATCACTTAAAATGGCTTAAAGTGTTGGAATAACTTTCAGTCTCAGCTAGCAGCTACTAGCAGCTCGGAAGTGCCTGAAATATCCACCTTCCTTCAAGCCTGACAGGAGGGCCTGCAGGATGGAGTGAAACCACATCCTCAGCACTTGTGGTTAGCATTGCCAAACTGCCCAGCCAGGAAACTGAGAGTCAGGGGCTTCAGGGCATGAAACCCCTGACTCAGTAAGGGCTAAAGACCCTTCCAGATTGCTTTCTGCCAAGACAGCGATATTTAGAGTTTCCTCACAGTGCGGTTAGGTTAGGCAGAAGACGATTGGCTTATGGATATTGTCTTATTTATGTATGATTGACAGGCACGCCCCACTCGAACCCTATAACAGTTGTGTGCATTCCAAACATAAACTGAGCCACTGGACAACGACCTGAGGCAGGTCTCCAGCCAGTTCTCTCACCAACTCCCAGAGTCTGTGTGTTGATTCCGCGTCTCTACCCCCTGAGACAAGGTAGCCGAGTGACCATCTACCACGAAGGGACTACGAAAACATTCATTAAAGAATGTGAACAAATTCATCTTTTGCTTAAATATAACATAGGAAAATCAACAGTTTTTATTCTACAAGTATTAACAATATAGTAGAAAGAATTTTGTATCTGTATTTAGGGTAAGCAATGCTGTATTGTTTTTATGAAAGTTGCAAGCAACAATTGTCTTTTAAAGTAATATAGTATAGATTGTTAAAAACCTGTAATTTGGGCTGGGGATGTGGCTCAAGCGGTAGTGCGCTTGCCTGGCATGCGTGCAGCCCGGGTTCGATCCTCAGCACCACATACAAATAAAGATATTGTGTCAGCCAAAAAATAAAAAATATATATTAAAAATTCTCTCTCTATCTTTCTATCTCTCTCTCTCTCTCTATCAAAAAAAAACCCTGTAATATTTTTCTGTTCAACATGATATTTCTCTTCAAACTGCCTGTTTTATTATTAATTTGTATGTATGAGCTAACTTAGTAGGTGATATAAGTATGTGCTTTTCTGATTCATTGATTTGCTCTTATAAAGATTTTATTTTATCTAGATAGAGCAAATAAATGCTTATTTAAATTGTTCTACAAATTTAATTAACAATTATGGATAGCAACATAACTTAAATGCACCAATTTCCAAGAAAGATTTATATAATTATTCCTGCCATATATGTTTTACATCATATACTTTTAAAAATTATGAACAGTTTCCTCATCCTCATACCCAGGATCATAGTTACAGCGTTTAAAATTAGTGTCTACCATTTACTTGGGTTTGTCTTTAGAGGTGATGATATTGGAAATGTTGAGAAGAGAATCCTTCAGTAGGAAAACAAAAAAGGAAGAGGAGGAAGAAGGATGAGAGGGGGATGAGAGGAAGAAAAGCAAGAGGAGACAGACTAGGAAATGAGGGAGGATGAGGTAAGGAGGAGAAGAAATAAAGAATCAAAGGAGGAAGGAAGGAAAGAGGAAGGAAAAAAGGAAATAAAGCCAGTATCTGCTTTTTGAGAGAAAGATAATTTCAGTCTTTAGTTGATAACCAGAGTAAAAATGTTCCCCTTTTTCTATTAGATTTAGTCATTCCTCTTTAGTAATATGCAATGCTCCTCCCATAGACAGTCAGTTTAATTAATAACTAGTAATACTAGCCTGAAGACTAAGATGCTGTCATCCAGGAAGTGTTAAATGCACAGCAAGCCCATGTGGACACAGTAAGTGCTGTCTGTTCAAGGGATCCGCTTACCTCCTAGCACAAGGAACATTCTTTCTTCATGTATCTGTGCTGTATTTACAAGTGTCCTAGAATTGGTATTGTTTTAACTAATGGTGAGTCTACTTAACTCAGTGGTTTCCACAGTTCGGCATGCTAGAACTTTTTGTGTATATTCAGATGATGGGTTCATGACTTAAAAATATTTATGGATATTACATATGGAAATTGCATTTAGAAGTTACAAAAGTTCTAAAGCGCAAAAAGAGAAACATCACCTGGTGCTAAGCACATAACATTTTAATTCAACTTTTCTAAAGAATGCAAACTGATAAACCTCTAATCTTTATGGACTTGGCCTGAGAAAATAAGATACATCTTAAATCTGTGGCCCAAAAATGACTCTTATTACTTTTATTAGAAATATTTAAGGTTATTTAGTTGTCTGAGGGTTAGAGCCTTAGAGAAAAAAAATCATTCCCAAGTAATTTTATTACTATCTTACATGAGATAAATGGGAACAAAACATCAGGCTAAGGAAAATAATTTTAATATTTCTCTAATAATCATTAGACTTAAATGCCTTTAAATCATTGTAGGTTTCTCATTTATACTCAAATACTTTTCTATGAAAAGACCTAGTTTTTTATATAAATGTGTAAGTGATTTTAAATCTCTATTTTTCAAAACACTGAAAATCTCTTACTAACATTAATTCTAACAAAAATATTTTGTATATGGCTAAATTATCAAGATGCTTTTTTATTTCTCCACATGTGGGTCAAACCCCACTTTCCTGAGGGAAATATTCTGACTTCCAATAGAATTATAAACAGAAGCTCATAACAGTGAGAGCCTCACTAACTAAGCAATTTGCAATATTTTAGTAGAGGGGTTAAAGTGTCAGAGTGACAGGCAAATGTCTTATAGCACATGCTCTTACAAAAAGGTACAGCTTACACATATAAATGGCCTCCTGTTATGCAACCACTAAAATTGACACACCAGAGACTTAATTTTGCTCTTGTTCTATATTGTAAATTATAAATGAAATGAATTCACAAAACCCAAATCCCATAAATCATTAATTTTTAGCCACATGACCAATGGAAAGTTGACAGTCATAGTTGTTTTTAGAATTTCAATGCAGGACAATATTGTGAAATATTTTTTCATGTAAGAAGGAACAGGAATCATTTTTACTGGAGGGGAGGTGAATTCAGTAATTATTATTCAAATTAGGACTCATTTATAAAAGCTCAAATGTAATGATTGCAGATAACACATTCATCATTCAGATTGAAAATATTTTATTACTCAATTAGTAAACATGTTACTCAGTATTACATTAAAAATAATAAATTATCCTGTGAGAATTATTATGCAAATATATTAGTAGAGTCAGCATATGATTATTTATGTTAGATTATACAGTATTATTTTCTCAAATTTCCTTTAAAATTTTTCCTTTACATTTAACTTTATATTTTATATAATTTTAGGTTCACAGGCAGTTGTAAGAATACATGAAGAGTAATCAGGTATACTCATCAGTCAATAGTAACATCTTGCCATAGAAACATACAATCCATCAACCTTACTAAAATTTCACAAGTTTTATATACATTCATGTTTGTGTGTGTCTGGGGATATGTATGCACATATATGTGTTCAGTCCTATAAAGTTTTATCATATTTGTGGATCCACATGACCACCACTATAATCAAAATACAGAAAAGTTATGTTATATTGCATCAATCTTGTTAATTTTTATAGCCATTTTTCCTTCTGCATTCCTACCTCCCACCATTTATAAAATCCTTAAAATCACTCTCTCTTCCCCATGTCTGTAACATTGTCATTTTAATAACTATTTCATTTCCTGTAATATAAATACAATCTTTTAAGAGTATTCTTTATACTCAGCCTAAGGCTGGATTTGTGTGATGCCAAATTTTTGAATTAACTTATAATTTCTATAAAGTATTTTGTGGGTGCCTTGGAATTTTCTATATGGACAATCCTGTCAGCTGCATGTAAAATTTCTTCATGTATCAATTTACAGTTACATGTATTTATTTTCTTATTCTTTTTTAAATTGCCTTGTTTAGAACTTCCGTAATTATGTGAAAAAAGAGAATTGAGTGTAAACGTCCTTGTTCCCAAAATCATTGACAAAGCATTCCATCTATTTATTATGTCAGCACTGTGCTTTTTGTAGATTAAGAAAGTTTGTATTGATGGTTAATATGTTGATTTTTTAAAACTAATTTACTTATTTTAATTAGGTATATATGACAGCAGAATGCATTTTGATTCATTGTACATGATTGAAGCACAACTTTTAATTCCTCTGATTGTACACTGTGTAGCATTGCACCATATCTGCAGTCACACATGTACCTAGGGTAATAATGTCCATCACACTCTACCATCTTTCCTGCCTCTATACCCCCTCCACTCCTCTTCCCCCTTTATTCCAATCAAAGTTCTTCCATTTTTCCCATGCTCTCCCGCATTATGGGTCAGCATCCTGTTATCAGAAGATTTGGCCTTTAGATTTTTGGAATTGGCTTACTTTATTCACTTAGCATGATATTCTCCAACTCCATCCATTTACCTTTAAATGCCATAATTTTATTCTCTTATAATTCTGAGTGATATTCCATTGCATATATGCCACAGTTTCTTTATCCGTTCATCTATTGAAGGGCATCTATGTTGTTTCCACTGTTTAGCTGTTGTGAATTGAGCTTCTATAGCCATCTGTGTGCATTAGCTACATTACTATAGTATGCTGATTTTAAGTCCTTTGGGTATGGAACAAGGAGAGGGATAACTGTGTCAAATGGTGGTTACAAAGTTTCAAAGGAATCTCCATCCTGCTTACCAGATTAGTTGTACCAATTTGCAGTCCCGCCATCAATTTATAAGTGGGCTTTCCCCCCCACAGCCTCACCAACACTTACTGTAGTTTGTATTCTTGATAACTGCCATTCTGATTGGTATGAGATAAAATCTTAGAGTAGTTGTGATTTGTCTTTCTCTAATTACTAGAGATGTCGAACATTTTTTTTTCATATATTTGTTGATCAACTGTATATCTTATTCTGAGAAGTGTCTGTTCAGCTCCTTAGCCCACCTATTGATTGGGTTGTTTGGTTTTTTTGGTGTTAAGTTTTTTGAGTTCTTTATATATCCTGGAGATTTGTCCTCTATCTGATATATTTGTGGCAAAAATTTGCTCCCAAAATGTAGGATCTCTCTTTAATGCATTGATTGTTTCTTGTGCTGAGAAGAAGCTTTTTAGTCTGAATCCATTCCATTTATTAATTCTTGATTTTATTTCTTATGCTTTAGGACTCTTGTTAAAGAAGTCAGGTCCTAAAATGGCATGTTGTAGATTTGGGCCTACTTTTTTCTCTATTAGGTGCAGGGTCTCTAGTCTAATTCCTAGGTCCTCAATCCATTTTAAGTTGAGTTTTTAGGATGGTGAGATATAGGGGTTTAGTTTCATTTTGGTGCATATGGATTTTCGGTTCCCTCACCACCATTTGTTGAAGAGGCTATCTTTTCTCCACTCTTGTCTAGTATGAAATAACTGTATTTATGTGGGTTTGTCTCTGTGTCTTCTATTTTGTAGCATTGATGTACATGTCTATTTTGGTGCCAATACCATGTCATTTTTGTTTCTATAGCTTTGTAGTATAGTTTAAGGTCTGGTATTGTGAAGTTTCCTGCTTCACTCTTCTTCCTAAGGATTGCTTTGGCTATTCTGGGTCTCCTGTTTTTTCCAAATGAATTGCATGATTGCTTTTTTTTTTGTAAGGAATTATGTTAGAATTTTAATTGAAATTGCATTGAATCTGTATAGCATTTTGGGTAGTATGGCTATTTTGATAATATTAATTTTTCCTACCAAGAGCATGGGAGATCTTTTCATCATTTAAGGTCTTTTCATTTTCTTTCTTTAGTGTTCTGTAGTTTTCATTGTGGTAGTCTTTTAGATCTTTTGTTAAATTAATTCCCAAGTATTTTCTTTTATTATTTTTTTGGCTATTGTGTTTGGGCAAGTTTTCCTAATATCTGCTTCAGAGGATTTATCACTAATGTATAGAAATGCATTTGATTTATGGGTATTGATTTTGTATCCTGCTACTTTGCTGAATTTATTTATTAAGGCTAGAAATTTTCTAGTGGAGTTTTTTTGATCCTCTAAGTATAGAGTTATATCATCCTAAAATAATGATAGTTTGAGTTCTTTTCCTACTTTATCCCTTTAATTTATTTTGTCTAATTGCTTTGGCTAGAGTTTCAAAGACTATTTTAAATAGAAGTGGTCAAAGAGGGCATCCTTGTCTTGTTTCAGTTTTTAGAGAAAATTCTTCCAATTTTTCTCCATTTAGATTGATTTTGGCCTTAGATTTTACATAGATAGCTTTTACAATGTTGAGGTATGTTCCTATTATTCCTAGATTTTCTGGTGCTTTGAATATGAAAGGTTGTTGTATTTCATCAAATGCTTCCTCTGCATCAATTGATATAATCATATGATGATTATCTCTATGTCTATTGATATAATAAATTATATTTATTGATTTCTTTATCTTGAACCAACCATGCATCCCTGGCATGAACCCCACTTGGTCATGGAGCACTATTTTTTAAATATGTTTTTGTATGCGATTTGCCAGAATTTTATTGAAAATTTTTGCTTCAATATTCATCTGGAATATTGGTCTGTGGAAATTTGTTGGTGTCTTAAAGTTTTCTATTTTACTGAATTATAAATTTTCAAAGTAGTTTCCAATCATCTTCTCTATTTCAATAGTGTTTGTCTTAATATTTCCTTTTTCATCACAAATTTACAAAAATTGAGTAATTGAGTTCCCTGTCTCCTTCTTTTTGTTAGGATAGCTAAGGGTTTGTCAATTTTATTTATTTATTCAAAGATCCATTTTTTGTTTTGTCAAGTTTTTGAATTGTTTTGTATTTTTCAATTTTGTTGATTACTGTTGTGATTTTTAATTATTTCCTGTCTTCTAGTATTTTGGTATATGTTTGTTTTTCTTTTTCTAGGGCTTTTAGATGGAATGTCAGGTTCTTTATTTGTTGATTTGTTTTTCTTTTAATGAATGAACTCCATGCAATGAACTTTCCTCCTCGCACTGCCTTTGTAGTGTCCCATAGATTTTGATAAGTTGTATTGGAGTTCTCATTTACTTCTAAGAATTTTTAAATATCCTCCCTGATGTCTTCTGTTACCCATGCATCATTCAATAGCATATTGTTTAGTCTCCAGGTATTGGAGAAGCTCCTATTTTTATTTTATCATTGAATTCTAATTTCATTTCATTACATTTAGATAGAATTCAGGGAAGTATCTCTATTTTTCCGTATTTGCTAAGACTTGCTTCATGGCATAACATATGGACTAGTTTGGAGAAGGATCCATGTGTGCTGAGATGAAAGTGCATTTGCTTCATTGATGGAGGGGGTATTCTATGTATGTCTGACAAGTCTGACTTGTTGATTGTATTATTAGGTTCTATAGTTTCTTTGTTAGTTTTTGTGTGGTTTATTTACCAAGTGGTGAGAGAGGTGTATTAAAGTCACACAATATTATTGTGTTGTGGTCTATATGATTCTTGTATTTGAGAAAGGTTTATTTGATACACAGAGATGCCCTATTATTTGGGACATAGATAATAATGATTTTTATGCCTTATTGATGTATGAATACCTCAAGTAGTATGAAATGACCTTCTTTATCCTTTTTCACTAGCTTTGGTTTGTAGTCCACTTTATCTTATATGAGAGTGGAAACCCCTGCTTTTTTATGTGATCTATGTGATGCTACATTTTTTCCCACCCTTTCACCTTCAGTTCTGTGGATGTCATTTCCTGTGAGATGAGTCTTTGAAGGCAGCCTATTGTTGGGACTTTTTTTTTAGTCCAATCTGTCACTCCATGTCTTTTGATTGATGAGGTTAGGCCATTCATATTCAGGGTTATTATTGAAATATTATTTGTTATTCCCAGACATTTTGGGTTTATTTTTGGTTTTTAATTTGACATGGTTTCTTCTTTGATTGTCCTTTCTTTTAGAGTAGTTCTTCCCTTTGCTGATTTTCATTGCTGTTTTTCATTTTCTCCTTCTGGAATATTATGCTGAGATTGGTCTCTAGTGCAAGTTTTCTCACTGTAATTTCTTTTGTTTATCATGAAATATTTTTATTTCATTATCAAATCTGAAGCTTAATTTTGCTGGATATAAGATTATTTTTGGCATCTATTCTCTTTTAGAGCTTGGTATATGTAATTCCAGGATCTCCTGGCTTTGAGGGTCTAGGTTGCAAAATCTGCTGAGATACAAATTGGGCTCCTCCTATGTGTGATCTGATTCCTCTCTCGTGGCCTTTAAGATTTTATCCTTATTCGGTATGTTAGGCATTTTCATTATAATGTGCCTTGGTGCAGATCTGTTGTAATTTTGAACATTTTGTATTCTGCAAGCCTCTTGTATTTAATTTTCCAATTCACTCTTCATGTTTGGGAAATTTTCTGATATTATTTTATTGAAGAGCTTGTACATTCCTTTGGTTTCACCTTCCTCTGTCCCTATAAATCCTAGATTTAGTCTTTTGATGTTATCTCATAATTATTGGATGTTTTGGTCATGGTTTATTATCATCTTCACTATATGGTCAATTTTATTTTCAAGATTATATATTTTGTTTTCATTATCTGACGTTCCGTCTTCCAAGTGGTCTAGTCTGTTGGTGATGCTTTCTATTAAGTTTTTTATTTTGTTTATTGTTTCCTTCATTTCAAGGATTTCTTTCTTTTTTTTAAGAATCTCTCTTTCTTGAAGCAATCTTTTACTACCTGTATTTGTTCCCTTATCTCTTTGTTGGTGTGATCAATGGTTGCCTATATTTGCTCTCTTATCTTTGTTGGAGTGAACAATTTTTTGCCTATATTTGCTCACTTAGGTCATTATTTAATTTGTAGCTCATTTTAAATATGTACATTTTGAACTCCTTCTCTGACATTTCATCAACTTCACTGCCCATGTTTCTATTATAGTAGCACCTTGGTTTGTTTGGGGCACTTTTTCCCCTTGTTTTTTCATATTGTCTATGTGTCCTCCTTTCTTGCAGTGTGGATCTAAGGTATTAGAGTTTTTACCTCATAATTTTGTAGAGCCTCTGCAGATTGCCTGTACCTTACATTTGTGTTGGGCTTCTAGACCTCAGCCAGTGTCCCAATTAATGCTACTGCAACTAAAGGTAGTGGTGGCAATAATGGAAATAACTCAAGATCTGTGGGGTGTCCAAAGATGGATGCAATCACTTTCAGAGTTGGGGCTGAAAGTGTGGGCTGCCTGTTCAGTGATGCATCTGTCTTCAGTCCCTATCTGTTGTCCCAAGGTCAAGGCTACCGCATGGGGAGAGGGCTTGTTTATGGCAGTCCCCAAGATTGTTTATATTGAATATGTATTGGATTTTGTCAAATGCTTTTCTTCACATAATTTTTCCCTTTTTAGCTTGTTGTGTTAAAATACATCAGTTAATTTCCAAAAGTTGAAATTTTTATGCATACCTAGAACAAATCTCTTGTAATCTTGATGTATAATTGTTTTTGTTCATTGATAGATTTGAACAGTTATATTCTGGTGAGGATTTTGTAACTCAGTATATAAGATGTTCTGGTTTGGGTTTTCTATCAAGACAATACCAATTACTATCATAAAATGAGTTGAAAGGTAATTATTCCCTTTGTATTCACTAGAAGAGTTTGCATAAAATTAGTTGAATGTTTCTTTCACTACTTTGAATACTTCTTCAGTAAAACCATCTGAACTTACATAATTGTTTATTAGGAGTTTTAAATTACAAATTAAATATCTTTCATTGTTATAGAATTATTCAGGTTGCCTATTTCAATTGGTTGAGTTTTAGTAATTTGTGATTATACAGGTATCCATTTTTTTATTTAAAGTTGTCATATTTATGAGCACAAAGTTATTTACATTTTGCTTTTAATACCTTTAGGGACTTCAGAATCTATGGTTATATCCCAGTTTGTTCCTGATATTAATAATTTATGTCTTTTTCTTTCCCCTTTGTTTAGCCTTGCATTATCAATTTTATAAACATTATTGATTTATTTGAAGATCAGCATTTTGGTTCATTGAGTTTTTTTCCTCTAAATTTCTATCATTTCAAAAATATTATATAAATGGAATAACATGTAATGGAATTAATTTCTTCTAATGTGTCCATTACTTCCTTCCCTCTGTTTTCTCTGGATTTATTTTCTTATCTAGGTGTTTTTTTTTTTGTTTGTTTGTTTTTGTTTGTTTTGGTGGAAACTTACATTATTAAACTGAGACTTTTGAAGGGTAAATGCTAAATGCTATATATTTTCCTCTCTGCACTGCTTTAATTGGAGCTCATATGCCTTAGTATTCACATCAGTCAGTTTAAATTATTCTATCATTTATTTTTAGGTTTTCCCTTTGAGCTATGGATCACTTAAAATTATGTTAATTTCCAAGTGCATACAGAATTTTTATGGCATTCATTTTATTGATTTTTAGTTACATTCAACTATGATGAGAGAATAGAATAGAACCTGCATGATTTCAATTGTTTTAAATTTCTTCATGTTTTTATGGTCCAGAATATTCTCAGTCTCAGTGAATATTTCCATGAGGGCTTGAAAAGCATATGCACTATGCTGTCAGTTGATGGAGTTTAATAAGCTTTATGTTGGTTCAACCATTTTCTTTCCAGCCACAAACTAACTATATGCTTAGTGCTTAATTTTTACTCTACAAAATGAAAATATTTTATTACTTAACATAATTTTTGTGGGGATCATATGAAATAACATTTAATAGTTGTTTGTTAATAAAAATGTACCAACCATATAGATAACCATTATAACCTCTGCAATGAATGTTATGAAATGAATACACTTACCTTTGGATGATTGTAGTTCAATTTTGTATATTTAAAAAATGGTAGTTACCATTTGAGGTAGGATTGTAAAAATACAAATGACATATGCTTAGCTTCATGTTACAAAAATATAAAAATATGATATTTGTGCCCCATGTACTTCTTAGTTTTCATGAATTTTACATATAAACAAGATAAAATAGATAAGACTGATCTGTACTTTAAAAGCTATAGAGATAATGATTCAACAAATATTTTATAATTCCATTTTGTAACATTAAAAATTTAACAACTCATCAAATATCCTCATTAAGGAAAGCTACTTATATCTTTATTTAATATATTGTCTTTTGGTTTTCCTTGTCCTCCCTCTCTACTCTTCTCATAAATCTATTTTTTACTCTCTCAATTAGTTTTCCATTTTGAAATAGAGTTGAAATATTTAAACACAGAATATTGTGTGGCATCCTAAAATTGACTCACTACAGTCAAAGATAAGAGTTTCTCAAACTATCTCTGGTGAAAGACTGATACTTGATTTTTCTGATGAATTGATTATTGACATGCATATTACTGCCTATAACTAGAAACCAATTCCCACATAACTCACTATGAAAGGTTTAAAATACCTAAATTGCTCTGCAAGCTATTTAATAAAACATCAAATATTCCTTAACTTTTCTTTTATTTGTTTAGTGTAAATGGTTAATAAACAATTTGTACCAGAAGAATCATTGATCTAGCCTTCGGTAGCTCATGAGATATGATGTAAAGACTTGCATTTGTTAAATATAAGAACATTTCCAAATAGCATAGAGTTAATAGGAATTTCAGTGTTCACATGTGCCTAACCACTGGGTACCCTAGAAAGATTTTCAAGTTTTCTCTAGGCATCTAAGCTATCAAAGTTGGTAAGTAACTTAAATGTAAGCAGAAACATTAGAATGTTTTTTGCTACAAAGAACAGGATTGCAGAGCCTGAATAATGGTAGGGTGGACTTAGCCAATCCCTAAAAAACAAATGCCGAATGTCTTCTTTGATATATGGGGGGACTCAAAACAGAGTAGGGAGGAAGAGCATGAGAAGAAGATTACCATTAAGCAGGGATGAGAGGTGGGAGGGAATGGGAGAGAGAAGGGGAATTGCACGGAAGATGGAAGGAGATCCTCATTGTTATACAAAATTACATATAAGAGGATGTGAGGGGAAAGGGAAAAAAAGAGAGAGAAATGAGTTACAGTAGATGGGGTAGAGAGAGATGATGGGAGGGGAGGGGAGGGGAGGGGGGATAAGAAGGGGATAGGAAAGGCAGCAGAATACAACAGACACTAGTATGGCAGTATGTATAAATGTGGAAGTATAACCAATGTGATCCTTCAGTTTGTACACGTGGTAAAAATAAGAATTCATACCCCATTTGAATCAAATGTATGATATATGATATGTCAAGATCATTGTAATGTTTTGAGCAACCAATAAAAATTATATTATGTACATATATAAATATGACACAATAAAACCCACTATTCTGCCCCACCAAATAAATATAACATAGAGTTGTTTAGAATATTTTTTGGTGATCATGTAATGAACATGTATCTTGGAAATTTTGTGATAAATAGGGACTTATCCAGGTGTGAAGATTTGAAAAATCTGAATCTCTGAGGTGTATTCTTACTCTGTTATGTAAGTAATAGAAAAGATTCTCACTGAGAAGTGAGTGTAAACTAACTTATAAATACCCACATGGCTCAGGGATCTTGACAAATTAGTAGAGCTTGACCTTCAGTGACTGCTTTGATTTTTTTTTCTTTCATTTTTGTGGTTCTGGGGAAGGAATCCATGACGTCATGAATGCTAGGTAAATGATCTACCACTGAGCCACAGCCTCAGTCCAGTGACTACTCCAATGCTACTCAACTGAGAAGTGTTATTTCTCAGAGTGTCTAACCCGTGGAAAGCAAAATTAACACACTGAGAGAGATTAAACCTATTTCTGATCCTTGAGATTTCTAAGATTTCTGCTGTTTCACAGATTAAATTGTTAAAACAGAGTATATCTTTATAAAAAATATAGTACTGATGTGATCTTTTCTAATTTTCTGTAATAGAAACTTCCCTGAGCATGGAGGTGTAGTGGAATGCTTTCTAGCACGAGCACATCCCTGGATTTAATCCCCAGTACTGAAGAAAAAAAATCAAAAGCAATAACAAAAACTACTAAATCATAATGGTAGTTGCTCATTAACTATATGGTTGTCATATTGCAAACAACTGTATAGGTAATGAGCAACTACTATTATGATTTAGTGACTGCAAATACTCATTATGATTTCTGGCAATAAACTCAGAATAAATCCAAAAATGCGAAGTCATTTGATAATATTTAAGAAAAAAAGTGTTGCTAGATATACAGGTGTATATATATATATATATATATATATATATATATATATATATATATGAGTTTGTCAAACATTTTACTCTTACTGTTATCATTCTGTTACATCCTTTGGTATATAATTTTTAATTTGCCAAATAAAATGAAGATAAAATATGCAAGATCATAGAAACCTCAGTGTTCTATTCCATATTACTAATTTTATCCTATATTTATATATTAACTTCATTCTAATTTCATTAGGAACTTTTAAAAGCTTATTTATCTATCTCTCTCTATTTATATATATATATATATATATATATATATATATATATATATATATACATATATATAATTTGCTTAGTTGATTTTGTATCTTTCATCTCTTACACCTTTTAATTATTTTTCTTCTTTTGTAGTTTATGCTTTTGATCAGCAGTTTTCATGTACTGACTAGTGAACTCTCATTATTTGTGAAGAGACTTTCTTGATTATGTTACCAACTTTACATAATGTGTTAAATATGGTTTGGATGCATCTGTCTCTATTATCTATCAAATTTTAGAAGTTATTGAATGCCCATATATGAGTTCATTTTCTTTGCAAATTTTAAATGTAAATAGGCATTATAATTTAAAATCACCAAAAAATCATCTAAATTATAGTTCTAAAGACAATAAGACCGTAAAACTTAAAAGTAGGAAAGCTTTTAAAAGTTTGGGTGGGGAGTACAAAGCACTTTGCTAATCTCAGTATCTTAAATAAACATCAGAAAGGAACAAACAAACAACAAACACAAAAGCAAGTGCTCAAATGTCCTGGGAAGTTTAACAGAATAAAAGTAATAGAAAAGAACATTTACTTCACTTTATATGACTATGTTAGCTGTACCTATTAGAAGATATGAATTCTTAAGAGGATTTTTAAAATTATTATTAATTTCAAAACAGTTTATTATCACTGCATGATACAGGTTTTACAACAGATATATGACAAAGCTTTACTTCAGTCATTTGGATAGTAGAACTGATCAAATGAAATTCCCCAAAATGCTTACTGTTAATCCTGATGGACTATGTTTTCAAAGATGACTTCACAAATGTTCAATATAACCATATTCAATTCATGGGTTTATTCATTTCAGTTCTTGAGAATCTATTTTATACTTTATTCAGTTTATGTTTCAAGTTTCCACATTTTGTAAGCACATTTCTGAATCATCTGACATAAGTCTGGAATGATCTAAATTGTAGACACACAATATGGACACTTCCAAGTAAAATGATTATAAGATTCTTGACTCTCTCTAGTAACGCAGGTAATTCATTGAAGACAGTTGAAACACAATACACATCCAGGAAAAGAATAAAGTGGTAGGCAAAATAGTTTACAAAGAAAATAACAAAAAGTTTGTAGTCTTCAGTGAGGCCTAATGGTCCCTTCAGAGTTAGATTTTAATAATGTTTCCCAACATGTGGTCAAGATGAATTTTTATTTTGTCAGATTGTGAGAGAGGGTTCAACATTTTGCTTCAGAAAAGCAATGACAATAGCATTCACCAGTCAGATAACAAACCTAAGTTGTCTCTGCACATACCCCAAAGTCCTCTGAGTGAATGGAGTTGTAACTTCTGTTAGAGAGCTACTGGATATGAAGGGTTCTCTTCCATTCCTTAGGGTTTGGAAGCTGAGCACTTGTCCCTCTATTTTCTGCCTCCTGAATTTCTTCCTAATGAAGAAGAGTGTGGAGAGGGATAAATCATGTGACCAACCTCTTATGATTTCTTTCTTTTGGAGTATCTGATCCTCACTATGCCAGTGTTTCACTCCACTGAGTTGCCAGCTTATAGGAAAAGGATCCAGGCCAACAGAAGACCAGTAGTTGCTTGGATCCATATGACACTGGGAGAAAGAGGTTAATTCAGAAGGCAAACACCAGGATAAATGTCTAAATATTTATATTATTTTATCTTTATCTCCTTTGATATAAGTTCTAATTTTGTTTCATATATGCAAAAGGAAGATAAGTGAGTTACTAATTTGGCCCCTCAGGTCCTAGCAAAATGGAGATTAAACAATTGAGATCCTTCTGTCTTCCAATGCCACATGTTCATTCTCTAGGAAGAAATAAGGATGCCACCTCTTTGGCTGTTATCAGCAGGTAGGATAGAAATGCTAACTTTATACCAGGATCTATAGGCTTCTTGGCAATTTTAAATGACTGTTGTCACAAGGTCATTCCCTATATCTTGGTTCTCATAACAGTCTACTCATAACTATGTGTAGTGTATGTTCTTGCTGGAAGTTAACTACAATATAAATAGCATAACCAAGAACAACATAAAGTGTGTAACAAACAAATAAATCTAAGTTGTCTATGCTATAATATATATGTCACATAAAGAAGAGATAAATGTAAGGTATTTTTTCTTAATTTTTTTTTGTTTTTGCAGTAGAATTGAGCATTCATATATTTAGAGCTAGAAAATATCATAATATTTGCACTTTTTAAAATCAGTACCTTCTTGTATTTATTTACACCTAAGTTTTCACAATTTGGTCATTTGGCTTTGTTGGATTGATATCTTCTCTATAAAAGTTTATCATTTTTGGTTAAAGCAATGTGCTCTCAACTTCTCATCTTCCATTCTATCACATGTATTTCACTTTTAGCTCTCTTATAAAATATAAAGCCAATCATGCTCTATAATGTTCATAGCTTCTTTTCACTTACAGAATATTGTTCAGACTCTTCAGTTTCTTCGTTACCTAGCCCATAAATGCTTGTAGGAACTATGCTCCTTCATTTTAGTTTCACAACTTTTTCATTAGTTTCTGCAATTTGGTCTGGTGTAGTCATTGAACATCCCTGTTTAGCCTCATTGCATAGCTGTTTGGTCCACATGGAATATTTGCTCCTGCTAAACTGGCTGGAGAACACCTAATCATAATACCAGTCAGCACTCTTCTTTATAAAGCACTTCCTGGACTTTCCCAAGAGAGTGCTAATAACCCAATGCTCTGGCTTCTACTGCTTCCTACCAGCTATTCTATATCATATTTTAATTGTGTGCACAAATATTTTTCCTCATTTGAATAACTGAAACATGAGCTCTTTAAAATCATTTACTTCATATTTATTTATTTATTTTTAATGTTACAAATAATACGAGACTGAACAAAAGGCAGGGAATGGGGAGAAATTATTAATGATCAGAGTAATACAAAGTAAATAAGCATCTTGTTGTGGAGAGTAAATTGGGGCTTTCTGAGAAGAAATATCAACTTCACATGGTCTCACCCACTGACTTCTTTCTCTCCTTCATTCATTTACTCAGCAAAAGTCTGCCCATCACAGAAAAAGAGATTAAGATAGAACTCTTAATTTTCCATAAGAAGAGCATTGTGTTTATTGATATCATTTTATGAATAAAAAGATTTCACTATGAGCAGTAGTTGGTCAGAAATGATTTTTATTTCATATGTGGAAATTTACTAATACATTTCATTATATATCCTACAATGTAAAAAAAAACAGCTGAGACATGAATAATATTTATTGAACATTGAGGAACCTCAGCATTTTAAAATTAATTGGGGTCTTTTAAGTTTGAGGAAAATACAATTAAGGTAAGTCATCATTTATAATTCTATTGCAGAAATATGCTACAGATGTCTGGAGTGCTTTGTGGTAATATGCCTGCCCTTACAAGCATTGGCAAAATCAGCCTTCTGTTTTGGAGAGATGCACCTGCCAGGAATGTAGAGAATAGAAAAAGGAAACACAAGACAGGGCAGGAGTCTTTTCACACTCATTGAACACAACCTTGTTCAATTTGTATGATAATAAATGTCAAACCAAGCTTTGAAATCTTGTTTATGGATCCCAAGACTTTGAAACCCATGTGCTATTTTTATCTCTTCTATGATCAATGTTTCAGGAAAAAAATCTTAAATGGTACACCCGGTGATAGAATAGATTGGAGTCCATGGATTCTGATTTCAAAAGAGTGAGCTTCTGTCATAATGCAAATCATGCAGTGTAAAGATTAGAAACAAGATTAGGAGAAAAGTGAGACATATACAGACCAAAAAACAAAAAAAGAAAAGAAAAGAAATACCTTTCATGAATTCCACATATATATGTCTGAGAAAGAAGTACAAAAATTCTTAGTGGAAAAGCAGAGAACAGAGACTAGAATATCATTTGTTAGTTATAAAAAGAAGTAAAATTTTAAAATGAAAATGTAAGTATGATTATTCAGGCATCACCAATATTTAGGATAATAATGTTTATGAATATACTATAATGATAAAGATCATCTTGCTTAAAGAAATATCTGCAGAAGACACATGCTTCAAGATAATATGCTTAATACAAAAGCATTGCAAAAAGCATGAAAATTAGTTCTAAAATTTATCACAATTATTCTGAAAGTACTAAAGCCCCTTTTCTGAGTTAATATTTCAGAGTATGCATTGGGGGACAATGCAAGAAGGGAGAAAAGCTAAGAGAACACCCTTCATGCTTTCAAAAAAAAATTGAAATTACTAGGAGCCTGAATGGAAGGGCATGGAGGTTTCACAAAAATTTAAAGAAATTGAGATAAGGAAAACAAAGGACTGGAGGTTTTACTTAATTTGTGGTTCAATTAATTGGTTTGATATTTTGCAGAATACAAGATTGAATACTGACTCTATAATATGATGCATTATGCTCTAATGTGCAAACCATATCTTATTTTAAAAATATGCTAAAAGTCATTTATACTTGTAGGGAAAGTATTCTGAATGAACAAATATTCTTCATTTATAGTATTGATTGTAAAGTATTAACTAGGTATAAGATGACATATTTGGATACAGGGAAAATAAATACATGGGTTCAAAATAAAAACTGTATTCAGAAAATTAATGCAAAAATTTATAAAATTATAAGGATATTTTGATAATCACTCAAATAAAAATGTCTATTAGAATATAGAATATAATTTGGGTGTTTATATATCCCTATTAGGTTAACTAAAGGAATATCTGGATTTTTTAATGAAAATTTTGAAAAAAAAATAGTCTGTGGGGATATATGTGCATTGTAAGCACATGTCAAAGCAAGTTTACATTTTTTTAAATTTACTTTTTAGTTTAGTTGGACAAAATACCTTTATTTTGTTTACTTATTTTTATGTGGTGCTGAAAATTGAATCCAGGGCCTTGCTGTGCTAGATGAGCGCTCTACTCCTGAGCCACAACCGCAGCCTAGGAAGGTTACATTATAACGACCTCATTTGTCATAGGAAGAGCCACTTATTTTATCACTTTTAGTAGACTTTTGGTCTCTCTGTTCCTTGGAAATAATTTGTGATAAGCAGTCTTTCACAATGTTTATGAATGTAAGCACTGATGTGTGACTAATCTGAAAATTATCTCAGGTTTTATTTGTCTCTCCTGATATTTTGAGTCAAAATTCAACAGTGTTAAATTAAAAAACTTAAAAGAAAAAAAGAAAAGAGAATTTAATAACATTAACTATGTATACTCAAGGAAATGAAAAAAAACCTTCATAGGAGAAAATAAAAATGATTTCAAAGGGAAATGACAAGAAATATAAAAGTTTTACAGAGTATCAAATGAAGAGTCAGTTGAGGGAAAGTATGCATAAAATCCATAATAAAATTAGGGAAAATCTTTAAAAATATTAAAAGTAAAGAAATGAAATATGAAAAAATGAAAAACACAAAGATATTAAAAAAAAAAAGAAAAGAAAACATAAAATTTAGGACTTGCTTTTGGAATTTATGTAGAAATTCAATTTGATTTCCTCCTTGTTTCCTTTTATTACATTCCTCTTCCTCTCTCATTGGAACTACGCCACTGTCTTTAATTAGGTGTTATATATTTAATCTACACTTAGGACTCTTTTTTCCTATGATCTAATATGCAAAATTTATAAAACATTATTGGTGTTTTTAAGTGTCCATGAATGATAACAAATTGTATGTATTGCTTATCAGTTTGATTTCCTCACTCAACACTTAGATTTTAAAATATATCTTCTCAAATACATTAAAAAATGTAATCTATATAGTAAATACAATCTATGTAGCACATTAGATTTAACTCTTGTGCAGTACATATTTTTCCAGACTTTTATATATATAATATATAAAATAATTTTCTTTTCTCACATATACTCTGATGTCACATACATGATTCATGAGTATCCATGAAACTTTCTTTCTGAAAGTAAGTTTGCTGGGGAAGCATATTTTTATATTTTCCTAATTTTTTGCAAAAGTGTCTGCAAAAATAATTTACAAATCTAACAATACAACTAGAAATGGAGGTAGAGTTCTATTTCTTCCAATCTTTTCTCTAATCATTGCTATGAAAGTTTTAATTTTTGCCTATATTAATGGATGAGAAAAAATGTACCTGATGGTTTAATGTTCATTTCCTTGATTGTTAATAAGTTCAAATATATTGAAACACAGGTATTGGTCAAAAATAAGTTATATTCAGTGAAATAATGCTTTTTAATTTTCTTTTTGATTTGTAGAAGCTATTTTCATATTCTCAGTACAACCGTTTTCTTTGTTTTATGAAATACAATTATCTTTTCCTAGGCTCTTTTTACATTTCTATTGCATTCATACAAAGTTTTAAAATTTTTGATCTTAAATGTAGTCTAAAATGTGTTTTATATTTTGATATGGTCTTACTCATCAGTCATTTTCAGGTAATGTTTAATAAGGTTTTTCCTGGTGCTACAAAATTATGACAAGTTTTTCTTAATATATCCAGAATTCAATCAAATTTAATAATGATTTTATGTGTGGTGTAAACTCAATTGGTCCTGTATGTGTGGTATGACATAACTCAATTGGTTCAATGTCAGAGAGTGAATGTCTTTTTCCTAATGCTTTACTATTGTACTTTTAAATATAGCAAGATTGTAGAAATATTTATGCTTATTTCTACAGTATTAGTTCTGTTCCATTGAATGATGTGTATAATTCTGTATTAGTGGCCATGCTATTTCAATTCATACAGTTTTATAAGCATTGTGATATATGGTTGTGATAGTTTGTCTGTTTTAGTTATTTTTCAATGTTTTTTTTTCACTACCATATGAATTTAAAATAAGTTTATGACTTCTTTGAAAGATATTATTATGATGAAAATTACAACAGTTTTATCAAGAATTAAGATTTTATGAGTTGCTTTTTTATTTGTAGGTATCTAGTATCTCTGTCAGAATATTTAGGTTATATTTTATGGACAATTTTATAAATATTCAATTAATTCTTGCACATTTTTTTCAATTTATTACATAAAAACTTCTGCACGTTTTGAGTGCCAAATATTATCAATAACATCCTTTAAAATATTGCACTTTCCATGGTTTACTATATACGATTTATAATAATCTCATGCATTTAACCTATGTGCATAAGTCTTGTTAAATGCATTATATTACAAATCGATTCAGATTTTCTCAAAAGAAAATGTGATGGACAGATTGATTTTTTAGAAAATTATATTGCTTGCAAATAATATAACTTTTCAATTTATAGGTCTCGTTTCTTTATGTAGAAACTGCATTATCCATAGCATCTAATGATTAAATAACAATGATGTGAGGGATTTCTTGGTTGATTCCTGATATTACTGACAATGCCTTTAAATATTCACTTTATGTTTGGTAAATATAATTTATGAGGTTAGAAAATTCCTCCTCTAGTTTATTTTGATAAAGCATTTGCTTTTTCAAATCATAAATGTTGAATTTAATAGAATCTCATTTCAAATTTATGAGACAGCTATTGCCATTTTTGTCTCTTAATTGACAATATTTATATTTTCATGTGTCAACCCAATATGGACATAAAGTTTTAAAATGCATTATAGACTCAATTTGCTAATACTTCTGGGAAAAGGACATTTTTTTCTATCTAAAAATCATAATATCAACATAATTTACTCATTTTATTCTATATTATTTTGGGATTATAGCCATGCTACCTCATACATAAGTTTCTTGTAGCTGGCATAGAAATTGTCACAAATTAGGTGGCTTAATTTTTAAAAAATATATTTCATCACAGTTCTGGAGGGTAGAAATCTAAAATGAGGGTGTCATCTGGACCACACTCCCTCTGGAAGATCTAGGGGGAAATTCCTATCTTTTCTCTGCCAGCCTCTGCTAATTATAGAGAGTCTTCAGTGTGCCCATGTTTGCAACCATATCACCCTGATTTCTGACTCCATTATTACATGGTCTACCCTGTGTCTATAACTGCTGATTCTATGCTGCAGTCTCCCTCTTCTTTCTCTTATGAAGACACAATCATATAAAATATCCATATTTCTATAGTAGGTTATATGTTAAGGTCTTAGATTAACATAAAATTTTGGAGGACATTATTCACATACTATCTCTCTTGAAATTAAACTTCTTTGTATCAATTAATTAAGCTGTTTGAATTTTCATAAAGTTTAAGTAAACCACCTGAGTTGGGGGCATTTCTTGAAAAAAGAAAAATATTTTTAATAGTCTTTTCTGTGTATGTATTTTTCATTTTTTCTAAACATTTTGAAGATATAGTTTTCTTCAAAAATTATTTTATTTTCACTTTCAGAGTAAGTAGTACAATTTATTTTATCATGGTTACTTTGATGATTTTTGTGTTTATCTTTGCTGATTTTTCAGTGTTTGTTCCAATATTATTCCATATATATATATATATATATATATATATATATATATATATATAATCAGTTTTAGTCAGTGTTTATCTTCTGCAAAACATTTACTACTCTTTAAAAAACAGTTTTATACAGAAGATGGCGGCAAATAGAGTGCATCACCCCCATGTACCGCGTCACTGTGCAGGTGATTAATGAGTTAGAACGACCAAAAGCTATCTTGTTAGGAATTTCCAGCAAAATTGGGGTGCACTGAAACCTAGAGGAAGGATTTCCATCACCGAGGACCAGTTACTGAGTCTCAACTGCAAGTGAACTGTGCGGCCAGAGATCCAGGTTGATTGATCCGCGGACCGCCCCGCGGCTAGAGAAGGTGGGGCGCTGAGAAGCGGCCAGAAACACAGAGATATGGTGCTGCGGATTCTGTAGAGTCCCACAGGCTGTGCCCTCACTGAGCTCCGGCCTGAGTTTGGGGTTTGAGACGGGGGAAGGAAGCGGTCCAGTTCTGTCCCCCACACCGGACAGTACACCAAGGAAGCCAGCGGCCACCATCTTGGAGAGCTGACGTCACCATCGCCAGTTTCCGACAGATCGCAGCAATAGAACAGGTGTGTGTTATTCAGCCCATCTCCCATACAGTGGGGAATTCACATAAAATCTTTCCTCGGCTTCCCGGGGGAGGGATTATCAGAGTGAGCATGAATAGAGGCGTGGGGAAAGGTAAAGGAACCTGACCTCCAACTCCCCCTCCCATCAGCAGCGAAAATGAAACCTGTCTTGCCAGCTCTGGGGGAGTGGCAAGCGGAAGGAATCAAACAATAAGGTGCTGGTTCCCAATAGCATCGCTCCACACCCAGCAAACTGCAGGCCCAGATTATAGTTTGAACTGCCGAGAGGCATCACACTGGGGAAGGCCTGGCTAGCAGGAGAAGCCAGGGGACTAGAGGCCAGGAATAAACCTAAGCTAACAGGGAGCGGCCTCACACGGATTGTATCCTACAGCCAGAGGGCAAAATCTTGTCCTGGAAGGCACAGCACCACCTACTGGAAGTGAAGAAAATAGAAGCCTAACAGTGCCTTTTTTTTTCTTGTTTCATTTTTTTAATTCTTTAACTTTTAATTTTAATTTTTTTCTTTTAATTATTTTTTTTCAATTGTAATTTTTATTATACTGCATTTTATTATTTTTTTTATCATTTCTTCTCATTTCTATTCTTTTCTCTTTCTTTCTTCTCTCCCTCTCTCTCTCTTGGTTTGTGTCCTTACCTTTTCCCCATCTTTCCTCTTAAGCATGAACACCCAGACTATGTATAACTTAATAAATGCAAATAGATGAATACTATGAATAGGTCTATAGTCCGCCTAAGCCCTTAACTACCCCCAAGTACTCCTGTCTATTCTCTTGTTAATATCCGCCTGCATTTGAGCAACCCCCCAAAGAAGCTAACATATACTAACCTCCATACCATCAAATCGCCCAACCTTAACATAAAATCCTAAGTCCAAACCTCAATTCTCTATATGCCATCAAAATCTGAAGGCCTTTAATGAAACTAATGAATTTACCTTAAATCATAATTAAATCCAACATCTCTAAACATTGTCTCCTAACACAAAGGAGAGATAGTGGAACTATAAAAACCAAAACAAATATAAAGGAGAAAACAGAAACACAACAGTCAAACAGAGTTGGAAAGTAACTTGAGCACCATGAAAAAACAAGGGAAAAAAGGATTACAAAAAATGCAGGACAACTTAAATACACAGGAGAACCTAGAGGTATCAGAAAAATGGACAGAGAAAGAACTCAAGGCATACCTAACTCAGATAGAACGGAATCTTAGAGAAGACATTAGACAGCAAGTCCAAACAATGAAAGTATATTTTGAAAATGAATTAAATAAACAAATTTAAATGGCAAAGAATGAGCTCTACAAGGAGATAGAGATTTTTTAAAAAAATCAAACAGTAATCCTAGAAATGCAGGAAACCATAAACCAAATTAAACACTCAAACGAGAATATTACAAATAGACTACATCAAGTAGAAGTCAGAACATCAGATAATGAAGACAAAGTTTATCAACTTGAAAAGAATATAGTCAACACAGAGAGGATGCTTAAAATTCACGAGCAATCTATCCAAGAGTTATGGGATGTCATAAAAAAAACAAACTTGAGAGTCATTGGGATAGAAGAAGGTATAGAGGTTCAAACCAAAGGAATAGACAATCTATTGAATGAAATAATCCTAGAAAACTTCCCAGATATGAAAGATGGAATGGATTGCCAAATCCTGGAAGCCTACAGGACCCCAAACATTCAAAACCGTAATAGACCAACTCCAAGACACATAATTAGGAAGATATCCAACATACAGAACAAGGAGAGAATATTAAAAGCTACCAGAGAAAGGAGGCAGATTACATTCAGGGGTAAACCAATTAGGTTAACGGCTAATTTTTCATCATAGACATTGAAAGCGAGAAGATCCTGGAACAACGTATTTCAAACGCTGAAAAATAATGGATTCCAACCAAGAATACTGTATCCAGCAAAATTTAAGCTTCAGATTTGACAATGAAATTAAAACATTTCATGATAAACAAAAGTTAAAAGAATCCGCAGCCAGAAAACCAGCAGTGCAAGGCATTTTGAGCAAAACACTACCAGAAGAGGAATTGAAAAACAGCACCCAAAACTAACAGTGGGAGGTAACTCAGTAAAAGGAAGGGAAAAAAATAACCAAAAAGGAAAAACTAGCCATATTAAAATAAATAAATAAACAAGCCTGACGGGAAGTACAAACCATATATCACTAGTAACCTTAAACGTTAATGGCTTAAATTCACCAATCAAGAGACATAGGCTAGTAACTTGGATTAAAAAAAACAAATCCAACAATATGCTGCCTTCAGGAGACTCATATGATAGGAAAAGACATACACAGGCTGAAGATGAAAGGTTGGGAAAGATCATACCACTCACATGGTTCTCAGAAGCAAGCAGGAATGGCCATACTCATATCAAATAAAATCAACTTCAAACCTAAGTTAATCAAAAGGGATAAAGAAGGACACTATATACTGTTAAAAGGAAGTATCCACCAACAAGACATAATAATTATTAATATGTATGCACCAAACAATGGTGCTGCAATGTTCATAAAACAAACTCTCCTCAACTTCAAGAGTCAAATAGATGGATCCATGTGCTGCTGAGAAAAAAGTGTAACTGCTTGATGTTGGGTGGTATATTCTATATATGTCAATTAAGTCTAGGTTATTAATTGTGTTATTGAGTTCTATAGTTTCCTTATTCAACTTTTGTTTGGAAGATCTGTCCAGTGGTGATAGAGGTGTGTTGAAGTCTCCCATGATTATTGTATGGTGGTCTATTAGACTCTTGAACTTCAGAAGAGTTTGTTTGATGAACATAGCTGCACCATTGTTTGGGGCATATATATTTATGATTGTTATGTCTTGTTGGTGTATGGTTCCCTTGAGCAGTATGTAGTGTCCCTCTTTATCCCTTTTGATTAACTTTGGCTTGAAATCTATTTTATTTGATATGAGTATGGATACTCATGCTTGTTTCCGAAGTCCATATGAGTGACGCATTTGATAGGAAAAGACATACATAGGCTGAAGGTGAAAGGTTGGGAAAAATCATATCACTCATATGGACTTCGGAAACAAGCAGGAGTGTCCATACTCATATCAAATAAAATAGATTTCAAGCCAAAGTTAATCAAAGGGGATAAAGAGGGACACTACATACTGCTTAAGGGAACCATACACCAACAAGACATAACAATCATAAATATTTATGCCCCAAACAACGGTGCAGCTATGTTCGTCAAACAAACTCTTCTCAAGTTCAAGAGTCTAATAGACCTCCATACCATAATCATGGGAGACTTCAACACACCTCTCTCACCACTGGACAGATCTTCCAAACAAAAGTTGAATAAGGAAACTATAGAACTCAATAACACAATTAATAACCTAGACTTAATTGACATATATAGAATATACCACCCCACATCAAGCAGTTACACTTTTTTCTCAGCAGCACATGGATCCTTCTCAAAAATAGATCATATATTATGTCACAGGGCAACTCTTAGACAATATAAAGGAGTAGAGATAATACCATGCATCTTATCTGATCATAATGGAATGAAACTGAAAATCAATGATAAAAGAAGGAAGGAAAAAGCATACATCACTTGGAGAATGAACAATAGGTTACTGAATGATCAATGGGTTATAGAAGACATCAAGGAGGAAATTAAAAAATTCTTAGAGATTAATGAAAGCACAGACACAACATATCGGAATCTATGGGACACATTGAAAGCAGTTCTAAGAGGAAAATTCATTGCTTGGAGTTCATTCCTTAAAAAAAGAAAAAACCAACAAATAAATGATCTCATACTTCATCTCAAAATCCTAGAAAAAGAAGAGCAAAACAACAGCAAAAGAAGTAGAAGGCAAGAAATAATTAAAATCAGAGCTGAAATTAATGAAATCGAAACAAAAGAAACAATTGAAAAAATTGACAAAACTAAAAGTTGGTTCTTTGAAAAAATAAACAAAATCGACAGACCCTTAGCCATGCTAGCGAAGAGAAGAAGAGAGAGAACTCAAATTACTAACATACGGGATGAAAGAGGCAATATCACAACAGACACTTCAGAAATACAGAAGATAATCAAAAATTATTTTGAATCCTTATACTCCAATAAATTAGAAGATAGTGAAGGCATAGATAAATTTCTTAAGTCATATGATCTGCTCAGATTGAGTCAGGAGGATATAGACAACCTAAACAGACCAATATCAATTGAGGAAATAGAAGAAACCATAAAAAGACTACCAACTAAGAAAAGCCCAGGACCGGATGGGTATACAGCAGAGTTTTACAAAACCTTTAAAGAGGAACTAATACCAATACTTTTCAAGCTACTTCGGGAAATAGAAAAAGAGGGAGAACTTCCAAATTCATTCTACGAGGCCAACATCACCCTGATACCTAAACCAGACAAAGACACTTCAAAGAAAGAAAACTACAGACCAATATCTCTAATGAACCTAGATGCAAAAATCCTCAATAAAATTCTGGCCACTCGGATACAAAAACATATCAAAAAAATTGTGCACCATGATCAAGTAGGATTCATCCCTGGGATGCAAGGCTGGTTCAATATACGGAAATCAATAAATGTTATTCACCACATCAATAGACTTAAAAATAAGAACCATATGATCATCTCGATAGATGCGGAAAAAGCATTCGACAAAGTACAGCATCCCTTTATGTTCAAAACTCTAGAAAAACTAGGGATAACAGGAACATACCTCAATATTGTAAAAGCAATCTATGTTAAGCCTCAGGCTAGCATCATTCTGAATGGAGAAAAATTGAAGGCATTCCCTCTAAAATCTGGAACAAGACAGGGATTCCCTCTCTCACCACTTCTGTTCAACATAGTTCTCGAAACACTGGCCAGAGCAATTAGACAGACGAAAGAAATTAAAGCATCAAAATAGGAAAAGAAGAACTTAAATTATCACTATTTGCAGATGACATGATTCTATACCTAGCAGACCCAAAAGGGTCTACAAAGAAACTATTAGAGCTAATAAATGAATTCCTCAAAGTGGCAGGATATAAAATCAACACGCATAAATCAAAGGCATTCCTGTATATCAGCTACAAATCCTCTGAAATGGAAATGAGGACAACCACTCCATTCACAATATCTTCAAAAAAAATAAAATACTTGGGAATCAACCTAACAAAAGAGGTGAAAGACTTATACAATGAAAACTACAGAACCCTAAAGAGAGAAATAGAAGAAGATCTTAGAAGATGGAAAAATACACCCTGTTCATGGATAGGCAGAACTAACATCATCAAAATGGCGATATTACCAAAAGTTCTCTATAGGTTTAATGCAATGCCAATCAAAATCCCAATGGCATTTCTTGTAGAAATAGAGAAAGCAATCATGAAATTCATATGGAAAAATAAAAGACCCAGAATAGCAAAAACAATGCTAAGCAGGAAGTGTGAATCAGGCGGTATAGCGATACCAGACTTCAAACTATACTACAGAGCAATAGTAACAAAAACAGCATGGTACTGGTACCAAAACAGGCGGGTGGACCAATGGTACAGAATAGAGGACACAGAAACCAATCCACAAAACTACAACTACCTTATATTTGATAAAGGGGCTAAAAGCATGCAATGGAGAAAGGATAGCATCTTCAACAAATGGTGCTGGGAAAACTGGAAATCCATATGCAACAAAATGAAACTGAATCCCTTTCTCTCGCCATGCACAAAAGTGAATTCAAAATGGATCAAGGAGCTTGATATCAAATCAGAGACACGCCGTCTGATAGAAGAAAAAGTTGGCTACGATCTACATACTGTGGGGTCGGGCTCCAAATTCCTCAATAGGACACCCATAGCACAAAAGTTAATAACTAGAATCAACAAATGGGACTTACTCAAACTAAAAAGTTTTTTTCTCAGCAAAAGAAACAATAAGAGAGGTAAATAGGGAGCCTACATCCTGGTAACAAATCTTTACTCCTCACACTTCAGATAGAGCCCTAATATCCAGAGTATACAAAGAACTCAAAAAATTAGATAATAAGAGAACAAACAACCCAATCAACAAATGGGCCAAGGACCTGAACAGACACTTCTCAGAGGAGGACATACAATCAATCAACAAGTACATGAAAAAATGCTCACCATCTCTAGCAGTCAGAGAAATGCAAATCAAAACCACCCTAAGATACCATCTCTCTCCAGTTAGATTGGCAGCCATTATGAAGTCAAACAACAACAAGTGCTGGTGAGGATGTGGGGAAAAGGGTACACTTGTACATTGCTGGTGGGACTGCAAATTGGTGCAGCCAATTTGGAAAGCAGTATGGAGATTTCTTGGAAAGCTGGGAATGGAGCCACCATTTGACCCAGCTATTCCCCTTCTCGGTCTATTCCCTAAAGACCTAAAAAGAGCATGCTACAGGGACACTGCTACATCCATGTTCATAGCAGCACAATTCACAATAGCTAGACTGTGGAACCAACCTAGATGCCCTTCAATGGATGAATGGATAAAAAAAATGTGGCATTTATACACAATGGAGTATTACTCTGCATTAAAAAATGACAAAATCATAGAATTTACAGGGAAATGGATGGCATTAGAGCAGATTATGCTAAGTGAAGCTAGCCAATCCCTAAAAAACAAATGCCAAATGTCTTCTTTGATATAAGGAGAGTAACTAAGAACAGAGTAGGGTGGAAGAGCATGAGAAGAAGATTAACATTAAACAGGGATGAGAGGTGGGAGGGAAAGGGAGAGAGAAGGGAAAATGCATGGAAATGGAAGGAGACCCTCAGAGTTATACAAAAGTACATACAAGAGGAAGTGAGGGGAAGGGGAAAAATAATACAAGGGGGACAAACGAATGTCAGTAGAGGGGGCAGAGAGAGAAGAGGGGAGGGGAGGGGAGGGGAGGGGGGATAGTAGAGGATAGGAAAGGCAGCAGAATACAACAGACACTAGTATGGCAATATGTAAATCAATGGATGTGTAACTGATGTGATTCTGCAATCTGTATATGGGGTAAAAATGGGAGCTCATAACCCACTTGAATCAAATTGTGAAATATGATATATCAAGAACTATGTAATGTTTTGAACAGCCAACAATAAAAAATTAAAAAAAAAAGAGTCAAATAGACCACAACACAATATTTATGGGTGACCTCAACACACCGCTCTCTCCATTGGACAGATCCTCCAGACAAAAGCTGAATAAAGAAACTATAGAACTCAATAACACAATCAATAACCTAGACTTAACCGACATATATAGAATATATCAACCATCATCAAGTGGACACACGTTCTTCTCAGCAGCACATGGATCCTTCTAAAAGATAGACCATATATTATGCCATAGGGCAACTCTTAGTAAATATAAAGGTGTGGAGATAATACCATGCATCCTATCTGATCATAATGGAATGAAACTGGAAATCAGTGATAAAAGAAGGAAGGAAAAATCCTGCATCACCTGGAATATGAACAATATGTTACTGAATGATCAATGGGTTACAGAAGACATAAAGGAGGAAATCAAAAAATTCTTGGAGATAAATGAAAATACAGACACAACATATCGGAATCTATGAGACACAATGAAAGCAGTTTTAAGAGGGAAATTCATTTCCTGGAGTTCATTCCTCAAAAAAAAGAAAAAACCAACAAATAAACGAACTCAAACATCATCTCAAAACCCTACAAAAGGAAGAGCAAAACAACAGCAAATGTAGTAGAAGGCAAGAAATAATTAAAATCAGAGCGGAAATCAACGAAATTGAAACCAAAAAAAAAAAAACATTGAAAAAATTGATAAAACTAAAAGTTGGTTCTTTGAAAAAATAAATAAGATTGACAGACTCTTAGCCATGCTAATGAAGAGAAGAAGAGAGAGAGCTCAAATTACTAACATACGGGATGAAAAAGGCAATATCACAATGGACACTACAGGAATACAGAAGATAATTAGAAATTATTTTGAAACCCTATATTCCAATAAAATAGAAGATAGTGAAGATATTGATAAATTTCTTAAGTCATATGATTTGCCCAGATTGATTCAGGAAGATACACACAATTTAAACAGACCAATAACAAAGGAGGAAATAGAAGAAGCCATCAAAAGACTACCAACCAAGCAAAGCCCTGGACCAGATGGATATACAGCAGAGTTTTACAAAACCTTCAAAGAAGAATTAATACCAATACTTTTCAAGTTATTTCAAGAAATAGAAAAAGAAGGAGCTCTTCCAAATTCATTCTATGAGGCCAACATCACCCTGATCCCGAAACCAGACAAAGACACTTCAAAGAAAGAAAACTACAGACCAATATCTCTAATGAACATAGATCCAAAAATCCTCAATAAAATCCTGGTGAATCAAATACAAAAGCATTTCAAAAAAATTGTGCACCATGAACAAGTAGGATTCATCCCCGGGATGCAAGGCTGGTTCAATATACGGAAATCAATAAATGTTATTCACCACATCAATAGACTTAACCATAAGAACCACATGATCATCTGGATAGATGCAGAAAAAGCATTCGACAAAGTTCAGCATCCCTTTATGTTCAAAACACTAGAAAAACTAGGGATAACAGGAACTTACCTCAACATTGTAAAAGCTATATATGCTAAGCCTCAGGCTAGCATCATTCTGAATGGAGAAAAACTGAAGGCATTCCCTCTAAAATCTGGAACAAGACAGGGATGCCCTCTCTCACCACTTCTATTCAATTTAGTCCTCGAAATACTAGCCAGAGCAATTAGACAGACAAAAGAAATTGAAAGCATAAAAATAGGAAAAGAAGAACTTAAATTATCACTATTTGCAGATGATATGATATTATATCTAACAGACCCAAAAGGGTCTACAAAAAAACTACTAGAGCTAATAAGTGAATTCAGCAAAGTGGCAGGATATAAAATCAACACGCATAAATCAAAGGCATTCCTGTATATCAGTGACAAATCTTCTGAAATGGAAATGAGGACAACCACCCCATTTACAATATCCTCAAAAAAAAATAAAATACTTGGGAATCAACCTAACAAAAGAGGTGAAAGATTTATGCAATGAAAGCTATAGAACCCTAAAGAGAGAAATAGAAAAAGACTTTAGAAGATGGAAAAATATACCCTGTTCATGGATAGGAAGAACTAACATCATCAAAATGGTGATATTATCCAAAGTTCTCTACAGGTTTAATGCAATGCCAATCAAAATCCCAACAGCATTTCTTGTAGAAATAGAGAAAGCAATCATGAAATTCATATGGAAAAACAAAAGACCCAGAATAGTAAAAGCAATTCTAAGCAGGAAGTGTGAATCATGAGGTATAGGGATATCAGACTTCAAACTGTACTACAGAGCAATAGTAACAAAAAGAGCATGGTACTGGTACCAAAACAGGCGGGTGGACCAATGGTACAGAATAGAGGACGCAGAAACCAATCCACAAAACTACAACTACCTTATATTTGATAAAGGGGCTAAAAGCATGCAATGGAGGAAGGATAGCATCTTCAACAAATGGTGCTGGGAAAACTGGAAATCCATATGCAACAAAATGAAACTGAATCCCTTTCTCTCGCCATGCACAAAAGTTAACTCAAAATGGATCAAAGAGCTTGATATCAAATCAGAGACATGCCGTCTGATAGAAGAAAAAGTTGGCTCCTATCTACATATTGTGGGGTCAGGCTCCAAATTCCTTAATAGGACACCCATAGCACAAGAGTTAATAATTAGAATCAACAAATGGGACTTACACAAACTAAAAAGTTTTTTCTCAGCAAGAGAAACAATAAGAGAGGTAAATAGGGAGCCTACATCCTGGGAACAAATTTTTACTCCTCACACTTCAGATAGAGCCCTAATATCCAGAGTATACAAAGAACTCAAAAAATTAAACAATAAGATAACAAATAACCCAATCAACAAATGGGCCAAAGACCTGAACAGACACTTCTCAGAGGATGACATACAATCAATCAACAAATACATGAAAAAATGCTCACCATCTCTAGCAGTCAGAGAAATGCAAATCCAAACCACCCTAAGATACCATCTCACTCCAGTAAGATTAGCAGCCATTATGAAGTCAAACAACAACAAGTGCTGGCAAGGATGTGGGGAAAAGGGTACTCTTGTACATTGCTGGTGGGACTGCAAATTGGTGCAGCCAATTTGGAAAGCAGTATGGAGATTGCTGGGAAAGCTGGGAATGGTACCACCATTTGACCCAGCTATTGCCCTTCTCGGACTATTCCCTGAAGACCTTAAAAGAGCGCACTACAGAGATACTGCCACATCGATGTTCATAGCAGCACAATTCACAATAGCTAGACTGTGGAATCAACCCAGATGCCCTTCAATAGATGAATGGATTAAAAAAAATGTGGCATTTATACACAATGGAGTATTACGCAGCACTAAAAAATGACAAAATCATGGCATTTGCAGCGAAATGGATGGCATTAGAGCAGATTATGCTAAGTGAAGCTAGCCAATCCCTAAAAAACAAATGCCAAATGTCTTCTTTGATATAATGAGAGCACCTAAGAACAGAGTAGGGAGGAAGAGCAGGAGGAAAAGATTAACATTAAACAGAGACATGAGTTGGGAGGGAAAGGGAGAGAAAAGTGAAATTGCATGGAAATGGAAGGAGACCCTCACTGATATACAAAATTACGTATAAGAGGTTGTGAGGGGGAAGGGGGAAAAAAAAAACAAGGGAAAGAATTAAATTACAACAGATGGCGTAGAGAGAGAAGATGGGAGGGGAGGGGAGGGGGGATAGTAGAGGATAGGAAAGGTAGCAGAATACAACAGTTACTAATATGGCATTATATAAAAATGTGGATGTGTAATCAACATGATTCTGCAATCTGTATTTGGGGTAAAAATGGGAGTTCATAACCCACTTGAATCGAATGTATGAAATATGATATGTCATGTGCTTTGTAATGTTTTGAACAACCAATAAAAAAAACCAGTTTTATATCTGTTGGTACATGGCTAGTATGCCACAGTCTTTAATATATCTTGCTTATTTTAACAACTATTAATTATACTTTAATATATGCCAAATTCATATCAAAATGTTTGCCTCTGAACTCACAAATGAATCAAAAACTACTATATTAAAAGTTTCCACTTTGATTATAAGTATTTATTTTTTTTCCTTAGGACTGTGACATTTTTACTAGGTATCTACAAAGTTTAAGTTGTTGAGGGACTAGGGGTAAGTGATCCTCTGTAAGTAAATTAATGATTTAATCAACACAGTTTTCCCTCTTGTTATTATTATTATTATTATTGTTGCTTTATGTATTGCATTCCACTCTTATGTAGACATATTAACTATGCTTTACATAATATTTGCCTAATGTATCCTTTTAAAATTTTTGACATTTGCACGTTTTCTGCTTTCTATGGTAGCCTGGCTCAAATATTCTCACCAGAAACAGCTTGTAAACTCTTCTTTAGATACTCTATAGCTTTGTAGCTCTAGTCACATAATCTTCCAATTTCCTTTTTCTCCACATAGGTTTTTATTTTATTTTTAAGTGTGCACTTATATTTTAAATATACTCTATCGTTTTTATATAAGGTACTTTTCCCCTGAAATATCATGTATATATGCCTGTAACATAATGCCTGAATAATTGAAATTATAAAATCATTCTTTTAAAATGCTCTTTATGACAGAGTTCATATTACTTTTGTTTTAGGTAGATTTAGTCCTAAGTGGTATTTCAAAATTCAGTCAGCTTTCAAACATTTTGTTTTCCATAATAACTTTCAATTCAGTGAAGAAAACAATTCTTATATTAAATCATGTGAAAATTCCCCTGATTAGCCATCACTTATGTAAAGTGAAAAAGAAAAGAAAAATAAAAGCGAAAGAGAAAAAAAAAGACAAAGGTCAACATAGTATTTCATGATTCAACTTAGTAAATATGGATGTTTCAGATTGAGTAATTTAAGCTTCTATTTAGGAAATAATCTCCACTTCTATTTTGAATAAGTCCTTTGCCTTGAATGTATTGCTTTATGTTTTTCCACCATCTTGGTGTATGCACAGGTTTATGTATACATGAGTGTGTGGCTTTTGTACATTTGGATCAAATAGTTGCTAAGAAGGTCCTAGTAAAGAAAATTCACCTAGAAATTGCTAACATACAATGATATAATAATCATTTTTTAATTAGTGGAAAGATGGAAATGTAATAAACATCATGATATTTAAAACTGAATCATTCAAAATCCAAGGCACACATCAATTTATTATTGAATATTTAGGTCATATGTTCGACTACTTGAAGACTGAACACAGTCCTGGGGGATGGAGGAAATTCTCTACTGAATGTAAATAGAGTTTCATTATATCAGTCATTTTGAGAAGAATTTAATTCTTGCCAAGAAATGTGGCAGGTTTTAGTAGATGAATTGTATATAAGAAGGCAGTTAATCCTGAAGCATTTCTTTTTTTTTTAAAGAGAGGGAGAGAGAGAGAGAGAATTTTTTAATATTTATTTTTTAGTTTTCGGTGGACACAACATCTTTATTTTATTTTTATGTGGTGCTGAGGATCGAACCCAGCACCCTGCGCATGCCAGGAGAGCGCGCTACGGCTTGAGCCACATCCCCAGCCCCCTGAAGCATTTCTGATAGTGTAAATGAGTTAGTACAAAATTCAAAGAGGCTATTCTTTATCTGTTATCCAAGTTTTAGAAAAATATCATTGTAGAAAAATATCATCTAAAATATCATTTTAGATAAATATCAATTGAATACAAGAGTATTCTATTGTGTTTTAGGAAATTAAGTAATGTATATAAATAGTCTATCATATTTTATAATCACACCTGAAAAGGAAAAAGAATTAAATGTCTGTTGGAATTATAAGGTGTTTATTTCTAGTGACTAGACAAATGTGTCAAACTAGTTTTATTGCAAAATGATAAACCCTAAACAAATTTGACAAAATGCACATTTTTGTTATATCATGGTGGCAGTTAAAATGGTATTTAAAATATTACTCTGTAATTTTTGTACGTATGAAAATTTCACAATTAAAAAGAAGTTTATTTATTTCTCTCAGTATATGCAGAGACACGTGTGTCCTATTAATAGTGGTCAGGGGTGGTATCAAGAGCTCTCTTGTGAATCCTTTACACAGCAGATGCTCAGAAGGAGTAACCATGTTCTCTAAGAAGGGAGTGTAGGAGAAGGCAGGAAATGATCATAAGAGAAAATGATTGCCATCTCTCACATAATTTGTAGAAACATGTTTCAATGGTATTATTTGAAATCCTTAGCAGAAATAAAAGTATCAGAAGAAAACTTTTACATAATTCAACAGTCTTCTTTATCAAGAAATTTATTTAGCCAACTTCTACCATTGTTTTATAGAAATGAATGACTTAATCATATGCAAACCCGAGATGGGTCTTAAAATGTAATTTTTATTCTCATCTATAGGATTTTCACTAGGTACTTATAAATTACCATGTGGAATGATTAGTCCACATAAAAAGTACTTAATGTAATCTAGGTAGTATCAGAGTTCAGAACAGGAAATTTATGCCATTTCTTCAACACATCAATTAAACACAAAACTTAATAGTTTAATATTTTAATCTTCACTTACACATTAGATTAACTGATAATAGAATTAAATATAAATGGAACAATATATAAAAAATAAAGCTGAAATTTCTACAAGTTTAAATAAGATCATTATAAATTTGAAAGATATAGAAGTTAATATAATCTAAAATATTTTTTTATACTTAATAAACACCTGTAGATTGAGTAGCCCATGATCAAAAAGTTTGTTAGTATCTTTGTCTATGACTGTGACATAGACAAAGATTTGTTAGTATCTTTGTCTAACTTTCCTGTGATCTTTCATTGAAGTAGTCTTAGAAAAAAAATAATTGCTTGTGAAATACTTTATTTTTCTCTCGAACAGCTTATGGCAAAGAATAAAATATGAAAAACATTGTGTGCATTTTCTTACATGAATTAAGTGTATGTTTATGTAAGTGTGTGTGTGTGTGTGTGTTTGCGTGCGTGTGCATGTTTGAAACATGTATGCATACATGTTTGTTTTTATTCCAGAGAAATACAGTGTCAGGAGAATTAAATAGCTATAGTTCTTTCTTTCTTCATGTAAGTAATGCATCATTTGCACATAAATGACTAAAGTGACTCTTATTAATAATATCCAAATCATGAATATTTCAGAAAGATAAATAAATATAACATGTATTTAGTTGTGTTTATTACAAATAATCAGTCATCGCCCATAATCGTATTAGTTCTGCATTACTATTTTGGGTCCTTTAAATAATTATCATTAAGTATTTCAAGGATAAAATGTCTTCATTTAAAGTGGACAATACTTGGTACTAAAATTCATATTCTGAAAATCTGTTCCAAGATTTTTATTACTTTAAGAAAAACAGAACGGGATATGTAGCATACTTAAGCAGGTAGTGATTAGCGCTTTTGTTTATCAATTAATTTAAAAAGTCACTAGTAATTCATTATCCTTTAGCCACACCTTGAAATGACAAATAAATCAGAAAATGTCAATGAAAATTTTGAATAGTTCTGAAGTCCCGAGGAACACAAATTTTGAGTTTATAAACCCCTGCATTTCCTAAGCATCATGGAGTTGGTTCTTCCCCCTTTATGAACCATGATTGCCTGCTTGCTGTTCCTTTGCTCTGAAATTCTAATTCTCATTGTACTCCTCACTCTTCGTATTTCCAGTTCCCAGTTATCTACATTGGTAGGAGAACTGTCTCTATCCAGAAATCTAATTCTGAGTTCATTGTTCTCTTCACCAAATAGTAGCATTTCTTTTTTCCTCTTCATGTTTTAAAGCCTTCTTGATATTTTTATCCCAACCTTTTATGAAACTGTAACAATGTTCTTTAGACTAATTCTCACACATTTTTTGCACTACCACATCAAATAGAAAAGCACTTTTCCATGTTAAAATTAACCAATTGTCCAGGCCATTCAACTTTCTGAATCTTCCACTGACCATTCAGAATATCTCCTGCCATGTCCTTCAATGACCTGATCTGAGTTCTGAACTATGTTTTATTGTTGTTTTTGTTGTTGTTATTTTGGAATATTGTTTTAAAAATATTTTTGGTATCACAAACTTCATTCCTCATTCTTCCTAGGAGATCAGGGTGTTCTTTTGTAAATCAAGAGAGAAAAAAATAATAATTACCAAATATTTAGTACTTGCCAGTGTGTGCTTTTTATTATATATATGTCCACAACTTGTTATGTGCTTTACATAAATTTATGTCACCTTTCTCAAATTTATACTACAACACATGAATTTAATATGAAGACTAGGAAAGTAAATAACATTAACATTTTTAACTGAACCTTCCTCAAGCACCATCTATTTTTACCTAACTCTAAAGATCGCATGACTCCTCTTGTTTCCTTCTATCTAAACATAAAGGAACTTGAAAACTTCTTGTAGATAAAATACTATATCACCTAATTAATTTCTGTTGCTCAACAGCACTAAGAAGGCAACATCAACTATGGCAGACTACTTTTTCTGTAACCTATTTTACAAAGTTGTAGAATTTTAATTCCATACAGAAAAATCCCAATAGGAACCAAGAAGATTTTATGATCTGATACAGGTACAAGCACTATACACACTCCAGTGGCAGGTAGGAACATATTTCTAAAAGCCACCAAAGAGAATTGGCTTATATTTCTTGATGTGTGCTAAGAGGGAATTACAAAATCAGTTCTTATGTACTGCCATGAGTTTACCTCTCAACTGTAATTCCAATCCTCAGTTCCATCTATTTTCAATTGCACTAAGAATTTCCATTTTCTGTGGATTGGTAAATCTACTGGAATTTCTGGGGAAAGTGTGAGTATGTTATATGGCAATAATTTACAGGTCACTAGTTCAAGTAGAACACTAGAAATAAAGTATCGGAAGGTATGAATAAATTAAGATTTAGCTATTTTTGGTCCTTATTCACATCTTACATATTAATATGAGATTATTTAAAATATTTATATAATAGGCTACAGAAAAATAATTATTTTAAATGTTTAATGGATATGAATATGCGTTAAAGAAAAACTGTATATATGCTTCTTGAATTACAATCAAGTTATGTCCCAATAAATACACTGTAAATTGGAAACATAACAAGTCAAAAATATACTCATTACTTTAACCAACAGAACATCATATCTGAACAACGCAGTCCAATGTAGAGGACCAGTTGTTGGCCCTCTTGATGGTATGGCTGACTTGGAGCTTCAACTGAATGCTGCTGTCCTGCTCCAGTGGGGAAGCAAGGCCCAGATTATATTAGTAGGGAAAAGATCAAAAGCAAAATTTGAATCATAGCTTGTACTGAATACTTAAGAGTTTTTGCAGCATTGTAAAGTCAAAAAAAAAATAGTCACATGTTTCAGTAATTCAATTCAGGAACTACCCGCATTAAAATGTTAAGAAATAATTTGGAAACCGGGATTATAGTTCAGTGGAAGAGTATATGCTGAATATGCATGAGACTTTTCAATTAATTTCCAGTAACACAACACACACACACACACACACACACACACACACACACACATACACACACATGAAAAATAATTAAGAAAAAATTAAAGAATTTTGTGTTTGGGTTACATATTTTTGTTTCATATCTTATTCCTTTTTGTGCTTTCTAAAATCTCTAGTAAAATTAATACAAAGGGCTGGGGTTGTGGCTCAAGGTAGAGCGCTTGCCTAGCATGTGTGAGGCACTGGGTTTGATTCTCACCACCACAAATAAATAAAGGAATAAGATAAAGGTCCATCAACAAACAAATATATTTAAAATGATATACAATGAGGTAGATAGAATGATAGATAAATCTACAAATTTTATAGCGAGACCTGTTTTTGACCTAATGGGATACTATGCAACTGTACCTTGATAAGTTTAATTTTCACTAAACTATTTTTCCCATCTTTATAATCCCAAATGACCATTTGAAAATTAAAATTTAATAATATAATCTTTCTTAAAATAACCTCACAGATCCTGATATAACAATAAAGTCAAGACTCTATAGTACAACAGTAAGCTACCGGCTCCTCTGACTGTATCTCTGAGAATCTCAGTATCAGCAATGTGAGCCAGGCAAAGGCCCTAAATGTATCTGTCCCCCAGTAAGTTCCTATGAGTGTCCAATTCCTCAGTTATTCAGGTCTCTGCTCAGTCCCAACTCCAATGGAGAGACCTCTTAATTCCCCATTTATCTAAAATTAATAGCAACTTATACTATTAAAAGTGGATTACATCTTCAAATCCTAATTATTTATATTGTCTCCATGTGAAAAGAAAGCTGAATACAAATGCACTCTAATAATATTTATTGTACTTTATACTTTAAAATGTTTTATAATCATACTCTTGAAATAATTGTTTTAAATGTGAAATACTACAATGTGTCAAATGGAAACAAAAATATTATCAAGCTGCTATCATGGTGAAACAGTCATACTATCTTATTATATCAAATGGCATGACTATTTCCTGGCATAAGCAAAATAGCCATGTTTCATAATATGAACCTACAGATGAATGTCCTGCCCTCCCTTGTAAAACACTTTCTTTTTCATTCAATAATTTGTACAACATTCTTATAGAATATAATTACAAATATTTTGTTCTTAATCACTAAATAAATTGTTCCTGAAAGAATTAAGGGCTTAATTCATACTGGAAATTACAATCTACAATAGTAATAATTTTTAATAATTCATATTTTGTATTCATTATGCATTCTGGACATAAAAATTTTCAGAAGACAGATTTTCATTAAAGGATAAAGAATTATGCAGAGAACAACAGTTGTTGTCAAATAGCAAAAATATAATATATAAACTTGACATTAACAAGATGGTAAACTGTTATTATCATTGCTTTTACAAAGAACAGGATGATTGGAATTTTACAAATACAAAGAAGTGGGGGGCTGGTGTCATGCATTTCAATGGAAACAATTGTGCTGCAGCTGAATTAACTCTTAGATGGAAAAAAATCTGTGTTTCTGGTATAAAAGCCAATAGTTCGCATTTTAAACTAATACTTAATTTCTAATAATACATTTGAATGAAATAATCTAAAATAGACACATATGAATATGTTAATGGTATGTAATAGAGCCATTTTCTTAAGTATTCTTTTTTGTTTCAAAAGAAGTCCTGGGAATTAAATGTAATTTGAAAATTTAATATTCAGTAATGTTTTCATTTATACTTTGTCTTCAATTAAAATTAGCTTTTGTCAAATAAAAATATTTTTCTTTGAGAAACAATAATATAAAACTTATCTAATGGATTCTGAAATAAACAAATATATGCATGTGATGCAGTTTGAGTTATACATGTTTTTATATTTTTTATAAAGATGGTGAAGGTTACTAAGAAGGAAGCATTATACATATTTAGAAAACATTCTTCATAGCTCTTACTTGAGAATTTTTAAATACCTTGAATGCCTTTGATTTTACAATGTTTACACCTAATTTTTATTTCCTTTTTAAGAACAGAGAAATAATCGTTGGTAGATTTTGGTGATCCTGTATAAAAAAAAATGGAGTCCAATATAATCTTACAGATATTGCACATGTATGCATTTATTTCTGCCAACACTGCTATTCTCATTTCACATAAAATTTAAATTCTATGATAGCAATGAAGAAAGAAAATTTCATAATTTTAGTGGAGGTATAAGAGGCAATCCTCTATAATGGTGGCCTTCACAATTAAATAAAAACAAGACAGCAGTACAATTTTTGCACCTAAATTCATTTACAAAATGCTGATAAATGAAAACAAATGAGGTTATATTCTACTCAATTCCACCCTTATACTCTCTAATCTTCGAAAAAGTTGGAATTCTACAAATTCAAAACAGTCTTCCAAAAATGTATTTTCTTTTCTCTTGTTAGAGTTGTAATCAAGGAATTTTCTTCTCATTTTCTAAAAGTAAGAAAGTTCTAAAAATATTTGCAGTGTTTTCATGATTAGCAGAGGCAGAGGTTCCTTCAATATTTAACCTAGGCTTGTTTGTTTTTTTGTAAGATTTTTTTTTTTTTTTTGTAAGGAATAAGTTAAAGATAAATACCTTGTGCCATGACATTAGTGTGATGTCCAATGATGTTGCAAGACAGTTTTCTTCTGAAGCATGTTACCTTGAAAAACTCATAGTCATTTCAGAGAGTCTAACCTAGGATTGCCTCAAGCACAGACTAGATTGTGTCACCTGGTGCTGTTCCATCCTTGCAATTACTTAGGACAAAATTTTGGCATAATTCTCAACCACTCTTTTTGTCACACCTTATATCCATTGCCTCAGGGAATTCTTTTATCTGTGCTTTATCAAGAAACCTATCCCTTCTTAACTCTACTAGTAGTGCCTTGGACTAAACTAGCATAGATTGTTACATTGCAGCCCTATAATTTGATCTACAACTACCCATGAATACACAATGACTTTCCACTTTCCTAAGATGGGAAGCCAGAGTCTTTGCAATGCCTTACCAGGCCCTTAGTGGATTGCCCAATCCCTGTCTGACTTCCTCTCTTGGCCCCGCCCCTGCTCCAGCTGCTCAGATTTGTTTGCTCTACCTTGAGCATAACTGTCATACTCTAAGTTTAAGGATTTTTATATTGTCCGTTGCCTTTTATAAGAAAACTTTTCTCTCAGAATACTGCACTGCAAATGTCATTGCTTTTATCAAGTCTGCACAAAAGACATCTTGTCCCCAAGATTGCTTTATCCGTGGTTTTTAAATTTTCAAACTTCCCCTTGTTTTTGGATCATTCACATACCTGATTTTCCTTTTTATTCTATGTTTTCTACGTTTTTTCCCCCACGTTGCACTTATCCACAGTGGATGGATATACTGTATAATTTCCTTTGAAAGTGTTTTACTTGATGTCTTATTTCAACTTGAAGTAAAAATGAAGGGTAAGACCACTTGTCTAATATGTTTACTGATGTATCCTGATCCCCAAAACAGAGGAACCTGGTATAAGTGCTTAGTAAATATTTGTTAACTGAATAAACAAGGAGATAAATGAATTTATATCTAAATCAAAGGCTTATTTTCAATGTCCCTTGAAACTTGGTTTATGACTTTCTAAGTTCTAATTTTTTTCAATAATTTGGTATTTTTTCACATGGAAATATTATTGCCCAACTGTGAGGTTGTTTATCATGAAGTTTGAAAAGGTTACTACATGACCACTCAAAGGAGTGTGAAAATTTAAATCTGTGCTTGCATTTAGAAACAGAAAGCTATTCATTATATTTCACACAACCACTTTTGAATCAAAATTTATGTAATATGTTGCAACAGTTAATAGTCAATCTATGGGATAGGTGAATATTCATTTCAGCATTATAGTATACTGGGAACATGAACTTAAGGACATTTCAATAACATAAGGCTTGGATAAAGCAATGGAATCTGCACATGATACACAAAAAACTGAGCAGTGGGAATAATGAACTCAGAGACTTAGGAATGGGAATTCTCCCCATCTCTAGTAAAAGCTGCAATCAATAATATTAGCTACAGGTAGTAGGAGTAAATAAAATTCATCCTTTATTTATCTTTACAAGAAATATTGAATAGGTTAATGTCTTCATGTGTTACACATATAATATATAATTTGAATTGCCCTTAGTTGAACTCATTACAATAATCCCATAGTATTTGACTTCTATTGAAAGCATATATTTTAAAAATGAATTTTATTTAATTCACTCTTTATTCTTCATATCCTTCCAAAGTTTGTTACTAGTACAACTGAGCTATTTGCATAATGATAAAATCATAGAAGAAAGATTAAGTGACCTGTCCAAGAACAAATGATGCTTCAAGGATAGAATAAGAAAAAATAATTTTTAAATGTTTATATCTGTGAGACTATAAGACTTCCTCTTCATCTCAAATCTACTAATATTTTACATAGCCTTTTAAGTCATTACAGGAATTACCCTGCTGTTGTCTTTCTTTAAACTGCTCTAATACATGAAAGGTAAAAACGTTAAAAGGGATGAAAGAACTCAGGATTTGAAATACAAGAAATAGGCTTTGTTTTTTAAAGTGTCCTGGTATTTTTCCACATGGAAATATTATTGCCCAACTGTGAGGTTGTTTATCATGAAGTTTGAAAAGGTTACTACATGACCACTCAAAGGAGTGTAAAACACTTAAACCTGTGCTCGCATTTAGAAACAGAAAGCAATTTATTATATTTCACATTCTCTCTCTCCGCTTGTCTTCAAACACAATAATCTTGATGGATCCAGCATCAACAGTATTCTATGAATATTTCTGGAAAGTAAATGTAGCAATATCAGCAACTGCTGCTTAAGGGTGATTTCAGTTCATCTTTCTTCCTATTACATTTTCTGGTTTTGTGACATAGGAATTATTTTTATAGCAGTTCGCAATGTAAAATATTACTGCATGGAACTGAAAGCAAAAGCACAATATAGCTATTTCATTTTGAGTTTTGCTGTGAAATACTTAAGGTAACCCATGAGTCATAATTTCCTGGTACTTGTTAGCTTACAGAAATCACTTAACATGCACCTAAAAGACTGAAATTAGTCCTATACATGAATAATAATTTTTATTTTGTTTCATTTTTCTTCAAATTTGATTGGTTGCACATATTCTGATTTCTCACATATACTATCTGATCATTGTTTTCAATTAATTAAACTGTATCAAAATCTGACTCTGAAATCCATTCCTGATCCTCTTTTGACATTGTTGATAATACTCTGAATCTCCCTGCGTCCTTTTTCTTTATCTGGCCTTATAATGCTGACCTAGATACCAATTTGCTTCCTATGCCTTAGTAATATTTCCAAGGCTTTTATCAGAAATGAATATGTGTCAGCAGGAATAAAATATATTCTGATTTCCAAGGTCATCAATATGTAGGCATTCTTTGAACATTGTTAACTGAATTATTTTTATATAAATAAAAATAAATACTTCTGGAAACATATACATCATTATGTAAAAATCAACAACAAAAAAGATAATTCCAAAACTAACTTTAATTCTGTAACTATGCTTAATCCTAAATTTCAGTTATATTCAAATAGAAAATAGAACATTTTCTTCACTACTGGGAAATGTACCTTTCTTTTAGTCAAATTTTAATTTATTCAAATACATGTTTTTGTTATTATTTCAATTTCAATAACTCAATCCCTAAATGAATAAGAGTACAAAATTTTGAAGTTAAGAGAGACTTTCACAATAGGAGACCAGAAATCAATCGGAAGGAAATAAATCTGGGGTTTTCTGAAGAAAAATACTTTTGAAGGTTGTAAATGTAGTGAGGAGGGGTGAGAACCAGAACACACACACAAAAAAAAAATAGTTCATAAAGTTTTTTATTTTGAAATTTTATTGTTATTATTTCATTTTCTAATAAAACAGTAAAAATAGTGTGTTCTGTTATTAAAAAAACAGTATCAGTGACTTCACTTTAGTCAGTAGATACAATTATTGCTTTTAAATATGTTATTATGACATAAAATCTATTCAATGATGTTTTGGTTTCTTATTGCATTAGTCAGTTTTCTGTCACAGTAACAAAGTACCTGAGATAAGTTTTGTCCCCAAGGACCTAACTTCTTTCCATTAGACCCCTCCTCCTAAAGGATCCACCACCTCCCAGGAGCATAATGAGTTGAAGATGAAACCTTCAACATATGGGCCTTTGGGGCCATTGTTATAGTTTATATATGAGTGTCTCCCTAAAGCTCATGTGAAACAATGCACAAAGGTTTAGAGGTGAAATGATTGGGTTATGAGAGCCTTAACCAACCTAATCAGTGCACTAATCCCCTGATAGGTATTGACTGTGTGGTAGGCAGGTAGGATGTGGCTTGGATAATTGGGCGTGTGCTTTTGGGTTTATATTTTTTCTGTGATGAGGAGAGCTCTCTGTCTGTCTCTCTGTTTCCTGATGCCATGTTCCCAGAGGCTTTCCTTCATCACATCCTTTGCCCATGATGTTCTGCCTCATCTTGAGCTCCAAGGAAAGGAGTTGGCTGTCTGTGCACTAAGACCTAGGAAATCATGAGCCCCAAATAAACTTTTCCTCCACTAATTACTCTTATCAAATCTTTTGGTCACAGCAGCTAAAAAGATGACTAAGACAGGCACTCAAGATCCAAACTATAACATTAAGTAAATGGCCTAATTATTTTTACAAACTAAACACACTCACATAAAAACAACAACAAAACACTAAACCCTAAGAAGTCTCTTCATGTTCTCTGCCCTAAAAAATTTATCTCTCCCCAAGGGTAATTCCTTTTCTTACTGCTAACATTACATTTTAGTTTTTCTGTTCTTGCATTTTGTACAAATGAAATCACAAAAACATAATTTTTTATGCTTGCTCCTTTCTGTTCTATTTCTGAGATTCTTCCATACATTCTTATTGCTGTATAATATTCCATAGTGCAAATACATCAAATTTTCTTCCTCATTCTACCTCTTATGCTAATTTGCATATTTCACATTATGGAGATATTATAAATGGTACTATAATAAACATATTGTGCAGGATTTTTCATAAACATATTGAGCATTTTCTATATTTTGAGTATGTTAATAGGCTGAATTGTATTGCTCTCCACCAAATTCATGTACTTAAATCATAACCTTCAGAATTTTATGGTGTAACTGTCTTTGAATCCAGGCTTAATAGGGAAAATTATGTTAAAATAAGGTCACAGGGATGGGCCTAATCCAACATGAATGACATCTGTATGAGAAAAGGAAATTTAGACATAGAGGGAGGAAAGACATGTGAAGACATAAGGAGAAGATGGTCATCTACAAATCAAAGAGAAAGGCATAGAGAAGGTCTGTCTCATGACCCTCAGAAGAAATCAACATTGTTGGAATATAGATCTTAGAATTCTAGCCAACCAAACTTTGAGAAAACATATTTCTATTTTTTTCTGTTTTGTTTTATGTCACCAAGGATACAATATTTTTTAATGCAGCCCTAGCTAGCTAACTATATTAATATGTTTCTAAGAATTGCTGAGCAGGATGTTTGCATATGTTTAAGTTTAATAACAAGATTTTTAAAGTGATTATACAAATTCAAATTTCTTTCTAGCTATATATTAGCATTCCTAGTGTTCAAAAACTTCACTATCTCTTCACTTCTCTTTCCTTTTCACTAGTCCTTTCTGATGAGAGTAAAGTGGTCTCTCATGGTGGTTTATTAATGTTGAATATATTTTCACATACCTATCAGCCATTTGGGTATCTTTTATCATATTAAGACTCTGTCCATTACTGTGTAATTATGCCTCAAATTTAAGAAGCGCTGGCTGTAGCTTCTTTGCTTGCTTGAGCTATAATCTCTTTATATTCAATATCGCTGTCATCTATACAGCCTATCCTTTGCAAAGTCTCCCATGTGGAAAAACCAAGAAAGTCCCAAACATAATTCTTAGTCAATCACTTTTGGTTATGTTTAATCCTTGACATCATCCTTTCAGTATATTATATAAACCAAAGATACTATTGATCCTTTTATGATTTTAGTGAATTCTACTATTCTTTATACTATAAGTCTGTATTTCACTCTCATTATAGTATTCATTTTACCTAAGATAAAATGTGTTCCTCTCAAGTGTACAGGCTGCTGAGCCTTTATCTGAATAATGGTCACTGATCTCTTTCCAGTTAGGGAAGATTTACAGAATTTTATTTTTATCCTGTTGTATTCAGAATTTTAAAGAACTTAATGAGGTTATGATTCAAACTAAGTCAACCAAATAGCTTCAAGATTAAAGATGGCTATGGTGTGAAACAAATGCTTTTCTTGGAGAGCTATTGGTTTTACTCTTCAGAAATAAGCAAATGCTCTTTTAAGCTTTTGATATGAATATAATTTGTAAAAAATGAGGTGTAAACACAATGATTCCTCGCTAGTCAGTTATTTAATAGTTTATAACTAAGAGTATTTATAATTTAATGAGACCATTTGGTTTTACTTTAAGCTGTTGTAAACATTTAAGTGTGGTCTGGCTCAAATCCATTGAAAAGCAAAAAATCAAAATCTATACACTAATTGTCCTGGGTAAAGCAACAGAAATCTAATTTTTAAAAAGTACATACATTTTAAAAATTATAGTTATGTATTAAAAACATAATTTATCACCATTTACCTACTATTCAAAAATATACCATTTTATGTCAAAGGATTCTTTATCCTTTTTTTAAGTTCTGAAATGCATCCTAGGAGATTATCTAAATAAAATAATTTTCTAAATAAAGTGGTGAAATTTTTACTTTGTCAACTTAGTCATTTCCTCTAATGAGCAGTATGATTAATTTTCTGATATAGATTTCCTATCTGCTCAAGAATATTTCACTTTTTTATATATTTTGTAAAACATTATTCCAATTGGAGAAAGATTCAGAAAGCCTGAAAAAAATGCCTATTTCTTTTCACCTCATGGGTACCACTTCAAAAACAGAAATTGAAATTTGTTTATGGGCATTTCAGAAGATGAACAAATCAATGACATTTCATATGCATGTATCCACAGAGTTATTGTTTTCCAATAATATCCTCTTCTTAATGATTTCATTGTACTGATTAACATGTAAAAGAGAAATGAATATGAACAAATTAAATAGAAATAAAAGTAAAGTTTGTAAATGCCATACATACTTTTTCTGTCAATATCTAATGTTATATATAGGATTACAAAAAAAATCATCTTATGACACCACTTCACCTGCTTACTCTACCCATTAATTCCCAACTTTTCTCAAAGATGAGAAAAATTAAATGTATTGTACAAATTCCAGGACACTGGGAGGAAATGCTGGACTGTAAGGAGAAAAACTGGTGTATGGTGGTTTTTCTTAAGCTTTTGTCCTTAATGATTTGATGAAATAGCAGGTAATTTGTTTTAATGGAGTTCTTGAATGTCTTAATAAAAGATACCCCAGAAATGTACCTCAACATATCGAAGTAAATTCATGTCTTCTTTTGCAAATAAAAACAATACTTGATGATAGGTCCTGCCTTGTTATTGGTCATACAAACTCAATATTAACTTGAAATACCAAGTAACCATTAATAACTAATTTGTTTTTTATTAACTAGATCTTTCAGAATCCACCAAGTCATGAATTTTAGTGAAAAGGGTAAAGAATAATCATAAAGAAGAAGTGGTATATTTGCTCTATTTGTTATTAAACCTCAGTAATTTTGAAAGCTCAAGTAAATTACATAGATAAGCTTCTCATGGTTCCACAGTAGTTACTTTTGCCTCATTGTCACTCCTCCCATAATTGATTGTTATGTCCTAATGGGAAGCTCTCTAGAACAAGTTGTCAGATTAAAAAAGTATAGTAAAAACAAGGCAGTGTCTTGTTTTACTACTTCTTAGTGACCTGAAGCATCACAAATTTATTATTTTATAGTTCTGGAGAAGTCCAAAATAATTATCAGTGGACTAACATAAAAAATGTTAACAGGGCTTCATTTCCTCTGGAAGCCATAGGTAAGAATGTTTCCTGATAAATTCAGGATAAGAGACGCCTCCTGCATTCTTTGGTTGATGGTTGAATTCTTCATCTTCTAAGCCAGTTAAGCAGTTTAATATCTTAAAATGTCTCTTTGCCTGAGACAATCTTGAATCATTATTTTTTTCCTGTAAAGATCATTATAAGAACATTGAACCTGCATGTATAACCTAAGACATTCTTATCATTTCAAGGTTGGTTCATTAATAAGTTTCTTTATTTCTGTAACCTTAAATTTCCCCTGCCATATGCAGTGGAGAGTTTGTGTCCCACAAAAATTGATATGAAGGAAATTAGATCACAAGTCTGAGGCCCTCATGTGTAGAATTAACACACTTATAAAAGGGCCCCAGGGGATATGACCTACAAATCAATAAGTGATTCCCTGGTTTCTGAGAAATGTGTTGTTAGGCAATATGGCTGTTGTAAAAATGTAATAAAGTGTACTTTTAGAAACAAAGATGACTGTATGTTACTTGAAGTATGGGACAACCATCATGTCATCATGTCTGTCATTGACTGAAACACTGTTTTGTAGTTCATTACTAGTGTTTGAATATACACCACATAACATATTGACAGATTCTGGAGACTAGATGTGGATGTCCTTGGGGGGTCATTATTTTAACAAATGCATGACTTTGCCCAGTCTTCATATGGCAGTTATAAGTAAGCTATCAAAATAATAAAACTACTTTCAAATATATTCATCAAAGACAGTGGGAAACAGAACCATTGAAAGAGGCAGAAGTTCAAACAATATAACTGGTTATCATTTTGACTGTTTGAAGTGCTAGTTATATAGCAAAAGAGATTTGTGTAAATTTTGGCATAAGATAAAGAGATTTGAAAATTACTTGATTAGAGAATTCGTTAACAAATTGGTCAGGGGAAGAAATATATGGATACATTATTCAATATTTTTTTTTACAGAGAATGTTTGTGTACAAAATAAATGACATAAATTAATGGCATAAATGTCATTAATTATACAACAAGTCTTCTTATTTCTCAGATATATGAAGAAAAATGGAAAAATATGCTTTCTCAATGGACTCAGATACAAAGAGGAAAAAGAGTCCCCACACAGGTACTCTGACACAGAACAACATTCAGCCTAACCTGAACCCCAGAAAATACTCTGTAGCGAGAATCATTGCCTGGCACTGAAATTTTCAGAAACACCTCATTAAACATGGAATAGTGACCACCACAGAGAATGAAGGTGACCACCACAAGGACCTTTCCCTGACAATCCCCTAACAATGGCCAAACTAAAAAAAAAAAAAATCCCCAAACCCTTCAGTTCCCTATTTACTCCCAGGATGTAAGCAGACAACAGGCTTCAGTCTCCAATGGGACCCCCTCTGCAAGTTTGTCCTAAATACGCTGTGTTAATGTTGAGCTGCCTCTCTTATCTCTCTCTTTATTTATTTAGTACGGTTCTTTCCTTACACAGACAAGAAGTAACCATGCAAAAATGTGTATAGGACAACACTATAAATTTAGTTGATCAATTCAAATTTCATCTTCACATAAATGTTTTTACATACATGAACTTTTTAGTTTTGATATTTTACCCCAATGGTGTGATTTTTTTCATTCTAATTTGCTCATCTTGTTGAGCAAATATCTTCTGCTTCTGAAACTGAAGCATTAAGTAATAATGTTGTGTTTGTGAAAATAATTCTTTACTTGAGCTTTTTACTGTAAAATTAGTCCCCAGGCAAGAACTAGTATGTCAGGGGCTGTTTGGAAAATGACATCCCTGAGCAATGTTTCTGTACATTTTAAAGCCAATTAGAAACATAATGGCTGTACTCTCTGGCCTCTGAATGAGAGACAAATTTCAGGGAACCCACAAGTGTACTGTTTTAGGTAGCTATTGCATCTCTGTGACCAGAATACTGGAAAAGAACAACTTAGAGGAGGGAAAGTTTATTTGGGGCTCATGGTTTCAGCTCTCAATAGAGGGCTCACTGCATTGCTCTGGTCTTTCAAGGCCCAGCAGAGGAAAGCTGTTCATCTCAGGGCAGCTTGAGGAAGCAGAAAGAGAGATGAGGTGAAAGGGAGAGAGGGAGAAAGGGGGAAGGGACCATAGGGAAGATGCACCCTTCCAGGGCACTGCTCCAGTGATCAGCTATCTCCAGACACACCTTACCTGCCCACAGTTATCACCCAGTCAGCCATTCAAAGTAGAATAGATTGATTAGATCACAGGCCCCATAACCTAATCATTTTACCTCCATATATTCCACATTAACAGGAGCTTTTTGGAGACAACATACATCCAATCTACAGCATGAAACCATATCCAATTAATAATAAATAATTTCCTGGCATTTACTGCACTACATAATTAAAAGTTAGAGTCAAAATCCATATCTATCTCTATATATCAAGAAGTAATAAGTTCAAGCTATAGAAGGAACCAGGAGCAAACAAAATCTTACAAATTATACTTTTTTATCATCCTGATTTTTTAAAAAAATTATATGCAGATGAACATTTAAATAATGATTTTATCCAGTTGTAATAAATTCAGAAGGATAGTAAGAGTTTGAAGATGGGCCAAACCAATTAGGAGTGAAGATTAAAATTCAAAAATGCATAGAATTATTTTTGTAAAGAATGTGGTATGGATGTTGTTTTAGTTTTTGCTGCTATGAGAAAATACCATGAAGTGGATAATTAATAAGTAGGAGAAATTTATTCCTCACAGTTCTGGAGGCTAGGAAATCCAAGATCAAGGTGTTTGAAGAGGGCTCTCCTCTGATTCCAACATGGTAATTTCTTGCTATGACACTGGAGTAGATAAATGCAGTGTTGTCCCCTAACAGAAGAAGGGAAGAACAAAAGAAACGAGTTATCTCTGACGTCTCTTTTGTAAGACATATCCATTCTTGAGAGTGGATCTTTTGTGACTTAATCACTTTCCAAAAGAATTTCCCATTATACTACCATGATGGGAATTAAGTTTCAACATGAATTTTACAGAGGACATACATTTAAACTGTAGCAAGTGTGCACCTGTGCATGCATGAGTCTTTGTGTGTGTGTGTGTGTGTGTGTGTGTGTGCATACATGTATCCATATATATGTGTTTATGATTCAAACTGAGAAGTGCATGATCAAGAACTCTGGCATGGTAGTGTTACTATTCTTTTAACTGGCCATGAAAACTTAGTTATGTACCACATTATGGGAAAAGTGCTAGGCATATAATGATTAATAAATCTGATTCTACTACAAGGAGTAGAAAGATTAATTCAGGCAAATGAGTCAAAGTATATTGTATAAGGGATACATTGTCACAGGGTGATGAATAAGAAACAGTCTAGCTTATGGTCATCATCTCCACTAAATTTGAAGATGAAAGAATTAGAAATGACCGCACATCAGTGTACAAAATATTGGCTAAAATAAAATACTATATCATAAATATTGTGAGATTAAATAAGCAAGAGTAATTTAGAATACCTTCTGGAGGGTATTTTACAGTAGTTTTCCCCCTTTATCTCTTATTTTCTTTCCTTTTCTTCCTTTTTTTAACATGACAAAGTTTATATAATTATTTTTCTGGGAGTTTTGCACATACACTGGGCATTTCCTTATTGCTGAGTGGTTTTCCATGGTATGCATAAACGAGTTTCTTTGGAAGTCAACAGTTGAGTTCTGAAAGTCAGCTGATCATATTTTTTGCTCTGATGAATAAAACTACCAAAAACATTCATGTACAGGATTTTGTGTAAATGTAAGTTCTGTTTTTTGAAGGCGAATAAAGCCCCAAGAGAAAAATTGGTGGTAATTTCATATTTAGTTATCTGAAACTGCCAAACTACTTTCCAGAATGAAATATTTCCAGGTACATTATATTTTTTTATTCCCACCAACAATGTATGAGTGATAGTTTCTCAAAATTCATTGTGGAATTGCATGTTGTTATCATTTTAAACTTGCCATTCTCATAGGAATATAGTGACATAATTTATATTTCCCAAACAGCTAATGATGTTGAAACTACTTTCATATATTCATTTGCTGTCAGTGTGTACTTTTCAGCAAAGGATATCTTCTCAACTGGTCCTTATTTTCTAATTGGATTATTTTAACCAGAGAACTTCAGAGTTCTTCATACATTCTATATATTTGTTCATTATTAAAATTTAATTTGACTATATTATGTTAATAGCTTGTCTTTTCATCTGTTTCATGTGGCTTTCTGTAGAGCAAAAGTTTGCAATTTTTATGACATTAAATGCTTCAATTTCTTACATAGATTATGCTTTGGTGTTATGTCTACAAACATTTGGTCCTGGTAAAGAGTTCGATGATTTTCACTTATTTTTTTAAGTTATAGTTTACTTTGAGTCCATAATCCAATTTAATTGAGTTACTTTTGAATAAGTTGTAAAATTTATATTGAGATTAATTAATTATTATTTACTTATTTTGATTACTGATTTTTAAAAATTCAGCAAAAAACATGTAATTTTATTTTTTTATTTCTTTTTTTCTGTTACATGAATCCAAATATCTATCCCATTGTCAATACCACACTATCCTGAATATTGTAGTTATGCAATAAGCCTTAATATCTGACATAGTAATTCTTTCCACTTTATTAATCCTTGTTTTAGTTATTCCAAGTCCTATATCATTCAAAATAAGTGGGAAAATAAATTTGTCTATGTATTAAAAAATCCTGTGGGATTTTGGTAGTGATGTCATGACGTGTAGTAAATTTAAAGAGAATTGATATTTTTATAATATTGAATCATCAAGTAACTTACATGTTTGTTCTTAAGTTACTGATTATTCTTTATTTCCCTCATTATCATTTTATAATTTCACATACATATATTGTACACATTCTGCTGTGGACATATCTAAGTATTTCAATTTATTTGGAGCCAGTGTAAATTATTTTCCATTTCAGAATATGCTTATTTATTGTTAGTTTATGAAAATGTTATTAATATAAAGAGTGACATTGTCAAGATGACAAAATAGATGTTATGGTTCAGAGGAGAAATGATTGGATTCTGAGAACCTTAACTCAATCAGTGAATTAATCCCCTGATGGGGTTATTGAGTGGTAAATGAAGGCAGGTAGTATGTGGCTGGAGGAGGTTAGTCATCGGGGCTGTGCCATTGGAATATATATTTTGTATCTGGTGAGTGGAGTCTCTCTTTATTCTTCCTGATCTGTGAGCCACTTCCATACACCACACTCTTCAGCCATGATGTTCAGCCTCACCTTGATACCTGAGGAATGGAGCTGACTATTTATGCACTGAGATCTCTGAAACTATGAGCCCCCAAATAATTTTTCCTGCCCTAAAATTGTTCTTGTCAGGTATTTTAGTCATAGCAGCAAAAAGTCTGACTAAAAGAGTAAGAGATACCAGTTTTTAATCCCCCCAATAAAAACAATATATATAGATGACATAAACCAAAATAGATATAAGAGATCTTAAAAACCCATTAAAGAATAAGTCTCAAGCCAGTAGAAAAAGAGGAAAAACAAGTGAACAAAAATAACAGAGACAACAACAACAACAACAAAAGTACAGAATACCTATAAAATGAATTGTGGTTGGGATGAGTATACCTGAGATGCTTGGAGATAGTTAAGAACAAAGAAGAAGGATGAAGACTCTAATCATTATCACCCAGAACAACAGTGGTCCCCATTAGTCTGATCTGCAGAGTATAATGACATCTTTAACTACTGAGGCAAAAATAATAATTCCTACATGGACACCCTCGATAGAGAGAAATGTGGTCTCACACACACTCTGACTTCCAGAAATAGTTCCAGTTGACTATGATAGGAAAAAAAAAAATGTCACCACTCCACAAACCACATACAATTTGAGCATCCCAAATCATGACCACCTGACAAAGGCTCATACTTCAGACTGAAGCTCTGTGGCCACACAACACATGCATATATCACAAACACCAAAGCAAAAATAGGAAGCTAGTTCACACTATAGGCTCTGAATCTAAAGTTATTTTGCACATTCTTAGCCACTACAGAGAAATAGATTCAACCTTAAACCCAGAGTCACTGTAATTCTCTACATACCTGTACTTCCATTCTCAGCTCCACAGCTGCGTCACAAGCACCCTCATATTACATGCTGTTACCAACATGATAGTGGAGAGGTACTTGACCCAGATGCTGGTGCCACTACTACCCCAGATCTAAGAGCTGCTTTTTCTCCAGGCATGTTGAAGTTCTGATTTCATTTTTACAGATATTTCACTCATCAGACACTGCCATCATTGCCAGAAATGAGCTTGCCTGTCAGAATTAGTACTAAGAAGGATCCTCACACATAGCTTCTCTACTGGGAGAGAGAAAAAAAAAATCAGAAAGACCTTCATGCTCATCCATGTTGAAGACACAAACAACTATTATCACTAGACTAGACATCCACAGTTAAGGCTACTGTGTGTCTTTGTGATCTTCATTAATACCAAACTCAGCAGAAAGAACTGCAGAGAGGCCACATGCCTGTACCCTCACTAATGGAAGAACTACTGCGTCCCACTCAGCCAGTCCTCTTCCACTCTTAAAATGATTAATTTCTCCCCACTGAAACTAGAGTGGTACATCTGAAAGAGATGACATTTCCACGAAAAGAATAGACATCAATGTAAGGCAACAAGAAACATTGAAAAAAGAAGAAAAGAAAAGAAAAGAAAACAAAGAGACATATCAACACGAAACGAACAAAATGATTTTATAAAAAAAATGAAAATTGCCTGACAAATTAAAACTAATTTTCATGGGCTTCAGTAACATCAAGAAAATACTGAGCAGAGCTCCTGGTTGAGCTGGCAGGAGGTGAGCTGGTGCAGAACAATGGCAAGGAAGGTTACTCAGGTTGGGATGAGAGATTAAAGAATCTCACATTTAGAAAAAGGAATTGCGTGCTATATGCTCCATTTGTTTCACAGATGTGGAAAATAAGCCCAAAGTAGAAAAGGAAACAAGGGAGAAACCCTCTCAGCCCCTAATACCACCGATTCTGGGTTTTGCTTTATATCTTCCACTGGTAGCATTCAAGGTTGTGCTTTAATTATCCAGTCTTTTCTTCTTCCATCTGTGACACCTTCATCCACTCTCTATCAAACCCCATCCATCTTTGAGAGACTATCACTTTGAGAGCCTGCATTATAACAATAAGGTGCAGGTGTGGTGACAAGAGTCACTAGATTTTGCAACTATGGGCAAGTCTTTCTGTGTCATTTTGGAATCACTAATCATTCAAATACATATTAAGGGTCTCATTTTGTGCCAGCTAGTGTTCTAAGTAAATACAATGATGTTCTTGTTCAAATTATAGATAGGAAAACAAATAGCATGCCTACACACACACACACACATACACATTTTAATAAAATAAAAAAGAGTTTTAGTATGGTTTGAAAAGTGTGTATGCATGGGGACTCTTAGAATGACAGAGAAGTGGACATTTTAGTAGAGAACTGAGTAAAATAAAGAAACAAGCTATAAATATTTCAATAACAAAGTGAATGGAAAGTTCTATGGCCCTGAGGCATATATGAGCTTGATTAATTTCAAGAATAACTTTCTATAAAACTTTCACTTGATGGGAGTCTTGGGACTATAAAATGAGCACACATGAGATAGTTCTTTGGGAGTATAAGGAATTCCTTCTATACATATAAAAGTTTACACAATAATTTGCATTTAATTAGCAGTCTTTGGAAATTTCTAACTTTCTATTTTATCTACAATTAGCACTAAGAAAATGGCATTAGAAGAGGTGAAGGTATTGTCTAATGCAAGAAAAATCAGTTTTTCAAAATTAAACATTCCATGCAGTTAACATATTTTAAGTTTCTATTCATGCATGGTATTGTCTTAGACACAAGGAAGACAGGGTTCTTGTATTCAGGAATGGTCAAAAATAATGCTAGGGGCTGGAATTGTGGCTCCGTGGTAGAGTGCTTGCCTAGCATGTGTGAGGGACTGGGCTTGATCCTCAGCACCACACACATAAAAATAAACAAATAAAACAAAGGCATTGTGTCCATCTACAATTAAAAATAATTAAAAAAAATACAATAATGCTAGCTATGGGCTAGAGGTTTCATTCTGTGGGAGAACTCTTGCCTAGCTAGGATTTAATTACTAGCACCTTAAGAAAAGAAATAAATAAAATAAAATAGAAACAATTCAATGAAATAAAGAAAACAAAGAATGACCAAAACTAGAAATTTAACAGAATAAACAGTAAACACGCAAGGACACACACACACAAATTTTGGACCTGAAAAATACAGTTAATAAAATTAAAAATGCAATATTTGGAACAGCAGAATTGATGTTCAATCCAAAATGTTAACCCATCAAAGATATCCTGCAGAAATGAAGAACAGTTAAAGATCATCTCAGGCAAAGGAAACTGAGAAAATTATCACCACCAGACTTATCTTTCAAAATTGCTGAAAAGGCTACTATGCTGGCACATATCAGTAATTCCAGTGACTCAGGAACCTAAGACAAGAGAAGCTCAAATTTAAGGCAGTTTCAGCATTCTAGCTAAACCCTGACTCAGAAATAAATAAATAAGAAAAAGTCTGGGAATGAGGCATAGTGGTAGAGTGTTCCTAAATTCAATCCCAAGTATTTAAAAAAACAAAAACAAAAACAAAAAAACAAGAGAATTTTTGAAAAAAATTGCAAAATTTCTTCTGATGAAAGGATATATACTAACAAGCAACACCAAAATATGAAAGTATACAATTCACTGTTAAAACTAAGTACACAAACTTAAAATACTCTAATACTGTAATGATGACATGATTTCCATTTATCTTTATTATGGTGGTTAAAAGACAAAAATTTCAAACTAATAAGAGCTACAATAATTTTTAGGGTACATACAATATAAAAAGATGCAAATTATGGCCATAAATAATTAAATTGAGGGGGTGGACTAAAAGTGTTGAGTTACTTTATGTGATCAAAGTTAAGTTGTTGTCAGCTTAAAATTGCTTAATATAAGAAGTTTTATGTAAGCCTCATGGTAACCACAAAGCAAAAAGCTTTCATAATATACAAAAGCTAAAAACTAATCAAAGCATACCTCTAAAGAAACTCATCTCAATTCATATAACACTGTGAATTGCTGACAGTAACAGAAGGAAAGAACAAGGATCTACAAAACAACCAGAAACAATTAACAAAATGACATTAGTAAATCCTTACGTATCACAAATTACCTTGGACATAAATTAATTAAATCCTCTAATTAAAATATGTAGAGTAAATGAATATGTAGAGGTGCCATGTCTAGTTATATATGTTTACAAGAGAATCAATTCACATTTAAGCATACCCTTAAACTGAAAATTAGAGGATGATAACAGATATCCCATGCAAATGAGTATAAAAAGAGTACTAGTAGTTACACTTATATCTGATGAAATAGACATTTACTGAAAACATGATCTGAGAGAAAGAAAGTTATATAATGATAAAGAGATCAGTTCTTCTATAAGATAAAAACCATTATCAATAATTATACACCCAACACCAGATCATCTAAATAATTAAAGCACTTATTAATTGTTCTGAAGGGAGAAATATAATGCAAACAATGGTAGTAGGGACATCAATAACTCAGTTTAAGCAGTGGACAGATCAGGCAGACAGAAAATTAACAAAGGTACATTGAACATGAACTATATTTTAGATAGAATTTAACTAACAGACACAACATGCTATCCTATAGCAGCAGAGTACACTTTCTTCTCAAGCATATATGGAACATTCTTCAGGATAGATCATATGCTAAGCCACCAAGTCCTACGACTTTAGGAAGATGAAAGTTATGTTGAGAATCTTCCAACTACAATGGCATGAAATTGGAAGTTAAGGAATTTCATAAAATATAAGAAGAGGAATTTCATAATATATATAAAAAATGCTTTGAAACCACCAATGGATCAAAGAAGAATTCAAAATAAACATAATCATTTATTTCAAGAGAAATGGAAATGGAAATGTAACATATCAAAGCTATGAAATACAGCAATGCAATTCTAAGAAGAAGGTTTATAACAATAAACAGCTGCATTTAAAAAAAAAAGGATGAAGATGGAGAATGTTAAGAATGTTAAGAATGAAGAATGCTAAGGGAAATAAGCCAATCTCAGAAAACCAAAAGCCAAATGTTTTTTTTTGTTGTTGTTGTTTTTGTTTTTGTTTTCTGATATTCTAATACTAATTCACAGTAAAGGGGGTAGGGTGCTAAGGAAAAATAGAGATACTTTGGATTAGGCAGAGGGGAGTGAAGAGAGAGAGAGGAAGGGTCTAGGTGTAGGAAAGATAGTGGAATGAATTGAACATTATTACTCTATGTCAGACAAATTAAGTTCAAAATTATTAGAAGGAAATAAGCAGTAATGAAATGAGCAGAAATAAAAGAAATGGAGACTAAAAAAAAGAAAAAAGAATTTATCAATGAAACTGCTTTTCTTTATTTCTTTTCCTTTTCCTTCTCCTTCTTCTCCCACTCCTTCTTCTTTTTTGTGGTGCTGGGGAATGAATACAGGGTATTATGCACACCAGAGAAGCAGTCTACCATTGAATTACACCCTCAGCACTTTTTAGAATTTTAAATTGAGACAAAATCTCATTGAGTTTCCTAGGTTGGCCTCCAACTTGCTATCCCAGCATTCTTTTGCTGGGATTACAGACATGCATAACACCATGCCTATTTTGGTAGTGTAGCTACTATCTTTTCAAGGAAAAAAGGTTCTCCACACATTAATTTTTGAAGGAAAGTACCTCAACACAATGAAAATGTATGTGACAAGACCATAATTAATATTATACTTGATGATGAAAGGTAAAAAGTTATTTTCTAAGGTCACAGAAAATCAGGAATATTAATCTTTCTATTTTGTTCTGCATATTTCTGGAAGTCCTAGCCAGAATAATTAGGCAAGGGGGAAAAATCAGGAGCACAAATCAGAATGGAAGAGATTGAAACTGTCTCTGCAGATGATATTCTTTTATTTAGAAAACTCCAAGACTCCACCAAAACTATTACAAATGATCAACCATTTAAACAAAGTTGCAGAACACAAAATCAACACATAAATAAAAGTAGCACCTCTACAAACTAACAATGAATTGTCTGAAAAAAATCAAGAACAAAAGCACTTAGAATAATCATAAAATAAATAATCAAAATACTTAGGAGTCACTTTAACCAAGGAAGTGGTAGGTCTTTTCACTGAATACTGTGAAACATTGGTGAAAGGAATTAAATGCATGCAAGTGAATGACAAAATATCCTGTATCCATAGATTAAAAGAGTTAATAATGTCAAAATATCCACACTACTCTTAATAATAATTGAATCCTACAAATTCAATGCAATGTTTAACAAATGCCAGTAATATTTTAGAGAAATGGGAAACCAGTCCAGCCTATGTGATCGTGAAAAAAAAGAAAGAACAAAGTCCTTTATCTTTAAAGTTGAGTAAAAACTAGTTTTGTAACAAAAAAATTCATTTATTCATTTTATGTCATCTGTAATTATTTTGATCAGCTATAAAGATATTTTTACTCTAAAGATATTTTTACTCAAAAATAAACATAGTTTAGTAAATATTTTATGGAACACACAGTATAAATAAAGAGTCGATATAAGCTTCAAAAGAATTCAACCAGTCTTATTTTTTCAAATATATGTTTTTAAACATTTTCAAAAGATTAATCTGTATAATTCACAGAACTTATATCTTCATTTAAATAAATATTATATAATACTATATTCCAGATATATACTAATTTATAAATTCCTTTGAGGTAAAATCTGCAAATATATTTTATATATCACTTAAATGTATCTAAAATATTACTGAAAATATCATATTCTTCATAATATGTTGTGTAAATAGCATATTAAATAGTAAACCTATGTAAGTCTCTGCTGGGTGTTTGGCAAATACAAATATATTTTGATTACTGCCTTGAATTTTTTCATTCAGAGAAATGGCTGATTCTTTCCCAATTTTAGAATTTCAACAAAACGTAAGTTTTAGCTATAACTAAGTGTATCAGTAAATTTTCCATACATAGCATATTTCAACACTGTCTTTCATTATGCATTCTTGTTATATATTAATATCATCAGTCATACTTAAAACTGACTTCTCGTATGAATTCTGTTTAGGAAGGGAGTTGGTAGTTTTTAATTTTGCTGTTTGATTATATCTTTGAATTAATAATTGTATATGTTTAGTTAATTTTTGCAATCGATTTGTACTTCTAAGTAAAACTAAATGTTTTCCACAATGCAAGGATATAGATTGTAAACATGAAAGTTATTCTATATTGTTAAGCATGATAAAGTAGCAATAACATCCATATCATCCATTATACTTGTGCTTCTTTCAGTTTTTTGAAGAGTCTAATTAATTTAATTTTTGATAATAATTTTATTCTGATTTGCAAAGATAATGTGGATACTTAAAATGACTCTTAGGGCTTGGAAAGTGAAAGTTGTACATTAGCATGTACCTAGGACAATGGACATTTTCACAATATGAACCACAAGAAGACAATATTTGATATGATTGATGTAGTAGTTTTTAAATTAAAACCTAAAAAAGATCATATGATAATTTTATAAATATCTAAGATACATTCATTATATAGAGAATATTAACTAAATTATAGTGATAAACCAGTTGCAGACCATATACCAGTGGAAGAAGCAGTATATTAAAAAAAATATATAGATCATTGTTTTGGATTAAACTACTGTAATAGGCCCAAACAGACCAGACTAAAACCAAAATAGAATCACTTATACTAAAATTCCACATGGACAAAAACAAACTGTTATCTGACCTCTTGCACAATCAGGAGAAAAATATAATCAAATTGTTTCATACAGGCCAGTTTCAAGATAATGAAGTTGCAAGATAATGAAGTTGCAAGATAATGAAGTTTCTTTTGTTTTGATTCTTACTATTAAAGTCAACTGATCAGTTATTTTTATATTGTTATGTTTCCATGCCTTTGCCTTACAAGGAAATAATTTTGAAGCAACCAGTGCAACCTTTCTGCTTCTGTTTCTTCAGCCCTTCTCTCTGAAACCAACCTTTTCTGCTTAGCTCACTGGGACAATAATTTTATTTTACTGAATAAAAGTGTTCCCCAATTTTGGAATTGCAAATAAACTCAATGAAAACTAACTGTTTTGTTATTTTGTCTTTCAGCACTTTATTAGTTAGTTTGCTTTGATTGAAATATAAGGTCTTCAAAATATTGGTGATATTTTTGAATGAGTGGATTTGATTCAGAACATTAAAAGATTTGATTCAACCTAAGGATTTCAGCTATAGTCTGTTGACATATGAAGCCCCTGGAGTTTAGGAGCTGAGATGGTCTGTGAGGACAAATGCAGATCAAGAGGTGGAGCCTAGCAGTAGTGCATGAAGTGAGTAAAACAAGAAGTGCATGGAATTAAGATCAGTTGAAAAACTACTGAAACATCTCTGGGTAATGTATAATAATGGTTGAATTCTGATAGCAGCAGCAGAATAGAGAGGTAGGCCAAGGTAAAATAAATTAGGTAATTTGTCTTTTACCCTAGTCCCAACTTCTATCTATCCTTCTAAAATACATGCTAATTATAATTTTCACATATCTGTGGTGAAGGCATATTTGAAACTAATAATACCTTAAACTTCTATCTCTGTTTCTCCTTTTCTCATTATGTGAAAATTATCTTGCCTTTCTCCATTTCCATACAATAGTTTGTATATGACAAATAACTAAGGTATAAAACATGTATTGATTAACTGCACTGAATATCCTAAATACATGTCAAAAAAACAAGCAGCACAGTTTGCAGTGATGCTGATAAAAATGTAAGATTATTTTAAATCTCCTAATACTATGGATATGAGAATTCACAAGTTTTCATGTAAATGCCTATTATTTCTTAATTCATTTCTGTTATATGTTTAATTAGATTTATTAGTACAATTAATTTGATTTCTCAATCTTCTTGTTTAAAATGTCTATGAGTAACATTATAAAATTTTCATGAAAGGTAATACTTTGACTCAAAGGGGTTATCACAAACATATAACTCAAACAAATAAAGATAGTGTCGAACTCAATTTGGCAAATCAATACAGTACATTACACAGAAACAGGAAGAATATTATCAAATTACACTAACCACTAAAAATTTTCACAGAAAGATATGTTGCCTACAACTTGATGAATGAAAAAAAGATTTGTTTGTTTCAGCATGGTTTCCTAGATTTTTATACTTCTAATAGAGACATGAAGATTCTATTACAAAAAGAGAAATATGAAACAATGCTGTCAACGTGAGTACTTTTAGGTTAATTCCATATAGTCAGACATCCCTTAAAATGTCTAGTCTGAGCCTCTTCAAAATGTTTTATGCATCATTATTCAACTTTTTAAAATCCTATTCCTGAACTTTCAGTGCTGGGTATAGTATAGAGGGTTAGAACGGAAAAAGGAGAATCATTGGCTGGCTAAATATTATTCATATCTCTTGATCTTTTGTGTTTCTGATTATTTTTCATTATTCCACAAAATTTTTTTTTAGAAATGTCCCATGTCAAGAAAATGTTTGAAATTATTGTTTTATTCACTAGGAAATTTCAATAAAATTAAATTAGCATCTCCTGAAATATTAAAATGTTTGATTAATATTTCTCTTAATTCATTTGGACCACTATATTTTAAATTGGAAATTTTATGTACAATTGAATTTTATTTTTTACATTTCTGGAAGCCAGAATGTCCAAGATCCAAGGCACTAGTAGGTGAATTATCTACAGGTTCCATTTTTCATGGGTCCTCCCTCTGTGCCTTCATATGGCCAAAAAGAAGAGGGAATTCCCTGAATCTTCTGTTGGAGGGCTTTATTAATCTCATTCTGAAGAGCTCCAGTATCCCATCCTAATCAGCTCTCAATGGACATCTTCTTTCTATTTTTGAGAAAAGGATCACATATAAATTTTGATGAACAGATGCATTCAGGTGCATAGTTACATGAGAAAGATTTAGAAAGCTTCTGAGATACTTCTTTATCCAACTGCTATATTTTGTAATTTTCTCAAAATATTTATATAGTTAAATGATGGAACAGTATTTTTACTCTGTATGTTGCCTCAAAACAAGAATGATACTATTGCCTCTAAGAGAATGGAATTGGAATAATATCAGTTTCAAACTAAATTTCTTCTGAGCATTTTGAGAATTGTAATTTAAGTATATAAATACATTTGAAGTAAAGCATTATGTAGAAATATGAAAATATTTCCCTAAGTTATATTTTTTCAAAGACAGAAAAAGTATGTGAAACATATGGTCTCTTAAAATACATTTTAAAATATTATAACATTCAATATTAAGTGAAATCATCCAATTAAAACACCAGTATTTTGGAGTATTTCTTTGAATTCTGAAATTATTTAAAGGATTGCAGTGAATATTTATATTTAGTTTGTTTCCTACAACATTTACCAAGCACCTTTCCTTATTTGCAAATAAATATCTATGTTATGTTTCCTAGAAGGAAATGTATAATTAGTTAAAATTTATATTCAAAATGTTTACCAAATTATGCCTGACAATTTTTTAATTTCTATGAGTGTTATTTATAGAATGAGATAATAAAGTTATATATTTGCAAGGGGTGGGCAGTAAATTAGAGGAAATAATGTAGATTGTAAAGAAATTGACACAGAGACATAGGCAGAGTAAAGTCTAAAAACCATGCCCAAATGATTTTGCCATGTTATGACTCAAGATTTAATGTTATCAGACAAGCTGTTTTTGTTTTTAAAAGAATCTAGAAATGTGTGTCTTTAAAAAAATGAATTGAGACACTTTAATTTTTTTTAAGTCAAAGAAAGCCTACTAGATACTACAAATTAGTTGTCATCTGTACCTGCACCAGTTTCCTTAGAATAACCAGTGGATGACTAAAATTCCTGAGCATCTTATTTATAAGTAATTAAGTAATGAAAGAAAGCAGACACTGAATTCCTAAATAGAAAATTATTCCTATTAATTTATGATATCCAAGGTCATTCAATGATTATTAGAAAACCACCATACCAGAGAGCCAATTTATTATAGGTTTATTAAATTATTTAACTAAATATTATTAATAATGATTTTATCTATGGAGTATTAAGAAGTTAGCATTTTAAAAACTTGGAGAAAGAATATTATCAGAACAGTACAAAGCCATAAGGATTCATTTTGCTATGTTGGTAATACTGACATGAGACGTTAGGTAGCTATGGAGCAGGGGAAAGGGTTGAGAATTTGCAGGACCTGAAAGAGTAGACTGTGTTTCTCTTGTTGCTTTTCTCTTCCTTATTTCAGTTTTGCAACTGTCTATCTGCTATGCATTATGTACTGATCATGTATCCAACTTGTTTACAACTGAAAACACAACTGTGAAGCAGCAAGGGGTATGCCTTGATGTTTTATATAGAAAACAATAATCAAATAATTAAAATAATAAATTTTGTGAAAATAGATGTATATTGTTCTACCACCTTCTCTACCATATACCATTAATTTCTATATGTTATATTAGTACATGGTTCAATATTGTTCTGAAAATGTATTATTTTTGTGCATAAAAAATTATTTTACTTAAATTAACTGAAGTACAGAAGATCCAGAAGCCAGATAAATTTAGTTTGTTACCTCCGAGGCTAATGAGAAATGTTTCTAAATTCTAGAAAACTTAATATTGTTACCTGAACAATAGTTGCACTATTTTGTATTCGCTTGAAAGATGCTGGCATTTTTTTAAAAGAATATTTAGAGGGATTAAGATAATACCCAGCATGGTATTATTGTGACTTTGGTCCTTAGCTTTTGAAATAGAGTATCAGATTGTCTTAACTTTCAGTTTAAGATATCTGAACATAGTGTTTCTCCATCAAGTTCTGTGGGGAATATTTGATTTGCTTGAAAAAAGTCTATGCCCCTAAAAAGAACATCAGATAGGAAGGATTTGGGGAATTAGTTCTACTTAATTCTTTTTTTAACACCTTACAAACCTCCCCATGTTCTCAAAGGAGTAATAACTTCTTAAAACACTTATTTGATGTTTTTTAAAATTTTTAGTCTTGGGGAATTAGAAAGATGCTTAGAACCTCTGTCCACTATATTATCTTTGCTTATTCAGTGAAAATATCTGTGTCCACACTTGCTGCTGAATTGAAGGTGCTGTCAGTAGTTGCTGCTCTTTCAAACTGTGAGCAGTTCCGTTTCTAAAACACTCCATGCCAGTGCTCTCACCTTTTATGTTATGCTGTGTTGTTGGCTTTGTAATAGTTTGAATTACTTCCAGTGGAGACATTCTTAAGGCTTCCAAAGAAGTAGAAAAGCCTATCTGTACATCCTTATGTCTCTCATTTTGGGGGTATATTGCTCTCTCCTCAGGGAGCCTTTATCAATGAACAGGCAAACAATATGGAGATTCCCAGCATGAATCTAGGCCTTGCTTGCAGCAGTAGGTCACTAGATTATCTTGGCTACATCCTCTAATATTATTGAAGTCTTACTTTTCCTCTTTCTAAAATGAAGACAATAAGAAATATGTTGGGCCGTTGATTATTATGCAAGTTTAATATACGTGTGAAATATTTTTACAAAAAAAATTGAATAATTATCAAATAATATTAAAATATTGCTCTGTTGTTTTATTATTATTATTCAACTTACTCTCTGATAATGAAGGCTTGTGTGTCAGGCAATAGAATCTTAAGTTGAATAGAGGTGCCAATAAAAGAATCTGAGGGATTCTAAATGAGATCACTGGGATGCTGGTATTAAATATCCCATCTCTCAGACTCTGGGATCTTTTGACATAAGCTACTTTTGTGTGAATATTTTGGTGGCTTTTCCTCTTGACTTTGACTCACAATGTTGAGAACTATAATTCCTATGGCCTTTAGAAGAAGCCCTGTAGATGTTGAGTATCATTTAAGATGATAGCACGGCTCTTCTGCCTGAATTTTAAAATGTCAACCCACATATTCCTCATCAATATATATTCAGGACCACTTTCTGCCCTTTTGAAAAAATAGACTAGTGCTAGAAATATTGGCAGGTCTTAGGATCATATCCAACAGCCGAACACTTCATAGATAATACACTTTTCACTTGATTGGCTCTTACTTTCTCATGACATTGTGCAGACCTTCAGGCTCTCAGATGCTCACTGCACAAAGGAAGTCAGGGCTCCACCAGCATTAAGAATCTTTTGCTATTTCCTTGTTTCTTGCTTTAACCTCAATGTATACTATAAGAATTCACTTTGAACTTTCCTTACAACTGTAAAGTATACGATTCTATTCTTCCAAGGGCTAGCTGAGTTTCAATAGTTATTGAAAATTAGTCTGAAAGATATTTTTCTTCAGTGGTTTATATGGAAACGTTCTGTTCTAAATAACATAACTATGTTCTTACATCGACCACAAAAGACAGAAATTTAGAAGTATTTTGTAATATTATATCTACAGTAATATTACACCTAGTTCAACTTTTTAGAAAGAGGTATATCTTCGATATTCAAAGTAAAACAAAAACTAAGAGAAAAGACAAGGAATCACTATAGGATCTGAGAATTGTTGGTCTGTTGTTATTTTTTTCTTTTCTCTTTTAGTGAAGTATTCTTTTAGTATTTAATCTGTGCACACCATTGCCCTCCGTGCTGTTGTGGATTCACGATAAAAGATAAAGAGGCGAAGATGAGAAAATGCAGTTTAGCCTAAATAAAATTCACCATTTAGTAAGTGAACCCACCTCATAAAAAATAAGACAACTTGAAAAAAAAAACATAAATATTAATAAATTCTATTTTTTCTTGTTTATTTTTCTTTCAGACCACTTGTAAATAGTGGACTTTTTAATATATAGGGTGGAGTTGAATAAACTAAAACAAAGAACAAAAAAAAAAATGGAGATAGTTCTAGAAACAGCAGAAGGATTCTAAACAGCTGTGGATGGAAATGCTTCTATTATACAGTTAATGCTTCATTAATTTACTTTTCAAAGACTGAGATACACTTATGCTGCTTGATGTTTATGGTAATGCATTATTCAGGCATATGTGTACATGTTTATGTGTGTGTGTGTATGCCTGTGTGTGTATGTATATAGCATGTCTGTGTACATTAAGTTTTTTTTTTATAATAAGGAATATCTAGTACTAAGTAATACCCTTTAAGTAACTGTAGTTTTTTTTTTTTTTTTTTTAAGGTAATCAACTTGTCAGTAGCTCTGAATCAATTCAAAGCTTCAGTTGCTTGAATGCTCAAGATATAGATCCTTTAGCAAACAGGATCAGCATGTAGCACACGCTTACTGCCCTTCAAATTCCAGTGACCTATACCTCTGTTTCTTCTTTTGCTTTTGATATATAATCCAACTAACTGATTTTATTATGGAAAAAAAGATGAAGTAGTTAATTAAACATATATACACTTGTCCAAATACTGTGGAAAAGGTATATCATGATCTTCTCAGGAATTTAAAAGAGAAATTATTTGGACAAGTGCAGCACTAACATGAAGGGGCTTTGCAGAATCCAGTGCAAATAACCAGGGCCATAGATCAGACCACTCCAAGCCTTAATCCAGGCCTACTGTAAATATTTTCAGTAAGACAGCCTTTGATGAAAGTCCTGATCCCAGCTTCAGTGATTGAGCAATTTCTTGTCACTCAATTGCTTGAAAAGATTTTTAAATAAGCAGTTAAATAGAATAAGGATTTTTCATAGCTTTTAAAGCTGTAGAAATAGTCTATCCCAAAGTGAGTGCTAAACCATGTCTTTTCTTCTTTATGGTTTTGTGATATTTTTTGTTTTAGAAGTTATGGTTTCATTTCTTGCAGCCTTTCCTGTGACACAGGTGGCTACAGAGCAAGCCATGAATGAAAGTGCAGTGAAGGTATTTTCTACTGGTTCTTGCTTTGTAATGATTGCTTCATAACTTAAATATCATAATGGATTTGGAGCACAGAGAGCTTATGGCTTCAAAGAGTTGCTAAAGGTCATGACAAGGGGAGATGGAAATGTTTTTTTATTGGGCAGAAGCAAAAAGGGTCTATATTAATAACAATATCAGGATGACTTAATGTGAAGTTTTGACTCACACTAGAAGAAAAGCAACATATCTGCAAGACAGAAACCTTGATTCTGGTCTTGTATATTTGTGTATTTAGTAATTAATTAACCTTAAGTAAAACAGCTGACCTCTTAGAGGGTTGGATGCTAGCATGTGCCTAACTATTCTCACTGATGAGTTATGGCTCTCAAATGAGATAGTACATGCTGTTTAGCAATATCGTCACTATCTAAAATAATATTAATTCCAAGTAAAGATAAAGCCATGCTCGCATAACATGCAGGTAGGAATAAATGATTTTTGCTGAGATATATCTGGCCTTTTTTTTTAAAAAAAAAAAAAAGAAGGAATACATTTCCTCTACTTTTTAAATATAGGTTAAATAAGTTCTAGTATATTTTAAATCTAAGAAAAACACATTTTTTTCTGCTTTTGTGCCTGATTTTTTATGGTTTGACTAAATTATTAGCAGAAAAGAAAAATTCCCTAAAACATTAAAATATAAATGAGAAGCCATGACATAGGTATAATTTAATAGTGTATCTATAAAATATTGTTTTTCTCCAAAATGTTTGAATCAAAAAATCTGCATGGGCTTTTTCCTCCTCTTTTTCTATTCTTATTTAACATTGTTTATATGTAGTCTGCATTTGAAAACAGCCTCAGCAACATCCTGAGACAGTTGTAGACAAAGTTAAAGGTCCACACATTCGTTAGGAGTGGCTCTCCTGCCACCTCATTTCCCCCAGGCACCTGCAATCTATATTCTTGTCCTGTACATGCTACAGTTTGTTATCCTTCTCATGTTTTTAAATATTTCCCAAAGTTTCTTTATAGATTAATAAATAGTTAATGGACACCAGCAGTCTGTTGAGATCCTGATGAATTCCTAAAGGTGAAGTTTGAAACTCAGTTACCCCAGAAAATATTTTTGAAGCAAGAGGTCTTTTCTCAATTGAAATCTCCAAATTATATCACTTGTGTATCCTATGGCTTCCAATTGCTGGCTCAGCCTGATAGCTAGTTTGTGATTTCTTAAACACAAAAAGCTTTTTCATTAAGGAAATGAGTATCGCTCTTAAGATGTTTCCTTCGTATACCACTAGTAATTTATCACTAAGATTGATATAAACAATAAAGGAATTTTGGTCATTAAGAAATATAATTTATTATTTAAAGCAAATTGAATTTAGAGTCAGACTAATATCATATATCGAAAACATAGTTTAGTTGGAATTCAATCTTATGTTTATACTACTTAGCATTTGTTCTTGCCTAGTTGTTTGTTTTATAATATGACTTCTTTTTGCCCTAAGTGACTGTGCAACTTATGTACAGAAACTAAATACACTGATTGAATTTGTGTAATGATTTTTGTCCAACAAACTCTTGAGGGCCTTATCCATATTAAAGATGCCCTGATTATCAATGCCAGACACTTTCAGTAGAAAGTAAGCTTACCATTCCCCTTCAAAGTACAGCAGCATTTTATCTATGACCTTGAATTCTTAATTGAGAATATAATTATTTTGATTTAATTTGCTCATTTTCCTTTTGTTCTTTTGTGGTAATTAGATGCATGAGGTGGTAGAGACTGCTTTATTTACTTGACAAAAGCTTCTTCCTCTTTCATGACTTAAATATGTATTTAGGATGTTCCATCAAATAACATTTCCTCAGGCTATGATGCACAATATAATATCTTGGAAAAGCTTATTTAAAAATCACATCATGGTTTCTAATTTATCACATGCTTCTGGCTAAAGAAAACCTTTGGATGTTCGCTTCTTTGGAAAATGAACACAGTTTTTTTTTTTTTTTTTTCACATAATCTCTGACTTGATTCATGAACTATCCACAATTTTTATGTTATTTTTAGGGGTAAAAATGTGGTTTATGCAGGGGAGTAGAATTTTATCTTGAAGCTATCTGAACATGGAAAAACACATTGTTTTTATTTAGAATGTATAGAGAGATGGATCAGTTGCATATACCAATATTTTCTAAAGATTGTTTTTTCTTTATTTTCAGCTTATGGAAAATAGAAGAAACCTCATTATTAATAAGATATATCATTTTATTTAGGGTATATTTGGAAAAACTTATCAAGATTGGGGAGAAAACTAGCATTTTTCACCTATCTCTATTGACTAATATGGTTTTGCTGAAATCATTTTACCCATCTGATTAACATAAGCTATAGTTTAAGTAATTCTGTACTCTCCCTCCTGACCCAGCACCCCAAAGATTTGAAATATAAAGTATGCTAAAATATTTTGAGGAAGAAATGAAGGTGATATTTAAAAAATATATCTGCATGTGTTTTTGTATGTTTATTAAGTACTTAGTCTTTATTTAATAATGCATTATAGATGACATGCAAACATTCATTTAGTTGGTTGAGACTATTAATGTGGTTTTAATTATTTAACAAATATCAGAAGTTTACATAATGTACATATTAAAATGGACACTTTAAAGGAAAGTTAATAAAGTGAATTGGGATTATGCTAAATAATATATGTAATTTAACTTAAATAGCATCTTAATTTGAAATTAGCATTGACTTTTGAATACAGTAAAGGTGGTACTGGGTTTTTGCATACATTTTGCAAGTTTCTTTTCTTTGATAGAGTTCTTCTTTTCTAATAAGCTAAACAATTGCAATGCAATTGATCCTCATAAATCACAGATTCTGTCATTTCAAATTCCTCTACTTGCTGAAATTTTAGCCCCAAGTTGATACAGTACTTTCAAAATCATAGGAGGATAGTTGCATATGTAAAGAAGCAAGAAATTTGAATTGCCCCAAGAAAAAAGTCAGAGAATGAACAAGACAAACTTTCCTGTTTCATTTCTCATGGTTTCAACAGTATCCTCTAGTGTCACATTTGCTGTATTTCCATGTATTTAATTGATGGTTTAGTCGTTCAAAACTTCCTGCAAGCATAGTGCTAAAGTGATATCCAGTTTTAGAAGACTGCAGCATGCTTTATGCAAAATTTATGAGTGTCCAATGGGCTCTGTGCAAGCATGAACAAGAGCTATTGGTGGTGAGTTCAATGTCAGTGGATGGATAACATATTCAATATGGTATCTTTAAACAAAAACAGATATAAAACAATAAGTTGTCTATCATTTGGTAAAAATATAACTAAAGCCTCTCAGTCATCTAACACTATATGTTCCCTAGGAGAAGACAATTGAGTTTTTAATCCAGAGTCTGGCAAAGTTATGGACCACTATGAGGCAAATAATGAGGACTGCCTATATATGGCTTATGCTTCCAAGCACTAGTGACTTATGTTGATATTAGTTTCCTTTACACTATCCTGTGCAAGGCCCTCTATGGGAGCATATTCAGTTTAATATCAGATATGATCAAGTCAAGAATCTTCTTCCATTTTTAGTGAAGACAAATAAAAGTTTTAGTTTAATTTATATTTCTTACCTGTTTGTTTTGCTCTCCTCTTGACTTTAAATATTTTGTCACAGGACAGATTATAGATATGAAAAGTCCTTAGTCCTATCAAATTTATCTCTAGTTCCACTTGCTAGAATGAGTATTATAACTTAGAGTATGAATTAATAACCACTTGGGGTGAGAAAGTTGTTTATTTCTTTTCTACTCTGTAACATACTTTGAAAATTTTTATGTGCAGGTGGGAGGGATTCTGCTTTATTTGAGGAAATTTTTATGGGATCATTGTTGTGATCAGACAAAAGAACTTATCACCACTATGGACAATACCAACATTACATTTACTGATTCTTTTCCTTCCCTGCATGCATTATGTATAGCAAAGGCCTCCCTTATGACTACCTTTCATCTATGGAAAAGGAAAGCAGGATACCATCAAAATTGGTACATCTCACATAGGGTTCAGCAGAGAGAATCTTATGAAATACAAACCTTAGAAGCTCTTCAACATTAGCTTTGCTTTAGTGTGAATCCATCCAACCATCAAAGAGAAATCTTGCTGTTGTTACAAATGATTCATCACTTAAGATCTGAAGGCAGATTTGTATTTGTGGAGCTACATATGCAGTCAGATTTTATGCTTCCTTTATTGGTACCCAAAGATTGGTTTGTAATTTACTGCTACCTTTGCTGCCTTGCATTAGATGTCTGGAGAGAGGAAATAAGGAGCTGGAGTCATGATTTCTTCTCTAAGATTTTGGAAGCTGTTTACTCACTCAATATCCTTTTGTTTGACTATAGCACTATAAAATTTTGGAGGAAAAAAAAAAAACTCATAGCAAAAAAAGTACTGATGTGGCCTCAACATCAGAGCAACAGTGGTACTATAATGTCTATGTAACCAGTAAACTAATCTATCTAACCCTGACAGGAAACAGTCTGATCAAGCAGAAAGTCACCAAGTTCTTTGCATTGGCTAAGGTATCTTTCAAAATAAATACTGTTTTCTCTGTAGTTTCTAGAGAAAAATTCAGTGAGTTAAAATTTATTTGTAATTCCAAGTTCAACAGTGCATTGAACTCTTTTATGATTTCAAAGATCTTTTCTACTGATTAGAGGCAAGGATTCTATATTTTAAAGATTTTGATTTAGTGATACAAAATTCTACCAGGAAGAGTAGGACTGAGGTTAGAGTCCAGTAGTATATTTATTTTCAAGACAAATTATGAATAGTTATCCCAAATGCCAATATATTCAATAGAAATCCTGATGATTTTCAACATTTTTAGTGTAACTCTGTCTATAGCCATTTGAAAAGTAAATATTCTTCTTTCCAGTTGTCTTTGGCATTCACAGATCATATTGAAGTAGAGTCTCTTCTTTTCTGCCTTGTGGGGGAAGATATGCACAATCATCACAATTGATAATTGTATTCAAATACTATCAATTTTTTTTCAGGGAATTAGGACAGGAATTATTTTTGAAACAGAGTGGAGACTAGAAAGACCCCATATGTATTGGAAGGCCGTGAGTATTTTAGGAGTTTTAACAAAGGTTTCTATTGTGTCTCTGTGGATAGTAATGAACAAATTTAACATGTTTTATTTCTCTGCTTTCAAATATATGCCCAGTGGTCTGTGATGACCTTTGCAGACATCCTCAGTGTGCTGAGCGTGTGCTCCCTTGGGATGAGACTTGAGTAAAAGATCACCAGAAAAGCTCAAATGTTAACACCAAACTGAACAGTCTTTAAGTGTTCTAATTTTCTTTTGTTATAACACATAAGCAAGACCATGTAATTTATAAAGAAAAGTGGTTCATTTTTCTCAAAGTCAGAGGCTGGAAAGTTTAAGACCATGATGTGGCATGTGATGAGGGCCTTTTTGCTGTATCATTGTGGGGCAAAAGGCATCACAAAGTGAGAAAGTGAACACTCTCTCTCAGGTCTCTTCCCTTCTTCTCATAAATAGCTACCTATATCATCATGGAGGCTCCATCCATATGACCACCACTAATCATAAGTTATTTCCAAAGACCCCACCTACAAAAATTTTTAATATATAAATTTGGTTATTCAGGATCCAACTCAGAAACTTTAAAAAGGCACATTTAAATCATAAAAGTAACTGAAAACTTTCTTTTTCCTCTCTTTCCTTTTTTATTCTCTTTCTCTTCCAATATCTCTCTCTTTCTCTCATTGTCTATCTGTCTCTTTATCTCACTTCCTTGCCTTCCTTCCTTCCTTCCTTCCTTCCTATTGGGGATAGAACACAGGGGTGCTCTACCACTAAGTTATATCCCCAGCCCTTTATATTTGTTTAGTTATTTTTAATTTTGAGACAGTGTCTGCTACGTTGCACAGGCTGTCCTTGAACCTGGGGTCATCCTGAATATATGGGATTTCAAGTGGATGTCATCACATCTGGCTAAGTGAAATTTTTTAAGTCCAATATTCATTGCAAGTGAAGACTTTAAAGCTCCAACTCATAAGTAAAACTTTCATACTATAAACCTTTTCAGTTCTACCCCCTTTATATCAAGGCCTTTTTGTTCCCTGCTCTAGTGTTTTGTTTGATATCTGAATAAAATTCAGTTTTTGAACAATGTTCATTGATTTGTCTTGTCTTTCCTCTGCAAAGAGTCCTCCTAATTTTCTTTACAGACTTTGTGCATGCTCTGATCTCAAGAAATACTTTGCAGAAATTATTATGACTTTTCCTCACTTCATTTGACTATTCTCAGAAAGATCTTCTCTGATCATTATAGTGAGTCCTCTTACAGTGGTTTATTTTTAAACAAAACAATGTTCATTACTTTAAAACATATTTATGGCCTTATTCATTGCCTTCTTTGTTCTCTAAAAGGTCATCTCTTACAAGTAGAGAACTAGGATTTTTTTTATTTGTATTTTGCCCCTTGTATCACATGTACCAAAATGTCTAGGACATAGTAGTTACATAGTAAGTATTCTCATAATAAAAGCACAAACAACTGTATTAAAATTCTCTTTTTATATCTTCTCTTCATTTTTATCAATAGTGGGACAAATGGAGACATCAAAAACTAAGGCAAGAAAAGAGGTTTTTAAAAAAAGGCAGCATGTGTGTGTACCATTAGGCAACAGACTTAATACATAATTTGATGCCGGCATCAAATTATGGCTCTTATGCTGTTAACTGTACAAACTTGGGCAAATTATTCAGCCATACTGTGCCTTAATTTCTTTCTCTACAATATAGAGTTAATAACATGACTTAGAATTTATCTCATTGAATTGTTTTAAAGATTAAGTGGATTAATTCAACTAAACCTTTAGATAAATGCCTATATATAAACTCTTATTTAGTTCTGGCTACAATTATTAATGTCTGGGTTAAATTATTCTGGCAAAGGAATAGATTTCTTCTGTATATACTGCAGGGCAAAGTTTTAATAACACTTGTATCCATGTAGGGGTTTAGGTAGAGTGCAATGATGTTGAGTGGAAAGAATTTGATTTTGATATATATTTATCTCTGTGCTTTTTCTAATTCATAAACTAAACAAAGACAACTACTTTTTTTCCAAATCCTTCACCTGTTTTTCTTGTTTGAGGAAACCAATAATTCCAAAAATTCCTTCTTTGTCAACATCTATAAGCATAGATTTCACATTTTTTAATTCACTGTACAAATTACTCATGCATAATACATTGTTTAGGAAATATGCCCTCGCCCCTTTATTTTAGCTATGGAAGCTAGGGAAAAATGCAACATATTTAGAAGTAGGAGACATATGAGAGGTATATTTACACTTTGTTACCATCCAGGTCAATAAGAAAATACCAGTCAGCAACTCTAGGTTGGACCCTCCTCATCAAGCCACCAGGATTAAATCTTGAGAACTCTGCCCTAAAGATGAGAAATTCTACTCATCTAGTGTTTTACACATGATATTAATGTTTGCTATTCGACACAAACATATATAAGATCCCTGGAGAAAGAAGTTTGTGAAAACCACCAAATGAACCTGGAATGCTCCTCATTCCTTACCTTTAGTAAGATAAAAAAAATCTAATCTCTCTTGGGCTGGGGATGTGGCTTAAGCTGTAGCGCGCTCAACTGGCATGCACGGTGTACTGGGTTGATCCTCAGCACCATATAAAAATAAAATAACCATGTTGTGTCCACCGAAAACTACAAAATAAATATTTAAAAAATTCTCTCTCTCTCTCTCTCTCTCTCTCTCTCTCTCTCTCTAAAAAAAAAAAAAAAAAAAAAAATCTAATCTCTAAACATCATAGATCATCTTTTCTATCACCTAATATAATTAAGGTATGATTTGGGGGATTAAACTTCTGCCTGAGTTTGGGAAGGCAATTATGTTAAAACCATAGCAGGGGTATTGTAAAATCTCTGCTTCTATTCTACCTGGCATTGTACTTTTGATACCTTCTCAGCACAATAGGTAACCCTGAATGCTGAGATAGGTTCCCAGATTTCTTTGTGCCTCGGTTTCATCATCTACATTCTCTGGAAACCCTTGCTCATACAGTTTGTGTAACATCATTGGAAATGATACCTGTAAAGCACTTAGAGAAAGCTTTGTTCTTTTTACATATACATTTAATTCACTGAGCCTCAGTTTTCTACAATAAAATATATAGAACTTATATTTTAAGGAGGTATTTTTCACTAAATTATAAAATATAATTCTGTGTCTTTGTAGTATAAAAGTGTGATTTGAGAGTGAACAAAAAAATTTAAGACAATTTTAAGAGCTACTTCACTCCTCTCTAAACATATCATTTGGAAAATACAAAAATCTATTTTCCATAATTATGCTTAATACAGAAAGGAAAAACAAAGAATATAAGAAGTTATATAACTTGAAATAGAGGAGTGACATTTGTAATGTGGTTTTCTTTGGTGTATTTAAATCATGAAACATAAGTTGTGACATAAATTTTTAGTTAAAGAGTACTTAAATCATAGACAAATAAAGACAAAGAATTGAGGGGCATTCCCGATTTACTTGACAGTTTTAAAAACCTGGCTCCCCTGGAGGGATTCTTACCTTCCTTTGTGTGGGGTTCAGAATGTTAACATTATGTGAAAAACACAAAAACAAATGAATGCAGCATTTCAGCTACATTCTTCCTTATAATTTGTGACAATGAAAGGTGGAGAGTAACATCATATGGGTTTTTATTCTAATCTGATTACTTCTGAGACTGAAAACATAATTGAAACTCATGGGGAAAATAGAAGTCTTTATAATAAGTCATAAACTTGATTTGGCCCTCAGGACCAGCAACATAATTTGCAGGGCCCAGGGAAAAATTAAAAATTTAGTGCCTTGCTCAAATATTGCTAAGTATTTCAAGATGGCAGAAGAGTAAACTTGCACCAAGGTGGGAGCCCTTCCAAGTGCAGTTAATGTGCAGGATACACATACATGAAGCTGACTCTGTCACCACTGTAATTATAAGACAATCAGAATTAAACTGGACAGAAACCCCAGCATGAAGACTTGACCATACTTGATCTTGAGCTATACTTACCTAACAAAGAAGTGCAGTTTGATTTGTTAAAAATCAAGCTGAGGCATCATGCAATCATGAAAAAAGAATCTGAAACATTGATGATTTTGAAAAGAGAGGGTGAAGAGTTATTCCCACATTAAACATTGCCTTTAGAAATACAAACATTTAATAAAAATTTTGGTTTCTAAAACTAGACATTACATATTTTTATTGGTCCAAGGATAGAAGTTGGGTAAATAATTTTGGATCATTTTAGTAGAGTTTCTTCTTTTTTTTTTTTTTTTTAACGGCAGGGGGTGGGGGTGGTCAGTACTGGGGACTGAACTCAGGGGCACTCAGCCACTGAGCCACATGCCCTGTCCTATTTTGTATTTTATTTAGGATATCCAGGTCTCACTGAGTTGTTTAGCTCCTCGCCATTGCTGGTGCTGGCTTTGAACTAGAGATTCTTCTGTCTCACCCTCCCAAGCCCCTGGGATCACAAGCGCACACTAGGATTACTAGTGTGCTCCACCACTGCCAGGCTGGGTTTCTTCTATTTTTAAACTTGTAAAAGTGATACCAGTTCGTCTATTCCTGCCATGCTCCTATGTCAAAGTAAATATTTGGCATTTGTTTTTTTGGGATTGGCTAACCAACTTCACTTAGCATTATCTTCTCTAACTCCATCCATTTACCTGCAAATGCCAAGATTTTATTCTCTTTTATTGCTGAGTAATATTCCATTGTATATATATGCCACATTTTTTTATCCATTCATCTATTGAAGGGCAACTAGGTTGGTTCAACAGTTTAGCTATTGTGAATTGTGCTGCTATAAACATTGATGTGGGCTGTGTCCCTGCAGTAAGTCATTTGGGTATAGATTGAGGAGAGGGATAGCTGTGTCAAATGGTGGTTCCATTCCCAGTTTTCCAAGGAATCTCTGTACTGCTTTCCATATAGGATGCACCAATTTGCAGTCCAACCAGCAGTGTATGGATGTATCTTTGTCCCCACATCCTTGCCAACACGTATTATTGTTTGTATGCATAATAGCTGCCATTCTGACTGGAGTAAGATGAAATCTTAGAGTAGGTTTTGATTTGCATGTCTTTAATTGCTAGTGATGATGAAAACATTTTCATGTATTTGTTGAGTGATTGTACATCATCTTCTGAGAGGTCTCTCTTCAGGTCCTTGGCCCATTTATTGATTGGGTTACTTGGGTTTTGTTTGTTTGTTTGTTTTGTTTTTTGATGCTTAGCTTTTTGAATTCTTTGTATACTCTAGAGATTAGTGGTCTATCTGATGTGTGAGGGGTAAAGGTTTGCTCCCAAGATGTAGGCTCTCTATTCACCTCACAGATTGTTTCTTTTGCTGAGAAGAAATTTTAGTTTGAGTCCATCCCATTTATTGATTCTTGATTTTAATTCTTGCACCACAGGAGTCTTATTAAGGAAGTTGGGGCCTAATCCCACATGATGGAGATTACGAACTACTTTTTCTTTTATTAGACACACATTCTCTGGTTTTATTCCTAGGTCCTTGATCCATTTTCAGTTCAGTTTTGTGCATGGTGAGAGAGAGGGGTTTAATTCATTTTGTTGCATATGGATTTCCAGTTTTTCCAGCACCATTTGTTGAAGAGGCTATCTTTTCTCCAAGGCATGTTCTTGGCACTGTTGTCTAATATTAGATAATTGTAGTTTTGTGGGTTAGTCTCTGTGTCATCTGTTCTGTACCATTGATCTACCAGTCTGTTTGGGTGCCAATAACATGCTGTTTTTGAGTATAGTTTAAAGTCAGACTAACACTAGATAGGGCAGAGAAGTTTGAGGGGAAGTGAGGGGGCATGGGGTTATTAATGATGGTGGAATGTGATGATCATAATTATCAAAAGTACAGTTGTGAAGACATGAATTGGTGTGAATATACTATGTATACAACCAGAGATATGAAATATTATGCTCTATATGTGTAATAAGAATTGTAATGCATTCTGCTGTCATATATAAATAAAAAATTAAATATTAAAAAAAGTGATATGAAATGTATACTCATGAAGATACATAAGCAAAATAGTAGATTGCTCTTGATTTCTTGTCTTATTGTCTCGGTCAGGAAGAAACAAAATTGGTCACTTTGCTTAAGATGATAATTGATAAAATGATTGAGAATTTTCTAATAATTGCAGAAAAATGTATTTTTGCAAAGTAATAAATATGGTGCACTAGTTTATTTACAGAATTGTTAAATTGAATTAAAATTGTAAATTCAAACATAATATATACATAGTTTTATTTACTAAGTTGATGAAGTTAATAACATTTAAAGTCAAGTGTGTAAGAGTTTAACTCATGTCTATTTATATAGTTACATATTTTTAAATTCTAATATATACATGAAGGAATACAATTAGTTGCAAATTATAAATAATGAAAAAGGAATTTAAAAAACAAAAATATCTTAAAATATTTTAAAAATTAGCTCAACATTAATAGTTTATTTATGAGACAAAATATATAGAAGTAAATTATTTCTCTATATTTTAACATGAATTATAGATAAAATGGGATAAAAATTGAATTTGAATTTTCTTTCTATAATCATGTTATTCTGTATCCAGACCATAAAGTTTCTTATTATCAAAATATTCTATTAATTTTATATACTTCTGATAAACATTGAATCATTTTATTTAGTTTATCTATTTTTGAAAGCCACAGTACTAAGTTTCACTAATCATTTGGTTTTTAAATATTTTAATATTTACTCATAATTATTTCCCAACCTTAAAAAATTATGATTTATTTCCAAGTATTTTTTCCCTTTTTAATTCTTGAAGTTATTTTTTAAAACTCATTTGCAATTCAGAATCACAACATAAATTCTTTTATTTCACAAATTATCTTTTGATTCACTAGAAAAGCCATTAGATGATTTAAATATTTTCTTTTACCATATGAAAGGAAAGTAAATAAAAATAGTAAAGTTTATCTTAAGTTTTCTAAACATGAATTAACTAAAACTTATTATAAAGATATTTTATTTAACAAATTTGTAATTAATGAGAACAAATCTGACATATTAATTTATTGATTTACTATGCATTATTTGTGCCATGCTTCTTGTTTTTAAGGCTGTGCACCAAGCAAAATCACTGATCTAATAGTCTCATTTCTGGACATGAATCCTAAGGAAATCAAGTCATTTTCTTGAAGAGATAGCCATGCTCCCAGGTTCATGACAGTATTATTTATAGTAGCTAAGCTATGGAGAAAACCGAGACTGCTGACAAATAAATGAGTATATCCCACACAAGCATGTGTGCACACACACACACACACACAAAGTATTACTCTACCTCAAGAAAAGCAGTTCTAGTATGTTTGACAATATAAATGAACCTGAAGAACTTTTTCCTAAATATTAAAATTTATTTTCCTAATTAAGTCAAATAGAAAAAAAAAATGTTGCATAATCTCACATCAGTGAAATCCAAAAAAGTCCCTTGCATAGAAACGGAGTAGAAGGGTGGTTACTAATTAGGAAGTGGGGTGAATGGGGAGAAGTTTGTCAAAGAGTACAAACTTGCAGTGAAAAGATGAGTTAAGTTCTCGAGTCTTAATGTACAGAGTTATGACTATAGTTAATAGTAATTTATTGTGCACTTGACCATATGGTAAGAGAGTACAGTCTAAGTATTCTGATCACTCAGGAATGCAAATGTGCGTGTGCATGTACACAAACACACACACACACTCAGTGAGACAATAGTGGGAAGTTGTAAATGAATATGTGAGGTAACTTGCTTGTGGAAATTATTTAACAAAGTATACATTCATGAAACATCATGTTCCACACCTTGAATATGCATACTTTTAATTAACCAATCATATATTCATAAAGAGGAGAAGATGAGAGAGGAGAAAGAGAGAGGAAACATAGAGAGACTGAACACAGTCTTTGATTTAATTTTGTTCCCAGGTTTATGCAATTGGTCCATCAGGGAGCATTATTTACCCATCTCTATATGTTTATTTTTCCCCTGGAGGTTGCCAATGTCCTCACTGTTCATGGAATATTATGGTTCCTATTGTATTCATGGGATACATCTTCAATTAATGTGCATTATACAGCAAAGGGAGGTTTTATTCTCTGCCAGCTTGATGATGTTGTTCACATAATACAACTGCATTAATTACTCTTGGCCTGATGCCCCTTGCTCTTTCTCTAAGGGACAGTCCTTTGATGTCAGGTGGTTACTGGTGATTGTTGCTTGTAGACACTGTCATTGTGAAGGAAGCATAAACTTGAAGGTGTTTTGCATTTCTATGATGAACCTCCCTAAGGCCCATAATATCATTTACTTAATTCCTTATTCTTCTTTAAAATAATTGTTAGAAGCTCGATATGGCAATGGTAAAATGTGATTAAACTTTTTTTTCCCTATAAAAAGCTTCAGCTTTTTATATACCATTTCTAGCAACAACAAACCATTTATAATACTCCTATGAAACATGTGCATAGTAGTCAATTTTGATTTATAATTATTAATTCTAAATGATCACTTAATTCAGATACCTGCAAACAAAAAAAAGAAAAAAAAGAAAAAAAAGAAAGAAAAAAAGGAAAAAAAAAAGGCTCATAATCTTTTTAAACCCATTATGGTAGGAGGAACCACTGCTCACAGAGTCAGGAGAGATTTAAAGGTCACAGCTACTGTTTGTATTTGGCTCCCCAAAGCTGAACCATTTCACTTTTCTTTTTTTTTTTTTTTTTCCTTCTGTAATTTTAGCTGTTGCAATTACGTGCTCCTGCTGAGTAAAGGGCAGAGTGGAACTTTCAATAGATCAGTTACCCAGCACCGGGAGTACAGCACTCTAACGGAAATAGATTTTTTTTTTTTTAGATTCATTTGTTTATTTACTGTGTGGGTATGTTTTCCCTGATGGGTTATAAACATATGTGTGGTTATTACTAATTCTTTTTCCTCCTATGGTTTCCTTCTCCATTCCCCAGCCTATTAACTCAGATGCAAATAGATCCATTCAACACATTTGACTAACGGTTATTTCCTCAGTGAAAAAGTTTTGCTTTGTGAATTAAGTTTTCAAAATAGAGGAAGTTAGTATTTTGTTGTTGTTTATTTGTTTGTTTTGAGAATATCTGGGGAAGATATTTCTCATAAGTTCTAGAAGTTTATACCAGTTCGAGAGTGAGAAAGCATGTAATATTCAACAAAGACCAAATTCAAAGGAAAGATCAGATGCAATAAAAATCCAGAAATGTAAACATTGAGGCTCTGCATTTACGACAAGGCAACAGTAAGTACTGGGCCTATTTTTAAGCATTATCTGCCTTCAAAATGCACTTTTTGTTTCTTTGCTACTGAACTTTGTCTATTTCCTTCTGTGGCATCTTCTATGTGTTCTGTGGAGGCACCACATACTTCAGGAAATGGTGGTAAGCTGTAAAAAGTTTTGCTATATCTTATTCAGATTCTTGAAATCCTCATCTTTCATGCAAAAGACACAAAATAATGACCAAATATTACAAGAAATGAAAAAAGACAGTTTATATTTAAAGTGGCAGAGGGAAAATTGCTCCCTTCTCAAAAAAAAAAAAAAAAATTAAATCTATCCCAATGTTGCCAACTTCAAATCCTGAATTTCTTCCCCTGAGCATATGCTATCTATTTTCATTTCTTTCAAAGGCCCTCACACTGCAGGAGCTCTGATATATTCAAATGAAACTTCATGAAAATAATACTTTGCACCTTTTCCCTGCTGTAGGACAGGCAGAGAGCCCCAGATGGGTATATGAATTGTGTACTAACAGCTTATAAGTTGATCATTTTGAACTTGAAACACATTTTCTCACTGGGGGGTCAGAGTTCCATAAGACAGTTAGAGCTCCAGGCCGGCTTATCAGAGCAAAATAAACGTGAAGATGAGCTTGTTTTGATATTCTATCTTGGCTATCTTAAAACTACATGCACATCAGAAACTTTATAGCTTCTTCAAATGAATATTTTTCCAAACTCACATTCCCTCTCAAATTGTCTCAGTATGATTAGGGAACGGTTTAATAAAATGAGACTTTTAAGTAGAATTGAAGCCAGAATTAGGCAGCTAGGCAAGAGTCAGATCCAGAGAATGGAGGAATTGAAATGTTAACTCCTTCAGAGCCCTTCCTTTACCCTTATCAAGACAACCTGCCACTGCTCAAACCTGATACTAAGGTATCCTGTCTCAGGGATTGTCACTCCCTACAGGAGTTGTTAATTATGCCCTCATGCTGCCCAAATCACTCCACCTTGGCCCCTCCAGCCCATCTGCCTCTTACCTTTTGGCCATCCCACCCTAGGCCATCTCCTGGACCTAGTCTTGTATGCAGGAAGGAGAGAGATTAACAGAAAGCGAGTAAGAGAACAAGAAAACCTAGAACATATAAAAAGGGCAGAATGACTCTCTTCGTAGGATACCAGCTATGGACCCCTCTCCCTTCCAGGAGAAGTCAATGTTACCCCATTTTAAATAAACCCTGCTTTATATGCTTGCCTCTGTGTGCTTCACTAATATTCAAACTTCAACATGTGAGGAAGCAGAACTCATCACCAATAACCAGAAATATCAGCTTTTTGTGTTCTTCTATGACTTGAAAATATAACGTATCTTTCATGATGCATAATATTTAAATGCTACAAGTTATTCATGCTCCAGACCTTAAAGTATGCAACTCTGTATATCAAAATGCAGTCATTTGTTTATTCAATTATTAGAAACTATTTGCAAATAAAGCAGTTGTATACGGAGTCATTGCTAAATGCTTACCTCTTTTTTTTCTCATATTTTATAAATAATCTGGATATTTTTAAATGTTATTTATATAGAGAATTTTACAAATGATTTCTATTATTCAATCATTTTCTATTTAATTTATTTTCCTTGTATAATTGTACTATGACTTTGTTTAATCCAGGTTTTCAAAAAAAACCAGAAACTAATAATATAGTAATTATGTACTATTTCTCTTTTGAAGGGAACATTGTCCCTCCTCCATTTGTCAGAGGGCTTTAAGACACATTTATTTATGTATGCTGTTTCCAGAGAGTTACTGTATGCCAATAAGTTTTCTACCTGATTGTTTTAATTTTGGTAACAGCTAGGCAGAATACTGTATTGGAATTAAATTCCCTTGCTTCTGACTTGCTTCTTTTTTCCTTCACTTTTAGGACCAGTTGATGATAGGTTTTAGGTTGAAAGTGCAAGGATTAAAATAGTTGCTAAAGATGCTGTCTGTGGTATAATTCTAAAGTTGGACAATCTTATCATCAAGCATTACAAACATGAAAGGGGGGTTACCGTGTCCATTTCTTATATTTCTTTGTCCTTAAGTTCTGTCAATTTATAGCTTTGTTCCATAGCACACTAGTATCATAAGACATATCTTTGGAGTTAGAGAGGTTATATAGACAATTATGTTAAATACCATAAGCTGGAAATAAGGGAACTAAATCTGAGAGAGAAAGAGAGCTCCTGTGGTGGTAAGCAAAAGGAACAAACCTTCTCTCCTAGCCTTATGCACTCAAAGAACACACAGAGACAAAAAGAGACTTAGTGATGCTATTTTCTCATTTCTACTGAATCATTGTTTTTTGCTTCTGTGGGTTTGTGTATGTGTGTATGCACATTAATAATGTATCCTAAGAACTTTCTCATCAGCGACAATAATTATATTTTCAAAAATACTTTAAAAGATTATTGTCATGTCTCAACATCAAGAATTCTATTCATTGCCAGCAGGTGTTTCACATATTACCCTTTAGTTTAACTGTGATCAAGTAAAGAAACGTGTCAGGGAATACATTGCTCTCATGATTTGTCTCTTTTTCTGGAGTAGATAAAATAATCAAGAGAAAATTTGTAATGTGGAAATGTTAATGCATAAAACCATCAGAGAATAGAGAAGTCATCTGGCAAATACTACAACTGAATAATAATTAAACAGGAAGGAGAAATACAAGATCATTTTTATCAGATTATATTAATCTTAACAAAAGACTATTAGAAATAAATCATTTTTTAAAACATAGTTTATGTGTGCCAATTTTACAACTTCCCTTTCTATTTGATGTAGGTAAATCTTTTAAATTTCATTGAAATGGCTTTTAATAGCATTTTCAATTTTGTCTTCAGTATTTGGCTTTTAAATAAAAGAATTCAGATTATTTATATTGTACTGACATCTGGTGGACCTTGGCCTTGATACAACCAGGAAAATATAAATGATTGGAAACATCCATCAAGGTCAATTGAACAAATCCATGGTCACCTTCATGTCTCACATTAAATCAAACAAGAGTGAGAATGTTATTTTCAGTTCTATCAACATCCTCTTACTTCATTTCAAGGGAATCCACTCTTGGTCAAACAATGAAATGGTTTTAATTCCTAGAAATTCACTAATAGTCTCCATCTTTGTGAAGTCCATAAGTTATGGTATTTAGAAAGTTCTCACATGAGAAGCTTTGTGCTTTCCTTTCTCAAATCTCACAAACTTTCATGATGGGTTTTCTTCAGCTCTAAACCTACTTAGGAAAAAACACACACACACACACATACACAGATACTCTCTCACCAAACTACTTGGAAGCAATTAAAATGGGAAATGGAAGACTCTCACATATTTTAAAATGGCTTATCATTGCTTCAGTTTTTTTTTTTTCACTTAAAAATGTAATTGATCAGAAGTTATATAAAAATATAACTTTTCTAAAAAAAAAAAAGATTTCACTTGAGTTTCTTTTAGTCAGAGTCCTGAGACTTACCTCACATACCTTTGGAAATGGAGAACATCTAAATAAGTAAAAGTTATTCTCAGTTTTTATATTTAGGAAAAACTTTTATTCCTCCATGTTATTTCACCCAAGAAGTATTTTTCTGATGTTTATAAGTTGTAATGTAAAAAAAGAGCATGATCCTTGTATACTACTAAATACAATTGGAGCAATGATATTTGTTTTCAATAATACTGGTGTTCCATTATACTTGAGCTAATACTTTCATTGTTCATAAATTTTTAAACTTACCAGAAAGTAAAAGAGGATAATTGTGATTTATTTCACCCAAGAAATTTTAACATTACCAAAGTAAAAATATGTTTATTAAGACATATATCACAAAATTGACAAGTTAATATATTGCACAATATTTTTAATCCTGGGAATTCCAAGTAATTTTGAAAACAAGATTTTTACTTGAGGTACTTTTTAGCAGGTCTTTGAAACACAGATATATTTCACAATGATGAGAAAAGAAAATTGATAGTTCTATGTTGTCAGGAGATAAATGGGGAATATTTAATTTAATTATGTTAACTTATTTAAGTGGAAACTTACTCATTGAAATCTTCTAATGTTTGCAAATGTTATAAACTTAGGCAGATATAAGCTTTATGTGAGCTCTATGTGGATATCAGCATGGCTCATACATAATTCTGGAGTTGGAAATCACTTAATTTCACTAATGGAATATGCCACTTTGGAGCTAACTATGTAACTGAGCTTCAGAGGTAGGTTGATTGCATTAATATGATAATTACAAATTTTCTTGATCATTATATTTTGTAGCTATAATTTTGTATATTTATATACTGATATAAATCCTACATTGTTCTTTTATCTCATATAGATAGTTCAAAAAGACAATGCTATTTGTCTTTCCTGAAATGGCCATTTTATTGTTTTATTGCTTTCCATTCCAATGCTTCTAGACATAATTGTGACAATTTTCTTCCTTCTCATTTATATTATTCAATTCTTATGAAAAAAAATCTATTATTGTGCAGCTTTATTTCCCTTTTATGCTCAAATATGAAATATTGAGAGATTATGTGCAGTTATTGATCTTATAGAAGAAAAAGCAATCTAATGAGTACTTCTCAAAAGCCATCCTTGAGTTAGTGAGGGATAAAGGGCACTCACAGGCATAATCATTTAGCTCTTCTTAGATAAACAAATAATATATGTAGCCAAATTCCTGGAGTTGTTCAAGACTAAAGGCACCAGTTCATGTTAGGATGTATGCAGAAGAAAATTTATCCTATATTCTTTTAATAATATTTTACTTAGAGGAAAAAAATGTTACTTGCAATGTTGCCTCTTCAAATTATCATATTTGTTATCCAAGTTGCACCAGGTAGCTACACTAGATCAAGGGATCCATTTTAATTGCCACCAGCAATTTCATCATTACAAACTGTACAGACTTATGTGCCTTGAGCAAAGACACTTTACCCTGAAGGGCATACATAATGATAAAAGAAATGTTTTTTCAGAGGCTTATTGAATATTAATTAGCATTTTAAAGTTGAGGAACTTGAAACTTAGAAAAGTGAATTGTCTTAAGGCAAACATAGTGATAGAGTTACTTTCAGATCAGATTGGAATACCTTGAATTTTTAAACCATAGGTCCTTTCCTATCATTAATTGATTCTTAAAATATCCATATTGAAGTTCAAGTATCATCACCATTACAGAAAATTCACTGAAAAAATTAGGTCAGGTGCATCAGATAACAAGCACTTTAGCAGAGCAAACAAGGGACAATAATTACAATTAGCTTTTGGTTGCACTGAGTGAAAAGAGCCTTATGTTCTCATTCTGGCTTTCTTTTTTCTTTTATTAGTTAAAAACAACAGGTAAAAGACACACATACTTGCCTTTATAGGCAAAAGGGGATTAGCACTGTGCACCAATAGAAAAGTAGTGAAAGGATGATTTGAAAGTTCAAATATGGGCTGGGGATGTGGCTCAAGTGGTAGCGCACTTGCCTGGCAGGCATGAGGCACTGAGTTCGATTCTAGGAACCATGTAAAAATAAAGTAAAGATATTGTGTCCACCTAAAACTGAAAAATAAATATTTTTAAAAAAGAAAGTTCAAATATAATCAGTAGCTTTTAACCATACTCCTATCACATCACTTAAGGTGTGTGAAAATTGAAATATAAGGAAAATAATATTTATTATATCAATGCAAAGATTTCCCTTGATTATGCATTATTGGACATAAGTATTAAGTCCTTAGTGAAAAATGTATGTTTATAAAAACTACATCTAATACAGTATTCTGACTGCCCTAGTTAGAGCATGATGTCAGAATATCAGGCCCCAGTGAGCTGTCTAGCCATTTGATCACACTAATGGCTGCACTAAATGAAGTAAATTGGAGGTTTTGCCTCCAATGTGGTTTATCCAGTTTTGCTTTACCAGCAGAGCAATTGTCTTTTTTCCTCAAACACTTGGCCAGAGACTGTTATTTTTACAGTTTGGATGTGAGGTGTTCCCTAAAATTTCATGATTGATTGGGCTATCAGAGCCTGAACCCAACCACTAGATTAATCTGCTAATGGGATTAACTGAATAGCAACTGAAAGTGAGTAGGTAGGGTGTGGCTGGAGGAGTGGGTCATTAGGAGTATGCCTTTTGTGGTTCATATTGTGTCCTTGTGGATCAGAGCTCCTTTGCTTTCTTATGTGATGTCATTAGCCACTTCCCTCCACCATACTTTTCCTCCATGATGTTCTGCCTTATCTTGAACCCCAAGGAATGGAGCTGAACATCTATGGACTGAGACATCTGAAATCATGAGGCCCCAAATAAACTTTTCCTCCTCTAAAATTGTTATTGTCAGGTATTTTGGTCACAGCAGAAAATAAAAGCTTATTAAAAGAGTTATCTAAGGGAAAGTGATATACAAAATAATCACTATTTTATATCAAAATGGATTGTACTGTCTTGCACAGCTAAAAAGAACCAACAAAAAATAATTTTCTAAGGTCTTCTTTAATTTCTTTAGTGTTCTGTAGCTTTCATTGTAGAGGTTTTTCAGTTGTTAGATTTTTTCCAAGTATTCTTTTTTTGAGGTTATTGTGAATGAGGTAGTTTTTCTAAATTCTCTTTCAGTAGATTCATCATTGCTGTGGAGGAACACATTTGATTTATGGGTATTGATTTTAAATCCTGCTTAATTCATTTATTAGTACTAGAAATTTTCTGGTGGAATTTTTGGATATTCTAGATATAAAATCATGTCATCTGCAAGTAGTTATTGTTTGAGTTCTTTTTCTATTCATATCCCTTTAAATTCTCTCTCCTGTCTAATTGCTCTGGCTAGAGTTTTAAGGACCGGGCTGAATAGAAGTGGTGAAAGAAGGCATCCTTGTCTTCTGTCAGTTCTTAGAGGGAATGCTTTCTATTTTTCTTCATTTAAAATGATGTTGGCCCTGGGTTTAGCATATATAGCATTTATAATGTTTAGGTATGTTCCTACTATCCCTTGTTTTCTAGTGTTTTGAACATGAAGGAGTGCTGTATTTATTTTGTCAAGTGCTTTTTCAGCATCTATTGAGAGATCATATGTTCTTGTCTTTTAACTCTATTGATGTGATGAATTACATTTATTGATTTCTATATATTGAACCAACCTTGCAACCCTGGGATAAACCCCACTTGATTGTGGCACAGTATTTTTTAAATATAATTATGTATATTTGACAAAATTTTATTGAGAATTTTGTATTTATGTTCATCAGGGATATTGCTGTGAAGTTTTCTTTTCTTGATGCGTCTTTGTTTAAGTGATACTAGCCTCATAGAATTACTTTGGAAGGGTTCCCTTCTTTTCTATTTCATGGAATAATTTGAGGAATATTGATATTGATTCCTCTTTGAGGGTCTTGTAGAACTGAAGTGAGCCTCTGTATGGACCTGGGCTTTTCTTGTTTGGCATGCTTTTGATGGTGTCTTGTATTTCATTGCTTCAAATTGTTCTATTTCAATTGTTTATGTCCTCCTAATTCACTCTGGATAAGTCATATGTCTCTAGAAATTCATTGACTTCTTCAAGGTTTTCTATTTTATTAGAGTCTAACTTTTCTATTTTGTTAGAGTATAAATTTTCAAAATTGTCTCTAATTAAATTAAAGAAGACCTTGAAAGATGGAAAGATCTCCTATGCTCTTGGATAGGCAGAATTAATATTGTGTGGGCTGGGATTGTGGCTCAGTGGTAGAGTGCTCACCTAGCACAGGCTGGAGCCGGGTTCAATTCTCAGCACCACATAAAAATAAAGGCATTGTGTTGTATCCATCTACATAAAAGATTCTCTCTCTCTCTCTCTCTCTCTCTCTCTCTCTCTCTCCCTCTCCCTCTCCCTCTCCCTCTCTCTCTCCCTCTCCATCTCTCCCTCTCCTTTAAAAAAATCAATATTGTGAAAATAGCCATAGTACCAAAATCATGCAGATTTAATGAAATTTCTATTAAAATTCCAATGACATTTTTAATAGAAATAGAAAAAGCAATCACTTGGGAAAATAAGAGACCCAGAATAGACAAAGCAATCCTTAGCAAGAAACGTGAAGCAGGAGTCATCACAATACCAGATCTTAAACTATACTATAGAGCCATAGTATCAAAAACAGCATGGTATTGGCACCAGAACAGACACATAGACCAATGATACAAAATAGAAGACACAGAGACACACCCACATAAATACAGTTACCATATACACCACTAAGGAACCATAAACATATATTGGAAAAAATATAGCCTTTTCAACAAATGTTTATGGGAAAACTAGAAATCCATGTGTAGCAAAACCAAATTAAACCCTTATCTCTTACCCTACACAAAAATCAATTCAAAGTGGGTCAAAGACTTAGACGCTAGCAGAGACCCTGTGCATAATACACGAAAAAGCAGGTCCAAATTTTCACCATATCACCTTAGGAACTAACTTCTTTAACAAGACTCCTATAACACAAGAAGTAAAATCAAGAATCAATAAATGGGATGGTATCAAACTAAAAATCTTTTTATCAGCAAATGAAATACTCAATAATATGAAGAGGGAGCCTACAGAATGCACCTCAGATAGAGCATTAATCTCAAAAACTTAACACCAACAAATAATAAAAATAATAATAATACAGTCAATAAATGAGCAAAGAAACTGAACATACACTTTACAGAAGAAAAAATACAATTGATCAACAATTATATGAAAAAATTTTCAACATATTTAGCAATTAGAGAAATGGAAATCAAAACTACTCTATGTTTTCATCTCCCTGTAGTCAGAATGGCAACTATCAAGAATACAAGCAACAATAAGTGTTGGCAAGAATGTGGGGAAAAAGGCACACTCATACATTACTGGCAGGGCTGCAAATTGATACAACCACTATGGAAAGCAATATGAAGATTCCTCAGAGAACTTGGATTGGAACCACTATTTGACCCAGCTATACCACTCCTTGGTTTATACCCAAAGGACTTAAAATCAGCATATTTTAAAATCAGCATATTCTGGTGATCTAGCCCCATCAACGTTTATAGCAGCTCAGTTCACAATATCCAAACTATGCAACCAAACTAGATGCCCTTCAACAGATGAATGGCTAAAGAAATTGTGGTGCATATGCACAACAGAATATTACTCAGCATTAATGAAAATGAAATTAAGTGCTGGGGTACAGCTCAGTTGGTAGAGTGCTTGCCTTGCATGTACAAGGCCCTGGGTTTAATCCTCAGCACACACACACACACACACACAAAGAAATTTGAAATTATGGCATTTGCCAGTAAATGTTTGGAGCTGGATAACATTGTCTACTAAGCGAAATAATCCAATCCCCCAAACCAGAGACCAAATGTTTTCTCTGATATGAAGATGGTATTTCACAATTGCGGGGCAGGGGTGGGGTAAGGGAAGAGTAGAGGCACTTTGGATTAAGCAGAGGGGAGGGAAGGGAGAAGAGGGTTGTAGGAGTAGAAAAGATAGTAAAATGAATTGAATCGTATTACTCTGTGTGCTTATATGACTACACAACTGGAGTAATTCCACACCATGTACAACCAAAAGAATGAGAAGTTATACTCCATTTATGTATGATGGGTCAAAATGCATTATACTGTCATGTGTAACTAATTAAAACAAGTAAAAAAAATCACTACCATTTGCCTATATCTAGTCAGCACAAATGTACAGGCTGCTGTCATTTGATCTTTGTGTACTGAAATATACCTATTTTCATAAAGTCCATGATCAAAATTTATTTATAATGGGTTTGAAGCTGTTATAATGAAGATATCTAGTTCAGGTGTTGTGGTGGAAGAAATCAGTCCGAAATATCAGGGCTATCTGCAAAATCAATTTTTAAACCTTATAGCTCTTCTTACGTGAATGTTTGCTGAGATTCGACAATGAAATAAATGACTATGATGAACTGATTTGAAACCAAGATCAAATATTCAGATCAAACAATTTACATTTAGTTTTAGATCATGCAAGTAAAAGAGGTTTGCTACCACAGGAAAGATAAAGCATACAGTTACATTTTTCTAAACACTATCTCCAGTACAGGTCACAGCCTAATTGTCAGGAGCAGGGAATAATATTAAAAATAAGCCTGTATTTTATCATAGCCCAATCTTTGACATCTTAGAAAATTTACATAAACTTTCTAAGAATTGGTTTTCTCCTCTATAAAATAGCAGTGAAAGTATTTCTTGACCTTTTGTCTCAGTTTTTGCTGCATAACCAATCACCATGTATTTGGTGGTTAAAAACAACACATATTTGTTATTGTATAGTTTCTATGGTCAGGAATCCAGGCATGGCTAAGTTGAGTCCCCTGCTTTGAGGTCTTTTGCAACACTGAAATCAATGCTTAGGGTCAGGATCTCATTTGCAGATTCAAGTAGGGAAAGATGTACTTCAAAACTGATGTGGTTATTGACAGGATTCAGTTTCTTATGGGTTGCAGGACAAAGACTCTCATTTCTGTGTCACTTGATGATGGAGGCTGCCCTCAGTTTCTTGCTAAATGACCCTCTATGGTTTGGCAGCTTGCTTCATCAAAGCCAGCAAGTGAGAATTTTTTGTTTTTGTTTTGTTTTGTTTTGTTTTAAAGATAGAAGTTAGGTGAAAGTAATGTTGTATCATCTTTGTTATAACATATTGATTAAAACCAGTTTGCTCGACAAACCAACATTGGAAGCTGAGATCCCTGGGGCTTAGATTCAAGATTCATTCAATTGTCTACTATAGAATGATTAGCAATGATGGTGGAATGTGATAGACATCATTATCCAAAGTACATGTACGAAGACATGAATTGACGTGAACATACTTTATATACAAGCAGAGGTATGAAAAATTGTTTTACATGTGTAATAAGAATTGTGATGCATTCTGCTGTCATGTATTTAAAAAATAAAACCAATTAAAAAAATAAGGAAAAAAAAAGAAAGAGAAAAGAAAAAGAAAAAAAAAAGAAAGAAATGTAAGTAAGAGTAAGGAAATTTTAAGAACTCAAAAAATGGCCGAGCATGGTGGCACATGCCTGTAATTCCAGCAGCTCCAGATAATGAGACAGGAAGATTGCAAGTTCAAAGCCAACCTCAGCAACAGCGAGGTGCTAAGCAACTCAGTGAGATCTTGTCTCTAAATAAAATACAAAATATGGCTGGGGATGTGGCTCAGTGGTCGAGTGCCCCTGAGTTCATTCCTGGTACACATCCCCCCTCAAAAAAATATCAAAAATGTAAATATGTAAGTTGTATTTCTGAGAAGCAAAACTTTTATTCAAACATGTGATTAATAGAAAAAGAGGAAAAAGGAGTTTGATTTTCTTTTTTGTTGTTGTTGTTGCTATTGGATCTGCTCTTTACCCAGAATTGCTGAACTTCTCAGCTCCAAATCTCCCTTTAAGTCTAATTCAAGATGGAACACCATCTTTAGGTTATCAAAATCTCACTGTTCTTCACTGAACTCCTTTCTTTATGAATTTTAGGTGTACACACTGCCTGTTCTACAGAATTTAATGTCTACGTGAGCAGTAGTATATCCTTTTTTCTACATATAAATAGTGAACTCTTTGAAAATATATTTAGACCTATTTTACTTTTAATTTTCTCTATTGCTTAGTATAAATCATAATAAAATTAAATAAGTGCATATAAGTTATGTAATTAAAATGTAAAAAGAAATATTTTAAAAATATAGTAAGGGGCTAGGGATGTGGCTCAAGATAAAGTGCTCGCCTGGCATGCATGGGGTGTTGGGTTCCATCCTCAGCACCACATTAAAAAAAAAAAAATAAAGATGCTGTGTCCACCAAAAACTGAAAAATAAATATTAAAAAATTCTCTCTCTCTCTCTCTCTCTCTCTCTCTCTCTCTCTCTTTCTCTCTCTCTCTCCTCTCTCTCTCTTTAAGAAAATATAGTAAGTAATTCAAAACAAAATGAAATTAACTATTGGTTCAAACACTATAGTATTGATTGAATCCCCTAACTAAAATGTTCAGAGTGGGCAGATTTCAGGGTTTGTTCATTTAAAATGCTCAATGATGATATCAAGGAGGTGGTTTTGCTTCTTCTACATTTCTAGTAAAAATTCAAAAAATCACCTTGAGATTTATGTGAATTAAGTGTCATGCCCAACCATGCAATTATAGACAGATATGGTCATGGTAACAGAAAACACACACCCACACACTGCTTAATTCAACCTATGTTTTCCTTGCTGCTACCATAAAAATCTAAACTTTGCATTATCAATACAAGTTTCTGCCATGACAGAATAATTTTTACCTGTATTGTTCAATATACTAGCCTCTAGTCACTTATGCTATAAACACTTAAAATGTGCCTAGTATTGTTTATTTTTATTTATTATCAATTTATTTATTTGTTCATTTACCTACTTATCAATATAAGTTAATAGTTAGCTGCAGCTAGTAATTGTTATATTGCAGAGTACAGATTTAAAGCAAATTGGCTTCTTGGGAAAGAGGCACACACTCAAATGAAAGTAAAGGACTAATATACTCAAAGGACTTAAATCAGCATATTATAGAAATGCAGCAATATCAATGTTTATAGAAGCTTAATTCACAATAGCTAAATGGTGGAACCAACCTAGATGCTCTTCAATAGATGAATGGATAAAGAAACTGTGATATATACATACAATGGAGTATTACTCAGTATTAAAAGAGAATGAAATTTGCAGGTAAATGGTGGTGTTGGAGAATATCATGCTAACTGAAGTAAGCCAGCCCCCCAAAAAACAAAGGCTGAATGTTCTCTTTGATAAGTGGATGCAGATCCATAATGGGGGAGACATGTGAAAAATGAAGAAACTTTGTTGGGGCAAAGGGGATGGTGGGGTGGGAAGGGAGAATGGGGGTAGGAAAGATGGTGGAATGAGATAGATATCATTACCCTAGGTACAGGTATGACTGCACATATGGTGTGTCACTACATGGTGAACAACCATAGAAATGTAAAGTTGTGCTGCAATTGTGTACAATGAATCAAACTGGATTCTGCTGTCATATATACCTATTCAAAATAAATAAAAATAATAATACATCAAAAAAGAAAAAAGTATGAGGAAAATGCAATTATGGATAGACAATCAATACTACACAATACTTGTACTGAAAATTAGTTGTTTCAAACAACTGAAAAATTAATTTGTGATCAGATGGAAAAAATTAAGATATTAACCATATCATATCCTCAACATTCCATAGTTAATGCTTTCATAAATGCAAACATTATAAACATTTGTATAACATCTATGTATTAATACAAATACCTGGGTCTTACAATATAAATAGTCAAATGTAAAATCACTGCTCACGGATTACTTAAATTCACTACTACTAGCTAAGTAAATCTGGCCTAGTTAAATAAAAGGAATATTATGCATTATTTGTTAAATTAATAAAATCAGACCCCAAAATTCTGCTCTGTGGAATTATCTATGTTCATCAAATAAGTCTGATAAATGTAAGACTGTTTTTTTTTTTTTTCCCTTTAACTTTGTATTGTATTTTTAAGTCCTGGTAATTATATGCTGCTTGAGGAGAAAAACTGTTTTATTTTGCATGCAAATGCTCAATTTCTGTACTGAATATACTGGAAAATAAGTGAGGTATAAATTTGACTTGGTGACAATGGCTGTGAAAGGTAACTGAGAATTATTTGGCTTAGAACTATTAATGATTAAAAATGTCAACTTTAATGTTGCATTAATGCAATATTTAAGTTGAACTCTTTATAAAATTTAATCTTGGCATCATGTGGATTGGCAAGTTCAGGAGCAAAAGGGTCACCTGGAATTTAAATGGATCTGCTTTTGACAGGCCGCACAATGCTTTTCTAGTATATGTTGAATTTCTCCTTTAGTCTCCAAATTGACACATATTATACTGAAAATCGAGCTTGAATCCCACAGCTTTGTTGAAATAAGCACTGTTTTAATTCTGCATCTTATAATGACTACAAAATACATGTGGAAGACAACTCCAAACAGCCTCATTCTGGATTCTTCCTGTAGCTGAGCTGAATAATCTCCTCGGAGGCTCTGGATACATCTTCCATTATAACATTCAGTTTCTTGCACTTTGAAGGTAATTGCACAATATAATTTTGCTCTATTGATATCACAATCAGAAACACAAGTTGATAACAGTGAACATAGCTTGTTTAGCAAATCAACAAATACAATTTTTAGTTAAATGATATTGAAAAAATTCAAATTGAAGATGTTATCTGTTGCAGATAAACCCACCAACCAAGTTCCCACAAATAAAATAATAATAACTACAGCAAGATGTGATTTACTTTTGTTCACTTTAATGTGTTCTTTAAAAATCAGTTTTCAAATACTCTAAAAGCCCTGGTGAAAGTATTTCCTACTGTTGAGTGGAGACAAAGAATATCATACTGAAAGTCTTCTGGCACATTAGAGATAGGCCATAGGTGTTTGTTAAAAAAATGAATTTTATTTCATTAAGGGTTCAACCTCTGCGTCTTTATTAGGGTGATCTTTAATAGTTCTTAATGTTATGAAATAGCTGAACATTCTACTACAGTTTGATTACTTCCATTAGTGGGCTCATCACTATGGAGAATAAAAGGAAGAGTGAGCCAGGGTCCCTGACTTCTAGTTACTTACTGTATTATTGGAGAGGCAAGACACTCAATCACTTATTTAAAAAGAAAAAAAAAAGTTCCCTGCATCTTCTTTACCCTCTTAAAACATCCTCTATTTTTCCATCCTACTCAGCAGTGTGGAAAGAGCAGTTTCAGAATACCTCACTTTTTTTCTCATATCCATCACTTAATCAACCTCAGTAAGCATAAATTTTCTTCTTTCTTAAGTTAGTATATGCTGCAAATATTTAAAAAATTCCTATGGGAGAAGAACATTGAGATGAAGAAAAAGAGGAGTTTATATGGCAAACCCCTTATCATTTTGTCAGTGAGAAAACGAAGTTCAAAGAGAGTAAATATCTGCTTCAAATCATACGCCAAATCAATGGCAGCCCCAGGATTAGCCATAAGCTCTGCTATAACCCCAGTCCAATATTTACTTTATCTCATTAAAACTTTTCAGTAAAAGATGGACACTTTTAAGCAGATCTAAGAAAATATAACTGATCTTTGTATTAGCATGTGTCAAAGTTAAAATGAGTGAATTTTTTTACTCTGATTTGAATATATTTTTCTTTGCCATTTTATTAAAAAATGGCCTCAACTGAACTGTAGTCAACTGCACAGATAGAAGCTAATAGCATTTTTGCCTAGACTAGTTCTAGTGGTTCAGTGGTAGCATAGAGTTCAACTAATTCCATAGTCTGCAGTTGAACCTATCTTGTTCACTGGTTAACATCATGCTTTCATCACAGGATTGTATACTCATTGAAGCAGGGGATGTCTCTTGCTGTCCTGTATCTCTGCAGAAGGCACAGTGCTGGGATATATTAAATGCTCACTGAACATGAGTATATATATTTGAATAAATCATCTATCACATCTCCACTGTGATTTCCAATGAACTGGTTTGTCTTTGTGTCATTTTCTTTAACAGGCAATGTGATAGCTTTGATATATTCTAGTTAGAATTCAAAATAAAACATATGGGATTTTATCTTGGGCAGAATAAAAGTATAACCTACCATGTCTGGAATTAAAGCTATAATGACTTATCTCTTACTATAAACAAAGCAACTGCATCAAAGAGATTACATTGATTTAAAGAAATTATGACCTAGATGATAAAGGGAAGGTTAAGTTGGTGTAATTTGTATACTGATTTCTGTACTTAGATGGCATTAGCATAACTGACAAATATTCTGCAGTGGCAAGCCTCACCCAGGCTCCAGAGTAAAACCCTCAGTAAATATGGAATAATTGACTGAAAGTATAGTGAAATATTATTTTCCATGATGATTGAAATATATTTCAGTGTAAGAATCATGCAAGAAGAGTTTTTTTTCCTACTTCTCATTTTTTTACCTTTCCTTCTTCCCTTGTTCACTCTTTTCCTAAGTGCTAATTTCTCTTGGAATTTTCTACCCTCTTGTGAAATTTTAAAAATATAAGTAGCTTTTAATAAGCAAACCTGGTGGTACTTGTCATCATGACTGGAGCATTTATACTGTAGAATTTATTGCTTCATTTCATGAATTCAGCATCTATTATTATACTCCTGGATTATTAAGAAGCGTTTTTTTAAAAAAATTTTTGTTTTAGTTGTTTATGGACCTTTATTTTATTAATTTATTAATATGCAGTGCTGAAGATCAAACTCAGTGTCTCATACATGTGAGGCAAGGACTTTATCACTGAGCCACAACCCCAACCCAAGAAATTTTTTATACGTTCATGGAAAAATTATCTCAATAACATAGGAAAATTTTCCAAATTTCTTCTTAAACCTAAGGCAAGCAAAATTATTGTCAATCATTGAGCGTGAAAAAATTCAAGGTATAAACAGATGATTACAAGAATTGGATTCTTTATGCATTTGATTTGGAGTCAATAAGATAGTGTGACAGTTAAAAATAAATTTTATTAGAGGTGAAGAAGATGGATTATAATCTCTAGAAATTGGCACCTTTGTCATTATAGAGATTCTAATATTTATCTGAGAACATCCAGATAAAAGAAAGTTGTGAGGTAAAACAAAAATTGGCTGTCATAAAATGTGATGTTGTGTTGGAGTAGAACATAAATGGGCATCTAATTTACTACTTAAAAATGTTAACTGAATAAGATGCATGAATTCACTCCTGAAGGGTGAGGAAATCAGCAGGGAGAAAAATAGAAGGTAAAAGCATTTTATCAAAAAATGTATGTATCACCAAAAGTTTGTTGGCATGAAAAGCAAGGAAAATTCATACAACAGCACATCTTTGCATAAACAGTTTGGGCTATGGTTATGGTAAAGAAAGCAGGTGTAATAAGACCAATCTGAAGTGGTTCAGAATACACTTGGGTACAACACCAAATAAAGCTTGATTTTATCTATAGGTTATGGAAAGAGATTAAAGAGGTTAAAGTGTATTTAAATATCCTATCCTGGAGTCTATTTTATTCTAATATCAATACTGATATAGATGGTTAGCTTAGCCTTAGGGAAGATGGGATTCAGAAATGGTTTAGAAATAACTAAAGGAATGATTGGTTTCAAAATCCTCTCCAGAACCAGGAAGAGAATATTCCCTCACCAACTTGTGGGACGAGTACCTCAATTCCCTATGGTGTATCTTTGAGAAATCTATTTTTTCTTCTTGAAATTTTCCTCTTGCTTTAAATGGGAGAGGTTGTTCAATTGAAAAGTTTAAGAACTTTTAAAATATTCTCAATCTTGTTTTTCACTTCAGTCCTTGGCTATGAACATTGGCAACAGTTTTTACCATGTTGGAATGTGATTAAATTCATGATAAACTTTTCTAAAACATACTTTCTAGAACATCATTAGGATAAAAAATAAGGAGATTTCATAAAATATAAAATTTAATTTTAATCTGTAGTGATGTACCTGCCTTTCTGCTTTCTAGAGAACTTATTCATGAAGGCATAATTATCATTAAATAACGAAATTATATTCCAGATGACATGATATTTTCTAAAATACTTAATTTGCCTTTCTCACAATAACTAACAAAGTGGTTTTTTAAATATGCCTTCAATATTTTTTTGAGCACCTATTATGTTTCAGTTGATTTGAAAAAGGTTGTAGCTTCCACAGCAACACTATGTGAGTAGAATATTTTCATTTCATAGAAGAAACTAATTATAGAAACCACTCAATTAATATAAGTTCTATTGATTCTATTGATAAATCAAAACTTAGAAAGAACAGTAGCAGTAGCAAAAGGTAGGATTATGTAACATTGTCAAACTCGAAATAACTATCCAAGGATTAGCAGGGTGGCTCCACAGTGCTGGTTACCAGGGCGACATCTGACCTATTATTACTGGTTTTGATTTTCCCACATGGACAGAAATGGCTCAACAACATATCAGAATCCACAAAAGCAGGAAAGTGGAAAGGAAGAGTGAAGGGCTCATACTTTTCCTGTAAGAACAGTTTAGAAGGAGTTGCACAGGCCACTTTTCCTCATGCCAATGGTTATAACAGCTATGGAGCTATTCCTGGGCATGAGAAAGGTTGAGAAATGTCATCTTTAGCTGGAAGAAGGAGAGAATAGATACATGATGTTAAAAAGTCACTGAGCTATGTATTTGGGGAGTAAGGATTTAAAACTTTCTAGCTGAATCCAAAGAGCATGCCCTAAAACAAGACATAAATTCCCTGGCTGCCTATGTTTGTAAATCATGTTCTATTGGAATTCAACTGCAACTGTCTATTAACTACTTCTGCTTTCTCTATAAAGAAGCACAGTTGAATAGTTTCAACAAAGACTACATGGTATACAAAGACTAAAATATTTACTATCTGGTCATTCACAGAAAACGTTATCTCACCCTGTCCTAAATCAATCAGCTGACTAATGTTGTTTCTCTCCTGTTTTCACCATGCTAGAAGTGTCTGCTCTTCATCCACCACTCTATGCTCAGTTATAGGAGATTCTAATATTTCCAGGTTCCACTGATACTCTTCCTTATTTCTAGTAATCTGTAGGCTCTGTCAGTGGGACAATTTGGCAAGATCAGAGTGCTGGAGAAGAGAATCGTGGATATATTCCCTTTCCTCAAAAATAATTTTTTGTTGCCATGATTCTGAGCGTAGTTGTATTTGCATGCAACTAAAGTTCAGGTTGGGCAATTCCTCTTCCATTTTTTGCCAGCTCATCTAACGTTTCAGTAGCACCAGTATTCTTCTCTTTCCAATCAAGTTGTAATGTGTAATAGGAGTACATCACTTGTTGATATTCTTCAAAAGTTTCTCTTCAAAATGCTTTTTTCTCTTTGTTCATTTCCTAATTGAAAGTCATGACTCTTTCAGGCCCAAAATTTATTATAAGTCTTTGATATGATAATACATATTTTCTTGAAAAAAAGTGATTATGATGAAAATAAGTAGAACAAAGAAAAACTTAAATATTTGAAGAAAAGCTATTGAGAACTGTGTAATATATGGCCTGGCCCATTTTAATCACATCAATTCTTGAAAGTGGAAGAGATAAGTAAAAGATTGGGTCAGGGAGATACAACAACAGAATGAAGAGTCAAGAGAGACTTGGTACATGAGAGGGACTCAATCCACCAATGCTGGCTTTCAAGATGGGGAAGGAGATCATGTGCAAAGGAAACAAAGCAATTTCTAGAATCTGAAAACAGCAGCATAAATGAATACTTCAGACCTATCGGTGCAAGGAACTGGGTTCTGTCAGTGACCTGAATGATCAACGAAAATGTTTCTTCCATTGAGTCCTAAGAAGGAATACAGCCTAGGAATAAATATGACAGATTTCTGACCTAAAGTACTGTTAAGATGATGAATTGATATGGTTGTAAGTTGTTATTTTTATGGTAATTTGTTATTGTGAAATAAAGAATATTTACTAATGTAAAATAAATGTGCTTCAATTAAATTTTGGTAAAACCTTTATTATGAAATTGTACATAGAAAAGAACCATCATGGTTATTTACTATTTATTCCCTAATGTGAGGTTAAAAAACACATTTTTGATAGGAAGATAAGTAGTTACATTATAATACAAGTGTTAATAAAATTGCCATATTTGAGCCAATGGTAGACTACCAGTGACTGGATAAGGTAAGTCACAAAGGAAAGAATGACAATATAATCCATGGGTCATGGGGTGGATTGGTGTAAAGCAGAGGATAGGGATTAATGTAAAATTCCGACAAGAGGAAAATAATGCAAAACAATGAAGGACAGCAATTAGTTAAAAGGGAGATTTTAAAAAAGAACAAAGAAGTAGACATGAAAGAAAGAAAGGAGGAATGAAGAAAAGGGTAAAAAAATGAAAAGATGAAAGATAGAAAATAGAGAAACATTTCTTTATGAGATGCCCTTCTGGTGAAACAACCCTTAATTCCATATATCTTCTATCTAATAATTTACATGCAGGATCTGTAATCTTCCTTTCCCTAACTTATTTTTCAGGAATGCAAGAGGCTAGCTGCGCTTGACCCCTGTCCTTTGTTCTGGCTCAGGCTTTGTGTCCTTACTCCACACTCTCCTGCTCACTCCTCTCCAAACTACCACCCTCCACTTATATCTTCCTTGAGGAGGATTAGTTTTTCAGTTTATTACAGCATCACTTCACCTTTTCACATGTTTTTGAAAGAGATTTGTTCTCCTTCAGACAACAATCAAACTTGTCAGGCATGGATCCAAGAGTACCAGGCAACTGGGTTTGAAAGTGAAAGACAGAAATAAGGGCAAATAGAGGTCACATAGGACATCAATCCTCTGTATGGGCAGATAATTGCAGCTTTTTTCATTTCTTAATTCTATCACTTGAAGCAAGAAAAGACCAATAAAATACACTAATCTGAAAAGAAAATAAGAGGGATTCACTTCAATAAAGAGGGAATGCTAGGTGCATCCATGATGAGAAATAGGTTATTTGGTCAAAATACTAGTATTATGGAGGCAAGTTTTCAGTTGGAATTAAATTCAAAATATCAACATAAGACTTGGGTCTTATTATCACACTGATATTTTGAAACCAATAAACTCTAAGAATATAATGAGCAAAACTTGTCTTTGCTGTTACTTCCTGTATGTGTTAATAATTTAAGAAAACATGAATAATTTGAGTAGATTCTATATAAATAGCTATTTGCACACTGTGGGTAGTAGGGTAATAGGTGATCCATTTAAAACTCTAAGTTGTGATCAAGTATCCTTGGAATTACACAACAATATATAATATCTGATGTTTAATCTTATGTTGACAATTTTTAGGCCTCTTTTTTATACGTGTATACTTTGAACATGTAAATCAAACATGTCTGTTTATGTATCTCAAGAAATTATTTATTTGTAAGACTGCAAAACAACATAGAATTACATTTTTATTGTGATAAAATATACATAACATAAAATCTACCATTCTAGCATTTTTACATAACCAGTGACATGAAATGCATTCATATTGTTGTGCCACAAACACCACCACGTATCTCCTTAATTTTTTTATCTACCCAACCTCTATGCCTATTAAATAATAACTCCACAAACGCCCTTCCTTCAGGTACTGGAAATTGCCATTTCCCTTTCTGTGTCTATGTATGTAAGATATTCTATATATCTCACACATTTGGAATCATATAATATTTGTTCTTTTGTGCTCAGTATATTTCACTTACCAAAATGTCTTCAAGAATTAAAAATATTATAGCAAATGTCAGAATTCCATTCCTTTCAAGGTTGAGTAATTTTCCATTGTTTATATGAACCACATTTTGTTTATCCGTTTATCTATTTATTTGTTATGGACATTTGACTTGTTCTGTCTTTCAGCTATTGTCAATAATGCCACTATGAACATGAGTGTACAAATATCTGTTCAATTACCTACTTGAAGTTCTCTTAGGCATAGAACCCAAAGTGGAATTTTTGGTTTGTATGATAGTTCTTTGTTTATTGTTTTGAGGAATTTCTGTACTGTTTTCCACAGAGAGTGCACCATTTTACATTACCATCAGCAAAGCTTAAGGATTCTAATTTCTCCACATCCTTACCAGCACTTGTTATTTTTCTGTTGTTTGTATAATAGCTATCTTCCTGGTTGTGGAGTGATATCTCTTTGTGCTTTCAGGCTTGCGTTTTTCAAGAGCTCAAATATATAAGATGGACAGTTATACTTTCAAAATAAGAGCTCCTCTTCTAAATGAATGACATAAGCAGAGCAGATTGCTTGATGAAGTTCAGAAACAAGATAACATGTCCTAGGAGCCAGTTGTAACTTTGGAGGAAGGTTTTCATCTGATGATTAAGTATTATTCCTATAATCTGCAGCTTTTTAAATACTACTTCAACAGGTGTCCTGAATTTTGTCAAATCCATTTGTAAAGTTATATAATGCCTAGAAGCAGGAATAAGAGTTGATAGATGAGACTACCATTCTATAGATTAAGGCTTAGGTCAACATAAGTAAGCTTTCAATAACAGTCTTTGAGTGGAATAGCACCTGCAAGGTCAAATAGTCAATATCTTATTACTGAAAATATTCTTGGAAAATTCATGGAGAGTATTAGGAAGAAATTTCTTCATTGACAGGAGAGCAGTCCCAGTAAATGCCAAGGCCTTTTTCACCTCTTGGATTTTGAATGTATTATCTTTCTTTGAGCTAGCTACATTACATTCCACTAACCTTTTAAAAAAATTAGTGTACCTTACTATTGAAATTCTTTTCAACTATTCATGAATGTCTGGCTTCTTTCTTCTTATGGACACAATGGGTATTGTGTTTCTCCATTCCTTTGACCTCAGGTACAATTAGTTTGGGTGAATAAGTTTTGAGTGAAAATGGTTCAAATCACTTCCATGCTGAAGTATTCAGTTGCAAAAGAGCCATGTCTTGTCTTAGAAACAACAAACTTGAAAGTTTGTATTGCGACAAAGGCCAAATCAGCCTGGACACCTAAGTGCCTACAAATGAATATCACTCATCCCTTTACCTACCACTACCACATAGCCTGCTTACAATATAATATTTTGCATGTGTGAAGTAAAAAAAAATACTTTTTATTTTAGGCCCCTAATTTTGAGGGGTATATATTTTTCACCACAACAAAATTGACATGCTGACAAATACAGTGTATGTTTGAAGTGTGCTTTCCCTTTGATTTTAAGATTTTTTTTAATTGTAGATTGGCACAATACTTTTATTTTATTTATTTATGTGGTGCCGAGGATCAAACCCAGTGCCTCACGCATGCAAGACAAGTGTCTACCATGGAGCCACAACCTAGCCTAAGTGTGGTTTATTTCTATGTTCCTTTATTCTGATTTGTTGGGAATTTTCATAATATATTATATCATACCCTAATATCTAACAACTAAAACCAAAATTTTTAAGTATAAAAATTTGTATTCAGTTATTGCAGGTCCATAAAGCTCACAAAATTGTTTCCAGTTAACACCAGGCATTATGTAAGTTTCTGATATTTAAACTTCAGGAAATTTATTATGGCTCCCTGAGAATATTCTAATGAGGAAAGTGGAATTTGAGACAGAGCACCATAGACCAAACCTCTCAGTTTGGTCTCAACATAAGACATTGGACAAAACATGAACTTTCATAGTGTTAATTGATGAATTTTAAAACTTCAAATCATATTAATAATTTATTTAAAATATTCCTCTCAAACTGATTGTAAAGATCCAAGAAGATAATATGTAAGCACTATAAATAGTCTAGAATGCAGAAATGAAAGTCTGAAGAATGATAGACTTAAAATAAAACACACACACACAGACACACACAAGACATCTATTTATGCCAAAGGAGAAAGGGGGGCATTTAAAATTGGCTTTCAAGTCATGTATAACAAATTAGAACAAATTTTAAAAATTGGCTTTCAAAAGCTTAGTACTTCTTTAGAAGCATGCATGAGTAGTCAATAAAGTAAATGGAATTTATCATATACAAGTTATACAATGGCATGACATGTCCAGGTCCATATTATTTCTGAAAAATAGAAGCAATTCTATGTGCATAACTCTGTGCCCCTAGAACACGATTCATACCAATTCCACAGACTGGTAAAATTGATGTGGGGACACTAGTTAACTTCTACACTGTAGTGTAGCTTGTGGAAGAATCTATTAAGTTTAAAACAGTCACTTTAAATTTGTGATACAGTCACTTTAAAAATATGATACTTTATATAATTTAGGTACCCTAAATATCATATAATATGTGTTTGCTGCTGAAGTGCCACTCAGTAGAATCCTTGGAATCAGTTATATACTACATTCAAAGTAAGAAAACATCTCTTTTTCAGAGCATTCAAGTCTCTGCCTGAATTTGGCTCTGTAAATGACACCCCTTGTCTCAGACTGAACATTTAGTCACCCTGAGCTAGAAATGTCCCCAGTGTCTGACCTCATATTTTATGCCCAATACTATAAGTTGTTGTTGAATTGTAAGTTTCACTTACTCTGCTTTATTAGATATGAAATTATTATCATTGCTCAGGCTATAATTGCCCTTATCAAATTTCACCACTTGAAGACAAGTGATGAGAGATGCCCTATTGCTTGTATGGTGTGACAAATGTTATTCAGAAAACCCAATCTGTTCCAGCTACAGCAAAATTTTATGAGCAGACTATCTTACAGTTGACACACTAAATGTAATTCATTTTCTCAGAATCAGAAAACAGGTAAATTATACACATGGGTTGATATTATTTAATGCTCATTTGCTCTTAGGTTTAATATATCCATTTTCCATGCAAAATATGAACATACATGCCCTGTAAGCACTTGTTCAATTTTTAAAATTCAGTATTTTGAAATATAAGGACAGACATGATGTATTATTTGTAATAGAAAAAAATAAGCAAATTTTCAGTAATGGTCAAATTTTCTATTCAACATTTTAAATTTTGTATATTTTAGCCTAGACAAGTAAAAGACATTGTTTGTACAAATATGCAAATATCTTGGGAAATATCCTGAAGAAAAACTGAATGTTGTATGCTGGCTTTCTTACAAATTTCTATTTTAACTAATGCTTTTCACACTGTTTTCCTGGGGATGCTGCAAGAAATTGAAGGAACTTAAAAACTACAAAAACTTATTTTTTACAGTTTGAAGGTTAGATTTTAAAATCCAGGTGTGGGCAGAGCCACACTCCACATGGTGACAGCAAGTGAGAATTCTTCCTCGCCTCCTGCAGCCTCTGGCTACTGTGGGTGTTCATTGGCCTGTAACTGCTTAACCCCCATCTTTGTCTACAACTTTACATGGTTGATTCCTCTGTGTCTGTGTCTCTCACATATTCCTCTGCCTTTCTCTTATAAAGTCTTATAAGATTATTGTTATGTTTTAAGACATCTTAAATCTAGTATAATCTCATTTGGGAATTTTAATTACATCTGCATAGAACCCTTTTAACAAGCTCACAGGTTTCAAGGGTTAGAAGGTGAACATATATTTTTGGGGTGAGAGACGGTTCTCATTGCATTCTTCTAAAGTGTTTTAAATGTTTTTCCTTATAAGGAAGATTTTTTCATATAAAATCCTCATATAAAATTTTATATTAAGCTATTTTCAGTAATCTAAGCCTCATGTATAAACTGAAATGACTATTAATTGGCCTATCTCTACTACAGGAATTATATAGAAGAAAATAAAAAGAAATTTATCAGTGAAGCAAAATGGAGTTACAGATGTAAGAAATCATGAAAAATAAAAGTTTATTCAAATAAAATACAAAGAAACCTGAGTAGAATTAGATCATTGTTTGCTTTGTTTCCAAAAATCCCTATATTTTGATAAGCAAATAATGAGAGAAAAATAATACTCAGTCAATGATAGCATTAAAAAAACTAGGTTAGAGAAATAAATTACATAATGTAATTACTTCATCAAAAATATGTACTAGCCAGGCGTGGTGGTGCACAACTCTAATCCCAGCAGCTTGGGATGCTGAGACAGGAGGATCAGGAGTTCAAAGCCAAACTCAGCAACAGAGAGGCAATAAGCAACTCAAATAAAATATAAAATAGGACTGGGGATGTGGGCTCAGTGGTTGAGTGCCCCTGAGTTCAATTCTCAGTTATATATATACACATACACACACACACACACACACACACATACACACACACATATAAATATACACACTATCTAGAAGTATCACTAACTTATATCCTTTAAGTTTCTAAAGATTTAGAATCCATAAGTGTTCACTTTACTCAAAATTTTTAAATAAAAATTACTTCTCTTCAATAATTTTATTTAAATTTTCATTAAATTCCAACTATTCTGTAATGTTGTATTACATATATTATGAAAAAATATTTAAAATATGTTATTCAAAATACACTGCCTATTGTGAAAGACATAGTTTGCTTTCAGTTATAGATTTTCTGAGAAATGTTCTAAGTACAGTGATTTAGAAAATTCACAAGTCATTATGTGTGCTATGGCAACTTACTTGGGACTGCTTAATTCAACCCAGAATGCTTTGTAACCCTTAGTACAGGTGAATCACAGTTAATATCAAAAGTGTGTACATTTTAATTGATCAAAGGCAATGAATTTGTAATCTAAATATTTATATAACAGAAATAATGATACCTTGCTGGTGATGTGTTTTAAATGCTATCTATAAAGCCCATCTCTATAAATCATTATCTGTTTGTTATTGATCCCTCTTCCTACTTAGATACTTGGACACGTTTTCCTCTGGTTTCCTAGCTAAGTCTCTAGAGATTCACATGTTCACAGAACCTCACGTTCTCAGATCCTCACACCTCCACATCATTTTGCTTCAGTTTAGCCTAACACTTGTGAAATACTTCACATTCTGATTTTTTCCTAAGCACTGTTCCCTGCTTCTGTAATTATCAACTCTACCTTCTGTGCAGCTTGGCATTATATACAGACGGATGTAACAGTTTAGTATTATCTTTCTTCCTGAGAAGTCATTCCCTTTATTCTACCTCTAACTCTTCCAACTTTTGAAGGCTGTAAGAAAATCTGGTGATTTTCCAAAAGGTTTGCAAGTATATATCATATAAAATATTCTAAGTTTATTAAGATAAAGGAAATACAAAAGACAATAGCAACAGGCATGTTTATGTATGATTGCATAATTCACTTTCATATTTTAAAAAACTGAATACAATCTTATGAGCTAGAATAAGGATTGGCTAGATAAACATATTACCACATTACCACTGCCTTCAGATTTTTTATGGAGTTACCTTTTGTGAGAAAAGTACTGTCTAAGAAATAAATATTACTAACATGGTGCATCAAAGGTCATGTAATTCTGATTTTTTTAAAAGTTGAACTATAGGCCTAGGAGATAAAATGGCATGACCCAAATATTTTATACTAGAACTTTTAAATAAGAGAAATAATGAGAAAAAAAAAGGAATGAGCTAATGATTATCTCTCTTCTTATTTTCCCAAAGTATCAAGAGCAATAGAAAGAAAAAATTACCATAATTCAATGGCATAATTGGTAAATGAACAATTTACATTCCATCTTTCTTTCTAGAGGCTCATAAATTAATATGTTATTCTTTTGAAATCTCCAAAATTCTATATTTTATAGCATCCCAGCAAGAAATAAACATATGTGTGTATACACACTAGGAAATAGATAATAAATTTATATATACAACATATATTTATATATAAATTTATTATATATATATATATGTTCATATATATTTTTTATACTAAAAGAGAATAGGAAATGGAACCTGAATTATCTTTCAATATAAGCCCTTGCAAGCCTTCTAGTTTCATTTCAGGCAGTCAGCCAGTTTTCTCCCTCTGTCTCTGATTTTTTAACAGTCACTCTTGGCAGTTTCTATGCTATTTCCATGTCTGCTCTTTATCAGGAAATATTAACTCCATCAAGGTTGAACTATGTGATTGTCTCCTCATCTAAGTTTAATAACTTAGATGAGTTGAATCCAAAGGGATGTGCCTGTAACTTGCTCACAAGTTTTATGACTGTGACATGGTAAGCCAGGTTTGGGTTTCCATTAATGATCTCCTAAATTTTGATCTATGTTCCTTTGATGCTCTCTCAAATGGTGCCAAAATCAAATAGGGCACACACAGAAGCAGGCACCAGTGAAGAAACCAGTAGATATCTGTAACTTTTGCCTGAAGGAATATTCTATCATTTTGGAGAGATATGTGAAAGATGATTTTTAATGGATAACTCAATGAAATCTGCCTATAAATATGAAACAGTAATAACTAAGCAAAACAGATGCAGTATACTCTTTCTTCTTATTAGAAGTAAATTTAAAGACTTGATGTCATAAACAAGACTATATAATGTCTATCCATAATGAATAATCTTGTTCAAATAATAAATCTCTACATTTACTTTTCACTTGCATTCTTACAAATTTTCTCTATTTCTTTTTCATTCTAAACTCTATAACACATTGGTTTCTAAAAGTTTGTTTAATCTTTTGATTATGCTACCTCCTTTTCTTCTCTCACATTCACTTGCAGACACTTGGAGTGGTTGCTGTTTGCCAGACATGGGTAGGCTCTGAATAAGCCAAGATGACTGACATATTTTCCTTGCTATCAAGAAGTCAGTTACTGCAGAGCTTAGGGAAGGCAGCAGAAAAGCATTGGCCATCTTTGTATTTCAAATTGAAATAACACACACACATGCACACTGAGGGATTTTTTTAAGAGTTCTAATTTAAGAAAAGCAATATAAAATTACAAACACAAAAATTAGGTACAGAGACCTGGAAAGAGTATGAACCCAAGACAGCAATGAAGCTTATTTCCTTTTTTAACCTTCCAGGTAAATCCACCTCTACATATCTGAGCCTCCGTGTTGTATATATGTGTGTGAGAGAGAGAGAAGGATGGGGGAGGGGAGGAAAGGAAAATGTATTGTTAAATCTAGCACTTTTTTGGAGGAAAATTACTGTAAGTGCTAAAATTCTTGTTTGTAATATACTATGTTCAAAGAATTGTTAGTAAATATAGGCTATCTTTTTAAACATTCAATATGCCAGTTGAGTAAATGATACTAGGATAAGTACATGTGACTTTAATCTTTCTTACTGAGAAATCATTAATACTTTCAGCTCCGTAAAGAAAATAATTTAAGCCAGGCATGGTGGTGCATGCCCTTGATCCCAGTGGCTCAGGAGGCTAAGGTAGGAGGATCATAAATTCAAAGCCAGGCTCAGCAAAAGCGAGGCACTAAGCAACTCAGTGAGGCCCTATCTCTAAATAAAATACAAAATAGGGCTGGGAATGTGGCTCAATGGTGGAGTGCCCCTCTAAGTTCCATTCCCAATACATCCCCCCATAAAAGAAAATAATTTAAGAAAAAAAATTGATCAACATTCTATCTATCGCTATCCACAACCAGGGAATTTTACATTCCTTACAGATTCCCCCAAACCTTATGTATTAGTTTACTAGGACTACAGTAGCAAAGTATCACATACTGTGTAGCTTAAACAATAAAAATTTATCAACTCATAATTCTGGAAGCTAGAAAGCTGAGATCAATGTGTCAGTCCTCTGGGTTTCTCCTGAGGCCTCTTTTCCTGGGTGGTCACTGGCCTCTCCTCCTAGTATCTTCACATGGTCTTCCCTCTGGGCCTCTGTGTTTTTGATACACAGACCAGACACATTGGATTTGTATCACCATAATAACATCATTTTAACTTAATTGCCTTTTAAAAAATTTCTATCTTTAAACATAGCCACATCATAAAATAGAATTGAGAGGGCACACAATTTGGCCCATAACACTATGGGCCTGAATCCTGGTGGGAATGTATTTCCTTTAAGGCACCCTTATCATAACAGACACAATGTTTGTAACTTGACTTTTCATTGTCCTTACTTTTGCCCATAATTAATCACAATTCTTTGAGAGATTGAAATTTTTTAAGAGGTAATGTTTAAGGGGGGAAAAATCATATAAACTAATCCCTCCAGTAACATCAAAAAATTAGGATGGTAAAGGTCTAAGGAAGCAATGCTGATGGCCGGAACCTTAGGAATTATAAAAGAGTGGGTAGGGAAAATTACTTTTTTTTTTCTCCTAGAGGTCAATTATAGCCATTAAAAATTCCACTCTATAAGAAATAATTTTTATCACTAAGGGTAAAGGTGAATTCTTCCTTTTTAAAATGTAGAAGTCACCAATTCTATATGATGTATAGATAGGTAAATTAAAAAAAAACTCTAGCTAATATACATGGTAACATATTAGGTTTCATAAATATTAATGTATTATGAATTATTTGTGCCTAGCTTTGCAATTATTTCAGTTTAAAAACTTCACTTAGACAGTTGGCCTTCCTATAATAAGGTGAAAGGTGAATACCCCTTGAGAATAATGTTAAGGTTTAATTACAAGTTACTGTAACTATTCTACCATCTGCCTTTTTAGTGACATTGGAATAAAATTATTGACATGCTTCAGAGAGATATTATGACAAATCTTCACATTTAGGCCCAAATTATTTCTATATTTCCAAAGTGACTTTATAAACCTTTATTTTCTCTGCAGTTAATAGTTGTGAGTTGGAAAAGTGAACATATATGAGTACATACATTTGTGTGTGTATGTGTTTCCTAGTGATCATTCTTATTGTGCATTTTAATTTTTCTTTTATAGTGTGGTGGACAAGGTAGATTACATAAATCAGCCATCACTCTGTTTATTTTTTTTTTCAAACAATAAATTTGGCTCCTTCTATTGAAACCATTTGTGTGGAATTGTAAAGGTGGAAGTAGAAGGAAACAAGCCATTTGCTTGGGTTCTTTTGTTTTTCCTTTTACAAGAAAAAGTTTAGTACCATGAAGTTCTCTACAACCACATTCTACTATCTAATCTGTAGTTTCTGGGTATCAAAAACACGTACAGTAAAATCAATGCTTTTTGATTTCTAGTTTCTGGATTGCAATAGGGGTATGAAGTTTACTCTTGAATTGAAATTTGAGTTGTTGGAGCTGCTTTGGGGGCAATCAGTTCTAGCAGACATAGACATTTCTGGAGCTTAAGACTAATATTTCCTTCACTAGTCTGCCCTATAATTTTATAAACACTAAATTATCTGTATTTTGCCTTCATTTGTACAATAGTTCATGTGGATGCTATTACGTACATGTATTTTGACTGATGAGAGTATTTGATGAGAGGCCTGAAGATGGAGGATTAGAGGAAGGATGAACTCCCAGCCATTCTTTAACCCCAGACTTACAAAGCAGGAAGACTGATCCTCAACAAGATGGGTAGACAAGGGAACTCACTGAAACTTAATACTGAACTGTAAAAGAAAGCAGAGGCACAGAAAGTCAGAAACATCAAACATTAAAAATTAATATGTAAGAGATGCCAGATTGACTGCAAGCTGTGGTAGCCTCAGTGCTGAGGGGTGGGGGAGCACAGGCAAACAAGGAACTATGATTAGAACATAAAAATAGATAGATATAAAGATACATATATATATATATATATATATATATATATATATATATATATATATATACATATATACAGATCTATATAAAGATATATATATATTTATGTATTCATATACATATGAATATGTAAATTGGCTTTGGGAACCTGTGCAATAGAGAGGAAGAGTAATCTATTAAACCAATCTTCTTTTTGTACTGGGGATTGAACCCAGGATCACTTAACCACTGAGCCACATCCCAGCCCTTTTAATTTTTTCATTTTTATTTTGAGACAGTGTCTTACTGAGTTGCTTAGGACCTCACTAAATTACTGAGGCTGGCTTTGAACTTGTGATCCTCCTGCCTCAGCCTCCTAAGTCACTGGGGTTACAGGCTTGTGCCACTGCACCCAGCAAGGCTAATCTTAATGGATCTAGAATTAATAGGCAAAACAGTTCAGTAAAAACCACCCAAAAGCCATTCACCTAGAAGGGTGTCTAGTTGAGGGGAACTAGCATGGCAGACTGGGAAAATGTTCATGCGTTCAAAAACATTTCAGGGTGCAGAAACCAGGTAGTTACTGGTGCAGGAATCATCTGTAAACACTGCACAGCAACAAACCAAAAGAGGAGATTGAAAACTCATAAAGGAAGTTGCCAGCAGTCACTTAGGATTCCCAGAGTATGCCACAAGGAGTTGGCATGGCACAAAGAAAATTTTACCTGAACCATATAGACTCAGGATAACAAAGGAAGAAAGAACTAATGAGAAGATACCTCTCACAGCCATACACCAGGACAGATGCCCAGTAATTAAAATGCATAGAGGTGAGGGTGAAACCTGTGGAGGTTTAGTCCCCACTCCCTAAAAGTGGGATTTTATCAGAGTTCCTAGAGATCCAGATGTCCACAGAGAAGGTAATTTTCCTCCAAATGGTGGGGGGGGGGGTCAAATTTCAAATACCACACTCAGAGTTCCAAAGGACTGCCAAGATGGACCCCAACCACTGGAACTGTCACTTTAGAACTCTGAACCACCCCTGCCACAGGAACACATAATTTGTCAGCATTCACCAGTCCATGGCTCCCTGCTCTGGGAGGCTGGAAGCTGAGATCTACTCAACCAGCTTTGCCCCTAGCCACAGGGCTGGCATGTAGGTGAGGAACACAGACTTCAGACTTTACAACCCTCTATGACCTCAGGGTGATAGAGCCAAAAATGAACATAAAGAATGAAACTTTATCCTTGTCAACAGTTTTGATCATTGCAGTGGAAATTAGGCCTTTATTAATAAGAGATTTCCTCTTTTTTAAAAAATGTTTTGCTTTTCTTATCTCTTCTTTTTAAAAAAAAATTCTCTCTATATTCTTTCCATCTTAATATATTTTTAGTATTTTTATTTTTTAAATTATATTTTTTATTTTTTTAAATATGATCTTATGGTATTTTATTACTTTTTAAAAATTTTTTTCTATTGCACAAGGTTGAGTGTGCTCATATGTAGGGTGTGTGTGTGTCGGGGGTGTTCTCACTGTGCAGATAGGTTTGAAAATATACATATACAGATTCATATAATTTTACTTGCCCTTTGACTGCTTTCCTCTGCACCTGATTATTTTTTTTCCCTGGTTTGGCATAGATGGGGTACAATTATGTATGGGCTTCTGTTGTTTTGATTTTACATTTGCTTGTTTTCTCACACTTTGGTTTTTGTCCTTCTTATTGCCTCTTCTTTATTCTCTTCCCCAAACACCAGTCATATTTTCTTGCTCTTTCTTTGTCTTTTTTGTTTCTTATTGTTTTTAGTTGAGTTTTTATTTCTCCTTCTTTACAGCTGACATATGCTACTTATCTCTTGCCACTCCTATATTCACATTTTTAAATATTTCAAACTTCGTTAAACTTTTTTATCTTATTTCTCCTCACATAAGAAACTGTAATTCTACTAAAAAATAGAATTATATAGCTTATATAAATCCTACCCCATTCATATTGCTGTGATTATTAGTATAGCATACAGTGTAGCAGACACCAGCTATTTAATTCTGATCTAGTTCACAGTTTTTTATTGTTGGTGTTGATTTTAAATGTTGACCCCAATATTCCTCTATAGATGGTGATCAATGTTATAGATGCCAAGGTAGACACTGAGCAGTTATCTTAAGGCTAACATTAGTGCTATTCCTGGCTCCCACTTTTCTGTAAGAGGGGCTGGAAAGTGATTGGGACAATTCAAGTTCAGAGAGTAGAGATTCTGCTACAGAGAGATACTCACAATTCAGCCAAGTGATGGTGAATCTCACCCCAAACAAGATCAAGCCACACCTGAGCCTCTCTAGTACTCCATCACATAGAAATTGAGGAGACAAAAAATAAATAAAATTAAAGACCAGTCCAAGAAGGAACATCCAGAGGGTTTCCTCAGGTCAGACCCCTGGACATCTATTCATAACAAAGAATATATCGATCTATCAACAAATAGATGAAAAAATGTTCAACATCTCTAGCAATTAGAGAAATACAAATAAAAATTATGCTGAGATTTCATCTCACTCCAGTCAGAATGGCAATTATCAAGAATATAAGCAAAAATAGAGGTTGGTGAAGATGTGGGGGAAAAGGTACACTGGTACATTGCTGGTGGGTCTACAAATAGGTGCAACCACTATAGAAATCAGTATTGAGATTCATCATAAAACTTGGAATTGAACATCATTTGACCTATTTATCCCACTCCTCAATTTAGGCACAAATAACTTAAAATCAGCATACTACAGTGATGCAGCCATATCAATGTTTACAGCAGCTTAATTCACAATAGCTAAACTATGTAGCCAACATATATGCCCATCATCAGATTAATGGATAAAGAAATGTGGTATGTATCACAATGGAATATTACTCAGCCTCAAAGAAGAATAAAATTATGGCTTTTGTTGGTAAATGGATGGAGCTGGAGAATATTATGTTTAGTTAAATGAACCAATCCCAAAGAATCAAAGCCCAGATGTTTTCTCTGATATATGGTTTATTTCAAAATGTGGTGGGGGGGCTAGAAAAGATAAGAAGGATATTGTATGAGACAGAGGGAAGTGAAAGGAAGGGGGAGTAGAAAGGATAGTTGAATGAATTGGATGTTATTACCCTGTGTGCATATATGATTACACAACTGGTGTAATTCTACATCATTTACAACCAGAAGAATGAGAAGTTATATGCCATTTATGCATGATGTGTTAAAATGCATTCTATTGTCATGTTGTAGTAGCACCACCTTTCTCCACAGAAAAGTCTTAACTGGGCTTCTCCAGAAATCTTCACCATGGCTGATTTTAAGACTGTCAGCAAAAGAGTCTCTGCAAGAGTTCAATGTAGATAAACCTCCTATTTTTGTGTTGCCCTGTTTTACTTGGCCACTGGTCAGGAAGAAATCAGCGCTCCAGGTGCTGGACATCCCCTTACTAGTTTTTCACAAACATGTATCCAGTATAGTAGTTTGTAGAAATGTGTAGACAAGGCCTCGGACCTTGAGCTGGGCTTCATAGAGATATCTACATTTCTAAGATAAAAGAAGTTACCAATTGGGCTCCATGGTAACAGCTGGGGTGGGGGGGGGGAGGGGAGAAAAAGCTCTCCTCTTCTCAGGTTTTGTCCTTGAAGTGTTAACTCGCCCAGAACAGTGAAAGAAAAAGCTGTTTTTATGTGAACTTCTGCAGACTGGACTTCTGAGCCCTTCCCCTTACATGCTGGGTATAAAATTCTGAAACTACCTAAATTCAGGGTTCAGGGGATTGATTGATTACAGTAGAAACTGTGCCCTCTGAACCTGGCTGCAGCCAAATAAAACAGTTTCCTGCTATCTTTGGTGCCTTGCCTGTCTGTCCCTACAACAATGTATAACTAATTGGAAAAAAAAAATAACAGAGAGAAGTAAATGTGTGTGTGTGTGTGTGTGTGTGTGTGTGTAACAGAGAGATGTCCCAGAACACAAAAGATACCTGCAGGTAAAAGTGGACACATGCATAAGAGAGGAATAGGAATAGATCTCAGTTGATGTGCAATCCCAAGACCCCTGAGCAAACAGGCAAACAAATCTCCCTCCCAAATTCACAATCTCCCAACAAAAGATAGCACAGATATTGAAGTGGATAAAATTCCAGAGAAAGATTATTTAAAAACTGATTATTAATTAACATGGAAATTTTCAACAGGATGAAAAATTTCACAACTTCACTTGAACGGGCAGCTTCAGACAAAGTCATTTCCACAGTGCCTTGTTGGTAAAGATGGCACATGGAGTGCTTCTCTTCTGGGAGCTCAGGTCCATGATGCACTGAATGAAATGCAAACTATCACCTCCAATCCCTGTTAATGGCCCCAAACTCTTGGCCAATGAAGAAGTAACAGCCCACTCTCCCTGCTCCTCCTCATCCTGCGTTGAGCCTATAAATATCAACACCCTGTTTGTGCTCTCTCTCTTACTCTCCCCCTCTCCTCTCTCTTCCCTCTCTCCTCTCTCTTCTCTTTCTCCTCCCTCTCCCCTCTCTCTCTCTCTCCTCTCTCTTCTCTCTCTTTTCTCTCTCTCTCTTCCTCTCTCTCTACCCCCTTCTCTTCTGCAACTGGCTGCTAGGGTCCTGCTAATAAAATCTCGGACAGGTAAATGGTTGTTTTGGCTTGTTGAGTTTACGGAGCTTTTCCACCGTTCCTACATGCCTTACTTCAGTCTATATACTTTCTATGAAAGTCGCTATCTCTAAATAAAAAGTAATCCTCAGTGGGTTAGAACTGCTTTGGTTCCTCCCTATTCTGGGAGTAGAACATTGTTATCTCCCAACTACCCCACTCATCCTGAAGCTAGAATTAGGCAGATAGTCAAGGGTGGGATCCAGAGAATGAAATAATTGAAATGTTAATTTCTTCAGAGTCCCTCTCCACCCTTATCAAGATAACCTGCCTGCAGCTCCAATCTGTTGCTAAAATAACCTGTCCCAGGGATTGTCCCTTTCTATTCCCCCTTCCCCAGATCACTCCAACTTGGAGTTGGAGTTAATCACTCTCTAGTCCTTCTACTTTTCAACTTTTGGCCATCCCACCAAGCATCTTCTGGGCCTAGTCACATAAACAGGAAGGAGAAAGATAAGGGGAAGAGAGCAGCAGAACAAAGGAAGCCTATGATAGTATTAAAAAGGCAGAACATCCTCACTTTTGGGGATACCAGGATACCTTCTTCCTAATGGGAGAAGTCTATGTTACCCCTTTTTAAATAAACCCTGCTATATATGCTTGCCTCTTCAACATGTGAGGGAGCAGAACTTGTCACCAGTAACTGGCATTATAGTGGGTGAAATCACTCCACCCTTTCCTTTAAAGTCTAACCCCACTGCTTCTATTGCAGCTTGCAATACTTTACCTTGTGATTTTTCTGGAAGCATAATGCCTCCCTTGATTATAGTTTTAGTCTAATGATACTTGGTCAAAGAGTGAAAGAAACTTTTCTAAATAACCAGTTTTGCCATGACCCCCCACCCCACCACACTAGCTTGAGCTCTGCTGTCCCCCTGTCCTGTAGCTGCTCAAAGACACACAGTCCAGACCTCAGGCATGAGAAGAAACCTCAAGCAGGTGTGCAGATGCTCTTGACCTTTCCTCTGTTGATCCCCCAGGACAGAGGGTGGCCTAGTCCATGAGCTTAGTGAATTGTCTTAGGGCTCTGCCCAGGCACCTTATTCTGATCTCCTTAAAACACATCAACTATCACTAACTAGCCAAAGTCCCTAATTCTCTGCCTGATAAATTTATTTGCTACTGTGTTTTGAGATTTTTCACTGATGCGGTATTTCATTGTTATATTTTGTCTAATTTGGTCTTTAGTTTTCCCTCTTTTGTTGTAGCAATTAATGATAATTTTCCTTGTAAGCATCTAAAAGTAGGCTAACAGCATTATTGAAAGGATTTGTCACGGGCTCACCTGTTCTAAGTATATTTTCATGAAAATTCAAAAAAAACTCCCTTCAACTAAGGCCTTATTGCTATGATGTTCTCTGTAATGTGGAAACAAAAGTTCTGAATGATACTATTGAAATTGGGTCTGTGATTATAATGGAGGCAAAGTAATTCCAGAATAACAGAGGACAAGGATTAGTACAAACCACTAGGTGCTCTCTCTGAGTCTGAATTAATGGGAGTAGAGAGAAAGCATTAAACATAATACTTTTATGTCCAGTGATCTTTGCTATTACCTAATTGAGCATGTTTTCATTAGACTTGAAATAGATGAAAAGACTACTAATGGCATACTTGATTGTAAAACTGTGAAAGTAAAGTTGAAATTCTAAAACTTCTGAACAAGTTCTTCAGTTGAGCCCAATAACAAACTCTGTGTGCCCCCACTGGCTTATCACCATAAAAAGAAAAAAAAAAATCATGTCATTTGTAGGAAAATAGTTGAAACTAGATTGCATTATTAAGCAAAACAAGTCAGTCTCAGAAAGACAAATATTGCATGCTTACTCCCATATGTGAAATCCAGAATAATTATATATATATATATATATATATATATATATATATATATATGAAAAATATAGAATAAATACTATATATATATATATAATAGAAAAATAGAAGAGGGAATATTAGAAAAGAAAAAAGGGATGTGGGGAGAGAAAGGGATAATTGGGGATGGAAATTATGTTACATGTGTATAAATATGCCACAATGAAACCCATTTTTCTGTATAATGAACATACATTAATTAAAAGAAATTAAATGACACTAAGTTTGCAATATAACTTGAGCCACATCACCTTGTTTTCCAATACTTAAATGTCTTTATTAATTTAATGTTTAGTAATTTTCTTTGGGGACAGTGGTTTAACCAAAAACTCTAAGGCTGATTACCCTTGAAATAGTCAAAATACAGATAAGATGGTGTTTCCATCGGCTTTTTTTTTTGCTGCTGTGACCAAAAGACTTGACAAGAACAATTTTAGATTAGGAAAAGTTTATTTAGTGCTCAGAGTTCCAGAGGTATCAGTCATTAGTCAACCATTGTTCTGGGTCCTAGCTGAGGCAGAAAGAGTCATGGTGAAAGAGTGTGGTGCAGGAAATCAGCTCAGGACATGGCCACTAGGAAGCAGGGAGAGAGCTCTGCTCACCAGGTACAAAATATATACCCCAAAAGCAAACTCTCAGTGACCTACCTTCTCCAGGCACACTATACCTGCCTACAGTTACCATCCAGTTAGTCCATTTAAGTAAATTAATGCACTTATTGGTTAAGACTCTCAACTCCTGTCATTTCACCTCCGAATTTTCTTGCATTTTCTCACACATGTGATTTTGGGTGACACCTCAGATGTAAAGCATAACAGATGGGTTTCAAATTTGCAATAACACAAAGGTATTAAATTTGGAATCTACCATATCTCAAGACTGAAATTGTAAGATTTTTGACTATGTGACCACAAAACTGTGAGATTATGAGTTTGGACGTGAACATACAGTATCTGCACTGGGATATAGCAATGTCAATATGAGACCTTGAGAGCTGGATGTTGACATTTCATTACTGAGATGCTGTTGTCAGAGAATGATTGATACCACGTTTGATTTCTAGTGCCCAGCCTTGTCTCTAGTTTCTGATTTCTGAGCAAAATTTCCATGTAACAGAATTACTTTGTATTTGCCTTGGATGTTACTATAGATTCAAATCAAGCAAGACAACCAACTCATTTGTCAAAACATTGCTGTTTCCTAATCTAAGTAGAGAGTACCTATTTTTCATTAGGCTTGCTTCTTTGTCCACCTGGTCACTAAAAATAGCATGCAACCTTAAGTGTGAAACAAATTATGCTTCCTTGGGATAGGTCATTGGAATTCACTTCTTTTAGATTTGATTTCCATAGATGTTTTATGATTTTAAAGTGAAATATAAGTTTTAGAATAATTATCTGATTATAATGATGAATTATTTCCTAATTTGCATAGAAACCATAAAATATGCTTTAATATTTGGTACTTGTATTGTCAGGGTTTTCTGACAATATGGACAGTTTTTTTTTTTAATCTCATTTTTGTTCTTTTATCTTTCCTTAAAAAAATGTGGTGTTATTAAGAAATGAGTGACATATGACAAGAATGTTTCTGACATAAAATTTTAAACGTTATTTTGATATGTGCTTAGGGGTTCTTTATAACTAAGGCTATCTATAGACAGCAAAATATGCTGTAAATATATTGAGATATCTATACCATATTGTTCATCAGGTTAAAATAATAAATTCCTTGATAATATTTATAAATTTTAAGTAAATGCATTATTATGTCGGTACATAAAATACTATATTCAATCCACTGCCCCAATAAGGAGTCTCTGAAGGACAAAGACCAGGAAACCTTTCTCATATGCAGTACACAGCAGCAATTATGGCAATGATTTTAGTAATCTAATGTCCTGGGTTCAAATTCAGAAGTCACAGTTTTCTGTTCTTTATTATTGGCAATTTAACTAATCTCTCTACTTTCCAGGATGTACGCTATTTATCTGTAAACACATAATGTTGCAAATATGTTCGATAACTGTGTGAGAAGAAATTGTAGGATGTGGGAAAAGCACTTGAAACTGTTCCAGGAAAAAAATGCTCAGTAAATGTTAAATATATTTATTTTGAGAAAAAAAAAAGAAAAAAAAAAAAAAAAAAAAAAAAAAAAAAAAAAAAAACCTTTCTTTTATAAGAGGTGTCTTAAGTCCTATACTTGCATTCAGTGGATTTTTTCTTCTAACTCATGCTCTATGTTGTCTGCAGAGTGATTTTCTAAATGCAAATGTACTTCTGTCATTTTTCTGCCTATTGCATTTCTTTTGGTTTCTTTGCCTTTAAGAAAAAATAGTTGCTTTCCTGAAAGTTTTTTTGTAAATATCTGTAAACAAATTTTTAATTGTTCATTGTACTTTTAATTTCACAACTTGTAAAGAAAAAATGTAGGAAAAAAATAAGCTATTTTCTGTGTTAAAACCAGATTCCATTGCATATTTCCTTTCAAAAAAAAACAAAATCTTTTGAACCTTGGAAATAACTCCCAACTTGTAATTTGATGAACCAAGCTCTAGATCTGATTTCATGTCAACTGACTGTATGAACTCAGATTCTAACCACTATGCTTTGGCTGAAATTTCCTCAAATATGAGTGAAGGAATATTGTATTGTGGTCACTAAGATCCCATTTATGCTTTAAAACCTTTGAAGTAAATAATTCTTTCTCATTATTGCTGGTTTAAAAAAATATGTTTTAATTCGCTGAAATGTTAGAGCTCTAAGGATATTATTTTTATGTATAATAAACTCACAAGCATATATTATATGCTTAAAATTACTAATATCTTTTTAGAAACACAAAAAGTTTACTAACCACAATAAGTATAAATACTTAATAAAAATAATTATGGAAACTTTGAGCTTTAAGATTTTCTTAAAACATTTTTGAAAATTGTTCCTTAAATTGAAGGAATCAAAAATTTCTATAATTGTAACATTATTTGTCAAGGTATATTTTAGGGTGTGACAGTGACAAATAATATTACTTTGAGTGTTTATCTTCAAAGGCAAGAAAAATTAGGGCCTAGAATAAATTCTGCTCCGTACAGTTTACCTGAAGCAAGGATTATAATCTTTGATCTCTCCTCTTCCTTTGTAGGAGTCCAGGGAATCCAGGACCAGCCTGGGTAGGTGTCAGGTATGCACAAGGCACAGTTTGATCAAAGTAATGTGCTTGCCCTTGTCACCAATGGGGCTGTAAGACAATTCTGCCTGAAGCACACAAACTGAGCTTCCCGTGTAACAAGGAGATACCATGTGTTTCCTATTCAAATGTGACTATTCTCTTTTGGAATATGTGGACAGTTCCTTCTTTTCATTTCTGTAAAGTAAGCAGGATATTAAAATTCGGGTAAAAGATGTTAGTACTTTTGTCTCTGTTCCTTCCTTGAACAGAATTTTTAAAAAGATTATTTAGCCTAGATCCTAGGTATACTCAATATAGTTATCCCTATTATTGGAAAATTAGTCTTCAGAAGATACAACTGTGAAATAAGACTGTTACATGGTTGTGGCTGAGTTCTCCCTTGTGACAAATAGTACATATAAATTATCTCTATGGTGGAGTGGATCTTAGTAAGTTAAACCTTTTGGTTGCTTTAAAAGATTCAAACAAACAAACAAAAAACTTCAACCCTGAATTTTGACAAAAGCTATGAACAATGAAGGGTTTTAAATGTATGCTTATATAGTTCAAATCTATTATCTGGTTTTATCATTATTGAATGAATGTGTGTGCAACTGCAAAATACTCTATGTATAAAGCACATCAATTCAAACTTGAATGGTTTGAAAGGTTGAAACTGCGAACAGAGTAAAACTTAGCATGGTATTGATAGGTAGCAAAGCATTCTCAAACTTTGGGATAATACTTCTTTTTATGATTCTGTGGATTATGTTCAACAATGAGTACTGCTGAGATCTAAAAGTTGATATAATGTTAGAGATGTTATGAAATGAACTGTATGCCTCTCTTCCAATTCATGCATTATATTCCTAACCTCCATTTGACTACATTTGAGAAAGAGTCTTTACGGAGGTAATTAAGGTTAAGTGAAGTCATAATTGTGGGGCCATGGAAAGAGGCCTCACTACGTGCCAACCCTGCCAGTGCCTGCTCTTGGACTTCAGACTTCAGAACTATAAGAGTGTAAATGTATGTTTACGCAACCCCATCTGAGGAAGTCTTAGAGGACTAATACAGAGGATGTAGGCATTCATGACTAGAAAGGTATATGTTATCACAGATGGTCAAGGAATATTTTCTGTATTTTTTTCCTGGTAAATAATCTCAAGGAAAACTTATGATTGAATATTATTTCCTCTGTGTTTATTGATTCTCAACATTTTTACCGTATTCTGTAGAAACTCAGTAACCACAGACGTTTTTGCCATCTTTTTCACTACTGTAAATGGCCTGACAAGAACAATTTTAGAGGAGGAAAAGTTTCTTTCGGAGCTTACAGTTTCAGGTCTCAGTCCACAGAGGGATAGAGCTCCATTTCTCAGGGCCCGAGATGAGGCAGAACATCTTGGTGAAGGAAAGCAGCTCAGGCCATGAGAATGAGGAGGCAGAGAGAGTTCTGCTCAACAAGGACTAATATATACCCCAATGGCATGCCCCCAATGACCCACTTCCTCTACTCATACCCTACCTGCCTAATCCTAATCAGAGGATCAATGCACTGATTAGGTTAAAGCTCTCATAACCCAATCATTTCACATCTAAACTTTCTTGCATTGTATCACACATAAAACTTTGCAGAATACCTAATATCTAAAACATAACAATAAATTTCAGGAATTGCCAGACCTAGTTCTTCAGACTCAGCCTTGGTCCACTAGAGAACAATCGGATGCCTGAAGGACTTACCATTAAACTGGGCTCATCTCAAATAAAACAAAGTGAAACCCATTTACTCAAGCATAGTTTGGTATATGTGAACAGAATTTTATATATTACAAGTTCTTTGATGTATTAAGTGACTGACTGAAAGACAGGGACTTTTTTTTTTTTTTTTTTTACCAAATCTAGAACCTCTGTGTTTAAAAGTAAATGTTAATGGTCTTCTTGACAAGGAATGGAAAAGTTGGATATGGCCCATAATCTATTGATTGTGTAGATGCTCTAGCATCTCAATAGCCTAAAGGTGACGAGAGCATTAGCCTTTTGAATCTGTGATACTTGATAGCAAATATAAGAAAAAGTTAACAACTGTCCAGTTCAACCCTGGGGTTGGTAGAAAATGTGTAAGACACGACTAGTAAAAGATGAAGTCACCCTCACCTTTATTCTGCCTTTTATTTATTGTTTTCTTTATTTATGAATATTTAATAGAGACCTTTGGCATTTCTTCATGGCACATATAAAGACATAGACAAAGGATCTACTGACTCTGAACATATTGTCTCACTTCAGATTCTTGTTTTTTTAACATTTTATTTTATCTATAAAATTTACCAAACATAATGTATCCCATGGCACAGCTGCCCTCTAGGACTCAAAGTTTCTCTAAACTCTACAGTGCACAAATTGTAAATATTCTTTTGTCCAAAATCCTGTCAAAATATTAATATAGTAAAAAATATAAGTACATTAGATAAATCTTAGGAGTAGATTTTTCTCTTTGAGTCTAGCTATAGCATACTATATATTTCGAAAAGCTTAGAAGAAAGGAGTTTGAGGGTTTCACCATAAAAATATGATAAACATTTGAGGAATTAGATATGTTTACCGAGAATTAAATATGAAGCAATATATACATGTATCAAAACATTACATGGTACCTCATAAACATAATTTTAATGTTTTTTAATCAGTTAAAATGAATTTAACTTGAATTAAAAAAAAAAAAACAGAACAATATATTTTAATGATCCAAGGTATATTCTTGAAAAACAGAGCCAGCATTACAATAAGGATTATAGGAATGTCCTAATCCATTTAAAATGTTTCAAGGGGAAAATCATGATAGCACTAGACTATCTAATAATCATTCATGTGGAAGGAACAAAGCATGAATTCATACAGTGAGCTGGGAAGGACATCTATTGTCTCCAAAAATTAAAACTGAGGCTATTTTCCTTCACATTTTCTCTTTTTTTCCCCTATTATTGCATAGTGAATCTCAAAGCTTATGACCTATTGTGAATGGTTTGAGTGGGAAGATTAGGCAAAAATAATGGCAGTAAAAAGGCCAAGTAGATATGTTTAAAAATCGAACACGGGGCTTCATTTTCCCAGACCACACTGGTATTCTGTGAGTCAAGTTATCCTTGAATCACAGCATATCTTCACCAATATCTGCTCTGCTTATATCACCTCCACTTATTCTCAGGCCATACTTCTGGTTTCTTTCTCTACACTAGGAAATATTTTCAAAATTTAAATATGTTATAGTTATATCTACATTTAAAACCCTTAAACCTCTATAAAGATCTAAGCCTTTAACATGACCATCATTATGGCCATTGTTTATTTCTCCACCCTCATCTTACACCACGCCCATCTTAACACCACATACTCCAGCCATGCTGTGCTGGTTTCTCAATCATCCAGTGTCTCAAGCTCCATTTTCTTTTTCTTTTTTTTTTTTTTTTACTATTTGTTTTTTTTATATTGGTTGTTCAAAACATTACAAAGCTCTTGACATATCATATTTCATACATTAGATTCAAGTGGGTTATGAACTCCCATTTTTACCCCAAATACAGATTGCAGAATCACATCAGTTACACATCCACATTTTTACATAATGCCATATTAGTAACTGTTGTATTCTGCTACCTTTCCTATCCTCTACTATCTCCCCTCCCCTCCCCTCCCATCTTCTCTCTCTACCCCATCTACTGTAATTCATTTCTCTCCTTGTTTTTTTTTTTTTCCCATTACCCTCACAACCTCTTATATGTAATTTTGTATAACAATGAGGGTCTCCTTCCATTTCCATGCAATTTCCCTTTTCTCACATGACCACCACACATGTTGCCTTAAATTGTGAAGTCCTTACATTTCTTCTGTTGCCCTTCCTTTCTGCTTTGCCCCATCCTTCTCACCTTGGCTTATGTTTTAATCCTGCAGGAATGACTTTGCTGAGCTCCCATTGTTATCTTTTCTTATAGAGCCTAGTCCATTTCCTTCCTAACACTTGTAACCGTTTGTGTTCATATATCACTCAGTGATTGTTTGATTTATTTCTCTCTTTCCCCTATAAAATATCTCCTTGCTCAACACTATCATTCACATGCTTGACATATTTGTCACACACAAGAAAAGCTTGGCATAAATTTTTGGAATGATTTAATGAATAAATGAGTGAATTTATACTTATAGTATAGTAATTTATACTTATTAAGATAGGAATAGGGAATGATTATGCACCTGGGTATTGATGTTAACATAGTTTTAATAAAAATATTTGCACTAATTATACTATCAGATTTGAAATCAAAATTTCTTCATAAACAATATCTTTGTAGAATAAAACTGCCTACCAGGTGCTTGAGGCAGTTGTGTTTTTTTGTTTGTTTTTGATGTCGTTGTTTTGTTTCGTTTTTATTTGTCAAGCTCATATATCTCCTTCATGAAAAAACGAAGGGCCTGGCTCAAAGTCTCAACATATTGTGGATATAATTTCCAAATTTGTCCATTAAACAAAACTAGAGCAAGAAATGCATCATTCTTATTCTTGATAATAAGCAGATGTTCAGAACAGCTTGTGTCCAATTATGATACAAATATTTAAAATCTACGTTGATATACAGTCTTCCGTCTTTGCAATCAGAAGCAGTGATGAGTGTGCTTTTTCATGAAATTTACTTTAATGATGCTTTAATGGGTAGCACAAGATAAAATGAATAAAATAAGTCAGTGCTGACAGGTGGCACAAAATCCAAAGATGAACTATCTTCCCATATTCCACAATGGGGGTTGGTGGTTACATTGGGTTCATGCTACTTTTTAGTACCACTTAACCACAATGGCCACAGCAACCACATGTCACCTCCAATGCTTTTCTAAATTATATCATGGAACAAATGGCTCATAGTAGAATCTCTCCTGAAAAACAACCAGTTATCACAGGATAAATTGAGTTATGCTGAGATAGCAAATCAATTACCAAGGAAAACAGAACACAGAAATTAAGAAAATATGATTCAAACACACATTGTTTTAAGTCTCTACAGGTTTTTCTCTTTGTCATTGACTATCATGACAAAGTCTGAGTGTGTGTAGTTTATGATTTGTGGGCTTTTGAGACTTCATGGTAACAATTTAAGAAGGTTTTCAGATTAGGAGTTCCTTTACAAAGTACTTGGTCAAAATATTGTAGTGTGCTTACTACAGATGCTTAATTAGTTGTTGGTAGAACTATATTTTCTAAGCTTTCATTTGGTTGGTTGTACTCACCTTCAAGCATTAACCCACAAAAACTTGAATTCCCATTTGGAATCAATTATCAGAGAGCAAAAAGCTGTTGAATTTCCAAGAAAAGATCACCCTCATATATCCTAACTTATTGAATGATCTTTTACTTCATTCAGTATTCATACTTTTTAAAGATTATCTCATTTATCAACTCAGTTTCACAATCAATATGAATTAATTGGATAAATCGTTTACCAACAATTTTCTTAGGAATTAATGAAGCGAATAAAATCTTTTTTATCATATTATGTAATTATGTTAACATGTATCTGAAAGTAACATTGGTTCTCTGCCGCAGTCTGGCTGGGCACAAATGCCGCAGTCTGGCTGGGCACACAATCACGAGCCACCACACAGCTTGTAGATTCAAACAGCAACTCTTTATTCCCGAACTCACACCAGCCGTCTACAATCACGTTCTGGGGAAATCCACGTTCTCTGCCCAAATCCCCGTTCTCTGCCCAAATCCAAATCCACTGGGCTTCTATCTCCAAAATATACTGTCTGAATCCCGTGAGAACTCAAGGGGAACTCAGGCAGCAGGATACGCCCTATTCCCAGGAGGAATAATCTTAAACCTTAAACCTGGAACCTAAACTGGGAACGCCCTAAACACGATTATCTTAAAACTGGGAACACCCTAATCTGCCTTGGTCCTTGAGCAAGGTCACCTACATTCAATGTCGCTGCAACATGTCAGCAACATGGGGTACGCTTGCAAGGAAATTGTCATACCTACTTGGCTAATGGCTCCCAGCAGTTCTCTGCCTAAAGCTTTGATACTTTTAAAAGCTTATTTTGACATTAAAATTTACTCAATAATGATTACTTAATTTAAAAAAAAATGTTTTACAGAGGTGTAATTAGGAAATGTATAACAAGACATAAGGAGTATTAGGTAGACCTTTTTTACCTGGCAATGAAAAGAAAGTCTTGGCTTTATTCTTATAGTAATGACTTTTATACATGTCCATTTTAATTAGCCTATTCATTGAAACATAAGACTAGACTAATTATTCTTTTCTATCTGTCCATATAATAAAGAAAAATGAACCTAAATATTAGGTCTTCTGTCTAGGCAATAGTTTCACATCTGTGTTTATAAACAGAATTTGCTTAAAAGTTGATTTATTTTTTATCTTTTACAACCGAAATATAAAAGTGGAAGTACTAATGGACTGAATGCTAAACTTACCCCAAGTATAAGCATCTGATGAATCTTCTGTCATATTATACTCTATTACTACAATGTTGTTATAGAACATACATTTCATGTTTCATTCTGATGTAATGTTTCCATACAGTAAGTAGTGTTCACAGAATATTTATTTGAAAAGAATAACTTATGTTTCAGATTCAAGATGTCCCCAAAAGCTCACATGTGAGAAAATACATGAAGGTTCACTGAAGAAATGATTGGTCAATGAGATCTTTAATCCAGTCAATGAATTAATGGTCTGATGGGATTAATTGAGTGTTAACTTAAGGCAGGTGGGTATAGCTGGAAGAAGTAGGGCACTGGGGATGTGGTGTTGTGGTGTATATTTCTATCTGGCAAGTGGAGTCTCTCTATCTGCCTTCTGATCATCAGGTGAGCTGCTTCCCTCTGACACATTCTTCTGCCATAATGTTCTGCCTCAGTTTGAGCCCTAAAAAATGGAGCTTGCTGTCTATGGATTGAAACCTCTAAAATTGTAAGCCCCAAAATAAACTTTCCTCCTCTACAGTTGTCCTGGTCGGGTTTTTTTGTCTCAGGAGCAAAAAAAGAAAGATGACAAAAACAATAACCAAACCTCTCTTTCCCCTATAAAATATATCCTTCTCAACATTATTATCCATATACTTAACATGATTTTCAAATAGAAGTAAGGGCAGTTCTCAGGTCACATGTAATGCCAACAGATATCACAAAAAGAGACATCAAAAAGAAACTGATAAATGTTAACTAGTGATGGAATAGGAAAACCAAGAGAGTGATTTACTTAGATTTAGTGTGAGGAAAGTGTATCAAAGAAAGAGAATCGTGACTTGGATCAAATGCTATCTTTAGGTCAATAAAGATGACTATTCATCATAAAGATGAAGATTAATAATTGGATCAAAAATATAAGGACATTGTGAACTTGATAAGAATTGCTTTAACAAATTGATAAAATTTAAACATCAAAAAGGAGTTCTAGGCTATCACCGATCTTAATACTATTATCAGTTTTATGATATTTGTGGGAAGAAAAGAAAAACAAAATTTATCAGAAGTTAAAAGAGTTTGAGGGAACACAAATGCCTTCAGAAGAAAGCAAATTAGAGAAAAGCTATGGGGATGATCAAAAAATTTTATTATGACAGACCTTGTATATTAGAAAGTAAAACAAAGAGTTTTAGGAACTAGTAAAGATGAGATAAGAAGGCAGAACAAAGTGTTTGAAAATCATATAGAGACTGGGAGCTGGGGTAAATATGACTTAAAGTCTGGGCTCCTGTTTGTTGGCAGATGTAAAAGGGATTAAAGACATAATGACCCTAGAAAATAGGGTTATTTGAACATGTGTATTTTGATATTATATATACACACACTCACACATGTATATCTGCCCCCCCACCCCGTTCCTTATTCTTTGTTGTCATCACAGCTAGGTTCTGATTATTCTCTTTCTCTAATGCAGTCCCACAAACCAATCATCTTTCAAGTGCCATAGAGCTTTCCCAGAAGAGGGAATGCATGTTACTTTCTCTCTGAGTGATTGCTTCTGTTATGGCATTTCTCACTGGTGCTGAGCCAAAGCTGAGGGAAATGGCTGTTTGTATTGTTCTCCTTTGTGAGCCAAATGGAAAATAGCAGTGTTTTTAAACACCTGTTTGAGATTTCTCTAGTTACAGGAAATAGTTGAGCATGATACAGATGAGCACAGAGAACTAAACCCTTAAAGAATAATACAATGATATTCAACTGTGAAGCAAAATTAAAACAAACAGAAAAACTGCATGGATCTTATAAGAGCAGGTACACTGAATGTTAAATAAAACACTTCCTAAACTACTGTAGTTGCCTGCAACCCAGGATGCCATCTGTTATTTGGAGTGTGACTTTTTCTCTCTTCAGGCACATTGATCAGAATAAACATATCTAGCTAAATTTTCTGTGACCTAATTAATGGAAATTTTCATAGGAACTCGAGATAAAGTGGGGAGTGGAGGAGGGGTAGACTTTACCTACCTGTTAATTTTTAGAAATCATATTTGTACCCCAAGTATATTTTTCTTTTGATTGTTATTAATCATCTCAAAGGTGTAATTTTTTACTTTCAGACCTTAATTCCTCAGTTTAATTATTTAAGGCTTTTATTATCCAACAGTTCTTTGGGGGCAGCATATGTTATGTGTCTATAGGATGAAGGGGGGATGGTCAATGTGTAAAGAAACTGTGGGTCCTTCAGGCAAATATTGTATTTTTACGATTTTGTAAGACATGGCTCATGCTAAAAAGAAAGGGGGCTCAAGTTCCACCTAGCATTCAGTGGCACCAGTGCTTGATCAACTTCATAACAATTAAAATACCAGATGAGAAAAATGATCAAGAAAACTAGAGAGGGCTGGGGATGTAGCTCAGTTGGTAGAGTGCTTGCCTTGCATGCCCAAGGCCTTGGGTTGGATCCCCAGTACCAAAAAAAAAAAAAAAAAAAAAGATTTTGGGCTGGGGATGTGGCTCAAGCGGTAGCGCGCTCGCCTGGTATGCTTGTAGCCCTGGTTCGATCCTCAGCACCACATACAAACAAAAGATGTTGTGTCCGCTGAAAACTAAAAACAAAAATAAATATTAAAAAATTCTCTTTCTCTCTCTCTTAAAAAAAAAATTAAAAAGAAAACTAGAGAGGAACCATGGCTTACAAGTAGTTGCAGGATTTCCTAAGGCATAACAATGAATTTAATAATTACTTCTCATTAGTCTTCACCATTATGTAGCTATTCTCAGTAATCAAATATCACAACATGTGATAGACCCCAGTAAATGAGATCCAAATTTTGCTGGCTAATTTTTCAGAAAACTAATGTCACTATTTTGGACTGGGTTGGTTCTAAGATATTCTTTAGTTGAGACAATAAGGAGTCTGTACATGGAGACTCCTTATAAGCCTGAAGTTTCACCATCCAAATCTGTTCTGTGTTGATGAATTTTGAAGTCCTGAGATTATTTTCAATGGCATTCTCCTAAGTTGTGTTCTATATTAAAATAAAGGTAGTCTTAGGAGAACTACCATACCACCTCACTGGTAGGATGAATTAAACTGTTTCTATTTGATAGAAGAGGTTAAGTTAGATTTGAGCACATAATGGAAAACACAGCAAGCATAACATTAGAAAGACAAAGAAAGGAAAATACTATTTTAGTATTAGTAATTTCTCTTGAATTGCCTTCCCCACCCCTTGGGTAGCATGAATGAATGACACCAATTTCATCGAAGAATATGAGTCTGGTCAATGCTATTGTCTAAGAGCTCTATATTCAAATGCCTACATAATCTCAATTTGTGGCTTCTGTGTTCCTATCACATTTATAATGATGATAGTGATTTTAAGGATTCTTCAGAAGAGTTCTAGAAAACTTATTATCTCACAGGGACAATGTTATGTTTATATTTTACTCTGTATATTTGGATATTTTTGTGTACATGCTATTTATGCATATATATTTTTTTCAGTAAAAAAACAAAATAAAATCAGATTATTAATTTATCATTTTCTGTAGGATTAAAAACAAATTAAAAAAGACAAGAAAACTTCCTTAGTTTTCTGTGCACTCGATTTTTATCAAAACTTATGAAATAATAGACATAGAAGGAAGAACAAAAAGATATACCCCACTTCAGTCCAGAAGCATGTATTTTTATATGAACTAGCAGATTGTTTTCAGGACCATGGCACAGGATACTAGAATTCTTGCTTCACATGCTGTGTTATTTCTAGCATGGTCAGTGGATAATAAAGTGTCCCCACACATTCTATAATAATGAGTGAGACTCTTAGCTTTATTGCAATCACCGAACTAGATGATAGAATACAAGTAGTATTAGTGCAGTTTCCCTGAACTAGTATGCAAGTTGGGAAGAAATGTTGCCTTTTGAATTTGTCTCTGTTGTTTTGCATCTGCTGAAAAAAAAAAGGCATTTATGTCTTTAATCAAATTTCTCTTTGTGCTTTGGTAATACGTAACTGGGGAAAAGAATCAATCAGTACGAGATTAAATTGGTCACAGTGTTTTATAGTCACATTTTTAAAATGAGCCCTAACACTCAGTCTTCAGAGATGTAGATGACAGTAAATAAAGTGATGATTTATTTTGAAAATGCATGGTTGAATTTTTACTAACATTAAAAACTACATTTTTTGTAGAGATAAAATAGAAAATACAATTAAGGACTAATGTTGGAGACTAGCGCTCTGACAGTATATTATTTTTGGAATACCTGAAGCACATACAATGATACTACTGATTTGGGAACATTTTCATGTGGATTTTTACTTTTTGAAGAAATTTACTCATCGTTAGGCTCCACATAATCTACTGTACCTATATTAGAGTCCAATATCTAAAATTATGTCTAAATTTGTTCCATACACAAATTGATCATCAGGACTGTTTCTTTAATCAATCATGTTTCTGTAGTCTGATATTATATGTTCCTGGTCTGGTACTGCAATATGATGCATGTTTACTTTCTTCAATATTTCTTACTTTTTTTTTTGTTTTGAGAAACTATGCATTTACAATGTAAGAGAAAAATGATAAAAAGTGCACAGTAAAAATAGACTTGAATATAAAAAGAAAGTAAATAAATCTATTTTATTGTATATCTTGAAGCCACAAGACATAATATTTTGATATACATACCCAGTGATACAAATACTACAGTAAAGTGAATTAATATTCCGACCTTATATAGTTACCTTAGTGTGTGTGTTTATGTGTTAGGAATTCCTAAAAATCCCTTTTGGCAAATTTCTCGTACACAGTAAATATTATTTAGTATAATTTGCATTCAGTACCTTAGATCTCTTGGCTTATATGTAGTATATAATTTGAATTTTGTAGCTTTTGACCTTGTTTTTGTTTTCTTTTTGGTATATGTATATCCATATTTTCCAGCACTATATACTGAAGAATCTATCCTTTCCTTATTTTTTCTTCTTTATGGTATAGCTAAAACATTAGTTAGCCAAATATTCTTCTCCTTATATCTGGACTCTCTGTTTTAATCTATTGACACATGTGTCTATTTTTGTGATATCACCACACTATTCTATTTTCTATTGCTTTGTAATATAATTTGAAATCATAAAGTGTGATATCTACAACTTTGTTTTTGTTTCTCAAGATTTTTTTCTCAACATTTTATTGGATACTTTGGATATTTTTGTGTTTCCAGAAAAATTTTTGGATTTTGTGTTTACATGAGAAAATACAATTGAAATTTTGATAGGAATTGCATTGAGTCTACATATCATTTTGGCCAGTATAAACATTTATCAATATTAATTCTTCTCATCTGTGAACATTGGTTATCTTTTCATTTATTTGTATCGACATCAATTTCTTTCTTCAGTGTATTATAGATTTCAGTGTTTAGATTTTTTCGTCCTTAGTTAAACTTATTTTTTCATTTTTTGATGCATTATTTTATTTTTTGATGGATGATAAATGTGATGTTTTATTTCCTTATATAGTAGATCATTTGTATACAGAAACACAAATTATTTTTATGTTGTTTTTGTAGAGTTTTGTATCTTTAATGGCCTTATCTATTAATTCTAACAGGTTTTAGAAAATGGTCATGTTTTCTACATAGAGAATACTATCATCAGCAAACAGAGATTAAAAAAAAGATCTTAAGGGACTATTATGAACAATTATGTATCAAAAAAATGGGTAACTGAAAGGAAATTGATAAATTCCTATCAAAATGAAAGCTACAAAGAGTGAATTAAAAGGAAATAGAAAACATGAACATGTCCCTTACATGTAAAGGCATTGAAGTAATAATTAGGAACCACCTAACAAAGGGAAGCCCAAGATCAGATAACTTTAAAGATGAATTCTCCCAAACATTCTTAAACCTAATACAAATCCTTTTCAAAATCTTCCAAAACTGAGAAGTAGAGGGAATTTTTCCAAATTCATGTTATAAAACCAGAATATTTCTAATGTCAATACCACACAAATATATCCCAAGGAGAAAATAAACTGAAGGGCAATATGTATGATTAAAATAGATACAAAATTTTTGACCACTTCTGGGAAACTAAATTCAATTACACATCACATAAATCTCATGATCAGGTGGTATTTATTCCTGGAACACAAGTTGCATTTAACATGCAAAACCATCAGTGTTATACAGCACATTAACAAAGTGAAAGATAAAATCCAAATAACCATATCCATAGATGGAGACCAACATTGTCAAAGTTCAGCACTTTTTTATGATAAAAACACTCAACATAATAGACACAGAAGAAAATTTCCTAAATATAATAATGGCTATCCATGTAAAGCCCACTGTTAATATCATAATCAAAGGGAAAAAGTACTAAAGTTCTTTTAATAGGTGGCACAGTCAAAGATGCCAACTCTTATTTTCACTACTTAACCAAAGGTTTTAGCAAAAGTAATCAGACAAGAAAAATAAATGAAACATGCAAATTAGAAAGGAAGAAAAAAGTAAAAAAATATTTTATTTTATCTTGCACAGAAATTTTAACATTATAAAATTTATTATGTAAATAATAAATATTATTATAGTATGATGCCTTTTTGGAAATCATTGATAATAATACCACAGAGGATTTTCTCCATTTTATCAGTAGGTTTCATTGATATGATAAACATAATTTTCTTAAAAAGTGGAACATAATTCCTATAGAAGCAAAATTCTTATTCTTAGTTCTATAACATTTTAATTATAAAACTACTTTCCCAATATTTTACTGAGGTAATATGAAGGTAGTATTTATAAAGCCATAAATATGAGTACAACATAATCTGGAAATTTTTAGTTTGTTTTGTGACTTTCTTTAAAATTTCAAAGTTATTTAGAACTTCAAAAGAAATCTTTTATATTTTGAATCTTTTATCTTGCAAAACATTTCAGAGTTTAAATGACAGTAAATATTAAAAGTTGAAATGCATTTTAGAAACCTGCTTGGGGGAATTAGAGATGCTTTTTCAATAACAGTTATTTCAATTTAGTTTGATACTACTGTAATGCATTTATGACCAAACGTTTCAAGCAATAGTGTAATTTCAGCAATTTAGAAAATGTCTTTAAATAAACAATTTGAATAGATAATTAATACTTGTTGCAATAAGAATTTAGTTTAAGATTTGTAGGACATATACAGTCATTCAATGTATGTTTTAGTACAGGAAATGACGTTAGTCTTTTACTCAGATATTCAGAAAATTTGTCACGACGATACATTTCAGTGATTACTCCTTTATCAAACTATAATGTTCTAAAATATGCAGCAAATGACAAAAATATATATTTTAGAAAAGTATTCTTCAAAATTATTTTTATTTATGTTATATTCTCATTTTTAAAGAATCTTCCTTGTATCGATTCTCTAACATTCAATCTGAGGAAATAAATAATACTTAATTATACTCACTGAATTTCATTAAATTACAGTGAGATGAGATCAATTTAATTTGCTATTTAACAAAGGTTCTTTAATCTTTATTAAATATTGATGATTATATAAGCCTGTAATATTGTTCAGGAGTTTTTTAAAGACAAAATGAAAGATCAATCAGAAGAAATTTTTATCATATCATGACTGCATTATTATTAGTGGAAAATTAGGATCAACTCTGCAAAAATCTGTTATATTGCCAGGAGATTGAAAAAAGAAACTAAAAGTTCTCTGTATTTATTAAATTTCATACTTCAGCTTTTATATTCTTAATCTTGTGGACACCTCTACATCATAATTTCATAAAATATATGTTAGAATTTTGTTTATTTTTCTTGTTACATTCACTATTGTTATTTCAGTTTGAATTTAGTAGTATTTATTATAATGAGTTCATCAGAATTCCTTGATAACATGTATATGTATATGATGACCACTCTAATACTTTTAAAATATCTTTGGAATAATATTTGGGATAACTGAGAAAAAACACAAAATATAGTTTGTCAATAAAAAAAAAAAAAAAAAAAAAAAAAAAAAAAAAAAAAAAAACTAAAAGGCTAGAAGGGAGCTTTCTAAATCTTCTCTTCAGAATAATATTGAATGAAGAGTTGAAACACAGACAAGTAGAGGAACTCAATTCTGTTCCAATTCACAATAAGCCTTGGCCTGGATTGATTTTATATAATGTTCAAGCAAAGAATGTGACATTTCTGAGTATACAAAAAATAGATAAAAAGGAAAAAAAAAATAAACTAACTAGAGATGAATTCTATTCCCTCACTGGACCCTCTCATGTAGCAAAGGCAAAGAATCCCTCTAGGTATCTTATTTTTCTTGAAGGTCAAAGTTCACATGTCAGGAAATTGGACAAATAAATAGGATGTGGTATGTTTTAGGAGAAATAAGCAATATAAGACAGTTTTCAATAAAAATGATAATGAGGTTTGTTCACATAAAACTAAAAATATTAAAATAGTCTCTGAAGAGAAATATACTTCTGTGTTTATTAAAATATTTAGAGCAGATATTTCTTAAAAGGAAATTAAGGATAAAAACACTGATATGCATAAGGCAAGGATATGTATTGCACTTTCATCTTAAAAATTTGCATTCAAAATCTTTGATCTGAAGATTTCTATTGAAAAGAAATGAAGTGTATTATTAGTTTACGGGTTTCCTCAAAAAATTTTGATCAGAGAAGACCTAAGTATATACTAGCATGGTCTTGTTCATAGTTATAAATAAATTGCCTGCATTCTTGATGCAGTGTTGGGATGAATGTGCTCTGAAAACAACAAAATTTAAACTCCAAGATTTCTCACTTGCATTGGCCCTTCCAAGGTGATGCATGTAATTTTATATTTTTAACTCAGTATTCTTAAAGTGGCCCTTGTGATTTGTACAGGTTTCAAGGCTCACAAAACAAATGTGTCCATGGAGATATTTGAGCCTAGACTCAAATAGACAATCGGCAAAAAAAAAAAAAAGAAGTCATCATTGTCAAATGTTTAAGCTTCTTCTCTTTAGTATTACTCTGTCTCCATTTAATAAAGCATTTTGAATCCCTCATTTTCAAGGTGTTCTGTAATATCTTTTCAGTCTGTCTGTAAGAAAGAAAATGAGTTGCTATAATTGCTTTCAGATCAGACAGAAACGCTCATCAGAAATTGCTCATCCAGTTGGATTGCAACAGCACTGTTCTCACTTCCAGGGTTGAAATTCTCTAGTAGTCTTCAATAAGCCATGGCTTTAAGAGAGTGTCTCTAACTTAGAGAAAGCAATGCTGCTTTTTAAAAAGTCAAATCTTGGTTTTAAAACAAAAAGTAAAATTTAATTTGTGTTGCTAAATTAGATGGGTTGTATAAGTTGCAAATGATGATTTTACCACCTCCTGCCAAAATTGTGTGTGTGTGTGTGTGTGTGTGTGTGTGTGTGTGTGTGTGTTGGGAGTAGGGAGATAGACAACAGAGCACAAGTGGGAGCAGATTAGAAACTATGATAGGAGGAAAACCAGCAGTGAGAGGAGAGATTGAAGTTCTCAGTTGCTGAGGTAATTGTGATAAGGTAGTTGTTTCTGTGGGGACTTCAGAGTAAGCAGATCACAATCCTTGGCACTGCAATCTTATTGCTGAATAGAATCTCCCTAAAAACTTGAGAATTATATTGAGCAAGGTCTCAAGTTAAATCCAGAGAGAATATCTCTCTGAGTTTAAGCATTCACCTCTTTCCTCCTCACCATATCCCATTCACTATGGGATTGACCTAGATATAAAAATGAAGAAATTTTTTTAGAGACAAGAAGGATAATTCTCATCAATTTTTAAGAAGATTAATGATTTTTAATGTTATTAATTAATTATTCTTGTGAATCTGCATGCATTAATTCTCAATACTGCTATTAAAAACTTATTTGTATATGATACCCAAGAGGGGAAATAGTAATAATCTCAGTATTATATCATTTACAAATATGAGTGGACATATTGCCTTCCCAATGGCATAACATGAAACTCATTTTACAGTGTACATTCTGTGCCTATCATAAACTATTACTGTGTTTGAACTAATTACAAATTCCTTATAGGTATCATGTCTTCCTACATTCATCCTTGTGCATACTGCTCCTGTAGGAGCATCTGCCATATATAAAACATTGCCTTATTGGGATGTGGTCCTCAGATGATCTTTCTGAGTTCCAGAGGAAGCATGCTTCTCTGTGTCCACTCCTCTTCCATGGTTTGAATATTTGAGTTCCTCCAGATTCATATATTGAACTCCTACTGCTCCAGGTGATATTATTAGGAGGTGTAGTGTTTGGGGGTTGACTAAAGCTTGAGGCAGAGCCCTTGTGAATCAAATATGTGCCCATGGAAGCCTGTTTGACCTTTCCACCATGAGGATGGACAGAAAAAATGCTTTCTTTTTATTAATTAATTAATTAATTAATTAAAATTTGATATATAGGACAGCAGAATGCATTTTGATTCGTTGTACACAATTGAAGCACAACTTTTCATTTCTCTGGTTGTACACAATGTAGTGTCATACCATATGTGCAGTCAGTCTTATATGTACCTAGGTTAATGATGACCATCTCATTCTACCATCTTTCCTGCCCCCATTCCCCTGCCCCTTCCCTCTCTTCTCTTTGCCCAATCAAAATTCCTCCATTTTTCCCATGCCCTCTCCAATTATGGATCAGCATCCACTTATCAGAGAGCACATTTAGCCTTTGTTTTGGGGGGATTGGCTTACTTCTCTTTTAGCATATTCTCCCTTTACCTGCATATACCATAATTTTATTCTTTTTTAATGCTGAGTAATATTCCATTGTGTATATATATAGCACAGTTTTTTTTATCCATTTATCTTCTGAAGGGCATTTAGTTTGGCTCCACAGTTTAGTTAATGTGAATTGAGCTGCTATAAACATTGAGGTGGCTGTGTTACTATAGTATGCTGATTTTAAGTCCTTTGGGTATACGCTGAAGAGTGAGATAGCTGGGTCAAATGGTGATTCTATTCCTAGTTTTCTAAGGAATCTCCATACTGCTTTCTAGATTGGTTGTACCAATTTGCAGTCCCAGCAGTCATGTATGAATGTGCCTTTTCCCCTACATCCTCGCCAACAAATATTTTTGTATGTATTCTTGATAACTGTCATTCTGACTGGTGTAAGATGAAATCTCAGAGTAGAAGTGGATCAAGGACCTAGGAATTAAACCAGAGAATCTGCACCTAATAGAGGAAAAAGTAGGCCAAATCTTCATCACCTCAGATTAAGACCTGACTTCATTAACAAGATTCCTAAAGCACAAGAAATAAAATCAAGAATTAATAAATGGGATGAATTCAAACTAAAAAAAGCTTCTTTTCAGCAAAAGAAACATTCAATGAGATGAAGAGAGAACCTACATTTGGGGAGCAAAATTTGCCACATGTGTGTCAGATAGAGCACTGATCTCCAGGATATATAAAGAATTCAAAAAACTTAACACCAAAAAAACAAACAACCCAATCAATAAATGGGCTAAGGAGATGAACAGACACTTCTTGGAAGAAGATATACATTTAATCAACAAATATATAAAAAAGGTTCAACATTTCTAGAAATTGGAGAAGATGCTTTCTATGAATGAGGAAGTGTGCCCTCTGCAGACACCAAATGTGCAAGTGCCTTGTTCTTGGACTTTCTGGCCTCCGAACTGTGAGAAATGAGATCCTGCTTTATGAAAGCTGCTCATTTTTTTTTTTTTTTTGCATTTTATTATAGCAGCCCAAATGGGCAGAGACAACCCCCTACAGTTTTGTTGCACACTGTGTCATTTTCTTTTGGAATTTTTAATTATATAGATTATGTACTTGACTCACTATGACCGATTACAACTGTACAAAGAATAGAGACTCCGTGTTATTAATTTGCATCCACTTTCATTGCCCCCCTTACTCTTGTCCCCATCAGTATACTTTTGTCTAAAAATTTATTAAGATGATTTTTAATAAATAATACAGAATTGACTAAATTTTAAGTCATATGTCTTATGATTTGGTCTATTATGTACATTTGATTTATAATTCCCTATAATTCAAACACATGTATGCAAGAGATATAATAAGCATGGACATTTTTCAGATTTGAGAATAAACCAAAGGATGCTCTATAAAGTTAAAAGATGTACTCAAGTTCACAAAACCGAAACATTAATGAGGAATCTCCATATGTTGTACTATTCTAATTTAGGAATTTGTAAACTCTATTTATTTTGCCTTACATACCAGTCCTCTCAGCATTAATAAGCCCTAAGTGGAAAGAGGTAGACAAGGGTAAATTCAGACACTAATATGCTATGCTATGAATGATGATGAGCTCTATAGGGAGAAAGGCTAGTATGTGTGTATTTATTTACTTGGTGCCAGGTTTTGAACCCAGGGACACTTTACTATTGAGCCACATCCTCAACCCTTTTTTTGTATTTTATTTGGAGACAGGGTCTTGCTGAGGTGTTTAGGGCCTCACCAACTTGCTGAGGCTGGCTTTGAACTCACAATTCTTTTGTCTCAACTTCCCAAGCTGCGAACATTACAGCCGTTCGCCACTATGCCCCGCAAGGATCGTATTTAGTTATGAAACCTTTCATATGCACTAATTTTAGTATCTCACTTGAAAGTAAATGTGGATGGAAAATAACTATTTATTAAAGACTTTTTTCCTTAGACTACCATATTATTAGCTATTCAATAATGATCTATAATGCACTACTCATAATATATTTTGTGTCATGCAACTCAGATTTACACATAATTTAGCATTCCACCAGAAAAGCACATTAGTTTAAAACTTATTATTTTCTTTCTCCTTTGAGAGGGTACAAAATTAATATACTGAACTGTACAAAATTTAAAACATATTTTCAGCATTTAGCTGAAAGAATTTTTCTGTACATAGACACTCTTAATTACCACCTACTTTTAGAAATGCCTATCTCCCCAAATATTTTTGTAATGCCTATTCCTTGACACTTTAGAAGTGCCATATATATTTTCTCTTGTGACCATAAATAAGCTTTTAAAAAAATTGAATAAAAAGGATCACAGACTGCATACTTTTATTAAATTCTTTCAACAAATATATGTGATCAATGTCATTTATTACATTTTTCATCACTCACTTATTGACCTATTTTTTTTATTTTTGACCTTTAAGAATAGATGTGATACAAAAATTTTTAATTGTCTTTTTATAAACACATGGACTCATTCTTGTAAATATCTCTAGCAATGGACTTGCTGCACCATGTGAAAGGCTAATTTACAACTAAATTATAATTTGATGTTTTAATGGAATGTGTATTATATCCAAGGGTGGGGAAATAATGCTCAGGACATACTCTAAAAACTAACAGGTTTGAGTTTGGATATTGCCTCCTCTGAGGTTTGGTCTGAAACTGAAAATTCTAACCCTGTAACAGAAGACACTGCTTAGTAAAAATAAATTTAAATTTTAAAATGTAAGTAAATAAAATAAAGACCAGAAGAAGAGTAGTAGAAGGGAAACAGGAAAAGGAAGGTCAGAAGATAAAGGTGAAATATTGAGGAATGAATTGGAGTAAATTATGTGATGTGCATATTGAATATGTCACAATGAACCCCACCATTATCTATAACTATAATGCACTAATAAAAAATATAGAAAAACAAAATTGAAAAAAGAATATTCTCCCAACACCAGGGATTTTAAGAACTCTGCCAATGCATTACCACACAGCATGTCATTCAGAGTGGGGTCATTTGTCAGGCCCTTAGTTTTGCATGTGACACAGGAATTATAACATATTTACCTGTAAAATCTTATTCATTATTGAAAACCTGTGCACTGCTGTGGTGTCACTTAGTTAAAGACTAAACTGATCATAAAAGAACAAAAATAAGATCAACAGGTAAAACTAGGGATAGGGTGAAGCATGGGTTTTATGAGTTTCAGGGCATCTGCATCACTATTTTGGAAGTGAGCCTAATCAACCTTAACCTTGGGGATAGAAAGACAAGTTGAAAACAGGCCATTGATATACCAAGAGATTAGCTAAATAGCAGTGTATACTCCCACAGCTGGGACAGATGTTTAAACAAAGAAATCAAATGTCTCAAGTCAAACTCAGGAGCAGTCTGAGATAAAGAATCACTGATGAGCTGGGACACTTAACTCAACACTGTAGAAAATTTATGTTTTGCCTGGCATTCAAAATTAAGTTAAAAATAGATATTTCAAAGAAAAAGGTACGAAAGAAAATGATGAGAAATGCTAGTAATCAAAGTAAAGATTAAATGTTAAATTGAATAATATTTGCTCAAAATGAAATTATTAAATTATCTAGTCATCTAAGCATAATTGATATTATATATATATATATATATATATATATATATATACACATATTAAAAGATTCTGATATTTATCGATATTTATTTTTTATTCCTTTCTTATTTTCTTCATTCCTCTATTTATTTAGATGATTTTTTTGCCTTCTAGGATATGTGACTATTTATAATTTTAGTTTAAATGTAAGTTGAGCCTCCCAGTTAAATTGTATGTTATTGGCAAAAGGCCCAGTTGTGATATGCAAGTATGATTTAAAAAGTAATAAATGACAAAATAAAATGTGTACATCATTTAAATAGACAAAGAATCTTTAAAATAGATGAAATATGGATTAATTGATTACTGCAAAGTCTTAAATTGAGTAAAAAAATTCTACAATGAAGAATTCATCCACAACAATGGTTCAACATTTTTGTACCACGAAGGTTCAGAATATCTTTGATCTTTTCCTGGCAATCAGGAATACAAGAGACGTACATCAATTTTTAATATTTTTTTCCTACTCTCTGAAAGGAAGGTCACCCTATGTCACCACTTATTCTCTCCTAGAAAGTCATGTTTCAGGATTTCAGTCAGAACAAAAAATAATTTAAACCCTCACATGTGCCACTTATCCCTTTTGCTACCAACATTTTTTAATGAAAGTTTTAAAACATACAAAAAAGTTGAAATAATGTATAATCACATCACACATATGCACTTTCCAAATACTACTATGTTTTCTGTATCACACAGGTATTCTTTCCTTTATGATATATTATCTTTCATTTATTTTTATATTTCAAATAAGTGATGCAAAATTGATTTGTGAATGTCCATGCCATAATTAATTCAATGCTATACTGTATGTACTTATTCAAACTCAAAATTCATAAATTATAGAACACTTACATTAAACCATTAATGTACTACTAGTTTCTAAGTTGGAGAGAAAAAAAATGTTGAACAATAGCAAACACTACTACAGAGTACAAATCAAATTCTCAATTGGCTGATAATTATTTAATTAACTATTTATCATTTCTGATTTCCAAATGTCTTTAGTAACTTTTGTGGCCTATTTCAATCTGTGAATCATCTTGTATGATTAGTGTCTTCCTCCATTTTATGGCTTCAATTTAGAAAATGTCCAAACCACAATAACAGAACTAAAGGCTTTAATTCTGATTCTAAATTTGGTGGTCTTTCATTACATTCTACTATTACCACAATTTTTACATAGTATATTAAACATAAAATCCATTAAATGTGATATTTGTTTCCCACTTTGTTCTGTGTAAAACCTCTTTGCATTCACTCTCCATCTTCATTTTGTTACCTACTTCATATTTCTACCATAGAAGTCTAGAGAGCTTACTGGAAACTGTTTGAAATTTCCCACACAAGAGTTGCTTGGTACGTATTCTATAAAGTAGCTTCATTAATGAGCATGCTGCTAAGAATTACCAGGTGTTCTCTGCCAAGCATTTTTTAAAATCACCCTTTCCCTACAGAACATGCTGTTTTTTGGGTACTGAAGACAGGCTGTCTTATGTGTAACGTTTGAAGAAGACATTTTTTTAAAAGAACATGAGCAGAGTTTAGAAAACTAGCATTTTTGTCAGGGTGAAGTAAGATACCAGTATTAGGAAAAAACCTCTTGATATCAGGGTCCAGAAACTCTTCTGCCACAGGATAAGTTAAATGTCTGAACACACCATCAAAAAATAATAAAGCTGCTAACAGTGGTAGGGAGGCAAACCTGTCTTCCAGAAACTATCATATGGAAACTTCAGAAAGGATTTGCTTCAGGCAATCCCAAAAGACAAAAAAAGAAAATTCTGAATTTTACCAAAATGCAAATTTGATAGGAAAACATAGAAAATAATTTCAACAATTGCTTGTGTTTTATAGGCTGTCTGACTGGAGTGAGACTGCTAGGTCAGAGGTTACAGGCACATACAGAGGATTTATGCAAATTCAGTTTTAATGGAAAGAGCAAACTGTTTCTTAAGGAGTTGACACTGTTTTAAATCCCTGCCAACAGCGAATAACTGTTTTAATTATACCACATTCTAGATATCACTTGATGATGTTACTTATTTAGAAATTTACCCAATTTGTGATAGGTATGGCAGAACTGTGTTTTCCTGGAGCAGTATTTTACATTCTCCTGAGGTATGAGTTTATTCTGTTTGACATATGGGCATCTTTATGTCTGTATACTTTTATCTTATTGCATACAAAACAGGCCCTTTAAGATGTGCTGTGAGCAGTTAATAATAATATTGCAGAGATACCTCCTGATATAGAAGGGTAAAGTGAAACTCTTAAGACTGTAGCCAGATTACATTGGTATGATTCATGCCACCATATTATACCATCACAGTGAACTTGGGAAACTAACTAACCTATCTGTAGGTTAGTTAATTTATCTAGTCTTTAGAATGGGAATAATAACATAGTTCATAGATAAACTGTGAGAATCATGTGTGTTATTATATTAACATAAATAAAGTATGTTCAGCTCATAGTATACAACATGTAAGAATTGGCAAGAAACAGTGTTTCATTAACACCAAATTATCTGAATACCCCAATGGAATAGTTGGAACAAAAAAACTTCAAAAGAAATAAAGTGCAGATATCTGGATGTTCTCCAAATGCTTCTGGTACCAAAGCCTGGAAAAAAAAAAAAAAAAAAAAAAAAAAAAAAACGCCACTTTTGTAGATGGCCTAGCTGCCAAATTTACTTCCAGCTCAATTGATCTAACTGATTGCACAGTAATCATCCATTAATTTGCAAAAAGAAATGGCAGTCATCTATGTGTTTAAAGTGTTCTCTTTTTTCCTTGAGAGTATCTCAAGATGTTAAGAATCATATTTAGAAACTGATTTATTTATAAATTGGTGAGATTATCCAAAAGACAGTGGCTGGGATTTTTTGAGCTAAAAGAAAAACTTCTTTCAGTGATTAAAAAAATACAGTTTTACTTAGTTTTTAAATTTGAAGTTATAAAATAGTAAATTCAAGCAATGCATTTAATAAAGATATTGCTTAATTATCAGGTCTCATATCAACTACAATCCATTCCAATCTCTTAGATATTACTGTGATGGGTTAATCTTGTATATTAATTTTGATGAATCCTGGGAAAATCATATATTTGATCAACTATTATCCTGTACATTTCTATTGATTGTTTTGGGTAAGATAAATATTTAATATTTTATTTACTTTTTGATTAACATGTATTAATTGTACATGTTAATGTGGCTCAGTGTGATATTTCAACACAGATATGCAGTTTGCACTGATAAAATCTAACCTCCCTTTAGAAATTAACACTTAAGTTGGGGTCTTGGAGCAATTCAGATTGCTCTCCATAATATGGATAAGTCTCATCAAATCAGTTCAAGGCCTAACTAGCTCAAAAGGACTGGCCTCCTCCAAGCAAAGGGGTTCATTCTCCAGCAGGCTGCCGTTGACATGGCTATGTCAACACTTATTTGTTCTTCAGCAGATGGCATTAGCACTACAAACTATGCAACTTTCCAGGCTCTCCAACCTGAGGCTCTTCCCTGCAGATTTTTGGATTTTCTAGCATCTATATCATGTGACCCAATTTTTTATAACACATAAATACTTGCAGATTAATATATCTTTACCATTTTTATTTTGTTTACAATTGACAATAATAATTACATATTTAGAGTAAATATATAATGCTTTTGTACATGTGTGCACTGTGGAATTATCATATTGGTTGGTAGCATATGGACAGCAGTGGTGGGAACAAGAGGCTAAGGGGATGATTCTATATACTGGGCCTACTGTGCTGATACTCACGTGCTTTCTTTTAAAAATCAATTTACCTGAGACCACTCTGGCCTGGCCTGGTTTGGCTTCAGTCAATAAGATATGCTGTATTTCTCAGCAAACAACTTGCTATCTGCTTAAGAAATATAAGCACACAGGCTCCTCCCTACAGATAAGAACACAAGTTACTCAGGAAGAGAAACTTTTGTGACCTCTATACACACCAGATTCTAGGACTTGGAGACAGCATAATTAGAAGCAAAGATCCCAAGCATAATATCTGTAAGAACAAGTTCCAATTAGAACTGGACAGCATGGACCAAGGTGACCCAGAGTTGCCTTGGATCTTTGGCAGGTCAATTTAATAGTAAGATCTGCCCTTCTCCCTATAAGGCCATGCAAAGCTGAGACTTGACAGCCTGACTCATTTCTGCTGTCAGTTAGAAGTCTTAAGTTGGACCTGGGAAGGACATTGTAAACACTTTCCTTGGACCACCACTGAAACTGTAGGGCAGGAGGGGCATGCTGTGCTCTCCCTCTCTCTTCTCTAAAAAGACTCACTCCCTTTCACCTCTCCTGCTTTCTCCCCCATTTTCTCTTCTTATAAATTCTTCCCTACAATTATGTGTGACTCAATTGAAGAAATTCTTCAACACCTTGTCCTCTTCCAAATGTGATTCAGGTTAATTAACATATCTATTACCTCACATGCTTATTATTCTTTCATGGTGAGTACACTTAAAATCTAATCTTAAATCAGTTTTGAGATATGCAATATCTCAAATGGAATTCTAGATTCATCATTCATTTTCATTTATAAATAATGATACCATTCATTCAATGATTCATTTGTACTCAAATGAATAATCAAAGATTTATTGTTCCAATTTTACCCACATATTTTAAAATGTTGCTTTCTGATATTGTTTGATAAAAAGAGAGTAAAATGGTTTAAAATTTTCAAAATATGATGCATCAAAGGAGTACTTCACTACACTTGAAAATGTTTCAAAATGATAATAAAAAAGAAGCAACAAGGGGAAAAAATCAATTTTGTAATCATATGATATATATATTCTCATGGGTATTATTTGTATATTTTTAAATAGTATATTCAGAGAATTATTAATAAAAGTAGAACTGGACTTGTGAGGTTGTAGCTAATGACCTTTTTTCTCCCCAGAATGAGAAATATGGGATCTAAAAGTTGTATTCATACCAAGACCTGAAGAATCCTAAAAGAGATATTTACTTTAAATGAGACATTAAGAAAAACAAAGAGTAAGAATCACATTATCTGAAGGTTACTATTCATATTTTTCTAATTACTAAACAAAATCCCTGAGTTGCAATGGATAAAATGACTAAATTATCTATTTCTTCTCAACAGCAAACCAAATCTGAATCAAAAGAATTATGTGAGAATCTCACTTTACTACAGTTTGATAATTTATCTATTTCATGCACATCTCTACCTAGTTATTGAGTTAAATAAACAAATAGATAAAAAGAAAAGAAAATTAAAGGCATAAATTGAACTGCTTCAATTCAAGAAATTGTAACTCTAAGTAGAGGCTCACACACATTAAAGAGCATTAAAGGAATCACTTAAAATTGTAGTTAATTCAAATTTGAGTGTTATTTTTAGAGCTCCAGAAATATAAGAATGCTTTAGACAACCATTTCTCAACAATCTGAAATATATAAGGAAAAAAAATAACTATGAAGACCAGCACAAGGGTGCTTAGCTCTAACTCCAACAACTCCAGCGACTGAGGAAGGAACAATACAAGTTTGAGGTCAGCTTCAGCAACTTAGTGCTGAGAGCCACAGCCGAGTCGGAATGGCCCCTGGCATTTTGCCAATAGTATTGGTTGAGAGGCAAGCCATTAAGATGATGCTGGATTGATTCGGTTGTATATTAGACCTTTACTGTCCGCCTCGGCCTGCTACTTGGAGTTCTCCTGGGGATTCACGGAGAGTTCCCATTGGTTGGGGAAGTGCCAGAGGAGGGAGGAGGGATTTTTCCAGTTGGTGGAGGAGCCACGTGGCGTTCAGGAGAGTTCCCGAGGAGCATTTGTGGAGTGTGCTGGTGGAGTTCAGAAATAAAGTTTGTTCCTGCTTCAGTGGCTCGTGATTTGTGCCCAGCCAGACTGTGGCAACTTAGCAAAACCTTTAGCAATTCAAGTAAGACCCTCTCACAAAATAGAGACTAAAAAGAGATGGAGATGTAGCTCAGTGGTAAAGTGCCACTCAGTTCAATCCCCAGAACAGACATACACCCACACACACCCCAAAACAAACAAACAAACAAAAAAAACCAAAAAACAAAGTTATTAAAATTTTTTTTAATTGAAGTTGAAAGTCAAAAGACAGAATTTTTTAAAAAAAATCATTGTTCTGACAGAGCTCAGGAAATTAAAAATAATGATAAAATCTTCAAATGAATTTAACATTATTGATATTAGAATAGAGACAACTAAAATCAATTGTAATATGTACATATTTGGAGCAATAAATAGAATGCAAAGAGCAAAATAAAATAATAGAAGGGATTTAAGAAACAACAACAATAACAACAACAAAAGCAGAGTGCAAAGATAACAAGTTAATAACCACGTTGTAAAGACCATACCTTTGGCTGCCTTCTAAGCACCTCTATATATTAACATTTGATTGTCAGTCTGAGGAAAACTATATTAACATTTCCATGATATAGTGGATAAATTCAGTGGATACACTGAAGCATAGAGAGAGTAAGTAAATGATTCTGCAGTTATACAGTAACCAGGTTATGGAGCTGCCCTAGTAGCCTACCCAGGTTTTCTTGAGAGTATACCTACATACACCTGTGCTAACTTCCACCTTATGAGGCAAAAAAGAGAGGAGCAAAAACATTCAGCATACAGATAATAGGTAATCTTAAAGTACAAAGCAAAGAAAATATACGAGTATCAAAATGCACTGAAGTAAATTATCAAGTGATTACTTATTGAGTACATCAGATGCTAAAAAATCAACATTCAGTTATGTATGGTGAGATTTTTCTTAATAAACTTGTATTAAAAGCCAAAACAACTAAAAGAGCCAAGACAAAAAATACAAAGCATGGGGTGGGGTTGTGGGTCAGTGGTGGAGCACTTGCTTTGCACATGTGAGGCTCTAGGTTTGTTCCTCAGCACCACATAAAATAAATAAATAAAATAAAGTATTGGGTCCATCTACAAACAAAATTATTAAAAGAAAAAGCAAAGCATAGTACCATATAAATTCAGCCTCTTTCACACTATCATTCACTTTCAGAAGATTGTGGAGTAAACTTGCATAATCAAAAAGAAGAAAAAGAAGGCGGCATTTGACTTGACAGTCTATATTTTTTATTCGGATAGAAGAAGGACAATTTTAATTTTTAAAAGATCTTCTTCTATGAATTATAGACAAAAAATTTCCAAATAAAAAAAAATTAACAAGCTCAAAGTCCTTATAAATATAGTTATTAAATTAAAAAAAAACTAGAAATAATAAAAAGACAATGGAGAATAAACAGTAAGTATCAAAAAGAATGTGCTATAATCATGTCTCTGGGACTTGACATTTCATAATATTAGGTCAGTTTTAGTTTTAAAAACTATGTGTTCAAAAATATTCAAATAATTTCATTACATTAGAATGGAAAATATTAATATGAGATATACACTTGAGACGTAAAGGTGGTAGATAAATAAATTACTGGAGTGTTAAGATAAATAACTAATTAGAATTATTACTGAATGGTAGAATTTGAAAATGGTTAATGACTCTAATATACATTTCTCAACTCTTCAATTTTTGCATAACTCTAATTTTATACAGTATGTATTGTATAAATATTCATGCATATATGACATGCTTCTGAAGTGAGTTTAAATGCAAATTTTATGGGACTTTAGGTAATTTCTTCAAACTTTCTAAGTTATAAATTCCTCATATGAAAAATAAAAATAAAAGCTCACATCTCAAAATATACAATTACACAGGTTACATAGAAGGCTTACTACATTAGCTAATGCATATAAATAATTCAGAACAGTGTCTGCACATGTTAATTATACAATAACAGTTGTTATAATTCTGTATTTTTCTTATTCATTTTATCCTAATTATATTTTAATGAATTAATGGTAAACGTAAAAAGACAAAATTTAAAGTGCCATAATGACAACATATAGCATTTCTGTGCTGTAACAATTAAATTCTCATTAGAGCATACACCATGATATGTCTCTGAAATTTTACATTATGTCTTTGAGTAAAATGAGAAATGTCCAGTTCTGAACAAAACCATGTTGCTCAAGCTGATCTAATTCTTTTTCTTTAATCCAAATTGACCCTCCATCTTCAATGGACAGTAGGAAATTCAGTGTATTTAGCTCATTCTCTCCTGGTCTGGATCACTTAGCTTCATCATCAGAGGCTTTTTTTCCAATTGAGTCCCTCTGTGAATTCATACATGTTTTAATCAGTGTTTTCAGCAGCCTGTATTCTGAAAATTACTAAGCAGATTTCTTAAAGTTTGTATCCTTTTGCTGTGTTTTTAAAGAAATACTTAGGAACCTTCTTTTTTCTACTTGTTTATAATTACTTACCCAAGAAGAGATTTTTGTGATATCTTTTAACATTCCAAAGAAACCTGTATGAAATCTTCTAGTAGTTCTTTAAACTCAATTAAGTATAGTCTTTTGACAGAAGGAATAAAATGTAAACTCTCATAGTACAGAATTAACGCATGAATATAAATTTCTTGAAAAAAGTGGAGACAGGAAACTTGAAAGTCATGTGCTTAGTGTACCCCTGATCTCTCAATTATGGTTATATTTCCTACTTATTCTTTGATTGGATAGGAATAAGGGTCTAGTAAGACTTTCTTTCCCAATATTACTTCATTCATTTTGATTTATTCAGTTTTGTTGCACATTTTACAATATAGTTACTATCATTTCCTTCTACTTACATCATTTTAACAATTTGACATAGAAATTGAAATAATATCTGTTTTCAGATGAGGAAAAGTTTTTATTTTCTCATATTTACACACATTTTCAAGCTTCTTTTAGCTGTGAACATCTATATAATCCCAAATTTGGCATGAAGTTTGAGGAGCATGGCAGCTGCATACCTCTTCCAATAATTATTAAAAAAAAAACCAAAAATCTTATGTGTCATAATAGAAACACGGGACCAGTGTGCTGCAGAACTTACCCCTAGTAAGTACAAAACTCAAAATTTGAGTATGCAATATGTTTTGATAGATAATTTGGAAGATGAAGTGTCCTTATACTCACATGATATATGTGTATAGTTTAAACTAGATGGGAAGACAATCATTGTGTATTTTGTATATTAATAACATATTTCTAAAACTGTCTATAAATGAATCAAAGAATATTACCTCTAAAGCTAAGAAAAAGATAATAAGTTTCCTTTCTAAAAAATTCTTTGTAACTTAAATATTTTAGGCAATTAACTCATTTTTCTGCTTTTGTCTACTAAGGGAAAAGGACCTCAAATCAGGGTTTATAATGTGTTAGTGTGGTACCTTAAATATTTAATTAACCTGAAAATTTTGACAATTAGCTCTTTTGTCACATCTTGTTTGGTATGCTTTTTTTTTTTTAAGAGAGAGAGAGAGAGAGAGAGAGAGAGAGAGAGAGAATTTTTTAATATTTATTTTTCAGTTTTCGGTGGACACAACATCTTTATTTTATTTTTATGTGGTGCTGAGGATCAAACCCAGCACCCTGTGCATGCCAGGTGAGCGTGTTACCGCTTGAGCCACATCCCCAGTCCTCTTGGTATGATTTTAACTGTTTTTTTTTTTTAATTCTTTCCTCAATTACAGAAATTACAGAATCACTCATATCTATGTTCTTACCTGCAGAATCCCTTTTTGAAAAAGTCAGTGCCTACGAAAAACAGTAGTCAGTGCCTAGGAAAGCTTGTTCTGGGCATGAGACAAGGACTCCAAAAAATGTGATAAAAAGGAAGTGGAGAGAGGAAGCTGGCCATTTCCCTTGTCTGCAAAATTTAGGTGAGGATCAAAGAGGGGCCTTGGCTGTCAAGTAAAGGAATGACTTACAAAATCTCAGAAATCCATCTGCTCAGTGAGTATACAACCTGTACTATGTAGGGAGACCTGCATGTAGGTGCGGTGTGGGCCTCCATTACATCCCAGCCTGCTGCCGCTAAGGGCAGTTTGAGTAAGAAAAAAGTTGAAACTCTCTTCATCGAGCTCTCCAAGTTCTTCCTTTTCAGCCCTTGGGTTGAACACTATGTTTTAAAGCTGTTATATCACACTGTTGTGTCAGACGATGGACAATTCTCATATAATTTTGATTTCCTATATCTCTGCTTCTGATTTACCAATAGTCAAATATTTCTATTAAAATAATGACCATACACTGGCCTAATCAGAAGACTCAGAGAATGCTCATATCACATGAAGTAGAAAACATTTCAGAGCCACAGGTAATGCTACCTTATTGTGGGGCAATAGATTTCTACTCATTTGAATGAATGCTTTCTATCAAAGAGGATCTATTAGTAAAGAACCAGAGATAACCCAAAATTTGATTGTTGTAATGCTATAAAGAGACCTCACAATAAAAGAACAGCCAGGCATGGTGGAGCACGCCTGTAATCCCAGCGGCTCAGGAGGCTGAGACAGGAGGATCACGTGTTCAAAGCCAACCTCAGCAAAACCAAGGCACTAAACAACTCAGTGAGACCCTGTCTCTAAATAAATACAAAATAGGGCTGGGAATGTGGCTCAGTGATCAAGTGACCCTGAGTTCAATCTTTGGCACCAAAAACAAAAAGTAAAAGAGAGAGAAAAAATTTCCAACAGACTTGATATACTAGGTGCACTCATTTGTTAAGTGAGTTTAATTAGTGTCAACTTAATTTGTATGATCAAAGTCAAACTGCTGCATGATCTTAAGAACAATTTAAGTCCTAGGAAAAAAATTATCTTAAAACTTCAGATAGTTTGCTCTTTAATTGAAAAAAATGTTTATGTGGTATAGAGAAGATGTGTGGGGGGCAAAACCATACCAAGATTAAAGATAAATATACCTGTGGAAAAAGTGAATATAATGGACATTTCTTGAACTAAGATATTATTGAGAAGTCCTAGTTACAATGATTTGATAATTCTTACATTCACATATCTTATGTCCAATAATTTCTGTGCATTTATTTTTAGCTTATATAGCGTGACACCAGTTACTTGCTCCCTATGATTATCCCTCTAGGGGATATGCTCCTTTTCCAGGACTCTTTTTTCTTTTTCCCTTACTGTTATCAGCAAAAATGCACTATATTTATACTCAATTCAATGAAACCACGAATTCTCCAGTGGCCTGATAATTTATTTTATGCAAAAGAGTTAACATTTGGCATGGTGTCTTTACTAGATCAATATTCAAACAATATCAGCATAAAATTCTAAGAATTATCTTTCTGTAGAAGAGAAGACAGAATTCTTTATGAAAATAAAATTGGGGGCCCCCTCCCCCTGCGCTGGCAAAGTAGAGGGAACTGTCACCACGCACAGAGCAGGCCCAGCGGCCTGCTGAGGGGCAGAGCCGCCCCACACCCCCCGCGCCTGCCAGGTAGGGGAACTGTGACCACCGACAGAAAAGGCCCAGTGGCCCGGGGCGGGACAGAGCTTCCAATCACTCCTGCAAGGTAGGCGGGCCTGCGACCCACCGGCAGAAGAGGAGCAGCGGCCTGCTGAGAGGCAGAGCCGCCCACTCCCCCTGCGCCTGCAAGGTAGAGGGAACTGTGACCACGCACAGAGCAGGCCCAGCGGCCTGCTGAGGGGCAGAGCCGCCCCCCACCCCCCGCGCCTGCCAGGTAGGTGGAATGGTGACCACCGACAGAAAAGGCCCAGTGGCCTGGGGCGGGACAGAGCTTCCAATCAATCCTGCAAGGTAGGCGGGCCTGCGACCCACCGGCAGAAGAGGAGCAGCAGCCTGCTGAGAGGCTGAGCAGCCCCCTCCCCCTGCGCCGGCAAAGTAGAGGGAACTGTCACCACGCACAGAGCAGACACAGCGGTCTGCTGAGGGGCAGAGCCACCCCACACCCCCCGCGCCTGCCAGGTAGGGGAACTGTGAACACCGACAGAAAAGGCCCAGTGGCCCGGGGCAGGACAGAGCTTCCAATGACTCCTGCAAGGTAGGCGGGCCTGCGACCCACCGGCAGAAGAGGAGCAGCGGCCTGCTGAGAGGCAGAGCCGCCCCCTCACGCCCGCGCCTGCAAGGTAGACGGAAATGTGACCACCATCAGAACAGGCCAGACCTGCAACCGAGAGACAGAACAGGCCCAGTGGCCTGAGGAAGGGCAGAGCCGCCCCCCCGCGCCTGCAAGGTAGCCAGACCTGCGACCCACTGGCAGTACAGCCCCAGAGGCCTGCAGAGGGACAGAGCCGCCGCCTGCGCCTGCAAGGTCAGCGGACCTGCTACCGACCGACAGAGCAGGCCCAGCGGCCTTCCTGCGTGGTAGGCACATTGCCCCAATTGGAGGAGGGGCAGAGCCGCCGCCGGCGCCTGCGTGGGAGACTTTGCAACTATACAAGACCAATATAAATATATAGGGGGAAAATTCAATAGCACAACAGTTTCACCAAATAGAAAGGAACGCGAACAGTATGAAGAGACAAGGAAAGAAAGGACCACAAGCAATGCCGGTCAACTCAACGTTAGAAGAGGTAATAGCTGCAGCAGATGGAATGTCAGATAAAGAATTCAGGATATACATGCTTCAGATGATCTGGAGTCTCAAGGAAGACATCAGACAGCAAAATCAGACAATGAAAGATCACTTCAACAATGAATTACATAAACAAATCCAAGAAGCAAAAGATCAACTATACAGGGAAATAGAGGTTATAAAAAACAAACAAACAGAAATCCTAGAAATGCAGGAAGCAATAAGCCAACTTAAAAACTCAATTGAGAATACTACCAGCAGAGTAGAACACTTAGAAGACAGAACATCAGACAATGAAGATAAAGTATTTCAACTTGAAAAGAACATAGACAGCTCAGCAAGACTGTTAAGAAACCATGAGCAGAACATCCAAGAAATATGGGATAACATCAAGAGACCAAATTTAAGAGTCATTGGGATACAGGAAGGGACAGAGTTTCAAACCAAAGGAATGAGCAATCTACTCAATGAAATAATACGAGAAAACTTCCCAGACTTGAAGAATGAGACAGAACCCCAAATCCTAGAAGCCTACAGGACGCCGAATGTGCAAAATCATAAGAGACCCACACCTAGACACATTATAATGAAGATGCCCAACATACAGAATAAGGAGAGAATTTTAAAAGCTACAAGAGAAAGGAAGCAGATCACATTTAGGGGTAAGCCAATTAGGATAACAGCTGATCTTTCAACACAGACTCTGAAAGCTAGAAGATCCTGGAATAACATATTTCAAACACTGAAAGAAAATGGGTTCCAACCAAGAATTGTGTTTCCAGCGAAATTAAGCTTCAGGATGGAGGATGAAATTAAAACCTTCCACGATAAACAAAAGTTAAAAGAATTTGCAGCTAGAAAACCATCTCTTCAAAACATCCTTGGCAAAATATTACAGGAAGAGGAAATGGAAAATAACAATGAAAACCAACAGTGGGAGGTAGGACACTAAAGGGGGGAAAATAATCAAAGAGGAAAACAAACCATGTTTAGTAACATAAATAAAAAAATATGGCTGGAACAACAACCCATATCTCAATAATAACCCTAAATGTTAATGGCTTAAACTCACCAATCAAGAGACACAGGCTAGTAGAATGGATCACAAAACAAGACCCAACAATATGCTGCCTACAGGAGACGCATTTGATAGGAAAAGACATACATAGGCTGAAGGTGAAAGGTTGGGAAAAATCATATCACTCATATGGACTTCGGAAACAAGCAGGAGTGTCCATACTCATATCAAATAAAATAGATTTCAAGCCAAAGTTAATCAAAAGAGATAAAGAGGGACACTACATACTGCTCAAGGGAACCATACACCAACAAGACATAACAATCATAAATATATATGCCCCAAACAATGGTGCAGCTATGTTCATCAAACAAACTCTTCTCAAGTTCAAGAGTCTAATAGACCACCATACAATAATCATGGGAGACTTCAACACACCTCTATCACCACTGGACAGATCTTCCAAACAAAAGTTGAATAAGGAAACTATAGAACTCAATAACATAATTAATAAGCTAGACTTAATTGACATATATAGAATATACCACCCCACATCAAGCAGTTACACTTTTTTCTCAGCAGCACATGGATCCTTCTCAAAAATAGATCATATATTATGTCACAGGGAAACTCTTAGACAATATAAAGGAGTAGAGATAATACCATGCATCCTATCTGATCATAATGGAATGGAACTGAAAATCAACGATAAAAGAAGGAAGGAAAAATAATACATCACTTGGAGAATGAACAATAGGTTACTGAATGATCAATGGGTTATAGAAGACATCAAGGAGGAAATTAAAAAATTCTTAGAGATTAATGAAAACACAGACACAACATATCGGAATCTATGGGACACATTGAAAGCAGTTCTAAGAGGAAAATTCATTGCTTGGAGTTCATTCCTTAAAAAAAGAAAAAAACAACAAATAAATGATCCCATACTTCATCTCAAAATCCTAGAAAAAGAAGAGCAAAACAACAGCAAAAGAAGTAGAAGGCAAGAAATAATTAAAATCAGAGCTGAAATTAATGAAATTGAAACAAAAGAAACAATTGAAAAAATTGACAAAACTAAAAGTTGGTTCTTTGAAAAAATAAACAAAATCGACAGACCCTTAGCCATGCTAGCGAAGAGAAGAAGAGAGAGAACTCAAATTACTAACATACTGGATGAAAGAGGCAATATCACAACAGACACTTCAGAAATACAGAAGATAATCAAAAATTATTTTGAATCCTTATACTCCAATAAATTAGAAGATAGTGAAGGCATAGATAAATTTCTTAAGTCATATGATCTGCCCAGATTGAGTCAGGAGGATATAGACAACCTAAACAGACCAATATCAATTGAGGAAATAGAAGAAACCATCAAAAGACTACCAACTAAGAAAAGCCCAGGACCGGATGGGTATACAGCAGAGTTTTACAAAACCTTTAAAGAGGAACTAATACCAATACTTTTCAAGCTACTTCGGGAAATAGAAAAAGAGGGAGAACTTCCAAATTCATTCTACGAGGCCAACATCACCCTGATACCTAAACCAGACAAAGACACTTCAAAGAAAGAAAACTACAGACCAATATCTCTAATGAACCTAGATGCAAAAATCCTCAATAAAATTCTGGCCACTCGGATACAAAAACATATCAAAAATTGTGCACCATGATCAAGTAGGATTCATCCCTGGGATGCAAGGCTGGTTCAATATACGGAAATCAATAAATGTTATTCACCACATCAATAGACTTAAAAATAAGAACCATATGATCATCTCGATAGATGCGGAAAAAGCATTCGACAAAGTACAGCATCCCTTTATGTTCAAAACTCTAGAAAAACTAGGGATAACAGGAACATACCTCAATATTGTAAAAGCAATCTATGCTAAGCCTCAGGCTAGCATCATTCTGAATGGAGACAAATTGAAGGCATTCCCTGTAAAATCTGGAACAAGACAGGGATGCCCTCTCTCACCACTTCTGTTCAACATAGTTCTCGAAACACTGGCCAGAGCAATTAGACAGACGAAAGAAATTAAAGGCATCAAAATAGGAAAAGAAGAACTTAAATTATCACTATTTGCAGATAACATGATTCTATACCTAGAAGACCCAAAAGGGTCTACAAAGAAACTATTAGAGCTAATAAATGAATTCAGCAAAGTGGCAGGATATAAAATCAACACGCATAAATCAAAGGCATTCCTGTATATCAGCGACAAATCCTCTGAAATGGAAATGAGGACAACCACTCCATTCACAATATCTTCAAAAAAAATAAAATACTTGGGAATCAACCTAACAAAAGAGGTGAAAGACTTATACAATGAAAACTACAGAACCCTAAAGAGAGAAATAGAAGAAGATCTTAGAAGATGGAAAAATATACCCTGTTCATGAATAGGCAGAACTAACATCATCAAAATGGCGATATTACCAAAAGTTCTCTATAGGTTGAATGCATTGCCAATCAAAATCCCAACGGCATTTCTTGTAGAAATAGAGAAAGCAATCATGAAATTCATATGGAAAAATAAAAGACCCAGAATAGCAAAAACAATGCTAAGCAAGAAGTGTGAATCAGGTGGTATAGCGATACCAGACTTCAAACTATACTACAGAGCAATAGTAACAAAAACAGCATGGTACTGGTACCAAAACAGGCGGGTGGACCAATGGTACAGAATAGAGGACACAGAAACCAATCCACAAAACTACAACTATCTTATATTTGATAAAGGGGCTAAAAGCATGCAATGGAGGAAGGATAGCATCTTCAACAAATGGTGCTGGGAAAACTGGAAATCCATATGCAACAAAATGAAACTGAATCCCTTTCTCTCGCCATGCACAAAAGTGAATCCAAAATGGATCAAGGAGCTTGATATCAAATCAGAGACGCGCCGTCTGATAGAAGAAAAAGTTGGCTACGATCTACATACTGTGGGGTCGGGCTCCAAATTCCTCAATCGGACACCCATAGCACAAAAGTTAATAACTAGAATCAACAAATGGGACTTACTCAAACTAAAAAGTTTTTTCTCAGCAAAAGAAACAATAAGAGAGGTAAATAGAGAGCCTACATCCTGGGAACAAATCTTTACTCCTCACACTTCAGATAGAGCCCTAATATCCAGAGTATACAAAGAACTCAAAAAATTAGACAATAAGAGAACAAACAACCCAATCAACAAATGGGCCAAGGACCTGAACAGACACTTCTCAGAGGAGGACATACAATCAATCAACAAGTACATGAAAAAATGCTCACCATCTCTAGCAGTCAGAGAAATGCAAATCAAAACCACCCTAAGATACCATCTCACTCCAGTAAGATTGGCAGCCATTATGAAGTCAAACAACAACAAGTGCTGGCGAGGATGTGGGGAAAAGGGTACACTTGTACATTGCTGGTGGGACTGCAAATTGGTGCAGCCAATTTGGAAAGCAGTATGGAGATTTCTTGGAAAGCTGGGAATGGAACCACCATTTGACCCAGCTATTCCCCTTCTCGGTCTATTCCCTAAAGACCTAAAAAGGGCATGCTACAGGGACACTGCTACATCGATGTTCATAGCAGCACAATTCACAATAGCTAGACTGTGGATCCAACCTAGATTCTCTTCAATGGATGAATGGATAAAACAAATGTGGCATTTATACACAATGGAGTATTACTCTGCATTAAAAAATGACAAAATCATAGAATTTACAGGGAAATGGATGGCATTAGAGCAGATTATGCTAAGTGAAGCTAGCCAATCCCTAAAAAACAAATGCCAAATGTCTTCTTTGATATAAGGAGAGCAACTAAGAACAGAGTAGGGTCGAAGAGCATGAGAAGAAGATTAACATTAAACAGGGATGAGAGGTGGGAGGGAAAGGGAGAGAGAAGGGAAAATGCATGGAAATGGAAGGAGACCCTCAGAGTTATACAAAAGTACATACAAGAGGAAGTGAGGGGAGGGGGAAAAATAATACAAGGGGGACAAACGAATGTCAGTCGAGGGGGCAGAGAGAGAAGAGGGGAGGGGAGGGGAGGGGAGGGGGGATAGTAGAGGATAGGAAAGGCAGCAGAATACAACAGACACTAGTATGGCAATATGTAAATCAATGGATGTGCAACTGATGTGATTCTGCAATCTGTATATGGGGTAAAAATGGGAGCTCATAACCCACTTGAATCAAATTGTGAAATATGATATATCAAGAACTATGTAATGTTTTGAACAGCCAACAATAAAAAATTAAAAAAAAAAAGAAAATAAAATAAAATTGGGGTGTATAGGGTCTTTCCAGAGATAATTATTAAAGGCAAAATTATTAGTATTGACCACCTAAGATTAATAATGTTTAATATTTTTTAAAAAAATAGATTCAGGGATATTTAAATAATATTTATTTGATAAACGGAAAACTAAATTTGATTGTTATGATGTACTACAAATTTCTAATCGTTTCTTTATCTTTCCTATGTTAATTACTGTCATCCTTTCTCCATTTTAATATTTTTCCTCTGTGCTTACAGCCTAACATATATATTTATGTATGCTGGTATGTATATTATATACCCACTATGGGCCAGACACTTTGCCAGACAGTTGAGTTTACTGTAGATAATCATTTATATTTGGCCTTTTCTCAAAAAGATTTTTAGATAACTAAATTTTGCTAAGTTCTTTAACAGGACTAAGATAAGTTTCTTATTTTAGGTACATAGATATTAAAATGATACCCCAATTATCATCTATTTATAAAAATCTGATATGTGCCTCAATTCAAGCTAATGGTATTTAAGAAAGTTTACATAGGAAAGTACATATAGTTTTAAGGATCATAAGAAACTGTTATATAGAATTATATTTACATTAACTGTAAGAGAAAGCCAAAGAAACCACTCAGTTATTGCTTTTTTATGTAAAAATAATATTTTAAAGAAAATATTAAATGCCATCCACAGTTGTAATGCTTGAGATACAGTAACAAAGGGCAAGCATATAAAAGACTCAGCTCAAATTTCTACACCTAACTATCTTACTTTCTAGTATCAGAGAGAAATTTATCAACTAATCACATAAGTATTCATAACATTCTGAGAAATACTTGGGTATGAATGTGTACCTGATAAAAGATTTGGGGAGGCACACCCAAAGATGTACTGAATATGTTGAAGAAAATCTTCAATGAAAAAATAATCCTGTAATTACTTGAGGAAAGAGTATTGGAATAGCAGAAAACAGAGGTATAGAAGAACTATTTAAAGTACAAAACAAAGGGAGTAGGCAGGAACATGTATTACCAAGATTGAAATGGAGACAAATGCTGATGACAGGCAAAGACAGAGATTTGGCATAGTCACCTACAACTGCGTATTATGTAATGCAAGAATGAATTGTATGCATATCTGTGTGGGACTAGAAGACACATAGGTCAACATGGGTAACAAATAAGCAGTGACAAAATTGCTCATGATAAGATTTAAAATTTTAAAGCATGTCTAGCAAAGAATCAAAATATAGACCTTATACTTTTCACAAAACAGAAAAAAGAAAATTCAAAATAGATCATTGACCCAAATGTAAAATGAAAATTTATGAATCTCTTAAAAGATAATGAAGGAGAAAATCTACATGGTCTTAGTTCTGAGCAGTATATATTAGATAACACTAGAAGCACAAAACTATGAAAGAAAAATTAAGAAGTTAAATGTCATTAAAATACAAAATTTCTACACTGTAAAATACAGTATCAGAAAAAAAGGTCAAGCCACAGATGGAGAAAATATTTTCAAAAGACCTATCTGCTAAAGGACTGGTATCTAAAATATACAAAGAATTCTTGAATCTCAACAATAAGTAGAAACAAAACACAATCAAAATCTGGGCAGAAGATCTGAACAGATACCTAACCAAAGAAGATACACAGCTGGAAAATAAGAATTTAAAAATATTCTTAATCTCACATATCATCAGGAAGTTACAAATTAAAATAAAATAGTTAAGTCTATGACATTTTAGCTTAACTATTCCTATCCCCATCTCTTCAGCTCTGTGGAATTCTTAAAACCAGGTGACTTGCATTATAGCTTCTGTGAAAACCAGCAGACTATGAGCCATTAGAGACAGAAAAATGAGGTGTTGAGTCCCATCCACAAAGAATTGTCATACATTGATCTATCCAGAACAACCTGAAAAAGTCTGAATCATTGGACTGGCATTTATTTGATTGCCTAGGGATATAGAAAGCCAAGTTTATAGGCAAGGATATACATATACCCAAGAAAGAGGAAATGCTTAAGAAAGACATGGCTGAGAATTGTTTTAGAATTGACTGACAAGTATGTCTTCATATGCATAAAGCACAATGAATCCCATATTGAACACACAAAATTAAGCCCACATCCAAATACATTATGGCAAAACTACAGAAGGTAAAAGACAGAAAAACCCTAAAAGTAATTAGAAGAGAAATAAACAAGAGCAACAATGAAAAGAACAGATTTGTCAACAGTAACAAATCAAGAAATCTGTGGAATATCACAGTTTAAACATTCTAAAATTGGATTTGTGTCTGTTTAATTTTGTATACCAAAATAAGGATTCTTATGGAACTAAAGCACTATTAAGATATTTTCAGTCTAAATAGTTCATATGTGTGTGTGTGTGTGTGTGTGTGTGTGTGTGTTATTAAAAGAGGGAGAAAGATAAAGATTGAGGCTTGTGTAACAGTTCCTGGATAAAAGATTCCCTAAAAGGTGTACTTTAAGAAAGACATTTAACTCAGAAGGGAAAAAAATAAAATGGTCAAAATCTCTGATAAACCTGAAGGTATAGCTATATCAAATTTTTAATTAATACAAATAAAAATTTATAATACTAACTTATGAAATAGATAATTTAGCCTATTTAAAATATGATAGACAATATATGGCATTATCAGTTAAATGGTAATTATTTCTCATACCATACAGAAAAATAATAGTCACATTCATTAGTGCAGACAAAGAACAAAATTTATAATGAAACATTTAAACAAACTTAAAGTAGGTGTATAAATGTGAATCTGTGTTAGGAAAATGTGATTAAAATAAGCTAATTTCAAAAAAAGAGAAAGGAGGTAAAAAGCATACAAGAGTAGGACTACACTAAATCTTAAAAATAGACAAAGATTGTGAGATTTTAATTATTAATACATAGTAAACTGTGTGGTGTTCAGATAGGAAATGCAGAGAGAAGTTTTCTAATAATTGTGGAGGTAAAAGAAGATTTTACCAAGAAAACTAAACAAAAGGAAATAGTGCGTTTTTTTTTGTTGTTGTTGTTTTTTTTTTTTTTTTTTTTTTTTTTTTGTGTGTGTGTGTGTGTGCAACTCTTAGATATATCCTAAGTTGAAAATGTACTAATATTACCAAAATACCTAATCACCAAATAGCATAGCACAGCAATACAGAACATTATAGAATACAGAGTGTTTACTCTCATGATAGACTGGCTGAAGGGGAGCTGCAGCTCACAGCCCAGTACTGCAAATGTGACTACCTTACCATATATCACTAACCTAGAAGAGTATCAGAAATTCAAAATTCAAATTGTGGTTTCACTGGATGTATATCACTTCTGAACAATCTTAAAATTAAACCATTTAAAGTTATGGACTATCTGTAAATGTGTAACAATTACTAGGTGATGGAATCACTTAATATAGGTATAAGCTACCTAAATTTAGCATTTGTCAAAGCTGATTAAATAGGATTATTAACATCTGGACATTTCAGAGTATAAACTCATTGTATATACTCTCAATATAAAGAACAGGAACCAACAATAAGGGATTTCACTGATCAAAAAAGGAAAAATATCAGAACATAATAATCAACTCAGCTGTTTAAAACATTATGTTAGCCTATGCATTTGTAACTAATTCCAGACATAATATTCCTCCTTAAAAAACATAAAAACATAATCTTAATTGGTATCAATTAGAGTTAATATTTCCTTTTACTTGGAGTATTAGCAGTGAAAAAAGTAACTAAGCATTTTATTCTATCTATTCTAGAGAAATTGTATTTTATAGTAACCAAATACACTATATTGGATAATAATCATTTTTTTAGTTCCTGTTCCCACCTGAGTTTACTGATCATTATTTGCATGACAAATAGGAATGCTCAGACATTATGCCTAATATCATGATGCAACAGAAAGTGTTCATTGCCACTCTTACAATATTCTTGTCTAAAGAAAGAAATATAGATGTAAGAATTAACTTCCAGTTTATGGGATTCATGGGCTATAAAGAAACAAGTTATGTGAATCAATGAAAGAATAAGTATACAAATACAGAGTGCAGGAAAACTATCCTGGTTTTTTCAGCAAAAAAAATGACACTAAAAATGAGGGAACTGTGTGGAATTTGTACGCTAACTGCAAAAATAATTATAAAAATATGATTTTGACACAATTGGGAGAATTTGAACACGAGATGAAGCTACAATGCAGCCACTTTTGTTAAGAGTGATAACAGCATTTTCTTGTTGGAAAACAATCCACATATTTTAGAAATGTATACGTTTTATAAGGATTGATGCCTTGAGGTCTAACATTTGTTTGAAACCTTGCAAAGGAGGAGTGAAGTATGAGGAGGGAAAAATTATGACACAACAGAAATTGTCAGATCAGGGTGATGAGTACACAAGGGCTTCTTATGTTATTCTACTTAGGTTTGTAATTCAAATTGTTCATAATTGAATTCTTCATTATTAAAGGAAGACTTCACAGTACTAAGACAGATATACCTATCATTCCAGTAGTACTGAGGATCCAAACCATGATAATGAACAGGATACCTGTAATATCTTTTAAAAAAAAAAAAAAAAAAACTTAAGGAATTTTAATTACAAACAAAAATTTAAATGTTTATATAGAAAAATGCAGTATATTTTTATCAAATTAATAATTTTTTGTAATGGTGCTGCTATGCATAACATGTACATACAAAATTTAATGTCCTTTAATATACCAGCAATAAATACTAAATAATATCATGTACCATAACAACAAATATTTTTAACCAAAGTCTTCATGAACTATTATAAAAGAAATTCAAACTTTAAAGAAAGACATTTTAAAAAATCTCAATAAATAGAGAAATAGGGACTGGTTTATAAAAAGGAAAAAAAATGAGTTTTAAAAAGATGTGTATTCGGAGAAGGAAGATGGCAGCGAGGGGAGTGCATTGTCCCCGTGTGCTGCTTCACTGTGTGGGAGTATGACAAGTCAGGACGGCTAAAGGATATTTTGTTAGGAATTTCCAGCAATAGTGGGGTGCTCCGGAACCTGGAGGAAGGATTTCCATCACACGAGGATCGGCTACGGGGACTCAAACGCGAGAGGTTTGTCGCACGGAGGGTAACACTGCTTATTCAGCAAATCGCCCCGCGGCTAAAGTCTGCAGAGCGCGCTGGGATAGAGATGCAGGGTTACAGCGCTGCAGTTTCTGCCAGCCACGCAAGCACCTTAATCAGGGCTGAATTCTGGGTTCGAGACAGGGGAAGGAAGCGGTCCATCTCGGTTCTCCACACCGGTCAGACCACAGAGGAGGCCAGCAGCCACCAAGTTAGTAAACTGACGTCACCACCCCTGTTTTCGACTGACCGCAGCTCATTCAGCCATAGATCAGGTAATTTCAGGCTGCAATTCGCCTGCGGCTTGCAGACAGATTGCTAGGGTTCAGCGCCTGGGTGCTTCTTAGAACCTGATCCTATCGGAGCGAACACCGAGCGCGGGGCGGCCGAGTTCCGGCTCCCGGAACCGTCCCGGAACCGCCCTGGCCCAGGGCTGCGGAGCCTGCGGAGGCTGCTTCTTGGACCCTGCTCCTATCAGAGCATACACCAAGCACTAAGCAGCCGAATTCCAGCTCCCGGAACTGAGCCCGCGGGGACTGCTTCTTGGAGCTTACATTTATAGGAGCTTACACAGAGCATGGAGCGGCCGAGTTCCGGCTCCCGGAAATTCCCTGGCCCGGGGCTAGGAGCCCGCGGAAACTGCTTCTCGGTCCGGGTCCTGCTGAGGGCCGGTCAGGACTCACCCGTTGCTTTGGTTGCCTGGCAAGGGGAACGAAATGCTGCCATCCGCATAGGATACCAACATGGCAGAGATCTGATGTCAGCAGAAAGCGGCGGAGGAGAGAACTTCATCAATACCAGCGGTGACATAAGCAGTTGGTCTCCCGGTAGGGGGGGTGAGGCACAGTCACCCGAGTCTCCTCAATTTGTCGTCGAGCCAGAGGGGAGGAGCCGGGCCGCCGCCAGTGCCCAGAGCAGGCCCAGCGGCTCGCCAGCGTGGTGACCGCGTGACCCCAATTGGAGAGGGGGCGGAGCGGAGCCGCCACCCGCACCCGCAAGGTGGGCAGACCCGCGACCCAGTGGTACATGGGCGTGGTAGGAGGGGCAGGGCAGAGCCACCGTTCGCGCTGGCAAGGTAAACAGACCTGTGACAGCCTGGTGGGTCAGGCACAGTGGACTGCCAGTGTGGTACACACGTCACGCCAACTGGAGTAGGGGCAGAGCAGATCCTTCTGCCACGCCCGGATCAGGCCCTGCCGGTGTGGTGGTCACGTGACCCCAATTGGAGTGGGGGCAGAGCGGAACCGCCACCCGTGCCCGCAGGGTGAGCAGACCAGTGATCAACCTGCAGATCAGGCCCAGGGGTCCGCAGGCGTGGTAGGAGGGGCAGGGCAGATCCGCCGCCCGCGCCTCCAAGGTAGGCAGACCTACAACAGACCAGCGGATCAAGCCCAGGAGCCTGCCGGCGTGGTACAAACACCACCCTAATTGGAGTAGTGGCAGAGCAGAGTCGCCGCCCTTGCCAGGAACAGGCCCAGCGTCCTGCAGGCGGGGTAGTCACAACACCCCAATTGGAGTAGGGGCAGAGCAGAGCCTCCACCCATGCCCGAAAGGTGGGCAGATCTGCGACCGACCAGCAGGACAGGCCCAGTGGCCTGCCGGTACGACAGACACGTCACCCCATTTGGAGTAGGGGCAGAGTAGAGCCGCCTCCCCCGCCTGCAGGGTAGGCAAACCTGCAACTGACCGGCGGATCAGGCCAGGTGGCCTGCCGGCGTGGTACACTCGTCACCCCAATCGGAGCAGGGGCAGAACAGAGCCTCCGCCAGCTCCCAGAACAGGCCCAGTGACCTGCCGGCGTGGTAGCCACAAAACCCCAATTGGAATAAGGAGAGAGCAGAGCCGCCGCCCGCACCTGCAGGAAAGATACGCAAGCAGTATGAAAAGACAAGGAAAGAAAGGACCACAAGCAATGCAGGTCAACGCAACTTTAGAAGAGGTAACAGCTGCAGCAGATGGAATGTCAGATAAAGAATTCAGGATATACATGCTTCAAATGATCTGGAGTATCAAGGAAGACATTAAACAGCAAAATCAGACAATGAAAGATCACTTCGACAACGAATTACGCAAACAAATCCAGGAAGCAAGGATCAACTATACAGGGAGATGGAGGTTGTAAAAAACAAACAAACAGAAATCCTAGAAATGCAGGAAGCAATAAACCAACTTAAAAACTCAATGGAGAATACTACCAGCAGAGTAGAACACTTAGAAGATAGAACATCAGACAATGAAGACAAAGTATTTCAACTGGAAAAGAACATAGACAGCTCAGCAAGACTGTTAAGGAACCATGAGCAGAACATCCAAGAAATATGGGATAACATTAAGAGACCAAACTTAAGAGTCATTGGGATACAGGAAGGTACAGAGCTCCAAACCAAAGGAATGAGCAGTCTATTCAATGAAATAATACAAGAAAACTTCCCAGACTTGAAGAATGAGACAGAATCCCAAATCCTAGAAGCCTACAGGACGCCGAATGTGCAAAATCATAAGAGATCCACACCTAGACACATTATAATGAAGATGCCCAACATACAGAATAAGGAGAGAGTTTTAAAAGCTACAAGAGAAAGGAAGCAGATTGCATTTAGGGGTAAGCCAATCAGGATAGCAGCTGATCTTTCAACACAGACTCTGAAAGCTAGAAGATCCTGGAATAACATATTTCAAACACTGAAAGAAAATGGGTTCCAACCAAGAATTGTGTATCCAGTGAAATTAAGCTTCAGGATGGAGGATGAAATTAAAACCTTCCACGATAAACAAAAGCTTAAAGAATTCGCAGCTAGAAAACCATCTCTTCAAAACATCCTCGCCAAAGCATTACAGGAAGAGGAAATGGAAAATAACAATGAAAACCAACAGTGGGAGGTAGGACACTAAAGGGGGGGGGAATAATCAAAGAGGAAAACAAACCATGTTTAGTAACAGAAATAAACAAATATGGCTGGAACAACAACCCATATCTCAATAATAACCCTAAATGTTAATGGCTTAAACTCACCAATTAAGAGACACAGGCTAGTAGAATGGATCACAAAACAAGACCCAACAATATGCTGCCTACAGGAGACGCATTTGATAGGAAAAGATATACATAGGCTGAAGGTGAAAGGTTGGGAAAAATCATATCACTCATATGGACTTCGGAAACAAGCAGGAGTGTCCATACTCATATCAAATAAAATAGATTTCAAGCCAAAGTTAATCAAAAGAGATAAAGAGGGACACTACATACTGCTTAAGGGAACCATACAACAACAAGACATAACAATCATAAATATTTATGCCCCAAACAATGGTGCAGCTATGTTCGTCAAACAAACTCTTCTCAAGTTCAAGAGTCTAATAGACCACCATACCATAATCATGGGAGACTTCAACACACCTCTCTCGCCACTGGACAGATCTTCCAAACAAAAGTTGAATAAGGAAACTATAGAACTCAATAACACTATTAATAACCTAGACCTAATTGACATATATAGAGTATACCACCCAACATCAAGCACTTACACTTTTTTCTCAGCAGCACATGGATCCTTCTCAAAAATAGATCATATATTATGTCACAGGGAAACTCTTAGACAATATAAAGGAGTAGAGATAATACCATGCATCTTATCTGATCATAATGGAATGAAACTGAAAATCAACGATAAAAGAAGGAAGGAAAAAGCATACATCACTTGGAGAATGAACAATAGGTTACTGAATGATCAATCGGTTATAGAAGACATCAAGGAGGAAATTAAAAAATTCTTAGAGATTAATGAAAACACAGACACAACATATCGGAATCTATGGGATACATTGAAAGCAGTTCTAAGAGGAAAATTCATTGCTTGGAGTTCATTCCTTAAAAAAAGAAAAAAAAAAACAACAAATAAATGATCTCATACTTCATCTCAAAATCCTTGAAAAAGAAGAGCAAAACAACAGCAAAAGAAGTAGAAGGCAAGAAATAATTAAAATCAGAGCTGAAATTAATGAAATCGAAACAAAAGAAACAATTGAAAAAATTGACAAAACTAAAAGTTGGTTCTTTGAAAAAATAAACAAAATCGACAGACCCTTAGCCATGCTAGCGAAGAGAAGAAGAGAGAGAACTCAAATTACTAGCATACGGGATGAAAAAGGCAATATCACAACAGACACTTCAGAAATACAGAAGATAATCAAAAACTATTTTGAATCCTTATACTCCAACAAATTAGAAGATAGTGAAGGCATAGATAAATTTCTTAAGTCATGTGATGTGCCCAGATTGAGTCAGGAGGATATAGAAAACCTAAACAGACCAATATCAATTGAGGAAATAGAAGAAACCATAAAAAGACTACCAACTAAGAAAAGCCCAGGTCCGGATGGGTATACAGCAGAATTTTACAAAACCTTTAAAGAAGAACTAATACCAATACTTTTCAAGCTACTTCAGGAAATAGAAAAGGAGGGAGAACTTCCAAATTCATTCTATGAGGCCAACATCACCCTGATACCTAAACCAGACAAAGACACTTCAAAGAAAGAAAACTACAGACCAATATCTCTAATGAACCTAGAGGCAAAAATCCTCAATAAAATTCTGGCTAATCGGATACAAAAACATATCAAAAAAATTGTACACCATGATCAAGTAGGATTCATCCCTGGGATGCAAGGCTGGTTCAATATACGGAAATCAATAAATGTTATTCACCACATCAATAGACTTAAAAATAAGAACCATATGATCATCTCGATAGATGCGGAAAAAGCATTCGACAAAGTACAGCATCCCTTTATGTTCAAAACTCTAGAAAAACTAGGGATAACAGGAACATACCTCAATATTGTAAAAGCAATCTATGCTAAGCCTCAGGCTAGCATCATTCTGAATGGAGAAAAACTGAAGGCATTCCCTCTAAAATCTGGAACAAGACAGGGATGCCCTCTCTCTCCACTTCTGTTCAACATAGTTCTCAAAACATTGGCCAGAGCAATTAGACAGACGAAAGAAATTAAAGGCATCAAAATAGGAAAAGAAGAACTTAAATTATCACTATTTGCAGATGATATGATTCTATACCTAGCAGACCCAAAAGGCTCTACAAAGAAACTATTAGAGCTAATAAATGAATTCAGCAAAGTGGCAGGATATAAAATCAACACGCATAAATCAAAGGCATTCCTGTATATCAGCGACAAATCCTCTGAAATGGAAATGAGGACAACCACTCCATTCACAATATCTTCAAAAAAAATAAAATACTTGGGAATCAACCTAACAAAAGAGGTGAAAGACTTATACAATGAAAACTACAGAACCCTAAAGAGAGAAATAGAAGAGGATCTTAGAAGATGGAAAAATATACCCTGTTCATGGATAGGCAGAACTAACATCATCAAAATGGCGATATTACCAAAAGTTCTCTATAGGTTTAATGCAATGCCAATCAAAATCCCAACGGCATTTCTTGTAGAAATAGAGAAAGCAATCATGAAATTCATATGGAAAAATAAAAGACCCAGAATAGCAAAAACAATGCTAAGCAGGAAGTGTGAATCAGGCGGTATAGCAATACCAGAATTCAAACTATACTACAGAGCAATAGTAACAAAAACAGCATGGTACTGGTACCAAAACAGGCGGGTGGACCAATGGTACAGAATAGAGGACACAGAAACCAATCCACAAAACTACAACTTTCTTATATGTGATAAAGGGGCTAAAAACATGCAATGGAGGAAGGATAGCATCTTCAACAAATGGTGCTGGGAAAACTGGAAATCCATATGCAACAAAATGAAGCTGAATCCCTTTCTCTCGCCATGCACAAAAGTGAATTCAAAATGGATCAAGGAGCTTGATATCAAATCAGAGACGCGCCGTCTGATAGAAGAAAAAGTTGGCTATGATCTATAGTCGGTGGGGTCGGGCTCCAAATTCCTCAATAGGACACCCATAGCACAAAAGTTAATAACTAGAATCAACAAATGGGACTTACTCAAACTAAAAAGTTTTTTCTCAGCAAAAGAAACAATAAGAGAGGTAAATAGGGAGCCTACACCCTGGGAACAAATCTTTACTCCTCACACTTCAGATAGAGCCCTAATATCCAGAGTATACAAAGAACTCAAAAAATTAGATAATAAGAGAACAAACAACCCAATCAACAAATGGGCCAAGGACCTGAACAGACACTTCTCAGAGGAGGACATACAGTCAATCAACAAGTACATGAAAAAATGCTCAACATCTCTAGCTGTCAGAGAAATGCAAATCAAAACCACCCTAAGATACCATCTCACTCCAGTAAGATTGGCAGCCATTAAGAAGTCAAACAACATCAAGTGCTGGCGAGGATGTGGGGAAAAGGGTACACTTGTACATTGCTGGTGGGACTGCAGATCGGTGCAGCCAATTTGGAAAGCAGTATGGAGATTTCTTGGAAAGTTGGGAATGGAGCCACCATTTGACCCAGCTATTCCCCTTCTTGGTCTATTCCCTAAAGACCTAAAAAGGGCATGCTACAGGGACACTGCTACATCGATGTTCATAGCAGCACAGTTCACAATAGCAAGACTGTGGAACCAACCTAGATGCCCTTCAATAGACGAATGGATAAAAAAAATGTGGCATTTATACACAATGGAGTATTACTCTGCATTAAAAAAATGACAAAATCATAGAATTTACAGGGAAATGGATGGCATTAGAGCAGATTATGCTAAGTGAAGCTAGCCAATCCCTAAAAAACAAATGCCAAATGTCTTCTTTGATATAAGGAGAGTAACTAAGAACAGAGTAGGGATGAAGAGCAGGAGAAGAAGATTAACATTTAACAGGGATGAGAGGTGGGAGGGAAAGGGAGAGAGAAGGGAAATTGCATGGTAATGGAAGGAGACCCTCAGGGTTATACAGTGGAGGAGGTAGAGAGAGAGGAGGGGAGGGGAGGGGAGAGGTGGGGAGGGGGGAGGGTGGAGGACGGGAAAGGCAGCGGAGCACAACAGACACTAGTATGGCAATTTGTAAATCAATGGATGTGTAACTGATGTGATTCTGCAATCTGGGTATGGGGTGAAGGTGGGAGTTCATAACCCACTTGAATCAAAGTGTGGAATATGATATGTCAAGAAATTTGTAATGTTTTGAACAACCCACAATAAAAAATTAAAAAAAAAAAAAAAGATGTGTATTCTCTAACAGTTATTTATATATTTAGATAAATTCAATTAATATCCCAATTTTAAATTGAGAAATTTTAACTTTGGAATTTCTGAATTTCCAAATGATTCTAAAATTCAATTTAAATTAATCAATATATAAAAATAAACAAGAAATCAATGTAATTTTGAAGAAGAACAAGTTTGGGTAAATTTCTCAGAATTATTTTAGAATTACAGGGAAGATCCACTATTCTGTATAATTATTGTACACTAATATAAATATTTTGAAAAAAGAAATGTAGAGATGAATACACAATGATGTTTGTGCAAGGAGAGATAGATGAATTAATGAAATAAATGAAAACATCCTGGACTATGACTATGGAAATTTGATCACTATGGAAATTTGATTTCTATATTATATATTAATTGATAAAAAGAATGACTTTTTCTGCAGTGTGAGATAAATATACCTATTTTGCAAAATAATGATTCTTCATTCTAAAACATACAGATGAGCAAATCTCAAATTTTTAAGACATTACTTAGTAACACTTTATAAAATTTTTGTAACACAGAGAAACTATCTAGGGCTTTATTAGCTATGGCAAAGATCCTGGATTTTGTTCAAATGGAGGCAGCATAACACTAAGTATTTTTTGCAATGGAATGACATGATATTAGTTACATTTAAATAATTTTATGTTTTCTACTCTTTGGAGAATTAGATGTACCTGAAAAAGAGAAGAAAGAATCAAAAAAGTGGGAGACTCATAGAAGTTCAGGTGAGAAGTGATTATTGTTTGCATTTTGGTGTAGTAGTCAAAGGATCACATTTAAGTTGCTTTTAAAAAGCCAACTATAATATTTACCACATTTATATAATGTGATTACATTGAGTCTTTGCAATTTTATTGTTGTAAATTAGATGTATTACAAGATAGGCACCTTAAAATATAGCACCATTTTAACTCAATGCAGTAAAATAAATATAACACTTTAATTAGCATTATATATTTTCCTCCTAAAGCTAAACATAAGACCTTAAGTTTTGTACTTGAATTATCTTCTGATAGCATTTTTACTATGCAAATATTTTCATCAAAGTTGGTATCATTTAGCCACATTTTCTTTCTTTCCTTCAAAATATGTGTATAATAGGACATTCCTTAATTTACTGGGCCACTGAATTATGCCCATCATTTCACTCAAGCTTTCTTTTCCTATAGAAGAGATGAAACTTTGTCAATATAATTTGCTTATAACTTTGTCAATATAATTTATTATTATTATTATTATTATTATTATTATTATTATTATTATTATTATTTTGCCATTCTTCATAAATCTGTGGGAGATGGTGATATAAAGTCACAACATGTGGTTGATATTAAAAATCTATCATGAGCTGGGGATGTGGCTCAAGCAGTAACGTGCTCGCCTGGCATGCGTGCGGCCAGTTTGATCCTCAGCACCACATACAAAGATGTTGTGTCCGCTGAGAACTAAAAAATAAATATTAAAAAAAAATTCTCTCTCTCTCTCTCTCTCTCTCTCTCTCTCTCTCTCTCTCTCTCTCTCTCTCTCTCTTTCTCTCTTAAAAAAAAAATAGAATCTATCCTGAATCTGACCCTGGATGTCTCTTTTTTCTGACATTTGTGAGAGCAGTGTGAAAAAGCAAAAAGTCGAACCCAATTATGTCTTCTATGGTAATAGGGATAAACAACATGCTCTAATTGCAGTAGGACTTTTCTGTTCACTCAGATAAAATGTGTTCTACTTGCTTCCCCACATCATCTGATCCCCTCCGTTTTTTTTTTTTTTTTTTTTGTTGTTGTTGTTGTTTTGCTATTATTATTATTAAAATACCAAGGATTGAACCTAGAGGCATTTAACCACTGAGCCACATCCATATCCCTTTTTCATATTCTCACTAAGCTGCTTAGGTCTGCCCGTAATTTCTGAGTATGACTTTGAACTTGATGATCCTCCTGCTTCAGCCTCCCAAGCCTTTGGGATATAGAGGTGTGCACCACCAACACCATTATTATTATTATTATTTTTTACTTAGGTGTTCACATATCTAAGAAAGGAGTTCCTGCTATTGGCTAGAACTTTTGGTAGAAAATGTGCAAATGGCTGTAACAAATAAATACATGATCCAAGACCTGAGTACATTCTGGTATTCCTTATTGTCTTTTAGTAGTCACACTTCTCAGCTTTTATTTCTGCATGAAAACTTACTAAACAAAAATTGAATATTAGTCTCTTAATATATTATGTATGTTTAAGATTATAATTCAGTTTTCCTAGAGTCATTTGCATTTGGAATTCAAATTTCATGGTAAAAGTAAAAGCTTTATCAAACAATATCAAAATGCATAGCACAATGAAACAGACTACCATTTTTCTATTGAGGATCCAAATGCACATCCACCTTATTAAGATTGATTTTATTCAAGTATCACTGAAATATTAGCCTAGATTTGTGGGGCCTGAAAACTTAACTTAATATATTCAATAAGGTCTTCCATTTCCTCATATACAATTGTATATTATATGATTGAGCTCAGAGATATATATGTTTATTTATAACTCCCATATCTTATTATAAATAATAGAACATACAGGTCTTATGCTTCTTGAAACAAAATAAGTTTTAAAAAGTGGTGAACCAGTCAGAAAATATTACAAAAATGTACCTTCAAAATCAAGGCTATAGTGGCCGAAAAAGTTCCCTTTTGATTTAACTCATCAGATGTAATTTATAATTGAGAGTGGTTGTGTATAAAAATTTCAATGTTAGCAGTATGATTAAAGGAACATAGGCAGATATGTAACAATAATTCCACAGATTTTTGTACACATTTGTCTATTTTTAATTTAATTACTTAATTAATTTATGTATTTATTTATTAGTACTAAGGATTGAACCCAGGGATGCTTTACCAATGAGCTGTATCTCTAGCTGCATTACTATGTTACTGAGGGTCTTGCTAAGTTTTTGAGGATGGCCTTGAACTCGGGATCCTCCTGATTCAGCTTCCTGAGGGGCTGTGATTAAAGGTATATGCCACAGCAACTTGCAATTTTTAATTTTAAATCTAAAAACATAATTTAAGGTAATGTTTTAGGAAAATACAATCTTTTAGTATCTTATAGGAAAACTTGAGAAATTTTAATTGCTTAAAAAGTAGATAAATAAGTATGATCAATTAGTTTACTGTAGTGAATAGTTTTTGTATAAGAGTTGTGTTCACCTGCCTGGAAAAGTGAAATAATTCTACTTACACCTTTAATAAGCATATTAATATATATCTGAGACTTTATTCTATATATTGTGTTTCTTTTTCAGAATAAGTTTCCAACTAATATAATAATGTAAAAAGTAATATCTCTAGTAGTTAATACAACAATATATTGTTTTAGGTGTTTAATGCATTATGGGTTTTGAAATTTTTCAGAGTTCTTGTGGTGAGCCGCTTCTGCCGTTTCTGCAGACTATGGTCGCCATTACAAGATGACGTGGCTCCGCTGTGGTCTGTGACAAACAACTCCTTATCTGGGAGAGTTGGCACACGATTTTTCACCACCCTGTGAGAAAGCTCCACGCGGCAGCTTTGCATTGGGGCTTGAGATGCTTTATTAAGGCTGGGAGGGGCATCTGAGGGGAGAAGAAGAAATATCAAGGGCCTGAATAAACTGCTGAAAGAAGATTCCTGAGTTGTGTCTTCCTTGCGGGCAAGGGGTCGCGACAAGTGGTGCCGAAACCCGGGAACCAGAACTTTCAGCAGTCAGGGGTGGTGCACCGGTTAGTCCCAGGTAAGTGGGATCCGCGACCAAAGCGGGGCAGCTCCTCTGTAAAGAAAGAGAGAGCATTACATTTTATTGCAGCTGCACTGTGTACTTTCGCTTTTGTTTTCTGTGTTTCTTTTGTTGTGTCATTTCGCTTTTGTTTTTTGTGCTTCTTTTGTTGTTGTGTCATGGGTGCCGCATCTTCAAGTCCGCTTCTCCTGGCCCTAGACGGCCTGTTACGTTCCAAGGGCCTGGAAGTGAAACATAGTACTTTACAGAGATTTTTACAGAAGATAGATATCGCTGCACCGTGGTTTGCATTTTCGGGCAGCCTTACTGTACCTAGTTGGGATAAATTAGGCAAAGATCTTGACTTTGCTTCTGAGCAGGGCATATTAGAGGGTGGGGTGATACCCCTTTGGAAAATGGTCCGTAGTTGCCTTACAGATGGCAGATGTCAGGAAGCACTTACTAAAGGACAGGAAGTTCTAGAGCAACTACATGAGGAAAAATCTGAAGGATCACATAGTGAAGTGGCAGAGAGTATCAAAAGTAACAGTAGTGAGAAGGCAAAAGAGCCTGAAAATAAAAATAGGAGAAGGCTCTATCCAGACTTGACCGAATTCAAAACATCTGAGGACATAAGCGGCTCAGAGTGTTCTGAGGACCTTGATATATTGTTGCAACAACTACATAAGATAAAAATGAAAAAGAAGAAAAAGGAGACACAAGGCTCGCATGCCTACTGTAAGAAGGGGGAGGGATCTAATATTGGTCAACAGAATTCTGAGGAGGAGGAGGTTGAAAATTTAGAAGAAGATATGATGCCTGTTGCCCCACCCCCATATGTGGGGGGGAGCCAAGGTTCCGGGAGGTCTTTTCATGCGCAAGTTTGGAGGACAGTTAATACAGATATGGGACTTGCATACCCTGTATTTCAGGACAATAACAGGGGAAGATATCATGAGCCTTTAGACTTTAAGATAGTTAAAACCTTGGCAGAATCCGTCCGCACTTATGGCATAGATGCCGCTTTCACTCTCACTCAGGTGGAGGGACTTACTAGATTTTGTATGACTCCCTCAGATTGGGCTAGTCTAGTCCGCGCTTGTGTTTCCCCAGGGAAATATTAGGAGTCCAAAGTTGACTGTTTAATGTTTCTGGCATTACCCAAGACTCGGAGCGAGGTAGGAGGCTTAAAATTTTTGCAAATAATTCACAATTGTCTAATGCTACATTACCCTCCGCAGCAGTCTGTCTCCAATCTCCGTTCCTGTTTCTTTTGGCTAATGTTACATTACAGGGGATGCTTAATTGTTCTAATGTTACTTGCTACTTGTCTGAGTGTTGGAATGGCTCCTGGACTATGGCAGTGATTATGAAAATTCCAATCTTTGTCCCGATCCCGGTTACTGCAGATCCAGAATCCTTTCCTATTGTTGAATTGATTAGAACCCGTAGAGATTTTGGAATTACGGCAACTATAGTGACAGCTGTGGCGGTATCTGCTGCTGCAGCAGTTACAGCTGGAGTAGCCATGGCCAGCCAAGTACAAACTGCTGCCACTATTAATCAGGTTATTCAACAAACATCCACCATACTTGAATCTCAAGGTAGAATTAATCAACACATTTTATCTGGGATTCTGGCTGCTAATCAAAGAATAGATCTGCTTCAAGCTCAAGTTGAGGAATTGTCTGACCTAGTACATTTGGGTTGCACTGATCAACGTGCACATTTATGTATAACCTCTGTCAGATTTAATGATTCCAGAAATGCCTCCCGCATCATTGGAGAGTATCTATCCGGAACCTGGTCCTTGGAAGCAGAAAACTTGATCCAGTCTCAACTAACTCAGATTGCTGTTTTGAATAGTACCCGTGTCGAACCAGTGACTTTGGGTCAATTCACCAGTTGGCTGTCCTCTGCCTTTTCCTTTTTTAAGGAATGGGTGGGAGTGGGCATTTTTGGTGCAATGTGTTGCTTCGGTATGTTCTTCTGTTTGTGGTTTCTCTGTCGCCTTAAGGCCCGCAGTGCTCACGATAAGGCTATGATCATACAAGCTCTTGCAGCTTTAGAAAATGGCAACTCACCTCAAGTCTGGCTTGCGCATCTTAAGCATTAAACCTTTGACATGGTCGTTACACCCCAAGTTATTATAACATTGCACTGGGATCGACATGACTTTCCTTGTTATTCTCTTAGTGTTGGAAAGCCCTTGCACTCTGCCGGTCTTACTGCCATTGCACGCAGATGGGTTTCCACACTAGTGCTTTTCTATCCTCTTGAAGTTTGTGTCTTTCTTTCAGGGTGTTGTCAACTTGTTTGTCATTATAAACAGCCACAGTTCAGCCTCAGCTATCCCCCTTCGTCCACCATCGTCACGATACAGGATGCGAGGCAAGGCACTGCACTTGAGTGATCCTTGACGTGGACCTCAAGGAGAGCATGTCCTATTGCATGCGGGTTAGACGCGTTCACGCCCCGCCCCACGAAAAAAGGCGTCGGCTGATATGGCCTCAGATCTGGGGCAGGCGCCTCCTTAGGACTGAGTCATACTATGCAGCCACTTCTGCACAGTGGGATAGGACCTCTACTCTCGCCTGTATTGTTTTAAGAAAACAGAAAAGGGGGAACTGTGGTGAGCCGCTTCTGCTGTTTCTGCAGACTATGGTCGCCATTACAAGATGACGCTGGCTCCGCTGTGGTCTGTGACAAACAACTCCTTATCTGGGAGAGTTGGCACATGATTTTTCACCACCCTGTGAGAAAGCTCCACGCGGCAGCTTTGCATTGGGGCTTGGGATGCTTTATTAAGGCTGGGAGGGGCATCTGAGGGGAGAAGAAGAAATATCAAGGGCCTGAATAAACTGCTGAAAGAAGATTCCTGAGTTGCGTCTTCCTTGCGGGCAAGGGGTCGCGACAAGTTCTTTATGTTTGTTTTTGTTATTTTAAATATTTTACTACTAATAATTAGAATTTTGAAATATCAGAGACAGCATCAATCAATTTTGAACAACTAATAATAATAATAATAAATGTACTGAATATGAAAATGTAAAAGATAAATTGCAACCATATTTGACCCACTACTCAGAGCATTCCTTGAGGATCTAGAAGACAGTTACTTGCTTTGAAAGTCAATTAAAAGTGCCAGTGTCAGAGATGCACCCTATTTTAATTATGATATTCTTGTTACAGTTAATTATAAATGTTTCTGATTAAAAACTAGAAGAGATCACAGAGATGATTTGATTAATCTCTTTACAAACTGAAGATATATAGACCATATGGATGTAAAGTTTGCCCTTGTCTACATGGCCAGTTATAATTAGGGAAAGAATGGACACAAGTTTCCAATTTAAAGTTTAAAATAAGTCATTATATACATTGTTAGATGGTATATTTACATAATAGAGTTATTTATAATTAAATTTTTACTAGTGAATGAGAAGCCTATTTAATTAGAGGTCTATGCCTTTATGAATACACAGTGTTTACACATCAGTATATTTATCTTAGAGGCTCCAGTTCACTTTATTACATTGGCAAGACAGATATTTATTGCACTTGGTAATGAGAATTACTAGAATTTCTTTTTTCTTGTTTTAATCATTTTATTTCCTCTCAAGTACCTTTTCAGTACATCATTTTGAACTCATATATCAACTTACAACATATAGGAAGGAAAGAGAATTTCATCTTTTATTTTCTAAGGAGATGAGTTCCATACAATGGTGGCACATGATGTACAAAAGTGATTTTAAGCTATATGTGAGAAAGAAAATGAACAAAAATATAATCACAGATGAACTGTATCTAAAACACATCTATAAAGTATTAATTATAATTGCATTTGAATACAGTAAGCAAGTCATAGTTGAGTTTTCCTTTTGTTTAGGGGTCAGGAACATTTTGGCTCTCATCAGATGGCATATTTATCAACCACATCTAAACAGATTTGTATTGCAACTATATCATATTTGTAAATATATCTACTTTTCACATAATTCAAGAATACTGCCCCTCACATTATTTTGGTGAAGTAAAACTCCATGTTTATCTTATTCAATGTATTTTGCTATTCATTTGGTGCCTGGAAAAAAAAAGTACTGACAATGAAGCACTATTTTTTAAAATCTGATTTATCTTCATACAGCAACTCCCACATAACTAAGTAAGAAAAATTAAAGGTCATTTATGCTAATGAAAATCAACTGTGTGTTCTGAGGAGAAATAGAAAAAAAATATCCTTCTAAAAACAGGAAGAACATTTAAATCATTTTAAAGGAATTCGGCAAAATTTATAATATGAATACTGAATACTGAGTAATTCTTAATTAAATTGTACAAAGTGAAATAACCTTAAAGTAAATAGCATTTTTTCTTTTAAAAATGTATTCAAATAAACATTGGAACTATGAATAATTCAAATAAAAAATACATGCAAAAGTAACTCAAGTTGCAGTCAGAATTAGGAGACACATTTCCTGTGCTCTCACCCAGGGCAGGAATTCACCCCAGTTGCCAGTTAGACAAGCACTCTTCCACTTTTTTTTTTAATTCTTCCAGATCAAACACTTTAGAGTCTTCCTAAGTTCAGTTGCTTTATTCAGAAACTGTAGTAGTAAGCTAGTATCCACTTCTGATGTTTTCCACATAGTAATGTTAGTGTGCCCTCAGAGCCTTAACAGCCAATCAATTTCCAGGTTGTAGTCTTTAAATATTTGAAAACACGCATACTCTTTCCTATCAGACTCTATAAGAGAGATGTCTTTTAGTGGTCATAGTGACTTGTCTGCCTGATATCCTTCCTTGCTATTCTTCATAACAGCACTTCTATTCTGTTCAATTACCTATAATTGTTTTTAATGTTGTGCAGCCTATGCATGTCAAGAAAAGTGGATGCTATCCACAAATTCTGAGTTTTAGTATGTTTCAGAAACTGATTACAGGAATTCTAATGCCTTTGAGAATAATAGATTCAGAAATCTATGCTATCAGCTTTTGTTATTTCTGCTAGCCAGTTAGTAATACATGGATGGACGCATGCACTAAACCTAATCTCAAGGAAGTGAGCAAGAGAGCATCAAGTTCCGCTACTTGATGCTCTCTATATGCTCTTCTATTACTCTGCAGCAAGCTTTGAGCAATAGAAGAACCAACTTCACTTGTTTATGATTTCAAGGAAATGAGGGCATGACCATTGCATTGTTGAAACAATGATTGATTTAAAACCTGAAATCTGGTCTATCCCTCAGTTTTGGATTAAGGTAGTTCAAGATTTTCCTCCATTACTTTTGTTGAAATTACACACAAGTGTGTTTGTGTGCATGATATGTGTGTGTATCAACAAATAAGTAGTTATGAGCATTTTGCCTCTTATGTGAAAGCATATTTACTAGTTGCATTATTCCGAGTATAATATCTTTGTAAACTTACCTACTTTTGGAATAATTCAAGAATAGTTCTATATTGTTACATCATATGATTTTTTATGCTTTGTGTACATTATTGACTCATGTATTTCCACCTTCCTCTTTGATAAAAAAAGAATAATTGAACTATTAACTTCTTAGGAGGTAAATAAACACAACTTGATTTGGAAAAATGAATAAAGTAGACCAGTGATATTCATCTGTCAGGAAACATTTCTAGCATTACATGTCACTAAAGGCATAGTCATTTTGAAAACCTCCAAAATTACAACCAATTGGGAACATATTTTCATCATAAGTCATTCCATCCATCAACATAATAGTATAAAACAATTGCATTTGTTTCTATTCATGTTGTTTCCAGCATACAAGAATATATTCCTCCACAGTGACACCCATCATGGTTTGAAATGAGTAGGCAACACATCCACCAAGAAAATTCCAGAAGTATAATTCCCTTGGGTTAAGAAACTCTTTATAACCTTATCATAGTAGAATGGAGTTCTTATTCAGTGATACCTATCTTTGTATTATTTTATCAGCAAAATGAGCTATTCAGCCACTTATCTTACATGAAAAGACCAGAAGAGGATATTAACACTGTCCATATTCAAACGTGTCCTTGGTACATACATATTACTAAGTATTAAGGTTTAGTAAGTATTATAAATTTTGCATTAGAAATATAATGAACTAAATAAATATGCATTATGAGTCAGTTTCCTTAAAAGATGTATTCTTTATATTAAAGAACCATAAATACATTATGTTAATGTGGTATCTCATAAGAAACCTAAGAATGAAGCCCAGTATTTCTTTTCTTTTAATTTTACATATTTATTTACTGTCAATGAGAACAAATATATTTATAGAATCTTTTGGGGCTTTTATGTCCTTTGCCTGGATACCAATATTTTTCATGCATAAGTACTTTAATGTACTTCCAATGCTTTAGTTTGATTTTGTTCTTTGCATGGCTGAGCAAACAGCTCATTTACTTTTACAGTCTTTATGTCTTTGTTGGCACATATCTTCCAGTCATGGGTTTCATTGTTTCATTGCTTTTATTTATAGCCACACACAAAAATGACACATTGGAATGATACACTTGAAACAAAATAGTTCCCTCTAATCATTATTTGCAAGGAATAAAATGATATTTTTATTTTAAATGTCAAGTTCAGGATTTAGTTCTAGAATCATACTTCCTTAAATTTTTTAAAAAGTTTAAAATATGAATAAATTCCCATTGTGTAAACCACATTTTCTTGATTTATCTATTGATGAGCATCTGGACGGATTCCATAATTTGACTATAATGAATTTTGCTGCTATGAACACTACAGTGACTGTATCAATATAGTTTGATAATTTTAGTTCTTTTGGACAAATACCATGGACTGGAAGAGCTGGGTCACATGGTGATTCCATTCCTAGCTTCTTGAGTAATCTCTATACTGCTTTCCAGAATGAGTGTATCAGCTTATAGTCCCACTACCAGTATATGAGTGTACCTTTTCACCAACACCCTTGCCAGTGTTTATTATTGTTTGTGTTCTCAATAATTAACATTCTGACTTGAATCAGATGAAATATTTGTGTAGTTTTGATTTGCTTTTCCCTGATTGTTAGAGATGTTGCACATTGTTTCATATATTTGTTGGCCATTTGTGTTTCTTCTTTTGAGAAATGTCTGCATAGTTCTTTTACCCATTTATTGATTGGGTTATTTGTATTTTTTAAGCTTTTTGAGTCTTTTATATATTTTAGATATTAATCCCTGTCAAAGATTTTCTCCATTCTCTCTTCATGCTCTTAATCCTTTCCTTTGTTGTGCAGAAGCTTTTTAATTTGATGACATCCCACTTATTGATTCTTGGTTCTATTTCTTGAGTTTAAGGGTCTTGTTAAGTCGGTGTTGAGGCTCCAGTTTGTAACTCACGTACTCTCATTTCTGCTGAAATTTTCCAGGCCAACTCAAATTTAGAGACCAAGGAAATAGATTCCATTTCTTGATAGACAAGGAACAAAGTAACAATACAAATGTGAATAGAGAAAGAGTTGAGATTCTGGTCATATTTGCAGCCGTGGGCCTTCTCATTGCTCTCCATTTCCATCCTTTAAAGTTCTCTTTCCTTACCTTCAAACACAACTCTCAGGTTCTCATTATCTATTTATAGGCTCTCTGCATTTAACTAACATATACAGTATGGAAAAATCACTGTCTCCCTCTGTAGTTTGGATCATGTCCTATTAAATGCCTTATTATCTTTCTGGGAATCTACTTTTGGTCTTCCCCTTAAAAGGCTACTGTAAGGGTTGGGGATGTGGCTCAAGCGGTAGCGCACTCGCCTGGCATGCGTGCAGCCCGGGTTCAATCCTCAGCACCACGTACAAACAAAGATGTTGTGTCTGCCAGGAATTAAAAAAATAAATAAATATTAAAAAGATTCTCTCTCTCTCTCCCTTTAAAAAAAAAAGGCTACTGTCATTCTACTGCATGACATCTGATTAATTAATAATTTTAATGGAATTAATGAAACTTAATAAAAAAGGGCTTTTGATAACATCAATGAGGTAGAGTTTTTCTAAACTGAAATTAGCCAGAGCACTAAGGTGGTCTTCAAAATGGAAACCCAGTTTAAAATTTCTTGAGTTTCCTCTATCTATCATAGTTCATTCTGATGTCCTGCTTGCCTCTATAAAATTCTCTAGAGTTTCTATTCACACAGATATACCTTGAAAAATATAAACTTTTCACCTTTTCATGGCTTGTATTGAAACACAAAAAAAATGACAGTAATATATATATATATATATATATATATATATATATATATATATATATATATCCATGTGTATATATGCATTTACATATATATACATATATATTACTGTCATATATATTATCAAGTAGTTGTAAATTCCATAAAAGGAAATAAAATTTTATTATAGAAAAGACAGAATCCCATTTTGTCATAAATCGGCTACGATGATAAGACACAGGGTCAGTTAGCATATTATAAGACCTCTGAGTCTATCCCTTATCAGTAAAGCAGTTCTCAAGAATATTTTCAGAGTGAGAAATACTAGAATTGAATCCCAATACTATGATCAAATGGGTGTATAACCTTAAAATCTTCACATTATTTATCTGAGCCTTATTTTTGTTATTCATAAAATTAGTTGTTAGAAATTACCTTGTAGAAGTAGGGTTGGGATTCAACAAGGCAAGGCATATTCATTACATTACTTATCAGAGTCTTCCTTGTATCAGAGATTTCAGAATCATTTGCTGGTTTATAAACTGTGTTCATGCTCAAAACTAGGTAAATCTGAAGAAAATGCAAGCCCTCTTATTAGGTGGCCATTCCCTTACTGGGAAAGGGGTTATATTTATAAAACTCCTATTGTTTTCGTCTTTGTGCTAGATATTGTTTTTCCTACTACTGCAGTACCAATGCTAACTCCTCCTAAAGCTCCTCTGAGACAGACACATGCTTAGTGTCAGTGACCTGTTGAGAGAATTACCTCTGGAGCCAGCACAGCTGGTCATCATCCTAGTTCTGCCACATATAAGCTGTGTGATTTGGGGGAACGCAATCAATCTTTCTATGTTTATGTTTCCAAAAGAGAAGAAAAAAATGAGGAAAATACCATTTACTTTATGAAGCTGGTGGACATGTTTTAAAGTACTTAAAAGAGTACCTGACCCATTGAGGGTTCTCCATTATTAGTTGAAATGAAGGTTTTGCAAACAGAGATTGAGGGTAATCCTATGAAAATTCTTCCAGGTATTTTTGTTAACTGAACATAGTTGCATAAGGTTAATGTTGAATTAAGATAGTAACTATTCAATAGTAGTAGTTGGTGAATAGTAAAAAAAAAAAATGTTTCTATTTACTATTCTTTGATCATTAGCTCACAGGTGTTAATAGGATGCTATTTTTTTAAATTTATTTTTGACTTTATACATTGCATGCTACCTTATTGCTTAGTTTCATATTACATCAAACATTCAAAGTCTAAAAGTCAGAATGGGCTTGCAATTGGCACATTATGGCAAAATGAATCTGGGTGTAATAGAATATGGATAGAAATAGGTATGCTGAAGAAGGGTTCTGTTATCTTCCTAGGATTAAGACAGAATGTTATATGAACAAAAACATTTTCTCATTCATGTCAGAGGCATCAGATACTGGGAAGGTTGGACAAGGTATAGGAAGGAGCATTGCAACATTAACCTTGCGCACTTATAGTCAGGTCTACTTGGCACTGCTTATATGTCTCTATAAGACACTCACCCAAAAGAAAACAATAAAGAGCTCCTCTGAATTCAAAACACAAAGACAGCAGAAGAAAAAGAACAGAAATTCCAAAAAAGCATGTAAAATATAACCCTTGTTTTGTAGTTCAGTTAAGAGAACACATATAAGGAAAAATATAAATGACGCTTGTGAGAATCTATTCTACTTTGATCCATTTACTAAATAGTTTTTCCTAATATATACTTTTTTCTCTCTTTCATAGGAACTCAACTTTTTTATGATGTGTGTTCTGTGTCAACTTGAAAGTACTATTTCTACTCATTTATGTTTTCATTTCACAGTTTGCTCAATTGAAGCATGTATGCAGGATTTCTGACACCTTTGCCTGTCTGGCTGCCTGAGCAGCCACTACATTAAAGTCTAGTTTTGCTTTCCAAAGGTAGAATATCCAGGCCAATCTGTTCCAGAGACGACATAGACTATAGCTATCAGGTGGCGTAAATATCCCATGTATCCTACTAGGGATAGGAATGGGCAAAGAATTCTCCAGGATTTAAGGAACGGAAAACTCATGCAATTTTTCCACAGATGTATAAACAACAAACTGAGAAGCCGTTAGCACTCAAATTCATAAATCAAAACAAATAATACAGGCATTAAGAGAGAGAAAGAAAAAAACTAGTTAATAAAAATGCGAGGCAAATGAGAATATTAAAACATAGGGTACACTGACTAGAATAATTGTAGCATATCATAAGTATGTCTGAATTCCTTGAGTGTGGCAAATTTTCCAGATGTTTTGGCTATGGCAACACAGTTTGATATCATTTGTGAAATGTTAATCATGAGAGAAAACTTCGAAAGCAATGGATGGAGGTCCTGAGGAAATAGAAGAGAATAAATACTATGTACTCATATATAACTTCCACTAATGCTAATCAGGACATAGTGTAGCAATGTCCTGATGTGAACATATATATGTGTATGTTTATATTAATTTGAGCTTTCACTAAAGTACACTTCTAAATAATGTTAAAAGGGCCTCTGGTCACTTAAAATTTAATTCTGTTAGTATTTAGGACATGTAGCATTTAAAAACTTTTAGATAATTAAAGCATTAAATTCTTGGGTGGAATAGTTTGTAATGGGCTATAAATCTACAGAATTTTTTCATTGTAAATATGACTATCAGACTTTACCCACTCATGTTTGACAGAGAAACCTAATTTTCGCTTAATGGACATCAAATATCAGCTTTACCCAAATCAACAGGAGGAAAAAAAGAAAGCAAGAGAAAACGGAAGCTATGAGAAAAAGAAAATAAATGAAATCCAACAACAGAACAACTAAGGTAACCTATGAGACCTTCAAGAATTGGTCCTTCTTGTCTCCTTTTCTTTGAATCTCTGAAACCACGAACAATCCAGGCACAGTGTAAATGAACAATCCATGTTTGATAAACTAGCTTAAATGGACAGGGAGACATAAATTATTTACAAATGAGAATAATGTCTTCACTAGTTTTCCAACCCCTAGACATTGGTAGGAAAGTATTTTTTTAAAAGGATTATTCTTAAAAAGTTTATTTGAATTGAATATAATCCTAAAGTAAAGTGTGCTGCACCCTGTAAGGTAAATGAAAATATTAATTATAATAACACTATGGAAAAATGTGAGGTTTTGGACTTGGGATGATCATGTTGCTAATTCTATAATTCCAAAGTATTAGGTAAATTATATATATATATATATATATATATATATATATATATATATATATATATATATAAAATATTTATATGTGATATATATATATCACATATAAATATTTATATGTATATTTATTTTATATATATATCCTATATCTAGAGTAGAGTTACATAAAAATAATTGCAAATGATTGTTAAGCTATTTTTTTAATTTTTTTTCTTGCCTTCTTTTTTATTATTATTATTAGTTGTTCAAAACATTACAAAGCTCTTGACATATCATATTTCATACATTTGATTCAAGTGGGTTATGAACTCCCATTTTTGCCCCTTTTACAAATTGCAGAATCACATCGGTTACACATCCACGTTTTCACATATTGCCAGACTAGTGACTGTTGTATTCTGCTACCTTTCCTATCTTCTACTACCGCCCCTCCCCTCCCTTCCCATCTTCTCTCTCTACCCCATCTAATGTAATTCATTTCTCTCCCTTTTTTTTCCATTTCCCCTCACATCCTCTTATATGTAATTTTGTATAACAATGAGGGTCTCCTTTCATTTCCATGCAATTTCCCTTCTCTCTCCCTTTCCCTCCCACCTCTCATCCCTGTTTAATGTTAATCTTCTTCTCATGCTCTTCCTCCCTGCTCTGTTCTTAGTTGCTCTCCTTATATCAAAGAAGACATTTGGCATTTGTTTTTTAGAGATTGGCTAGCTTCACTTAGCATAATCTGCTCTAATGCCATCCATTTCCCTGCAAATGCCATGATTTTGTCATTTTTTAGTGCTGAGTAATACTCCATGGTGTATAAATGCCACATTTTTAAATCCATTCATCTATTGAAGGGCATCTGGGTTGGTTCCACAGTCTTGCTATTGTGAATTGTGCTGCTATGAACATCGATGTAGCAGTATCCCTATAGTACGCTCTTTTAAGGTCTTCAGGGAATAGTCCGAAAAGGGCAATAGCTGGGTCAAATGGTGGTTCCATTCCCAGCTTTCCCAGGAATCTCCATACTGCTTTCAAAATTGGCTGCACCAATTTGCAGTCCCACCAGCAATGTACAAGTGTACCCTTTTCCCCACATCCTCGCCAGCACTTGTTGTTGTTTGACTTCATAATGGCTGCCAATCTTACTGGAGTGAGATGGTATCTTAGGATGGTTTTGATTTGCATTTCTCTGACTGCTAGAGATGGTGAGCATTTTTTCATGTACTTGTTGATTGATTGTATGTCCTCCTCTGAGAAGTGTCTGTTCAGGTCCTTGGCCCATTTGTTGATTGGGTTATTTGTTATCTTATTGTTTAATTTTTTGAGTTCTTTGTATACTCTGGATATTAGGGATCTATCTGAAGTGTGAGGAGTAAAAATTTGTTCGCAAGATGTAGGCTCCCTATTTATCTCTCTTATTGTTTCTCTTGCTGAGAAAAAAATTTTTAGTTTGAGTGACTCCCATTTGTTGATTCTTGTTTTTAACTCTTGTGCTATGGGTGTCCTATTAAGGAATTTGGAGCCCGACCCCACAATATGTAGATCGGAGCCAACTTTTTCTTCTATCAGACGGCGTGTCTCTGATTTGATATCAAGCTCCTTGATCCATTTAGAGTTAACTTTTGTGCATGGCAAGAGAAAGGGATTCAGTTTCATTTTGTTGCATATGGATTTCCAGTTTTCCCAGCACCATTTGTTGAAGATGCTATCCTTTCTTCATTGCATGCTTTTTTAGCCCCTTTATCAAATATAAGAAAGTTGTAATTTTGTGGATTGGTCTCTGTGTCCTCTATTCTGTACCATTGGTCCACCCGCCTGTTTTGGTAACAGTACCATGCTGTTTTTGTTACTATTGCTCTGTAGTACAGTTTGAAGTCTAATATCCCTATACCTCCTGATTCACACTTCCTGCTTAGAATTGCTTTTGCTATTCTGGGTCTTTTATTTTTCCATATGAATTTCATGATTGCTTTATCTATTTCTACCAGAAATGCCATTGGGATTTTCATTGGCATTGCATTAAACCTATAGAGAACTTTTGGTAATATTGCCATTTTGATGATGTTAGTTCTGTCTATCCATGTACAGGGTATATATTTTTTCCATCTTCTAAGATCTTCTTGTATTTCTCTCTTTAGGGTTCTATAGTTTTCATTGTATAAATCTTTCACCTCTTTTGTTAGGTTGATTCCCAAGTATTTTTTTTTTTTGAGGATATTGTGAATGGGGTGGTTGTCCTCATTTCCATTTCAGAAGATTTGTCGCTGATATACAGGAATGCCTTTGATTTATGCATGTTGATTTTATATCCTGCCACTTTGCTGAATTCATTTATTATCTCTAGTAGTTTCTTTGTAGAGCCTTTTGGGTCTTCTAGGTATAGAATCATGTCACCTGCAAATAGTGATGATTTAAGTTCTTCTTTTCCAATTTTTATGCCTTTAATTTCTTTCGTCTGTCTAATTGCTCTGGCCAGTATTCGAGAACTATATTGAATACAAGTGGTGAGAGAGGGCATCCCTGTTTTGTTCCAGATTTTAGAGGGAATGCCTTCAGTTTTTCTCCATTTAGAATGATGCTAGCCTGAGGCTTAGCATAGATAGCTTTTACAATGTTGAGGTACGTTCCTGTTATCCCTAGTTTTTCTAGTGTTTTGAACATAAAGGGATGATGTACTTTGTCAAATGCTTTTTCTGCATCTATCGAGATGATCATATGGTTCTTATCTTTAAGTCTATTGATGTGGTGAATAACGTTTATTGATTTCATATATTGAACCAGCCTTGCATCCCAGGGATGAATCCTACTTGATCATGGTGTACAATTTTTTTGATATGTTTTTGTATCCAATTCGCCAGAATTTTATTGAGGATTTTTGCATCTAGGTTCATTAGAGATATTGGTCTGTAGTTTTCTTTCTTTGAAGTGTCTTTGTCTGGTTTCGGGATCAGGGTGATATTGGCCTCATAGAATGGATTTGGAAGAGCTCCTTCTTTTTCTATTTCCTGAAATAACTTGAAAATTATTGGTATTAACACTTATTTAAAGGTTTTATAAAACTCCGCTGTATACCCATCCGGTCCAGGGCTTTTCTTGGTTGGAAGTCTTTTGATGGCTTCTTCTATTTCCTCCTTTGTTATTGGTCTGTCTAAAATTGTGTGTATCTTCCTGACTCAATCTGGGCAAATCATATGACTTAAGAAATTTATCGATACCTTCACTATCTACTATTTTATTGGAATATAGGGTTTCAAAATAATTTCTAATTATCTTCTGTATTTCTGTAGTGTCTGTTGTGATATTGCCTTTTTCATCCCGTACGTTAGTAATTTGAGTTGTCTCTCTTCTTCTCTTCATTAGCATGACTAAGGGTCTGTCGATCTTATTTATTTTTTCGAAGAACCAACTTTAAGTTTTGTCAATTTTTTCCATGGTTTGTTTTGTTTCAATTTCATTGATTTCCTCTCTGATTTTAATTATTTCTTGCTTTCTGCTACCTTTGCTGTTGTTTTGCTCTTCCTTTTCTAGGGTTTTGAGATGAATTGTGAGCTCATTTATTTGTTTTTTTTTTCTTTTTTTGAGGAATGAACTCCAGGAAATGAATTTCCCTCTTAAAACTGCTTCCATTGTGTCCCATAGATTCCGATTTGTTGTGTCTGTATTTTCATTTACCTCTAAGAATTTTTTTGATTTACTCCTTTATGTCTTCTGTAACCCATTGATAATTCAGTAACATATTGTTCATTTTCCAGGTGATGCAGGATTTTTCCTTCCTTCTTTTATCATTGATTTCCAGTTTTATTCCATTATGATCAGATAAGATGCATGGTATTATCTCCACACCTTTATATTTACTAAGAGTTGCCTTATTGCATAATATATGGTCTATCTTTGAGAAGGATCCATGTGCTGCTGAGAAGAATGTGTACCCACTTGATGATGGTTTATATATTCTATATATGTCAGTTAAGTCTAGGTTATTGATTGTGTTATTGAGTTCTATAGTTTCTTTATTCAGCTTTTGTTTGGAGGATCTGTCCAATGGTGAGAGTGGTGTGTTGAAGTCCCCCATAATTATTGTGTTGTGGTCTATTTGGTTCTTGAACTTGAGGAGAGTTTGTTTTATGAATGTTGCAGCACCATTAATTGGTGCATACATATTGATAATTGTTATGTCTTGTTGGTGAATAGTTCCTTTTAACAGTATATAATGTCCTTCTTTATCCCTTTTGATTAACTTAGGTTTGAAGTTGATTTTATTTGATATGAGTATGGCCACTCCTGCTTGCTTCTGAGAACCATGTGAGTGGTATGATCTTTCCCAACCTTTCATCTTCAGCCTGTGTATGTCTTTTCCTATCATATGAGTCTCCTGAAGGCAGCATATTTTTGGATTTGTTTTTTTAATCCAAGTTACTAGCCTATGTCTCTTGATTGGTGAATTTAAGCCATTAACATTTAAGGTTACTAGTGATATATGGTTTGTACTTCCCGTCATGCTTGTTTATTTATTTATTTTAATATGGCTAGTTTTTCCTTTTTGGTTATTTTTTTCCCTTCCCTTTACTGAGTTACCTCCCACTGTTAGTTTTGGGTGCTGTTTTTCAATTCCTCTTCTTGTAGTGTTTTGCTCAAAATGCCTTGCAGTGCTGGTTTTCTGGCTGCGAATTCTTTTAACTTTTGTTTATCGTGAAATGTTTTAATTTCATTGTCAAATCTGAAGCTTAAATTTTGCTGGATACAGTATTCTTGGTTGGAATCCATTATTTTTCAGCGTTTGAAATACGTTGTTCCAGGATCTTCTCACTTTCAACGTCTGTGATGAAAAATCAGCTGTTAACCTAATTGGTTTACCCCTGAATGTAATCTGCCTCCTTTCTCTTGTAGCTTTTAATATACTCTCATTGTTCTGTATGTTGGATATCTTCATAATAATATGTCTTGGAGTTGGTCTATTACAGTTTTGTATGTTTGGGGTCCTGTAGGCTTCTAGAATTTGGCAGTTCATTCCATCTTTCTTTTCTGGAAAGTTTTCTAAGATTATCTCATTCAACAGGTTGCTCATTCCTTTGGTTTGGACCTATATACCTTCTTCTATCCCAATGACTCTTAAGTTTGTTTTATTTATGACATCCCATATCTCTTGGATGTTTTGCTCTTGGTTTCTTACCAGCCTTTCTGCGTTGACTATAGTCTTTTCGAGTTGATATACTTTGTCTTAATTATCTGATGTTCTGACTTCTATTTGTTCTAGTCTATTTGTAATATTCTCATTTGAGCTTTTGATTTGGTTTATGGTTTCCTGCATTTCTAAGATTACTGTTTGATTTTTTTAAAAAAATCTCTATCTCCTCTTAGTGTTCATTTTTTGCTTCTTGAATCTGCTTATGTAATTCGTTTTCAAAGTATTCTTTCATTGTTTGGAATTGCTGTCTAATGACTTCTTTAAGATTCCATTCCATCTGAGTCAGGTATGCCTTGAGTTCTTTCTCTGTCCATTTTTTTTGATGCCTTTAGGTTCTCCTGTAAATTTAGGTTATCCTGCATTGTTTGTAATCCTTTTTTCCCTTGTTTTTTCATGGTGCTCACGTTATTTTCCAACTCTGTTTGACTGCTGTGTTTCTGTATTCTCCTATAAATTTGTTTTGGTTTTGTATAGCTCCAAGATCTCTCCTTTGTGTTGGGAGACAATGTTTAGAAATGTTGTATTTAATTGTAATTTAAGGTAAATTCATTAGTTTCATTAAAGGCCTACAGATTTTTATGGCATATAAAGAACTGAGGTTTGAACTTAGGATTTTATGTTAAGGTCGGGCGATTTGATGGTATGGAGGTTAGTAAATCTTAGCTTCTTTGGGGGGTTGCTCAAATGCAGGCGGATATTAACAAGAGAATAGACAGGAGTACTTGGGGGTAGTTAAGGGCTTAGGCGGACTATAGACCATCTCATAATATTCATCTATTTGCATTTAGTAAATTACACGTAATCCGAGTGGTCATGCTTGGAGGAAAGATAGGGAAAACATAAGGAAGCAAACCAAGAAAGAGAGAGGGAGAGAATAAAGAAAGAGAAAAAAATAGAAAAGAAAAAGAAGAAATGATAAAAAAATAATAAAATAAAGTAAAATAAAAATTACAATTTTTTTAAAAAAAGCAAAAAAAAAAAAAAAAAGAAAGAAAGAAAAAAGCACTGTTAGGCTTCTATTTTCTTCGCTTCCAGTAGGTGGAGCTGTGCCTTCTGGACCATAATTTTGCCCTCAGGCTGTAGGAAACAATCCTTATGAGGCCACTCCTACCCTCCTCCCCCACCTGGTGTCTCTCCAATCCTGTTCACTTAGGTTTATTCCTGGCCTCTAGTCTTCTCGCTTCTCCTGCCAGACAGGCCTTCCCCAGTGTGATACCTGTCCGCAGTTCAAGCTACACTCTGGACCTGCAGTTTCCTGGATGTGGAGCACAGCTATTGGGAACTGGCCCCCTATATTTTTTGATTCCCTCCAATAGCCACTCCTCCGGGAGCTGGCGAGACAGGTTTAGTTTTCGCTGCTGGTGGGAGGGGGGAGTTGGAGGTCAGGTGCCTTTATCTTTCCCCACACCTCTATTCACGCTCACTCTGATAATCACACCCCCGGAAAGCCGGGGAGAGATTTCCCCACTGTATGGGAGAAGGGCTAAATGTCACATACCTGTTCTATCGCTGAACTTGCTGCAATGGGGTCGGATCTGTCTGAAACTGGTGATGGTGATATCAGCTCTCCAAGATGGTGGCTGCTGGCTTCCTCGGTAGGGTGTCCACTGTGGAGGGCCGATCTGGACTGTTTCTCTCCCCCATCTCAAACCCAGAACTCAGCCTGGAGCACTGTGAGAACACAGTTGGCAGGACCCCACAGAATCCGTAGCACCGTTTCTCTGCATTGCTGGCACATTGGTGCACAGGCTTCGACTGCGGGGCGGGCCGTTGATCAATCAGCCTGAATCTCTAGGCGTAGGGTTCACTCGCGATTGAGCTGCAATAACTGATCCTCGGGTGTTGAAATCCTTCCTCTAGGTTTCAGTGTACCCCAATTTTGCTGGAAATTCCTAAGAAGATAGCTTCTGGCTGTTCTAAACACACTAATCACCTGTGCAGTGACGTGGTACATGGGGATGATGCACTCTATTCGCCGCCATCTTCAGAAGCTATTTTTTTTAGATATTGTAGGTAAATTTATATTTCTGTAGCTTGCAAATACCAAGACAAAGAATGTCTCTCCCTTCTTTCCCTCTACTGCACAATTAATATTGGATCTTTATGCCAGAAACTGTGACAAGCAGGGACCTGGCAACTCTATTAGAATACTTGCAACAATCATCTGGTTATTTACTAACCTCCTTAAATCTCTCATAAACTCATCCAGTTTTGCTTTTCACATTTATTTATTTAATTGAAATTAATTGATTGTCTATGAGTTTCTTTGCCAGTAAGAAAGTATGCACTACAGGATTAAGAGATGAAAAGATAAAACAACAAGAGAGGGTGGAAGGACAATGTGGTCTCTTACCTCATGTACACTTTATTATAACAGAAGAGTCAATGAAACAAAAATAAAAGAAGTTAAAGTCATTATAAATTGTATCTGTTGCAATTTAAAAAATCCCTGAATAATAGAGAAAGTATTAATTTGGTAAAGACTGAAGAAAAGATACATTAATAAAATTATCTTGGCATTTTCTTCAAATGAATAGGAAATTTTTAAAAAAGAGAGAGAAAGAAACAAAAGTACAGTCTCTTTTCTCAAGATTTCACAATTTAATTTTGAACAGTTACTCTTACTTAAGAGACCCTAACATAATTGAATACACAAATCTTATAAAACACAAAATAAGACAGTACATAAGGGCATTTAGAGAGGCTTAATCAGAATGCTATAAAAAATGAAGGAAGGTTTATTCAAGTAGGAGGAATAACTTGTTTGACAAATACATGTTAATGGGAAGTAAGAGTTAGTGCACATTATACAATAAGAACTAATTCTCAGAAATTGTGTTATGATTCATGAACCTCGAACCATAACACAATTTCTGAGAATTGTAGGAAATTATTTTAATTCAGTTGCCAACAATCACTGAGCCTCATTCATAATTTTGTTTAGGGTAAATTGTAACATAAATTTGAATAAATTAATAAATAAATAGTTATTTATTATTAGTTATTAATAACATAAACTAATAACACATAGGCCAATTACATATGAGTATACAGGTGTTTGTGTGTAACAAGAGTGACAGCAAACTATATATTCTATTTTTATAATGGCAATGAATATATAAAAACTAGATATCTTTTATTTACAAATGACAACCAGAATATTTTCTAGAAAATATAGAAAGTTTACTGACAAATTTTCAAAGCTATTAGTATTTACCTAAAATACATTTTAATAGAAATGGAAGATCAGAGATACTAGAAAATATTTTAAATATTTCATGATATACATATAGTAGCTACAATGCTCATAAAGGTGAAACAATCAGGAAAATTTTCTGATAGTATTTTTAAACATTTAATTGTTGTTTAGGAAAAGGGCATGAGAACAAATTGTTGGACATGACAGTATCTTTTTGAATAGCTGGTAATGCTAATTACTTTGCCTAAGGTGATTGAATTATATCAGATAGTTATTCACAAGTGGAACACCTGATGTATTCATTAAGAAACTCATATGATAGCATCAATTTTTCATGTTTTTTTTTTAGGTTTACTATAGTTGAAACAATGCATATAAGACCAATACAGTTATTTGATTTCAAAAGATTCATTTTTCTTTATAAATTATATTTTAATATATAGTGGGATAGTTTTCTTATTTTCCTTTCCTTTTAATTTTTTATAATCTTAGCATTTTTAACATCCTTGTCCTATATGTGTTCAGCTACTCTTATTATGTTATACTTATGTTATATTTTCACGCATATGTAGTGTATTTTTATAGATATTAATTCTGCTCCATAATGAAAAGCTCTATATCTTTCTAGATATATAATGTTAATACTCTGTTATCATTTCTAATTTGGAAAGAACAGTGGAGAGTAGACTATTATATAGGAAAGAAAGAAGGAACAAAGAAACACAATGAATTTGGCTAAAAAATTTGGTCACTACTATAGAATTTCAATATATATTGCTTTAATATATGTTGAAACCAAATACTAGAGATGACTGTTACTAGAGATGACTGTGCATATAATCTTATATTTTAAGATGCAATCTACCATGATTCTGTTCTTTGGACTTATCAACTTGTATCCCATTCCCTAAACTGATTTATCAACCAAAATGACACTTCTTTTTTTTTTTTTCATTCACTGCATACATTCTGAAAAACTAGTATTCCATTACTAATTCCTTAAAAGCTTCCTATGGCCAATCCAACCTAAACTTAATTGTTTAGATTTCTGAACTTGCATACCAAGGCAGGTATTATTCAATGATAATAAATTATTTACTGCCAAGTAAAACCAATAAATTGATTTTGGAACTTTTACATATGTGCCCTCCCTTGTCTCTCTCTCTCTCTCTCTCTCTCTCTCTCTCTCTCTCTCTCTCTCTCACTCTGTCTCTTGACATATTTCAGTTTTCAAGTATTTATGTTGTAACTTTAAGATTTTTGAATGTAAGATTTATATTACATTTTTATATTAGACATTATTTTCCCCTAAAGAACATGAAACACTCTATTAAGGATAATTTTTTTAAGTCTGTGAAAACAATACTGTAATAATATTTCCACCTGCATAAAATTTTTTTTTAAAATTTTTCTTTGCATTTAGTTATTAGCATAGTCTACAATATTTACTTAGTATCTACTAAGATCAAGACACTGAGGACACAACTAATAAAATAAAACTAATTCTACTTTCTGTTCATGAGATCAAAAGAAAGTTGTTCATTTTACCTGTTGTATGTAGACCAGAATCACAGGGACTATTCTCCTAATAAATGCACTGCCTACTATTCCACAATGTTAGAGTAGGATATGAAAGCAAGCATTAAGCATAGGTTAATTTTCATAATCAGACTACCAACAGGGGATTTACTTTCTAGAAAAGTTGAGTTTTTCTTTCAACAAGTATTTTCACATAAAATTATCCAAGTTTATTGACAAATTTATTAGGATAATTAAGTCAAAGAGATATAGATGTTATTCTAAATGTAAAAATGCTTTATAGAATTTTCAGGTAAATCATATTATTAATTAATTGTTTATAGTACTTAAAATATAATGTTTGGAAAAAATCACAATTTATTTTGGAACATCTAGGATGTTTTCCTTATTAAGAAACTAATTCTATATGAAACTAAGTGGCAAGGTTACACTCTAACCAATAAAAAACAGAAAAAAGCATTATAAAATTCAAGTTCCCATTGTAGTGATGCTGTTTGAGTGTAATCCAATTCTATTGGGTTAGAATTCCATTTAAACAACTTTAAAACTAGGTAAATAACTGGAACTTTCTTGAGCTTCAGTTTCTTTGTCATTAAAATTATCATAGTATACATATTCATGGCAAATATAAAACATACACATGTATAAATATTTTGGCATATATTGTGTACTAAAAATTATGGTTTCATTACAATAATATCTTTTTTTTCCTTTTTTATTGGTGGATTATAATCATATACAAAATTGCGATTCATTTTCCTATATTTTTACATGTTTTCAATTTTGTTATTTAAATAGACAAAAAAATTTATTACAATATAATATCCATTTCTCACTCTTGTATTTAAATGGTCATGGTATTTAGAATTAATTTTCTCTTTATTACATGGGCTGATTATTTTAACTTTCTTATGGTAATAATACCTGCCTTAATCTAGTTGTTTTCACAATTTTTGTATCATACTACTTATACAGAGGAAATTAGATACACAATTTTGAGCAAGTGAAGGCATGATGAGAATATATTATAAATAAATATAAAATGGAATATAGGAAATATGAAAGATCTTCCTATCCCATGATCCTAAGTTATTCCACTAGAATTTTGGAATTTAATAGTTTGATCCATCCATGACTTGTATTCCTCTGTAATGAATGTTGAATATTTCTTTTCTCCAAATAGCTTTTGTTTTGTACTTTGCACTTCTTTTAAACAGCTGATTGCTAAAATAAAGAATAAATTAACATTGCAAATAAGAAATAGGAGCTATATAATTGTGCTTGCTGGGTACAAATAGGTTCACAAATCACAAAGGTGGTTATCAGGAAAACAAATTATAATTTTTAAGCCAGGTCTCAGTGTGATCTTAAATGTGTGTGCAGTCTTCACTTGAATGATAATGAAAACACATTCTTGAAGGTGCCTGCACATCATGCTTTCTGAAAGCAGAGTTTGGAAAAGCCCATGTGTCTAAGGCTTGTTTCCAGCTCTGTAAAACCAGTGCCTAGTTTTAGACCAGTGCTATGTAATTATCACCACTTATTAATGAAGTAACTGGAGCCCAAAAAGCTGAAGAAGCTTGGCTAGTACCTTACTTTTCGATTATCATAAGAGCAGTCCAAAAGGAAAGAAAAACAGTACTTAATGCTTAAATTAAGTGACTTTTCTTAGAGCAATACCAGACTTGATTTTGCTTCTTTACTACATGAACAGCAAAGATGAGGGTTTTTTTTTGTTTTGTTTTGTTTTGTTTTAAGTTTTAAAATAAATGAATTTCTACAATATGTCATTATTACCATTTTTAATAATTCCAATTGATTAGTTACCCTGCAAACCCCAATGAATATGGAGAAAACTCTTCACATTAAAAACTAGCCCTGCTGTTTACTTACGTAACTACTATCTTATATATGTGCTTTGCAGAGTTGTATAAAACATTTCTTTCTTCCATATTAAGAATTCATGAATTTTTACATGCAAGTAACCCTAGTTCAATCTTATCTGGCTAGTGACAGTGGAAGGAAAAAAAGATCCTCACTAATCCCTTCTAATCTTTTTTAAGATTTGAGATTTCAGAACATTTAAGTTATTAAAATTTGTCACTCAAACTTTATATATAGCTAACTTAACATTTGAATAATCTCCTATGTCTGGGATATTTACATGGCAAAAATTCATTTGAAAAAGAAAACAGTGTTTTAAACATCTCTCCAAATGAAAGTTGAAGCAAGGTTATTGCTGTGATTTGAAGTCAACCTCCAAAGTTCATGTGTTGGAGACTTACTTCTCAATGCAACAATGTTGAAAGGTAAAACCTGGAAGAGATAATTAGGTCATGAGTGCCCTACCTTCCTTAATGGGTCAATGTCCTTATCTCAGGAGTGAATCAGTCATTTGGGAAGTGTTTTTCCTGGAAAAGGACATATTTGGCTTCCTTCCTCCCAATCGCATGTATTCAAATGTAACCCTTGACCTTCTATCTTCCACCATGGGATGACACAACATGTAGGATAGATATTTTTTTAATATCTTGGACTTGATCTTGGACTTCTCAACTTTCAGAACTATGAAAAAATTCTTATTTTTTAAATAAATTAACCAGTTTATGGTGTTCTTTTATAGCAAAAAGATCAGTTACCCAATGTTAAGTTTCTGTTATAGAAAAGAACTTACCATTATTCAAATAACACAAAAAATTGAAGTCTAAGAAATTGTTAATCAAGATCTGAATATCTAGAGGTCTATCAATATTTAAATATATTACAAAACAATCTGATTTGGGATGTGATTTAAGAAAAGATGGAACAACTTTCACTATTTTGAGACCACATTCTGTTCATTTTCTTGATGTCCAAAACAATCTGAATGCCCAACTCCTGAAGAAACCCATCTCTAAAAACAGATATCATGTACTCTTTCATCACAACTCCATACACACATACAAAGAGCTGAACCATATTTTTGTTCATGTTTTTAAATGAATTTTTAAATTTTTGTTGTTTTTAGATATACATAACAATATGGTTATTTTAACATATTATACACGCATGTGGTGCAACCCATTGTAATTTTGATCCCTTTCTTGTGGTTGAATATGATGTGGAGTTATACTAGTTGTGTGTTCATATATGAGCATAAGAAATTTAAGTCTGACTCATTGTCCTGTCTTTCCTATTCCCATCCCACTCCCTTCCTTTCAGTCTCCTATCTAATCTGATGAACTTCAATACTTCTTTTCCCTACCCTCCCTTGTTATAGGTTAGCATCCACATATCAGAGAGAACATTTGACCTTTGGTTCTTTGGAACTGGATTATTTCACTTAACATGATAGTCTCCAGTTTTATCCATTTACCAGCAGTTGCAGTAATTTAATTCTTCTTTATATCTGAATAATATTCCATTATGTGTATGTATCACATGTTCTTTATACATTCATCTGCTAAAAGGCACCTAAGTTGGATCCACAGTTTAGCTATTATGAATTGAGCTGCTAAGAGATTGATGTGGCTGGTTCATTATAGTATGCTGATTTAAAGTCCTTTGGGTATATGCTGAGGAATGGGATAAAGGGGTCAAATGGTGGCTCCATTCCAAATTTTTTGAGGAATCTCCATATCACTTTCCATAATGGTTACACCAGTTTACAGTCCCACCAGAAATGTATGAGAGAACATTTTCCCCCACATCCTCGCCAATATTTATTTTTACTTGTAGTCTTAATAATTGCCACTTTGACTGGAGTGAGATGAAATCTCAGTGTAGTTTTAATTTGCATTTCTCTAATTGCTAGAGATGTTGAACATTTTTTTCATATATTTTTTGACCATTCATATTAAATGACTTTTACTTAGGTTAGTTTTTTCTCTTAGCTCTTATGTTAATCTGGTTATCTCATATAAAAATTAATATTAATATTAATTTTGGAATGATCTTTGATGGATAAAGTAAAATCATGCCCCTATTAACTATCATAGATTAAAGCCACGTGATTGTGAGGTTTTCTTTCTTTCTTTCTTTTTTATATTCTCTGAAGAACTGTGGCATTTTAAGTAATACCTGATTTTATGCAATTCCACAGTAGAAAATGAAACAAAGTGTTTATCTCTAGGACCAGAAAGGTAACCTAAAGTCAACAGTGAAACAACCTGGTTATTGGACAAAAGTATTAGGGATTGTGTTGAAATGGAGAGCAAATTCTCTTCCAAAATGGCCAATCTGCTCATCTACAGGAGAATGCTATGTGGGGAAAGGTGTATGGCAAACTTTCAAAGAATGGCTGAAAGTCCAGAATTGTTGTATAGGTTTGTATGAAATCAGAATCAATTCAAATTTCATATGTAAATAGCTCTCCTTCTGTGTGCATACATTGAGCGTCCCCAATTAAATCTTTTGAAATGAAAGCAACTGCTGGGTTTCTTTTAAGCAAGTAATGTTGATATGTTTGCAGATGATTAATCACATTAAGATTTTGATTCATGGGTCAATTTAGGTTTACTTAACTTTCATTGAAGTACTACTGTGTAAAATTTTGTCTTCTAATTATGTGTGAACAAGAATGTGAATAGAACATTATTATTTTTTTCTATGCTCATACTCCCTGCTAGGACGCTGATAAATAATACTGAAGAAGGAAATTTTTTAAAAAAGAAAGATATTTTGAAGAAAAAAACATTAATATGAGTCATAGAATATATGACTTGACTTAGTTCTTCATCATTTTCTGTGTCACTGTGGAGAATGTATTTAAATGGTCTTATTCTCACTTTTCTTATGTATAAACTACAGTTTTGTTATAATTTGAAGTTAGTGAGAACTGAATACCTCTTACATGCCTGATAAATACTAGCCCAAACTCCAAACACACAAAGAAAAACCATCACCTTTGATTGAGTAGTGTTAACAAAATAAATACAAAGTACAAATTTTGTATAGGGATTATTAAGTGGCTATTAAATAACAGCTATGGATATTATTATGATATGTGTTTGTAGATTTTGTAACATTCATGACACATTTTGATGAAAATGAATCTTTTTCACATGATGACTTAAGTAGATACACTTGTCAATTTTCTTAGAAACAAGAATATAGAAGATATATAAATTTTTGAGAGAAAATGTTCACTATAATAAGTTCAGAGAATTATTTGTCTCCCAATTGGGTACTATTCTTGTAGGTAGCCTCCTGCATTATTAAAAGGTACTTGGCAGACTAAATAAGACACATTTTTAATAATGATATCTTATTTATGGAAAAGTATTTTACAAAGAAATATAATATGTCAAGGTCTCATTCATGTAGAAAAGATTCTTACTGAATTCAAAATGAAATGAGCAAGAATTTATAAAAATATTCATTATTTTATTTATTATAATGATAAACTCACTTTGAAATGAGATTTTCTGAAATATCTATTAAGTGCATTTATTTCAATAAGCTCTTAGTGAACTCACACTTTAGGTTTCCTGTCTAAAAAGAGAGAGAGAGAAAAAAAATCAAATTCACTGTATTCATTCTCTTAGAAAATTCCCCCTGCCAATTAGAGCCTAAACATGAAGTATATCATGAATCCTAACCATCAATAAAGTAGGACTATATTGGCCTAGGAAAGAAGGGAATATCAAAGCCAGGGAACATTTTGGAAAATGTCTTTCATAGTTTGGAGCTTAAATTTTGAACTATTAGCGAGAATGCTCTGCATGATCAAATCTGTCCACAGGTTGCAAAGGGTTTTATTTATTGCACCATTTTCAACATCAAATTTCAATTCTCAGGAGCATTTTTTTCACATTCTCTGATTTCCAGACACTCAGAGAAAAGTAAAAAATAGCTACAAAATAATATTGGTCTCTATATGGATGAATCAGTCATGCTTCATGTAATGCCTAATGCAGCTTCTGATTCACCAAACCCCAAGTAACGTCTCGAAGCTGGGGACTTGCTTATAAATTCTCAACGTGCATCTGTGTGCGTATGTGTGTGTGTGTGTGTGTGTGTGCACATGCGCATGTGTACACACATATGCATTATATGCAGTAAGCCTTACTGAAACTCATTATAAGCTGTCAGAGGTAGTAACATCATCATATAAAAATGATATATGCATTTTACTCTAAGATAGCAGGTTAGTGTTATTTTGGCAACAGACAAGAAAGGTACTTGAGGAAACAAATGTCCCTGGGGCTTGCGCCATCTGCGCATACATTCTAACTTGAGTCGCTGAGAATTCTTGACAGTCAAACACATTTGATCAGATTCAGAGGTAGTAAGGATTATTATTTCCCAAAGCAGATGATCCAAATAGGTTTAGTCCTTGGAGTCTTTTAATGTTTATTTTTATTTAATTTCTCATATTTTACATAAGAATTTTTTTAAATACAAGAGTAGTGCTGACATATTTTGAAAACCAGATCTAAACACAAAATTCACAAAGGACCTTTGTTTTCTTCTTTCTAAATTTTTAATCAACATTTGAATATAAACTTTGAATCCCATCAATGTACTATTTTTACTCCTTTTTATAAGAAGAGATAGTAGATTATGAGGATATTAAATCATTTAGTAAAGTTTGCTTTAAATGCATACTTAAAAATTTAAAAATTTTATCATGGACATATTATATTTTATCAAACCCGTGTTAACTAGCTTCTATTACCTTAAATAATACTTTATATAAATGTGTCTCTCTTACTTTAAACAAAATTATTTATACAAAATAAAGCTGTGATCTCTTAGAATATTCTTGATACAGAAGAGCTAATACCTAGAAAAATGAAAATAATTTAAAAGAACCAATAATGAACATTACTTTATTAATGTAGTTAATGAGATTATTGTGACCAGCTATTTATGAACTTCAAAACACAGAAACAAAATTGTCAGTTACTGAACTGTTAAGAAAAATGACAAAGTGATTTAAGATTTAGCATATCCAATAACATACTAGCATATTTGGATATGGCTAAAAGCAACTTGCAAATACAAATCACATAATGACGATGACCACAGACTTTTTATGGGGACATATTTGGCAAAATATGGAGTCATCCCTCTGTCTCTTTCTTTCAGAGTGATTGAATGTTTGAAAAATGAAATAACTGATACATGGCTTATTTCTTTTTTACTTTTAAGAATCCTCAAGTTAAATTATGGGTTGATGCTGCAGTCCGGCTGCAGCAAAATAACCGGGGGGTGACGAACAACTTGTGTACGTTGATACAGCAGGAGTGGAAGCCGTTTATTGTAGGACAGGAGCAGTATTTATACATTCCACACAGCTTATCTAATTAGCATAAACTAGATACATCAGTCAACCAATAAGGAATCTCCACACTTAATGGCTCGCTTTTGTTACTTCTCAAACCACTCCCTCTGGCATTTTGCCAGGCACCATCCAGACTTGTTTACGAACTCTAACATTCCCCTGGCAAAATGCCAGATGTTATTTTGACTTGTTTACAGACTCTAACATTTCCCCCTTTTGTTTAATTTAAATAACAACCATAGTGGTTTTTACAGAAACACCATAAATAACCTGCTACAAACAGAAAGGGAGGATACAAAATGCCACAATACCAAGCCAATTGATGGCTCCATGCAAGAAGCCCTTGGAAAAATTATACCAACAATGACACTGTTAGCAAAGATACCGAGTTACAATTTGTTGTAGATTACAGTTTGTTGTCTCAGTCCAGGTAAAGCACTGTCTCAATAGATTAACTCACAGTCCAGGTAAATCACAGTCCAGGTAAGTTCTGCAGGCAGCTAGCTTGATTTCACAGTCCAGGTAAGTTTTGCAGGCAGCTAGCCTAAGTTGTAGCAGCAGAAACAGCAACAGCTCCGAAGTTTCGTCCGTTTCTCAGCCGAAGTCTCGTCCGGTTTTCAGCAACACTGGAAATTCTTCCACCTTGGTCTTTACCGGCACTGGGACGAAGGCAGGAACTCCGGATGGCTAAAGAAAATCCTGTAGCATTCAACTAAGAAAACAACCTTCTGAACAATTTAGTACATTATCTCAAGGTTTTTTTGCATTTGAAATAAGCATTAATAGTGCTCATTACTCATCAGCTTCCAGGTGTGGGAGAACCATTGTAGCTTAGTTATTGGCATTGAAAATGACCAAACATCAGGGACGCCAGTAGCGTCTTTTGTCGGCTGTAGCGTCCTGGGCAGCCCCAGATGGCCCTGGGGAGTGTCCCGGACTCAAACTGCTACTGGGCACAGGGAGCAAGAGCCTGCGAGACTGTGCCTCCAGGTCAGGTCTAGATTTGGGCTCCCGGCAGTGGAAGAGCCAGCTCCCCGGCCAGGAGGCGGGGAAGGGCCATTCGCCGCCGCCTCTTGGAAAATCCTTGCTGCGTTGTGACTGGCTTGCACACTCGGCAGCCGCCTCTCCATTTCACGCACCCTCCGGTAACGAAAAGTATTTAGTAATAGCCTTTTGCTGCAACTTTTTTCCTGATAATCCTTCTTCTTCTGAACTTTCTTTTTCTTTCTGACTAGAGTTCCTGGGCTCTTATCAACACATGCCCTAACTATTCTTGGTTCCACTGGGGTGCCTTCTTCCCTTAGTAATTTACTTCTCACCCCTTCCATATTTTCATCACAAAGACAATACAATACACTGAGACAAAACAAGACACAAACATACTGTATCAATCTTCTCCATTTTCTCGAAATTGTCATTTTTCCTCTCGCCCTATCTGCCTAGGGACGAGCAGATTTGCTCCCGTCCTATCTATGGATGGGCAGCATTTTTCGTCACTTACCCCCAAGTGTCCCGGGGCTCCCCGTACGGGCCACCATCTGCTGCAGTCCGGCTGCAGCAAAATAACCGGGGGGTGACGAACAACTTGTGTACGTTGATACAGCAGGAGTGGAAGCCGTTTATTGTAGGACAGGAGCAGTATTTATACATTCCACACAGCTTATCTAATTAGCATAAACTAGATACATCAGTCAACCAATAAGGAATCTCCACACTTAATGGCTCGCTTTTGTTACTTCTCAAACCACTCCCTCTGGCATTTTGCCAGGCACCATCCAGACTTGTTTACGAACTCTAACATTCCCCTGGCAAAATGCCAGATGTTATTTTGACTTGTTTACAGACTCTAACAGGTTGAAAAGTAACATAAATTCTTTTAAAAAAGTAATTATTTTGTAGGTATTAAAGAGATAGTTATTTACACCAATGCTTGAAAAAAAACAAAAGTAACTAAAAAATAAATTTTTATGAACAATAAGACATCGTTTTCATATACATGAATAATCATCATAGCTTGCATACTTTACAGGAAACCTTCAATATACCAACGTGACTTAAGCAAGGATAACAGTTTAAAGATAAAATGGATATTTGTGACACTACATCAACAAGGACAACAGGTCAGATACAAAATGATAAACATTGGCTCTAGTTAATGAGGAAGGTAGATAAAAATAGGTGTGCTATTGATGGGACTTGTAGAACTGATGGATTAAGGAAAGATCAAAGCAAAGGGAATAATTTAAAGCAAAGGGAATAATTTTCAGACATGGTCTGTATATGAAAGAGGTCTAAAAAATAGATTTAATAGTACTGGCTTTTCACTTGCACCAGACATTGTGTCAATGTTGCTTTCTAAATTCATGAATTTTCTGTCTTTTCTGATGAGTTTATTAATATAGATGAGAACCTTTATTCTAAAGATACTATATTGGGTTACTTCAGTAGAACTACAAGCAAAATCAATTTGAATCTTAATATTTACGAATATTTATATTGCATGAAATTCCACTAAAATATACCAAAAAAGCCCCACATGAACCTGGGGAAAATTATTCCAAATTCATAGATTATTTGGTAAAAGTAGTCTCAGAGCTTTACTAATCTCAATAACTTGGGTTGAAAGATATGTGAAGGTAAGTTACTTCTATCCCTAATTTTCAAGAATTTTTAACATGAAATTGGATTTTGTTGAATGTGTATTGAGATGATCATGTGATTTTTTGGTCCCTAATTGTGTGAATATGGTGAATGGCAATCATTGATTTGCATCCTTGAGATGAAACCCACTTGATCATAGTGTAATATTTTAATATGTTTTTTAATGACATTTGCTAATATTTTATTAAGAAATCTTGTATTTATATTCATCAGGAGGACAGTGGTCAGAAGTTTTCTTTCCTAGATGTTTCTTTGTCAGGCTTTAGTATTAGTGTGATGCTGGATTTGTAGAATGAATTTGGCCTTGTTCCCTTGATTTCTATTTCATGAAATAATTATGGATGTATTGGAGTCAGTTCTTAATGGTCTGGTAGAACTTGACTAAGAATTCTTCTTATCCTGGGCTTTTTTCATATGGGAAAAAAATTAATCGCTGCTTCATTCTCATTTTAATATTGGTCTGTTTAGGTTTTCTATATTATCATGGATCAATTTGAGTAGGTCATATATGTCTAGAAGTTTGTCAATATCTTCAAGATTGTCCAGTTCATTGGAATACGAATTTTCTAGGACGTTTCTAATGATCCTCTGAATTTCAAAAGTGGGTGGTGATATCTCCTTTTTCATATCTAATTTTGTTGCTCTGGGTCTTCTGTATTTTTTTGATTCATTGCACTAAAGGTTTATTAAGCTTGTTTATCTTTGTAAAGAACCAATTCTGTTGCATCAATCCTTTGTATTTTCTTATTTTTAATTTCATTATTTTCAGCTTTGATTTTAATTTATATTGCACAAAATTCCACTAAACTATAATAGTACTGTCTTTTTATTTGCATTGGACATTGACAATGTTGTTTTCTAAATTGATGAATTTTCTTTATTCTCTGATGAATTTATTATTATAGATGAGAACCTATATTCTAAAGCTACCATATTGTCTTCTACTGATTATGAAATTAGTTTTTTTTTCTTTTTAGGGCCATGAAGTATAGCATTAGATTACTTACTTCTTGTTGTTGTTGTTTATAGATCTTTCTTTATTTATATGTTATTCTGAGAATCAAAGCCAGTGCCTCACACATGCCAGGCAAGTGCACTACCACTGAGCCCCAGCCCCAGCCCTCTGTAAATATTTTTCATGTAGGAATTTAATGCTATAAGTTTTCTTCTTAGAACGGCCTACAGAGTGTCTCCAAGATCCATATGTTGTTCCTCTATTATTATTTGCTTCTAAGAAATTTTGGCTTTCTCCAATGATTTCTTTGATGATTATTCTTCATTTATAAATGCATGATTTAAATTGTATCTGTTAAAATTGTTTCTGTTTTTTTTTTTTTATCTTGCTGTTGATTTCTAATTTCCTACCATTGTGATCTGGTGGGATACAATAAATTATCTGTATTTCTTCCACTAAGATTTATTTTATGTCATAAAATATGGTCCATTTTAAAGAAAGTTCCATGTGAACTCAGTATTCAATGGATAAAATCTTCTGTAGATGTCCATTAAGTCAATTTGATTAATAACATTCTTTAGTTCTGAAGAGACTTTACTTAGTTTATGCCTGAATAACCTATCTATTGAGGCAGGAGGTGTGTTGAAATCACATAGTATTATTTTATTGTGATCTATTTGATTCTTTATATTGAGTATTGTTTGCTCTATGTATGTAGGTGCACCATTGTTTGGAGCATAAATATTTACAATTATTATGTCTTGTTTGATGATACCAATACCCATAACCATTTTGAAGTGAAGGTTTTTGTCTCTTCTGACTAATTTTGGCTTGAAGTCTACTTTGTAGCTACATCAGCTTTTTTTCAGTCTCCATTTATATATCTTTTTCTGTCCTTTTACCTTCCACCTGTGAATGTCTTTGCCTGTAAGATGATCCTGTTATAAACAACATATGGTTAGGCCTTGTTTTCTAATATATTCTGCCAATCTATTGTATCTTTTGAATGAAGAGATTGAACCATTTACTGTAGGGAAATGTACAGAGAAGCATTTCCCTGGTTAGAAAACTCCTGGGGGGAGGGTAACAGGCACCCTGTTTCCCACCCTGAGAATGCCCTGTAATCTCTTTTAGTATCTAATAATATAGTTAATATATGTGCAATGTCTAGCTAGTATGCCCTGAGATGCCTCTGTGTTAGAGCCTCATCAAGCCCAGATCTTGATTGCAGTCACATAGCTCTTGAGAATAGAAGAACTTGTTTGCTAGATAACTACAGTATTTCAAAGCTCCTGACATTACATATTGTAACTGTGAAATGTAACTGCAGAATAAGCAACCTTATTGATACTCTAAACAATAATGTGGTTATGGTACTAATGACATAATGTAAACTATTGTTATAAATAAAGTGAATGCTTGGACAAAGAACCATTCTGCCACCTTCATTGCCTTTGCACCTTTGTTTCTCTTTATTATTATTCCTTATAATTTACAATCAGTATTACTATAGAGATATAATTTTTAATTCCTGTCATTTTTAATTTATTTCTATTACTTAGTTCAGTCATGATTTTCTTTTGACTATTCTTCTAACAAGATTCCTTTATACACTAGCATTTATTTTTCCTTTTTTCTTCATGAAATATTTCACCACAAAACATAGCAAAGCAAGATGAAGATTTCTCTTCTATATTAAAGAAAAAGACTCAATATAGCCAATTCAGAGAAGATGTGAAAGCTTCACCTTTACCCATGATCAAGGCTTTAAAAACAAATTTCTCCCTTTCTCATAGTCATAGAAAGAAGACATGTAGGGGAGAAACACACCATTGATAAATTTCCAGCCAAAATTAGTACCTTTTTAAGGTCTTCCTGATTATTCTCCCAACAAACTACCAGTGAATCTTATTGACCACTGCAATGTGCAAAAGAAATATACTTAATGTGGACATATTATCTCTAGGGATTTCTATTAGTATGGCATTGTTAGAGTGGATATCAAATGTGGATTCCAGATACTGTATATCTGGTATGGTAAAATATCTTCTATACCACAAAGGAATTCAAACTGGATTAACTGCATATCACCCAACTGTCTACTGAATACCTCCACTTAGATATCCAATAGGTATTTTGCTCGAACTTGGACTAATTAAAAATTGAGTTAAACTCACATATCTGCTCTTAATGTGGATTCCCTATGTCATTTACCCAACGTATTGGCCATAAATCTAGGATTTCCTCTTTAGCCTTTTCTTTGTGTATGCTCTACATACAATCCAATAGTAAATCTTTTCTACTTTCAAAATAGCACCCAAATCTAACCATACTTATTACCATCATTTAGATTACCATTATTGCCTATCATAATCTATTACTATTAAAAAGGAAATTTGATTATGTCACTTTCTGCCTAAAATATTTCAACCATTCCATCAAAAATAAAATAAAAGTCATCTGTTGCCATGATTTATTTTTATAATCTATCCCTAAGAACTTTTCTGAAGTAATTTATTTCCTGTCAAACCAACCCCTTCTTGCCCCCAAACTTCATCTACTTTAGCCATAGTGTCCTTTTCAAATATGAAAATAATGCTTTGTCCTAAAATATTTGTACTTTCTTAGCCTCTAACAGAAATTTTCTTTTTCCAAATATACCTGGTTATCTTTATGGCTCATTGAAAGTCCTTCTCAGACCAGATTCTTTAAAATTGTATCCCCTCAACACCTACACACTCATGCATACAGATACTCACATGAACACATCACACCCTCTACTACTGTCCAATTTTAATTTTGTTTATATATTGCTATTCTATCTATGCAATAGATAAAATGATGTTCATTTTTTGAAGGAAGTTATATAATCAAAATTTGTTATATTATCTATGTTTTAAACATTATTTTTTACTCCTTTGTATAAATTTTGTAATATCAAAACTCTTTTATTACAGGCCATATGTATAATACCTACCTAAAAGAGTCCTAGGTACATATTAGGAATTTTGTTTCCTCTGTATGGGTATCATTTTCCTCATCTACCTATTACATGGTCCAACTTTGAAGGGAGCATTAATATTTCTGGACTTCTTCATTAATAAGTCTTCTCCCTCAGATTTTAAACAAACTCAAATCTCTCTGTTCTTAAAAACAAACAAAAAACAAGCAAACAAAACTTGTGCTTTCTTCATATTGACTTGAAACTACCACCCAATCTCATAACCTTTGACTAAAGAGTCTACTGCTAAGTTGTAACATTCTTACATGCCTTTCATTATTCACTTTGTCATACTTCTTGTTAATTACATGTTACAGGCAAAAACTCCACTGAAACCTTGTCAGTTTGTCATCCAGGTCTCTCTTGTTATTGTAAATACTTTCTGTTTACCTTGAGCTAACATAATTTATTGTTGACTCTCAATGAACTTGAAATTGTCTCCCCTCTTCCTTCATCAAAACTGTGTTCATCTGATTTTTGTCTTCCTTTCCTGGCTGTTTTTCACCTAAATTTTCTATGTGTTGTACTATTTCTCTCTCATGGTATTAGGACTATTTTGATGTTTCCAGATACTTTTTGGCACATCCTCTTACATGTGAATTATATTTATTTCTGGGACTTTAAATATTATTATATTTGATGAATCAAAAATTTATATTTATATCTACTCTTATTTCTTTATGTTAGCCTACACCTAAATCACTATCTTTTTATCTTTATCCTGATCTTTTATGCCATTGATTACCTTTTCCTGAGTTCCAAAACCATATATTCAAAGAATTTAATAAAATATAAAAAAATTTCAGTGAAAAAATAAAATTCTATGATATTATATTTTAAAATTATCAAAAAGAATAATTTTCAATCTTCTGCATCACAAAAATTATAATTTTTAAACTCTATCTTATCTTACTGGATTCTTAATTTATGTAAAACTAAAAGTAAGGATGCTTATTTTATTATACATTTTGGTACATTACTTAGCCCATGTTGGTTGCTCAGAAAATGCTAAATTGCTACAAATGCAAAGATAAACTGCACATTTATGCTTTAATCTATTTTCCAAATGACATGCAAAATCACTTATACTAAATATTGCTCAAATTGATGATGCAGTCTCAATATTGAATTTTGTAGGATTTCTACTTATCACAGCAAATTCAAAATTTAATCTGGTTAAGAACAACTCTTTGAAAGCATGCAGTTCATCAATATCCTACAGGATAAATATTTGACAAGACTTAATCACCTGAATATTTCCAGTAAAAGCTATTTATGACTATGATTTTGGAAGTAGAATCAAAATTTAACTAAGCAACCTGGGTATACAGTACACAGAAACACTCTGGCATTTATTTCACATGATTTGGTTTGGATCACATCATCCGACCTTGGGGAGACATTGAACTATTAATATCTGAGGAATGGGAGGAGTGTATACTTTGTAAAATAAACAACACATAGAGCAAATTAAAAAGTTATGATGACTAAATTCATTCATTGCCACCAATGTAGAAAATTTTAGCCTAGATCTCAAAGATATTGTATATGGATAATATAGAACCTATTGAACATCAAAAAAGTTTGAGATTCATATATTTTCATGATAATGTGCCACAAAAGTGATAGGCTGTGACAGTGTGCAGAATTTTGTCAAAAACAGGCCTTGTCCTTTTCATTTTGGGATAATTTCATATGAAAGCCATGTAAAAAAGGGAGTTCATAACCCACTTGAATCAAAGTGTGAAATATGATATATCAAGAAATTTGTAATGTTTTGAACAACCAACAATAAAAAAAAAAGGCAGTCCCAATTACCAGAAGATCATACAGCACCTGAAGCACTGTCTTGTTCCAAGGGACCCCTAGCTACAATAACTGTCTAAACATATTACGTTGTCAAGGATTTTCCAACATAGCAGTACCTTCAACTAAATGTAGTTTTCCAGGTGAACATGAACCAGGTATGGTTAAAAAAAAAAGTAGATGAGCTAATCAGTTAATTCAGATCATCCTGACAAATAGGATCTCATGGTAGTTTAAAAACTAAATTTTAGAGCAATATTTTTTAATGCAGAGTTAACTATAAAGAAACTAGCATCCGTATTGGGATGCTGATGAAATTTTTAAAAATGACAAACTAAAACAGGAATCTGTTAAGAAAAATAAAAAAAAGATTAAAAAGTCAGGCACAGTGGCACACACCTGCAATCCAGGGGACTTGGCAGGTTGAGTCAAGAAAATCACAAGTTTGAGGCCAGCCTCAGGGTATGTAGTTCAGGCAGAATATTGAAAGAACCCTTTGCCTTTTATTTATTCATATGTTTAAGCTTTGTATAATGTCAGAATAGCAGAAGATAAACTAAAGAATAAACTGTTTAGTTTGTAAGCAGAAACTATAGAAAATATAGAAGGGCCCATGTGAGCTTTATTTTTAGTGGAAAATAAAACTGTATCTTGCCTTTAGAATTTTCCAACAAAACACATTCAAGGTAAGAATTGAGTTCAGGGCAATGAACATTAACAGTAATGCAGTATGTCAGTTTATTAAGAACTCAGAATTGTAAAAAGGGATTTTATTTTTGTATTCATGGTTTTTTGATGAAGAAAAATCATATACAAGGATAATCATGCATAGCTGGATATGATAGAGATAATAAATATTGGCATTGATGTTACAATTATGATGATATTTGGGGGTATCCTGGGTGTAGCTTAGTAAGCCCTGGCCACAGGAGCAATAAGAATAATAGACAAAGAGTAGAAGGCAGCAGAATCCAGTAGTATGTTAAATGACCCCAAATTCTTCCCATCCCACTAGATACACCACTTGCAACACATTCTGCATTTTGAGATCTATTTCTCCAGGCTCCTGGAGTCTTAGTTGATCTTGTGACTAAGTTTGATCAATACCATGGAGTACATGTGGCCATGTATACCAGTATTAACTTAAAGATGGATAAGAGTTTACCATGAAGACAAGAAGCAGGGTGCTCCAGGGAGAATAAATACCTATAAAAGCCAGAAGCATTAAACACTGTATTAATTTTTTCAGAATTTTTTCTGACTGGCTGAATAGTTTGGCTTGAAGAATGGAGAAACAAGACTGAAAATGAAAAGGTAGATAGATTTCAAGGACATAATACAATGTCTTTAGACTTTATCTGATATATTTTAGGGTGATGCTGAAGGTTTTCACTACATTGTCAGGATTGTTAAAAGGTAAAAATGGTATGCCTGTTAGACATCAGAAGTACTTTTGAAAACCTTGTGGGACACACTGCAAATAGCCATAGAAATTATTGAAAAGGCAGTAGGGGTAAGCAGGAAGGGGACTATGTAGTTTCTAGAAGTGGTTAGGAAGTATCAGTAACAGAACCTAATAATTTATTGGATATGTGTGAGACAAATAGTTTCTACTTTATTCCTCCAGATTTCTTGAGTTCAGTGTGGAAGAAAGTCAAAGAAGTCCTTTAAAGTGTCTGGCTAAGGAAATCAGAAACTGTCTGAGTGTCTGAGAAAACAGTTTTGCCAGATAGTTTGAAATTATTTGCTTTCTTGACCTTGGGATAATCCTTATCTATTGATACTTTGCTGCTAAGGCTTTATATAATCACATAAAAATCCAGACAGGAAGGGCTACTTTCCAATCTTGAGGGAAAGTTGTGTTGCTTCCCTGTTGTTGACTAAATATTTAAAATTTCCCACTGTGACACATACCCTTGCGAAAAGGGTCATTGCACTGGAGTTCTCTAGCCACGTATATGGCCTTACACTTGCCCTACAACTTGCAAAAGAATCATACCCAATATTGATTCTCCTGAGAGCAAGCTTGACCCAGCTAGTCATGAGGAATGATGAACATGCATCCTTCAGAAGCAAGAAAGGTTATAAAGAGCAAAATAATGGTATTTCTTCTCTCTCTCATTATTTCTGATGTGAAATCCAATAAAACTAAAATTCTAAATTTAAACTTGTCTTTCAAGGTATTTATGAAGCCATGTTTATCAAGATTGGAGGAATGTTATATGTGGAAAAGATTTTTCTTGTTTTAAACTTCCTTTGTAGCAAGTTTAGAATTTAAATATTAGACAAGTACTACTTGAGCATCTTTTGTAAAATTTTCCTTTAATAATGTTTGATATTTGAATACATTTCATTGAAACTAAAACTAATGCATAGAAAAAAGAGACTCATCATTTAAGGTAGAGATACAAACACTACAACTGATGGGAACAAATCCAGACTACCATTTGTTTTTTAAAATAAAGTTTTATTGAAACTCAGCTAAACTGATTCATTTACATATGGCATGTCACTTCTTCCATGCCACATTGTGAGAGTGGAATGGTTCCAACAGTGGTTGTATGTTAAAAAAAAAAAAAAAAAAAAAAAAATCCCAAACTATTTAATTTCTGGTCCTTTACAGTCAATGTTTGCAGGAATTTCATTTAAAATACACAGAAGATAATGAAAAAAATAAATTCCATGAGAACATTAGAAAGAGTGGCCGCAAAACTATCTTGGAGTAATCAGACTAGGCAGGACCTTTTGTCACTCAAATAAAAAGAGACAAAAGGGTGGGTTAATGTAGGTATATGGATTTAGTTTAAAAAAATACTCCTTGATGCTATATAGTAAACCCTGAATCACACATAGTCATCACCTTGGTTCAGGGGTGAGACGGTAATGAGAAAACTACAGCAAATCGTTATGCCTCTTATGGTCCTATGTTTACTTTCATACCACTCATCTCATTCTCTCCAAAGATTCCTAACATTTTAAAGTCTGACTCTGTGATTATTCACCAAAATTTTCCAGGTTCCTAAGTATCAGGATTATTAGTAGCTATTCTAGGAATTAAGTTCTCTTCTAGACAAAATGTATATACATATTTAAATATATTATGAAAAGTTTAAATATATGAATGCAAATTTAAGATTTATTTATGTTAATCTTTTATAATTTTAAAGTAAAGCCATTTGACAAGTCCTTTACAGAAGTTGATGATCAATATTATAGTCATGTGTCTGTTTTTCTATGTATGATAGTTAAGACAGAAATTCCATAAGGCAGAGATCTTGATCACATATAACTTTATTTCTAATATTTATCAAAATATTTGTTGGGTACTGGATACTCAATAAATGTTTGTCATTTAGTGAATAGTATAGTTAAATAAATGACAGTACTTCAAAAATATATTAGCTTTAGCTGTAATGCCCAGCAGCTCAGGAGGCTGAGGCAGGAGGATCATAAGTTCAAAGGCAGGCTCAGCAACTTAGTGATATGTTAAGCAACTTAGAGAAATCCTGTCTCAAAATAAAATATAAAAAGAGCTGGGGATGTGACTCAGTGGTTAAGTTCTCCTGGGTTCAATCCCTGGTACAAAAAAAGAAAAAAAAAAGATACATTAGTTTTTAAATCCACATGTATATCCTACCATCTGTTGTGAAAGTTTTGGTATCTGGTCTATTTGTCAAGACTTTAGATTTACAACCATCACTTATTCTTGCATGAGTATTTCATTGACAGATGACAATAGAAGGCAGCTGCAATCTAGAACCTTCCAATGGATGAAACTTGCAAAATAGCAGTAGGGAGTTTGATCAACATATTGTTTGCCTTAGAGCACAGATTATATCTTAGAAAAAAATCACTTAGCATATCAGAATAGACTCTTTAAAAACACACATTTTCAAAATGCCAAAGTACCATTTAAATTGGGTAATGAAGAACTGATGTTCAACACATTGATTTTCATAAGAGTCAGATCTGATAAATTTAAGGAAAGGATGTAATTTATTTGACACAAAGTAACCTAGATTAATATTATCAACATAATATTTGATTTCCTTTCTTGTTTTGTTTTTAGCAGTGTTGGGGTTAAACCCATCATCTTGTTCATGGTAGGCAAGAGATACAAGTGAAGTATATCCTCAACTGAAATATTTACTTGAGTGTGTAATAATTTTCAGATATTTACCAAAGGATATTTCTATCACTATATTTTTAAGAATATAGAAGTATTCTGCAAAATCTATTTGAAGTGGTCTAAATATCAAAATGATTCAAAACTTGGTTTATTTGGGAACAGTGTCTTAATTTTAATATTGAATTAAAATTTGATGAATTGATTTTTCAAAATCGCACACAAAACATTGTACATTGACTTAAAATATTTAATTCTGCAAAATAGTTCTGGAAAGATTATCAAAATATTAATTCTAGCTAAATTTAGCTACTTTGGGACCATAAAGGATATTTGTAGATACTTCTTAAATTTTAATTTTAGACTTTATTTTATTTTGCAACAACTGAATCTCAATCAATAATTCTCTCAGAACCCAAAGTCTGAACTCACTACTTTTAAAATTATTTTTCCTCTACCTAGGAAAACAAAAACCAATGTTTCATATAGAATATTATTCAGGGTGATAATATTAATTATAATCATAAAAATGTAATATTTTAATATCAAATTACAAATATTTTTCCAAATTACAATTTATAAGATCTGCATAAGAACTTCTATGGAGAGTATTACTCAATTTTATAAATATAATAAACTTCAGGGAAACCATCTGACTTAATCTACTCTCGTGGCAGTATGAATAGGAACGTGAGAACTTAAGTTTAAATTATTTAGTGCCAAACCAGTGTGATTATTTTTTTCCTTTTTCATAATACAAATATTAACAATTTGATTGCAATAATAATAGAACTCCAAAATGACTATATTTTAATGAAGAGGCAACTGAAGTCAGCAGTAGGAATGCAAACAGAATGTATTGAGGAAAGCCAATATCCAGTTGAAGATGTCAGCTAAAACTTAATTTTGAAAAAAATTAATCACATATTGATTTTCTTCTTCCACAATAAATAAGTCTTCAATCAGGTAATTCTAATTATAATTATAATGTGCAATCTGTTTGCCTAGTAATTATAATCAAAGATACCTTTTATATTTAAAAATTTTTTAAAAAGTAAAACCTTTTATGGCCTGGTTAAAGTAGGGTTGAAGCATAACTCGGGTACCTCTTAAATACCAAACCAGACCTTAATGTGTCCACCAATATTTTGATACAGTCATCCTGAAAATTAGTTGTAAATGATCCACTGTTCTCCCACAGATCCACCTGAAATGCCTAACCTCATCTCACAGTCTGAGTGTCTAGTCTCAACTCTGTGACTTTCTTGTTATTATTCAGTCATGAGCAACCATGGGGCAAAACTTTGACCTTTTTGATAAGAAGTCATTGAATCAATTCTTCCCTCTTCCTTTTCTTGGAGGGACTTCCATAGAAGAGCATTTAAACATTCAGAAGATGACTTCCTAAGGTGGAGAAATCAATTGCTCTCCATAACAGGCAACACATTAAGTGCCTCTATCTTTCCCTGATTCTCTCTGATTTTGTCTCCCACCTGCTCTAATGGATGGGAGCACATAAGCTTTTGCTTTAGATGCTTTTCAGGGGAACTTAGGCTAAGAAAAATCTGAGTTTTTCATGTCCAAACTACAGAGGCAAACAATTCTTACTCCAACTTTTATTAAAATTACTATACTAAAAATTAATATACATATATTATAATCCCCACATGTATTTCATTTATATTAGTCTCTTCCTTCAACTAGAAGACAAATTCTGTGAAGCCACAGACTTCTGTTTTATTCACTGCTCTATTTTCAGAGGTGTTAACCAGGTTTTCTCATTCTCCTGTGTTGACTATGAATTTGACAAGATTTATGAAGACATGGCACATATTCCCTTGCTATGAACTTTGTGGCTAAATGTATGATTTAATCAAGAGAAACCCCAGTGCAAATGTTAGGTATCACAGAGATCTATGTCACAGAGTGCAAAATGATTGGAATATATCTTCCTTTCTGGTCACCCTCAAGCCAATTACTAAATGTTATTTTAAACATTTCATTATTTTCAATCCCTGGAAAGAAATAGTTCTTATCTCTTTTCTTTTCAGTTTTCAATTTAAAAATACAAACTGTTAAAAACGTACAAATAGATTTCTTTTGTGTTGTCAAGTTACAGACTCATACACTGTTAGTAATAATAGGACATGTGGAAAATAAATTAGTTTAACTATGAATACTCCCCTGAGTGCTTCTAAAATGTTAATTTTATGTTTATAGGTCAATGTATTAAATAATGTGTTTTGGTCATATTTGTAAGTTCAGAATAATTTGGAAATAAAAATATCATTCAAATTTCATAACAAAATATTTGAAAGGTACTTAATTCAGAACAAACTGCTTTGGGATTATTCCAATATTAATTCTAATGAGGTATGATATCTGAGGAACATGTTGCAGACAAAACACACTAAGTAGAATGCTTCAAATAATTTGTCCTTATCCATCTGGTTTTTTAGGCATCTGTTATGGTTGGGATCTGTCATGTCCTCCAAAGACTCAAGCATTGAAGACTTAGTCCCCAGTGCAGCAAGGTTCAGATATGGGGCTTTAAAAAGTGATAGGATTGTGGGAATGCTAAGCTCATCAGGAAACTATACTTGTACCTGATCCCTTCCCCTCTCTCTGTTTCCCAAGTGCTGTGAAATTAGTATTTCCATTCTACCATGCCCTCTCTGCCATAGAGCTCTCCCTCACCACAGGCCCATAGCAATGAATCCAGCTAACCATGTACTGAAAACATGAGTCAAAAAACAATCTTTCTTCCTTATGCTGTTTTCCTCAGATATTTGTGTCAGCAATAAAAAGCTAACAGAATCCAGTTAGAATTTTACTTTATGCTTTTTGATAATTAAATGTCTAAATATATTAAATTACCGTCAATAAAAATATATTGACCAATATAGTATTTTCTGAAATTATTAATGGATTCCCTACTATGTATCAAACAGTGGTTGTCTCTCCTTAGGAAATCCAATAGAGAAAAACACAGAACTATAGTAAACTGTAGTAAATACACACACAAAGTATTTGGGGAATAAAAGGGGAAATAGATAGGAAAAAAAAACACACTTCTATAGAACCATAGAGCATTCGAGAAGTGGTTTTTTTTTTTTTTTTTTTTCCCTATCATCTCATTGGATGTATCTGACCATCTCATTTAGAGTTAAAGCCAACATTCTTTAATGTCCTACAGGTCACTATATAATATGGATGCTCTTTATTCTTGAATTTTATTTCCTGTGACTTTTGTTGTTCATTATGATCTATTAACACTGACTTCTGGTTGTTTGGTAAAAGTACTAGGACTCCTTCTACCTCAAGAATTTTGCACAGTTCTCTCTCCTAAGAAAAACATGGTAGAATACCCAGGCCTCCCTTTCCTGTCCTTTCCCCAGAACTTACTGAAATGTTAGCTTTTCAGGAGGCCCATCCTAATCCACCCAATTCAAAATTAAAATAACTCTTACACACCTTCAGCTAGTCTCCATTCCCTTTCCTTTCTTTGTAACTTCAGTGTGTTTACCCTCTAACATATCATGTGCTCCACTTACTTATTCTTTCTATCTCTCATAGAATCTAAAATCCGTGAAGTCAGAATTTTTTTTTTTTTGGTCTCTTTTTGTTCCAGTGTATTGAAAAGCTTCTGGCACAAAAGAGACACTCAATGAATGTCCACCGAATAAATAAGGGTGTGAACATAAACAATGTAAGCAGTATTGTTGAATGAATTGTAAATAAAAACAGAAAGACTATTGAGCAGGATTTGGTGTAAAAGTTTTCTAACATCAGAGAAATAAGGTAAGCAGAACTTTGATGAAAAACTGTCGTGTAGGAAATAAGAAGTCTCCATAGATAAAGGGACAGTATGCCTGATTAGGTCTTTGCTTATAACTTTTCAGCAGTGTAGAAGCTGGCTGTGTGAAGAAGAAGTTCAGAGGTAGGGAGTTCTGTTACAGCAAAACATCAGACATGATACCATAAAACAATGTGAGAGCAGAAGGGAAGATTTAAACTTTTTCACAGAATAACTTAACAATTGAAATTGACTATGAGAAGCCATACCTACTGATAACTTTACCTGGACAGAACTTAAATTTGTTCTCCCAGCCCATGCTGCTGAGAATATAAGGATTAATGTACAGTCTATGACTCAGGAAGCAGAACTCTATGGAATGCAAGACTCCTTTGTATGAAAATAATCTTGAAGTAGGTAGAAATTAATATTACCAGTTACCAATCCTACATACTCCTGTTCAATGACCAAATGGAACAATTTAAGCAACAAAGTAGATTTCTTACCAGAGAGGCAAGTCTGTATTTACTGAATAACTACCAGTGAAGAATGGGCCTTTCCCTTATGAATACCAAGGAAACTGCTTAATCAGGCTAGAGGTACTATAGTATCCCAGCATATGATCTCATCCAGGAATACTTTGTCTCCTTCCAGGATGATAGAGAGCACAGGAAAATGCCCAGAAATACAAATCTGAGCCATAAACAATTAGTCCCTCTGAATTTTTTATTTATTCAGGCATTTCATGTTCTGAGATTTAGAACATCAACGATGACTTGCAAACTCTGCAAAATAAATTACCATATTTTCTTGCTTTATGTAGAATCTTACATAATATAGCTAATATGTTGAGTGCTATTTCTAGTGAATGTATGTTTTGTTAGTCTCTTTTGCATTGTTGTGACAAAATTCCTGAGTTAATCAACTTATCATGAGGAAAAGTTTATTTTGGCTCATCATTTAAAGGTTTAAGTCCATGGGAGCTTGAACTTGTGTCTTTAGACCAGTGGTGAGGCAGTACCTCATGCTGGGAATATATAGCAAAGGAGCATCTCATCTCATACCTGCCAGGAAACCAAGAAAAAGAGAAGGGACCAGGGACCTCACAACTCCTTCAAAGCCAGTCCCCCAGCCACCTAACTCCTCATGTTAGGCCTCATGTCCTAAATGTTCCAAAACCTCCTGACAGTGCCACAGGCTGCAAACAAGGCTTTAATGCATGAAGCTTTAGAGGACATTAAAGATTCCCCAACTATAGCAGATATCATTAAAATAGATATTTTCAGTCATGCCATAAGAGTAAGGACGGATAAAACTGAATATTCTCATGAACTAGAATAAAAACTGAAGAACTTATATTTTCCATATCATCAAAAGCCAAGAAGAGAACATGCTCTGAGTAATCCCCATTTCCTCTATCCATTTGGAGTTTTATAATCTGGGCAAATGACTATGCCGACAGTGAAAGTGCCTCAGGCTCCTGCAAATCATTAAGTGAGCATTCTTTCAAATGTATTCTGTCCTCTCTGCTATTTGAAAAAAAAAAAAAAAAAAAAAAAAAAAAACATTTCCCATCTCACACTGGGTATTTGTAATATCCAGTAAACATTAGTGTTTCTTACAAATGATGTGGAAGTAAAGCAAACCCAAACAAGTAAACTCTCTTTACACTTGCTTAAGGAAGGTTTTCCAAATTTACCTGATAATGGAACTCTCCCCACCCACCATGTAAAGAGTTGCTCTCCCAAGGAAATACTTGGGTAAAATATGCTCTGAATCAGAATTTGGCAATAAATTTGTGTTTACTTTAGCTTGCATTGATAGCATCGTTCATATTTGTGGTATGATGCATACAGATGAATATACATGTTTCTGAGATACCTCATTTCGAATTAGCAAAATATACTGAAAGAATAGAATAAATATTCTTTCAAGACATTGTTTTTATTTTCTTTCATATTCCTTCTTCACATTTTCATTTCTATGCCTTTTTTAAAAAATATATTACAGTGTTCATATGATACAAGCCATATAAAAATCAGTTTGTTATTTCACAGGTAAAGTTATGTACACCTGATCATCTTAAAAAAATATAAGAAAATTGACAGAAAATTGTAAGTGATCTGAAAATGAATGAATATATATTACTGAATAACAGTGCTGGGTAAGATAAATTACTGCTTTCTCAGTATTTACAACTTAATAAAAATAACAAATGATATAGTTTATATATATAAATATGCATACAATTATAAATACAATTATTGTTAGTTCTTACTATTCTCTAAAGTATTTACATAAATTATAAAATTTAATCATCATGAAAATTCTTGGAGATGTATATGTTTTATAAATGAAAAATCCAAAGCTAGAGATTATATTAACTTGTTGATGTTCAAGTACTAGGAGATAAAATAGATGTACATGAATAATTTTTTTTACCATAGTTAAGGTGGTCATCTGGAAAAATACCAGTTTACCCTGTTTTTTTCATAATTATTAATAATGTTTCCTTTTTATTGTTAGCGTGACCAGTTTAGACAAAAATTTAGCTCTACATAACTAACGTGCAGTGGAATAAAAGGTGAGTACCACTGCATATTGCAATAAATAAATGAGATTTTTTAAACATATTATACATACATGGAGTATAACTTATTTTAATTAGGATTCTATTCTTGTGGTTGGTTATACATGATGTGGAGTTTCACTGGTTGTGTATTCATATATGAACCCAGGAAAGTTATGTCTAATTCATTCCACTGTCTTTCCCAATTCCATCCCCCCTCCCTTCCCTTTCTTCCTCTTTGTCTAATACACTGAACTTCTATTCTTCCCCTCTCCCCCTTGTGATATAAGGGGGGGTAACTCAAAATGGGATAGGGAGGAAGAGCATGAGAAGAAGATTACCACTAAATAGGGAAGAGAGGTGGGAGGGAAAAGGAGGGAGAAGGGGAGTTGCATGGAAGATGGAAGGAGGCCCTCATCATTATACAGAATACATGTATGTGTCACATTAGATTGGATAGAGAGAAATGATGGGAGGGGAGGGGAGGGGAACGGGGGATAGAAAGGGCAACAGAATAGAATAGACATTATGATTGCTCTATGTATATAAGTGACTCTATGACCAGTGTGATTCTTCAATCTGTACAATCAGAAAAATGAGAAATGATACCCCAGTTGTTTCAAATGTATGAATTGCCAAGATCATTGTAATGTCATGTGTAGCTAATAAAAAAAAGAAATATTCACACCTTGCACAAAGATATACAAGGATGGTCAATAAAACATCATTTACAACTGGAAAAAAAAGTATAGCTAAGGTAGAAGATACTGACATATAAAGCATTTGATGCCCCCCGCCCAAGTAAATGAGATTTTTTGAGATCCCTTTCTAATCCTCTAGAATCTCAAGAAATAGGCTGTGTCCTCTTAAAATAAAATATCAACTCTATATCTACACTGGAAAAACTGATGATTTCCTGACTTAATAATGACATAATTTAAGAATAGTTTTTATCCTGAAATTCTTGTTGAGATGGTGTGTATGTCTGTCTATCTTCACATACCACTCCCCTCAAGGCAAATCTGAAACTTGTTCATTTCATTAATGGGAAGCTATTAAATGATTTTATATTTCTCTTCTGAGAAGACATTGTACAGTTATATAAAACAATTTTCATGATAAATAAGAACTTGATTTCAAATATTTTAGGTATCTTTAATTAAATTGAAAAATCAATGGATTCTACATCTTCTCAGAGCACAGGTAAAGAGGTTATTGCATGATGTACAGTTCAGAAATAACTCATCAATATTAGCCATACAGAAAAAAAAAAACTTTCTCAAGGTAAGTGTAAATTCTGCCTAAGTAGTAATAAATATATTTTTTTCATTTAATTATTTGTAGTGTCTAGGAAAGTGTTGAAGAGTAACACCTTTTTATAGGAAACCCCAGCCTATGTATCTACTTAAGTTTCTTAAGTACTGATGCATGGTTCAGTGAGTCACAATCAAGGCTCTGTTCTTTTACAACCAGATGCTGGGAAATTGATAAAATATTATAGAAGAATAGTTTGAGATAGAACAATTTTAATAAGTAAAAAGTCAAATTGGTAAGACATGTAAATGGTAGTAGATGTGCTTCATAACATTAATCTCCTCCAGTATCTTGCCTCCCATCTCTCAATCACACAGTGGGAAAGCAAATCAATGGTACAATCATTTCCTGATGTTGCACTCAACCCTGAGCCCATTCTGGCTGGAATTATGACCCTGTCACTTTCTTGAAAAAAGTTTCACTAAAACCACCAGTGACTCACTTCATTACATCTCTCAGAAATACATTAATTTCCACATAACTTTAAGACTTAGCAGCTCAACACAAATATTTACTTGAAATACCCTCTCTATGACTGGGCATGGTAGCATATCTGTAATCCCAGTAGCTTGGGAGGCAGAGGCAAGAGGATCTCAAGTTCAATGCCAGCTCAGCAATTTAAAAAGCCCCAAGCAATTTAATGAGACCCTGTCTCTAAATAAAATATTTAAAAAGTGTGGAGATATTGCTTAGTGGTTAAGCACCTCTGTGTTCAAATCCCTGGTATAATAATAAGTAAATAAATACCTTCTTCATTTCTGTGATATAGACTGTTCTTATTTCCTTTTTTGTGGTCTAGTTCATCTGTATTGTTTTCTTGTTATTCTTGGTTTATATTCTTTATCCAAGTTTATATTGCTAGCATACTCCTTGAGCCATTTCATGTATTCCAAAGCTTCAAATATCTATGAACGTATAACCTCCAACTTTTTACTGTCGATTGCTGTCAATTCAGTTCATATTTATTAAATATCTACTGTCAGGTAAACAGTGGTCAGACAGCATAGCTTTGCCTTCATATTTCAGTACAAGAAACATAATAATCAATTAAACTGAAAATTAAAATGTAACAATAATAGTGAAATTGTGAATGAAAATTATAGCATACTATAAAATGAGATAACAGAAGTCTATGCTATCATTGCAACTTTCTGTGAGTACAAAAATATTTCAAAAGGAAAAAAATAATGTACAAGTAAACATTTTAATGTTCTAATAAAGTGCATTGTCAAGCCGAGTATTATCACTATGGATAAAACATGTTACTTTCTTGGAAAATGTATAAAAGCAAATAATATGGCCAGATGTGATGGTGCAGGACTATAAACCCAGCCATTCAGAGAGTGACTCGGGAGTATGATCTCAAGTTTGAGGCCAGCCTCATCAATTTATTAACTTAGAGAGGCCCTAACTAACTTAATAAGAACTTGTCTCAAATTAAAAAATATATATAAAGAGTTGGGGATATAGCTCAGTGGTAAGGCATTGCTGGATTTAATCCCCAGTGGTCAATAAATAAATAAGTAAATAAATAGTATAAATAAATGTATTGGTATGAACTGTTTTAGGATGAAAGAATGGGCAATTGATTAATGTTTCAGAATAAATGATAGATATAGGGTTGGTTGAATTGATCAATAGAATATATTTTATGCTAAAATTATATTTAATAAAAATCCTCTTTTGGATTTAGATTTCAGAGAAGGAATCACAGAAGTAAATTTCAAGTGGAAATATTTATGTGGATTTCAACATATGCATAAATCAATTATTTTCCCTATTATAATCTGATCATCCTCTATTATTCTCTATTTTACTTAGTAAATGTCACTGATGACTTTGCAAAAGTGTTTTAAATGAAAAAATTCTTGTCATTTACTTTTTATCATCTCATATGTTATTAATGTATACATCATAATCTTAAATTTCTGAGTACATCTTGAAAATACCCATTCCTCTCTATATGAAATCTCCAATCACTAGACTAAGCCTCAGTATTTTCTTTTGATTTCTTAAAATAATGGAAAAATTTTCTACCTCTAGTTTTATTCCCTATCAAATCTATTCTTATAGAATAAAATTAATTTTACAAATGAAATCTTGATTATATTATTATTAAAGTAATTTATAGTTCTCAATAATTTTTAACATCCTTACCAGGTGGTGCATTAGTGCAATATGCCTGTAATTTCCCCAACTTGGGAGACTGAAGAAAGGGGACTGTAAGTTTCAGCCACCCTGGACAACTTAGCAATGCCCTAAGAAACTTAGTAAGACCCTCTCTCAAAGTAAAATACCAAAACTTCTGGAAACTTAGCTGAGTGGTAAAGCCAATTGATAAAGCTAAGTTCAATCTCCAGTACAAAATAAATAAATAAAAATCCTTTCCCTGGCCTCCAAAGCATAGTATATTGGGGTCTATATTTACCAATTTTGGTATGGCCATATCTCATGCAACTTTCTCTAGTGCACTTTATAATTTTATCCATTAAGCTCTTTAGTTGGATCCCTGAAATTACTTTACTCTTTCATATTGTATAGTGTTCATAAATTTGCTTTCTCTTCCAGCAAACTTGTTGGCAGGAAAATTATCCAGGTGTCCAGGGATCAACCCAGTTCTTCACACGTTCTAGATTGTAGTTTCATAAATTAAATATTAAACTAGCTGCTGGAAAAGCAAAATCATTAGTGAGATGGGATGGATAGCCTAGGTTCTGTTTCAATTACCTCCCCAGAAGCAAGATGTCCTTCAACTCTTTAGCCCAATGGATATGTGACTTGAAGGGTGTAAATCTTAGGGTGGGCAGCTTTTTAAGAGGACTGCATTTCCTTTTCCCTAGTAGGTTTCTTGAGTCTTTGGAGGTGACTTTCAGTGAATCTTATACTGTTGTTCCTTGTTCCCTAATGGTAATTACTAAGCCCATGTCATTTAACTTGGTGTGTGTGTGTGTGTGTGTGTTGGGGGAGGGAGTTTTCTGCTTCATCAGACTCAGACAACTTGACAACCATTGCTCAATGAACCTGCTTCACACACTTGGAATCATTCTTTTTGCTTTGTAATATTTCAATGTCTCAAGTTATATTGAGACTTACTAGAAGCTCACCCCAACATATCTTAGTCTTAATATCCACAAAAAATAAATCTATTATAGAGTTTCATAGCATTCCTCTGTTTCCTATTTCTATTATTAATTGCAATGATATTTAATGGATTTGTTATTAATTTATCTAATACTATTTTTTTACCAAAAATACTATGTTATGAGTCTAAAAATATAGGTCTGCTTTACCATTCTGCCCTCAAAGAACTACTTTACTATTATGCCCCTACCAGGAGCAAGAATCACATGACTTGAGAGGTAAAAATCCACCTGAAAATTTTATAAGGCAATTTAGAAAAGTAAGAAGTATATCCATTCCCTCCCAATAGCCCATTCCAGTATCCACTGATGATATCAGATCCAAAGCCCTCAGTATCCAATCACTTCCCAAAAGCCCCATATTTGAACAATACTGCTCTGAGGACCAAGCATTCAATACATGAGACTTTGAGAGACATTCCAGATCCAAATCATAATATTCGTTCTTATCCATCTGAAGAGGTTCATCTCTAGAAGGAAGCATGAAGGACAAAGTCAGGGGAATTGAGTTTTTAGAGCAATGAAAATTGAAAGGGCAGAATAGAAAGAAAGTTGATAACAGAATAGTGTGTATGTGTGTACACATGCATATGTGTACAAACTATAGCTCTTTTCCAAATTTCAGATCAAATATCCAATTATGCACCTAATATCACCACTTGGACATATAATACACATCTCAAACTACACATGACTTAAACTGAATTCCTTATCTTCCTTTCCAAGTCTTCCCTACATACACACACACAAAAAAAATAAAAATAATAATTTAAAAAATTGCCAATCTCACTCAGTAGGAACTGGAAATTTTACTCCATTATTTTCTCACAAATCATGACCAACCATTGAAATATCCCATGGAGCCTAATTGTGAACTGCATGCCACTCATCATTGATGTTTTACTATCTGTTCTCATGTGTTGTTATCTCCTTCCCTCCTTGATCTCTCAGCTTTTACCATTGATGCTTATGCATGCATTCTTTACACAGTATCCAAAGAGGACTTTTAAAAGTGACAACCACAACATTCTACTCTTTTTTTCGTAATTGTTGCAATGGATACTCGTTTTACTGAGACTACATGTCCAATTCCTTATTGGAAGAAAATTCCATTGATTTTTGCTTATATAATAAATATCTTGGAAGACAGGAATAGTGTCTTGTAGAACAAGGGGAAATGGATTTCTGGGATAAGATAACAATGGAAATGTCTCTTAGAAGTGCCAAAGTTGGCTAGCTTTTCTAGCTGCCCACTTAAGTGATTTGATGTTGTCATGGTTACTTTGTGTCAACTTCACTGATCCATGGATACATGATATGGGCTAAACATTATGTCTGGGAGTGTCTATAGTGGTGTTTCTAGATGAGATAAGCATTTGAATTAGTTGTCAGAGTAAATTTATATAGATGGGCACCATTCAATCTATTGAAAGTCTCAATCAAACAAGAAGGTGGAGGAAGGGAAAATATACTCTCTATTTAATTCATGATTAGGGACATTGATCTCTGGCCCTCACACGGGTACCATAGGTCTTCATTTCTCAGGCCTTAAAGACTCATTCTGAATTATACCACTGACTTTTCTAGGTTTCTATTTACAGGTGTCAAAATGTGAGCTTTCTCATCCTCCATAATTATACATGGGTAAAGTCATATGTTTACATGTGTAATGTTATATAATAATATATATGTAAGGTTTTTCTCTTGACAAATTTCTCCCTGCAGGGAGCGTATTCTCTCAGCATGGGAGTCACTTTTCTGCACAAGATTTACATAAGAGTAAATTTAGCACTGGGAAGAAGAAGGAAATACAGATTGAGCATGAGAAAAGGCAAGAAACCCAGGGCAATTATAAAGAAATATTTTATCCTCCATTTTATGATTACTTTATTGAATTAAAAGTGATAACTTCAAATGGCAAGTTAGTAATAGTCTTATTGTTTTACATTGTCAGAGAATTTTTTAATCAATGCAACACTTTTTAACTCAGTCTTTAATAGACTTCTGTTAAATAACCTAATTATCTCCTCATTCTTGATTTTTTTTTAACCCAGTGAGAGTCTTCTTAAATTAAGTTCTTTAAATGTTGAAACCTGAACTCCCAATTGTTCCTTTGAATTTGATGTGATCTTTGTGGCCAATGTGCCAATGAGCTAATGGGTACTTTGATGAAGATATTCTCAAAATGGATAATGATGATTAGATGACTGCATATTATTCAACATTAAAGGAACACCAAAAACTCTCATGCTCATGTGTTCTGCAAGAACTGATAAAAAGCAATGCAATTAGACCCCAAAATACTAATTAGGGTGAAAAAAAGAGAACTTACCTTGGTTTCTCAGAGAAAATAGTGGCAAAAGATAAATCTATTTTAGGAAAAAAATCCTCAGAATGGAATCATGGAAGAAAGAACAATAGAGTATTAGGGAGGGAAAACTGAAACAATTGTATATTCCTTGAGTTACTTGGGGAAATTTTATAAGACTAATTCTTAAAGAAAAACAGCACAATAAAATAAAAATAGCTTATAATATAAAATAAAATTTTTATAGACTTCTTCACTTTTTCAATCTGATAAAGTACAAGAATTAAACAATTGATGATGAAGCATATATGTAGTTTCTAAAACCCAAAGCACAATAAAAATGGACACTTTTTTTTTACTATGACTGTATGTATTATGAAAGATATAATTGGAAAACAGATTTTTAGTCTTTGAGATGTTAATCATAACCAATATGGTCCAAATATTTTTTGATGGAAGAGAACTTAAATGCATTTTTCCCCCTGGTATCCTAAAATTTCTGCTTATATAATATGTTGGCAAAACTACAAATACAAGTTTAATGTCAATTTGATGATAGTTTGTCAATTGCCAGTTTGAATGGCTGTCACTTAGTATATACTGTGTCCAATTTGCATGTGGAAAACCAAAAGATATGTACTACCATAATCTTTTAAGGAAACAGCTTTCTGACCAGCTCTGCAATGAAATAAAAAGTATCTGCCTGCCTGTTCTTTAAAGTTTTGTCTGAGTAGCAGAGAGATGACTTGCCCACAAGTAGCCTACACCTGTAACTGAATAAAACAGGAATAAAGGAGGAGCTTATAAACTTTTTCCTGTGAAGAAACAGGTAGGAAATGTTTTGACACACGTCTGCCACACTCCTCAACTCTGCTTTTGTAGCTCAAAAGCATCCAAAGATAATACATAATGGATGAGCATGTCTGTGCTCCAAGAACACTCTATTTACGGACATTGAAATTTGAATTTCATATAATGTTTATATGTTACAAAATATTATTTTTGCTTTGGCTTTTTTTCAACTATTTAAAGATGTAAAACACATTCTTACCTCACAAGCTATATAAAGTAGGTGGCAGGCTGATCATAGTTTGCTGACCGCTCAGATAAAACATTCACATATTTAGCCTATTGTGGGAAAATCTTATGGGCAATCCTTGCTTCGAACTCCTCAACAAATACCCTGAGAGTTTGCTGGTCCTGTGAGATACTTTGGCTTCTTCTTCTGCACATTCTGCTTCCTCCTTTGCCCTTGAAGGTATTGATCCTTAATTAAGATTTTGCTTTCAAATCTTAGTCTTAGAATCCTATTCTCTAGAAGCCAACATGAGACACACATACACTGATGTACTTAGGTATTTTGACCTCCAAAGACGATACTAAATCATGTTTTTCATGACCGTCATTGAATCATACACAAATTAAGAAAGGTAAAACCAATGTCTCTGGACCATAGGTAGAGTAATTATTTGTGTAGAAATTAAGGAAAAAGGACAAATGACATGTGAGAGAAAATGGGTCCACTGGTAAGCACCAAAACTTGAAGTTTATACATTGACATTTACTTGCCTCGTTATTGTCTATTCATATTAATTTAACATTTGTCTCACGGGACTTTCAAAGAGTTGATTTCATTTTCAAACCAATTACCCTTTGTAGCTTATCCTCACCAATGATCTGCTTCTTAGACTTTTGTTAGAATAAGCAACCCCATTTACTTCATTATAAAATTTATTTTCCATTTATAAAACTTTCTTCTCTTTCCATTATTTTCATTTATATAGTTAGGGACCCATGTGTTTCCCTGTATGTTTTCTCACTCTAACCTTTGCTAACATACTGAGACATTTAGGATCTCTCTGCATACTGTATGTCTAAGCTTATCTGCTATGAAACTTATTCCAAGTAAGTTCTTACTCTTTACGATTATTTACTTGCAAAATATCTGATATGTTGTAATTATTAATATTGACAGTAGTTTTGCACTTATTCTGTTTCTCATATTGTATTGAATATTGTATTCCATAGGAAAGAATCTTTAATATTTGAATGTCTGGTAATTTGGCACCTTCAAAGGGTATTCCGAGCACAAAAGCTACCTGGTAATCCTCAAACAGACCACATGTAGACTTGACAAAGAGTAATGTTTGAAGTATAACATCACTGAACTATAAATTAATTGGCCCTGAACTTTGGATAAAGCATTGATATTATTGGTATCCACAAATTAGATATTTGAAAGTATAGAGAAATGTGGTGCTCATTTTCAGGACTCTCAAATCATTTTGATCTTAATATGAAACATAATTTCATGACAGTTTTTTTTCATTCATTGATTCTAAAAACTGCATATCAGTAATTCTCAAATTGCTGTTTACTTGTATTATTGTCATGCATTGGTATAATAAAATTCTCATATGATCTTTATTTTGGTAACTATTGATTAAGCATGTCTTCAGTTTTTCTTTAAATCTCTGGTAGTTTATTTCTTTCCTCCTTGTATCTTACTTACTATATAAAATAAAAAAAAATAATCAAATTATGTGCTGAAATATGAATCTTTGAAATTGTGTTTTTCTCCCTTGTTTTTGATGGAAAGCACCTCCTTCAGGTAAATAATGTTATCTGGAGAAAGTTTGATTAACAAGTGCAGCAGAAAGTCATTTTTGTAGTCAATTACAGAAGTAGAAAATGAGAAACACCACCTCCCTCTCTCTTCAGCATCTATTGTTCCCATCTGGCCAGGCAGATTGTTCCTGCATGTGAAGATCACTGTGGAATCTTGGCATATCTTTAGCTGTAATAAAGTCTATGAATTTCTGCTTAGGTACTAGTGGAACTGCAAGCAGTATTTACAAATTCACACCCTTTGCATAATGGGAGACTGAGAAAAACTCTCTTTTGATATACTATGAAGGAAAGTTAAGGGTTAATAGTGCCTATTTTTTTTGGTTAAAATGTTATACCTATTTATTTCCAAAATCATTGAAAATATAACAAACAATATGCAAAGAAGATAACAAAATTGTCCAAACCTCTATCATACAATGCATACCTAATATGTTAGGTATATGCTAGAACACGTGCAGTTATATTTATATAAACATACATAAACTGTCAGAGTCACCCAGAGTAGTAACTTCTCAAAGTAGCATCTTGTCTACTATGAGAATTTAAATAGAACACTCATTTGTGTGTTATATCATGGCAGCTAAATTTTTGCAATACCAGGGAATTAGAAAAAACACAATCTACTTGTTTCATGGACAAATTCTTCACTGTAGTTTTATTTGTTGTTTATAGATCTATATTTACTTGTTTTTTTTTTTTTTAAATTTTTCTTAAGTATATTTGTCCACCATAATTTAGTTATCATCTGTTTTCTCCAGACTGGGGAAAATGTGCTGATTCAACATCTGTTTACCAGATTACCAGACACAAATCTGCAGTTCAGTGAATAATGGTGGGTAAATGTAGATGAGTGGTTGAACTATACAATCAGCATTTCAGTGTACCAAGGGCTGGTACAGGCTATGAGGAACCACAAATTTATAGGATTGGGGAATCCTCCTCAAAAACAAGAACATAAAGACATGAATAGAAAATTACAATGCATCTTTTAGGGCCTAGGAAGGAGATTTTTTTAAGAGAGAAGTCTGAAGATTAAGTTTCATTCATTCCTTGGTAAATACATCTCTTCTTCTGTTACATTTGTCATTATAAGAATTTAAGATTTTTATATTGGTGCAATATGTTCTAGGCTCGGCTGGGGATGTGGCTCAAGCAGTAGCGCACTCGCCTGGCATGCTTGCGGCCTGGGTTCGATCCTCAGCACCACATACAAAACAAAGATGTTGTGTCCACCGAAAACTAAAAAATAAATATTAAAAATTATCTCTCTTTCTCTCTCTCTCTAAAAAAAAAATATGTTCTAGGCTATTTTTCTCTATTTCTGAATTCTCGGGCTATTAGTTATAATCTGTTAAAGATTCTTTGTGAATTCAGAATCTGTCATTAGAAGACATTTGATTTTTGTCTTCCTTGTGATCTTTCCTTTTGAATTGTATATTTTCATGTACTTGTGACTACTCTCTGTTGTCTCATCCTTACAAAATAGACAAATATACTTTTGGAAATGAAGACTGTGTCTCTTAGAAATTCTACTTTTTTTCTGACCTGAATATGCAACCCAGTATGAAGGTTTGCAGTGTTCCAATACACCACTCTTACTTCACCAGGACCCTGTGCTCATTTGGTTTTCCATATCAGTATTACATTTTGCACTATCTTGGAAGCAATGCCTTCACACCATGCTGCTTGTGTAAAATTGCTATCCTGTCAAGAGCTAATCAGTCATTTCATTGTTTCAGTTTTCTAATGAAGTTCTGCCCAATGGAAATACATAGTTGGTGTTTTTGTATATACAGGTTTCACATCTGCAGCTTCATCTAGCCAACCATGGAATGTATTCAGGGGAAAAAAATGTATCTGCTTAACATGTGCAGGCATTTATTCTCCCGTTAGTCCCTAAACAATACACTTTAACAAACATTTACATAGCACTTACATTGTATTAGGCATTGAAAATAATCTAAAGATTATTTAAAGAAGATGGGAGGATATGCATTGATTATATGCAAACACTATGCCATTTTATACAAGGGACTCGAGCATCCATAGATTTTGGTATGAGGATGAGGTGCCATGGAGCAAATTCCCTGAGAATACTGAGCAATAACTTTAATATTAGCACCAAAACACAACTACACCTTTGATTTTAGTTACTTTAAGAAACAGTAAGAAAGAATGGATGGAATTAATTTTAATGATATATTTTCTAGTCTTATACATATAAAATGAAGAATTTTTTCAATGTAATCTATATAAAAATATTGATAAGTTTTCATTATTTTTGTATATTGAATTTTTAAAGTTGGTATTAACCTGACAAGTACTCAGTAGCCACAGGTAGCTAGTGGCTACTGAACTGGACATCATGCATGTTAGAACTGCTGTGCCAAACATGAAGTGGTGGTAGCAGAACATCAAGTTCATTCTTTGATTTTTGTCTTCCTTGTGATCTTTCCTTTTGAATTGTATATTTTCATGTTTCTTGTGACTACTCTCTGTTGTCTCATACTTACAAAATAGACAAATATACTTTTGGAAATGAAAACTAAGTCTCTTAGAAATTCTACTGTCATATTTCCTATTCCTCTCAGATTCCATGGGGTAATATTGATAGGAAAACTGAGAAAGGATAGAGAAAGTAAAAATATGTAGAAAAAGACATAAAGGAAGATCAAGGAAATAAAAGTTTAATTGACAAGATCTCCATACTTTCCCAAGCCCTCTCTCTCCCAGGTCTGTTAATCCCAAGTTTCTAGGAAATGTGTAAAATCTGCCTTTTGCATGTTGATTAGTCCAATACGTTGATTAAGCAAAGAGAAGATGCAACATTTTGAGAAACCTAAAATTTAGGGGAGATTTTAGTGTTATATAATGATCTGAAAATGGAGAGCACATTAATCTAATAATCCTGAGGATGATAAGGCCACTGTAAATCATCTGAAAATATCACTAGACTGTGTCATCCTACCTACCTTCCCATAACCACACCTCACGATGTATCCTGTAAAAGAAGAGCAGGAACCCCAAAACTCCCATTTTCATATAGTCCATATTCTCCCTGAGTGTGTGACATGAGTGCCAGAAATATTATAGGATTATTGACTATTGATTGTATTAATTATTGAATGTTTTGATTGAATAGTGAATGACTATAAGCAATGTGCCCATGATGTAATGTGAACTGCAGAACTTAGATAAACTGCAGAACTTAGATAGACTTAAGTCAGTGATGCAAGACCCTACATCTGGAGCATACATCCTAGACCTCACCTAGTTATCAGCTGCAAACACAACTGAACTAGGACTTAAAAACCCAGACTTCTGAGGGCCAATGTGACTAATAGGATCTGGACAGACAGAAACCACCATCGCTGTTGTTCCCCCACCCCCGCATCAGACTCCTTCTGCCCAGATCAAGTTCCAGCAACCCAGACTTAAGACATGTCACAGGTGAGTGTCTGGGACCCTTGGGTGTAGACTCAGTTAGGACTTAGAATGTGTGCCTGAAGTTTGATGAGTGTTAATAAAGTAGATTTGATTGAATCTAACTGTGCCTCAGATTCAATCTATAGTAACTAACCTTGACTGTCTGTATTCCTTGCTTTCCTAAAGAAGTTTGTACCTATCCTTACAAGTGCTGATATTATTTTCTGTCATGTATGTTAATGGATCCCACCTTTTCTGAGTATAGTATACCACTCAGGAACTCCTCAGACATATTTAAAAGATATCTCTTCTCCCATGACAAAACAAATCTTCTTCACATGCAACTCTTGGCTTTTCTCTGATTAAGAACTTTACTACATATCTTCCACCACATTCTTCCTTGTCTCAAAAAATAGTAGTTTATTCACCATAGAAAGTTAAAAGTCAGTTTAACTCTTCCTTCAACTCAATGCCGATATACTGTATTGATAGCATCACTTTTTCAATATCTGGCATATAACACTCATTCTCTGTTTCAAGAACAGATGGTATTTTTTCTGCTATCTTTATGCAGTTTATGATCCTTTTTTCTTGGTTCCAATAAGATCCAGATTGAAAAAGTCTAAACAGTTCCATTTAATCTCCATCTTATCTAATAACCTGTTTGTTTTATTCTAGAAACTCAGAAAGGTAACCTGAGTTTATTATGAAAAAAAACTTATATGTTGTTGAAAATTAGTCATTTATTCTGAACCCACATGTTAGAATAGAAAAAGAAATCAGTATTGATCTTGTATAACAGCTTTTAAGATGAAGAAATGGCAACAGGTGAACAAGATGATAATTCATATTATAGAATTAAGTAGAAATATTCTTTTATTGCTAATGTAAAGATCTCTTGAATGCTTAGCCAAGATAACATTGCATTTATTAAAAATTTTTACTACTCTTTTACATCTTTGTTAAGAAAGCATAGAGAGCTTTTTTCAATTCTTGCATTGTGTGTTTGTGTTATATTACTTAAAGAGCTATATTTACTAACTTATTTTGAAAGCAAATACATATAGCTCTATATTCAGTGCTTAGGAAATATACTTGAATTGTTGTATACCGTCTATCAAATAATGTAATCAAATGTTGCCTAAGCAAATGTATAAAACTATAGTGAATAACTATAGGTCTGTAATACACTCATAAACTATAAATACTACTGATTGATTGATATTTGGTTGATACAAAGTCCCTATTATATATCTGGCATAGTTTAAAGGTCACCGGATGTAATTTAAAAAATAGCATATTGAGCTAGGCATTATTTTGCAAGGGCAGAATAGATGATACCTTTCCTCATTCACCCTGAGAGAGCCAACAGTCCTATACAAAAGACAAATAGACCATAGAAAACCATAATAAGTTTATTTAATGAAAGTTTTACAAGACACAGAAGCCTCCAAAGATGAAAACCCAAAGACCCCAAAGAAAGTTTTCTGTTTTTATGTTTAGATTCAATGAGGGATGTACAGTCAGGTAAAATCTGGTGGACAGAAGAGTCTGATTCAGTGGTAATAGACAGTGGAGGATAGAAAGGCTTATTTGTAATGCATTCTGCTGTTATATATAAATGAGAGAAAGAAAGAAAGAAAGAAAGAAAGAAAGAAAGAAAGAAAGAAAGAAAGAAAGAAAGAAAGAAAGAAAGAAAGAAAGAAAGAAAGAAAGAAAGAAAGAAAGAAAGAGGGAGAGGGAGAGAGGGAGGGAGGGAGGGAGGGAGGAAGAAAGAAAGAAAGAAAGAAAGAAAGAAAGAAAGAAAGAAAGAAAGAAAGAAAGAAAGAAAGAAAGAAAGAAAGACTTGTTTGTTCAAATTCTTCTTGGCCTTTCTGTGTAGCATTCCTTCTCCCTCCATCTCTATACTTCACCCCAAATACTGGGACAGACCCTCTGGAATTAGGGTCTTAACTTACTTTAAGGCAAGATAGGTCAGAGATTTTATGATGGCCACATCTCACACGAGTTGTGGAGGAAGGTCAGAATAATCTTCCTGCTTCTGAGAAACTTTCAGTGTCCCTTAGCTCACAGTACTTTGGGGTAGCATTTTCTGACCACTGACAATTCATATTTTACCAATGAAGAAATTAAAAATTATAAAGATCAAATATCTAGCACAAAGATACTGTAAGCGCTTTAGTTCTGCTCCATTTTAATGCTCTGAATTCTTATTTGTTTCTTGCTATCTTCTATGAATAATTGAAAAACTAACAGGAAAAAAAACACTTTAAAAAAGACTCTGCTTTCATTGCTCTTATTTGGAAACAGGTTGACCCTATAGTGTAGAAAATGGAGAATCGTTTAAAAAAACAGTATAAATGCATATATCTAGCTGGAATTAATATAATATTAATAACAGAACAATGCATTTATTGTACTAGTTATATTCGGTAATGCTTTTAAATTTTTTAACAAAAAAAAAACCTCTATATAAATGAGAACATCTGAAGTTACAGAGTTAGTAAATAAAAGGCAAATTAATTACAAATTACCAATTAAATTACAAAGTTAGGCATATTAAGGTTTATGGTGATTTGATATCTATTTATTTTTTGTGCTTGTCCAATCTAGTCTCAAAAATGTATACTACTCATTTGGGGTCACTATTTATTAAAATATTCTTAACTTTTTTTTATCCATCATACAGGTTAACAGTTCATATCTTGACGCCACTTTTATGATGATTGTAGACCTTTGAGTAGGAGAAAGTATTGGGAATAATGAAAGAAAATAAGAAGGAAGTGACAAAAGAAAATAAGGAGAAAGAAAAACAAATTTGCTCTGAAAAACACAATTGAAAATGATCCAAACTCTGAACACTGGAAAAGTAGAAATCTGATTCCATTTTCAATATACCTCTCATTGTGTACTGCTATGGGAGAGTTTACTTCTCCTTCCAATTGCATTGTGTATTCATGCTCCCATCTTTTATTATTTTAATTTTACAAGTCAATGGACTAACAATTGCCTCAGCAGCTTTAATGCAGATTGTTTGATGCCATTCATGTTACTCATGGGAAATGGCTGTGTTGGTGATGAGTCCTCCATTTGTTTAAATTCCTGCTACAGAAATGAGGATTGCTTATCCAGGCTGCTAAGAGGGTCTGTTATTTTGCTCACAAAGATTAAAGCCATCCACGATGACCATTTCTTCTCAGGTAGCTAGAAGCCGAAGGTCCCACTAAAAACCTGTCAATGAAGTTTTCACTTAGTGGCCAATTAGTCCCCAGAATAGAAGTTCTTCTGTTTTTCTGCAGCATAACAAAGCAGTAGTTTTAAATCACTGATTGCCTCTTTGTACATTAAAATGTTACCTGACCCGTATTTTCAGCAGGAAACTTTCATCAGTTTGTATAATAATGGTTCCCGTCCTTAACAGAAAGGTATAGAAACACTTAATGGCATTTGGACATTAATCTATGTTAAACTGTGAGGAAATTCTTTGGGAATTGAAATTGCAGCCATATTAATACCTTTCTCTTGTGCTGTGAACAATAAATGCCAAGAGGCTTTTTCCCCTTAATGATTAACTGCTTTTTGGAAAGTGCTGCCATTTACCACATGCAAATTTCTTGCTTTGTAGATCAGATGTGACTAAGAACACTAGGTGGTTGGCTCTTGTGAATAGAATTAGAAGGTACTAATTACAAGACTAACATACCACAATCATGCTTAATTTGTGTAACTCCCTTAATGCAAGAGAGTGAACCCTGTGCAGCAAATTGAGATGACAACAATGGGAATTTTACCTTTTGTCTACTCACTTTCTTATAGGACAGGCTTGAAGGCAGTAAATTAAGATTTCTTTCAATGTACCTTAAAAATAGTTATTTGTTATAGTCATACAAACCTGCTAAATTGAACGTAGTCTTCCTGTATATCTTATACTAAATAGATTTTCAATTTAATATTATATTTTTAAAAGAAATAATTGATAGTCGAGTGGATGACCAAGATTATACCCTCTATCACAATTTAAATAAAATTTTACTCATGACCCTTTTTAAGGGTAACAATACTAAGTAGGGGTTTTATGTTATAATCAATGATATACATTATTTCTGAATGAACCATAGGAAGGAAACCTTTTGAAGTATTTTTAGAATTTAATGTCAGTTAAAAGAGAAGAAATGAGATAATGAAATGTAAATGTTCTGATTTGTAGTTCCATCCCTGTACATTGCTTATTTCTAGGTAAAAACAAAAATAGAACAAAAGATAAAGATCAATTAAGTTTGTAGTCATAATTTCAAAGAACTACAAATTGACTAAAACTTAATAGTTTGTAACAAATTAGAAAATGTTTTACTTCAGAGAAATAAAGGTATGTATTTTCCATTACAGAAAATTCAGATAAGCCCATGGAACTTTGAATGCAAATTTGAATAGAACTAAAGCTCAGAATATGGACACAGGCCAAAGAAGCTTTTAAAAGCAATCAAAAGAACATGGAGCCATTGGCCAAAGCAACATACAATGAGAAGATGCCAAAAATTACTTTGAAAATTAACAATTAGATGGCATGATAAAGATGACATTTAGTGAATTCCAAATAAGATATTGCTAAAGAAAACATTTAAGCTAGATCATGTACTTATTTGTACAAACAGAGCACACACACATTTTGACAGTGTAGTTTCCTTTGGTTTATTATCTTTTGAGAAGGATTCAACTACTGAGGAATTCTTTTCACGTTAAACAATGACATCATGGGATGTTTAGCTATACCACTACACAGTTAGAATGGAAATAATTTTAAAACAATGTTCCTATTCTTAACAATAGTCAACAGATCTTTTAATAGAGTTTCCCACATAAAAGAATTATTTTTAGAAATTACATAGGATAAACTAGGAGGAAAAATTTGTTGTAAAAAATATTTCAAAGATGTATTCACTTACTTAGTACCCATTAAAGCAGGATTTTATGTATATTAGACATTATGATAGGTCTAGGATGAATGCTGGAATGAATGAAGATATAATCACAGTAGATGACATTTATTTGGCATCATATATGTGCGAGATAGTATGTTAAGAACTTTCTGAATGTATATCAATAAATTTGTTATACCTTCATAAAAATTCTGCACATAGTGGATGGATATAATGTTCTGAAATTCCAAATAAGGAATTTAAGACATATGTTAAATAACATTCACAAAATGGACATGAAGAAGAGGCCAAAATGGGGCATGTCTATCTGGACCCATGATTTGTAATTCCACAGCACCACAGGTTAAGAAAGATAGTCTAAGCAGACCAATTTAAAGTAGAGCTATGAATTTAAAAGTATAAATGAAGAACATTATTAGCTTCCATGAAATATCACATACAAACTCACAGCAATATCATTTAGAAACTCACAGGTAGGAAAAGGTAATTTTGAATGTTTTAAGAAAAATTTTTTCAGCCCACTAGAGGGACTAGTACTCCAAAAATAATGTGCTGTCTCAAGATGTTGGAGATGGTCCTCCAGTGTTCTACACAAAATTCATCCAGTTTCTAGGAAATACTTAATGCCAGGTGCCTGGAGCTTCTCAACAATTAAGTGTGAAAGTTCAAGACTCTTTCCATCTGGTCTACAGCTGGAGGGGGAAGAGGGACAAAGGATACTGACTCCTGGTCACGTAAAAGGAGGGTAGACACACAGATTTGTCATTGCTCCTTGAATCCACCATCTGTTTTTCCACAGGATCATTTTGCTATCATCCTCACTCGCATATCCTGCTATCTTGATCACATCCACTCTACCATGTCCATTCTTAGGCACCCTGGAATTTGAAAAGTAATACAAGTGATTACTGACTCTGAATCTTCCCATCTTGTTCCAACTGACCTGAGACTTCTAATTGTGAGATACATTCCTTTAATTTACAGAAGAGGGACCCGGAACATTTATTGCCTCCAGGTGGATATGTTAAAATAGACACTGTTAGAAGGATAGGGGGGGAATATTCCTACTGGTGCATTTTTACTTAAAAGTATAGAATATATATCAAAATTTGAATACATTTTACTTCATTCACTATTTTATACCCCAAATGATATGGGAGAAATCTTTCACAGTATTTTGAGCACTGACATGAGAATTTGTGAATCTAGATAGTGATAAGATAACCCAAGGCTCACCATTTATTTAATTAGAGTGAATTAAGACAGACTCTCCTTATTACTGGGAAATACATGTTGATGGCTGTGTTCTACGTGAGTTTTTGTCAGTGATATGTGTGAGGTGAGGAAATAGCACATTGGCCTCTGCTTGTTTCAGGTACTAGCTTTTGAGAAAAAGCAGGAAAAGGTAGACTCTTTAATGGAGAAATCCAGGATGTGTTTCTGCATCTCCCCACTTGGGGACAGTGTTTCATGTAGCCACTTAGAAGATGCGACTAGGTTGGGGAAGGACATAAGCCACCATAAATATGAAAATATTGCTGAACACCATGAGAAAAACTTTTCTCTTTTCCCTTGTCCTAAAACTAACTATTAGTGAACAACCTGAAACTTTAGATGTATTTTAAATCATCATTTTCCTAATGCTGATGTAGTATCCTCTGATGCCTTATTTGGTAAATATATCAGTATGTGCCAATTTTTTTATGATTCTAGTTTTTAGAAGTAGTATACTCTGGAAATCTCTATATTTTTCACTGTCACTTTTATGCACAAGACATGTGACAAAGGTGTAAATTTCACATTAAATAAAATTAAGTACATATAATTACTAACTTCAGGATAATGATTAATAATGATTCAGATTAATATAAAGCTATTGTGTATTTTTGAAATTATCAAAACATACATGGTTCCTAGTTAACACTTCAATCCTACATTTGGATAGGTAAATAAATAAAAAAGGTCTATAAGAGATTTGTTGCAAATAACCCCTGAAAGAAATATAAAAATTGTATAATGTGGATACCAACCTGAGGGGTTTTGTTTTGTTTTTATTTTTTAAACCCTTTTAGCTCTCATAATCTTTTCTCCAAACTCTATCTTACAATCAATTTAGTAAAACAGGGGATTGGCACAATACTGATTACAGAAAATGGAGTAAAAAGAAAACAAGATGCATATATTTCACTGATTGGGAAATCTCAGCATAAGATCTTTACAGACTCACTGCATTTTGTTTCAAATTAATTTTCCAGTCAAGGAAAATATTGGCACCATATTCCATTTCAGTTTAAGAACTGAATATTTTCAGAGTATGTTGGTTTATTCACTGAAGTTATCAGTATCATAATGACTTTTATCTCTGATAGATCTGATACAATTAAAATGAGTTAGATGCTCATGTGTATGTGTTTGAATTTATTTTTCAAAAGACCACAAAGAACATTATATAGATTATTTAAATTCTCAATATCTTGGCAATGAGTACATGCAAAAGTTGGACTCAAGTAGCAGAAGTTACCATTGCATTATTTTTTATAAGTTCCATCATAGTCCTAATGGAAATCCAGACTACTGTTGGAAATATCACCTCCTTCTTTTTGTAACTTGTAACACTTAGTCATGCTACTGTTAGAAACTTTTCAGTATTTAGCTATTCTTTTTCTTAGTAAATCATCTTTTGTGATTTAGCATTTACCTTTAACATAATTCACTTAAATTATAGCCATAGTGTTACACTGATTAATTGCTACTTTTTTGTGCTAAATGCAATTCTATTATATAGATCTACAACAGTTTGTATATGATTTTTATTATTGAGAAACATTTTTGGTTGTTTCTGTTTGAGGCAATTATAACTAAAGACTTTATAAATACTTTTGTTTTCATTTTGTTTGAATGTTACTCTAAGTGGGATTGAAGTTTTATGATGGCGTATTATCTTTTAAGAAACTCTCAAACTGTTTTCTAAATGGTAGTAACAATTCACATTGCAAGAAAAGTGCAGTTGCTCTATTACACTTGATGTTATTACTTATTTTTATTTTAGCCATCTTGGTAGACATAGGATGTTACCTCACTGTGGCATTTATTTGCAATTTCTTAACAATTAATGATATTGACAATATTTGAATGTGTTTATTTGTAATCTGTATAACTTATTATGTGAAGAATTTATTTGAAAATTTACCTATATTCAATCAGATTGTTCATTTTCTTATGATTATGTTTGTATATTCTGGAAAAAAATTACATTGTAAGATATGCAGTATGCACAATTTTTACCAGTCTGCAGCATGCAGGTTTTTTTTCTTGAAAATATCTTTCACAAAGAAAATAATTTTAATTCTGATATTTAATTTTTAATATTTTTTTCATTGATTACTCCCATAGTTTTCCATCAGAAATATTATTGCCCATACAAGATAATACAGCTTTTTCTGTTAGGTTTTCTATTAGAAAACCTAAAGTTTATATTTTACATGAGGCACTTTGATCTTTTTTAGTAAATATTTTTGTAAGGTATTAGGTGTGTGTTAAGATTTCTTTGTTTATTCTACTGTATATGGACATGCCATTCTCTGGAGAGTAGTTGTGAAAACAGTCTTTCCTTTTGTGGTGCTGGGAATTGAATCCAGGTAGTCTTTACTCTGAAACTATATCTCCAACCAATTTTATTTTTTTACTTTCAGACAGGGTATGCCTAAATAGCCAAGGCTGGCCTCAAACTTGCAATCCACCTTCCTCAGCCTACCTGGTTGCACAGATTACAGGAATTTGCCTCAACCCTGGCATCCTCTCCTATTGAATTGGCTTTAAAGCTTTGTCAGGAACAAGTTGATTGTACTTGCATAAGGATTTCTATGAATTCATAAAATTCTTTGCTTCATTAATCTATGCACATGGGCTTTTGCTAATATCACATTGCTTGTTTTGTAGCTTTATTAAATTTTATAGTGTGAGTTCTTCAATAATGTTTCTCAGAATTGTTTTAGCTATTCTTCTTCCTCTGACATGAATCTCACTTCTCTGGTGAATTCAAGAAATTTATGAATTTTCAAATTATGTGGCATGTTTTCAGTCATATGAATAAGAATGAGGCTTTTTACAGTACTGCACATTTTAAGCAGAAGATGAAAGTCCTCAATTTCATAAAATTAAACTTTCTGTTTCTTATCCTCTATGGGGTATAAAGACTTCTCTTCAGAAATACTTGTAGATACAAAACCAATGTTTCTTGCACTTTAGGCGTCTTGTTAAGGAACCCAGTGCCTGTGCCAGTGCTTTGAAATGTTGAGCCTATGTTTTCTTCTAGCAATTGCAAAGTTTCTGGTGCAATTCCCAACTCATCAATCCATTTTGAGTGGAGTGTGTGCAGGGAAAGAGGGATCCAGTTTCATTTTTCTACAGATGTATATCCAGTTTTCCCTGCAGCATTTATTAAAAAGGCTATATTTTAACCAATGCATGTTTTTGGCAACTAGGCTGAGTATCAGATGACTGTATCTTTGTGGATTTGTCTCTGTGTTTTCTATTCTATTGGTCTTCATTTCATTCTGATGCCAGTACAACGATACCTCTGTACTATAATTTGAGGTCTGGGATTGTTATGCCTGCAGCATTACTCTTCTTTCTCACGATAACTTTAGTTATTCTGGGTCTCTTATACATCTAAATGAATTTTACCATTATTTTTTTCTAGTTTTGTAAAGAATGTCATTGGTATTGTGATAGGTATTGCATTGGATCCATTTTGTGAATATTAATCTTGCCTACCCAAGATTATAAATCTTTCCATCTTCTAAGTCCTTCCTCAATTTATTTCTTCAGTGTTCTATAGTGTTCATTGAACAGATCTTTTACCTCCTAAGTTAGATTTATTCTCAAGTATTTGTTGTTGTTTTTTTTTTTTTTTTTTTTTTGAGGTCATAGTAAATGGGATAGTTTTCCTCATATCTTTCTCCTATTGGAGTGTAGGAAGGTGAGAAGAAAGTGAATTCAATTATTGATGGATAAAATATTTTATACATACCTTTCATGTTCATTTGATTAATTGCAGTTATTAGTTCTTAAAACTCTTTCCCAAGTTTATGTTGGGTTGACCTATTTATTGGTGAGAGAGGTATCTTGAAATAACCCAGTATCATTGCCTTGTGTTCCATTTGATTATTTATTTTGAGATGGGTTTATTTCATGTACTCAGTTACAGCAATGTTAGGGGCATAAATATTTGCAATCTTAATTTTATTGTACAATGTTTCACTTAACTGATATAAAGCAACCTTCTTTGTCTCTTATGAATATTTTTTTATCTTAAAGTCTACTTTTTCTAATATTGTATTAGCTGCCCCTGCTTAATTTTTTTCATTTTTTAATTAATTTTTTATTTATATATGACAGCAGAATGCATTACAATTCTTATTACACATATAGAGCGCATATCTCTGATTGAATACAAAGTATATTCACACCAATTCATGTATTCATACATGTACTTTGGATAATAATGTCCATCACATTCCACCATCATTTCTAACCCAATACCCCTTTCCTTCTCCTCCCACCTGCCTGTCCTATCTAGACTTCGTCTATTCCTCCATCGCTCCCCGCTGCCTACCCCACTATGAATCAGCCTCCTTAGATCAGAGAAAACATTCGGCATTTGTTTTTTTGGGATTAGCTAACTTCACTTAGCATTATCTTCTCTAACTCCATCCATTTACCTGCAAATGCCATGATTTTATTCTCTTTTATTGCTGAGTAATAGTCCATTGTGTATATATACCACATTTTTTTTTATCCATTCATCTATTGAAGGGCATCTAGGTTGGTTTCACAGTTTAGCTATTGTGAATTGGGCTCCTATAAACATTTATGTGGCTGTGTCCCTGTAGTATGCTGTTTTTAAGTCCTTTGGATATACACTGAGGAGAGGGATAACTGGGTCAAATGGTGGTTCCATTCCCAATTTTCCAAGGAATCTCCATACTGCTTTCCAGAGTGGCTGCACCAATTTGCAGACCCACCAACAGTGTATGAATGTACCTTTTCCCCAACATCCTAGCTAACAATTATTGTTGTTTGTCTTCATAATAGCTGCCATTCTGACTCAAGTAAGATTAAATCTTAGAGTAGTTTTAATTTGCTTTTTTTTTACATTTCTAGTGATGATGAACATTTTTTCATATATTTGTTGATTGATTCTATATCATCTTCTGAGAAGTGTCTGTTCATGTCCTTGGTGCATTTGTTGATTGGGTTATTTGGGTTTTTGGTGCTTAGCTTTTTGAGTTCATTCTATAACCTAGAGATTAGTGCTCTATCTGATGTGAGAGGGGTAAAGATTTGCTCCCAAGATGCAGGCTCTCTATTCACCTCACAGATTGTTTCTTTTGCCTAGAAGAAATTTTTAGTTTGAGTCCATCCAATTTATTTATTCTTGGTTTTAATTCTTGCACTATAGGAGTCTTATTAAGGAAGTTGGGGCCTAATCCCACATGATGAAATTTAGGGCCTACTTTTTCTTCTATTAGATCCAAGGTCTCTGGTTTAATTCCTAAGTCCTTGATCCACTTTGAGTTGAGTTTTGTGCATGGTGAGAGATAGGGTCTTAATTTCATTTTGCTGCATATGGATTCCCAGTTTTCCCAGTATCATGTGTTGAAGAGGCCATCTTTTCTCCAGTGCATGTTTTGGCTCCTTTTCAATCTCTATTTGCATGGTATTTTTTTTTTTCTTCCTTTCGCTTTCCACCTATGGATGCCATTGTCTGTAAGGTGAGTTTTTATAAACAATATAGGGTTAAGTTTGTTTTTTAATTAAAACTGCCAATCTATGTCTTTTGATTTGAGAGTTTAGATCATTTTACATTCAATATTATTCTGAAGAGATAATTTTTACTTCCTGTCATTTTTATTTACTTATAATGCTTAAGTGAGACTTCATTATCTTCTAATGGACTTTATTTCTAGTGTGATTCATCCCAATGCTGGTTTTCACTTTCGATTTTAATTTCTACTGCATAAAATATTTCATTGAGAATGTTTTGTAGTGCAGGTTTAGTGGTTATGAATTATTTTAGTTTCTGTAGTCATAGGAGGTTTTTATTTCATCTTCAATTTGAAGTATAGTTTTTCTGGATATAGTAATTTTGATTGTCACCCAATTTCTTTTAGGGGTTTGATATAATATTCCATGCCCTTCTGGCTTTTAGGGCATAGGTTAAGAAATCAGTTGAAATCTTAGTTAGCTTACATTAAATGTGACCTACTTATCTCTTTGGGCTTTTAAAATTCTATACTTATTCTGAATATTAGGCATTTTAATTATACTGTATATTGGAGAGCTTCTTTTTTGACATTGCCTATTTACGAATCTATATGGTTTTTATATTTTGATTTCAATTTCTTTCTCAAGGTTTGAAAATTTTTTGAGGTTATTTCATTGAACAGGTTGTGCATTTTTTTTAACTTTGAATTTTGAGACCTCATCTCTTCCAATGATTCTTACATTTGGTCTTTTAATGTTATCCCAGATTTCTCAATATTATGGTTATAGCCTCTGTACATCTTTTTTTTAAAAATATCAACTTTATTTTCAAGATTATATATGTCTTCAGGTCATGAAAGTCTGTCTCCAAAGTGGTCTAATCTATTGGTAGTGTTTTTCATTGAATTTTTAATTTGGTTTATTGAGTGTTTCATTTCTAGGATCTTTGATTCTTTTTCATAATCGCTTTCTTTATTGAAATGATGTTGCACTTTCTGTATTTTCTAAGTTTATTCCTTACGTCTTGTTTTAGCTTATTGAACATTTTAACTATGAACTTTCTAAGTTATTTCTCTGACATTTTCTGTCAATGAGATTAGTTGGTAAAGTGCTATGGGCTGTTTGGGTTGATTTGTTCCGTTGCTTTTCACACTGCTTGTATGTCTATCCATCTGCTTGGATGATTATCACTTCGACTTTTATGTAAGGTACTACTTAGTGAGCTTCTTTCTCTTCAGAGCCTAAAGTTTGGTGACTACCCAGGTATTGATAATTTCACTCAATGTATGTCTCCTCATGTTCCAAGTAGAACCCCCACTTTGAGAGAAGACATTAAACCCTATTTACTACAATCAGTTCATAGCTAAACCATGTCCTAATCAATATTAGGAAAAGCAAAAATTTGTTGAAAATATTCACCACAGTTCCTCTAATTCAAGTATAAAATTGTACTATTGTTCTGGAATAGATTGAATAATTAGTTATTAAATATAGTAAAATTGCTATTACATTACATAAGGGCAGAAACGGGCAGAAGAAAAATATCAGGCAAAAGAAAATATAAAAATAATAATACAAATCAAGGCATAAAGAAGAAAAAGAAGAGTTAAGAGGAGAAAATTTAAAAATGTACTAGAAAAACAAAGCTAGAATGATTTCCATTAATGCTTTAAAACAACAGAAGAAATATAATCAGATAGTAAATTGTCAAATTGAAAAAAAGACATAAATATAAGATCAAAATTGTCATTAGAGCTATTTATAGTAATACACACCAAGGTGAAGGAAACTCTTTAGATGAAACTCATCATTCTTTGGCTTTTGATCCTCCTAGAGGTGGTGGGGCACAAGAGCTATTTTCCTGCAATGAGTTTCTCGCCCGCTGGTTCTTATTTGTCACCTGAGGTGCCTGAGGCTGCATCCTGGGAGGGTTCTGTGCCATGCCTGTTGACAGTTTCTATTGAACACAGAAGAACATAATGTAGAACTCAGGGCTTTTGTTCTTTCTGCTGCAAGAAGTTGTGCGCTTGGGTAGTGTGTTATGGGGAAGAATCCCCCCACACATTGATGAGACTTCCTGTGGTACCTTCCCTATGACTGGAAAAGAATCAGTTGGTCCACCTGCATCAGAGTTCCCACACAGTGGTGAATCATGGATGCTGCTCTGCTATATTGCCTGGAATAGAGGGTCAGTTGGCCCATTTATTTCTAGTTCTAGCTACCAGAGGCTGTGAATTATGGGAGTGCATTCCTCTTAGTTGTGATCTTCTCAGGAAAACCATGCTATCCAGAATCTGGAGCCTATCTGGAGGTATTGGGTCTGTGGGTCAGTGCAGGGATTCTATGGGCCTTCTGTGGAACAGAAGCCTCCATCCTAGCTGATGTAACTTTCAGGAGTTTTATTCATCATTGTGATGGGGGTGGGTGTCAGATAGCCTGTCAGCTGATCTCCCATGGAGCCTGTGTTGAGTGATGTGTCAGGACTAGCATTCCCTGAGAGTGTTTAGCTTTATGCTGTGCTCCACCCTACTCCCTATGTTCATGGTGAAGGGAGAGAAGATTTCAGTAACTTTTAGCAAGCTGCTATCTACAAGTTTCTTCTAGACAGATTACAGAATCATACTGTTACAGAGTCATTCCCTCTGGTTTTATTTGGTGCTAATGGAAGGTCAGGAGAAATCCTGTTGATTTAATGTCTCCTAGGGAGACTGTCAAGCTGTGAACTCTACAAAATGACTGCCTTGCCTAGCAAGGCTTTCAGTCCACAGTTTGGGTTACCCTACTTGATCTTTCCTGTCCTTTGTGTTCCTATGGCATTTTAATGTGCTCTGCTTTTCTTCCCAGCTATCGATAAGGAAATAACTTTATGTGCTCTTTCTCTTCCTCTCTTTCTTATCCCTCCACTCTGACCTCACCCTAATCTGGGTTTGAAGTTAGGGAAATCCGTCCATATTTTCAGCTCCACTAATCAAACTCCAAGTCACTTCAAGTCTCAAACTGCCCAATGTTGAGTTTTATTTATTTGGTCCCCTACTTGTCTGATCAGCTCTTCTTTCATAGCTTCCTTTCTGACCTGTGGAGGGGTTGGCGGTTGCTGCCTAGATCTGCTCTGCCATCTTCACTTGTCTTAGGTGAGCTTTGTACAAAAGCTACAATTCCTTTCTGGATCAAATGCATTCCCAAGAATTGTGTCACTGATATTAGGATGTGACAAGCTTACTAATAAAAGCTATTTGCTTTGTGCTTTAACATAGAGTTCCTTTTTACTTTCAATACACAAGGCAGTGCTATGAGGCAGACGTGCAAATCTCTTGATGGCTAAAGAAGCTAAAGCATTTCAGGATTCAATAACATGGGAAAGATTGTTCCAGGTTAAAACCAAGGCATTAACTAAATGTCCTTTCCTCTTCACTTATAAAGCATAAGATCTGATGTTAAGTTTTATTGTGGACGCAATCATTAGTTACCCTGAAATCTTAAAAAAAAAAATATGGTCTTGGGAATGTACTTTTCAAATAATGACCCTGAAGGTATTAATATTTCTTTGATATTAGAAGTTAAAAGATCACATAATACTCCCATTTTCTATAGTTACAGTATTTTATATCATTGCTAATATTGAACTTGAGATTTAAATTAACTGGAAATTAGAAAGAAAATAGAAAACTGAAGAGACTTTTCAGTTTGGTTTGGGAGAATTTTTCATATTAGTTCACAGAGATAAGAGGCAGGTAACTCTGTTTGATATGAATGTAATTTAAGATGGTTTTATTTTCTGGCATTCAGATGAACATACTATAGTGTATCTTTCAACACTTAGCATCTTTTCATACTGAACACCAACCTATATCCAAAATAATAAGTGAACCTACATTCATAGCTTTAAATTCCAAAGGAGTATTAGACATTAACATCCATTCTACAGGTCTATTCTGGAAATAAAAAAGTACAAACCTGTTGTCTTATTTTTCTCTTTATCTCTCTCATTTTTTTGAGTTTTTAAATTAAATTTATTTTTAACTGGTATATAAAAACATTAAATTATACATTTAATAGAATAACAATGCTACTATATATATATATATATATATATATATATATATATATAATACATACATATATGTATTTAGATCAGCTTAAATATTTTTAAATTTCTGCCTCTTATTTCAGAGTATCTATTGACATAATGTGACATACATTAGCACAACTTTGCTACATTTTGATAATACTAGCTTAGTTGAGAGGATCTGTTATAAGGCATTAACTGAGTTCTTGTTCAGTGCTATTTTTGTTAAATGATGACACACATTTTTAGGTAATTTGAAACTATTTGATTGTATGGACAGGTAAAACATCACATTTAGTATTTGTGCAGAGGGTAAAACAGAGGGTCCTAAACAAACTATAAAACAATAACAATAAATTAAATCTTGAACAAAACAATATATTTTTTTTTACTCCAATCCCATAAGAGCAATTTGGTTAAATCTTCCTTCTTGGGATGCCAGAAATAAAGATTTTGTTCTGGAGTATAAATGTTAGTTAAAGTGGATTAAATCGTTATATAAGGTATTATGTGGTTTATGGGCCTGAGATTATCTAGGGTAAAAATGAGCCGGAGAATTAATAAATTGCCATGCTATATAGATATAGATTTATTGAGTGGTAAAAGAGCTTAAATTTATTGTTAATACAAAATAAACAGGAATATTTTTATATTTTATACAGAGAAGCCATACCTATTATAACTGTTTCATAACTTGAAGTAAATGATTGAAGAATCACAACTTTCAGAATCCTTAAAATTTTAGAGAAAAAATAAACTTCAGGACATAAATTTTAAATTAGACAGAGGGACACCATATCAGTCCTGGAAGCAGTGCTAACCAAACTATGGCCAAGTACCAACCTGATGCATATAGACCATTTGACTTTATACTTTCCCTTCCCACTGTCTAAGTATAGATTGATGTGTAAACATTCAACTCCTGATATATGTGTTTATGAAGAAAAGCAATATCTGGTCCTATACCACAATTCCAAGAACATGTTTACATTCTATACTTGACTTATTAGGTTCCAAGGAACATAGTGCCACAAACATGTATCAGGATGCAAATCACTATACAGATCACACCCCTGTGTAAGCATTTATCCCCTTCATGGCAGTTACGAATTATCTGCTGAATTTTTATGTTCACAATCCTCTGCCTTTTATGATACTAACCTTACTATCATTTTATCCCTTGTTACCCAAAGTCTACTGCTCTGCTTGCTGAGTTACCCATTGATTAACTTCTATCCTTGGCATCTCAGAAATTTCTTCTATTTTTTTATGAATAAATTTACATGAACCTCAAAGATCATTTTCTCAGGGATGTGTTTTGACCTCTGCCTTTTCATTTTAACCATGTACCTTTACTTCAAAATTAATTAAATTCTAATACTTAACCATCATGTTCTCTTTTTTAATATTCTCCAAAATGAGTGACACTTTAAAAATAATTGCAATATAAGACAGATTGCCACCACCACATATTTATTCTTCACTTTATGCAACATTGTTAAGCCTTCTCATATTCTCACACATCCAATTCTTTTCCATACTTCACTGAGAAAAATGATCCTGTATTCGGAAATAAAGAAAGCTACCAGATGGGAGCCCCTTCAACTTCCTATCAAGAGTTCTGCCCCCACGCCTCACTTGTTCAGTCATCTATAAACTATTTATTACTTGGCACTGGAAACCCTTTGATGAACAAAACAGACTCAGTCTTTTTTCTTATAAACTATATTCAAGAAAAGACATTATTCAAGAAGAAAAAAATACAGTTTTTTTTTTTCGATTGTAATTGCAACATATAAAAACTTAGGCTCCATGTAAAGAAGAGAAAAATGAAGGACCTTTTTTAGAGTGGGAAGTGATCTTGTAATTTTTTTTTAACAGAATGACATTTAAGTTTAGACCTAAAGGATGAGTAAAAATAACCATGTGGACAGTGGGAGGAAAAGCATACCAAGAAAATGAAGTAGCATGTGGGAAGGCCTGAAAAGGAAAGGAGTTTGGCACATTGTAGAAATGTTTAAAATACCAGTGTGGTTAGAGTGCAGTGAGTAAGAGGGAGAATTGCATTTGATGTCCATGGAGAATTATGCTACAGAAAAATCCGAGTGAATAATTCCGATTAACATCATCAATACTGGAGTTAGTTTATGTTTGAATTCTGACAGTACCAGCCATTATTACTTATGTCATCATAAGAAAATCATACAGTCTCCCTTGACCACTTTCCTTACTCATGAAATAATATTAATAATATATATATATATATATATATATATATATATATCATCAAGCAAAAGGCTGTCATAAAGTGTGAATTATTTAGAATGCAGCGTTTAGAATATTTCTGGCTCAAGATAGAATACAATAAATGTTATTTGCCGTTTTTGTTTGTTTGTTTTGTGTGTGTATGCGTGTGTGTGTGTGCAAGTGTGTAAGTGATGTTTTCATGTATGCTAAGGAATTTAGTTATAGTTAATGTTGCTGTCTTAAGTCCAAAGGCTAAAAACTCAGACAAAACTTCTTTAGGTATCCTCAGTCTTTATCTTTTAACACCTTTAACTTATTGGTTGAGACTCTCCTATGTTGTGGGGAATAGTCTTCTATACTTAAAATCAACAAATAATTCTAAAAGTTACTCATCTAAAAATAATTACTCTCAATATCTAGAGTACTATTTTACCAAGCAACTGGTTACCATAGATTAGACAAGTTGGTATACAAAATACCATCATGACTGGGAAGGAGAAAAGAGAACTTCGAAGACTATAAGAATAGAAGTTTCAAGAAGCTAGTTCCTCTTGAACTAACATAGAACACCATAAACTGAGAACCCCCTGCCTCCAGGGCTGAAAACCAGACTTACATTGTAGAAAAAATGGTCATTCCTACCTGGAGAGTAGATAAGTAGCTGTATTGCTGCATTCATGGAACTTTCTGGAAATCTATCCTCTAATTGCCCAGAAAGGCAAGTCTTATCAGAAGCATTCCGCTATGGAAATTTGAATTGAGGAGCCAGTAGAAACTATTGGTAAGTGGAGGCAGCTGACCACATGAACTTTAGGAGCAGGGTACAGAAGCAGTCACCTGTCCTGTAGGAGCCTTGTGCTGGAAAAACTGCTCTCAAAATGTGGGAGCCAGGGGCTGGAGAAGTCAAGTACACTGTATGAACTAGGTGCTAGAGAGCTGCTTGTGCGCAGGGGCCAGGTGCTAGAAATCTGTCCACGTTGTAGGGTAGACTCCGATGAAGCTTTGTGTGCTACAGAAGTCCATGAAGAAAACATCAGACCCAAGGATGAAGGCCTCTTCTTCCCATATTGTGTCTCCATCACCATCTCCTGACAAAACTTTAGTTGTTAGCAGCTGATGAAAGAAAGGTATATAAAGAAACATATCACTCATTGTAGTAATAAGTGGTGTTACTGTTGGGTGACTTGTGGGGTGACTTGTGGAGGCTGCTTCATGCAACAAGCTTTACAACTTGAGAAACAAATTAATAAAGGGGTGCAATGGAATTGGGTAAGTAAATTGGTGTCTTCTAATTCTGTCTCACATTCATATGAGGTATGATGGAACTGTCTATGAAAAAAATATCGAAGAACATCATAAATAAGGATGCCATTAGAAGTAATTCTGTACTTAAAAATGATGCTGCATATAATTATTAAAAGACAAGACTATTAAACTAGAAGAACTAATTGTTTTTCAGAAGTGTATTGTCTATCAGAGTTAGAAAAATACATGGTGGAATTTACACTATTACTCATTTTTTTTTTAATTCTGAGACATGGCCTCAAACTCCTTAACAAAGGAATAAATTAAGCAGTTCTAAGTTTATTGCCCTTTAAGAGGAATCTCATTAGTGGGGTTTCATTCTCAAAGACGCTACAAAGTGATGTGAGATTGAAGAAGTAGAATTTGGGCCATCTCATGAGTCTAAGTCCAAGAATAGAGAATTCTTTGAAATTCTCCTTTTGTAATGTCTCACATTCCTCAGCAGGCAGTAGGGTATGACCAGAATTTTAAGCTATAGACATATTGGTAATATTGTTATAATATTTACTATTGGAAATTCCCATCCCTGTAACCACACTACTTTAGTGGGAAATATTATATAGACAGTATTGGCTTCTTTTTCCTCTGACTACCATCTTGGTATAAAGATATTGGGTATATTGAGGTAAGGTAGAAAATATCTATACAGTTGACTTTTATAGACTATTTATAATTCCATTAAACCACAAGTATTGGATCCTTATGCTTCCATTCTAGGAAAATGGGGTACTTTTAGTATACAGTGCTATTAGTCTTGGTATTGCATAATGTGTTATATCAGGAATTTCCAGTTACTGACACCTGAGGATTAACTGCACAAATACCAGTGACACTCATCTCACATTTAGAACAATATAAAGTCAAGTACTGCAACAGTATTTTATATTCTTCTGCACACTACCACACTTTCTTCTACAGCAAAACTCAATGTTAATCTAGTTTTTCTTGACTTGTGGAATTAAGAAACTTTATTAAATGGAACATGAATAAAGTCTTCTATATTTTAGTTTACATTGGTTTCTGGATGAGAAATTCTAGCATTTTAAATAGTATTTGGCAGATTTTCCTTGAAGTGGATCATAGGTTTTCTTTCTCCCTCTCAAACATTTTTTATTCATCAGAACACTCTAGTTGTAACAGATCTGAAATTATGCTCATTGAGGTTACAAGGAATGAAGTGGGAAATGGTTTGTGAAATCACTCAGCAGCACATAGAAAGGGTGCAGACAGGGCCTTATAACAATGAGAACCGATTTTAAATGCCAGCGCTCAACAATCTGTTTTCTTTTTGCCCAGATTTTGGTTACAATGAGTTTACATTCATGGGATTGTTTTCCTTAAGTTTCATTATTCTGAACTATGTTTTTGATGACTAAATGTTATTATCCTAGTATAAAGACAGAGCAACAGAAAAACTAAGGAATGAGTAAATTCTCATACATTGTACCACCTTTCAGTACTTAGTTTAAGCAATATTATAAGAATTAAGGAAACAGTTGAGTATGGTGGTGCACTCCTGCAATCCCAGTGCTTGGAGAGGCTGAGGCAGGAGGATAGCAAGTTCAAAACCAGTCTCAGTAACTAGGTGAGACCCTAAACAATTTAGGGAGGACATGTCTCCAAATAAACACTAAAAAGAGCTGGGAATGTGGCTCAGTGGGTAAGCACCCCTGGGTTCAATCCTTAGTAACAACAACAACAACAAGGAAACAAATATTCTACAGTTCCCCAAAAAATATGGAATATGGCAGGAAGAAACATCTTAAGGTGGCTTTCTGCATTATTATTATTATTATTATTATTATTATTATTATTATATTTAAAATCTTCAACCATTACTACCTATGAATATGCAAGGTCTTTGAATTTACAATAGCAGTAATATCCTCAGATTTTCTCTAGAACCAGCTACTAATTTGTTGTATAATGGCAGTTTTCCTGCAACAAATATTAGCATTAACTGAACAAAGATTGTAGACTCAGTTCAAGAAAAACAATTCATCAAGATTTGTGGACAGATTTCTTTGTTTCAAAATATGTTCTTAAAATTTTCTTCTGATGCATAATACCCCAAGGATGAATGGCCTGTCTTCCATTTGCTTCCTCTTTCCTTCCCTCCTTCCTCTGTTGCTTCTTCCCTTCCTTCCATTCTTACTTTCTTTTTGCCCATTTTCAGACTAATTTTATTCAATGTCTTTCAAAGCTCTCTTGTAAGATCCTGATTGCTAAAAAGCCAGACTTCTTATTTTTTCTTGCATTTTTTTAACCAATGTTCAGATTAAAAGACCTTCAAATCTTTTTATTCTTATACCTCACATCTTAGCAGAACTCTGGTGCTCACAACTTTGCTAAAATTTTTAATTCACATTCTTTATATATTCCAAATAAATACTACCACTTTGTCCACTTAATGCAACTCAAAGTTATAGTTAACACAAAATATTCATTGTCCACAAGCCATAGGCTACAGAAATTTCAATACAGTAAGTGCTTTCTTAATCATTGTATTTATGATGCCTATCTCAAAGTTTCTCAATGGGTTTTCAACAAAATAATAGTTCTCTGAAATGATTTGTGGAAAGGAGTTTTATGGATAAGAAATTTTAGGATGAAATCATGCCATATCCTCCTCTGGAGATTCATAATGTGTATCAAAGCCTCTGACAAATACTGAAGTAAATATATTTTTTGTAAACATATTTGTGGAGTCTTTTCATTGTTAATGCATATAAATAATTCATGAAACACTTGAAATTTATTTATCTTAGTTGATTCTTGTCAAATTCTTGAAATATGATAAATACTGCAACTAATTTATGGATGGAGAATAGAATTAATAGAGTTTCATAATTCTTTTTAAGATTAATTCTAATAAGTGGAAGAGGCAAGCTTTGAATCCTGGCATATATAATTTTCATTTCTTATATTTTTTTTCCAAAATAACAAGAAGCTAATACTTATTACATGGAACTAAAATGTAATAGAACAGATTCTGCATACAATAATTGTTTTCCTTACATATATATTGACCCTTTCCCTATAAACCAGGTTCACATTGCTCCTTGTATCCTTTTCCAGAAGGAAGACTTGCTAATCTAATTGGTCAAAGGTCAACACATTCTGTGGATCAGGGTTTAGAGTGGGCAATAGTATTGTTCCTTAAGAAAAGACCCAATATTTCACCTTCTCTTCCTACCATGTTCTAGTTCTGGCTTCTAAGAATAGACCTAGGTCTCTCAGGACAGTTCATTCAGCACCCTTATCCATACAGCTCATGAAGTAGTGAGATTAGGGTATCTTTAGACCTAGTCATCTCAAGTTGAGGGAGAAATCTTTAAATCATAAGTTTCTGAAAGACTTAACTTGGAAGTTCTGTATTGAGAGGACAGTAAGATGCTTGCATGTATAAGTGCTAATAAAGTGCATATTATTACCTTTTGACAATTGTTCATTGTTTTAATGGCCCCTTCAAGAGGAGATAGTAATATTTGAATACCAAAAGCACACTTTGAAACCATCTTGTAAGTAATACTAACATGAGCACATTCTTGGACCAGGTAATATGGCCCAGACAGAGCTGGAATGACAGTCATCACTGTTAATAATAATTAACAGCTACTATCAGCTTACTATGTATGAAGCAAAATGTTCGAATTTGTAAACAAATTTTATTTATTTAAACCATAGACTGTCAGCTCCATGCTTATCACAATCATCCAGAAAGTTTAGAATATTCTGAAACCCAGATGTAGTTAGTAGAAAATGATTGCCTTGCACTGAACATTGTATTTCAAATAACCATTCATTCAAATTCACTTAACACAATACTTTAGTAATCTTTTTACTTACAAACTATCAACAAATCTCAAATGTAATATCACTGATTAAAAATAGTTGTATTCCCAGGAACATTTTGCACAAAATAATTTTATTTAGTTTTAGAGATAGTTACATGTATATTTTCCTTATGGATAATTACTATCGAGGTAGTTAGCAATTTTGATCACTACTAACTTGGGTTTTAATTTAAACACTGCTAAAGAGCAAGATTATATTTTTGTTGTTACAAAGTCCCTGAGCTTTAGAGTCTCTTATTGACAACTTTCAAGTTCTGGAATTTTATAATAATAATAATAATAATAATAATAATAATAATAGTAATAGTAATAATAATAATAATAAAAAGTTGACATGGTTTTATTCATTCTGTTACTTACAAAATGCCAAGAGGGTTTCAAGTCATAATAATATTATTGTGAAACAAAATAGGCTATAAAATAGATTTTATTGCTGCAAAAGCCCAAACAATTCCACCTCTGTAAACAGAAGAGTCCTAGTATTATTGCAAACAAATGAAAAACAAAGTTACTACCTACAAAAAAAAAAAAAAAAACACAGTAGGTATTGTAGTCTTGAGACTCTACATTTAAATAATGTATTTTAGTGTACAATTGTCAAAATAAGAGTACTTTATTTTAATGTAGATAATTTCCTTCAAAACTATAATGGTGCTTTATCAGCATTATTTTTATACTCCCCTCAGAATGCATCTGGAATTAACTTTCACTATTCAAAAATACAGATTCAATTACTTCAGGGTTATCTGTGTATTTTCATAAAAGATTAATGATAGAAACAAATGAAACTGAAAACATATTTATTTAAAAATAACAAAAATAACTAAATCAATATACATACTAGTTAAATTAACTCATTGTTAATAAGTAATAGTGAATTTTAATTCATTAATCTTCTTAAGAACCAAAAGCATTCTGCAAATTATTTTGGTAGATACATATACAAAAATTTCTATTTTGGAAATATAAATTTGATTTCAAATGATTTTGTTTTATGAAAATATTGGCATTTTCTTTCAAAATTATATATTTTAAGTGAAATTTAAACCTAGCATATTGGCATTACAAAGCAATGCAATTTTCATACATTGTCATTTTATTGACAAATACATTAAGAGATTATGAATTATTTATTTTCTATAGTCTGTCTCCTTATTAGTCAACTTATAGATTTTATTAAATGGACAAGGCCATTGCTTACAATTATAATAATATTTATATAATTTACAGTGAAAACTGATAAATTAATGTCATATTTCAGTATATATGACCTATAAAATTTTCAAGTAAAGAAACCATTCATGATTCTTTGCCCTCCTGTACTCCTCACATTATAAATCACATTTTCCTTTAACAAAAATTTCACATCTGAATCACAGAGTCTTCAGTGCCTCACATCTCGCCTCCACTTTATGTCACCATTCTCTATCTCAATTAATTTTTCCTGTTTCTCCTTTCTTGAGCAAGTGTTAATTGTTTGCTATATTTTATGCTTTTATTCATCAATCAGATATAGTGACTAACCATTTGAAATGGAAGTCAAATATTAGGCATAAAATGAACTAAACATGTATTTAAAACGTGGCAATTATTTTGTAGCAAATGTTGATATAAGAGTGTTTAACAGGGAGCTCTAAGTTCATTGAGACTCAGGAAAAGATTTTATTAGAAAGTAATATGTAAACAACAGCCAAAAGAATGAGTTGGACTTAGCTAGGTTCAGAGAAGGGATTGTTCTAATCAGAGAATAGAAGTTTCAAATATCTTAGATCCTTTTTGGAAGTCTTACATTTCAAAATATTTTTCCTATTTTTTAAGGAAAGAGAGAGGGAGGGAGAGAGAGAGAGAGAGAGAGAGAGAGAGAGAGAGAGAGAGAGAGAATATGATTTTTTTTTTTTTTTTTGGTAGATGGACACAACACAATGCCTTTATTTTTATGTGGTGCTGAGAATTGAAGCTGGGTCCCGCCCATGCTAAGCCAGCACTCTACCCCTGAGCCACAATCCCAGCTCTTTCCTTTTTTTAAGATTCATGACATTCCAGTGTGTGTGTGTGGTACATAACACAAGTACACACTGTTTTTTTGTTTTGTTTTGTTTTCCCATTCACCTGTCAATGAATTCTTGGATTGATTATACCTTTGATCTTCTGACCAGTGCTGCTGTGAATGCTGGAGTATGCATATCTCTTTGAGACCATCATTTCAACTCTTCAGGGTATATATCTAGAAGTGGAATCACGAATCATGGGGTAATTTATTTGAGGAACCATCATATTGTTTTTTTTTTTTTTTCAATAATGGTATCATTTTACATTCTCACCAACCACCAAGTGTATAAAATTTCCACTTTCTCTAAATCCTTAGCATCACTTATTATTTACGTTTTTGCTGTTGTTTTTGTTTCTTTGATTTTTGGAATTTGCCATCCTAATAAATGTCAAGTGGTATCTATCTTATCATGGTTTTCAGTTTAAGGAACTTAATGATCACTGAGCATCTTTTTATATGCTTGTTGACCATTCATTTCTTTGTAGAAGTATCTATATTGAAGTTCATTGTACATTTTTAAATTGCTTCTAGATGTTGTTGTCATCATCAAGTTTTTGCCATTCTTTATATATTGTAGCATTAATGATTTATCAGCTATATAATTCTCAAATACTTTTTGTACATTCTATATGTTGCTCTTTCACTCCAATAATGTCCTTTGGTACACGGAAGTTTTAATATGTATGAAGTCACTATTTTGTTTTTCTTTTGCCTGTACCCTTGTGTCATATTCAAGAAGTCTTTGACAGATACAATGTCATGAAATGTTTGCTCTACTCCTCTTCTAAGAAGTCTGGAGTTTTAGCTAGGGCATATTAGTCTTTGATGTATTTTGAATTAATTTTTCTTCTTCTTTCTTTCCTTTCCTTCCTTCTTCATCTTTTCTATATCTATTTCTTCCATTTTTTTCACCCCAGTACTGGGGATTGAGGGATGTTTTACCACTAAGCTACACACCCAGTTTTTCTGATTTTTTGAGACAGTATCTTGCTAAGTTGCCCAGGCTGGCCACAAACTTGGAATCTTTCTACCTCAGCCCTCAAAGTAGCTGGATTTACAAATATACACCATGACATCTGGTTATTTTGAGTTAATTTTTATATATAGAACTGGCTAAAGCATTCAAATATCCTGGTTTCCCAGTACCACTAGTTGAAGAAAATCTTTCCCCCATTGAAAGGGTTTGCCACTTTTTTTGAAAATCATTTGAACATATATGTGAAATTTTATTTCTGGGATCTCTATTCTATTCCATTTAACCATATGTCTGTCTTTATGCCTGTACCACATTGTTTTGACTACTGCAGCTTTGTACTAAATTTTCAATCTGAAAATGTGAATTCTCCGTTTTTTGTTTTTTTTTTTTTCAGAATAATTTTGACTATTCAGAGTACATTGCAGTTACATATAAATTTTAGGAGAGATTTTTCTGTTTCTTCAAAAACACATAAATTACTTTGGGTAGTATTGACATTTTAATAATATTAAGTCTTCCAATCTATGAATATGAATTGTGGTTTTCAGAAATGTTTTATATTTCTCATTAGATTGTTGATTTGAGATCTTTCTCATTTTTTAATGTATGTATTTATAAATATAACTATCCTGTTAGCATTGCATTTTGTGCATTACATGAATTTTAGTATATATTTTTATTTTATTTATTTCTAATTATTTTCTGATTTCCCTTGCAATTTCCATTGGTTGTGTGATAGTTGTTTAACTTCAACAAATTTGTGAGTTTTCCTTTTTATTTTCCTTCTATTGATTTCTAAATTCATCTTATTTCTCTTTAGAGTAAATATTATGTATTATGTTCATCAATTCAAATTCATTGAAACAATTTATTGCAAAGCATATTCTGGAAAGTGTTTCCCATGCACTTGAAAATAATGTGTATTCTGTTGTTGTAAAGGGTTTTGAATAGATACGCCCATTAAATCCAATTTATTTTAATTTTTGTACAAGCCTTCTATTTCCTTTTCACCTAATTATCCTCTCCATTATTGGCAATGTTGTCCTGAAATCTCAAATACCAGTTGGGTGGGGAGAAGCCTGGAACAATAGGAGGTGAGATGTTACAGAAACAACCACCCAACTCTGTCTGCATTTAGTAAACAAAGGTAAAAATCAGTAGTCTCAACACAGATACCCTGTATTTGGAGTTCCTAGTCCTTATAGCCCATGCTGGTTCCTGATAGCTGCATGCCAGCTGCTTCAGAAATGCCTGTAAACCTTCCTGTCAAAACGATGAGGCATGAGTAGCCAGTTTGGTTAAGAGCTAAAATTGACTAAAACTTTCCACAATTTACCATCCAAACCTTCCCTTTAGAAGTTACAAGTCTTGAATGGACATTATATTTCCAAATCAGTTACATAAGAAAAATTCTGCCAGTGCAATTTTTATCTAGTGGGAAGACATATTCCTGGTGCTTCCTACTCTGCCATCTGCCTAGAATCTTCTCACCTGTTTTTAGTTTTCTGAGTCAGGAAACTGACATTGACATAATAATCTACAATAAACATTTTAAGTTGTCACTAAAAAAAAAAATAGAAAAAAATGTTAAGATTTACTATTAATTATTTTGGTGAAAGTAATACTTGTTTTAAAATAATAATTCCAAACAAATTGTATCATTTGTTTTCCAAATGTGTTATGCAAACCCAAGACAGGAATTTGTATGTACCCAATTGATCACAAAATATAAGATACAATGAGAAAAACATGTTGAATTATAGAGTATATTAGATTTCATCAGGGTGTAATTCTGTGTCATTCGGACTGGAGTAAGGATGATGAATAAACAGGGAATTCAGTAGTTTGGGTGTGTCCCCCAGTGTTCATGTGATGGTAAGTTGGACCTCAGAGGAATGATATTTGCAGGTGGAGCTTAACTGGGAAAAAGTGTGTCATGGGCCAGAGCCTTCAGGAATGCATTAATGTTACCACCATGGGAGTGGTTTAGCTACTGTGAGGTAGATTGTTATAAAAATGAATCTGGCCTTCTTACTTCCTCTTTCACAAGTTTTCATTAACCCTCTCACCTTCCACATGGGATGATGCAGCAGGAAGTGTCTCACCTGATTTGCACAGATAATAGCCATATCCTTGGACTTCTGAGCCTCATGCCAAATAACTTCTTTAAATAAACAAATAAGTTCATGTTCTTTTATAACAGCACAAAATACACTAAGACAGAAAATTGGTACTTGGAAGTAGGGTGGTTGCTGTAATATTTGAAAATGAAAGGGCTTGAAGGAGGAGGACAAAGGAAAATGTCTGTATTGACACGAATAGGACATTAAGGGTGAATTTAGTGAGGGCTCAGAAGATGAAAAGAAGTGTAGAAAAGTTCTAGGACTCATTAGAGATTATTTAAGTAGTCGTGGTCAAAGTATTGGTAGAAACATGGACAGCAAAGACCATGGTGATGAAGTCTCATGTGGAACCTAGAAACAAGGTATTGAAAACTTGTGAAGACGTCCTTGTTACTGAGTTACAAAGAACTTTGGAAAATTTATGTAAGGTACAATTTAGAGTGATAAACTAAGATATGTGATGGAAGAAACTTCTAAGTAAAAATATTGAAGCAGCTAGTAGCTACTTTTTAACTGATTACAATAGATGAGAGAGGGGGAAAAAGTGCTTTAAAGAGAAAATTTATCACTGAAAAAGAAGCAGAACAAAAGATTTGGAAAACTCTCAGCCTGGACATGAAAAGAATAATATAATAAAATGTTAAAGAGTGAACACTAAAGGTGAGACCAAACAAAGGTTTGCTAAAGATATTAGTACAGATAAAATATAGTCAGATTTTACCCATCAAAACAATGAAACAGTTATTCCAGAGGCATTGCAGAGATTTTCAAGGCTTCCTTTGCCATTTCATGCCCGTAGCTCTACAAGGGCAGAATGGTTTTAGAGGATGGTTTGACATACCCTTTCTGGCCATGCTGCCCAGGGCTCCCTTGCACTCCAGTGAAGCATTTCTGGCTGCCCCAGACATGTTCAAACAGGCTCAGGTGCTACTCAGACCACTTCTTTGGAATGTGCATGCAGAATGTCCTAGTGATGTTCTCCTGGTGTTGATTCTGAAGGCATGCAGAATATAAGAGCTGCAGATGCAAAAATTTCTCCCCCAAGATTTCAAAAGATAACACAGAACATCTGGACACCCAGGGAGAGACTTGTTACAGGGTTAGAGAAAACAAAGCTGAATCCTACTAAAGCATGCTGAGCAGAAGTGTGATATTGGAGAAGCACCAGGGTTACTATTAGGGCAGTGTATAGCAGAGCAGTGGGAGTGGAATTGCCTCTAATATCCTAAAATTGTAGAGCTTCCAGCATGCAGTTTCTGCCTGGAGGAATTTTAAGCACAAGACGCCTACCTGGGAGAACTGTTCATGGGCTATCTGAAGCCAGGGTCCAAACCTTCAAGTGGGTTCCGGAGGTTGCACATAATGCGAAAGATCATTGTCAAGATTGAAGTTTAATCAATTTGTTCTGCTAGGTTTTGGATAAACTTGATATCTATTACCCATTTCTTGCTTGTTTCTTCCTTTCAGCATTGGGATATCTATCACATGCCTGTCCCACCACTGTATTTTGGAAATAAATACATTGATTTCAAAGGCTCATGGCTGGAGGGGAATTGGCCTTATAATGTATCCTGCTTTGAGTCTCATTCAGCACCACTTTAGATGAGATTCTGGAATTGGACTTTGAATTGATGCTGGAATGAGTTGAGACTTGTGGGGCTATGTGAAGAAGTGAACAAAGGAGACACACACAAACCCACAATGCAGAGGCAAGAAAAGAAGTGGTTGCTCCTCCCAGAAGCTGTGTTTATTTATCTCAAAAAAAGTTATGGTAACCTGTCATTACCATGACTACATTATGATTTAGTATTCCTTTAGATACAAGTGCTAGATAACTGAGATAAGATCCAGGCTAATTTAAACACAGAAAGAACACTTTTTTCCAAGGACATCACCATAGAAACTAGATAGTGTGCCTGTATAGTTATCGTAATAGCTTCAAGGAGAAACTTCTGGGCATTCCAAGCCTGGGGAACAGAGTGCCTGGTACCCCCAGGAGTTTGCTCACCAGAGGAACACTTCCTTGTACATTTCCACAGTCAGTATAATTACAGGACTATGGGAATGAAATGAATGCATTTTTTTCATTGTGAAAAGGACATTAACTTAGGGGGCAAGGTACTGAAAACTTTAGAGAATAAATAAGAAATAAACCCTTGTTCTTAGAAGCCACTATAAAATCTGTCATGTCAAGATTGATTATTATATCAAACTCATTTTTTTCCAACATAAATAGTAGTTGCTTCAAGAACAAGGCAGATGTCTAAAAAATTGAACACCAAAACAAAACAATAACAACAAAAAATTTGAACTACCCTCAGATGTTACCGCAGAATATCCAATTCCAAAAACCAATGATAAGTTTTTTCCAGTTTCTGAGAGAAAAGCATCACTTAGTAATATTCACCCAACAAAAATTTCACTCAAATGTCTCTCAACTACTTCTTTGAAACATAAAAAAATAAAATAAATCATTTTTTCTTAGTAAAAATACTAAAATCTAAAAATCAAGGTAATTTAGAGATAACCTTAAATTAAATAAAAACAATAGCAAAAAGCTCTAACAAAATTACTAGTGCACAGTATGAATTCACTTTAATATAAAGTCAAAATTAAACCTTTGGGCTTATGATTATAGAACAAAATTATAAATATAGTTAAAACAAAATTATAAAAAAAAATTGTACAAGTATTTATTTATAATATTTGTTAATTTATGTGACTATTAAAATTAATCCATGTAATCTTATAATAAATTAATTTTACAATATACACTATATAATATGTATAATATATAACATAATTATTTAATAATATATCTTTTTCATAATATATAGTACCTATAGTATTTAATTATGTAATAAAATAATTTTATGATTAACAAATTATAAATGAAATTATAAATAATCAAATATTTAAGATTTAAAAATTGGCAAAATTGAGAAATGGTTAGAAGTTAGGAGGAAATTGATGACTAGTAAGTAAATTATTTTTAATTTCAAAGAACCAATTATTTCTAATTTTGGAATGTATTTCCAGAAAAACATTGATTCCAATTAATCTGTTTAAATACTATTATATATTTTCTTCTTAGAGTGCTGTTTTGAGAAGCACCATCTGCAAATTTAAATGAAGGTAGTGGTATCTTCAGTGTAGCAATTAAGTTAATATCATCATTTTTTTCACAGTGAAGTTTTTAAGAGTGTAAAGCAGTATGATATTAAGATATTACTGTTAAGAACACTCCTATATATTCTCTTTTTCTCACTTTGTATCCACTTCTTTCAAAATATGAAAATGATATACAGATGAATGTATAATAATGATTTGTAATGGTTTTTAAACCTTTTTTGTTTGCATTCTGCTTGTACATCTTAAAACAAACACATTTCCTATTCATAAAAAAGAAGTGATTTTGTCATCAGAAGGAAATAGAAAATTGTGAAGACAATCATGTTAGTTAAATCCTCAACATTCATCCTGGTTAATAGATTTGGTTTAAAGCTAATAAATACTATTTAGAAATCACAAAATTACCATCAGAATACCTTCAAAAAGAAGATGATTGTCCATGACATAGCATAGAATAATGAATAATTGTTCTAATATTGGATATTTTTAAAAAAACACATGCAGATGATTGATTTATTTGTAACTACTTCTTCCTATCAAGAAATTGAGCATGCATTTCAGGCTATCACAATAAGTATACATGAAGGGTAAATTTACTTGGTGATCAGGAAAATAAAGAACTTAAATACCAATATGCTAAACAATACTTTGCTTAAATCTGTAAAAATAAATAAATAAATAAATAAATAATTTTTCCATAAGTCTATTCAGACTTGTTTTAAGCATTATTTTTATCTATATATCCTCAGTCATCTCAGAACAATAACTGAGTTTCATGTTTGAGATTAGTAAGACAGCATGACTTTATTTTGATTCTATGGAAATAAGGAAGATACTCAATTTTTGAAACTGACTTTAATATACATATATGATTTACACTTAATAAAGAAAATTTTTATTTTAAATTTGTATATATATGTATATATTCACATACACATTCATAAATATATAAATGTTTGTATTATAATTATGTTATATAATACTAAAATTATCATTACATACTACATATTTAATAAGTTTATAAAAATACATCATCTATTTCCCTTCTTAAATTTTAACTGATTGATTCACTAATTTTATGCTAAGTATAATTTACTTGGATTTCAAAGAGAACTGTAAAATGCAGGATAATCTCACAAGTTCCCAACTGTTAGAAAAAGCCATCAATCGAAAGTGAAAGTCTGTAGAGCCACAATATTCAAGAGTGCTAAAGGAACAAAAAAGAGAGCATTCCTTGGCTATTACTGCAAAACAGGGGTGGTCACAAGGAGTACATTTGTCCATCAGCAGTTATTATCATGCCACAATATTTTTCTACTAATCACCACTCCAATGCTGTTTTGTCCATTAGTCACAGCTACAATGACATAAAAGCTCAGGTCCTCTCAGATCCAGGGTAACTACAAAGTAAGCTGTATTCCATGGTTAGAAATCCTCAGGAAATAACAATTAGTAACATCATTCTCCTAGACTGGTAGATTGCAATAATGCTTTCAACATGTGATGATGCTATTAACAGCTTTTGTTGGGATCGAAGATGCAATCGCCAGTAAATTTAATAATGGCTCACATGGCCCTTTGTCCAGATATGAGCTTATTAAGATAATGTGATCAGTGTTTTGGGCAAAACACAAACAAATCACAATATTCAAGTTTGAGAACCCAGAACATCCTGTCAGAAAGATTTTGAAAATTATCTTGTATGCAGACCAGGGGGCATAACATTGCCTAAATGAGGCTATATAAAAAAATTCATTCAAGAAACTATAAATTTATAATAAAAGTCAAATAATCACAATGGTTAGCCATTAGCTAAATGGTTTCACTATTTCAGTTTTCTTCCTGTTATCCTGGATTCTGTCTAATGAATTAAATTCAGAAAAATTCCTTCCCTTCTTTCTTCATTCCTTTCTCCCTCTTCACCTCCTTTCTTTCCTCTTCTATTTCCATCTCTCCTTCTTTTCCTTCTCTCTCTCTCTCTCTCTCTCTCTCTCTCTCTCTCTCTCCCTCTCGCTCTCACTCTCACTAGTCAGATGTAATTTTAAGGCATATACCATGCTTTAACATATCTAACTTGTAAAGTACCCTAACTCCCCCTGCCTTAATCTAAAATCACTTTTGCTTCACACATCATCCAAATAATTATTATAGAATTGTCATGTGAATAAAATAATGTCTTCTAATCCTGACCACAGCTGATTGCCCACCAAAGAGAAATTGGCTCATGTCTGGAATGAGAGTACTTCTCTGTGATATTTAAGAAAGGAATATAGAAAAAAAAAGTGTTCATCTCTCTCTTCCCCAACTCAAGGGTACTAACTATAAACTTTCTTTGTGAGCACTATCTATAACCATGTCTTCCACATAGCTTAAGGAAAAATTCATTGAGTGAAAAGTGAAGTAGTCTCATAGAGAATATTGGTAAAGGTGTGCCTGTTTCTCACCCTTTATACATTGATCCTGACTTCTAATTCTATTTCAATTATCTTTTTAAAATATTTTTTAATTTGTTATATATGATATCAGAATGCACTCATACTACAATTCATATAAAGTACAACTTTTCATATCTCTAGTTGTACACAAAGTAGAGTCACATCCTTCATGTCTTACATGTACTTAGAGTAATGATGACCATTGCATTACACTGTCTTTTCCTACCTTTTACAGCTAAGTCAAGTGTGTAATTGTTAAGTGTGTAATTGTTTGTTAAACAATAAACTCTTAGAAGGTAATTATTAAAGTTCCAGTTAAATGTTTTTTAAGAAAAAAATAGAAAAAATTTTAATATTTATTTTTTAGTTTTCAGTGGACACAACAACTTTATTTTATTTTTAAGTGGTGCTGAGGATCGAACCCAGCACCCCGCGAATGCCAGGCGAGCACTCTACCGCTTGAGCCACATCCCCAGCCCCAGTTAAATGTTTAAACCATGTCTCTTCACTGGTGTTTAGAAATCCTTAGTTAAATAAAGAAAATCTAATTCAATGAAAATCATTACAGCTAAGGTATACTTGGATGTTAACTATCATTAGTTTCTGAGATGTAGATTATTTGTGTATAGGTTAATTAGGAATATTCTTAAGAGCAATACTTAAAAGTGGAAGAGAAAAGTATGTTGGGATGAGGGAAAAGTTGAACCTCGTTGCATTTTCAAATAGATATCTGCTAATCTTACAAGAATCTGAAGCTATCAAGCTGAGATGGTTTTCAAACATGCTTTTGACTACAGCAAAGAGAAATTGGGACTTACACCCCTATCCACCATAATTGAATGCTGGTAGTGAATTTTGCCAGAGTGCAATTCCAATTAAAGGATTTCTCTACAAGTTATTTGTAGGCATTTATTCTAGGTTAAGGGGAAATGAGTATCTAAGTCGTAGGGTGTTAGTTTTGAATGGCATACCACTATATGAGATAAATTGACATTCCTCATACCTGCTTATTTCCTGTTTAACTAATCATTTAAAAAATTAATTAGCAATATATTCACCCCTGTGACTCTGAAACTAGTAGAGAAAACTGCATAGTAGCTGAGGGGATGGCATTGCACAACAATCAGCCAAATATTTTTTTTTTTTTTAATCTCTAGAGAATATATGCACGTTACATTTGAGAGTCAGGATGAGAGTCAGGTGCCGCAGCCCGGCTGGCTGGGGCAAACTAACCAGGGGGGTGACGAACAACTTGTGTACAATGATACAGCAGGAGTGGGAGCCGTTTATTGTAGGACAGGAGGGGTATATATACATTCCACACAGCTTAACCTAATTAACATAAACTAGATACAGCAGTCAACCAATAAGGAATCTCCACACTTAATGGCTCGCTGGCGTTACTTCACAAACCACTCCCTCTGGCAAAATGCCAGGGGCCATTCTGACTCTGCTGTGGCTCTCAGCAGTCAGGGATGCAGGATAGCAAAAGAATCTGGAGATTGGTAAATGCTTCATATATTCAATGTAATTAATTGATTAATTCTGATCCTACAATAAATTAATTTCTTCAAAGGCATTGAGACATAATTTTAAGTGAGAGAAAATTTATAATCTATAGATGTTTGTTGTGGCTTCTTTGACAGTGGTGGCATGCATTGTAAAATACATGTGAGGAGAGACCTAGGGGCCAGAATGGAACAAAGATCTTATCATATGTCTTACAACATCTTCTATACTCACTTCATCAACTAATCCAGTGCTGCAACACAGAAACAATATTTCATCTATTGAAAATGTAATTTCTCTTCTGAGATTGTTGACCTCTTATATTTACCAATCAGAAAAAAATTAAAACAGAAAGGACAAGAAATCTTCATGTTTGCCATCAGATGCACATGCTGTGTAATAAGGAAATTATTGTACTTTGTATTATAAAATTGTTTTAGTATATTTTTTGTCTACCCTCACTGAATATCCTTTGATGGCATTCTATACTGAATATCATTACTCTAAAATTCTAGATTATTCAAAAACCCAAGTAGCAGAAAAATATTTCTTCATAACCACAAAGTCACTATATGAAATTTTCTTACTAGTGTGTTGGCAATGATAGAAATTCAGTGACAGAAAACATTTGTAAAATATTAGAATTTACTAAGAGCTCATTCCAGGTAAGAGTATATGGATCATTAAGTTTTGCAAAGTTAGTCATAAATAAGTCTAAACGAATATCAATATTTTTTTAAACTAAAATAAGCTGTATTTATTTAGTATTTTGTCAACTAGAGGTGAATTTTCCTCTTAAATCAGAAATTTATTTTAGTACCTTATTTCCTCTGTTGATCAAATGTCTTTTAAAAGTGTTATTGTTAATATAATTAAGTAAAGAAAAAAGGATCTTGTTAATTAAAACCATACATTTATAGAATTGATATTTTAAAATTTGCAATGGGGAAAAATGATTTTAAAACACCTTAATTAAATATGTTTGGAAATTTTTGATGTAAAGAGATAAACCTTAATTTTTTCTTGAAAACCTTAATTTTTTCTCACTTCACTGTACTTGGAGTTTTACAAGAAATGCATTCTTATTCTGAAGATTTTTTTTTCCATGACACTCTAAAGATGTCCTTAAATCTATAGTCTATGTTTAAACTTTGTGAAATTTATCTTAGAATCTAAAGATGTTTTCTCACTTCATACCCTCTCCAAAGTCATCCAATTCCATGATTTCACTTGCTGTCTATAAATAGATGATTTCCAAGTTTTTTATCTCTTAACACAGAACTATATTTAAAAATTAAACAATATTGACAACTGTCTATTCACATTTCCATTTGTATGTCTAAGAGGCATAGAAAACTATAGTTACCAAAGCCTGACCTCCTGATAGTGACTTTCAGATGTACACAAAGAAACTTCCATGTGCTCTAATAAACCTTCAGTGTTTAGCATACTTCTTATGCCAGTGAGTGTGTTAGTCATCTTTTATTCACTGCTGTGACCAATTGACCTGACACAAACTTTTTTAGAGGAGGAGATGTTTATTCGGTGGTCACAGTTGCAGAAGTCTCAGTTCATAGACAGCCAACTCCATTTTCACATTGAGCCCAATGTGAGTCAGAACATCATGATAGAGGAAATAAGAAAATAGTTCAGGATATGGCACCAGAGAGAGAGAGAGAGAGAGAGAGAGAGAGAGAGAGAGAGAGAGAGAGCTCTATACTCATCAGGGACAAAATATAAACCTCAAAGTTAAGCCCACAGTGACTTACTTCTTCCTGCCACATCCTATCTACATAGAGTAACTGCCCAGTTAATCCATATCACTGGATTAATGAAATGATTGGGTTGAAGCTCTAATAACTCAATCATTTCACTCTAAAGTTTCTTGCATTATCTATTACAGGAGCTTTTGGGGATTACCCTATATCTAAACCATAACAGTATGTTTGATGATTCTTAAGAAATTATAAACAAAAATTTTAGGAAAATTATAAAATATGGAAATGGATGAAACTTAACCATTTATCTGCTTTCATATAATCAAGTACCCATTGTGTTGTTATAGATTGTCTCTATGCATTTAATTTCAAAGAGTTCTTTCTTAGTCTTCCTATTCATGCCATTTTCTTATATTATGGATAAATATATTTTCAAATCTTTCTAAATATACTACATTATTATTTTTTATTACATATTTCCATGCCTTTTGCATCCAGAGATTCCTTAGTCTTAGTCTAGAAAATATTATTTCATATTGAAGAGTAAGGTAATATAATGACTTATGCAATTCCTATTCAATAGTAGAATTCAGGTAAAGTAAGTAGAAAAAATCAATTATTTATCATGACAGGAATACAGAATAGCTATCATTTGACTTTGGGCAAATTAGGAAAATGGCGATCTTCTCACTGGGTAGATACAGCCTTGGCACATGGCTGGGGAAACACTGCAAGGAACGCATTAGCTTCCATTTACCTCTTGTTCAAACATCTTATTCAGGGTTCAAAGTCCACAGTGTATTTTATAGCCTTTGGGCTATGGAGACCTTATCTGCTGGATTGACAAAATTCCAAAAAATTCCCTTTAGCTGTTCCCCTCCTCCAAGCAATTTAATTTTTTTCTTTATTGAGGAAGTCTCTGAATTTTTTTCTATGATGAGGACTTGAAAGAGTAGGGAGAAAGTTAAAGAGTTAAAGAAACAATCATCACTTCTACCTGAGTTTGCTGCCTCATATCTTCTCTGCTGTGTATGGCATCTGTAGCCTCTAGGTCTAGAGGCTCTTCAGAGTTCTGCTAGGGAGATCTGTTCTATTCTGTCTTAGTTTCCCTCCAGGAAGTTACTTGCTTTACTCTCTCCCATCTGTCATTTCTCCTTCCCAATTTCCAAATTTCAGAAAAGGATGCAATAAATTTTACTGATGCCATTTCTTGTTTTATGGATTTATATTTTTATTTCTTTATTATCATTTTAATGGTTTTAGTAAAAAGAGAAGATAAAGCATTTTGCTCAAATCACCTCTTTAATAATAAGAAGCCCACTAGGCATTTTAAAATATACTCACAAATTGTGTTTCCTAAATGTACCATTCGTAAATGTTTAATTGTGACATTTTCATTCATTGTTTTGATGAGACACTCCATAATTGTCATGTTTTATTTACCTCTGTTGACATAATTTTAAGGAGTTTTACACAAGGCATTGAGTAGCTAACAGGATGTGTTTTTCTTCTTGGAGCCGTTTCATTTTGTTAGAATCTTGTGAGACATTTAACAGGTTATGCAGCACTCCAACTAGTCCCTGCCCATTTAGGAGTTATATTTTTTTCTGCAATCTGCTGCCATTTTCTATTACCCATGACCATGTAACAAACACTCAGGGATATTAGTGAATAAACCTGCAACTGTTTTGTTATTTTTCCTGTGTCTGTGATTTGCCTGGGGTACAGCTGAAAGGTTCTTCTGGATTCTCATAGGATTTTATAATATGGCTTCAGTCCAAGCATACAAGAATGGGGCTTCCCAAAATGGCTTTACTTACATACCTGGCATCCTTTCTCTTTTGAGTTCTTTCACAGTTTACATTTCTTTGCTAAATGACAACTGACTGTAAACATGAATGTTCAGATAAATCAACTCAATGTATAAGTACTTAGTAGGCCTTTATTTGCCTCAAGATTGCTAATGACATGTCCCAGATGCCAAAGGCAGTGGTCAAAGCCAAAATAAATGTGGTTAGGAACTAAAGGAGATACTTACCAAGAAGCACCATGCGGATTGCCATATAGTACCAAGATAAATTTTTGGTGCTATCATATGACTATTTGGAGAAGATTTTTTTATAGGATTAATTTGAATCACTGTGTGATTTATTTTTAGAAGTAGTATGTGAAAGTTCCCAAGAAAGTGCATTACTCCTGCTATACTTCCTGCCTTCCATTTCCTACCATTGAACTCACTTGCTAAAGTTCAAGGTACTACCTCTAATGCATTTCTGCCCACTCTGTATTGAATCACTGGGAGCTTGATTTCAAAACAGGCATTACAGGACCTTCACTTGCCTCCAGGCGCTGTATATGTATTTATTCCATCTGTATTCCCTGTACTTCTTACTTCTTCATATGACATGTTTTCCCATCATTCAGGGTGCTCAATCCTTACTAGTTCTAAGAGATAGTCCATTCTTCAGGGATTGTTATGGATTCTTCTTATTCTATAAGACTTTCTTTGATGGGCATGATAAATCTTCATTCTCTCTTCCTTGATTTACTGTTGTATTTATAAATCTGTTAACTCTGCAAAGTGTTATACTCCAATTATATATACACACATATAGATTCAGATATGTATCATCCTCCTTTTAGTTGAAAATTAAAACCAAAATGTAGTGATTGTGGATAAGGCCACGGGCAAAATATTCTACAATTCTACACATAACAGACCCCAAAATATATTTCTTGAACTTAATAATTATTATAATTATTATAATTACATACTACGTGTCAGTTATTTTTCAGATGAGAGCAGGCACCCCCAGGGGGGGTATGGCCGTCGATATGTAGGTAAATTTTCAAATGTATTATGCATCTTAACTCAGTCTCTCTTTTTCTCTTTCTTACCATTTCTCACATACAAAAAAGACACATAGAAGCACACACACACACACACACACACACACGAGAAACTTGGAGGAGATGATTTTTATAAAAATATCTATTACACATTCAAGGTAACTTAGGCTAAGAATATTCTTCAAGGTTCCATGTTAATTGATAGTGGAAAGAAAATTTGAAACAAATAAATCTGAACTAGAAATCACTATCACTCTACTTACCAACAGAATTATTATTGATTTAAATGTCTCAAGGAAAACGTGTTTTAGTGAAAATAAAAATTTTTAACTATTTTTTTATTTCTACTAGCATCATATAGACTCATAGATATCCATAGGGCAAAAGGACTTTTTGTTTCCTTTATGCTTATAGTCTCAGCTCAAGGAAGAGGTGATTTGATTAAGAAACACCAAAAATATACATTGGGATTTTCTGACTCTCTAGCCAGTTTAACATGTACCCACACAGATTTAATTTCATAAAGGTCCAATCTTCTAGAAATTATGGATTTAGCATATAATAAAAATAAGTTGAGAGGAATAGAATCAGGAGTTTGGAACTGATTTTAAAAGAAATTCTATAGTCAATTCAAAAGATGTAAGTTTTGAAACTAGAAGTCATTTAAGAAATACAGCAACAATTAACTAGGGGATATGTATATATAATATACATACACACACATACATATACACCCACACCCCCACACATACACACACATTTATGTATATATTTGTGTATATATCTTTATATATATATATATATATATATATATATATATATAGAGAGAGAGAGAGAGAGAGAGAGAGAGAGAGAAAGACAGTTGTTTTTAACATTATGCTTGTGTATGTGTGTGTATATATTTGTGTGGAAAAAGAGAGGAGATCAATTATAAATTTACAATATACATAGTGACAGATTTGAAAACACATCAGAACACTAAAGAAGGAGATTAAAGAAGACCTTAGAAGATGGAAAGCTCTTCCCTGTTCTTGGATAGGCAGAATTAATATTGTCAAAATGACTACACTACCAAAAGCACTATATAAATTTAATGTAATTCCAATCAAAATACCAATGACATTCCTTATTGAAATAGAAAAGGCAATGATGAAAAATAACTCATTTGGAAAAATAAGAGACCCTGAATAGCCAAAGCAATCCTTAGTAAGAAGAGTGAAGCAGGTGGCATCACAATACCAGAACTTAAACTATACTACAAAGCCATAGTAACAAAAATGGCATAGTATTCACACCCAAAATAGACTTGTAGACCAATAGTACAGAATAGAGGACACAGAGACAGACCCACATAAGTACAATTATCTCATACTAGACGATAGCACCAAAAATATACATTGGAGAAAAGATAGCCTCTTCAACAAATATTGCTGGGAAACTGGAAATTCATATGCATCAAAATGAAATTAAGCCCCTATCTCTCAGCCTGCACAAAATCCAACTCAAATTGGATCAAGGACCTAGGAATTAGGCCAGAGACCATGTGCCTAATAGAAGAAAAAGTAGGCCCAACTCTTCATCATGTCAGATTTGGCCCCTACTTCCTTAGAAAGACTCCTAAAACACAAAAAATAAAATCAAGAATCAATAAATGGATGAATTCAAACTGAAAACCTTCTTTTCAGCAAAAGAAAAAAAATCACTGAGGTGAATAGAGAGCCTATAGAATGGGAGTAAATTTTTACCACACGCACATCAGAGCACTTATCTCCAGGATTTATAAAGAACTCAAAAATTTAATACCAAGAAAACAAATAACCCAATCAATAAATGAAAACACATCTGAAGAAATCAAATTCGTTTTCCTGGCTGAGCATGTGGAAGCAGAGAGAGCACCTTAACATCTTGAAATTTCTAAATATATATTTTATAATATTAAGGACTCTGAAAATATTCAAATGCAAAGAAAAAGATTATTGAAAATAAACATAATACTAGAATAGTAGGAAATGGGTCATTAATATGAATAATTTTCAGTCTCTTCTGAAATTGGCTTTAAAATAATTTCTTAACAAAAGTAAGCCTTGATATAATTAGAAAACTCCTCACAAACTATTCCATCTGATAAAAGTGAAATTTTCATTATTGTTCTAATTGTCTCCAAGGACTTATTTTCCCTTGGTAAGGGGATGTGATTATCCCTAATTTCCATCTTTGGCTGACTTTTCAAATAAACTAAAATGAGAACCTTCAAATGTTTTAACAATGGAAAGTTCACAAAGGCAACATACTAATTTCAGAGTTCTCATTATGAGAAAAATGTGAGCAAAATTTTTTTCATTTAGTTAGCCCCACCTTTTTCTTCTACATACTAACAATGAAATGAACATTACCTGAAACAACCCTAGGAATTCAGAAACAACTTCTGGGAAATTTTACTGATTACAATTTTACTTATTACATTTTACTTTTATTTATTTTAATCTCAACATAAAACCACAGTTATTTTGTTGTTTTTGTTGTTGAATAGAATAATTCAAAGTCATTTTTTATTCCATAAGCATACAAGGTAAAAATACTGTAGATTGCCTTCATTTTAAGCTGCACATTTTTATTCAATTAAATTATTTTTGAGAACATTAAATAATAATGTGTTATTCTAAATCACATGGCTTATTAAAAACAAAATTTTATGAATTATTTGGATTAATCTATGCATGAATCTTGATTCAGTCAGTAAAATAGAGACTCTTCCTTTTAAAAAAAATAAAAAGGAATAGGAACTTTGGTTTAATACAAGGAATTGATCAAACAGTTTTCAAAGCACTAACAAAAGAAATAAGAAATAGTGAGATGCCCCCACAGAATTTTAAGGACAAGAAGTTACTGACTTCATCAGAGTTGAGAAACAAAGAAAGTACCATTGTTAGAGTAGAGGAATTGAAGTCATTAGAAGAAATCTAGAATGCTAGCAGGCAAGCTCTACCCCACACAGAAATAAAACTAGGTAAAGAGCAGTCATCACAAAAAGGAAGGAGAAGATGCAGCTATTTCAAAGGATGCCATGAAACAAAGGTACTTCCCTTTGAGTCCACAGCTTACTTGCTACTAAAAGGACAAGGCACTTAATTAAATGCTATTTGGAGTTGAAAGCAAACAGTCAATTTATCGGCAAAGTTCAGAAATATAATTTGTCCCCTTACTTTTACATATAAATTTAAAATATCTCTACAATAATTCAAGAATATTTCTAAATGATTTTTGTTGCAATAATTTTACTTATGAAAGTTAGAGAATAGCACTGTCCAATAATGCTTTCTATGAAGCTGAAAATTTTCTGTCTGCACTGTCCAATATTTCAATTACCAACCACATGTGGGCACTGACAATTTAAAATTTGGTTAGTGTGACTGAGGATTGCTTTATTTAATTTAATTAACTTTTATTAATTAAAAATTATTAATCACTTTTAGTAAACTTAAAGACTCATGTGCTCATTAGTTACCATGTCATACTAAACTAATCTAGATATTAAGATAACAAAATTGTCTCAAATTAGTTGATATAGATATCTTTGGAATTTAACTGAAACTGAATTACTAAAACATGGTCAGTAATTTTGTCAAACTCCATAGAGACAAATATCATAAAATAAAACATGTATTATGTAACTAAATTCTTAAATGTAATTACTTCAGGATTCCTTTACTTTATTCTCATCTTCCTAACATAAAAACAAAAAGACATATTTAGAGTTCACAAGGACCATCTACTGAGAAATCAGTACACAATTTTTTTTTTTGCTAAATTATTCATTTTCTCCTAAAGTAATCACAGGAAAATGTGTTTATTAGGGATATTAGATATGTACTGAGAAAGATTTTTTGAGTGAAACTGGCATATAAAAGACTTCAGTGAAGACACAGAAAAACTGAAAGAAGAGAAATATCTAAATAAATGACATTGCTGGGGTGAGAGGTTGTGATACCTTTCCTTGCCCATCGTAATGTCATGGCATATAGGTAAATAACAAAAGGCACATTAACCAGTGAATAGTACAACAAATTTATTCAATCAGGTTTTTATGTGCCTAAGAGCCTTTGGAAATAAAGACCCAAAGATCAGGGAAAAGTACTTTTAAGCTTAGGTTGAATAAAGAAGTAACACCATTTATAAATGTGATCTGACAAAGTGGTATAGTCAAACACACTGAGTAGAGATCCAGAAAGGCTGTCTGTTCTGGTTCTTATTGGCATTTGTGTAGTGTTGCTTCCTTTCAGGTATAGGGCAGGACTCCTTTGGCATAGTAGTCTTTTGACCTACTATCAGGCAAGGCAGATCAGAGATTCATTTATGTTCATTTCTCCTACCCAGAAAGGTGAGGGAAGATTAGACTAGTATTTCTAATCTATAGGTCTAGGCTATGTATTCTTATGTAATTGAAATAATGGAAAAATGTATCATTTTAATGTTATCATTAATCTTAAACCTAACATTTTCTCTTGTTATTAAATCTTCACAACATATTTTTTGATGAAAATATAGCATAGACAGGTCTTGATTTACTTAATCTTATTTTTAACTTGTTCATTATATATGTTGCTTTATTTATGTATTTAGTTAGTTGTGTTGAACATTGAACCTAGGGCCTCCTGCTTGCTAGGCAAATTATCTACCACTGAGCTGTAGCCCTGCTATGGTTTAAATGCGGTGTCCTCCAAAAGCTCACAGGTGAGACAATGCAAAAAGATTTAAGGGAGAAATGATTGGATTGTAACAGTATTAACCAACTCAGTGAATTAATCCATTGATAGGGATTCACTGAGTAGTAAATGAAGTGGTAGATGTGGATGGAGGAAGTGGGAAATAGAGGGTGGCTTTGTATATATTTTGTATCTGGCAAGTGGAGTTCTCTCTCTGTCGGCTTCCTGATCATCATATCAGCTGGTTCCCTCTGCCATATTTTTCCAATCCATTGACTGAGACCTCTGAAAAGGTGAGCACTTAAATAATCTTTTCCTCCTCTACAGTTGTTTTGGTCAGATCCTTTAAGTCACAGTGGCAGAAAAGCTGACTAAAACAATCCCCAACCATAGGTTACGTTTAATTGTATTTGAACATATTTTGAATTATTTTATATAAAAATTTTGCACAGTTATTAGATTAAATGTTCTATTTTATGTTTCTAGATATAGACTACTAAACTGCCATCTGGAAATACTGATTAATTTTTAACTCATCTGATGTATAAGAATATATAATAAATCTATTATAAATAGAGTAAGAAACATTCCAAATTTGGGTTATCAGTTTGATATGGAAATAATGCTTATGAATTATAGTTACTGAAACAGAACTGAGAAATATTATTTTTAACTTTCATTACAATAGATGGTTCTAAGGCTTTATTTTGGAGAAGTAAAAGAGCTTTATGTTTTAGTCTAAATTTTTAAGACAGAAGATGGAATAGGATTTTACTGAAGATGAACTAAAGATAGGAACCTGAAAATAAAATTTAGATGTTGTGATGGTCACTTTTATGTATCAATTCAGTCAAACACTCATCAAGGTGTTGCTGTGAAGGAATTTTATAGATGTGATTAACATTTACTATTAGTGGACTTTAAATAGATTTTCCTTAATATTCTGGATATACCTCATCTGGTAGAAAGTCTTCTTAAGAATTGAGATTTTCCTCAAGAAGAAAGAGATTTTATCTGCAGACTCTGCTTCATTATCTACCAAAGAGACTCTGGTCTGACCTTCCTGACAACCAGTCTGATGGCATTAGGACTTGCCTGTTGAGCCTCCATAATGGCATTGGCCAATTCCTTGGGACTCCTACTGGTTCTATTTTTCTATTAGAACCCTGACTGATTCTGATGTTAACACCATTACTATTTACATAGTTATGGACATGAGGAAGTTACCTGCATGATTCTTGAATATCTTTCCTAGATTTGAATGCTTTGTTTCAATTATCTTCTTTTTGCATCTGTGTAATTATTTTATAGAACTCATCCATTAATTTTTATCCAACTATGTTTCTCTCCCAGTCTTCTTCAACATTATTATTTGTGATTCCACTTTTGTCTTCTCCAATATCAGATGTAGTCAATACAAGCACAATTCTTTATCACCACATTATTAAAATCCTTTAAATTTGCCTTTTTGTATTTACAATCAACTTGAATACATGTCATGAGACTGACAAGGTCCTCCTTCATCTGACCCATACCCACTTCATCACATCAATTTTCACTCTCCTGCTTGTTCATAGTGCTTCAGTCAACTCTCCTCTCTGTGTTCTTCAACAGCTCATGTCCTAAACCATTGAATCCCTAACTCTTAATAATTCTTTAATTTTCAACTCATTTGTCTCTTTTTATAGAGACTTTCATGGAAGTTCCGTGTTATTTTTTTTCATAGAATTTTTTTCATGATCTTTACAATTGCTTTGTATTTTATTGATACATTGTAATTATTCATAATGGTGGGATATTTCATTTTTACTTATTTATACATGCATATAATATAACTAAATAATTTGGTTGATTTCTTTCCCCAGTTTTCTCCTCTTTTCCTCTCCTCTTTCTCCCTGGTCCCTTTCCTCTATTCTATAAATTTCCCTTCAATTTTCATAAAAACCCCTACCTTTCTTTTCCTTTTTCTCTGTAAATTCCAAATATGAAAAAAAAAACATGACTTTTGACTTTCTGAATTTGATTTATTTTGTTTAACATGATATTATCCTGTCCCAGTTATTTTCCTGTTAATGACATAATCCATCCCTCAATGTGGCTGAATAAACTCCATTATATATATATATATATATATATATATATATATATATATATATATATATATATATATATATATTCACCTTTACCCATTCATCGATTGATGAGCACCTAGGCTGGCTCCATAGTATGCAAATTGTGCTGTTATAAACATAGGTATGCGTGTGTGCCTATAATATGTTCATTTTAATTCTTTAGGATAAATATCCATGAGTGGTATAGATGAATCATATGGTGGTTTTCTGGTCTTTAAGGGCACCCCTATTCATTTCCATTGTGATTGTAAATAATTTAAAATTCCACCAACACTGTGAAAACACTTCTTTTTCTCCACACCCTCTCCAGCATTAGTTAACTGTTTCTTTGTATTCTTGATGGGTGTCATTCTAATTTAGTGAGATGAAATCTCATTGTTGTTTTGGATTTCACTTCACTAATTGCTTAATTTGTTTGCTGCTCAGAAGCTTTATAATTTGATGCAATATCATTTGTTCATTCCTGGTATTGTTCCTGAGCTTTTAGAATCCTACTGAGAAAGTTGTTTCCTGTATCTATATATTGGAATTGTGACACTACTTCTTATTTTAGGAGTTGCATAGTTTCTGGTCTAATTTCTTGGTCTTTGATATGTTTCATGTTGATTTATGTGGAGGGTGAGAAATAAGAATCTATATTCTCATTCTTCTATATATGGAAAATCAGTTTTTGCAGCACCATGTGTTTAAAAGGCTATCTTTTCTCTACTGCATGTTTTTGGCATCTATGTTGAGTATCAGATGATTGTATATATGCAGATTTGTCTCTGTGTTTTCTATTCCATTTGTGTCTGTTTTCATGCCAATACCGAGCTGGTTTTGTTACTATATCTCTATCATATAATTTGATGTCACTTATTATGATGCCTCCAGTATTGTTAGAATAACTTTCGGTTCACAGCTAGTAGCTACCAGCAGCTCAGAGTGCTTGGGAAACCTACGCTTGTACAGTCCTGACAGGAACACCTGCAGGATGGAGTGCTCTGCTCTAGCAAGCCTTCTGTGAAACGACATCCTCAGCACTTGTGGTCAGCGTTGCCAAACTACAGACTACCAGGTCAGGAAACCGAGAGTTAGATGCTTCAGGGCATGAAACCACCCAACTCATAAAGTCCTCCTCCCTTAGGGACAAAGACCCTTCCAGAAAGTCTTCCATCATGACAGCAACATTTATTGCTTCCTCATAGCACGATAACATTAGGCATAAGATGATTGGCTTATAGATGTTAAGGTGTTTATGTGTGATTGGTGGGCACACCTACCTGAAACCTATAACAGCTGTATGCATTCCAAAAATAAACGAGCTTCCCTGGAAGTCGACTGAGGTGGTCACCTGCCAGCTCTCACCAGCTCTAGGTGTCCATGTGTTGATTTGATGCCGCATCTCTACCCCCAGTGACTGAGGTACCCGAGTGACCATCGGCCACACCAGTGACTAGGAACACATACACAGCATTACTTTTTTGACTAATATTTCTGGGTCTTTATTCTTCCAAGTGGCTTTTAGTACTGTTGTTTCCTATTCTGTAAAGAATGTTATTGATATTTTGATGGAGATTGTGTTGAATCAGTATATTGATGTTGTTAATATGGGCATTTTAGCAGTATTAATTATGCCTATCCATGAATATGGGAGATTTTTTCATCTTCTAAATTCTTCTTAATTTTATTTCTTCATGTTCTATAATTATCAATGAAGATGTCTTTTGTCTCCTTGGTGAGATTTTTTCCCCAGTTTTTTTTTTTTTTTGGTTTTTGTTTTGTTGTTGCTTTTAGGCTATTGTGAATATGATTGTTTTTCTGATTTCTTTCTCAGAATATTTCTTATTTATTATTAATATATAGGAAAGCTATTGATTTTTGTACATTGATTTTTTTAATCTGCTGTTTTGCTGAATTTATCAGCTCTAACAGTCTTCTGGTAGAATTTTATTGAATTGTCTAAGTATAGGATCATATCATATGCAAACAGTTATAATTTGACTTCTTTTTCCTATTTTCATCCCTTTATTTCATCTAGTTGCTCTGTAAAGAATTTCTAGAAGTATACTGAATAGGAGTGGTGAAATGGATGTCCTTGTCTTGTTTCAAATTTTAAAGGAAATGCTTACAGTTTTTTCTCATTTATTATGATGTTGGTTTGTCATTTGTACCTGAGGCGGTCAAAGGTCAATCAGGATGGATGGTCACTACCTTTTCTGTTTCTTCTTGGGTTATACACACCTTAGAGAGAGGGGAGCAAAGGCTGGGGGTTGTTAAGCTCTTCCTCCTTTTGTATTACTTACCAGGCTATCAACTAGAGTGGTCTAAAACTAAAGCTGGTTGAAATAACTTTTAACTTCCTTTCTCTCACATATAAGGGGAGACATCATGGGAAGTATAGTCTATTGGAGTTTTGTTCAGACAGACCAGATGGATGCACTCAGGGTGGAGTGGCTACAGAGGTATAAATGGAAATTTCCTACATTGAGGTATAGCTGCACTCAGGCCTTTGGAATTTTGTTGTTTTATCTGCTCTGGAGAGATTAAATCAACACGCTCCTAGGTTCAGGCAGATGCTGATCTCTGTTGGATGTCAGGAGCCTTACAAGAATTGTACTCTGAAGAGTGGGGAACCAAACCTCCACACTTGCACACTCCACTGCCCACGAATAGGTCTTCCCAGGCTCAGTCCCTGAGTGTTATCATGACCACCTGTTTGGTTTTCAGATCCTCTTCAGCTGGTCATGTAAGCTGCTAGACTTAAAAGGGAGTTGCACTCCACTTTGTAACTCTGACTTGAATCCCCCTAGGTACAATCTTCTCTCTGCCTATTTCACTCACCTTCTGCTAGCTACACCCTAGGTCACACATGAGCCAATTGCCAGGACAGTATGGCAATGTTTGCTGTAATCTCCCAGAGTCCTGCAACAAGTTGCAACATGGCCTGCTCAAAATGGTTCCCTGGCTCATCTGAAAAACAGAGCACTTTTAAAGCACCAGTTCACTGTGCAGCTGTTGGTTAAGCTAAATTCAGAGAGCTTTTTGATTTTACAGGTTGTTCCACATCAAATTTGTCCATTGTGTTTATTTGTGTTATCCCTCCTTCCTCCCTTGAACAGGATTTGTTGCCACTGCCACAACTGGCTGGATTTCAGTGTATTCTTGTTTGTCTTTTGTTAGATGCATACAAATTTCTGACTCTATAAGAGTGTGATTTTCTGACACTGAATTTTGATGAATTACCTGTTTGGACCACCTCGCTGAGAAACACCACTCCTGTTGCTTCTATCATCAACCATGAGGCAACTGGAAATGCAAACTTCCTCTAATCTACTGTCCTAAATCAGATCCCTTCATTATTATTTTAATGACTTACTTATTCAAGTAATTATCAGCTTTACATATATATGCCTCCTCAACTAGAGACAATGCAATGTGAGTAAGGTCCATATCTTTTTTTCTTCGTTTTTTAGATTAGACTACTTAATCCCTTTAGTAAAAGACTACTGTAGATATATTATACATGAATTTTTAAAGAACAAGTAAAAAGGAATATGTGAAGAATACAGGGAAGCTACATGAAGATGTTTTATCAAATTGGCTGCCACTATTGAGGATTTAAGTTCAATCCAATGACATATTCTGAGAATACTTATAAAAAGCATATTAGAGTTGTCTTCAGTGGGGACAAAAAATGGTTTTATTGAGTCATTGGTTGTGTTATCCTAGCACAAAGCCCCTCTCCCCACATATACATAATATTAAGATGTTCATGTGTGAATTTCAAATGAATTTCTATAGTACCCAATGGCAAAAGAGGAAAGAAGTCCACAGAAAACCGAACATTTTATAGCGCAAGAGGTAAAATGCAATTAGATTATATTTGTGAAGGTATCCAAAAATTTTCTTTACAAGGCCATTTTCATAAAAAGCACAAAGTCATCCCAAGTCAAATAAAGTATTATGTGGAATATTGCTATGTTCTCTAGTGATAGCATTGCCCTGTGGGAACAGAATCTCTAAACGTATGAAGAGATTATCACTGCATTCATAGAGATAAAGGATATGAATAGGTCATTAGACTGATGGTAAAAAGGGAATATTTTGAGTTTACCTTTTTTGTTCACAATAGCACAGTACCACTCTAAATGTGTTCAATTTCTTTTGATATCAAAAGCCAAGTAGGATTGGGCCTGATTAATATTTGGATAGGAGGGCTTTGTTGCATATAACTTATTCAGAAGAAACACAGGCTCCAAATTTTCCAGGCCGATCTTCCATTATTTCCCTATTGGGTTCTTGATTCTGACAAAAGAGTTATACAACGAACATATTTTCAAATTCTGTTATGTTTTAGATATGAGATTTCCCCAAAAACTCATGTGTGAGGCAATGCAAGAATATCTAGACTAAAATGATTAGATTATGAGCATTGAAACCTAATTGGTGGATTAATCCACTGATATGAAGGTACTACAGGGTGGTACTTATAGGCAGATAGGATGTATATAGAAGAAATAGGTCACTGGGTCACTGGGAGGCATTCCCTTGGGGTTTATACTTTGTCCATGGTGAGTGGAGTGCATGCGCACTCTCATTCTCCCTCCTCCTCCTCCTCCTCCTCCACTTCCTCCTCCTCCTCCTCTTCCTTTTCCTCCTCCTCCTTTTCTCTAGACACCTGGAGAATATCCCAATCACTTTAGGTAAAACTCCTTCTTCTCCTTCTCCTTCTGCTTCTGCTTCTCCTTCTACTTCTTCTTCTCCTTCTCCTTCTTCTCCTTCTCTTTCTCCTCCCTCCTCCTCTTCCTCCTTCTCCTCCTCTTCTTCCTCCTCCTGCTCCTCCTCTTCTTCTTCTTCTTCTTCTTCTTCTTCTTCTTCTTCTTCTTCTTCTTCTTCTTCTTCTTCTTCTTCTTCTTCTTCTTCTTCTTCTCCTTCTTCTCCTTCCTCCTCCTCCTCCTCCTTCTCTTCTTCTTCTTCTTCTTCTTCTTCTTCTTCTCCTTCTCCTTCTTCTTCTTCTTCTTCTTTTCTCTCTCTCTCTCTCTCTCTCTCTCTCTCTCTCTCTCTCTCTCTCTCTCTCTCTTTGGTTGCCAAGTTCTGATCAGCTTTCCTCTTCTATGTCTTTTGGCCATGATATTCTACATCACCCTTGGGACCAGAGAGCTACAGAGTCAGTCAAGCCATGGACAGAGACCTCTGAAACCATGAGCACTAAATAAACATTCCTTCCTCTAAGTTGCTTTTATCAGGTCTTTTGGTCACAGGTTTCCAATGATGTTCATCTATACTTGTTTAAGACTCTTCTGTGAACAAGTCTGAGAAGATTTTCCCAAAGGCTGCTAAGATCTCACTGACTTTCAAGACATTACTTGAGTTATTTAGATGAATGCCCTAGGCCTGCTTTGTTTGTTTTATTGTTTCCAAAAAGTTTACAGAAAACCTGAAAATATGTACTCCTTATGTAATTCTCACCACCTCATTTAGAATGCCTCCATATATTTTCCATATCACCCAACATGTCCTTTTCTCTAGACACCTGGAGAATATCCCAATCACTTCAGGTAAAACTCAAGATAATTTTGATGTCATGACAAGGTGACCATCATCCTAATTACCAAAATGATAAAAGACCTAATTCTCAGATGCTTCTATGTGATAACTTCAGTATCTTACATGAAATTAGCCAACTGCTTAAGCCTAGATTCTCCTGAAGATAAGGATAAAGAATTCCATGAAGTTAATGTACTAGCAATTTGATTTCAGAGAGGTGTTTGCATTGGTAATCTGAAAGGTGAAAGAGAAAAACAAATCCCAAAAGACAATATAGGGTCATCTACTCAATGAGACACTATTGTTCATGTCTATGGATCATTTCAAAATTTTTATGAAATGAATCTGAGGACCTGACTTTATAACAAAACAGGGTTTTTTTTTCTTCTTTAGTGCTTTTCCTTTATTGGTTAAAGGAGACCTTATGACCTTATGTTCATCAATTCTCATGAACATACCACATGCCTAAATGTAAAATGATGCCCTTCAGGCACCCTTTAAAGCAATAGAGAAAACTTTTGAAGAAAATATTAAGCACATAATGTAGCTCATGAAGCAAGAATCTATCATGTTTTACCCATGTAAAGATCATTAAAACCTATGTAGAATTTATCCCAAAATATGGTACATAGAATTAAAAAAGGAAGGTACCAAGAGTTAATAAATGAAAGAATAAACAAGATAAATTCATGGTTCCACATTTAAACCTTAGCACAAAAGAGGAAATTGATAAGCATATTTTGAAAGAATAAATGAATGTCTGTATGTGTGTGTTATCCATGGAAAAAAGGAGAGTAAAATACCATGACTCTGAAATACTCATCACCATACCCAAGAATATAGCTGAACTAAGGGAACAATGAGAGTGAGTGTAGGACAGAATGTCCATATAAACACTAATCCAAAGGACATTTTCTTTCTCTCATGCATGCTGGAAATTAGGGAATGTTAGCATTTTTGATAAAAAGCTGCTTTCATGTATGCATACCAAGTTCCTTGGGATGTGGGACCCTCAATAGGATAAAGCAAACTAAACTGATATTTTTTTCTGCTTCTGTAACCTAACCAATAAATTCTTCCTCTCTATGGTAACTGGGGTGGAACTTTGTACTGCAGAAAAGGAAATGCTATTCCCATCAGTTACCACTGGACACAGTCTTATGAGGGATAAAGCTGTTGTTTTCTTGCAAAGCACTGGAAACATAATGTGAACCAGTGATGCACCTGTCTAGTTTGTTGCTGCTCAACTTTCTGGTGAAGCACATTTCCATCATATTGCCACTGGACTGTCTGGTAAATCACCCATACAGACGCTCACTATTGGATCTTCCCCATAAGCATTTTTCAATAAATGCTATGTTTCTCATCCTTTCTCCTGTGTCATCTTTGGTCTACCAGTGACTTATCTTACTGCCCTAACACAACTGGGTTTTGAATCATACAATATAATATAAAACATATTTAGAGGCTGCATGGCTTAGAGTAAAGCTATTTATATAGTTTTAGTGGAAGATGCTAGTGTATCAGTGAATACAAATTGATACTTACCTATACATTGCTATCTTCAAATACTATGCTATACAGAAAAAATAATATCATTATGAGATATCAATCATTCATTATATGTATCCAATATAGACTCATGAATTTAATTATATGGCTTCAAGAAGGTGAAAAATCAAGTACTCTCATGCAAATACATTTTCCATCAGACTTTCCTTTTCCTCACATTATTAAATCCTTATTTCCAAATTTACAGAAGGGTTGCCAAGGAAACCAGAAATTATGTAAAATAGACATTGTCATTTACCCTAGGAAACAAAATAGGTACTGTTCATATACTGACCCTAGGGCTCCATGGTGTGTTAGAGATTGCATCTTTGTCTTCTCTTTGGAGAACAGCTGCAATAGTTTTTCAAAATCAGATTATTTTTCTCTTTGAAAGCTTCTATATAATTTAAATATATTTTGGGACTTTGGAAGAGTGGATCTGCAGAATACCAAAATATGAAAAAGACCAAATAATCTGGATCTATACATCGGAGATAATTATTCACTCTTTGAAATCTTTTACATTTTGAAATTGCCTTAGCACAATGTCTTCTCTCTGAGTTTATTAGGTGAAAATTTAGGATTTCAATAAGTACCTTTAGAATTTTTATTATTAGAAAATGCACTGGTTCTTCCCTCAAGGGTGTAAAATTTTCCAGGAGACACTTTGTTTCTTCTAGCAGAATTTTACTTATCTCTCAATTTTGTTTATTTAACTTAGCTATCAGCCTGGAGTGTTTAGATAAAACACAGGTAGGTATCTATATATATTTGCAAGATATTTGTTTTCTTTTTAGTGGCTTCTAAGCACAGTATATTTTGTAACAAATGCTGAGTGGGTCATTAACTGTCAATATATTTGAACCCAGGATGATAACTAAAGATTATTTCTCTTAACCATTTTCCTAATATTCTCTACAACAAAGCTATATTATTCATACAAAACAAAGAAAGAGCTGCCCTGCTGTATTTATTCAGTAAATATATGCTAAATGGGTCCTAAAAGCTTGGTACTATTTTAAGCTGAGAGATAGGAAAGCAAAATCATCATAATGGAGCATTAAACAGCTCTACAATGGAGACAGTAATAAATTCTATCTCCAAGACACATAATTAAGTGAAAGAAGCAAGACCTAGTAACTAGTAGACCTCATACACCATTTTATATAAGAAATGGTAATGTGTGTGTGGGTATATACATATATGTATATATACACATAATATTTCTAAAGAAATGACAGAAATACCAAAAAATAATAGAAATCATTTCCTTTAAAAGCATGGAAGAAACAGGATCGGGATGGTGGTAAAAGTTCTGTAGATATGATTTTAATATATTTTTTTAGTATTTAACATATTCTCACTGAAAAATAGTATACATACGTTTTAATCATTTTTTCCACTACTGTGATCAAAAGACCTGACAAGAACCGTTAAAGGAGAAAAAGTTTATTTGGGGGTTCATGATTTCAGAGGTCTCAGTCCATAGACGTCCAGCTCCATTTCTTGGGGCTCATGGTGAGGCAGCATATCATTGTGGAAGAGTGTGGGGGAGGAAAGTGGATCAGGAGATCACATCACATCAGGGAGCAGAGAGAGATAGTGAGCTCTACTCAACAAGCACAAAATATATACCCCAAAGGCACACCCCAATGCCCATCTCCTTCCACCACATCCTACCTGGCTTCAGTTACAACTAAGTTAATCCTTGTGAGGGAACAAATTTTCTGACTGGGTTAAGGCTTTCATAATCCAATCATTTCATCATTAAACCTGTCATTGTCTCACACTTGAGCTATAGGGGGCCAACTAATACCTAAACCATAACAACACAAAAGAAAGTGAATGCAACTCAGCTACTGAGCTTGCATTATCATATGATGAACATATCCACATAACCAGTATCCAGTCTAGGGACAGAACAAGGAAAAAATATTACAAAGATATCCTCAAACCCACTGCCAAGCAATAGCCTTCCATTCACTCTTGTACATCCAATGATCCCAGCAACTTTATGTTCACCCTTGTAACCCTTGTAACACATCGTGGACTTCCTTCCGCCAGCCCCACTCAGTGTTGGTCCCATTTGACTTTAACAAAAAGCACCTATCCTATTGTTTTGCATCTAGACAAATTTTTATCAACTCAGTGATTATAGATTTAATCATATTATTTGTAACAACTTTATTCTCTTTTATATTATTATTTAATATAATCGATCAACAAATATATGGAAAAATATTTGATGTCTCAGCAGTTAGAGAAATGAAAATCAAAACTACTCAAAGATTTCATCTCACTCCAGTATGAATGGAAATTATCAAGAATACAAGCAACAATATGTGCTGGAGAGGATGTGGGGGAAAAGGTACACTCATACATTGCTGATGGGACTGGAAATTGTTGCAGCCATTATGAAAAGCAGTATGCAAATGCCTCAGACTTGTAATGGAACCACCATTTGACCCAGCTATCCCATTCCTGGATTTATATCTAAAGGACTTAAAATCAGTATAGTAATGCAACCACATCAATGCTCATAGCAGTTCAACTCATAGTAGATAATCTATGGAACCAACCTAGGTTCCCGTCAATAGATGAATGGATAAAGAAAATGTGGTACTTATACACAATGAAATATTACTCGGGTATAAAGAAGAATCAAACTATGGCATCTTCTGATAAATAGATAAAACTGGAGAATATCATGCTAAGTGAAATAAGAGAGTTCCAAAAAGCCAAGATTCTCTCTTATAAGTGGATTTTAATCCACAATAATGGCAGGAGATGGTGATAGAAAGAATAGTGGTACTTGCATCAGAGAGAGAGGAGTGAAGGGAAGGGAGAGGGCTTGGGGTAGGAAGGATAATAGAATGAACTGGACATTATTATCCTATGTGCATATATGATTACATGACCACTATGATTCTACATCATGTACAAACACAAGAATTAGAAGTTACACTCCATTTATGTATGATGCATTAAAATACATGCTACTGTTATGTATAACTAATTAGAACAAATAACAAAATGATATAGATTATTGTACTGTAAGATTATGACACATAATCCATCCATTGCTGAAATCATCCTTGGGAATTTTTAGGTTTGTGATATTGTAAACACTATGTCCTTAAGCATCCTTGTAGTACTTTGGTCCACATGTGCATACAATTCTTTTAGTTCTACATGTATGAGTAAAATTTCTCTATCATAGGGACAATTTTAATTTGAGTAAATAATGCTAGATTTGCAAACTGGTTGTTGAAATTTTCAATGACACTAGAAATACATCAGAGTTACCTTCACTTTTGCTAATAAATATTTTATTTTCCTGTTATCTTTAGTCACTTATTTAAATATTGCACATGGAAAAAGTGAAAGTTGATACCTTATCGCAAACAACCTTCTGAGACATCCACTTAGATCAAGATACGTAATACATTTACTTCGAATCTCAGAATTGAACCTTATTTGGAAATAGGATCTTTTTACATGTAGTTAAAATGAGGTAATATTGAATTAGTGATTCACCCTTATCCAAAGACTCCTGTTTTTATAAGAAGGGGTGGGGAGAAGGAAATAGATGCAGAAAGAATGCAATGTGAAATGAAGCAGAGATTCGAGCAATGTGTCTGCAAGTTAGAGAATGCCAAGAATTTCTGGCCACAATAAGGTACTAGGAGAAAAGCATGAGATATATTATTTCTCAGCAGTGCCTAGAAGAACCCACTATGAGCCTGGTACAGTGGCACATGCCTGTAATCCCAGCAGCTAAGGAGGCTGGGACAGGAGGATCTCAAGTTCAAAGCCATCTTCAGCAAAAAGCAAGACACTAAAACAACTCAGTGAGACCCTGTCTCTAAATAAAATACAAAATAAGGCTGGAGATGTGGCTCAGTTGTCAAGTGTCCCTGAGTTCAATTCCTGGTATGAAAAAAAAAATTTAAAAAGTACCCACTAAATAAATGCCTGGATTTGCAATTCTCAGCTTTCAGAACTGCAGGACAATAAATTTATGTTATTTTAAGAGATTCAGTTTGTGCTATTTTGTTTTGGAAGCTTTAGAAATCACATATTATTATCCATTGTCTTCTCCAAATTTAACACTAATTTATTTAACACCCATTTGTACTGAATTTATGTAAATTAATTTATATAGCATTCATTATTTGTATTATTTATTTTTATATTTGTGTTATTTCTATATCTGAACATTTTTGTGAGTTCAATTCATATGCTGTGTGCAGCAAGTTTTGATATTTAGAACTTTATGGTATGACTATGCTATAGTTTATGATACTAGAATTCATAATCCCATTCTTTGTTTTGCTTTTATTGTAACTATTTTTTACATCTGTCTTGGTTTTTGTCTACGAATACACATATTTTGGATATAGAAGTAAACTTGTTAGATGTGAAGGTAACCTAACTATTGTCTACAGGCTCTAAACCTATTCTTACTACTCTGTTTTATAATTCTGGGCCTAGAATTCAGCAACACACTTTCTCTGGTAGATTCTTCCAATAGGAAGTACTAGATAGATATTGGAAGGCAGAATTATGCAGAACAAATGTTACATTTGCCTTGCTATTTATTCCTTTCAACATACAGCCAGTGGTGACTCTTCATTGTAGAAATCGAGGCTGACTTTGTATCAGTAGTTCTCTTTTACTTTCTCTGTCTTGGTATGTTTCGAGTTGTCCCCCACCTTTCTTTATAGATTCAATTTTCTCTTGACTATTCTTAACGTTTCATGTCTACATATATTTTGAAATCACTTTATCTATTTCTAATATACACTGAAAACACATTCTGACTTGGTTACATTGAAAATACAAAATAATTTTCAGAAGAAGAAACACCTAATTTATTCCTCAGGTATGTTGATGACTCAGATTAATGAATAATATTTCCTTTAGGAAAAAAAATACTTTTCATTAATTCTCTGTTGTTTTTTATCTGGAAAACACCTTTAAGTCTATTTTGAGAATGATTTTCAGTGGATAAAGAAATCTAGGTTGGCTGCCATTATTATTTGTTTGACTTTTACTTTATGTTTAGCAAGTCTTCTTGTTATTATTTGCAGTTGATATTTCCCTTTTTTGGCTGATTTTAAGAATCTTCAATGTACTGGATTCTACTTGACTTTCTGTTTGTTTCTGCAGTTTTATCATGATGTGTCCAGACTTGGCTTTCATCCTATTTGGTTTGTAGCCCTTATGCCTTGTAGAATCTGTTCAATCTGTCACTTTGTTTCTTGTCACTGTTTAAATAATATTTTAGTTTGTCTTCACATATTACTTTTTCTTTATTCTCCCACTTCTCTTTATCTAGGTCTCATATTAAGCTTATGATAAAATTTGAAAATTATTTGATATTTTCCATACTGTGTTCTAACCTTGTTTCTGTCTTTATACTAAACCTCCTGTTAATTCTCTTCAGCAGTAACTAAATTACTGTTTAATCCAGCCAATAATACATATACATATATATATATATATATATATATATATATATATATATATATATGTATATTTTTCAAACTTAGAATTTGTATCTTATACTTTTCAATCATTTTCAAAATTTGATCATCTGTTATTGTTTTCTTGAATATATCAACATTGTTATTGGAAATGTTTTTCCTGATATTTGCATTACACAGATAATTTTTAAGGCTTATTGTGCCACAGGAGTCTGATTAAGGAAGTTGGGGCCTAATCCCACATGATGGAGATTAGGGCCTACTTTTTCTTCTATTAGATGCAGGGTCTCTGGTTGTATTCCTAAGTCCTTGATCCACTTTGAGTTGAGTTTTGTGCATGGTAATAGATAGGGGTTTAATCTCATTTTGTTGCATATGGATTTCGAGTTTTCCCAGAAGCATTTATTGAAGAGACTATCTTTTTCTCCAATGCATGTTCTTAGCACCTTTGTCTAATATAATTATAGTTTTGTGGGTTAGTCTCTGTGTTCTCTATTCTGTACCATTGGTCTGCCAGTTATGTTTGGGTACCAATACCATGCTGTTTTTGTTACTATTGCTGTGTATTATAGTTTAAGGTCCAGTAGAGTGATGCCACCTGCTTCACTCTTCCTGCTAAGGATTGCTTTAGCTATTCTGGGTTTCTTATTTTTCTAGATGAATTTCATGATTGCTCTTTCTATTTCTATGAGGAATGCCATTGGGATTTTTATTGGAATTTGCAAGAATTAAAATTAAGAATCAATAAATGAGATGACTCAAACTAAGAAGTTTCTTCTCAGCAAAAGAAATAATCTGTGAGATGAATAGACAGCCTACATCTTGGAAGTAAATCTTTATACCTCACACATCAGATAGAGCACTCATCTCTTGTTGAGAGCCACAGCCGAAGGGGCCCCAGCAAACTTTCAGACTGCCAGCTGATGATTGGCTCACAGCGGCCCCAGCAACATCTAGCTGATTGGCTCCTCTGCGGTGATGCTCATTGGGCTGTTTCCCCGCCCTTTCAGACTATGGAGCTGCTCATTGGGGGACTTTTTTTGGCTCCGCCCACGCGACCCAGCCAATCAGCCTCAGGAGCAGGAGGAGTGGGGGAGGTTGAGAGGCTTGTGGGAAGCCGGTGGTGGCAGTTGGGCTCTGAGGGTTTTTCCTGAGGAGCTGTTTTGTTTGGCGTGTGTGGTTCTAAAAATAAAGTTTGTTTCTTTTGACAAATGGCTCCTGAATTGTGCCCAGCCAGACTGCGGCATTTGGTGGCTCGCACGGGGAGCGACTGAGGGTAAGTGATAAGGTAAACTGCTAGCCCCTGAGGGCAGGGCGAGAGGATGGGTAGCCATTTTAAGATTCCTCTTTTGTTTTGCTTCACTTTTGTTTTAAGTTGCCTGTCCCTGGAGATGAGTGAGACGGAAGAAAAACTGCTCAATCTGAGGAAAACATATTTACGTCTGAGGAACAGATGGGGAGAAAGGACGGATGCACATTTCAGGAGGATAGAAAGGCTATAATGGTTTTTTGTTGTTCCCTTTTTATTTCATTCTGTCTCGGTTTTGTTTGGCGTCATCTTGTTGGGTTGTATTATAGTAGAAATACGGGATCAGAAATTAGTAAAAAACAAACTGAAAGAGTGTTAAGTAAATTGTTAGAGGAAGGAGGCATCTCAGTAAAATCAAGAACAGTCAGGGCATACATTGATACAATACAAAAATGTAGCCCATGGCTTTTTAATGAGGAGTTGTTAAATATATCACAATGGAACCATCATGGTGAAGATTTAAAAAGAATATAAAAGAAAAGTCCAGGAACTCTGCCAGTTGGCACATTGACATTGTGGGCATTGGTATCTGGTTTGCTTAGTCCAAAGCCATCAGTTCAAAGATAGAGGAAGAAAGCTTAGAGCAGAAAAAGCCATTAGGGGGAAAGTTACAAAAGGAGACTGCTACTAACAACTTTCTATCACCAGAGGATGTAAATGTCCAACTAACAAGGCCACCTCCATATGCTGGGAGGCCCCCAACCCCCGCAGTTGATAGTTGAGATCCAGAGACAGGATCTCAAGTATTAACATGCCCTGTATTTGAGGTAGGAGGGCAGCGAATTCACCATGCTTTAAATTTCAAAACAGTGAAGCAGCTAAAAGAGGCTGTAATAACCTATGGTCCTCAAGCACCCTTCACTGTAAGCTTGGTCGAATCCATTAACAACTTGAACATGATGCCAGCAGATTGGGCTAATATGTGTAAAGCTGTGCTAAATGGAGGACAATACCTGTTATGCAAGGTTGCCAATGAGGAATTTTGCAAGGAGATGGCTAGGCGAAATACAGCAGCTGGTTATCCTCAGAGAAATCTAGATATGTTGTTAGGAAAGGGACCTTATGAGGATCAGCAGCAACAAATTGCATATGATCCTGGCGTATACGCACAAATTGCTGCAGAGGCGGTTAGGGCATGGAAGACTTTACAAGGACATGGAGGTTTACAAGGTCAATTATCTAAGGTAATACAAGGAGCTAATGAATCTTATGCTGAATTTGTAGATAGGCTTATTCAAACAGCTACCAGAGTTTTTGGGAATACAGAATAAGCAATGCCATTAATAAAACAACTGGCTTATGACCAAGCAAATCATTGGTGCAGAGATATCATTAGACCATGGAAACATGAAGATTTAAACACATATATTAAATTATGTAGAGACATTAATGAACAAGAGTAAGTCATGGCAGCTGCAGTAAAACAGGCTTTAGATGCCAGAGACATTAATGAACAAGGGCAAATTGTGGCAGCTGCAGTAAAACAGGCTTTAGATGCCAGGCCAAGAACATGCTACAATTGTGAACAAACAGGACATTTTAAAAGGAATTGCCCCATAGGAGGAGGGTTTAACAAAACTAGGTATCAAAGGAGTAGAATACAGGGTATTTGCCCACGATGACGTAGAGGGAGACATTAGGCTAATGAATGCCGTTCTCAAACCACCATAGAGGATACTCCATTATCAAAAAACGAACAAGGACCAGGTGTTTATCCACGATATCGTGGAGAAAGGCATCAGGCTCCATTGCCAAAAAATGGACAGGGGGGTCCAGTGCTCCGGGGCCCAAAACCACAAATATACGGAGCACTGGAGGAACCCAGCAACCCCATCAGGGTAGTGCCCAGGACACATTGTCCATCAGATCCCTCATCAGACAAACCAGAGGGAGCGCAGGGTTGGACATTTGCGCCTCCACCAGAGCAGTACTAACTCCAGAGATGGGAGTTCAAATCATTCCCACAGGGGTAAAAACCTCTTCCCAAAGGAATAGTAGGCTTATTATTGGGACGCAGCTCTTCTACTCTAAAAGGACTTATGATAAGTCCTGGGATAATTGATCCCGATTATGAAGGTGAAATAAAAATTATAGCCAGTTCTCCAAAGGGTATATCGGTAATTTCACGAGGAGATAGAATAGCACAGTTACTAATAATACCCAGCCTACATGATACATTTTCCAGTCGTACTGTAGAAAGAGGTTCCAAGGGATTAGGCTCCACAGGTGTAGATTGGGCTATGCTTTCTTTAAATTTAGATTCTCACCCCATGCTAAAACTAAATATTCAAGGACATGAATTTAATGGGCTACTGGATATAGGTGCAGACCTTAGAATCACCTCTCGTCAAGAATGGCCAAAACATTGGCCATTACAACAAGCCACTCAAATGCTTCGAGGCCTAGGAGTGGCGACTAATCCCCATAGAAGTGCAATGGTATTAGATTGGAAGGATCCTGAAGGATGTGAAGGAACTATACAGCCATATGTATTGGATCATCTTCCCATAAATTTATGGGTACGAGATGTCCTAGATCAATTAGGTTTGACATTAACAAATAACATCAATAAAAATGCACCCACTATTATGGCTAGACAAGGTTTTAGGAAAGGAAAAAGATTAGAAAAACAAGAACAAGGTATAGCAGCACCAATACAAATAGATCAAGGAACAGACAGACATGGGTTGGATTTTCAGAAAGGGCCACTGAAACAATCAAAATTACTTGGAAATCAGAAAGACCAGTATGGGTTCCTCAGTGGCCCCTGACTAAAGAAAAGATACAAGCAGCCCATGACCTGGTCAAACAACAATTAGCGGAAGGACATATACAACCTTCTGTGTCTCCCCATAATACTCCCATTTTTGTCATCAAAAAGAAATCTGGTAAATGGAGATTATTGCAAGATTTAAGAGCCATTAATAATGAGATGGTTATTATGGGACCTGCTCAATCAGGGATTCCTCAGTTGTCTGCTTTGCCAAAAACCTGGTATGTTTTAGTTATAGATATTAAAGATTGTTTTTTTTTTTTTCAATTCCAATTCATCCTGAGGATAGTCCAAGTTTTGCATTTACTATCCCTGCACTGAATCATGAAGGTCCTGATCAGAGATATGAATGGAAAGTACTCCCTCAAGGGATGGCTAACAGCCCAACTATGTGTCAAATTTATGTTAACAAAGTAATCCAGCCACTTAGAAATCAAAATCCTGAACTACAAATATTTCACTATATGGATGATGTATTATTAGCACACAAAGCTAAAAACACATTGCTAGAATGTTATGCCATACTTACAAACTTATTAAAAATTATAATCTAGAGACAGCAATAGATAAAGTACAATTAAATTTTCCAATTAATTATTTAGGAGTTCTATTATCCTCAACCATGGTCCGTCCACCAAAAATTCAAATACGAGTAGATCAACTCAAATCACTTAATGACTTTCAAAAGTTATTAGGAGACATAAATTGTATAAGGCCTTATCTAGGTATACCAACAGGAGAGTTGGGACCTTTATTTGATATCCTAAAAGGTCCATCAGATCCATATTCACCCCGAATGTTAACGCCTGAAGCAAGAAAGGCATTAAAAATCATTGAAACATATATGGAAAATATGCATTTGGATAGAATTGATATAAGTTTGCCTTTATTATTTATTGTACCACCAACAAAAAATATTCCTACAGGAGTATTTTGGCAAGAAAGTCCATTATTATGGATACATTTATCTTATTCTCCTAACACTAACTCCACTTTGGCTATTCTTACATCTGCGACAGAACCAGGATGCTTTTTTCAATATCTATTTTATTATTGCCCTTTCCCACATCATGAAGTTCTACTTTGTTTTTTGAGCTCATACAGACCTAGGTTAATGTTTTGATGATCAGTTCTATTTTTTGACTATAGAGTTTTTAAACATTGCAATGGAGATTTCACCTGTAAAAAGTTATAAGGCCTTTACTATTATGTTATGTGTTATGTACACACTTGTGTTTTATGTTGTATGTTTGTATGTACATATGTCCATATATCATATATGATGAGCACTCATGAAAAAATGGATCCAAATATTTTTTTTTTTTTTTTATTCACGTGATTTAAATGGTTTAATTTAAATTGGGTAAACAGCTGTTGAGGATTGTTTTAAAATGTGAACAAAAAAGTAGGTTAACAGATCTGTTTGTTTACTTTCACCTTTCCTTTTCATTATATTTAATAATTCTCTTCAAGACAATGTAAATTGTTAAGAAAATAAATTGTTTTCTTTTAGTGCCTTCTGGAATGTTACATAATTTTTTCTTTAGCCATTATTGCCAGAATTCCTATCTTCATCCCAGTGCTGGTGAAGACAAAGATAAAACCAATCTACAGCTTCTGCAATAGCCATCACTGAACTGCTTGCAGAACTTGCCTGGACTATGTATCACTTGTATGCATTGTGAACTCACCTGCATGCATTGTGAACTATCTGTTGGTGCAGCGACTTTTGGTAGTGTTTTGAGTCCTTTTATACCTGGTGATCTCTAGGGTATAAAAGGACTCAAAAACCAAAACACCAAAAAACCCCCAAATAATCCAATCAATAAAATGCACCAAGGACCTGAACAGACACTTCTCAGAAGATGATGTACAATCAATCAACAAATACATGGAAAAAGTGTTCATAATCACTAGCAATTAGAGAAATACAAATCAAAACCACTCTAAGATTTCATCTAATTCCAGTCAGAATGGCAGCTATTGTGAAGACAAACAGTAATAAGTGTTGGTGAGGGTGTGGGGAAAAAGGTACACTCATGCACTGCTGGTGGGACTGCAAATTGGTATAGCCAATATGAAAAGCAGTATGGAGATTTCTTGGAAAATTGGGAATGGAACCACCATTTGACCCAGCTATATGTCTCTTTGGTCTATACCCAAAGGACTTAAAAACAGCATACTACAGGGACACAGCCACATCAATGTTTATAACAGCACGATTCACAATAGCTAAACTATGGAGCCAACCTAGATGTCCTTCATTGGATGAATGGATTAAAAAAAGTGGCATATATACACAATGGAATATTACTCAGCAATTAAAGAGAATAAAATCATGGCATTTACAGGTAAATGGAAGGAGTTGGAGAAGGTAATGCTAAGTAAAGTTAGCCAAACCCCCAAAAAACACATTCTTTTTTTTTAATATAAGGAGGCTTATTCATAGTGGGATAGGGAATGGGAGCATGGTAGGAATAAACAAACTCTAGATAGGGCAGAGGGGTGGGAGAGGAAGGGAGGGAGCATGGGGTTATTAATGATGGTGGAATGTGATGATCATTATTATCCAAAGTACAGGTATAAAGATACAAATTGGTGTGAATATACTATGTATACAACTAGAGATATGAAAAATTCTCCTCTCTATGTGTAATAAGAATTGTAATGCATTCTGCTATCATATATAAATAAAAAAAAAGCTCACCCCTCCAAGAAATTGTTAAGACTTCTTATTTCTTTTCTGAGTTTTATTGACATTGTCTTGATAATCTCTCACTGTAATTTTTTATTGAGTATTGGGCAATGTAGATAAAAATTATGGTAGCATTTGGAGATTAAATGAAATTATTATGCTGCACAGAACACTGCTTACTTATGCCAAGCAGTGTATTAAGGGCATAAATAATCCCATATAATATTAAACAATTATTTGAGTAGGATCAGATGATTCAGTTTCTGTTCCTTTGAAGACTTGCCAGTGACCTGCCAGATTTGATCTTTAATTGCCATCTTTGTTGTTCTAAACCAATATTTCTGGTTTTATCTATTTTATTTATTCAAGAGGAATTACTCTTCTCTTAGTAATTCTTGCATTCCAACTTCTCTAAGCCTATTTATACCTTTTAGCATAGTCTCAAGTGCATTTGCAAACTCAACATTCTCCTATGAGGAAAAAGAATATGTAAACAGGTGGATACTTTTCTCTTATCATCCCTTCTTTCCTTCATCTTGGTCCCACAAGGTAGGGCTGCTGATAGTTCACTGTTGACTATAAAAAGCATGTGATTGAAATATGCAGCATTGGTGGGTAATGACATGAGAAGGGTGATAAAAATTCAGATAGGTTATCTTCAAAGAATCTGTACTTGTTTTTAATATGTTAACTTTGAAATTACATAAATATTTTAAATAATCTAGATATAAAATTAAGAAATTAGTCAAATTAAAGATACACAAAAACAAATGAAAGAATTTTTTTATCAAGTTGGAGATATAACTACAATGGAAAAATTTCACAATTGGGTATGCATTCTCAGTGGTCTTAAAGTCATAGTTTTCAAAGATGCTTGGATCTCATTCAGATGTAAAGAATACTTGCAAAAAAAAATGAAACAACTAGAAGATGTTAAAATTAAAGAAGAAGACAGATATTCACATATTTATATTGATATTGCATCAATTGGAAAAAACTTAGTTATTCAATCTACAATAATCATTTTTTTTGTTGAATCAAAGTAATTGGTATCTACATGTATAATAACTTGAATTTCTTTCAGTTTTGCAAAACAGCCTTGTGAAAAAGTATACATTTCAATAAGATTAAACAATCCCTAGATGCTGTAGCATTCCATTAAAGGAGCAGAGTAACCTCTTTTGCCAATTACAAATTCTTATTTATTCTCCACAATTGGATTAAAAAATAACAAAAGAGAACAGGCCCAGCGGCCCGCTGGCATGGTAGACACGTCACCCCAATTGGAGGAAGGGCCCAGCTGCCACCCGCAAGGTATGCAGACTGCGCGTCCCGGAGAAGGGACCCAGCGGCCCGCCGGCCAAGTTGAAAGTTCACCTCAATTGGAGGAGGGGCACAACCGCCACCCGCGCCTGCAAGGTAGGCAGACCTGCAACATGGAGAACGGGCCCAGCAGCCCGCCAGCGTGGTAGACAGATCACCCCTATGGGAGGAGGGGCCCAGCCGTTGTCTGCAAGGTAGGAAGACCACGCGACTTGGAAAAGGGGCCCAGCACCCCACCGGCGTAATAGATCACCCCAATTGGAGGAGGAACACAGCCACCGCCCACCCCTGCAAGGGAGACTTTGCAACTATACAAGAGCAATATAAATATATAGGGGGAAAATTCAATAACACAACAGTTTCACCAAGCAGAAAGAAACGCGAGGAGTATGAAAAGATAAGGAAAGAAAGGACCACAAGCAATGCAGGTCAACTCAACTTTACAAGAGGTAATAGCTGCAGCAGATGAAATGTCAGATAAAGAATTCAGAATTTACATGCTTCAGATGATCTGGAGTCTCAAGGAAGACATTAGACAGCAAAATCAATGAAAGATCACTTCGACAATGAATTACATAAACAAATCCAAGATGCAAAAGATCAACTATACAGGGAGATAGAGGTTATAAAAAACAAACAAACAGAAATCCTAGAAATGCAGGAAGCAATAAACCAACTTAAAAATTCAAATGAGAATACTACCAGCAGAGTAGAACACTTAGAAGACAGAACATCAGACAATGAAGACAAAGTATTTCAACTTGAAAAGAACATAGACAGCTCAGCGAGACTCTTAAGAAACCATGAGCAGAACATCCAAGAAATATGGGATAATATAAAGGGACAAAACTTAAGAATCATTGGGATACAGGAAGGTATAGAAGTCCAAACGAAAGGAATGAGCAATTAATTCAACGAAATAATACGAGAAAACTTCCCAGACTTGAAGAATGAGACAGAATCCCAAATCCTAGAAGCCTACAGGACGCCGAATATGCAAAATCATAAGAGATCCACACCTAGACACATTATAATGAAGATGCCCAACATACAGAATAAGGAGAGAATTTTAAAAGCTACAAGAGAAAGAAAGCAGATTACATTTAGGGGTAAACCAATCAGGATAACAGCTGATCTTTTCAACACAGACTCTGAAAGCTAGAAGATCCTGGAAGAACATATTTCAAACGTTGAAAGAAAATGGGTTCCAACCAAGAATTGTGTATCCAGCAAAATTAAGCTTCAGGATGGAAGATGAAATTAAAACCTTCCACGATAAACAAAAGTTAAAAGAATTTGCAGCTAGAAAACCATCTCTTCAAAACATCCTTGGCAAAACATTACAGGAAGAGGAAATGGAAAATAACAATGAAAACCAACAGTGGGAGGTAGTACAGTAAAGGGAAAAAATAATCAAAGAGGAAAAACAAACCATGTTAAGTAACATAAATAAACAAATATGGCTGGAAGAACAATCCATATCTCAATAATAACCCTAAATATTAATGGCTTAAACTCACCAATTAAGAGACACAGGCTAGTAGAATGGATCCCAAAAAAAGATCCAACAATATGTTGCCTACAGGAGACACATTTTGTTAGAGTCTGTAAACAAGTCAGGATGGCACCTGGCATTTTGACAGAGAAATGTTAGAGTCTGTAAACAAGTCTTGATGGCGCCTAGGCATATTGCTAGAGGGAGTAGTTTGTGAAGTAACGCCAGCGAAACATTAAGTGTGGAGATTCTTTAATGGTTGACTGATGTATCTAGTTTATGCTAATTAAGATAAGCTCTGTGGAATGTATAAATACCCCTCCTGTCTTACAATAAATGGCTTCCACTCCTGCTGTATCAATGTACAGAAGTTGTTCGTCACCCCCCGTTTACTTTGCTGCAGCCAGCCGGACTGCGGCAACATTTGATAGAAAAAGACACATAGACTGAAGGTGAAAGGTTGGGAAAAATCATATCGCTCATATGGACTTCAGAAACAAGCAGGAGTGTCCATACTCATATCAAATAAAATTGATTTCAAGCCAAAGTTAATCAAAAGGGATAAAGAGGGACACTACATACTGCTCAAGGGAACCATACACCAACAAGACATAACAATCATAAATATATATGCTCCAAACAATGGTGCAGCTATGTTCATCAAACAAACTCTTCTGAAGTTCAAGAGTCTAACAGACCACCATACAATAATTATGGGAGACTTCAACACACCTCTCTCACCACTGGACAGATCTTCCAAACAAAAGTTGAATAAAGAAACTATAGAACTCAATAATACAATTAATAACCTAGACTTAATTGACATATATAGAATATACCACCCAACATCAAGCAGTTACACTTTTTTCTCAGCAGCACATGGGTTCTTCTCAAAAATAGATCATATATTATGTCACAGGGCAACTCTTAGACATTATAAAGGAGTAGAGATAATACTATGCATCTTATCTGATCATAATGGAATGAAACTGGAAATCAACAATAAAAGAAGGAAGGAAAAATCATGCATCACTTGGAGAATGAACAATAGGTTACTGAATGATCAGTGGGTTATAGAAGACATCAAGGAGGAAATTAAAAAATTCTTAGAGACAAATGAAAACACAGACACAACATATCGGAGTCTATGGGACACAATGAAAGCAGTTCTAAGAGGAAAATTCATTGCCTGGAGATCATTCCTTAAAAAAAAGGAAAAACCAACAAATAAATGATCCCACACTTCATCTCAAAATCCTAGAAAAAGAAGAGCAAAACAACAGCAAAAGAAGTAGAAGGCAAGAAATAATTAAAATCAGAGCTGAAATTAATGAAATCGAAACAAAAGAAACAATTGAAAAAATTGACAAAACTAAAAGTTGTTTTTTTGAAAAAATAAATAAGATCGACAGACCCTTAGCCATGCTAACGAAGAGAAGAAGAGAGAGAACTCAAATTACTAGCATATGGGATGAAAAAGGCAATATCACAACAGACACTTCAGAAATACAGAAGATAATTAGAAGTTACTTTGAATCCTTATACTCCAATAAATTAGAAGATAGTGAAGGCATCGATAAATTTCTTAAGTCATATGATCTACCCAGATTGAGTCAGGAGGATATAGACAACCTAAACAGACCAATATCAATCGAGGAAATAGAAGAAGCCGTCAAAAGACTACCAACTAAGAAAAGCCCAGGACCGGATGGGTATACAGCAGAGTTTTACAAAACCTTTAAAGAAAAACTAATACCAATACTTTTCGCTATTCCAGGAAATAGAGAAAGAGGAAGAACTTCCAAATTCATTCCACGAGGCCAACATCACCCTGATTCCTAAACCAGAAAAAGACACTTCAAAGAAAGAAAACTACAGACCAATATCTCTAATGAATCTAGATGCAAAAATCCTCAATAAAATTCTGGCGAATCGGATACAAAATCATATCAAAAAAATTGTGCACCATGATCAAGTAGGGTTCATCCCTGGGATGCAAGGCTGGTTCAATATACGGAAATCAATAAACGTTATTCACCACATCAATAGACTTAAAGATAAGAACCATATGATCATCTTGATAGATGCAGAGAAAGAATTCGACAAAGTACAGCATCCCTTCATGTTGAAAACTCTAGAAAAACTAGGGATAACAGGAACATACCTCAATATTGTAAAAGCTATCTATGCTAAGCCTCAGGCTAGCATCATTCTGAACAGAGAAAATTTGAAGGCATTCCCTCTAAAATCTGGAACAATACAGGGATGCCCTCTCTCACCACTTCTGTTCAACATAGTTCTCGAAACACTGGCCAGAGCAATTAGACAGACGAAAGAAATTAAAGGCATAAAAATAGGAAAAGAAAAACTTAAATTATCACTATTTTCAGGTGACATGATTCTATACCTAGCAGACCCAAAAGGGTCTACAAAGAAACTATTAGAGCTAATAAATGAATTCAGGAAAGTGGCAGGATATAATATCAACACGCATAAATCAAAGGCATTCCTGTATATCAGCGACAAATCTTCTGAAATGGAAATGAGGAAAACCACTCCATTCACAATATCCTCAAAAAAAAAAATATAATACTTGGGAATCAACCTGCAAAGAGGTGAAAGACTTATACAATGAAAACTACAGAACCCTAAAGAGAGAAATAGAAGAAGATCTTAGAAGATGGAAAAATATACCCTGTTCATGGATAGGCAGAACAGACACCATCAAAATGGCGATATTACAAAAAGTTCTCTATAGGTTTAATGCAATGCCAATCAAAATCCCAATGGCATTTCTTGTAGCAATAGATAAAGCAATCATGAAATTCATATGGAAAAATAAAAGACCAAGAATAGCAAAAACAACTCTAAGCAGGAAGTGTGAATCAGGCGGTATAGCGATACCAGACTTCAAACTATACTACAAAGCAATAGTAACAAACACAGCATGGTACTGGTACCAAAACAGGTGGGTGGACCAATAGTACAGAATAGAGGACACATAAACCAATCCACAATATTACAACTATCTTATATTTGATAAAGGGGCTAAAAACATGCAATGGAGGAAGGATAGCATCTTCAACAAATGGTGCTGTGAAAACTGGAAATCCGTATGCAACAAAATGAAACTGAATCCCTTTCTCTCGACATGCACAAAAGTTAACTCAAAATGGATCAAGAAGCTTGATATCAAATCAGAGACATGGCGTCTGATAGAAGAAAAAGTTGGCTGTGGGGTCGGGCTCCAAATTCCTCAATAAGACACCCATAGCATAAGAGTTAATAACTAGAATCAACAAATGGGACTTACTCAAACTAAAAAGTTTTTTCTCAGCAAAAGAAACAATAAGAGAGGTAAATAGGGAGCCTACATCCTGGGAACAAATTTTTACTCCTCACACTTCAGATAGAGCCCTAATATCCAGAGTATACAAAGAACTCAAAAAATTAAACAATAAGAAAACGAATAACCCAATCAACAAATGGGCCAAGACCTGAACAGACACTTCACAGAGGAGGACATACAATCAATCAACAAGTACATGAAAAAATGCTCACCATCTCTAGCAGTCAGAGAAATGCAAATCCAAACCACCCTAAGATACCATCTCACTCCAGTAAGATTGGCAGCCATTATGAAGTCAAACAACAACAAGTGCTGGCAAGGATGTGGGGGAAAGGGTACACTTGTACATTGCTGGTGGGACTGCAAATTGGTGCAGCCAATTTGGAAAGCAGTATGGAGATTTCTTGGAAAGCTGGGAATGGAACCACCATTTGACCCAGCTATTCCCCTTCTCGGTCTATTCTCTAAAGACCTAAAAAGAACATACTGCAGGGACACTGCTACATCGATGTTCATAGCAGCACAATTCACAATAGCAAGAATGTGGAACCAACCTAGATGCCCTTCAATAGACGAATGGATAAAAAAAAATGTGGCATTTATACACAATGGAGTATTACTCTGCATTAAAAAATGACAAAATCATAGAATTTGCAGGGAAATGGATGGCATTAGAGCAGATTATGCTAAGTGAAGCTAGCCAATCCCTAAAAAACAAATGCCAAATGACTTCTTTGATATAAGGAGAGTAACTAAGAACAGAGTAGGGAGGAAGAGCATGAGAAGAAGATTAACATTAAACAGGGATGAGAGGTGCGAGGGAAATGGAGAGAGATGGGAAATTGCATGGAAATGGAAGGAGACCCTCATGGTTATACAAAATTACATACAAGAGGAAGTGAGGGGTAAGGGAAAAAAACAAGGGGGAGAAATGAATTACAGTAGATGGGGTAGAGAGAGAAGAGGGGAAGGGAGGGGAGGGGAGGGAGGATAGCAGAGAATAGGAAAGGCAGCAGAATACAACAGACACTAGTATGGCAATATGTAAATCAGTGGATGTGTAACTGATGTGATTCTGCAATCTGTATATGGGGTAAAAATGGGAGTTCATAACCCACTTGAATCAAAGTGTGAAATATGATATGTCAAGAACTATGTAATGTTTTGAACAACCAACAATAAAAATTTTAAAAAAATAACAAAAAAATAAAAAGAATTTATACTTTATTTGGGAATTTTTTATTTCATGACATTAATATTTTAAGGCCAGATGGTATTGTAGAATTCATCAAATAATGATTATAATGCTATTCTTCAGTCTTTTCCATATAAAGAAAACAAATATAAGAAAAAAATCAATTGATATGTAAAATCTCTTTAATATTACCCTTCAATTGGAACTACTGAATAAGGTCATGATTTTTCTCTGTATAAAAAAATATATATTTTCTCTTTCTACTCATATAAAAATGTTGGCAACCTTAGCAGTTAGGCCATCATGCAATTCAATTAATTTCTTGGAAAAAATGAACAAGGATTTGGTAAATAAATAATTCATTTCATTGAAGCAAGAAATTAAAACACACACATGCATACACATATAAACATCTACCCACCTGTATGTAAGCAGGCCTACTTCAAGTAAATAAAATAGATCTAAAAGGTGGAAAAAAAGTTCTAGATTAAACAATACCAGAGTTATGATTTAAAAATATAATCATTTCTATCAACTAAATTATATTTCCTTATTTGTACCCTTTTTCAAAAACCTGGACATAAAAATTATGTATTATCTATTAAGAGAATTTGCATACTCACTGGATAATTGACAATATTACAATTATTTAGTTTTCTTTGATGCATTAATGGCCTCTTAGTTACATAAGGAAATGGGTTTTTGAGATGCATAATGCCATGTCCATGGATGTAATGTTAGGATGTTTTGGGTTCACTTTAAAATATTCAAACAACAACAAAAGTTTGTTAGAAGGATACATATAATAAGCATGGCATAGTGTTAATTGTTGTTGAAGCTGAGTGAAAGTAAATGAATGTTGAACATTTTATTCCTTTTCTGTTAACAACTAATTGAAACATATAGGCTTGTATTAATTAAAATGTTCTCAATAAAGCAAAAGAAATGTTTTAAATTTTTATTTTCACAATGCATTGTTATATGCATGTCATACACTATTTATTCCTAAACTATGGAAAGGAAAATAATGAGTAAAGTCTATGACACCACCACCTTGTTTATTATCCTGTGCCTCCTTATTTATAGGAGAAATATACTGTAATAAAATCAACAAATCAATAGAGTATGGCACATCTGCCAATACAGGGAGAAAATTATACTAGTAAGAACTTTCTTTTGCAATGTTATTCATCATAATAGGTATTTGCCTGAAATATCAGTGTGTATTTACGTGAATTAAAATAAAATGCAAAATGAACTTTGGGATTATACTCCACCAGGGATCTATTAAACAAATTTCAAGGAGGCAGTTTATTCAGCATTTCTTAAGAGCAATGGGAGAAATAAGGAATCAAATGCCTTCTCCTGTAAAGAAACCATATGTTGTTTTTGTCTATAACTCCTACGTAAGTACTTCTTAATATTTGATATAATTGCCTATAAAATGTATAAAGTTAATAACATCAAGTCAAATTAATCAATTAAGGCAGAATATTGTGGGACTCATTTAGGCATTTTTGACAATCTCGCCATTGTTTCTAACAAATCCCAGACTGAAAACCACTAATCTAGAACCTGAAAACAAGATCCCAGATTGAAAACCACCAGTTTAGAATTTGAAAATCATTCAGTACATACTTTTTTAATGAATACATAATAACTACTGTTGTTTTCATGAAGAATAGAGTAATTGTATGGAAAGGTAAACAAATGGTCTATGCAATGGTAAGAAACTAAAATAAATTTGGAAGATAAATGAAAATTCAAAACACTTTATGGATAATAGTTAACAACCAAAGTGACCTCACACAGAGAATATTAAAGAGATTAAAATTTTAAATAAAATAAAATTTTATTTTTAAATTATTTGAAACTGATAGTTAAAAAGGAAATAATGCAAAAATAATATACACAATGTTGACTCTAAATCAAACAATATTGAAGTTCCAAAAATAATGATAATAATAAGCAATAAGAAAGTAATTTTACGGTTCTGCATGAATTTTTTTTTTCTTGTATTTTTGATAACCAGAAAACAGACAAATGAATGATAGACAAAGAAGTGAATACCATACAAAGGAAATGGGCCAAACTGATAAACTAAGTGCAAATTTGGACAGTAAGTAAATTTTCTTGGGCTTACATAGCATATTATTTTTGTTGTTTTATTACATCTGATTACAGATGTAAACCCCCCTTTTCTTGGTCTACCTTCTGCTCTGAATTTTTATACACCTGCTCTTACAAAGTTGCCTTTATCTGAATCATTGGGACTGACAACTAAGAAACTTACGTAAATGTGGCTTAGCCTCTTTGTTCTGGAATTTTTTCTGCCAGAAAGAAAAGAATTAGCAAACTCATAGTCTCACAATTTGTTTTAGAAAATCCAGTTATTTGAACAAATAGTTTGTTCATCAAAGCAAAAGAAAAGTTAGAAAATCTGAATGGACTAAGAATTCTAAGCAGGGAAATATATATATAAATAACATAGCTCTGTGTATTTTATTATGAATATATGTGTTTCAGAAATTTTCACTGGTAAATTATTTCAAATTTTCGAGGAATAAGAATTCCCTATATCATAAATTTATCTTTGCCTGAAGAATATATCTGGAGAAATAACAATCTCAATTTATTTTATAAAGATAGTATAAACTGGATAATTAAAGATTACAAAATTATTCCAATAAAATAAATATATATACCTACCTCATTTACTGAAGAAAATATACAATATTTTAACTTTATTGTGATTCATTATGTTAATACATAATTTAATGAAAATGCCACTCAAACACATTATAATAATCAATTATTAAATATGCTGTGGTATTACATTTTGTATATTTAGTAGTAAAAGATCTATGACTTAATATTCTTCCTATTTTTTTTCTCAAAATTCCTTTAGCACATTTTGTCCTGGACCAAAATACTTATATACTGGTAGCTGGGGAAAAAAGATATAAATTAATTAGAAATAGATGGGAAAATTTTGCTAAAGCAAACAAAGGCAATTATGGTCAGATAGCAACCTGCAGATGAGACATCTCTGTAAAATAATAATTCTGGCTTTCCACCTGTGCTACTTGTGTAATGGTAACACCCAAACTTTAAAATCAATATTTAAATCATTTATAAGACTTATCTCATAAAACAAACAAATGAAACTCAGTGTTGTTATCAGTATCCAATGTGAAATGAAGTCAGATTCATCTAGAAAGTATAATTATGAAATAATATTCTGCCTTGAGAAGTTTTTCAGAACTTGGTTCAAAATATAAAATTCAGTAGTCAACTTTAATGTAGGTTACTAAAAAAAGAAAGAAAGAAAACAAATTTTTGAGCATGTGTAAATGGAAGCCAATATCTTTTCTTCTACAATCACCACACACGAACACACACACACACACACACACACAGAAAATCAAATAATTTTGAGGAAATAAACTCTAAATAACATGTATTCCTACAAGTGTTCAGGAATGAAGAGAAGACTACAAGGTGTACATAAAGTAAAAACTTATTGGACAACAATTGGCCAAAGGTGACTTGAACTATGTCATTGTTTTAGAAAAGTGTTTATACAGTTGTGAATCTAGAGAACCTTAGTTTAATTTTCTCTTGAAATTTAGTCAGGAACAACAATTTGTAATAATATTTACATATGTAAAATAATGCATGGAAAATATTTTTAGACTATTATGTGTTATGCAACCAGTAAATAATGTTCTTAAGTAAAATGTTATTGTTTTTAATAACTGCCAAATAGTGGCAAGAAAATCACAGCACATTAATTATGAACATTCCTAAATTATAAAAATATGTTAACACTTGAAAAAAAAATTAAGATTTTAAAAAAACTTTTCTTAAAAATAAATTTTAATTATTTGCCATTTCTAACCCAGGAAAAAATATTCAATACCAAAGGAGCCAAATGCCACAGAGATTATCTTTATTATTAAATAAGGAGAGAGAAACATAAGTGTAAAAAATTTTTAAAAAATCATATTTGTTCAAAAGTGAAAAGTAGAGAATTTTTAAATTCCAAAGAGGCATGTACTTAGCAAAAGGAAGTCTTATAGATGTTATTCTTCCGCTATTTCTTAAAAAATACAGCTTTTATCAGAAAGAATTTTAAGATTGACAAATGCCTTTATATTTTGCTATTGATTTTAGTTATTTCAGTGCCCATTAAAAGTATAAAGCATCTTGAGTGTTATTTCCACTAAGCTGTCCTGGGTAGTGTAAATGAAATAAGCAGTCTGCCCTGTATTTGCACTCTAGAGACAAACAAGCATGGGAAATAATGAAAATTTCTTTTCTATTTTGGTCACATTTAAGTTTCTCTGATGCACAGTTTGACTCATAAATCTGTTGCTTGAAACAAATAAGCACTAAACATATTAGAATTGTTATTTTACATGTTATTATTTTTATTAATAGTATAAATATGTACACAGATACAGAGATAAAATATTATTAGTTATTTAATATTACCTAAATTTTGTGTAATAGATAACTTTAAAGCCTCTGCTAAATTGCAGTTAAAATGTTAAAAAATAAAAGTAGAAATTCAGAGATCAGTAGAATAACTCCATATTGCAAACCCTGAAATTCTCATCATCAAGACCTTTAATTTTATTCATTATTAGATACATTTAATTTAAAATATACAAAAAAGAGATATTAGAGGCAAGAAGTGGTCAAATTTGCATCACAGAGATCAAAGAAGATATACTTGTTGAAAAAGTATATTCAGAAAATCTGTTTCTATAATGCCTTTGTCAAATTCCATAAATCCCTTTACTTAAGTAAATCTTTAGACTAATCTTCTGTTCTTCCAAATAACACTGAAACAAAATAACTTTTCCCCAAGACTCAAGGACTAAATCTAGCAGTTTTAAATTCCAAGTGATTGATTAATCACTGATTTTAAAGGCTCAGTGAATTTCCTACTGATAGAAAACCCTTCATCAGCAAGCCCAAGTCATCTGTCTCCTCTCCTCTCCTTGTTCAAGCACAACTCTCTCTTTATCTTCTTAACTTATAAATAAGTCTGTTTTCCTAGAATTCTAGGCTCAGACTTGAAATACTTGGCTATGTCAATCTAACTGGCCATCTCATTCTCCCTTCCATGATGTTTGATAAGAATAATGAGAGGAGAAGGCAGCAACAATTGCTACTTAGCAGGTCACTCTTTGAATGCCCCCACCCATGCAATGTAATGCTCATATCTTTAATATTATCAGATGCAAAGTAACACTCAGATATTTATTATTAATATATCTATGAGCTACCCAAATTAGAAATTTACAGATAAGCTTTATAGTTATTTCAGGTGTTGTTGAAACAGCTGATGCTTCAGGCTCTTATTCCCAGTTCATGATGACCACGATTCTCTCTATGTGATTATGAGCATCTTGAAAGCTAGGATGAGGTCTATCCTATTTCACTTGAGACAGGTAACTAGTTCAGTGGCATGCAAATTAGGATTTACTGACTATGTGATACAGGTATAGGTTCTCATTCAGTTCTCTGTGGTGTTTCATAATGCTTACTTGAGAAGTATTCTAGAGAGACTTTTACTGACTTTAAACCTTGAATACTAATTTTTGCTTCTCATCCACCTTCTTAAATTCCAAAGATACTCTAACCACATTTAAATTGAACCTTAAACCAAGAAAATATCAAATCCATGTTTGATGAAAGAGAAAGAGGAGCTGAATTCATCACTTTCTGATAGAGGAGTATGAGTGTAAAGAAAATAAATAGAAAATATTTCTATCGATACAGGGAGTTTGCTTGAAATAAAACATGGAACCAAGTTAACCCTGTCAGATAGGTATACATAATCAAAAATCCCATTAACATCACAGTTAAGTGGTAAGCACTTTATGATACTATTTTACCCTCATAACAAATTCATAATATTGGTAATTATTTTTTTCCATTTTCCAAATGAGAAAACTGAGGCAAAATGAGCACAAATAAACAAATCCAAGATTCAAACCGTAGCAGTTTTGTTCTAGGAGTGTGTTTTTTACCCAATATTCTATATTATCTTTCTGATAGAAAAGGAAAATCACAGACTATTCTTTATGCTATTTAAAAATTATATTTGTATGAGAATTTAGGTTATAAAATGCAAGTTTTCAAATGGATGTAAATACGTATGTGTGTGTATATGTACATGTTTGTATATATATTTATTCACTTTGCCCATTTATTTATTCATTTGTCAAATAATTCCAATAGTCATCTTTGCATTAGTCATTGTATGGTACTCTGGAACTACAAAGATAGAACTACATGCTTTCTATTCTATAGAAATGGAAGAAATGTGTAGTATTGTCCACCATTATTGATAAATACTGGGAATATATAATTGTAAAGACAACATTTTTCTTAAGGCAACAAGAGCAGAGTACACTCTCCTGTTCAGGTTAAAATTGAAAATAATGACAGTGTCAGGGAAACTGGGAAAATGTAATTGTTCTAGAAGAGCATTTTCTAAATGAGTTCAGTTTCTGAGATAAAATATAAAAGTGGCCAGCTTTATCTGACCTTGTGGATTATATGAACACTTTCTTTTCTGGAATCAGTGGACCTGGGCAGTCTTCCTCAGAAACATTATTTCCCTCTAAACTGGGGCTTTCATGCAGAAATTCAGGGTTATATGGATGAGGAAACAGCCTCCACAGTACTGAAGAAATATAAAATGCTATGACTTACCAGCTCCAACCTTCTTAGCCCAAATCCACAAAGTTGTCTGGGCTTGCTTCTACATGAATGTTCCATCAATGGATTGCTGCTTACATTTCACCAAAATTATTAATGGGGAAAAGATGGGGGACATAAAGTGCTTTTTGTTCCCTGGTTTTTACTAAAAAGATGACCGCAGATGCAGACAGAGTGTTGATGGATGAGGTCACATAGTATGAAGTAGTCAGATTAAGATGGATTGAGTTGTTTGAGTGCCTCCTCTCATCAGACTTTCAGCTAAACTCTCTCTGTGTGTTCTTAGAGTTATGGCGTTCTACTGACTCATATTTATTTGCATTCTCTCTGTTGCAAATTGTATTGAACAGCATTGGATGCATTCCTGAAACACCTCAGAGAAGAGTGGAGGGCACGGTTCACCTGAAGAACTACTTTTATCATCTTAGCACAGTGGTAGGTTGTTCCACAGCATAGGCTAGACTGGGGATGTAGCTAACTGGTAGAGCACTTGCCTACTATTATGCCCTGTGCTCAATCCTTAAGGACTATAAACAATAAATAAATAAATAGAATGCAGACTAGATTATCAAACAGATCTGAGTTTAAATTGTACTCATATACATCAATTTAAAAAATAATTCTTATTGGTACATTATATTTATACATAATACTAGGATTCATTGTGACATATTCATATATGCACACAATATAATTTGCTCAGTGATAATCCCCAATATTCCTCTTTCTCTCTCCTCCTTTCTCTGGCAATGCCTCATCCACTGTATTCTACTGATCTCCCTTCCATTAATTTTTAAAATTAATGCATTTTAATTATACATAAAAATGGGATTCATTGTGATACATTCATATATGCATAGAGCACGTATGAATTAATTTAATTTATTGATCTATTTAATTTTCCAGTGCTACCCCTTTTCCTTCCTTCTTCTCTATCCATGGCTCCCCTTCCTCTACTGTTCTCCCTTAAGTTTCTTCATCTGGGAAATGTTGTTAATGCAGTCCCTGTATCAAAGAATTCTTGAGGACAATAGAATAAAATAAGTATTAGAAGTTACCTATTGGAGAATCAGACACCTATTTAGACACACAAATATAAAAATGCATGTGGATATTTCACTTCTATATTAATGCACTGGATACATAGCTAATGGGGCACAGAAAGACAGCCTGGATTTTCTGATGTTTGCATTTGCACATATGTACTGCATACTCTTGTAGCTTCATTTCTCCATTCACTGCATTGCAATTGAACAACAACCCCTTTTTTGTCAGGGCAGAAATTTATTCTTTGGCATGGAAACCATTCTTAATGAGGGTATTTAGTCTTGTATTTAGCATACTAAACCAATACTAGATCCTAAGGTAGAAATTCAGAAAAACATTATCAATAAATTAGAAGGAATAAAATAAGAATGATTTTTAAAAATTTAAATTGGGGGCTGGGGCCATGGCTCAGTGGTAGAGCGCTCACCTAGCATGCCTGAGGCACTGGGTTAGATCCTCAGCACCATATAATAATAATAAAAAAATTAAATTGGAACTTTTTATTATGGTGGGGGGGGGGTAGACAAGAAGCCAAATTTTGACAGATTTTCAAAAACTTCAAAAGTCAAAATTACTTCCATTTGAGGCAAGAGAAGAAATGGAATAAGGAAATGGAGGAAAGATACTTTTTTAATATAATTATACTTTTTAATATAAAAATTTTATTGTAGAATAAAATAATAATGGATCAAAAGTGGTGATTTTAGTACTTTAAAAACTGGAAGCATTATAGACTTATTTTAGTACAGTATTATTGTATGCTGTGAAATGACTAGACTGAGATATGGCCCTTGAAATATGAAGGAAAGGGTAAACAAATGAAAATAATAAGGAAACAATGAGGGAAGTTATTATGTTTTAGGAGATAAAACTATACTAGAATCTTTAAAATGACTTTCTAAAATTATTTTTATCTCACTTACAAATTATTATTTTCTACAAATCAGTTTTCCAAAAATGTAAAGTTAAAATTTATCTTTGGCTAAATTACCATGAAAATGAAATGTATTATGTTTCCTATTTCACTATTTTTCTATTATGAAATTATTTTCTTAATTCATATTAACTTCCTTGTTAACACAAATTTAATTAGATTCATATGTTCATTTATTGGAGATCATCTGAATGCAGTTTCCTAAATAGCTTATATTTAAACCCAAAACAAAATTCTGAACTGCATAGCATAATATATAAATTGAAATTATTATCTTTAGCAGAAATGTACTTTTATGGGGATGTAATTTTCTCATACCAAGATTTATTTTTTTAATATTATTAATAAAAAATTGGGTTTCCTCTAAATTTAAAACAACTAATTTAATTATCTTCAAAGGAGAAAATGATGGTGACATTCCTAATTGAGAAACAGTTGAAGAATTAATATTTTGGGTGTCATTAGAAAAATTTTACTTGTGTTTTTGAATGAGAACATATTTCTAATGCATTATTTACGCAGTAGAGTGTAACCACTCCTTCTGTGTTCTCTGGGCCTTTTTTGTCAATGCTCAGAGAGCTCATTTTTCAAAATACATACTATTTTCCCCAATAAATCAAGCAAGCTCTGTGGGAGCACATTACAGCTTTTCATGTATAAACAGTACAGGAAAACAATATTTAAAACTTATCAAGTGTAACTGATAAACTCTCTTCACTGTTGTACATTTATAATTATCTAGTTATGGTTGTTTTCTGAGCCATTTTTTGGCTTATGCAAACACAGTAGATTGTTTCAAATCACCCTATTTATTATTAGAGTGTCTTGTCTCCTTAGATATACTTTTTTAATGTGAAAAGTGTGTGTTAGATTTAGGAAAAAACAAAAGAACTTAGAAAGTGATAAAGATTTCTGTGATAAAGTACATGATATAAATTTTACATGGAAAAATGAGATTCTATAATTTGAAACCTACCTCCATTTTTTTTCCTCAAATTTAAAAACCATTGTCTCTTGATTTGATCTGGCCAGCATGAAGCTCTTGAATAAGTAACTAGACAGGAAGTCTGAAGATTGAATCTAGAAATCCAGCCAGAACTCCCCAGTTGATCTGAGCTTGTTCTATCTCTTAGACATAATCTAATTCTCTATCCATCAATCTTGAGGTGGATAGAGGAGTGATGGGAACCATGCTGTATGCTTCTCATTCTGGCCAGCCTAATTTAGGGCTTTGAGTTTACACTTACTACTGAATGACTATAAGGAAGGAGGGGCTTATAAACTGGTGTTAGCTGAAGACAAATACCTCATAAGGATATAAACAATAGTTTGTGTAATTTTAGAGCTTCAATTTCTATAATAAAAACTAGCATACCTGTTTTCAGGGCATATGCAGTAAATAATATTTACCTTAGGTATTTTGGTGTGAATAATACATTATATAGTAGTATATATCTTTTCTAAAAAAATATGGAACACTTCACCAATTTGCATGTTATCCTTGCATAGGTGCCATGCTAATCTTCTCTGTATTGTTTCAATTTTAGTATATGTGCTGTTGAAGTGAGCAGAGCATATATCTTTTTAAAAAAGAGAGAGAGAGAGAATTTTTTAATATTTATTTTTTAGTTTACGGTGAACACAACTTTATTTTTTTTATTATTTTTTTTTAATGTGGTGCTGAGGATCGAACCCAGCACCCTGTGCATGCCAGGAGAGCGCGCTACCGCTTGAGCCACATCCCCAGCCCCAGTATATATCTTTTTAATAAAAAATACACAACCAAGTTAATAACTCAGAACCTCATCAGTACAAGTGCTAGATTAACTTTTTTTGTTTTCTATTCACACTTCTGATGAGACCCTTTGTTTATAGTTAGAAGTTTCATGTTGTCACAGGATGGTGGTTACTATGATAAACTCCCAGGTTTTAAATGAAGACAATGAACATGGATTACTGGAGCTTGACTCAGTTACTTGGCCTAATTCCTCAGTACCAACTTAAAACCAAATTAAAAGATTAGAAACCTCAGAATTAGTAAACAATTCATGGTTTACTAATTGGAAGAGAAACCTTCTTCTGTCCTAAGATTTTCTCTGTAGCATTTAAATAAATATTCACATAAAGTATATCATTTACTGCCAGTGAATCAAGTGTATAGTCAGAATTATCCCTATCTAGTCAGGGATAATTCATCTCTATCATATTTAGACAAAAATATGCAGGAGAATGTAAAATCTTTTCTAGCCATGCAGATACTTTCTGGGAAAGTTTGTCAATCCAGTCTTTAAAATCTCCCTTTATTTTATTTAATTAGAATCCTATGTATGTTGGGTTATAATAGGATTTTAACCACCTAATCTTAAAGGTCTTAATGGTTAAAGTATAATATGTGAATGGATATAAGACAATAATGATGAAAAGTTTATACAAAACACTCTAAATTAAAAGATAGAAAAGAAGAATACAGGAAAATAATTTCTCCTCTGGAAAAACTAAAATTTATGTTTTTGGAAATTCTTAGAAATGAGATGTTCAAATATGAGGTATTAATCCAGGAAATATTAACCAGAAAATATGGGCACTAGTTATCTAAAGTTGGTTTCATCATATTTCTGAGCATGTGGTATTAGCCTCACTGTGGTGATGAAGATAACCTAATGTCATTAGAGAAGAAGAGAATTTTATGGTATTACACTTTAGAGATTTTTAAATAGTGAAAATTATTTCATAGCTGAATTCTGGTTAAATCAATGGTTATTTGCTAGGCTTATGTCACCCAAAGAATCAGTGTCAAAGTCAGAAGTATCACTGGTCTAGCTGACTTCTTGTTAGAATTTTAAAATTCTTTAGTCAAGCTTCAATGAATGAAAAAGTGAAGGTGAATTCAGTGTTTTGCACATTATTGTCCTCTCCAAAATTCATGTTACAATTTCGCCTCCAAAACAATGGTATAAAGAGGAGTTTTGATAGTTGATTAAGGCAAGAGAGCTATGGCTCCATGTCCACAAATTGAATTAGGTGCTCTTCTAAAAGGTTAGGACAGAAGGACATTGGTCTTTTTGCCCCTTCCCTCTCTTCCATGTGAGGATACACCATCTTGGCACTTCCAAGGAAGCAGAATTCAAGGTACAATTCTGGAAGCAGAGCCTGAATTATAACCAGACAACTAATCTGCTGGCACATTGTTCTTGAATGTTCCTCAATGCAAAACTGTGAAAAATAAGTTTCTGTTATTTTTAAGTTACCCAGCTTCAGGAATTTTGCTATAGCAATACAAAGCAAACTAAAACAGTGAAAAATGACTATGGTTTCCTAAACAGTTGTAAATTCATGAAATTTAGTTTAAAAAAAATTTTACGTTTTAGTCAATAGGATATTTTTCTCAAATACTGAACATTTTTTCATAATTCTATTAAAGCCATGAATTAATGACATATATTATAAAGTAAAGTTTAAGAATATGCATTCTGGAGCCAGATGGTTTTTGTTCAAATCTTGGTACTGCTAATTAAGAGTAGTGTCACTTCACAAAAATTACTTATCCCCACTGTGTTTTACTTTTCTCTTCTGTAAAATGTTATTTGTATTTAAAAATACTGAAATAATTTATATTTTATAACAACTAGACAAATTAAATATCAAATATAAAATATAAAATTATAAAATAAATTATCAAATTATAAAACCTGGAACTTATTAAGATTATAAACATGTTTAAAACAGATTTTAAAGGAGATGTACATTTCTGTCATCTCTGCTTTCTTTTCTTCCTCTCTATTTAAATGGGTTGTTTGTTTAAAAGGAAAAAACAGTATTTTAATTGGATCAAATAAACATGTCATTAACTATATTAAGAAACGTAGATTTAAACTATCAATAATTCTAATTTCCATTTATGTTCCTACAGAAGTTTCAAGATATTGGTATTGAATTCATAGCAATTTAAATTGAAAATTTAAATTGAAAAATCTTACTGTATGTAAATTTTTACATTCTTATTAGTAGGCTAAGAGATTAATAACAGAGATAAAAAATTAAATCAAAATTGTTATGAGGAAAGAGATAAAGACACTTGATCTAAACTTTTTTGAGTCAATATGTTGTTATTTAAGAAAATTCTTGATGAAAATAACAAAGAATTGTTTTTTAATTAAGAAAATATTCTTTTTTTAATATTTATTTTTTAGTTTTTAGGTGGACACAATAACTTTATTTTATTTTTATGTGGTGTTGAGGATCGAACCCAGGGCCCTGTGCATGCCAGGCGATCGTGCTAACACTTGAGCCACATCCCCAGCCCCAAGAAAATATTCTTTATACATATCATGAGAGTTGGTATCTAAAATTAATTTAACTTATTAATTACTACTAATAAATAAAACAGCATATTTTTGTTGTTTCTTTAGGGCCATTAAATTCTAATTCTTTATCTAGTTAATTTATTCTTTATCTAATTAATCTTCTGACAGGTATAAATCACTTATTACTTTTATCAAAGATTAAGAAGTGACATCAAAACTGCAGTTTTATAAAACATAATAAGGCATATATATAAAATGCACCTATTATAACATTTTAGTTTCCTGTTTATCAACAGTAATTAAAATATTTGAATTCATTTGCCAGAAAATACCTAATCTGTAATCAAGATCACAGCTTTTTTTTCTTTGCAATCTCAACAGTCCAATGACTGTTCTGTCATCACAGAAAGAAAAAAAACATACAATTCGCAGAGAAAAACGGACAATTCTATCAGAAGCTCATCAGATGAGAATGATCATCATTAAATTTTGAATTACTAATGGAGAGAAGCAATCAAATCCAATCTATGGCTTTAAAATCTACTTTAGGAAATAATATTTTTTTCAATAATTAATATTTTGAACGCTTACATGTTATATGATAAAAGACTTGCAGGTTTTGACCACTATCATCAAAGATATAACTGGGAAGATATTATTCCTACATATACAGTCATATTGAGTGCTCTGAACTGCAAATGTTCTATTTTATTGTTATTTTACTTGTCAAATTTTGCAAAGATAGAAATTAAGCATTTTTTCTTACTTTTAAGTAAATGGCTTACATTATTGTTAAGGTAACTTTAGATAATTTCTTTATTTGGGTCTTAGATTCCAAATCCTTAGGCTACATGTGCCTTATTTTCAAATGTTAATAATAATAATAATAATAATAATAATAATAATAATAACAATGATAATTTTAGTAAAATTATTATTTCATAATAAAAATATTATCATTCTAATAAAATTATATTATCTTTCACAAAGTAGATTGGTACATTAATACATTAACTAGTAAAGTATTATATGATTAGTCATGGGTAAATTTGTTCCCTAATCTCATGGAGGATTAATTTGGTGATTTAAAAAAAAAAGTAAAAATACATAGCAAGTACTTTTATAAATATAATTATATATAAATAGTATGATATTTTTAAATGTCATAAGAAAAGATTATCTTGCTGGGGTTGTGTAAGTTAGAGTACTGGGCATGCATGTGTTGAAACACTGACTTAAGCAAGAACTAGAGGGTAACGCTGAACTAGTCACACAAATAAGGGAAATATATATCATAAGTCTATTTAAGAGCAATATAAATTTAATACATCGACTCAAATGTATTCTGTTATTTATAATATTGATAAGGCTGATAACCTGTAATATAAACATTGATAACTCAGTAAACAAAACCGTTATTATTAAAACCAATATTAAAATAGTCCCTGTTAAATATTTAGTTAAATTATGTTAACTTGAATTTTTACATTAGTTCCTATAAGAATTCTTAAGAAAGTACTGAAAGTTAAGTCCTTAACTATAGGAATTGTAGGAATATTGAATTTATATGTTTTTATTAAATTCTGTACAATCAGAATAGAGCTTCATAAAGGGATCTTAAAATCTAACTTGCCAATTCCAGGTAGAGGTGAAGAGAATCAGACATAGACAGGAAAAGAAAAGAAAGAAAGAAACAGACAAAATTGGATATTACTTGTTTTCATTTTAAAATTTCAACACTAAAGTTCACTTAAAAGAGATGTCTTTTGCCCTTGACTCAACTTTATATTTAAAACAAATTGTTTACATGTATTAATTGTGTATATTAGTGGATTTCATGGTTATACTTCCACACATGGATAGAGTATGCAATGATAAAACCCAACCTGCTTTTTTCTACCTTTACAATCTATAGTAATCACTATTAAACACCCAGGGCTAAATTTTTAAGCTTCCACACATGAGAAAGAACATGTGATACTTGTCTTTCTGTGCCTGGCTTATTTTATTTAATGTAATGTCTCCTGTTAAATTCATTTTGCTAAAAAATGGCAGGATTTTTATTTTCTTTGTGGTTGAATAGTACCACATTTTTCTCCAGCCATTCATTTGTTGATGGACAACTAGGCTGATTCTACATCTTAGCTATTGTGAATGGTGCCACAATAAATATGAGCATCCATGTACCCTTTGGTATGTTAATTTAATTTACTTTGGCTATAAACCCAGAAGTGGAATAGCTGGATCATATAATACAGCTATACTACTTTTGTTTATTTTTTTGATGAAACTGAATATTATTTTCCATAATGGTTGTACTAATTTACATTCCCACCAACAGTGAATAATAGTTCCATTTCTCCACATTCTCAACAGCATTCTTTATTTTTTTTTATAACAGCCATTCTAACTTGAGGATATGGTATCTCCTGGTTTTTACATTTGCACTCCTATGATGGCTAATGATATTGAGCATTGTTTAAAAATATATTCACCTTTACATTACCTGAACTTTATTTATGGATGATGCAACATATTGAAATTACCTACTTAATAGCATTTCCACCAATATTTGAGAGCTGATTAAAATTTCCTTTTACCCTGATGGAGGCTGTAGACTCTTGATTTCAGGGAAAGGATTAAGGGAAGACCAAATGGTCTCCTGGGTGTATCCAGAGCCTGACTGAGTAAACTAAGTATCCAACTTCCATCCAGTTATCCTTTTCAGTCTCAAGTGATTGTTTTAGGGATACTTTAGCCCCTTAAAAACCCACTTGGGTGAGAAGATTCTGAAATTATACAGATTTTCCTAGAGAAACTATATAGATTTCAGGGGTTGGAATGAGAAAGGAAAGGTATGGCAAAGGTAGCCAGAGGGATAAAGGAATTTAGAAGCACTAAAGTGCAACAGATCAAAGAACTTGAGAACTAAAAAGAATATTGTAGAATTAAAAGGGAAAAAAAAGGAAGAAAGCAGAATATAATTGATGGAGGTAAAAAAGGTCTCAGTTGAAAGTTACTAAATTTCCTAAATATCCACTATAAATGTAAATCACCTTTAGAAAACAATACCATTTTATAGGATAATGAACTGAATGAGTTCCATAATGGTAAAGCATGTAGTCATTCAAAGAAGAGAAAAAGGTAAGAGTTACCTGTGGCATTATATATTAAATCATAAGCCAAGCTAATGAAGAAAAAGAAAACTCAAATCACTAAAATTTGTGATGAAAAGGTAGTATCACAATGGACACTATTGAAATAAAGACAATAATCAGAAACTACTTTGAAAATCTATAATAAAATAGAAAATCATAAAGATATCAACAAATTTTCAGAGATAAATGACCTACTCAGATTGAATCAGGGGGACATAGAACATTTAAACAGATCGATTTCAAGTAGTGACATTGAAGACACCATCTACCAATAAAGTAAAGCCCAGGACCAGATGGATTCTCAACCAAGTTCTACAGACCTTCAATAAATAACTAACACCAATCCTCTTCAAATTATTCCATGAAATAGAAAAGGAGGTATCCTTCCAAACTCAATTCTACGAAGCTAGTTTCTCCCTGATCCCAAAACCAGACAAACACACATCAAGAAAAAAAAAAATACAAACCAATATCCCTGATGAACATAAATGCAAAAGTTCTTAATAAAATACTGACAAATCGCATACAAAAACATATAAAAAGATAGTGCCCCATGACCAAGTATGGTTCATTCCAGGGATGTAAGTTTGGTTTAACATATGGAAACCAATAAGCACAATTCATCACATCAGTAAATTTAAAAACAAGAAACACATATTATATCAACAGTAGAAGAATAATTTGGCAAAATTCATGCTCAAAAAATTAGAAAAATTTGGGATAATCGAAACATAACTCAATACTGTAAAAGGTATGCATGCTAAACCCAAGCACAACATCATTCTAAATGGAGAAAAATTGAAAACATTCCCTCTAAAAATCAGAACAAGACATGGATCTCCTCTTTCACCACTTATATTCAATATATTCCATTAAACCCTAGCTAGAGCAATCAGAGAAAAGAAAGAAATTAAAGAGATACAAATAGGAAGAGTTCAAACTATCTGTATTTGCTGAAAACATGGTTCTCTAATTGGAAGACCAAAAACTCCATCATAAAGCTTCTAGAACTCTTAAATAAATTCAGCAAAGTAGCAGGATACAAGATTAAATTCATAACCAATTGCTTTCCTATATATTGACAAATCAGCTGAAAAAGAAATCAGGAAAACTATCCCATTCACAATAGACACACACACACACACACACACAATACTTGAGGATTAACCTAAGAGGTGAAAGACCTCTACAATGAAAATTACAAAACACTAAAAAAATAAATTGAAGACCTTAGAAAATGAAATATCTCTCATATTCTTGGACAGGCAGAATTAATAATGTCAGAATGCCCATACTACCAAAAGTGCAATACAGATTTAATGGAGTTCCTATTAAAATTCTAATGATGTTCTTCATAGGAATAGAAAAAAAAAAGCAGTCATAAAATTCATTTGGAAAAATAAGAGGCCCATAATATCAAAAGCAATGCTTAGCGAGAAAAATGATGCAGGAAGCATCATAATATGAGGCATTAAGTTATTCTAAAGACCTATAGTAACAAAAATGACATGATATTGGCACAAAAACAGACATGAAGGCCAATGGAATGGAAGACACAGAAACATACCCACTTAAATAGAGTGAACTAATATTAGACAAAGGCATAATGAATATAATTGGAGAAAAGATAAGCTCTTCAACAATTGGTATTGGGAAAACTGTAAATCCATATGTAGCAAAATGTAATTAAACCCCCATCTCTCACCCTGCATGAAAATTTATCTGAAAGTTGATCAAGGACCTAGGCATTAGACCACAGACCCTGTACCTACTAGAAGAAAATAGGCCCAACTCTTTATCATGTCAGCTCAAGAACCATCTTCCTCAACAAGACTCTTAAAGTGCAAGACATAAATCAAGAATCAATAAATAGAATGGTATCAAACTAAAAAGCTTCTTCACAGCAAAGGAAACAAAAATGTGAACAAAGAACCTACAGAGGATGGGAGAAAATCCTTTGCCACCTGCACCTCGGATACAGCATAAATGTCCTGAACATACAAAAAATGGAAAAAAAACTTAACATTAAAAAGCAAATAACCCAATAAATAAATGGGCAAAGGAACTGAACAGACACTTTATGGAAGAAGAAATATGAATGGTCAAAAATATATCTGAAAAATATGTTCAACATTTCTAGAAATAAGAGAAATGCAAATTAAAACTACACTGAAAATATGCCTCATTCCAGTCAGAATGGTGGTGATTATCAAGAAAATACAAGTAAAAATAAATTGGCAAGTATGTAGGGGGAAAAGGCTTATTCATACATTTCTGGTGGAACTGCAAATTGGTACAACCACTATGGAAAGCAGTATGGAATTTCCTCAGAGAACTTGGAATGGAAACACCATTTGACCCAGCTATCCCACTCCTCAGTTTATACTCAAAGGACTTAAAATAATGATACTACAGGGACACAGCCACATCAATGTTTATAGCAGCCCAACTCACAATAGCTAAACTATGGAACAGCCTAGATGTCCTTCAATAGTGAAATTGATAAAAGAAAAGGTGGTATAGGTACACAATGGAATATTACTCATCCATAAAAAAATAACGTATTTGTAGAATTTGCCTGTAAATGGATGGAACTGGAGAGTCCCATGCTAAGTAAAATAATCCAGTCCCAAAATATCAGAGGCCAAATGTTCTCTCTGATATGTGGATGCTAACCCACAACAAGGGAGGTTAAGTAGGTGAAGAAAATAAATTCATTGGATTAGACAAAGGGAAATGAAATGAAGGGGGGCATGAAAATAGGGAACACAGTAGAAGGAATTGTACATAACTGTTCACTAGCTCATATATGAACACATGATGTGCACTTACAACCAGTGTAAGTGCACATTATGTTCAACCACATGGACAGGACACTAATTGGGATGGGTTGAATTCCATGTATGTATACTTTGTCAAAATATTTTCTACTGTCATGTATATCTAAAAAGAACAAATTTAAAACTAACCTAGAAAAAAAAAAAGATTGTTAAATCAGAAGCAAGAGTTTAATGGAACCAGGGAACCGCCAAATTCTCTCACAAAATGAGGAAATACCCTTGTTCAATCTCTGTGTTCAAGGCAAAAATAAGATTGCCTCATTTGATATAAGCAACTGAAGGAAAAAAGAAAATTAAAAACTTTCACAGAGGATCAGCAATAGTGTCTGCCTGAAAGAACTAAAGATAAATCCTTACCCTATTATAAGACAAGACTGTCCAGAGCACTGGATTAGGAGTTATGACTACCTTAAATCTGAAAGGGAAGAACACAAATACTCCAAGAAGCTAGCATTAACACTTGAGTAAAAAGAGCAGCATCTCCATGGTAGATGGCTTGTCATCCATGTCATAGCCCTAGAAATTCATTAAATAAAAACAAACTGGATTTAAGTTAGGAGAGATATTAGTCCAACAGGGTTATTGTAACAGGAAGATTTGTTTGAATACAGGTAAACACTGTTGAAACAGAGAGAACCCTCAAATTTTAAGATCTACAAGTTTCTCAAGGGCCAGGCAGAAAAGAGCTTTCTTTTCTTGAGGAGGAATAAGAAAGACTAAATATGAGAGAGTATTGGGAAGTAGGTGGCATGTTTGTACAATTGATTAAGAAATGTTTTTTTCCATGGGATCAGGAGCTACAATTAAGAAGAGGTTGTATACAAGCTCAAGCAGAAGGTGAATCAAAGTTTAAGGGCTTTGGCAAAGGAGAAAATGTTGAATAAAATGTGATCATCTCAGGAACTGAATTGTCTTTGAGGCAAAACATACAGCTGTGGAGTGCCTGGTAATAGCAAAACAAGGTGGAGCGTCCCTGAATTATCTGATTCAGATTGAGAAGAGTATTCTTTACAGTAAACCATTTCCTAGGGAAAATATGAGTGGAGATATTTCTTTAACTGTTTTAACCATTTTATCTTTAACTATTTTCTGGTAGGATAGATCAAGTTTAAACATCAGTAGAATTTAGTGTTGTCAATTCTAAGCTGCAAGTTGAGTCAAGATTCATTCTATGTTGCTAAGTTTCCTTGATCCAAGGCACTAGCAAGTTGAATCATTTTCTTCTCATAGGAGAACATCAATATATAAAGCCCCAATTATAAGATATCACATATGCATACTCACCCTGGTTCTTTAGTCATGCTGTGAACCTTGGTCAAAGTGTTGCATGGTCAAAAGAAAGTCACCCTAATAGACCATATCCAAGCAATAGAGCAGAGTTTTCTCCCTTTGCAGCATGAGAGAAACAATATCACCTAGCAAAAGGAATGGGCAGAAGGAATAAAGAATGGGTAATCATGATATAGTTTATCAGCCATAAAATATGGAATACCATGATAAAGCAGTGTAGACTGTGTTAAGGGAGATCTGGATAGAGAGGACAATGTGAAGAGTGTCCCTGTGGTGAGCCGTTCCTATAGACCGTGGCCGCCATTAGAAGATGGCGCCGGCTTCCACTGTGGCCTGTGATAAACAACTCCTTTTTTGGAGAGTTGGCACGTAATCGCTTATCACCCTATGAGAAAGCTCCACGTGGCAGCTTTGCATTGGGGCTTGAGATGCTTTATTAAGGCTGGGAGGGGCATCCGAGGAGGAGAAGAAGAAATATCAGGGACCTGAATAAACTGCTGAAAGAAGATTCCTGAGTTGCGTCTTCCTTGCGGGCAAGGGGTCGCGACAAGTGGTGCCGAGACCCGGGAACCAGAACTTTCAGCAGTCAGGGGTGGTGCACCGGTTAGTCCCAGGTAAGTGGGATCCGCGACCAAAGCGGGGTTAGTCCCAGGTAAGTGGGATCCGCGACCAAAGCGGGGTTAGTCCCAGGTAAGTGGGATCCGCGACCAAAGCGGGGCAGCTCCGCTGTAAAGAAAGAGAGAGCATTACATTTTATTGCAGCTGCACTGTGTACTTTTGCTTTTGTTTTTTGTGCTTCCTTTGTTGTTGTGTCATGGGTGCCGCATCTTCAAGTCCGCTTCTCCTGGCCCTAGATGGCCTGTTGCGTTCCAAGGGCCTGGAAGTGAAACATAGTACTTTACAGAGATTTTTACAGAAGATAGATATCGCTGCACCGTGGTTTGCATTTTCGGGCAGCCTTACTGTACCTAGTTGGGATAAATTAGGCAAAGATCTGGACTTTGCTTCTGAGCAGGGCATATTAGAGGGTGGGGTGATACCCCTTTGGAAAATGGTCCGTAGTTGCCTTACAGATGGTAAATGCCAAGAAGCTGTGAGTGAGGGTCAGGCCATTCTTGAACAACTACATGAGGAAAAATCTGAAAGATCACATAGTGAAGTGGCAGAGAGTATCAAAAGTAACAGTAGTGAGAAGGCAAAAGAGCCTGAAGATAAAAATAGGAGAAGGCTCTACCCAGACTTGACCGAATTCAGAACGCCTGAGAACACAAGCGACTCAGAGAGTTCTGAGGACCTTGATATATTGTTACAACAACTACATAAGATAAAAATGAAAAAGAAGAAAAAGGAGACACAAGGCACGCATGCCTACTGTAAGAAGGGGGAGGGATCTAATATTGGTCAACAGAATTCTGAGGAGGAGGAGGTTGAAAATTTAGAAGAAGATATGATGCCTGTTGCCCCACCCCCGTATGTGGGGGGGAGCCAAGGTTCCGGGAGATCTTTTCATGCACAAGTTTGGAGGACAGTTAATACCGATATGGGACTTGCCTACCCGGTGTTTCAGGACAATAATAGAGGAAGATATCATGAGCCTTTAGACTTTAAGATAGTTAAAACCTTGGCAGAGTCCGTCCGGACTTATGGCATAGATGCCGCTTTCACTCTTACTCAGGTGGAGGGACTTACTAGATTTTGTATGACTCCCTCAGATTGGGCTAGTCTAGTCCGCGCTTGTGTTTCCCCAGGGAAATATTAGGAGTCCAAAGTTGGCTGTTTAATGTTTCTGGCACTACCCAAGACTCGGAGCTAGGTAGGAGGCTTAAAATTTTTGCAAATAATTCACAATTATCTAATGCTACATTACCCTCCGCAGCAGTCTGTCTCCAATCTCCGTTCCTGTTTCTTTTGGCTAATGTTACATTACAGGGGATGCTTAATTGTTCTAATGTTACTTGCTACTTGTCTGAGTGTTGGAATGGCTCCTGGACTACGGCAGTGATTATGAAAATTCCAACCTTTGTCCCGATCCCGGTTACTGCAGATCCAGAATCCTTTCCTATTGTTGAATTGATTAGAACCCGTAGAGATTTTGGAATTACGGCAGCTATAGTGACAGCTGTGGCAGTGTCTGCTGCTGCAGCGGTTACGGCTGGAGTAGCCATGGCCAGTCAAGTACAAACTGCTGCCACCATTAATCAAGTTGTTCAACAAACTTCCACTATACTTGAATCCCAAAATACAATTAATCAACATATTTTGTCAGGGATTTTAGCTGCCAACCAAAGAATAGATTTACTCCAAACTCAGGTAGAAGAATTGGCTGACTTGGTGCTTTTGGGTTGTGTTGACCAACGTGCACATTTATGCATAACCTCTGTCAGATTTAATGATTCCAGGAATGCCTCCCGCATCATTGGCGAATATTTGGCCGGAAATTGGTCCATGGCAGCGGAAGACATGATCCAGTCTCAACTAACCCAGATAGCTGTCTTGAACAGTACCCGTGTCGATCCCGTGACTTTGGGTCAATTCACCGATTGGATATCTTCTGCCTTTTCCTTTTTTAAGGAATGGGTGGGAGTGGGCATTTTTGGTGCAATGTGTTGCTTCGGTGTTGTACTTTGTTTGTGGCTTCTCTGTCTCCTTAAAGCTCGCCATGCGCAAGAGAAAGCTATGATTGTACAGGCTCTTGCGGCCTTAGAAAATGGCATTTCTCCACAAATCTGGCTTGCACATCTTAAACAGTGATTTCTGGGCATGGCCATTGCACCCCAAGTTATTTTCACATTGCACTGGGATTGGCATGCCCTCTTCTTTATGCTCTCCCAGTGCTGGATAGCCTTTGCACTCTGCAGGTCTTGTTACCATTGCACGCAGATGGGTTTCAGGACTGGTCTTTCTTCTCGGCTACAGACTCTTTACCTTCCTCTGGGGCTTAGGGATTGTGTTGCCAACTTAAATTTTGTCATCATTACCAGGCTACCTGTGTTATCCTACTTCTTACCGTCGTCACGATGCAGGATGCGAGGCAAAGCACTGCACTTGAGTGATCCCTCAACGGACCTCAAGGAAAGCATGTCCTATTGCATGCGGGTTTGACGTCCACGCCCCGCCCTACGAAAAAAGGCGTCGGCTGATATGGGATCAGGTCTGGGGAAGGCGCCTCCTTAGGACTGAACCATACATTGCAGCCACTTCTGCACAGTGGGATAGGACCTCTACTTTCGCCTGCATTGTTTTATAAAACAGAAGGGGGAACTGTGGTGAGCCGTTCCTATAGACCGTGGCCGCCATTAGAAGATGGCGCCGGCTTCCACTGTGGCCTGTGATAAACAACTCCTTTTTTGGAGAGTTGGCACATAATCCCTTATCACCCTATGAGAAAGCTCCACGTGGCAGCTTTGCATTGGGGCTTGAGATGCTTTATTAAGGCTGGGAGGGACATCCGAGGAGGAGAAGAAGAAATATCAGGGACCTGAATAAACTGCTGAAAGAAGATTCCTGAGTTGCGTCTTCCTTGTGGGCAAGGGGTCGCGACAAGTCCCTACATTTAAGTTTTTATAGGTTCACCTTTGTGTTAGTTAGTTCTTTGTCAAGGGGACCGAAATACCTTATGAGAACAGGTTAGAGAAGGAAAGGTTAATCTTGGCTCATGATTTCAGAGGTCTCTCTTGGCCAGTTTTATTTCTCTGGGCTTGAGAGTGAGGCAGAATATCAAGGTGGAAAGCTTTCAGCTTATGGCAGCCAGAAAGCAGAGAATAAAACAGGAAGGGAACAAGGAAAGATATGGTTTAACAAGGCCATGTTCCCAGTGACCTACTTCTTTGAACCATTCTACACCTGCTTATAATTTTTACCACCTCCCGGTATTCCATTTGAATTATTAATCTATCAAATGGATTAATCCACTGAGGAAATAATAGTCCTCATGATCCATTCATTTCACCTCTGAACATCCCTGTATTACCTGTCACATGACCTTTGGGGTTATTATAAATTCATCAGATTCAAACCAAAACCTTCATCAAATTCATCTTAACTCTTTATTTCATAGTGCTTCATGGATTTTCTAAAAAAACACCACTTGTTCACTCCTTTTACAAAACAGCATTTTTCTTATATTTCACACTGTCTTTTCATTCACATTCCTTGACCTCAAAGTTCTGATCTATACTAGTTAAAAAATTTTAAAATAGAGTCAGACTTGTTATTGCTCTCTTGTGCTTGAAAGTTTACCTAAAACAGTTGAAGACAAGTTTAACTGTGATTTTTTTCTATATCTCCTCAAATTGTGCAACTTCTAAAATTTCTCTGTATGTAGTGGTTGAACAGCATATCTTCTCTGCTAATAATAATATGTCAATGTATATTGAGGTACAGCTTTTTCCTCTAGTTCACAGTTGTTGCATTTCTGTGTTTCTATCAATGAATCACACATTAATATGAACTATCATTTCATTGATACCATAGTATTATCTTGGAACCACTATTTCATATTTAACCATGTTGAACAAAATGATTGATCTGGGAACCAAAGATTATCGAGAATCTAAGTATAATATGGTCATGATCTAAATCACCACAGATTTTGAAATTGTAGCTATAGAGTACACTTTCTATTTTATGCATAATTTAAAAGACAATATGTTAAATTTTCCACTAAGTTACTGAGGGACTCACTTATTTCTAAGGCTAGACTTGAACTTTCAATTCTTCTACCTCAGGATCCCAAGTTGCTGGGTTTTGGCATGAACCACTTCACCCAGCTCCATCATAGTTTAACGGAATACTGTTATTAAGCTGGTAAAAGAAATTAAAACAAATAAAATGCAAATGTCAATCATTCAGGTACTTTTTGATTATTCTCAAATGAAGAATAACCATATTAGAAAACTCAGAGCACCTATATTTGAAAAGTACTTTCAATTGGTCATTTATTAGTTCTCTAAAAAATAGGTGCCAAGATGTGTCTTTGTTAATGAAGACAAATAGATTTTAGAGAAATTGGAAATTTCTTCAAAAATGCTTTAGAGCAACTAGAATTTAGGTTAATATGTGAGACAGTGATATTGTCAATTGTCTACTAAGACATAGCGAGTATTTGACCAAGTTGAACAAATCTGCTTGTCAAAAAGATTGATATCTCAAAGGAATGTGTAGATTCAGCAAACTTTGGACTGAAATTAAAAACAAATTTGTCAAACTCATATAGTCCTAAAGGAAAGATAATTTTTTTAAAAAAGCAAGCATTCTATTTCATTGATTCTTCAGAGAAAGACAGAAAGAGAGAGAGATAAGCAAGTTTTACTTATTCATCAGCTTTTTTTATATATAAAGACTTGATGAGATCAATTATAAATAATTTTCCTTCCCAAATACATTTAATTTTCTGAATGGTTAGTGCAATTAGATTTTCATATGTAAATATTTCTATCAACTAAAAATTTTTTATGTAGATAAGAATTTAACAATAATTTGAAGGGTCTGATTTTATCTTACAAGTTAGCAAGTTTGTCTCATATAAATTCTGGAAGAAGTCAAGAGATTTCTGAATCAGGGCCAGGTCTACATTACTTGTGACAGAGCAAACAATATGACTTTCCTGATCCCATTGATATATTGACAGGAACATTGACAGATTTTGTTCTCTAGTATCAGTTTCAGGGTGTTTAACTATCATGCCATCTTGGAACATACACTCCAAATTTCCCTCGAGGGTAGAAGGAATGAAGGGCAGATTTGTTTATGATCCAGGAAAATAGAGATAATGTCTGTTTCTAATGCAAATGGCAGGTATGTTTGGACTCTCTGTTCATACTGGTGGTTCCTTAAATTTAATCTTTAATTGTGATGCAAATCCAGTATGTATGTAGCAATCACCAAACTGTTCCAGATGACCCCATTTAATGTGTGGGGGCAAAAAGATCATGTATAAACACAAAGTTCATAATGCCAACTGTGCCACAGTAATGAGAGCCCTCTGTCTCTGGCCCACTGGTCTCATGTCTTCTGCCAGTATATGTGAAAATGTGATCTGCTAACATATTATTTTATAAACAGGAAAAAACATCAGACCCTCTAGAGTTCTTGATAGTTTTTAGTGTGAAGCAGTTCACTACGCACAAATTACTAATTTGGCCTGAGTCCAGTGAGAAAGAAGCAACCACACACAGAACAACTCCAATGAAGGGAGTTTATCATTTATAGATAGGGAGCAAGAGACAAGCAAAGCCTGGGATTCATTGTGTGTAGGTCTTCCTAAGCTCAGGAAACCTACCCAGGGATAATCAAGTCTTATCTTCATGTGTCCAGTTTGCACTGCCACTAAGTAACTCGGAAAAGCAGCAATCCCTGGGTTGTACAGTTGGAGCTTTTACACATGTCAAGATAAAACCATGAAGGACATCCTATTGTGGAACAGACAAGGACAGAGACCAGATGTTCTGGCCAGCTCTTCTCTTATCCTGAGATATTGCATTTCCATCATTTTCTTCCATTATAATTTCAAACTGCTAATGAAAATGGGAGGTGGAAATAGACAATTCCAAGCACCTAGAGAACTTTCTTGCATTTTAAGTATCTAGGAAAGAAATTATTCATTTACTATTTGGATCCTGAGATTTTTAGTTCAAAGAATAAAAAACTTTATAATTTTGCTATTATTGACTTTCATTGCAAATATTTGACAATAACCAAACACAAAATAATGATAACACACAGATTGATTTTGGTAGAGTGTAAACAGAGGAAATGAAAATCTTATGAGGACAAGACTAAACTTTATCAACCTCTATGTCCTTTTGAAAATCAAATAGAAATCATTCCACACTTGAACCTTTCTCTAGCCCAATTCTAGATTCCATAATTTTATGTAGTAGGCCTATATTCTCAAGACTTTCTGAAAACAAAACCAAAAATAATAAAAAATTAATTTAAACTTTGTTGATTATTAAAAATAATTTTCAGGGGTTGTTGTTGTGGCTCAGAGGTAGAGCCCTCGCCTACCATGTTTGAGATACTGGGTTTGATCTTCAGCACTACATAAAAATAAAATAAAGATATTGTGTCCCCCTATAACTGAAAAATAAATATTTAAAATAATAATAATAATTTTTAGTTATGATCCTTCTGCCTTTCCAGTATATATTTATATCCAGTAACAGAATCTTAAAAATCAATGTAAAAAATTCTTATGGATTTATAAATTTATATGCAAGACCTCTCCCCATATATTCTGATCTATTATTTGAACAAAATTCATATTTTTCATGAGACTATTATAATTTTAGTATTTGTAGAGGAAATGAAAATTCTCTTAAGGTAACCAAGTTCTAAAATATGATTCAATAATACTTGGTAGTTAGAAAAAAATAAACACCCACATAATTTCATGGGTAATAATTTTATAAAAAATAACTTTATCTTCCAAAACAAAAATGTCTTAGTTTTAAATGTGAGAATTATGTGATGGTTTAGCTAAGTTAGAAACACTGAGCTTTAAATATAAAAAAAGTGTGCATTGTAACTATCTTTCAGTATTTAAAATTGGTGAGAGGTTTCAAGAGATGATAGGATGTCAAAGGGTATATGAGTGAAGACTTCTTGTTTTACTTTTTAATAATGCGATGGTTTAGCCAAGTTAGAAACACTGAGCTTTAAATAAAAAAGATGAAATGGAAAATAGATTGGGTACACTGAAAGATATTCATTTGGGGAATTAATTTACAATTTTGAAAACATAATTACTGTCTGATTGAAATACATTTTTTCTCTTATGGACATTTATTTTTAATTTATTAATTTCAATGCTCATTACACTCTGATTATACTCTCTTTCTGGAGGAAATAAGATTTGAAGTGACTTGCATTGTGTTCATTATTTTTTTATAAAGAAATTGTAGATTTGACATGTACTTGAATCCATTATACTTTCTTTCTCTTCAGTTACTATTTTAAGTTGATTGTACTTGGAAGGAAAAAAAAAAGGAAGGACAACCAGTTTTAAATCAGTCTCTGAATGATGAAAACTTACCTGGAGTGATTGGTACATCTCCTATGAAAGTTTTACTTTTAATGAAATTACCAATGAGCCTTGTGAATCATGTGGAAATGTAATATGCATTCCTGAAATTCATAACTACCTTATACTGATTTCTTCTTATCACTTGATACTAAAAGAAAGCCTCTTCATTTTCAGTGAATTAATTTACTAGATATTAGAGAATAAAAATCATAGCAGCCTTGTTTTGGATTGAAATTCTCTTTTCTTAACACTACAGAGATAATGAATATATTTCACTGCCTAGGGTTTGGCCTTCCATACTTCAAATGAGCAATAGACATTTTCAACTTTGGCATCATGTTACATTTGACAGCTGATTCATTCTTACACTATATTTTGCTTTGTTACAGATTATTGTTAGAAATTTTATGCATACATGTATACACATGCTCAGAAAATTACATGCAACATTGTACATGAAGATGTGTTACAGGCATTAATAATTAAATTTAATAAAGACAACTGATATCTAAAATGTTCAGAAATGGTTTTGAAAAACTGGTCAGAACCTGTTGAGGATTAGAAAGGTTCAGGGCTTATTTAGGAAGAAAAATAAATGACATAACATCAACAAAACAGATTCAGAAAAGAAATGAAAATTATTAAAAGGTAGGAGAAAAAGAAAAGTCATATTTATCACTTTTTGAAAAATGCATTAAATATTCTTCATTTTATCATCAACACAATGTTATTTTTGTTAAAAAAATTAATCACACAATATACAAAACTGTACAAAGGAAAGAAAAGTTACTTTTAAGCATGTGACTTATTTCAAGCACAAGCTTGAAATATGGCATTAGTCTCCTGAAGCCACATAGCCACAAAGAGAGCAAGCAGGGAAATAATTAAAGCTTTGTTCAGAGCTTTACTTTTTTCTTGACTATGTATATAGATTTCAGAATGCCTTCTTTCATTTTTACAATATTCTCACAAGGTTAACTGTTCAAAAATCATTGAGTGGTGAAGAATCAAGGATTAGGTTGAGAGTGAGCTATTTCAAAACTTCAGTTTCAAACTACAAGTAATATTCTGAGATTTTTTTTTTTAAAAGTCTTGGCATTTAGTCATTTTTCATACTTATTCCTAACCATTGGATGATTCAAGACTTCTTCACAATTTAGCTGCTAGACTATTGTATGATTTATCAGTCTTCCTCAATAAGATCTAAATAATTTATGGAATGATGCATCAATAAGGAAAAAGTTATGAAGATTTAGAAGAAATAGATAAAGAATTCTGTTAGTAAATAAGATCGCAATAGAATGTTATCTTATGCAAATCCACAACATACCAAAATGACTAAATGTATGGTGACATTCACATACACATATTTTAGTTCATATGCTATAGAGTGTATAAGCATAAAATTGCGTCAAAATTTTACATAATTCTAAACTTGAATTTATAAAAATGACATTTTTCTAATGCTATTCTAATCAATATCATATTTATGTCTTAATTCCATATTTCAATGTTGATGAACTAAAAAATCTTATATATTTAAATTTTAAACCAATATTTTCTGTAAGGTAGTTAAAAATAACTTTCTATCTCCAAGAGGTATATTGTTTTTAAGATTTTTGAAATACATTACAAAATCTTTACCCAAAACAAAACCAATCATTCATCCAAGACCATGAGTGCAATTTTCTTTCAGACTTTCCAAGAGAGTGCTATCATTCTTTTAAATATTGCTTATTTGACAAGAAGTGTTTTAATGTCATTTTAAAAACTATTGTATAAATTATGACAATATTGCTTATAATACTTATGTATTAAAAGAGACTTAAATTTCTAACCATATAAATCCATCACTTTTAATGTGTATATAAAATTGACTATCATAGTCATTAAAAATCATGTCCTTGATGCATATTGAATGTTAGCAAAATTTCTCACATTAATGAATAAAATAGTATTCAAGTTATCATCAACAGATATATGAACATTTCTATTTTTTTCATATTTGCATCTACATGCTATATATGAACACAAAAATACTAGTGTTTTAGCTGGATAATAAGATTTTAGGGTTTTTTTTTTAAGAGAGAGAGAGAGAATTTTTCAATATTTATTTTTTAGTTTTCGTTGGACACAACATCTTTATTTTTTTATTTTTATGTGGTGCTGAGGATAGAACCCAGCGCCCCACGCATGCCAGGTGAGCGCGCTACCGCTTGAGCCACATCTTCAGCCCAAGGGTATTTTTACTCTCAGTTTTAAACTTATAGTACTTTCAAATTTTCATAATTTTTAAAATCATTTTTAGATAAAAAATTCATATATTTTATATATGAATATATATTATTTCCTCTTATTTCTCTAATTAAAAAGTTAATTACAGGGGCTGGGGATGATGCTCAAGTGGTAGCGTGCTCTCCTGGCATGCGTGGGGTGCTGGGTTCCATCCTCAGCACCACATAAAAATAAAATAAAGATGTTGTATCCACTGAAAACTAAAAAATAAATATTAAAAAAAATTCTCTCTCTCTAAAAAAAAAAGTTAATGACAGCATATTAGTTAAAAATTTGTATCTTATATTAATTACTATTGTAAATATTCATGTGTTTGGTTTTAAGGATATTTAACTTCTGTTTACACATAGATATGTCATTTCTGTGAAGTTTTCTTATGAATTCTTTGTCTTAATTTTTCTATCGTTGTGTTAGTCTTTATTATTTTCAAACAATTTATATTTTAGGCAAGGTAATACATACTTACCATAGAGACATTTCAAGTTTAGTCCAAAGTAATACAGTAAATATTGCAATAAATCAAGTCACATGTGCATATAGAATTTATGTTTACACTCTACTGCAGCCTATTAAGTATGCAAAAATAGCATGTATAAAAAACAATGTTACACCTTGAATTAAAGATAATTTATTGCTAAAAATTGCTAACAATCAACAGAGCTATTAGGAAAATTGTGCCTGTATATGTCCACTCAGAACTGCCACAAAGTTTAATTTCTAAATGAAAGTATATCTACAAAGTGACATGAAATAAAAAGAGATATGTTGGCAATCTCTTTTATTTGTCTAATAAGTTATTTGCCTACTATTTCTTTACAGTGTTAAACCCAGTCCATAATCCTGTGTAGATTTTATTATTGTTTCTTCTCGTGTTCATTCTGGTCCTTTGGTATTTTTCAGGTGAGCTCTGGTGAGAAAAGACCTGACTCCTTCTGACTTGATTTCTAAAGCCACTATCTTATCTGGCTTTCTATTGGTTTTGGAAATATGTAACATTGATTGGGGATTGAAAAGTGAGGGAGGGAGAAACATCAGTATTTATCATTACCCTCTGGGTCTTGAGGTACAACTCAGCAATGCGACATTTCCTCTGAATTTCCAAGCTGGCCCTGCCTTGGATCCACCCTTTCCTGGGACACCTCAATCCTATGCTCTCAAAGCACCTCCTTCTCCCTTTCCCTCAGCCTGGTGGCGGGGGGGGGGGGGGGGGGCACCTGCTTTATGCTGTTGAGAATCTCTGAACTGTTTGCTGTGATCACAGCATCTCTATCCGTGTAGATTACAGTTTAGACAGAGCATGCTTTTGCTAGCTAGTATTGTAATACAGGGTGGTTCAGTAAATGGAGGAGGGATTATCAAAGATTAAGATAATTATATCAACAAGAAAATATGTTATGTTAGAGCATTTTATTAACCAAAGAGTTAAGAGAACAGTAAAAATTATGGGGAATAATATAAAGATCTTCTACATAAGCAACAATCAGCCAAATCAAATATTAATCCAATTTTCCTTCACACCTGTAACAACTTTCTTAAATTTAGTGTTATCAATTCCCATGAAATGTTTGTGGTTTACGTTATGATATAGTTTCAATCAATAGTCAATACAGTGTTTTGTTTGCTTAGTACTTTATGCCAAATAGATCATTATGTAGCTTCCTTTAAGACCACATCATGTTTATCAGAAAAATGGATGTTAATAAATATTTTCAACAGCTACAGAAAATTCCATTTGTTCATGAATAGTAAAGAATTTTTCAATTTTTTTATAAATTGTTTTGGTAAACTCAATAATGTATTTTCATAATCCCATTTGTCCGAAAATCTGTAGGAGATATATATCTGGTAATGGAATTCCTGGCCTAGCGTCCCTGTGTCTTCAGAGCTGGCTGATATTGCAGAAGGATTCCCAAAGTAGTTATCCAACACAGCCATGGATGTATATGCAAAGATTTGGTTTTTTGTCAGCAAATAATCAACTTAGTATTAACAGACCTTAACATTTTGCCAATAGATGACTTTGAAATGATACTGCATTGATATTTAATTTTCACGGATCTGGAAAACTAAGCATCTTTCAGATTTTCATTGTCTTTTGACTCAGAACCTTCAACCATATTTTGTTTTTTGCCTTCTATTCAATTGTCAGTCATTTAATATTCAAGTATTTAGGTGATCTTCATGTATTCTTAGTAGTAATAATTTTGTCAAAAGTGAGTTCCAAACAATTTCTGCAGTCAATCTTTCTTAATTCACAGTTTATGCTGTTTTTAATCACAGAATATATTTTATTTCAATGTCATTTTCTTTTCTGATCTTAAACTGTGTGCATTTTTATGTCTGAATAAATTGCTTCATAACCCAAACTTTTATTTTCTTCAAAATGTTTCAAAGTTTATTTTTAGTGTATTGATTTTCAGTTCACTTAACTTAATTTTCTGTATGGTGTAAATACTCAGTGTTAATTTGTAACATATAAAAATATATAATACCAAAGTATTTTAATGAATCATCTATTTTTCTCCAAAGACTCAGGATGTAACATAGCTTATAAATAGGTCTTCATATACGTCTGAATTTATTTTTAGATCTCTATACTGTTCCAAGAAATAGTTCATCTTTTATTGTAAAATTCCCCATTATTGTAAAATAGGTTATAGGACTTAGGCATAGTACTTTTTAATGTTTTCTATTAGTGCATTATACTTATAAAAAAATGGGATTAATTTTGATGTATGCATAAATGCATAGAATATAATTTGCTCCACTCCAGTCCTTAGGGTTACTCTTTCCTTGCCCTTCTCTCTTCTGCTGTTCTACTTCCTCTACTGGTTTTCCTCCTATTTATAAATTGTTGTTGCTTTTTAGATTGGTTCTTTATAGTTATACATAAAAATAGAAATCACTGTAGTATATTCACATATGTGCCTACCATAATTTGTTCCACCATCCCTCCCACTTCCTGACCCTCCTTCTTCACTTCTCCCTTCATCCCCTTCCTCTACTTCAATGATTTATTGTCTATTTTCGTGGGATTTATCTCCCCCACACACTATTTTCCCTTATTTTTTGTGTAACTTCCACGTGTGAGAGAAAACATTTGACACTTGGTTTTATGAGTCTGGCTTACTTCATTTAGCATGATGTTCTCCAGTCTATCCATTTACCTGCAAATGCCATCATTTCATTCCTCATTATCAAGCAATGTAATTGAAGCAAAAAATAATAATTCCAGGACAAACTGGATCTCAGGTGAATTCTACCAGACTTTTAAAGAAGAAGTAATGACAACCCTCCTCAAATTATTCCATAAAATCAAAAGGGAGGGAACACTGCCAAATTAATTCTGTGAAGCTAGTATCACCTTGATACCAAAAACAGACAAAAAAGCTCATCAAGGAAAAAAAAAATTAGACCATTATCCTGATGAACATAGATGCAAAAAAATCTTAATAAGATATCATCAAAGCACATTTAAAACACACTAAGAAGATAGTACACTAGGATTGATGAAATGAGTTTCATCCTAAAAATACAAGGTTGGTTCCACATTCATAAAACAATAAATGTAACTCACCATATAAACAGAATTACAGACAAGAATAACACAATCATTCAATAGATGTATGGTCATATTTTTATTTTTTTATTTTATTTTTTTTTTTATTTTTTAAATTTTTATTGTGGGTTGTTCAAAACATTACAAATTTCTTGACATATCATATTCCACACTTTGATTCAAGTGGGTTATGAACTCCCACCTTCACCCCATACCCAGATTGCAGAATCACATCAGTTACACATCCATTGATTTACAAATTGCCATACTAGTGTCTGTTGTGCTCCGCTGCCTTTCCCATCCTCCCCCCTCCCCCCTCCCCACCTCTCCCCTCCCCTCCCCTCCTCTCTCTCTACCTCCTCCACTGTATAACCCTGAGGGTCTCCTTCCATTACCATGCAATTTCCCTTCTCTCTCCCTTTCCCTCCCACCTCTCATCCCTGTTAAATGTTAATCTTCTTCTCCTGTTCTTCGTCCCTACACTGTTCTTAGTTACTCTCCTTATATCAAAGAAGACATTTGGCATTTGTTTTTTAGGGATTGGCTAGCTTCACTTAGAATAATCTGCTCTAATGCCATCCATTTCCCTGTAAATTCTATGATTTTGTCATTTTTTAATGCAGAGTAATACTCCATTGTGTATAAATGCCACATTTTTTTTATCCATTCGTCTATTGAAGGGCATCTAGGTTGGTTCCACAGTCTTGCTATTGTGAACTGTGCTGCTATGAACATCGATGTAGCAGTGTCCCTGTAGCATGCTCTTTTTAGGTCTTTAGGGAATAGACCAAGAAGGGGAATAGCTGGGTCAAATGGTGGCTCCATTCCCAGCTTTCCAAGAAATCTCCATACTGCTTTCCAAATTGGCTGCACCAATCTGCAGTCCCACCAGCAATGTACAAGTGTACCCTTTTCCCCACATCCTCGCCAGCACTTGTTGTTGTTTGACTTCCTAATGGCTGCCAATCTTACTGGAGTGAGATGGTATCTTAGGGTGGTTTTGATTTGCATTTCTCTGACAGCTAGAGATGTTGAGCATTTTTTCATGTACTTGTTGATTGACTGTATGTCCTCCTCTGAGAAGTGTCTGTTCAGGTCCTTGGCCCATTTGTTGATTGGGTTGTTTGTTTTCTTATTGTCTAATTTTTTGAGTTCTTTGTATACTCTGGATATTAGGGCTCTATCTGAAGTGTGAGGAGTAAAGATTTGTTCCCAGGGTGTAGGCTCCCTATTTACCTCTCTTATTGTTTCTTTTGCTGAGAAAAAACTTTTTAGTTTGAGTAAGTCCCATTTGTTGATTCTAGTTATTAACTTTTGTGCTATGGGTGTCCTATTGAGGAATTTGGAGCCCGACCCCACAGTATGTAGATCGTAGCCAACTTTTTCTTCTATCAGACGCCGTGTCTCTGATTTGATATCAAGCTCCTTGATCCATTTTGAATTCACTTTTGTGCATGGCGAGAGAAAGGGATTCAGTTTCATTTTGTTGCATATGGATTTCCAGTTTTCCCAGCACCATTTGTTGAAGATGCTATCCTTCCTCCATTTCATGCTTTTAGCCCCTTTATCAAATATAAGATAGTTGTAGTTTTGTGGATTGGTTTCTGTGTCCTCTATTCTGTACCATTGGTCCACCCGCCTGTTTTGGTACCAGTACCATGCTGTTTTTGTTACTATTGCTCTGTAGTATAGTTTGAAGTCTGGTATCGCTATACCGCCTGATTCACACTTCCTGCTTAGCATTGTTTTTGCTATTCTGGGTCTTTTATTTTTCCATATGAATTTCATGATTGCTTTCTCTATTTCTACAAGAAATGCCGTTGGGATTTTGATTGGCATTGCATTAAACCTATAGAGAACTTTTGGTAATATCGCCATTTTGATGATGTTAGTTCTGCCTATCCATGAACAGGGTATATTTTTCCATCTTCTAAGATCTTCTTCTATTTCTCTCTTTAGGGTTCTGTAGTTTTCATTGTATAAGTCTTTCACCTCTTTTGTTAGGTTGATTCCCAAGTATTTTATTGTTTTTTGAAGATATTTTGAATGGAGTGGTTGTCCTCATTTCCATTTCAGAGGATTTGTCGCTGATATACAGGAATGCCTTTGATTTATGCGTGTTGATTTTATATCCTGTCACTTTGCTGAATTCATTTATTAGCTCTAATAGTTTCTTTGTAGAGCCTTTTGGGTCTGCTAGGTATAGAATCATATCATCTGCAAATAGTGATAATTTAAGTTCTTCTTTTCCTATTTTGATGCCTTTAATTTCTTTCGTCTGTCTAATTGCTCTGGCCAGTGTTTCGAGAAGTATGTTGAACAGAAGTGGAGAGAGAGGGCATCCCTGTCTAGTTCCAGATTTTAGAGGGAATGCCTTCAGTTTTTCTCCATTCAGAGTGATGCTAGCCTGAGGCTTAGCATAGATTGCTTTTACAATATTGAGGTATGTTCCTGTTATCCCTAGTTTTTCTAGAGTTTTGAACATAAAGGGATGCTGTACTTTGTCAAATGCTTTTTCCGCATCTATCGAGATGATCATATGGTTCTTATTTTTAAGTCTATTGATGTGGTGAATAACATTTATTGATTTCCGTATATTGAACCAGCCTTGCATCCCTGGGATGAATCCTACTTGATCATGGTGTACAATTTTTTTGATATGTTTTTGTATCCGATTCGCCAGAATTTTATTGAGGATTTTTGCATCTAGGTTCATTAGAGATATTGGTCTGTAGTTTTCTTTCTTTGAAGTGTCTTTGTCTGGTTTAGGTATCAGGGTGATGTTGGCCTCATAGAATGAATTTGGAAGTTCTCCCTCCTTTTCTATTTCCTGAAGTAGCTTGAAAAGTATTGGTATTAGTTCTTCTTTAAAGGTTTTGTAAAATTCTGCTGTATACCCATCTGGACCTGGGCTTTTCTTAGTTGGAAGTCTTTTTATGGTTTCTTCTATTTCCTCAATTGATATTGGTCTGTTTAGGTTTTCTATATCCTCCTGACTCAATCTGGGCAGATCATATGACTTAAGAAATTTATCTATGCCTTCACTATCTTCTAATTTGTTGGAGTATAAGGATTCAAAATAGTTTTTGATTATCTTCTGTATTTCTGAAGTGTCTGTTGTGATATTGCCTTTTTCATCCCGTATGCTAGTAATTTGAGTTCTCTCTCTTCTTCTCTTCGCTAGCATCGCTAAGGGTCTGTCGATTTTGTTTATTTTTTCAAAGAACCAACTTTTAGTTTTGTCAATTTTTTCAATTGTTTCTTTTGTTTCGATTTCATTAATTTCAGCTCTGATTTTAATTATTTCTTGCCTTCTACTTCTTTTGCTGTTGTTTTGCTCTTCTTTTTCTAGGATTTTGAGATGAAGTATGAGATCATTTATTTGTTGGTTTTTTCTTTTTTTAAGGAATGAACTCGAAGCAATGAATTTTCCTCTTAGAACTGCTTTCAATGTGTCCCATAGATTCCGATATGTTGTGTCTGTGTTTTCATTTATCTCTAAGAATTTTTTAATTTCCTTCTTGATATCTTCTATAACCCATTGATCGTTCAGTAACCTATTGTTCATTCTCCAAGTGATGTATGCTTTTTCCTTCCTTCTTTTATCGTTGATTTTCAGTTTCATTCCATTATGATCAGATAAGATGCATGGTATTATCTCTACTCCTTTATATTGTCTAAGAGTTGCCCTGTGACATAATATATGATCTATTTTTGAGAAGGATCCATGTGCTGCTGAGAAAAAAGTGTAACTGCTTGATGTTGGGTGGTATACTCTATATATGTCAATTAGGTCTAGGTTATTAATAGTGTTATTGAGTTCTATAGTTTCCTTATTCAACTTTTGTTTGGAAGATCTGTCCAGTGGCGAGAGAGGTGTGTTGAAGTCTCCCATGATTATGGTATGGTGATCTATTAGACTCTTGAACTTGAGAAGAGTTTGTTTGACGAACATAGCTGCACCATTGTTTGGGGCATAAATATTTATGATTGTTATGTCTTGTTGGTGTATGGTTCCCTTAAGCAGTATGTAGTGTCCCTCTTTATCTCTTTTGATTAACTTTGGCTTGAAATCGATTTTATTTGATATGAGTATGGACACTCCTGCTTGTCTCCGAAGTCCTTATGAGTGATATGATTTTTCCCAACCTTTCACCTTCAGCCTATGTATGTCTTTTCCTCTCAAATGCGTCTCCTGTAGGCAGCATATTGTTGGGTCTTGTTTTGTGATCCATTCTACTAGCCTGTGTCTCTTAATTGGTGAGTTTAAGCCATTAACATTTAGGGTTATTATTGAGATATGGGTTGTTCTTCCAGCCATATTTGTTTATTTCTGTTACTAAACATGGTTTGTTTTCCTCCTTGATTATTCCCCCCCCCCTTTACTGTCCTACCTCCCACTGTTGGTTTTCATTGTTATTTTCCATTTCCTCTTCCTGTAATGCTTTGGCGAGGATGTTTTGAAGAGATGGTTTTCTAGCTGCGAATTCTTTAAACTTTTGTTTATCGTGGAAGGTTTTAATTTCATCCTCCATCCTGAAGCTTAATTTCGCTGGATACACAATTCTTGGTTGGAACCCATTTTCTTTCAGTGTTTGAAATATGTTATTCCAGGATCTTCTAGCTTTCAGAGTCTGTGTTGACAGATCAGCTGTTATCCTGATTGGCTTACCCCTAAATGTAATCTGCTTCCTTTCTCTTGTAGCTTTTAAAATTCTCTCCTTATTCTGTATGTTGGGCATCTTCATTATGATGTGTCTAGGTGTGGATCTCTTATGATTTTGCACATTCGGCGTCCTGTAGGCTTCTAGGATTTGGGGTTCTGTCTCATTCTTCAAGTCTGGGAAGTTTTCTTGTATTATTTCATTGAATAGACTTCTCATTCCTTTGGTTTGGAGCTCTGTACCTTCCTGTATCCCAATGACTCTTAAGTTTGGTCTCTTAATGTTATCCCATATTTCTTGGATGTTCTGCTCATGGTTTCTTAACAGTCTTGCTGAGCTGTCTATGTTCTTTTCCAGTTGAAATACTTTGTCTTCATTGTCTGATGTTTTATCTTCTAAGTGTTCTACTCTGCTGGTAGTATTCTCCATTGAGTTTTTAAGTTGGTTTATTGCTTCCTGCATTTCTAGGATTTCTGTTTGTTTGTTTTTTATAACCTCTATCTCCCTGTATAGTTGATCCTTTGCTTCCTGGATTTGTTTGCGTAATTCGTTGTCGAAGTGATCTTTCATTGTCTGATTTTGCTGTTTAATGTCTTCCTTGATACTCCAGATCATCTGAAGCATGTATATCCTGAATTCTTTATCTGACATTCCATCTGCTGCAGCTGTTACCTCTTCTAAAGTTGCGTTGACCTGCATTGCTTGTGGTCCTTTCTTTCCTTGTCTTTTCATACTGCTTGCGTATCTTTCCTGCAGGTGCGGGCGGCGGCTCTGCTCTCTCCTTATTCCAATTGGGGTTTCGTGGCTACCACGCCGGCAGGTCACTGGGCCTGTTCTGGGAGCTGGCGGCGGCTCTGTTCTGCCCCTACTCCAATTGGGGTGACGAGTGTACCACGCCGGCAGGCCACCGGGCCTGATCCGCCGGTCGGTTGCAGGTTTGCCTACCCTGCAGGCGCGGGCGGCGGCTCTACTCTGCCCCTACTGCAAATGGGGTGACGTGTCTGTCGTACCGGCAGGCCACTGGGCCTGTCCTGCTGGTCGGTCGCAGATCTGCCCACCTTTCGGGCACGGGTGGAGGCTCTGCTCTGCCCCTACTCCAATTAGGGTGTCATGGCTACCCCGCCTGCAGGATGCTGGGCCTGTTCCTGGCACGGGCGGCGACTCTGCTCTGCCACTACTCCAATTAGGGTGGTGTTTGTACCACGCCGGCAGGCTCCTGGGCCTGATCTGCCGGTCTGTTGTAGGTCTGCCTACCTTGGAGGCGCAGGCGGCGGATCTGCCCTGCCCCTCCTACCACGCCTGCGGACCCCTGGGCCTGATCTGCAGGTTGATCACTGGTCTGCTCACCCTGCGGGCACGGGTGGCGGTTCCGCTCCGCCCCCACTCCAATTGGGGTCACATGACCACCACACCGGCAGGGCCTGATCCGGGCGTGGGAGAAGGATCTGCTCTGCCCCTACTCCAGTTGGGGTGACGTATGTACCACACTGGCAGGCCACTGGGCCTGACCCGCCAGGCTGACACAGGTCTGTTTACCTTGCAAGCGCGAACCGCGGCTCTGCCCTGCCCCTCCTACCACGCCCATGTACCACTGGGTCGCGGGTCTGCCCACCTTGTGGTTGCGGGTGGCGGCTCCGCTCCGCCCCCTCTCCAATTGGGGTCATGCGGTCACCACGCTGGCGAGCCGCTGGGCCTGCTCCGGGCGCTGGCGGCGGCCCGGCTCCTTCCCTCTGGCTCGACGACAAATTGAGGAGACTCGGGTGACTGTGCCTCACCCCCCCTACCAGGAGACCAACTGCTTATGTCACCACTGGTATTGATGAAGTTCCCTCCTCCGCCGCTTTCTGCAGACGTCAGATCTCTGCCATGTTGGTATCCTATGCGAATGGCAGCATTTCGTTCCCCTTGCCGGGCAACCAAAGCACTGGGTGATTCCTGACTGGCCCTCAGCAGGACCCGGACCGAGAAGCAGTTTCCGCGGGCTCCTAGCCCCGGGCCAGGGAAGTTCCGGGAGCCGGAACTCGGCCACTCCGTGCTCGGTGTAAGCTCCTATAAATGTAAGCTCCAAGAAGCAGTCCCCGCGGGCTCAGTTCCGGGAGCCGGAACTCGGCCGCCCCGCGCTCGGTATTCACTCCGATAAGATCAGGTTCTAAGAAGCACCCAGGCGCTGAGCCCTAGCAATCTGTCTGCAAGCCGCAGGCGAATTGCAGCCTGAAATTACCTGTTCTATGGCTGAATGAGCTGCGGTCAGTCAAAAACAGGGGTGGTGACGTCAGTTTACCAACATGGTGGCTGCTGGCCTCCTCTGTGGTCTGACCGGTGTGGAGAACCGAGATGGACCGCTTCCTTCCCCCGTCTCGAACCCAGCATTCAGCCCTGAGTACGGTGCTTGCGCGGCTGGCAGAAACTGCAGCGCTGTAACCCTGCGTCTCTATCCCAGACTCTAGCCGCGGGGCGATTTGCTGAATAAGCAGTGTTACCCTCCGTGCGACAAACCTCTCGCGTTTGAGTCACCGTAGCCGATCCTCGTGCGATGGAAATCCTTCCTCCAGGTTCCGGAACACCCCACTATTGCTGGAAATTCCTAACAAAATATCCTTTAGCCGTCCTGACTTGTCATACTCCCACACAGTGAAGCAGCACACGGGGACAATGCACTCCCCTCGCCGCCATCTTCCTTCTGGTCATATTTTTAAATAAACCTTTCCTTTCTGCTCCACACAAAAAAAATTATGGTCAGTTTGTCAATTTTTTTGAGAAAATTAGTTGAATTTTATTAGAATGAATGAAAGTCAAAATAATTTAAGATATGTAAGCACAACATTAAATCTTTACCTGTGGGGTATATATACTTAAGTATTTATAGTTTTGTGTATAAATAAAGTCATATTTTTTTAACTGAATGTTCTATACAATACCTTTTAAATTTTATTGGCAACTTACAGCTTTTGCTTCCTATCGTTTTAAAAGAAGTATTCTTTTAAGTGTATTTTGTACAGCTAGTATGTAGAAACAAAATTTGCTTAATTGATAAAGTTTATTGTTTAAAATTTTGTGTGCAGATTTTCATACATCAAGTTCATTTGTATTAATTTGTCACTTTCATTTTTTGTAAAATTGTAAAATGGTCGAATAACAGCAAAAAAAGTTATTTCCTTCATGTACAATTAAATCATCTAAGACAAACAACTGTGTCCTTTCTTCTATTCAAATCTACTTAATTTGACAATAATTCTGTGTCTTAGTAAAAGGTAGGTATAACTGTCTGATTATTCCTTTAATATGATATTTTATACTTTTTATATTTTTAATTATTCTTTTTATATATGTAAAATCTATGCTCAGTTGCAATTTTTCTGACTTTATACTCAGTTTCTTATTTGTGTACTTCGATTTCATAAATCAATGCACCAAATACTTGTGTTATTGGTTTTTTGAAGAACTTTTGTAGTATTTTTTTTATTCCAGTAATGTCCATTCTTGTCTATACCAAAAATCATATTGGAATCTAATCCCCCTTGTGAATTATTAAAATTTGGGACCAATTGGAACATTTAGGAGATGATTTTGAATAAGATTGGATACATAGTAAAACAGTCAGGCAGTCAGGGTAATGTGTCCCCAATTCAGACTTTTCAATGCAAAAATCATTCTGAGAGGTAACCACTAAAACATTCCAATTATACCAACTAACTCCTTTGTCGCAGAGAAGTGAGAAAGAGAAGCAAAACATATCTGAGTAAAGTCTACAGATTCAAGGGCTCATCAGTAGCTTTCATACTTCTCCAATATCTTTTTAGCATGGATTTTGACAAATAGCATTGGTACTTATCCAAGACCTGATTGGCATAGATCCTGATCAATGCTCCTACTCAGCAATTATATAAGCCCCTAGAGAAACATACTTATGTGGCAACCCCTATTGGGTCTTTTCTTGCCCTGAAAGAGTTCTGTTTCTTCTCATTTGAATAAATTAAATTTTTCATTAATTTATTTCAATAAAATAAATTAAATTAAAATAAACTCTTTTATGCTCAGCCTTCCTCATCTATGAATTTCATTCTTTGAATTCATGAGATAAGAATCCAGAAAGAAATTTGCTGAGAGTTACCAGGGTCTACTGTGACACTAGAGGGAATGGCCCACCATTAAAAGCTGGAACACTCTATTTGAAGCAGTGGAGAAAAATCTGGCTTTGCTGGATGTGACCCTTGGAACTGACAGAACTTATGCAGGCAGTTATCCCCCTGCTATGATCAGCTGCTAACAGTGAAATAGACTTTCTCAGCTGCACACACCTGCAACTTCTGCAGACCCCGTCCACAAGCAGAAATGAAGAATGTAATTCATCTCAAATTCCACTTTCAATTAGGTCCTGAGAGCTCCAACCTCATGAATGGATTAATGGATTAGTGAGTTATAGGGTTATATTAAGAGTGGGTCTGTTACAAAACCCACTCTTTGCTGTCTCTTAGATTTCCTTCTCTCATCATGTAATGCTCTGTGCTGATCAGGACTCTATAATTCCCACCATCAAGAAGGACTCCACCAGATATGACTCCTCAACCTTGGACCTTGCAGTTTCCAGAGCCATGAATTGAACAAATTGTTGTTCTTTGTAGATGATCATTGGTGGTATTCAGTTATAGCAACAGAAAATGGAGTAAGACAATACTTTTTTTTTAAAAAAAAAGAGAGAGTGAGAGAGAGAGGGAGAGAGAGAGAGAGAATTTTTTAATATTTATTTTTTTAGTTTTTTGGTGGACACAACAACTTTGTTTGTATGTGGTGCTGAGGATCTAACCCGGGCCGCACGCTACAGCTTGAGCCACATCACCAGCCCAAGACAATACTTTTTACATCAACCACATGATATTTTAGTCATCTTCCTATATAATTCTAACAATATTAACTTAGAGAAAATGATTATTAAATACATTTTTAAGTAGAGGCTTGTATATTATTCTGAAAAATTTTGATAAGTGAACTCTTCATTAAATTTAATTTCTATTTTTTTGTTGGCTACTTTCTTATTATTGCTGTTTTTGAAGTTATGACATTAAAGAGCTATTACTTTATTCATTGTTTTTATCTGTGAAGTAATATAATTATCTTGTTTTGTCAAGATTCTACAGCAGAAATTTATATGCTGGTGAACTCTTGAGCTTCACAGAGAAGGAATTATAGAGGAATCTTTATCACGTGTAATAAATGCTAAGATGCTCTTTCATCATCTTTGTACAGTAATTTCCTAAATTACGTTTATGTTTAAAGTATCACATAAGAACCTAACATATCTGTGCATATAACTTTAGTAGTAAATTTACCAAAAGTTTTGCTCATTAAAGAATAAATGTATTTGGAAAACTTTGGTAGTTATCTGAAACTTCTCCAGATTTTGAAAAGCTTTGAAATATAGCACCATACATACATAAAACTACAAACAAAAGAATTCCTGCTTTAAAATAAAAACACAATTTTTATTTGATTGAAACTTAACAATGTATATTTATGAGTTTTTTTCCTGAGAAGAAAAGAAAATGAAATATCGTTAACTGATTTACCAAAGTAGAAATGGATCAAAATAGTGAATCATATCTTCATTGAAAAATAATGATGACCTTTTACTCAATGGAAGCCTTCTAGAAACAGCGGAACTGATACCAGCGTTGAAATGGAGTATATTTGTTTTACAATGCATTCAGATTCAAACACAACAATACCAACTGGCCAATTCTCAGACCAGGTAGCCATGTAAATACACAAATGAAGAAAGGGCTAGAAAATTAACTTTTGGAATACTTATGAAAAAAAGCGAAGATAAAATGTATTTGCATTTTTTAATTGCTATGCATCCACAATGCCAGATTTGCCTGGCCAAGTATATACTGCTTCTTCAGATAAAAAGGAATTTCCTAACTTATATCAATTACCTCTTAAAAAATATATTGGATCCTACTTTCATTCTTCAAACCTTTCTATAATAATATGAGCAATAAAAAGTCTAGTTTTCATCCACCTTTTTGTGGCTATCTTATTATTTTAATGTAATTGGCAAAGGAAAAATACTATATTTTGTTTTTGATTGGAAAAATAATGAATTTGGCATTTTGAGATAATAAAGTAAAGCTTTAAATGGGTTGTGCATCTCATCAAGATTAATCAAGCCTTTCTAATATGCATGGCCCAATCAAAGTTCCTCCTTGGTCTAAATAATTTTAATTAAGCAATTCTACCTTCAGTAGCGGTCATTACCAGGAGATAATTGACTGAATCAGTAATGAAGCATTCAGTGAATGCTAAACAAACAGCAAGGTTAATTATCTGGCAGAGATGTCTGTTATGGAAGTGCAGTGCTGGCCTTCCAAGTTTCATAATCCCCTGTAGCACCTCTTAGTAAATTATAATAATCCTCATTCAAATATATTGTGCAACTGCAGTTGCTATGCACCATGCAGGGGCAGATCAAGTGATCAAGAGACTGATTTAAATATGATAATAATGAAGTGTATTTTTAAAAATTAGCCTATTTCTTTTGGGCAGCATATCACCTTTTCCCTATTTATTTTTTTCTTCAATTTTAAATTTTGGAATAACTTTCCAAATTCCGCCTCTTGGTACAAAAAGAACTGACAACAATGATATATTTTGCCTAGAGACACAGTCCAGAAGGTTTATTTGATGCAATATGTAATCCCATAGCTTATCTGATATTTTTACATTCACCCAGCTATTATTTTTCTCCTACCTTCTCTCTTGCCAATTAATTTGTTTGTTTTGGGCTACCTGAGAATCAGATTGTTTTCAAAAAGCACAGTTGCATTTCACTTTGGGTGTACTTTGTATTTAATTGCATTCATCTGGTTTTATGCTTCAAAAATAATAATTATTGTGTAATGTTTTCACAGAGTAAAATGGGTTTTGAAATTCACATCAAAACAATTCCTTCTAAAAGTGAAGATGAAATATTAATAAAAATATTCTTGAGCTTGGATGTCTTGCTCTTTGACCTACAGAAATGTCAGAAGTCTTTCTTTCCCTTTCATCATATTTGCTAAGACTTTCAGCGTAATTTTCTAAATCAATTTCCTAGGTCAATGGATTTCTGTTTTTAAATTTTCCAAACCCTTGTATAATTTTGACATTATAATTGGACTCCTATTATCTGAGTATATTAAAATCTAACTGAGGTGTAATTAAATTTTTGTTAAGAAACTCAGAAAGTATTCTAGGCTTCTTTTCTTTTCATCTTTTCTCTGAATATAGAAGCCAACATAATATATGTTTCTTGCATAAACATGGAGCAATAGAAAAATTATTAAAAAATATATTCAAATGGATTATATTTGAGATATTACTTTGCCATAAGCATACATCCTTGTAAGAATAAAATAAGTTAATGCACATTATCCAACACATGCTAAGTCACAATATGTATTAATTATACACTGTTACTCTTATTGCTTTCACTTATTATGGAAGAATCAGTACAGAGTGCAGAATATAAAGAAAGTTGATTTTTTAATTCCATACACATTTTTATTTTGCCTACAGACAAGTCAAGTAGAAGACATAAATATTATTAGATCCACTTGACAATGGTCTTGGTAACATTTTCAACTAACTAAATTGTCTGGAGCCAAAGGAAACAACTTTGTTCACAAAACTGAAATCGATACATAAGATTAGGAAATTGTTGGAATTCTGTTGGTTGCCAAGTCAATATGATTCATCTTAGTGTTTCTGAAGGGTTTAAAGAGTCCTATGGTGGATTAAAGCAAAGGAAATTCAAACAACTTTTTTTTTGAAAGGGAGATGAATGAAGAAAAATCCCCACACCTATAATGAGAATTCCCATGAAATACAAGAGAGATTTTTATCCTTTTGAACACATCCTCTGTCCAAAAAAAAAAAAAAAAAAAAAAAAAAAAAATCTGAGGCATTTATTTTGCAACTGAAACATTTACAAGTATACACAAAAAATCTAATAATACAAACAGTAACAGCATCTTGTTAGAATCTTGGCTGGTTTTTAGATTTAATGAGAAGCAAAATGTAGAAGAAATTAGAGGGAAAATATTGGCATTTTTAGTCATGGGATAAATCCCAAAAATGCAAATTATATTTTGGTCCAATATATTTAAATATTTTATATTAAGATAAAAGAGTTTCTCAAACTTGAACTTCTGGTTATTTATTATATCTTATAAGATTTTGCTTACTTATTTTCTCTCTCTCTGTTAAATGTATTATAGAATTATCAGTTCAATTTTCTTCATGGATTTTGTGATTTTTTGAATATAAGATGTCCCAAAAAATCTCCTTTGTAAAGGCAGGAATACTGAGAGATGAAATAATTGGAGTATGAAAATTGTGAACTAATCAATCAATCCTCGTTTATATGGACTGACTGATGACTGTAGGCATGTGGGCCAAGCTGGAGAGGGGGTATCAATAAAGTTATGCCCTGGAAGGGTTCTTCTCCCTGCATCCCCTTTTCCCTCCCTTCCTATTTCCTGGCTGCATGAATGGAGTTCTTCTCCTCCACCACACCCTTCTGCCATCATGGTCTGCTTCACCTTCCATCTGGAACAGGAACTTGCCCAACTATGGACTGAACCTCTGGAATCATGAGCCAAAATAAACTTTTCTTCCACTACACTGTTCTTGTCAGGTATTTTGTCACAGAAACACAAAACTGACTAAAAGAGTGCTCTTATTTGCAGGACAATAGCAAATGCCTATTTCATCATACATGATGATAATTGATAGTGATAGTTGATCTTTTTTTTTTAACCAAGTTAATTCACACAGAATTTCATGAATAGTAGCAATCTCAAAAAAGAAAAACATTATAAGCTTTAAGAATTATAAATTTTTACAAGTGAGTCTCTTCATTTCTTCATATATTAAAATTAAAATTATTGGCCAAACTATTAGTAAACAATAGTACATTTTAGAAAAATCTGAAGCTAGATTAAAATAGCAATTATTTTAAATATTTGGTCTGTTATTTTAAATAATTTTAGGCCTTATGTTTTCCATTATAATTTTTATTACAAATGTACAATGTTATCATAAATTCAACTTTTCACATTTTATTTATCAAACAGTTAATCTATACATAAAATCATTGCAGATTACACATATTTTTCATCTTTCATGTGATTCATAAATTGTGAGACAAGGTAAATTAGACTCTGAGAATAATTTTGAGAAAGTTAAAAGGTGTATTTGACCATCTATATTAATATCATTCTCTAAACATTAATTCAAAGATTTGAGAACCAGATATTTTTACAATTTGTAGAACATCTTTTAAGAGTTAAAATTTTCTCAAATTTATTTACCTAGCCACTAAGCGAAACTTATCCATAAATAATCAAATCAAATTTATTTTTATTTTTAAAAACAAAAAAATAAAGAATCTAAATAAAGATATAGGAATTCCAGAAACACAAATCAAACTAACAAAATTTGATGCAGAGAAAATCACATTTTACCCAATGTAAATTGGAGACAGTACAGGTTTCATGATATCTGATCTGACTAGATTCCAGCTCCATCCCGGTTCATACCTTGTGCAGAAATAATTCTCTTGTATGAATTCTTGGGGTAAGGACTGGTGAGCCACCCTCTCAAAATAAAAGGAATCAAGCTATAATTTCTCAGAAAAGATTCTGGAAATATATAAATGTGAACAATTAGCACCAACATAGACAACAAGGAAAGGTAAAACAAGAAGGAAATAAAAAAAAAAAAAAAAAAAAACTTCAAAGAATTTTACTTAAATGGTGTTAATTCCAGATCCTTGTCAATGTCCAGATGTATTTCCCCTTAAAGTCACAAATTCCATTTAGAACCCACAATTTCTGTTAAACATTGTATGTGTTAAAGACATTGCTTTGATTAAGAAGTCTCTGGAAATCAAAGTGAATTAAATATTAAAATACATTCAATATCTTTGATCCAAACATGCACCTAATAGAAAAAGATCTAACAAATTTTTTAAATCATCTGCCTAATTTGGAAAGAAATGAGAGTTACCTAGCCTAGTTATGCATAATCATAGAATGATGGGATAATGGCTGAAGCTCTATGCCTGCTTTTGACAGGCTAATTCATATTTTTCAGCCATGGCCCACAAATCAAAATTTTATGAAATGCTCAATATTGAAGTGACCACCTATATAAAACCCCACTCCACAGACACACACACACACACACACACACACACACACACGAGACATATTGATTCTAAATGGCTCAGCCCTCCCAGTATTAGAAAGTGGATACATTCTAGATAACATCAGTGACTTTAATCGCCACAAAATTTTAAACCTTAATAAAACTAGCTAAAGAAAACATACTTGTAAGCTTTATTAATGTTTTGATGTATTTCTGATAAGAATCAATGCATGTTTTTCCAAATATAGAAATAAACAAAATATACTTAAAGATCCTCAAATATATTGTTATATTAAAATAGATACTTCTCCACCTCAATTTTCTGTCTTTCAGTCATTTTACAGATCATTGGCATCTCTTTAGACTAAATTCAGGAAGAGAAACCGGATCAGTTTCAGATTTGATTCAAAGTCCCATATTAGGTACACTGTCTTACAGAGTTATTGACTGTCCCCCAAATTCAATAAACAAGACAGAAAGGTACTAGTACAGGTTATTTTTATATAGCACAATAAATACAATTTTTTTAAAAGTTTCCAAAAGAAAAAAAATGAATATCTTACTGTTTAAGAAGATAATTTATCTTTTTTATACACTTATAGTTATCAAAAATGCAAGAAACTTCAATATTCTTCAAATTATTATTTCTCTACATGTAGAAATTACTTTATATTTTTCCTCTTTTACATTATTTGTAACAAATTAACTATGATGAATTATGCAGCTAAGATATTTAAAATGAAGAATTAATGTTTTTCCAAATTATACTGGTAAGAGTTCAACCATTAGCTATAATTTTCATTACACTTTGTCCTGGCTAATCATGATCTAATATTACATACAGTCCTAATTGTTACAACTAATGTAATTTTGGAAAGCATATGTAAACCAAATTGTTTTAATTTAAAAATATGTTTAGGTTGCAACATTTAATTTGAACATCTCAATTATTGTTCTTTCCCAAATACCTACTAAATGCCAGTAGCTAGCAATTTAGAAATGACCAAAATATCTATTCTCAAATATGTTGATGATATGTGATGAAGTGGGGGGAGCAGATAATTAAGACCAGATTTGCAAAAAGACATGAGAAGCATTTAAATCTGAATATGCTTAGGGGTATGATGTTTGTACAGAAGTGTGACTAACCCCTTTTGATAAGGGGGAGGTGAAGACAAGATCGGCACAATTTTCTTATTGAAAAAGTTTAGATCTGCCTGAGGTTAGAGAAAGCAGAATGTGATCAGGAGGAGTGTTAAGAATATTTCAGGAAACTTGTGCTATAAATTCAATGGCACAAAGGTGTGAAATAAAAGTGCAAAAGAGCATATTCTAGGAACCTATGTAGGTTGATTGTGATAGGAACATATGGAGGGTATAAGGAATATTTAGAATTGAAAATGTTTAGACAGATAAGTACCAGATCATTAGGAATCCTATATTGATTCCAAGGGGTCTATATTTCATTATGAAGAAAGTCACATTCTTTTTTTTCTACCAGTACAAGAGGTATAGCTGCTCATATCTGTTGTTAATCTCTGGATTGGCTCATTATTTGCAGGGTGGGTATTGGCATGTCCAACAGTAATGTAATTTTGATTTCAACAATAATTTTGATTTCAAATTCCTCCTACAGAATCATTGGTATGGGCTGTTTTACTGACTCAGCTTTGACTAACACAGATTATTAAAACCAATGTCACTCTGGACATTCTTATTCATGTTTCCTGGTTCATAAATTTTCCAAGGCTGAATGTTCAATACACCTGACACTGGATACATGCTACTGTGCACTTTAACATGCTTATTTTGATTTGAGATGTGCTCTAAGTATAAAATAAACATATGATCTTGAAGATGGTACAAAAAAAAAAAACCTTAAAATGCCATATATCTCAAAAAACTTTAAGAGTGATTATGTCAAACTTTATTTCAGAGAGTAATTTAAGTAAATTGCATAGTTAAACTTTGTATAATTTACTGTTTTTCATGTTTGTTAATTTATATGCTATTTTTATATAGTATCTTCTGTTAACATTCTACATTGCTACAAATAGTGACAAATGAATATTTGTTAATCATAAAGCACTTTGGAGGAGAGACTGTCTATATATTTTTTGTTGTTCTTGTTTTGTTTTGCTTTTGGTGGGGCAGTACCAGGGATTGAACTCAGGGGCACTCAACCAGTGAGCACATCCCCAGCCCTATTGTGTATTTATTTAGAGACAGGGTCTCACTGAGTTGCTTAGCAACTCCCTTTTGCTGAGGCTGACTTTGAACTCACTATCCTCCTGCTTCAGCCTCCTGAGCTGCTGGGATTGATTACAAGTGTGTACCACCACACCTGGCTTGTCTATATATTTTAACATCAATAATATGTGGTCACATTTTTATTTGTAAATATAAGGTGAATTTCCCAAACCATTAAATATACAAATTTTCAAGTTGCATGAAAATAGGAACAACTAATTTTTTTTTTTTACCATGCTATTTTTACCATGGGCCACAGCATATATTCCAGACTATTTAAATATTTGAAACAGGTTAAATGTTTTCACTTTTTAAAGAAAAAAAAATATCATTTTATTGATGCAAATGTAATGAACGAGATCCTCTCCATTACCAAAGCTTTAAAACATAGCTAGACTTAGATATCAAAAGTTCTATTTCACCTGTTTCAGGGCTTTAGAGACAGGGAGCAGATGTTTGCTGGAGAGCTTATTTGATAGCAAATCTTTGTTTCAAGATGCTGAATCACTTATGAGGAAAACAAAGCAATTTGGATATATTTACAATAGAAAGAAGTGCTTACAATTTAAAGCTGTCAGGAAATTATCCTCACACCCATCATAAATTCAATTTATTGAAATTCACCTTGTGATCACTTTCAAGCTTATATAGTCTGAAATTGAACAAAGCCCACAAACCAATGGTAGAGTCCATAAAGGAAAGACAAATCCAATCACAAATCATTTGTTTAGGAGTATGCGCTTCTCCTGCTGCTGCATATGACACTCCATTTCCATTTCACTTCTTGATAGAACACACACAGATGTATTTTTTTCTTCTCTATGCAGGTCTGTTGGTTAAGCATACAGAAACTGGGAGGAACTGCAGTTAACATGAAAGTTGAGAAAAATCAAAGTATATCTCAGTACACTCAATTGAAATATTACCTATGAGATGAATTTAAATGAATGTGGTAAATGCATATGTTTATGCACACCTATTATATGGGAGAGGTGAGCAAAACTAAATATTAGAAGAGATACAATTTTTCAACTTTTATCTATGCCAATGTGAATATTAAGTATTAAGGCATTGAGACTTGAATATGAACATTATTAATTTTCACTCAGAACTTTTTGAGTTATGTTAGGCACAAAGTAACAAGATAACTGAAATTATGAATTCTAGATTTTTGGCTTTAAAGGTGAGAAAAATGCATCAAAACTGAAATATTGCACTTTCAATATTGTCTATAAATCATTTCACACTGTTTTATGAGATGTAAATTGAGCAGTAAAAATAAGCTACCAGACTAAATCCAACAATCAATATCCCTGTGAAAAACACATTTTTTTTCTGTTTATTTCAGAACCTTTAAGTAAAGAAAACTAGTCAATAAGAAAGGATCAAACTATTCTTAACTAAACTGTGATATGATATATGAAATAAGCTCTTCTTTTTATCCACTTGCTTTCTTCCTTGAGCTTGAAAAACATTTTTAGCATAGAACAATGAGTATTTGGTGCTATTGTAACTTACTTCTCTCAAGTCTGTTTTGCACAAGGCTATGAGTTTTTTTAGAAAAGGGAACTGTGTTAAATTCTTAGCTGACACATACTACAAGCTCAAAAACAAAATCAACAGTAAATGAATAAAAGAAGAATCTATTGATATTCACATAGTAAGTGATCTTTTTTCAAGTTAAAATCTCTACATACTCTTTACTTTTACTCATATATTTTGCATAGAGTTATTACTCCTAATCATGTCAGTGAAAAAGAAAGTCTTCTCGATATTTAATCTGGTTAGCAGATTTAGAGAAACAATAGGGAAAGTTTTATAAAACTTTCACTTTCATAAGAAAGAAAGTAAATCAAATGAAATTCTGTAGCACAAACATCTAAGGAAATATATGATGCATTAAAATCAAGTGAGGGAGTGATATTACAAAAACAAAAATTCTATTTTTAAAATAATATTGCATAGTTACTACAAAATGTCCCAAAACGACAACCAATGAAAGCCAGTTCAAGTTCTGACTTAGAGTTTCACACATTCTCTATTAAAGCAATGACAACTCTCATTTCCTTTTATCTTCCCAGAGTTTAGCTTTGAAGAAATGAATGGAATTTTCAGTAAAGTGAGATACCATTAGGAAAAAGAGATAAGGAGAGAAGCATATATTATACCTCAAAGTAGAATTATAAACTGATTTATATTTTATTTAAGTAATTGCTTTTGTCACATTTGTCTTTGAATTTGCTTACACACATTTTCTTAAATTCTAGATTTTTATATCTAATAAATAAGAGACATTTGCACAATCTTCCCCCATAGCTCATTATTATTCTTCGTTGAAAATTTATATAGTAATTCAGAAACTTATTTTTCCATAGCTGTTGAGAAACAGTTTAAAGGTGAAAACATGAACTAGAATAAATAAAGGCACTCTCTGACTCTAGGCATGTATTACTGCTGAGATCTAGGAAGCAGTATGAATCTACCACTCTCTGCAGAAATCTATCATCTTTCTAAGGATTGACTACCTGATAGTCCTTATCTCCCAAAACAGCATTTTAGAAAGTTAGTAAATTAAGTGACAAGTTGGGTGGCTAATTCAGACTTTATAGTTTGTTTGCTTTTTCTTAATCCTGGAAAATATTCCAATAGATGTTATCCACAACCCCTACCTTCATGAAATAAATAAATACATAAAAATGAACAGAAAAAAATATCAACACTCAACGCTTTTTTGATTAAGGAAAAGTAATAGAAAATATTTTACAAGATAAAAATCATCATTCTCATAATCAGAAAAGACCTTACAATAAGTCACACATGTCTGATTATTCTTGTGTTTGCATGAAAAGACACAAAAACTATCAGCTATAACATTTTGAAACTTTCAAGCAAATTGGCTTAATATCATATATTTTTCAAATATTCTATTCAAATATTTTTATTATAGTGAAAAACAGCTCCTTAATAAAATACTCACAAGGCATTCAGATAGGAAAAGAAGATTAAATTATTTGTACTTGATATGGTCTGTGTTATGGTTTAGATATGAGGTATCCTCCAAAAGCTCATGTATAAGACAAAGAAAGAACATTCAGAGGTGAAATGATTGGGTTATGGAGGTTTAACTTAATCAGTACATTAATTCCCTAATAGGAATTACCTGGGTAGTAACTGTAGGCAGATAGGGTGCAGCTGGAGGAGGTAGGTCATTGGGGCGTGACTTTGGGTTATATACTTGTCTCTCTCTGCTTTCTGGTGCCATTTCCCCAGCTTCTTTCTTGTGCTACACACACTTCTACCATGGTGTTCTGTTTCATCTCAGGCCCCTAGGAATAGACTTGGCCATCTAATGACTGAGACCTCTGAAATGGTGAGTACTCCTATATAAACTTTTCCTCCTAATTGCTCTTCACAAGTCTTTTGGTCACTGCATTGAAAAAGCTGAGTAAAACAGTCTAATATACAGAAAGTCCCACAAACCCTATCAAAAAACTGCTAGAAGTAATTAAGTGAATTCAATAAAGCTTCAGGATACAAAATCAGACAAAAATCAGTTCTATACACTAATAGATAACTATTCAAAAACAGAAACAAATGAATCTCATTTAGAATAGTATGAAATAATGAGATAGTTGAGAATATGTTTAACCAAGTAGGTGAAAGCTCTGTGCATTGTAAACAATAAAGTATTGATGAAAGAAATTGAGGAAGAAACAAATAAATGGAAAGATCATAGGCCCATGGATGGAAAATATTAATATTGTTAAAATAAACTCTTTATAAGTGCAACACAATCCCTATCATATCCCAATGGCATTTTCTACAGAAATGGAAAAAAATAGATAAAACTAAAATTTGTTTGGGGTCATAAAATAACTAAATAACTAAAGAAATTTTGATCATGAAGAACAAAGCTGAAAGCATCACACTTTCTATTTTCAAATTGTATTACACAGGTATAATAATGAAAACAGCATAGTACTGGCAATAAAACAGACCCAGAAAGCAGTGCAACAGAATAGAGAGCCCCAAAATAAATACTGATATTTATAGCCAAACCATCCTTCATGAAGGTGTTAGGACTATGGAATGGATCCTAGAGTGTCATACCCGTAATCCCAGAGATTCAGGAGGCGAGGCAAGAAGCTTACAAATGTGAAACCAGACTGGGCAACATAGTGAGACCCTGTCTCAAAAACAAATAAAAAATAAATAGGGCTGAGGATGTAGTTTAGTGATAGAGCACCCCTTGGTTTTAATCCTCAGTAACGCACAAACAAAATGGAGAATGGAGAAAGGATATTCTCTTCAATAAGTAGAATAAAATCAAACCCTTTCCTTATACCATTCTCAAAATCTGTTCCTTTCCAGCCCTAACCTCAACCCCTTTTAGTTATTGATATCCAAAAAATTATGTGTTTGTACATTGTGTGCCCAAAAACATAAACTATTTTTTTTTCAAATGAAATGGAATCTTAAATGTTGTAGAAAGCAGAATAGTTACAAACCAAAGTTCAATAAATCTAGTTTTTTGATTAATCGTTTTAAACAATATTTTATTTCTGTAAAGCCTTTAGGGAAAAAGGGGGGTGGGGGTGGGGGTGGGGAGACAGGATCCTTGTTACAATGCCCCCAGCTTTTTTTTTTTTTTATAATCTCTCATTTATTTACCTTCAGTGAGATCTTGGGTTCTTCCTATGGGTTTGAGCTGCTCTCTGTCCTTTCATTTGACCCTGTGGAGAACCCTTCAGCGTTTCTTGAAGAGCTTTTGTAATGGCAATGAACACCCCTCAGTCTTTGTTCATCTGAAAATGTCATAATGTCCTCTTCTCTTTTGAAGGAAAGTTTTGTCAAATGTGAGGTGTCTAGCTTGACAATTTTTTCTCTTCATCCCTTTAAATTTATAAAACCTTTGTCTTTTGACCTCCAAATTTTCTCAGGAGAAATCTGCTAAATATCTTAATAAAAACTAATGAGTTTCTTCTTTGTCTTTGCCATTTAAAGATTAATTATAATATGCCTTGATTGGGATCTCTGCATTATCTACATGGAATATGTTGAGCTTCTTGAATGTGTTCATGCCTTTCATCAAATCTGGAAAAATTTTTAGCCATTATTTCATCAAAATTTCTCTCTGCTTATTTTTCTGTCCATTCTCCTCATAAGAATCATAATACCTATATTGGCCCACCTGCTATCCCAAACTTTGTCCTTAAATTCCTTACACTATGCCCATTTTTCTCCAATTCAGTTTCTTTCTGTTCCTCAGATTTGGTGATTTTCACTGTCATATCTTCAACTTCATTAATTGTCTGGAGCCACTTATGCCTGCCTTTGAAATCCTCTGTTGTTATTGTTTGTTTGGTTGTTTTTTTTTTTTTTTTTTAGTGATTATACTTTTCATTTCTAGTATTTCTTTATGTTTTTGTTTGTTTAACTTTATGCCTATTGATATTCTCATTTTGTTCATACATCATCTTGAGTTTCTCCACATATTCCTTTAGTTTTTCAAATATTTTTAGGATAGTTGTTTAACGTCTTCTATAATAAATTTTTCATCATATCTTTTTAAGGGGTAATTTCCATTTATTTTATTTTATTGTGTACTTTGTGATTTCTTTTCTTTTTTTTATACTATATAAATTAGATTCTCCTGGAATCTAATTAGTCTCTTCCTGGAATACACACACATGTGCTTGCCATAGAGGTGAGGGTTGTTAACTGCTACTATGTTTACAGCTAAAATTGATGTTTAACTTCCATTTACTGTCCAATCCTTCACATCAGATTTACAGACTTTCTGTTAAATTGAAACTTCAAAATAGTTTCAGCTATCAGATTCTGACTTTCTTAGTGAGAAGACAGATTTCTTCTGCTTCCTTTTCTATCTTCTTAGAATCCTTTCTCTACCAATCATTCTTAAGTCTTTTCCTAGGCCTGTAGTTAAGTTTTTCTTGGCTTCTGCCCACAGAAATATTAATTATGCAAAGTTTGGAAATAATCCAAAAGAATTGCTGGTTCTTTTAGAAAAGTTTTGGACTTATTTTTATTTTCTGAGCAATGTATACTTCTTTAAGGAAAAGTTTAATTTATAGATTTCCTATGATAGAGATACAAATAACCATAATGATTGTGGTGTTTGGGTCCATTAATTAATAATCAGTTTGCTATCTAAACTAGAATATTTTTCTTAATATTAACTTATTAAATCACCTATATATAATTACTTTTTCAAATATTCTTTAGAACAATTTAACATCCCAGTTGTCTTTTAATTAATGAGTTAATTAAACTCTTTGAAAAATGCTCATTTATATTTGATTTGTTTTACCTTTAAAAGTTATGTGGTAATAACTTAAATCCTTGAAAATCATATATGGACATACCCATATTTTCTGACATAAGCACACATAAAACTTATATAGAGCTAGAGAAATATTATACTTTCCTTAATAAGTATTTTAATAATAGGAGAGTCAATAGAATGATATAGGTTATTCTAAAAATGAAATGAAATGATTGCTTCATTATAGATAATCATGGATGTAATTCAAGCAGTTCTCATGGAAAATTGCATAAGCTAAATGCCCAAGAAAAAGAAAACAAATTAAAGCAAATAAAATATCAGTTTGAGAACCTCAAATGTGATTAGCAAAATAAACATAAAAGGAAAATTTATATATATATAATAAAAGTAGCATATATTAATAATAATCAACACTAATAAAAAGTAAAATTTAAAATTCATAAAAATGCACATTGATGATGGTTCTTCAGAAAGAGTAACTATTGAAAATAGGCAAATAATAACAACAATAATATATGTCTATATGTAAAATACAAAAGAAGGTAAATATATCACTATTGATAATAAAAGAGCTAAAACAACATACATATTTGAGAAAGAATATAACTTTTAATAATATATTAGATTGACAGGAATAGTATGATTTAAATATTAGTGATATGAATTATTTTTAAAGAAATTTAAACTAAAAAATTGACCTCAAAATTAATAAAAAAGCTAATAAAACTTATGTGAACGTGTAAGAGGCAGAACAGGGGATTTAAAAAAAATACAGAAGTAGCCTCTGTAGACCACTTAGGGATCAAAGAAAGTTTCTTTAAAGTTATAATATTAAAGCATAGATTTTAGTGAAGTGGAAAAGTGAACTACCCAAGTACAGGAAGAGGTAAAATTTACAGGCAAAAGTAACAGAAATTGCATACTGTATGATATGCAATGACTTGATATATTTTCAAAATAATATAGGCCATTAAGGTTGGCTGAAGTTAATAAAAGAAAGTCAGATAATGTCATAATATATTTCAAATGTAATATTATAATTACTGCACAAAAATTTTTGTGGAATTATCATTAGAAAAATTTTTGAGCTATGCAATTATCAATGTTTCTAAATGGCTAATTCTTAAGTTGTCCAAACATTTCCAGATTTTAGAAAAATACTGAAAATTTATCAAAGATAACACAAATCAAGTAAGATACTACAGAACACAAAATTTCTTGATAGTGATATGAATATTATATATAATATTAGCAAATAGAAGTTCACAAACATTCAAAAGCTATGACAATATATTTATTTCAGAGATACAAATATTATTTGATATTGGAAAAATATTAACACAATTAATAGGCAGTTTTAATTCAAAGAAGAAATTAACCATTTCAAAAGTTTTTTTTAATGAATGACAAAATTATAAACCATTTATCGTAAAACTGACAAGAAAGCTAGAAAAGTAATCATTAATAATAAATAAAAGTATAAAGTTATCAATATATAAAATATATATAATTTTGTACCAGGGATTTAACTCGGGGTCATTTAACCACTGAGCAACACCCTGGCCCTTTTAAAATTAATTAATTAATTAATTAATTTGAGATAGGTTCTCATTAAGTCTTAGGACCTTGCTAAGTTACTGAGGTTGGTCTTGAATTTGAAATATTCCTGTCTGAGCCTCCAAATCATTGGGATTAAAGATCTGGTCCGCTGCAGGGGTCCTAGTCAGATTATTCTTTTTTAATTATTAATTTATTTGTTTATTTTAATTAGGTATATATGGCAGTAGAATGCATTTGTACATAATTGCAGCACAACTTTTCATTTCTCTGGTTGTACACAATGTAGCATCCCACAATATGTGCAGTCATAAATATACCTAGGGTAATAATGTCCATCTCATTCCACCATCTTTCCTGCCCCTATCCCTTACCCACTCCCCATTGCCCACTTAAAGTTCCTCCACTTTTCCCATGCCCACCCCACATTATGGATCAGCATCCACTTATCAGAAAGAACATTCAGCCTTTGCTTTTGGGGGGTTGGCTTGCTTCCCTTAGCATGATATTCTCCAACTCTGTTCATTTACCTGCAAATGCCATAATCTTACTCTCTTTTAATGCTGAGTCATATTCCTTTGTGGATATATATATATATATATATATATATATATATATATCACAGTTTCTTTTACATATTTATCTAATGAAGGGCATCTAAGTTGCTTCCACAGTTCAGCTATTGTGAATTGAGTTACTATAAACATTGATGTGGCTGTATTACCATAGCATGCTGATTTTAAATCCCTTGATATAGACAAGGAGTGGGATAGCTGGGTCAAATGTTGGTTCCATTCTGTGTTTTCTAAGGAATCTCCATACTGTTTTCTAGGTTTGTTGCACCAATTGATAGTCCCACCAGTAATGTATGAGTGTGTCTCTCCCCCCACATCTTTGCCAACACTTATTGTTGATTGTATTCTTGATAACTGCCATTCTGCCTGGTGTGAGATGAAATCTTGGAAACTATGCAACTACTATGACATATAATGGTGAAAGAAAGTGTGCTTCATAACACCTAAATGTAATACAAGGTGCGATATTTTGGATACTAATATATATGGTATATTGGTAGTATAAAACGTTAATTTACAAGTGTGACTTAAATTCACAAAAAATAGGTAGGTTATCCAGGGAAACCTCAACTGTACAGACTCGGGTAACTTGCGGCTCTAGCTTCAGTGAATAAGGCTCATTAAAAATTGAAGTGTAGGGGCTGGGGTTGTGGCTCAGCAGTAGAGTGCTCGCTTAGCACATGCAAGGCCCTGGGTTTGATCCTCAGTGCCACATAAAACTAAATAAAATAAAGGTATTGTATCCAACTACAACTAAAAAATAAACTTTTAAAAAATGAAGAATAAGCCAGTGAAAATGAACACTAAATCTTGCCAAAACATATTGAGTAGCAGTTGTTTTTCTCATACCTGCTATGAAGAAAACAAATTTTATTCAATTTAGACATAATTCAACATGTGATTTCTGAATATGAAACTTTTAGAGGAAGTTAATTCGACAAAGTGATGGTGGCATACAAATTATTTTCATATGTCTGTATGAAATGTTACAAATCATTTTTGGTTCCCTTTTTCAAATGTTCCAGTACTAAAGCTTTGTGGTAGTATGGGACATATTTCCTTATTTCATTTTTCCTTTCAGAGGTAAATGGGCATATTAGATAATAATACCTACATTCCACTGCAATGGGAAAATGTTACAAATTTCTCTTGGAAAGCAATGAGTTATTGTATGGACAAATTCCCACAAATTTACGAAGTTGACAGTGAACACTGAGTTTAAAAAATTGAAATTGCTTGAGTACCTTACTTGGCTTTTATAGTACACATTATTTGAAATCATATTGAGTAATATTTCAATTTAATAAGTGCTGAATATTTGCATTTATGCACCTTTTATTATCCAACTATATGAATCTTACATTCTAAAGAATAAAGTTTATAAAACACAAAATTTTACTTTGTCTACACAATTATTTTTTATTTGTCATTTAACACTTCACACTACAACTTTGGGGCACTGAAAAGTGAGATATTTGCCTGCAAAGGATGTACAAAGTAAATAATTCAATGTGCACAAGTATAAGAGTTGCAAGCTGAATGAGATATAAAATATGGAAAACAAATAGTAAATATGACAGAATTATAATATTTTTATCAGAGTTTGTTGATAGCAGCTATTTATTTATTTGACCATTGGGAAAGTTATATATTTAAAAATGACCTGGGTAGTAAAACCACCATAGACTTGAGAATTAGAAAAAAAATCTCACTGAGATTCTGTATACTAAACTGCAAAATGGAATTTTCTTTTACTGTACTTATGATGAGAATTATTGGCCTATCTCTAGGAACCAGCATACTCAGGTTTCCCCTACTATCCCTTCCTCTAAACCTAAAGGATCAGGCCTCTTGTGACAAGTTCCTAACAGTGTGCTGTTGACGGTCAAAATAATACAGTTCTTAGCTCTTTGAAAAAGAACTGATTTAGAGTATAACATTCAGAGACAAAGAACTTGTAAAAATAATTTAGACCAGTCCAGTCACTTATGAAAACTGTGTAAGTTTTCATGCAGATTTGAAACAACTATGTCAAATTCATGTCACATAGACTTCTAAAAAATATAAAAATAATATGTGTAGTTATTATCTTAACACTAAGAAATAAAAAATTCATACAGAGTGATTGAGTAGATAGTTCATATAATAACTAAACACAAATACAGCCTAATAAATGAGTTATATTACAGTGTTTGATGCAAAAAATTAACCAGGAAAAAATACGAAAGGCTTTTGTGTAGAAACATGTTAGGTTTTAACTGAAGAAATATTTTCATTAAAATAAAATGGAAGGGAATATTAAACTGTTTAATTTTAGTGTTGCAACATGATAACTCAGTGTGTTCTATAATGATGTTCTAAGACTGTAAGATATCATAAAAGTGTCCTTTTGTATTCTCACTTGAACTTCTAATTATTATTATGAAAGTCTCTATTCTCATAATAAATGCAAAAAAAAGGATGTCATGAAGAGAGTAATTAGGATGCTTGAAGTTTCTATAAATATCACAATTTAATCCTACAAGATTTGGTGTGAAAATTTCTGGTTCAAATTTCTCTCCATACTTAGTAGGTGTGTGACCTGATTTAATTCTTCACTGATAAAATGGATTTTTAAGATACCCTATTACATAAAGTCCTTATAGTATTAAATTGAATAATGCATGTAAAAGGTTTGGTAATTAATAATTACTCAAAATCTCTAAAACTAGTAATTTTTATATTATATATTAGATGGAATTCAGTTTCTTTCACAGGTAAAAGTCCAAATGAGAGTTTGGTGGGGAAGGATGAATACCTTTCTTTATGTTAATAGTCTGAAACTACCTAAGCCAACTTTCATTTATATGTTTATTTGTCCTTTTTCTAATAATTACCTTTATGTTGGGCTGCTCTCAATTGTCCAACTTTATATTATAGTTATCTGTCATAGCAGCTCATGGAGTATGCTTTCAAACAAATAGAACATGTAAGAATTTTCAAAAAAGTAAAAACATTCATCCCTAGTTTGCTTTTATTCATTCACCACTACCAATCAGAAATCAAATTATGTTTCTCAAAGATTTCCTTTTGTAAAAATAAAATTACAGGATTTTTGTCATAATTATACACAAATATATTGAAAATTGATCTGACCTGCATGACTCATCATTAAGTATACAAATTGGTTTGACCTGGAGTTTTGAAGGTTTTTTAATATGAATTCATACTATTATTTCAGCTGATATTCATTTTGAACTTCAAACACACAAAAAAATATCAACTGAATATTTAACCTTATATTAATGAGAAAAGAAACCAAAAACAGAACAAAATTAGTTCCACATAGTATTCATCTTCTACTGCTCCCCACCAAACAAACATGGTAATATTTCTATTTCTATATATTGTGGAAAAGAGATAGCTGAAAATTAAAAGCGCAGTCACCTAAGTTCTACAAATTAATTAAGCATTTCAGAATTATTTTTAGACTGACCTATAGAATATCTTTTCATGTTTATAAGTGTGTATTTCACATTTAAATTTTTGTATAGCAAATTTGATCCATTCTGCATTATCAGCAATATGTTTATTTGTGGTGTGACAAAAAAACTGTTTTCTAAACTACTTAAGACTTCCTATAAAAAAGAAGCATAATCATCTTTGTTATTCCCCACAGCTGCACCAGGATGACAAGTTTTTATACCAAATTAGGTGTTGCATTAGTATTGAATCAATTTTCCAGTCAAATGACTGTGCTCAGAAGGGAGCTAATGGTAGTCCGAGTAATAATACAGACAAGTCATTGGATAGAAGGGCCTATTAGTCTGTAGCGCTGTGGCTTTGATATATTTAACCACTAACTTTAAAATTAATTTGTGGTTCTGCTTGTATTAATGTATTATAAATCATGTTAGATTCATTGGTGTTTAAAAAGCATTATGATGTAATATAAACAATATTATAATCAACATTGTACTTTAGGTCATATTAATGTGGAGTGAGTAAAATCATAATTAATATCATAGAATAAACAAGCTGTCATTAAATTATAAATGCATAGGCATTAGGGTATTTCTATAAAATATATCTGTTTTCATTGAAAATTCATGGTTATAAATACTAATGATTCAGGGAAAATATGAGCATATATGTAGCTATATTATATATTAAACAAAATGAAGTAAATAATTTTATTTTTTCATGACTATTTGCATCAATTAATCTCTGTTTTTCTTCTCTTATACAATGAAAATTTATTTTATTGAATCCTTCAGTGCATTTTTACAACTTAAATGCATTTAACCAAAATTAATTTTACTCCTGCAGGGCACAAAAAAATGGGCTAGAGTGACAACAAAACACAAAATTGTAGATTCTCCTCAGCTTATCTTGGGGTATGTCCTAATGAACCAATTGCAAATAAAAAATACGCTTAATCTATGTAACCTACCACACCTAGCTTTAGCTTACATTGAATGTACTCAGAACACTCACATTATTATTAGGCAAAAACTGTCTAACAAAAAGCCTATTTTATAATAAAGGAATGAATATCTCATGAAATTTATGGAAAATTAGTTGAAAGCGCAAAACAGAATAGTTGTATGGTATGCTTATGGACCATCATAAAGTGGGAAAATCATTGTCAAACCTCATTAAATTAAGGACCTTCTGTAAAAACATAGTACCTGCCACCTCTTCCCACATCTTATATCCAGTGGGAAGGAATATATTTGTTTTTATATTATGTAGTAGCAAACCATGTTGAAGAAAGAGAAGTGGAATTCTGGTTATCTGAACTAATAATTTCTTGGGGTTGTTACAATGTGTCACAGATAGGAATGATGAAACAAGAGAAATTCATTGTGTTACAGTTCTGGAGGCTAGGAATTTGATATCAAGGTGTTGGCAAGATGGATTTTGTGTGTGTGTGGAGGGGGAGGATTTGTGTCATGGCTCTCTTAACTTCACTAGTTTGCTATAAATCTTTGCTTTTGTAGATGCATCCCTCCCATCTCTGCCTCATCTTTTTATAACATTTTCTCTGCATTTTCCTCTACATGTTCAAATGTTTTCCCTTTTAAAAAGATAGCATTCATAATGAATTAGGATCTATTCTAAGAGCTTCATTTTAACTCCATTACCTATGTGAACATTCTGTTACATGTTCTAAAGTACCAGGATTAGGATTTAAGCATTTCTGTTGCAGGGAAGGACAAGTCAACCCATAGCATCTATCTGGATTTTGTTTCTTTTTTCTCTTGAGATTTCAGTCCTTCCTGGTAATACCCTGTCATTTTGCAACCTGACATCAATATGTTGTTATGAGAGATGAAGGTGCCTTCAGGGAGTAACCACACATCTAAAGGAAAAGACTAGGCACAATGGGCTTAGTTTCTTTCTCCCACAATAAATAAATTGCAAAGAAGTTTTAGAACAAGGATGATTTGTATATGTTCATGGCAACATGAAGAAAAGTTTGTTTGTTGGAACCTGGAAGAAGGATTGTCATTTCCATCAAAGGCTGGAAGACTTGTGAGTTTTGGCTAAATTATGTTGCTGCCTACTAGAAACAACAAATGTAATGGAAGATACTTGATGAGGATGTCCATAAATGTACTTTACATTAGCCAATGAGAATAAGAGCCAGGAAAAAAGATGCTTCCACACAGAAGTCAAAATGGATTCTTGGTGTGATTTTAAGTGGTACCTAAAGGTAAGTGGCATATGGCATAGAAAAATGTTATAGATCTTAAATCGTAGCACCCTATTTTTAAGAACCTCTTTTAAATCCAATTCTGTCCAGGTATGTTTGAGTGTGGGAGGGGTGCCATGCACATCAGTATGTCTGTTTCCTTGCATTTTGTTGAAGCTCATATTTTGTTTCATGCATTTGAACTTGATACTACTGGGGAACATCTTTATGACAGTCAGTGCTGAATATGATTCTTAATTTTACAATTAGAACCCTGATAAGAATGCTTGCTTTGTCTAACATCTTCTTCTCAGTCTTCCATACCTAATTCAAATTCTGCCTTCTCTGGAAAATTACCCTAGTTTTGTGTTGTAGAGTTATAGACTGCCTATCTGGTGTTTGTATGGGGCACGATTTACTATTGTTATATTTATTTCTCTCTGAACATAAGGAATACACCATATTTCTCTTTAAATGCCTAATACTAGAACAGGGTCTAGTATTTACCAAATAAATGCTTGCTAAATGAATAAAGACTTGAATGAATAACATTTAATGATAAAATAGCTTAGGAAATGAAGAAAATAAAAAAAAATCCTGGAATATATTTTCATATAGACTTTTCTTTCCATTTTCAATGATAGGTGGCTGTCAAGTAAATAATAGCTTATGATATAAATTGAAATATATATATATATATATATATATATATATATACACACACACACACATGTATGTATGTATTGATAAAATTCTTCACCTGTTTGTAATTGTGCAAACAATGTTGCTTATCATTATAGAATTTGTAATACATCATTGTCTGAGTTACTCATATACTATATAAGGACATTCTGAGGTTACAAATAAACATTCATTTCTGTTTTAGAAATAATAGTCATGTTTATATTATTCTATAGCTATGTAATATAGAATCCAGAACATTCAGGTTTTTATGTATGCAAAAACACAGAGTGATGTTAATTAATTGGGAACACAGTAAAATATAGTTAGATGTTCATTAATGTTCTTATTAACAGACACAATAACATCATCTCCATTAGTAGATGGTGTAAGGTAGAGTGTCCATTGATGCCTCATCAATACTGCAACCTGAAAGCAGGTGAATATTATATTATCCATCATAACATCAACATGCAGGGATCCCACACCTTAGATTCTCTAATGGATACAGATTCCAGCATGGGCTCTTTGGAATAAGCAGTACTCCCCTTTGAGTCTTACGATGCAGTCATAAATCCAGAAGAGCTTTGTTTAGGGTCTGTCACCCTCATGCACTGTTAAGCACGATTTTGTTTCAGTGACAGGAGATGTGAATCCCACATAAGAAGATCATCATTAACATTTCTAAAGTGCTTGGATACTCCTTTGAGATAAAAGACATGAAATAAATATTGCTATGATTATTTTTTTCATAAGGAAGATTTAATGGTTTGCAAGGATTTTTATTTTTTTATTTATTTTTTCTTTCTAGAAAATATTTGTCAGGTTGATGCATTCTCCAGCCACTGCCAATGAAGAAAAATGTTTGCATTTTTCTCTTCACAAACTGTGGGTGGGAGAGACTTCAAATTGAATTAAGAACACATCAGTGAGCTTCAAATAAATGATTCAGCCTGAAAGCTGAGGTGTTACCTTTTGTTCTATGGCCTATAATTGACACAGAGAGCCTGTGGAGTAATACATAAAACACAGACTATGCAATACCAGAATATTTTATTACAATGAAGGATCATTATTTTTTTTACAGTGAAAAAGAAGCACAAATATCTCGATCATTAAGCAACATCACAAATGCTAAGTTGAATAGTGTTTTAGTCAGCTTTTTCACTGATGTGACTAAAGGACCCAACCAGAACAAGTATAGAGGAGGAAGAGTTTATTTGAGGGCTCACAACTTCAGAGGTCTTAGTCCATAGAAGACTGGCTCCATTCCTCAGGGCTGGAGGTGAGGCTGAACATCATGGCAGGAGATGGTGGCATAGAGAAGTAGCTCACATCATGGTGATCAAGAAGCAGGGAGAGAGGTCTCCATTTGCCAAATACAAATATATATCCCAAAGCCACAACCCAATTTCCACCTCCTCCACCCACACCCTACCACTTCAGTTACTGCTCAGTTAATCCCTATCAGGGGATTAAATCAGTGATTGGGTAAAGACTCTTACAACCCAATCATTTCTCCTCTGAACCTTCTTGCATAATCTCACAAATGAGCTTTTGGAGGACACCTTACTTTCAAACCAAAACAAATATTTATATCATGTACCGAGAGCATATTTTAATAAGATTTGATACCTTGGTGTTTTTTCAGAACTCTGAAACTGAAATGTTTCTCATAATGAATTCCATGTTATTTTGTTCTGGACTTATTAATACTAAGAAATTAGGGCATTATGTTTGGGAAAATTACAAAATATTGGAAAGTTGATCTGTTCCAACAACAACAACAACAAAAAACCATCTTGAATGGTAATAATACTTTAACACATTATCTTTAACTTACAGAATACTGATTGCTTAACTCCTAAATATTCAAATAAAGTATGAATGAATCCCAAAGAGTTTCTTAACTTTGCCCAAGGTCAGCAGAACTAGTAAGAGTCCAGCCAATACCACAATACTGGTGGAGCTGGGTCTCCACCAGGGTTACTTGCACTGGGGCAGTGCAAAGAAGCCTGAAAATCCAACAGAATAGTATTATTTTTAATGACTTGATGCAGAAATATATTTTAATATTCTTAACAACAACAAAAGCCCCTCTTATTTAACATAAACAATTTTGAAATTGATAGACATAAATTAAAGCTGGATGTTTAAGCAATGAACATAATTTTCTATCTATTTCATGGTGGTTAAAATTTTGTAGAGGAAATTTCACAGTAGAAGAATTTAGTTTGTTCTCTCTTTGCTGTTTTAATCATTAAGTTTAAATACGATAAATACAACATTTCTGAATATTCCTCTCTGCTCATTGTTTTAATCCTACAGAGGTTTAATTTATCACTGAACCAATTAATTACCATTTTAAAGGCAGCTTATTCTGGATAGAAAAAAGGATCATCTTTGTGCCCCCATAAGTAAAATTCAAAGCATACAAATAGTAAGCATCTCCATGACTTATTTACTTCATCGTATTTCTCTTTCTGCTATTATTCCTCCTAAAATGCTTGTGTTTTTCATTAACCAATTTGGGATTCTTTTGCCAAAATTCCTATGTACTTTTCACTGACATTTTTTATCTATTTGTGAGAGTTTGGGGCAACTGTTTTCAGTCTAGTGATACTCTTGAGTCTTCTGGGTTTTTTTGAGGCTATATGAGTTTATTCTCAGATTATCCATCTAAATAGTTAGGGGAACTTTTTGTAAGCAAAGTTTCAAGTTTTACTTCTTACACATTTAGCTTTAATATAAATAACTAATGGGATTAGAGGAATGAACAAATCACTGCAGAAATATTGAGAAGTAATCTGCCAAACAGGACACTAGAAAAGCTCTGATCTCCACTCAGTGAGTACTATGGTAGAAATGAGAAGTTGAGATGAAAACCAGACTAATTGAAGATCTACATATAAATGGGAAAATTAATCCTTACATGACACTTCTATTATATTACCTTCACATTGTGTATATCCTCATTCCTTTATTTTAACCCCCAATTCTACCTCAAATGACACCTAGAACACATGCACATATCCTTGACTCTGTACCCAAGAAAACCCTAGACTGTTATGATTTATACATACACAGAAAAATACTTCTTATGTTGAAATTTTCTTGCCAGAATCAAGTCCTTTTTTAGTCAAATCAGATCTGCCACATGACAGTTTAGTTAGATGCTAAAGAGCTTAAGCAAATTGCTAAATGATATATTTTAACCTAGAATTCTTTATCTTCCAAAAGCATCAATAAATGTCCAGAAAAATTAGTTTATCAATATGCAAAGACAATAAAAATTTACATGCCACAAATATTTTATTTGAAAATTATTTGAAAGTATATTTCAGTGAAACAAATTTGGAAATCAAGAAAGATGGATTTCAGGAAATGATGTGTATGTAAAGAAAGAGGATCAGAAACCAGGGTTGGAAATGTAGTGTTGTGGTAGGGCTTGCATATAATTCACAAGGCCCTGGGTTCAATCCCCAGTAGTACTGAAAAAAAGAAAGCACAAAGAAGAAAGGAGAAAGGAGAAGGAGACTGAAGATGTTTATTCAAGGAGTGGACTCAGCAATAGACCTAGACCCCTATACAGACCAGTAGGATGTGATCTCTGGGAGAAAAGCAACTTGGAAGATTAAGAAATAAAGTACATAAGCAAGTTTTTTTTCCCCACCATTTTTAAAATTTGTTATATATGACAGTAGAAAGCATTACAATTTTATATTATAATATAGAACATAATTTTTCATATCTCTCATATCTCTGGTTGTATATCATAAGAAGGATAAATAACAGTAAAATTTTGAGGATACAACATTGACAAATAATACGAAAAATAAAGATTAAAAACTCCAGGGAGGGCTGTGGCTGTGGCTCAGCGGTAGTGCACTTGCCTGGCTAGTGTGAGGCACTGGGTTCGATTCTCAGTACCACATATAAATAAATAAAATAAAGGTCTATCAACAACTATAAAATGAAATTAAAAAAAAAACCTGCAGGGAAAATAAATAACATATAAGAAGATCATCTCTCAAATATTTTCCCTCATCTTAGTAAAATGTTTTTCAACAGTGGTCAAGTATATAGATACTGTATTATTTTGCTGGAGCTGCCAAAAAAAAAATACCATGATAGGGGTGACTTTGAAACCAAAACAGTTGTTTTCTCACCATTCTGGAAACTGGAAGTCAAGATCAAGGCAAAGTAAGGATTTATTTATTCTGAGTCTTTCTAGTTGGCTTGTCGACATCCTCTTTTCCCTATTTCCTCACAAGTTTCTTCCTCTTGGTGTGTATATACCTTGTGTGTCTCTGTAGTTCCTCATTTTATCTTCCTAAACGACAAAGAGATCATGAAAGGGCCCACTCTGAAGACTTCATCTGAACTCAGTCACACCTCTAATAACCTTATCTTTAAATACAGTCACATTTTGAGGAACTGCGGGTCATGACTTCCACATATGAATTTTGAGTGAAACACAATTTGATCCATACCAGATCCCTACTGAACAAAAAGTAATTCTCACACATGAAAGCAAACAACAACAAGTGCTGGCGAGGATGTGGGGAAAAGGGTACACTTGTACATTGCTGGTGGGACTGCAAATTGGTGCAGCCAATTTGGAAAGCAGTATGGAGATTTCTTGGAAAGCTGGGAATGGAGCCACCATTTGACCCAGCTATTCCCCTTCTCGGTCTATTCCCTAAAGACCTAAAAAGAGCATGCTACAGGGACACTGCTACATCGATGTTCATAGCAGCACAATTCACAATAGCAAGACTGTGGAACCAACCTAGATGCCCTTCAATAGATGAATGGATAAAAAAAAATGTGGCATTTATACACAATGGAGTATTACTCTGCATTAAAAAATGACAAAATCATAGAATTTACAGGGAAATGGATGGCATTAGAGCAGATTATGCTAAGTGAAGCTAGCCAATCCCTAAAAAACAAATGCCAAATGTCTTCTTTGATATAAGGAGAGTAACTAAGAACAGAGTAGGGTCGAAGAGCATGAAAAGAAGATTAACATTAAACAGGGATGAGAGGTGGGAGGGAAAGGGAGAGAGAAGGGAAATTGCATGGAAATGGAAGGAGACCCTCAGAGTTATACAAAAGTACATACAAGAGGAAGTGAGGGGAAAGGGAAAAATAATACAAGGGGGACAAATGAATGTCGGTAGAGGGGGCAGAGAGAGAAGAGGGGAGGGGAGGGGGGATAGTAGAGGATAGGAAAGGCAGCAGAACACAACAGACACTAGTATGGCAATATGTAAATCAATGGATGTGTAACTGATGTGATTCTGCAATCTGTATATGGGGTAAAAATGGGAGCTCATAACCCACTTGAATCAAAGTGTGAAATATGATATATCAAGAACTATGTAATGTTTTGAACAGCCAACAATAAAAAATTAAAAAAAAATGAATGCAAATTGATAGTTTTTTTGATGTTAAGTCATTTTATAATCAGAGAATAGTATATGTTTTTGTATTTTCCTAGGACAAAGTTATAGCCTTAAAGTAGAAAATAATGAGATGTTATACAATTAATGAAAGTGTTGCCAATTAATAATACAAAGATAATAGAAAAATAAATATGTTTCTATCAAATATTGAAAAAAATGGGAAACATTTTCACATTAGAGAGTAAGTGGATATGTTCAATTGTTTGAAAATCAATTGATAAAATGTAGTTTATTTTATTTTTTTATTTTTTGCCATGCTGAAACTGAACTCAGAGACTCACATAAGTTAGGCAAGTGCTCTACCACTGAGCTATACTCATAGCCCATACTTTAGTAATTTATATGTCATTTGAAATAACCTCTTAAAAAATAAGATAAAATATGAAAATGAAGACAAAAAAATGAAGACAAATATTTTTGGTGTGATAAACCATCTGGAGTGAGATTGAGGATATAACAAAAATATTTCTGAAATTTTTGATTCATCATCATTAGCTATGATTAATATAGAAGATAGTAGTTACTATTTTTAGCATTCCATTATTATATAATAGATGGCTAGAGTTAATTCAAGGAACATATTATTAACTTTCATTTTATCATCTATCATTTTGCATTTAAATTTTTCCAAAATTTAACAGCCATGATTTTAGTTCTCTCATAAATGAACCAAAGTTTCTCCGAATAAAAGAAAATGTAACTTTTAAAAAGGCAAACTAAAATAAAGTTATTTTCAAAAACATAGAAAATGTTATTTGAAGTGTACTGGAACATTTGAAATCTCAAGTAACAGTCGAGTTTTTTCTAATAAAAATCTGAGGAAAAGATAATGACAAATATTTCATAGCACATTTAATCAAAATTTATTATAGAATTGATTTTTGTTAAAATTTTATAATCATTGTATTGCTATGAAGAGCAACTAAGTTTTAAAAATAATTTCTTCTGTAGTATTTACTTTTACTATCCTGTATTCCTTTTAAACATATGTCTTGCATTTCCCTTTATTAGATTCATGTGGAAAAGTTTTAATAGTTAAGAAATCACTATAAACTTTGACCAAATTATTAAAATCTTGAACCCCTATAAATATTGGATTCATCTTTAAAAAACTTACCAATTCATAGGTTAGGATAGGCTACTTATCATATGTCAGTTATCAAACTTACCTTAAATAAAAGAACTTTAAAACATAAGGATTGTAGAATTAAGGAAAAAGCATAAAGCATTTATGACAGCATAAAATATTTGGGATATTTCAATCAATAATCAAAGTTATAAATGGTTATTTTCTGATATGTACATTTCATAGTATTAAGATAATTTCATTCTAAATATCCATGATATTCTAAAATGATTTTGCTTTGCTCTGTGTTATTTGTGGAATTACAAATAATTATTGGAGAAAATGATTCCAGGATTCATTCATTTATTCAGATTAATGCTATTGGATCCTCTTTAATGAATCCTTTGTGAGTCCCTCTATTATAAAAAATACTACAAGGACCAAAGGTTAAGCTATCAGAACAGGTTAATTTGAAAACCAGTGCACAGTATCAACACAAGCACAGTCAGATCCTTATTATAAAAGAAGTTATGACCTTTCCTCAGAAGAGAAGCAGATGTTATTTCTATGTGGACATACAGATGTATGGAATCCATTGAATTCATTACATCCTCATGAACTAAAGTCAGTACTCTTGCAACATCTCCTGGTAAAATCCCTGCACCATTTTCCCCCTTATACCCTTAATTCACCTGAGCTCATGTCCTTGCTCTCTATCCTTCAAAGAAGCATGTTCTGGCCCCTCAATTTTCTTTTCTGTTTACCATGATTATTATTGTTGATTTTTATTCCTTATTTATTGAACTTAAAATACCACCCACATGGTAGTTTTAAATTTTAATTACTAGAAGAATTTGGAGATAAATACTCACAAAGAAGAGGAGAAAAAAAAGTAAGACAAGCTGAAAAAAGGACAAATAAACAAAGAGAAGAAAATATAAAGGACAGAAGAGAAAGTTTTAAAAAGAGCTAGGCAGAAGAAAAAGTAAAGGTGAGCAGAAAGATAGACAAAATGTTTCCAGTGGGCAATCTCTTTTCCCTGTTATCACACAAATTCACAATCAACAAAATTGTCACTGTTAATGAGGAATTTTTGAGCCTCATATGATATGATCAATGTTGTAGCCTTGAAAAATGATTCTAAATGGTACAGTTTCCATAAAATAAACAACATAATTTTAAAAAATTTTATGACTAATTAAATATTACTATTAAGCCAAATAGTTTCAGTAAATCATTTAAATAGCACATTAGTAAGGAACCATATTGCATATTATTTTTAGGTTAGAAAGGTAATTTTAGTTTGCAACCAGTAGAAGATGTCAATGAGGTCATCAAACACAGACTAAGTATTAATTAAATGACACTTCCAGGGACATGAAAAGTCATTTCTTAATGTGAGGCCATAACACTGGGATACATTTGTTCACACCTATTCAATTACCCATCCCATAATATTACTTTTTGTAATTTAGGTTCACTGTAGCAGAGGGAGTTTGATTTGACAATGATAAAAAAAAATAGAAGGTTATTTCTGTTTTCCACTTTCAGGCTTAATGCCTGATAAGGAGAAAGAATTACAATGAAAAGTTGACATTTTCACAAAGGAGTAATAACTTAGTGTCTCAATTTTCCACCTAAGATTTTCTATTATCTTTCAAAAACTAGAGGATGATTTGGGTTTTGTATTTATATTTTTTTTCTATTTAATTATTACTGCTTTTACTTAAAATACATTTTTAAATTCAGAAATGTCTTCATAATATCCATTGTGGATCAGAAAAATACTGTGAAGCAAACTGTGTAATTAATTCATCTAGACCTTCAACATCATAATACTTCATAGCACTACCCCATTTTTAGAAAAATATCTCTATGCGGAACATGACTGTATTTCAATATTATACAAAAGAAAAGCAAAATGTGTTTCAATAATCCTAATCTTTAATGCTCACCCAGAAATAGTAGTTGCTCAGGAAAATAAAACATAAAGAGACGACAACTGATGAGTGGAGGATATAGCCCAGCTCTTTCTTCAGATACATTTACTTGTTCACAATCTTTAAAACTTAACTCTCTGGTTAAATTTGTGAAACAAATGGAACTAACACCAATCAGAAGAAAGTTTATTCAAAATAAGACCAGGAAAAAAAAATGAAGTGTTCAAGCCATTATTCCATAGTGAGGAAATATCTAAGTTGACTCAGGAACACATCAGGGATGCCTTCTATTGTCTCAATCACACACAGCCTTGATTTGGAAGTAGCAGCCAAGTACATGAAAAAACACTGAAATAGAGACCAAGCATGGTGTCACACACCTCTAATCCCAGCTACTTAGTAGGCTGAAGTTGGAGGCTGAGGCAGGAAGATGAGACAAGGTAATACCCAGTTTACTCAGGAGGTTGAGGCAAGCCAGGGTAATTAAGTGAGACCCCGTCACAAAATTTTGAAAATTAGATAAACAAAATGCTGGGATGTAGCTCAGTGGTAAAATGCTTACCCTAGCATGTGCTGAGTATTGCACATTCTCCAGTACCACTAAACAAAATATTAGAATGGAGAAAACGTAAGACCATCTTTGTTAAGAAATAATATTTTTAAACTTTTGAAAATTGAAATGAAATCCATGAAAAATACTACAGACAACAAAAAGTAGTTTGATAGAAGAACATAGTAAAACCAAGAATCTCCATTTAAATTTATAAAAATAATCTATTGAAATATGATGGTAGCAATATATTTATTTAATAAAACTCAAAAACAACTCTCCAAATAAATATAGAAATCATGTGAAGTCAATATAAGAAAATAATAAAATATTTTTTAGAATAAAAGTATTCTGACCAAATGTAATGTGTACTCCGTTTTTGTACTTATATCCCTTAATTTATGAATTTATATAACCCAGTTAAAAAGAAAGTCAGTTTGCTTATTATTTTTTTCCAAGTATTTTGGAAGGAAAATACTTATTATCATGATGATGAACAAGAAAGTAAAATTAATGAATGTGGTTATTGCTGCTACTAAGAAGATCCAAACCACAGAACTGGGGGAAAAGAACAGAAAAACAAAACAAATGAAAAATTGCAAATATATCACAAAGGAAGGGTTAGTATGCCTAATATAACATTTTGACAAAAAAAATAGTCAAAGGCAAAAATGAACATCAAATAAACTATAAATAAAAAGAAAAGGCAAATGATCTTTATACACAGGAATATATGCTTAACTTCATTCAAAGTAAGAAACTCGTATTAAAACTAGACTGAGATGCTGTCCGTAATTTATATGATGAATCTAAATTTAAGACCCTATCTTACTGATATATACCCCACTAGAGAGGCATTCTACAATATCTAAAAATATTTCAAATGAATATCACTTGAACCAAGAATTGCCATTTTTGAAATCCATTTCAAATCAATTTATATAGTAACATGTGCAAAACATTTGCATGGTAGAACTATTTTAACAGCAAAAACCAGATGTCATTTAAAAGCTCTTCAAGAAAGGACTAGCTACATAAACTGTGGTATATCTATGCAGTGCTGCTGAAAATTTAAAGTGGAAGATCCAACAGAGGGTGTGTGTGTGTATGTATGTGTGTGTGTGTGTGTGTGTGTATACACATGAAATCAATATAAGAAAGTTACAAAATATTTTCTATTAAAATATTATATATACACACACACACTCATACATACATAGAGAGATTATTGTGTAAAAAACAATCTTCAATATATCCAAATGGTATTGTAAGTCTCTTTAAACAGGGATAAAACATGTATAATCATTTATATGTGTGTGTGTGTGTGTGTGTGTGTATACATTTTCTTTTATTTTCAAAAAGAATAGATTTAAATAAACTAAAAATTAAAGTAATTTGCCTACAAGAGGAGAAATTAATCAGAAATAAATGTATGCATTTAGAAGTGGGATGTCTCTTAATAAAAATAAACTATAGTTTATTTATACAAATATTTCTAAATAATTTTTAAAGACAAAGATTGCCCACTCTTGTTTCATTAACTCTTGTTTTTTTGGAGAGCAAATTGATATTGCTATTTTACAATTATTGTATATGTTTGAGAATAAGGGAAGTAGGTAATTATGTTATTGTAATTAGAATTAAGGTATTCCATGAATGCAAAGAGATACAAACACAAATCAAGCTAAGTAAGAAACCAGGTATCTTCATTTTCTTTAAGAAATCTCAAAGTAAACTAACATTATTTTTTCTCTACATTGAGTATATATTTGCTATTGTCTGAATGATTGTGTTGCCACAAATTCATAGTATGATATTTAATTACTAATGTGATTGGGTTTAGAAATAGGGCCTTGGGAAGGGATAAGGTCATTATCAGTAGGATACTGTTCTTATAAAACTTAGGAAAGCTCCCATGCCCCTTCCACCATGCTAGAACTCCATGAATGATTTCTATGAACCAGGCATTCTCATTGAACCAGGAAGTAAGTCCTCACAAGACAATAAATCTACTGGTGTCATAATCTTAGACTCACCAAGTTCCAAATCTGTGAAACTTAAATTTCTTGTGTTTATAAATCAACCTGTTTTGGGTATTTTTTATAGCTGCCTACATGGAGGAAGACAATGTTATATTGTATTTATCTGTATTAAAGCTATACATTATGTGTGAGTATATACTTTAAACCATCATTATGGTTTGAATCTGGAATGTCTCCCAAAACTCATATGTTGAAGGCTCTATCCTCAGCTTATGTCACTATTGAGAGGTGATAAAATTTTTAAGATGTGAAATCTGGTAGGAGGAAGTAGGCCATTGGGGGTAAGCCCATGAAGGGGATATTGGGACCCCTAAATCCTTCTTGTCTCTGTCCCTGTTTCTCTCTTTCTCCTTTGGAAATCTCAAAGTAAACTTACAATATTACAACTATCATGAGGTGATCAGTCACACATTCCTTCGGCCATGATGCTGTACTTTATCATAGGCTCAAAAGCAACTGAGGCCAATCATATACTGAAACCTTGAAAACCATGAGTTAAAATAAATCTTTCCTCCTTCCAAGTTGATTTTCTCAGGTATTTTTTTTCACAGCAACAGAAACCAACTAACAGGCATCATTAAGAAAAGTACTAGAAAACATATTCAATAAATATTTTATGGACTATTTCCCAATCAGAAAATTCTCTTATTTTCTCCTCTATAGTACTCAGTGTTTCATATTTTCTTTGAAAACCATCTTGCTCTGATACCATTTCTCCTTTGTTTCCTTATTTTCTAAGACTATGAATTTCTGAAACAAAATATCCTTTGCTCTTTCAACTTAATAATTCAAAATTTATATTTTCTGCTGCCCAGATGCCCCCTCTTTCTGAGGTAACTATCTTTGATAACTGCATTATCATCTTGTCAATCAACTATATAATCTTTTATTTTCCCGTGTCCTTAAATCTGATCATTTCCAAACTTCTTACATTGTTTTCCATAAAATTTCTTACATATCTGCCTCTTATTTAATTTTAGACCACTAGACTAATTCTGATTTCATCAGTACTTTAGTGTTACATAGCCTCACCCTACTAATTCTAGTTTATCTTTTACTCAAGATTTATGTTAATATTTTGGAATTACCACTCTATTTGTACCATTCTGTGGTATTCAATAGTATACTGAAATTCTTCTACTTGTTTTTTCAAATTAGCTGTGGCTTTAAATTATCCTAGGTGAAAATAATGTTTTTGCTATACATGAAAACCTCCTTTCTTGACAAAAATTCACTTTCATTCAAATGCCTACCATTTTATTGATTTTAGAGCATGGTTCTTTTTATTCTCTAAGCAAATCAATATGGGAATAGCAGAGTGAAACTATCTTTGGTAGATTAAGAAATTTAAATTGAGACAAGGAGACCAGAAAGAATTTGTATTTCGTAGTTGAGTGAGGATTTTGCCAACTCATTTCCTCCAGAGATAAATAGCAAATAGGTATAATTCCTCAGGGACTGATAGCTTCCATCTTGTATCCCTGAAGGGGACCCACTTGAAGACAGAGCCTACATTTTGAGAAGGACACAGAACCAAGAGAACTAAATAGAAATATAATTGAAACACCAAGTTCTTTCACTGAAACCTGCTTACCTATGGGCTTCTTGTTATGGGAAATGAAAAACTTATCATTTCAGCCAGCTTGAATATAATTTTCTGTTACTGTAGCCTGAAGCTTCCTAATAGACACCCTTTATTCATATTTGCAGGCAGACACTCTATTGTATTTATTATCACTGCCTGTTTTCTTCTGATATTTCATTCTTGAAATGCTTTCTTTCTTTGCTTCAAGATGACTCAATTCTATTGATTAAAAAATACAGTTTGTTTTTCTTGATCTTTCCAGGTATAATTCCTTCTCTAGATTCCTGTAACATTAATAACCTCTAATTTATCATTCATACTCACCCTTTCTAATACGTTATGTTCTACTAAAAGTAGGTTATGTATCCAATTCATTGTATCTATTTTCCCTTAGGAACACTGACAAAATAATTAGTTCACATAAATGGTCAATTATTATCCTATGAGCATATATGACTACACCACTGGTGTGATTCTATACCATGTACAACCAGAAGAATGAGAAGTTATACTTCATTTATGTATGATGTATCAAAATGAATTCTGCTGTCATGTATAACTAATTAGAACAAATTAAAAAAGAGCTAGTCACAGAATTAGCCTTAAATGAGTGAATACTACTGTCAGTTACTTTACTAATCTGAGATCAAGAAACTTAGTGTGGGATTATATCTCATTCTATCTACCTATCTACATATTACATACCTATTTGTAAAACCTTTTATCATTTTTGTATTCTAGGCAACATTCCTATATTCTTTTTCTCTTCGTTGCACAGCTCACACTGTTTTTCTTGCATTTTAAAGATGTACAATCTTCTGCAATTCTTTCATTTTTCCTCTAAAACAGTTGCTACAGTTTTAGAGTCCTCTGCTTAACAACATTTAATAGTATAGCAAACATAAAAAATAAGCTTCTATTAAGGAACTGCTGCATAGGAAATATGAATAGTGTGTAATTTTTTAATAATGGCAATTATATATTCTAATTGGAATGCCCATATTTCTTCATTGAAAGCTAATGTGTCAAGGCTTTCTCTTCAAAATAAATGTTTTAAAGCCTTTTTTTATCATCATAAACTGATGAATGTTGCTAATAGATGTGTTAGTTCAATAGAAAAAGAGAGTTCCCCAGAAGTAGTGAGATGGTTTATGAGATACAGCATCATATACTAACTGTAAAAAGAAAGAAAAAGAAGATAGTTTTGGAAAAAAAGACTGAAAGTCTTGCAATTAAATCAGTTAAATACTTAAAAAAAAACACACTGTGGTTCAAAAATATAATTTTTGGGGCCTCATAATTTTCAATACGAGGCCCAGAAAAGAAAGAATTGGCTACTTGGGAATTATCATATTAGCCAACTCAGGAAATGCACCATTTTCTAAATTAAAAGATTAAAAAAAATTAAAATAATTTATTATTATTAAAATCATTTTTGATTCAGGACTAGTCATATCCATGGACGCAGATCTTTCAGGTATATACGACCAAGTACCTTCTATTGGAGTAGGACAAATAATGGCCACACAATGATGCTTGTATTCTAGTATCCCAAAATCTATAAATACATTTCTTACATGAGCATGTAAAAAGAGCATGGCAGATGTGATTAAAGTGAAGACCTTGAAATATGGATGTTATCCAGGGTTAATACAGTGAGCCCAGTTCATATAGTTCCTTATATAGACTTTCCCAGTTGTAACTAAAGAGAGATGTGGTGACTTTAGTTGAGTTGGAGAGACTGGGAAGCTATTGTCTTTGACAATGGAAGAAAAGGATCAAGAGTCAAGGAAGTGGGCAGTCAGAAGCCTCTAGAAACTGAAAATGCATAGGAATAGATTTTCCCCTAGAGTCTCCCAAAATGACTGCAATCAACCAACATACTGATTTCAGTCAAGTAAAACCACTATTGCAGATCAGACCTGCAAAATAGTGAGATTACTAATTGGTGTTTTTAACACCAATTACTCATTAGTGTAGCAGTCGAATACTAATACAGATGCTATCTAGGCAAAGTTCTATTGACAAGAAAACAAAAAGTCAAGTAGTCAATAATTTTTTAAAGAATTATTGACTACTTGACTTTGTGGTTGAGCTACATTAGTATTTAGTGTGTTAGGATACCCTGAAAAGAGTTTTGAAGAAAATTCAAATGGCATTCCAAGATGAATTATTTTAATTGAATTAAATTCAATTGTATCCATATGGACATTAAAAACTAATTTGAATTAAATTTATTGTATAATATAAAGCACACTAATAAAAAGATAAAACCATGGAAATTTATGAAAAGATGTTTTAGATCCAATGAAAATTAAATTGATAAAATTTAAGCTCAAACCAAATCATATTTATTATGGTTTAAATATGAGGTAGTCCCCAAAATATAATGAGACAATATAGCAACATATAGAGGTGAAATGATTAGATGATGGAACAACAAAATATTTGTTAGATTAATGCACTTGGTGGATTAATAATTTGAATGAAATACTGGGTGATAACTGTAGTCAGGTGGAGCATGGCTGGAAGAAGTAGGTCACTGAGTGTGTGCCTTGATTCTTTGGTTCATTGTGCATGCATTTTCTCTCTCTCTCTCTCTCTCTCTCTCTCTCTCTCTCTCTCTCTCTCTCTCTCTCTCTCTCTCTCTCTCTCCTGGCTGCCCTGAACTGAGCACCTTTCCTCCACCATACCCTTTCACCATGATGTTTTGCTTCATCTCAAGACCCAGTTCAAAGTCAGTCAACCATGGACTGAGACCACTGAACCTGTGAACCAAAATGACGTTTCCTCCTCTAAGCTGCTGTTGTTAGCTATTTTAGTGACAGCAATGAAAAACAGACTAAAATCATACTAGAAGAGTTTAAAAGTTGAGTGATATCTCAACCAGGGAAGAAATATGGAAACAACTACCGTGACTGATTTTATTGTTAATACATTGAAAAAATTCTTTAGAATACTTCTCAAATAAAACAACAGAATTCATAAGAAAAAAGATATATTTATGAATTGTGAATAGGGAATTAATTGTGAGTAGGGAAATAATTCCCAAAACTAATATATTCAAGGAAGGAGACAATTTTATTTGTACTCCTCTGTTCATGTCTGTTCATGGGATATATTATCAGAAAGGTTGAGGATCTATTTCCAGTAGATTAATCAAAATTGATAAAACGCTATAGGTTAAAGTAAAATGCCAAAGTTGGTTTTTCCTCATGGAAAATATCTACTAATAAACTTCCACCAATCTCTATGAAGAATTTAAAGGAATTTACTCATTTTACTTTGGAATATTTGACTGAAATGTACCAAACAAAGAACAAAAAGCAAGACTAATTATTCCAGATGAAATTTGGAAATGGAAAAAAATGTGATTTTGAGCATTTATTATGATTGGGTTAAATGTTTCATAACATTTAAATGAATAGATAATTTCTAATTTATCTTAATGTTTGACTTTGAGTACAACAAAAGTCTACATGTTTCTTTGAAAGTTATTATTTCTAAAGAACATATTTAAAATATAATTCATTAGAAAGGTGATTTCTAATAAAAATCTGTCAAAGGCATAAAAATCAATCAAGTTAATGAAACATAGCTACAAGTGTACTCTAAATCACTTTTGAACAATAAATAATGAATATTTTAAATTTGCTTAGTTAAGTAGTCATACTAGTGTACAAATGGAATTTTTTCAAGTAGTAATACTAGTGTAAAAATGAAATTTTGTCAAGATGAAGTTCAATCTTGACAATTTTAATATTTTGCATGGATTTTAAAAAATCCACTATGTGTCTCATTGCATTGTAAAATGCTCAAATAATATATAGTTTATAAAACTGTCATGATGTTCATCACATGGAAGACATGAAATATGCTAGACCACTTTATAGCATTTATTGTGATTTATTGATTGAAGATGTTATAATACCTAAAAAGTAAAAAATATGATCCTTTGAGTGAAACTTTAGCATGAAGTTATACAGATAATAAGGATCATAATGAAGTCTCTTTTATTAAAAGGATACAAAGAGCTTTTAAAATCCCTTACAGAAAGTTAAAAATAACACAATAATATGGGTAATAGTAATGAATACTTCTGATATGCACGAGACTTTATATATATATATATATATATTTAGATATATATATTAGTTTTATATATATAAAACTACTTAAGCACATCAGTCCTATGGAAAATATCAGGAGGAAAGTTAAATGACAGGATTTTTGAATTTTAAATTTGCTTGGGAGAAGAAATAGTTTTTACATTCACAATGTGTTCTCATTTCTCTTATTCATTTTGATCCTGAGTACGTTCTGTATCATCCACTCTCTTTCATGGTCTCCAGCCCGCCCTCTTTAGTCCTGCACACTGAGCATTTCATCCCAAATTGCCTGCATTTTCCCTATAAAATGACAATGCATATTAGACATGCCATTTTTTAGAATATTCTTGCACAAAAGAACATGTAAATTTTGCCAGCAGAAGATCTTAGACATTCATTACTTGTCAGATAATTTAAGAGAAGAACTGAAGAGAAGGAAAAAAATCTTTGAGAATATAAGTTTTAATATCAAATACTGTACTTTCAAGAGTTGACAGGCTAGGGGAAGACTCAAAAAGCATAGATAAGGTAGCAATTTTATTTATGAATCAGAATTGATCCACTACCCCTCGATTAAACAAGTCACCTTTATATTTTATGTGCAAATCAGGTCACAGAAAATGGTCGTTTCTTTCAGTGTCATAAAATGGAAGGTTGCCCTGAGTATCTTAATTTTTAAAAGCACTAATCCCACTGGTACGACTACTGAAGAAAAAAATAAGATACACATTCATGCCTCTAGAATTTTAGGGAAAGCAGTTGTTAAGTTTAACACTTCATTAGTCGCCTCATACATCACAGTCTCATTATTTTTTTTTCTTCTTTCCATATCAAGAAGGATTTCCACAGCAGGTGAAAAAAAGCTTAAAAGAATATTAGGTATTTGTGACACATGAAAGGGAAATGTTCATGAAGGGAGAGGGAAAGAAGTAAACAGAGTGGAAGCAACACTTCAGTGACACAGTGATAATGATGGTTAACACAGTGAGAAGGCACAGGCATCCAACCATCTGCTCCAGAGACGCAGCACAGCAAACAATGTCAAAGGAAGAAAGTGCTTAGGAATTAATACTTTCAGTTTTCATTAGAAGACTTTTTAAATTCATATAGTCTTTGTTCAAATGAAATGAGATACTCAGAAACTAATCTGTGATGTTCAAGAGGAGTTCAAGATCCTGACAAAACGCACTGGACAGGTTATTAGAAGCTGTATACACCTGTGTGAAAGGCTGAGGGAGTCATATTGAAATCTTTTTAAGTCCATTTAGTGAAGGATCTGACATGGGGGGGGGGGCGTTTCTTGAATAGTGTAGGAAGGAATAAGGATCTACTTAAAATTAGTGTCCTGAAAACAAGCTAGTAGTCCCTGAGTAAGTCTGGAGCAAACAAATTAAGCTTCTCAGCTTTCCTCCTCGGGCTTATCTAAGGTTTGGCAGTATTGTTCTGAAGTTCTTTCTGACTTAAAGACCATCATCTCTGCCCTTAATCTTAGGGCACTTCTTGCCTTAATATCTGTCTTAGTTCATTTTTCATTACTATAATAGAATACCTGTGGCTAGGTAATTTGTAGAAAAGTGGGATTCTTTTTTTCATAATTCTGGAGCTGGAAATCCAATATCAAGGAGCAGACATCTAGTTAGGGCCTGCTTATGTGACAAAAGGGCAAGAAAGAGAGAAGGGGAATGAACTCACCCTTTTAAAATGGCATTAACTCCACTGCTGAAGGCAGAGCTCTCATGGTTGAATCCAAAGTGTCTCACCTCTTCATACTGTTAAAATTGAAATTGAATTTCAACATAAATTTTTTTTGGGGGAAAGGGATACCAGAGATTGAACTCAGGGGCACTCAGCCACTTAGCCACATCCCTGGACCAGACCTATTTGGTATTTTAATTAGTGACAGGGTCTCACTGACTTGCCTAAGCATGCCTCGCTTTTGCTGAGGCTGGCTTTGAATTCTCGATCCTCCTGCCTCAGCCTCCCAAGCTTCTGGGGTTACAGGAGTGAGCCAGGTGCAGTGGCTCACATAACTTTTGAAGGGGACAAGTGTTCAAACTAAAGCAATATCTATCGTTTCATTCCAACGTGTTCCTATAAAGATTTTCATCTTCTTTGACCTGTATTTATCTAATTCTCAAGTCATTTACTTGATCTGATTACAACATACTCTTACCTAATCTCAGAAGCAAGCACTAGCTAATGTAGCAAACTACATTTCCAAATGTCATTTACCTTCAATTATCCCCAAGCTTCACTCTGCACTGTGCCCCAGAAAAGCAGTTTTCTTCCGCACTCATCTTCTAACATCTGTTGCTATTATTATGTTTTAACATTTATTTTTGAAAAGTAATAGATTCACAGAATGTAGCAAAACTAATAGAAAGATTCTATGTACTTTTCACCCAGGTTCTTCAAATGGTTACTTCTTGGGTAACTAGTTAGCATCTGAATGAGGAAATTGGCTTTCAGACAGTGAGCATGCATAGTTCTAGACCATTTTATCACCTGTGCAGGTTTGTGTAATCACCATGACTGTGGAGATATGGAACTATTTCATCAACAAAAGAACTCCCTTTTACTACCCCGTTATAATCTGTTAGTCACTGTCCCTTCTCCCCTTAAATCCAGGCAATCACTGACTAATGTGTTATCTATCTCTATAACGTTGTCATGTTAAAATTATCATGTAAATGAAAACTTCTAGGATGTGACCTTTTGAGATTGGCTATTTCATTTACATTTTTTTTGCCCTTATTATAGACTGAATATTTTGCCAAAATTCACATGCAGAAGAATTAACTCCCAGTAGGACAGTGTTTGGAGATGAGACCTTAGAAAACTATTATGGTTGGATGGATTCACAGGACACTGGTATTCTTACAAGAAGACATACTGGTGAGCTTGCTCTTCCTCATTGCACATGCACCCACTAATACTGGACCATGTGGGCACACAGTGAGAAGGTAGCCATCTGCATGCCAGGAAGAAACCTCTCCCCAGAGTCCACCATGCTAGCACCCTGATCTTAGACTTTCAGGCTCCATACCTGTAACAAAATGAAGTTCTGTTTTTTAATCTATCCAGTCTACTGTATTTTGTTACGGCAGTCTTAGAAGTTGAAGGCAGCATCTTTGATGTATCCAAGTTGTGTATTAATAATTCATTCGTAATTATTGATGAGTAATATTTCATGATATATTTGTACAACAGATTCCATAACTGATGGACGCTTTATTTGCTTACATTTATTGGATGTGACCAACTTTGCAAAGAGAGAGAGAGGCAGAGAGACAGAGAGACAGAGAGAGAGAAAGGGAGAGAGAGAGAGAGAGAGAGAGAGAGAGAGAGAGAGAGTTTGTGTGTGTGTGTGTGTGTGTGTGTATGGGTGAATAAGTTTTCTTAAGTTAAAGGATCAGAGTATAATTGCTGGGTTGCATGTTCAGAGTATACTTAGTTGCTTAAGAATTCATTAAGCCAGTGGTTGTACAAATTTATATCCCCAACAGTTTGTCTACATTCATGTCAACATTTAGTAATACAATTTTTAACTTACACTGTTTTAATATGTGCATAGTGTTATCTCATCATGGTTTTTATTTGCATTTTCCTAATGACCAGTGATTTTGAACATATTTTCATATGCATGTCACCTGCATATCCTATTGGGTAAAATCTCTTTCCATTTCTTTTATTATATTTCTAATTGAATTGTTGGTTTTCTTTTGTTTTGAATTTTTACTGTTAAGTTTTAGGGACTCTTTACATATAGATAGAAACATTTTGTCAGATGTAAATTTTTCCATCTATAATTTGATTTTCCATCCTCTTTTCAGGGATTTAGATATTGATGCTTGGGCTGGGGTTGTGGCTCAATGAATAAATTGTTGAAGTTCAATTTATCAATTTTTAGTTTAATGTAGCATGCTTTTTATACTATATCTAAGAACTCTCTACCAAATTCTAGGCCTTGTATGTTTTCATCTATATTTTCTTTATAACTTTTAGATCTTTTAATTAATGTGAGTTTGCCTGTGGTATCCAATATAATTAACTATTATGCCTGTGATGTCCAATTGTTCTAGCCCTATTTATTGAAAAATTATCCTTCCACATTTAATTCATTTTTCAACTTTAAAAAAAATCAATTGGCTGTATACTTGGGTAGATCTATATCCACGTTCTTTTATGTATCTATCTCTCTGCTGATATGATACAATGCTGAAAACTATATCTTTATGTTAATCAATAATATATTTTTTTATAGATTGACACAATATTTTTCATTTGGTTTATTTATCTTTATGTGGTGGTGAGGATTGAACCCAGTGCTTCACATGCACTAGGCAAGTGTTCTACTATTGAGCCAGCCCAAGAATCAATATCTGATAGTCATTCTTTCAGTTTCATTCTTCTTTTAAAAAATATTAATTAATAAATTACTACATATGATGCTAACAATAAAATTTTCTTTAAAAGTTCGTCATCATGGAGAAAAAACACCCTTCTATTCCCAGGTTTCTCAGAAATTTCATTACACATGGTGAACTTAATCAAATATGTTTTTTTTTGTTGTTGTTTTTTTGACACTTATAATAATTAGTTAATAATTAGTTTTTTGGTTTTTTTGACACTTATAATAATTAGTTAATAATTAGTTTCTTTGCTTTTCCATGTGAATTTTATCTATATTCATATGAAGTTTTGCTAAGATTTCTAATAATAATTACATTATTCTCCTATATCATTTTAAAGAATTAAATTTTCTGCTGTACTAAGTTTTTTGGTTTATGAAAAATATTTCTTTAAATATATTTTTCTATTTTTTTATAAGTATTTTGTCATTTTTCAGGATATAAGTTTGATTAGATTTGCTTTTGGATTTGTTAAATTATCCATTTATTAGCTTTGTATCAAAATATACTATGATTTTGGTTTTCATATTTTTCAATGCTACTACACTGGTATATAATTTTTTAATATTCATGTTATATCTAAGATCTTGCTGAACTATTTATACATTGCATAAAATTTTCTTTATAGATTACTTAGATTTTATACATATCCTCAAATATAGTTTTCCTTCTGTTTTTCAGATATCTCTCTCTCTCTCTCTCTCTCTCTATATATATATATATATAGATAGATAGATAGATAGATAGATATAGATATAGATATAGATATATAGATATATATATAGTGTGTGTGTCTTTTCATATTGTTTTCTTTTCTTGTCTTATTGCTGTTTTTAAAACTTCAGTGCTATGTTGAGTAAGATTTGGAAATGTGAGCATCCTTGTGTGTTTCTAATCTTAGAGGAAAGAATTCCATCTTAAATTATTACATATGATGCTAACAGTAAATTCTTCTTTAAAAGTTCATCATCATGGTGAAGAAATACTTCTCTATTCCCAGAATTTCTCAGAAATTTCATTACACATGGTAAATTAAATGTACACATTTAATGAAATGTGTTTGGGGTTTTTGTTGACACTTGGAAGTATCTAAAATGATCATTTTCAATAGTTAACACAATAGATGACAAATATTTGAACCAATAGTGTAAGGATAGAAGCCCCAGCTCTTACCTAGTCTTCTATACACTACTCCCACAGAGGTCTGAAGTGACTCATTGTGGCCTAATGAGTTTGAGAGTCTAGAATTCCCTTTTCTCTTTGCCAGTAAAGTGACCTTTTCTCTTTGCCAGTAAAGTGACTGTAGGATCCGAATTTTTTTTACATGACATTTGCTTAGAGTTGAGTAGTTATTGTTATGTTGTTCCTTTTTTATCTTTGGCTATTGACAGCAGGCAATTTTTATGAATGTCTTTCCATATTTTCATTGCTGTTTGGAACTTGATTACTTTCTCTACCACTTAGCAATAAGAAAAAGACAAAAAAACAGAAACAAAAACTCCATATCCAGGAAATTTACTTCTATGCTGTTCCTCAAGTTGTGGGATCCCCAGGCAATATGCCTTCCTCTCTCCCTGAGAATCTTTTTTGTTTATTTTGTATATGATATCCAGGCATTTTAGCTGTACTTACTGGTATGAATAAGGAGAAGTATATCCACTTCATCTTCTTTACAAGTGAAAGTTTACAGAGTTTAATCACATTAACATTATTTATTTATTTATTTATTTATTTAAAGAGAGAGAGAGAGAATTACAGAATTTTTTAATATTCATTTTTCAGTTTTCGGTGGACACAACATTTTTATTTTATTTTTATGTGGTGCTGAGGATTGAACCCAGTGCCCTGTGTATGCCAGGGGAGCGCGTTACCACTTGAGCCACATCCCCAGCCCAACTTTTTATTTTGTCCCAAGGATTAAACCAGGGGCGCTTAACCACTGAGCCACATCCTCAATGGCGCCCCCCTGCCCCCCACCACCCCACCCTACCCCCATGCCAAACACTTTTTTTTTTATATACAAGGGCTTACTAAGTTGCTGAGGCTGGCTTTGAACCTGTGATACTCCTGCCTCAGCCTCTCAAGCAGCTGGGATTTCAGGCATGCCCCACCTTGCTCACTAATCACCTTAATTTTTATACATTGTTTTCCTAGTAGATCTTGAGCCTTTTTCATAACAGTTTTCAATCTTTCAGAAATAAAACTTCAAGTGGTAGAATCAGTTTTATAAAAAATAATACTTTATAAATTTATTTTTAATAAATAGTAAGCTTAGAATCTGGCAGGTTCTAGAGAGTGTAAAAATGCATAAGAAAGCGATATTTCCTTAAACATCTTGCAGTGTTGGTTAGTGGAGGCAAAAAAAATATGTAATAGAAATGAAGTGTGTCAAATATAAGGAATGTGATATGCTAAAGCTAATACTAGACCACAAAATACAGGAACAAACTCTGAGCCAGTGGTTCACAAACTACAGTAGAATTAACTACTGGTCTTTATAAATCAGACAGTAGAGTAAGACAGGGCAAAAAATTATATTTCTGCTAAATTCCCTGGTGTTACTAATATGCTGGTCTGGAGACCACATTCTGAGAATTCCTACAATAAAGAGTTTAAAAGTATTTCTGGTGAGTGTAATTTTTTGATAATTCTTTGAATTGAACAAGAGTTCATGGGAAAACTCAGAATACAATGCTTGAATCTCAAAGATATTCTAAGGATTTGATGCTAATTAAACCATACATTGATTAAATGTTATACAATTATTCTCAATCTTAATTTTGCAGTATAAAAGCTTGAGGTTTGGGCTGGGGATGTGCCTCAAGCAGTAGTGTGGTCGACTGGCATGCGTGGGGTGCTGGGTTCGATCCTCAGCACCACATAAAAATAAAAAAAAATAAAGATGTCCATCGAAAACTAAAAAATAAATATTAAAAAGTTCTCTCTCTCTCTCTCTCTCTCTCTCTCTCTCTCTCTCTCTCTCTCGAGGTGAGAGAAAAATGTTATTAATAGATATATAAATAAGAGAATTTTTCAAATTAGGATGTTAGTATGGAAAGAACAAAAGTCAGGTTTTATTATGAGTCACTGGGAGTTAAAAAGCAAGAGGTCATCCCCAGTGTACTAGCAGAGAAAGGGTTATAGGAACTTAAGTGTAACCAATTTTTTATTACATTTAAGACTGAATCCAAGCCTATTTTAATCTGACCAGCCTAATTAAAAGAAGTTGAATCTTTGGAGGTAAAGCCATTGCTCTATTTGCTATGTGTAGTTGTCTTCATTTACCAGAACCACAATTTTTTTAAACAACACTATTGTACAGCATTTTATAATAAAAATTTTATCAGACACTTATTTCTTTGCACTGAAAAGCTGAAAAGATTATTTCTCTTTGACACAAACCAGAAACAAATGCCACTAAAGTCTAGATAGATAAAAAAGTTATTTTGTTTTAAAATCACATGTTGTCACGATATAATATTTACTAGGCTAGAAATAAGATTCATAAAATTCTCTTCTATTTCCTTCTAATGTATCTTTCCAATATTTGGCTACTTCCATTTTTTTACTTATTTATTGACAAATTTTTAATTATTTGTATTTATTTCTAATTATTTGTATGGAAAGTTAGCTCTATCTTAATTATATTATTATCGAATTTTTTGTGTAAACGCATATTCATTTGGACAGACTATTAGTCAGATTTGAAAATCTGTGTCACATAAAACCTTACTCAAAGTAAGTATTAAATAGGTAGGTGTAAAATGAAAGAAATATTACTTTATCTTTACCCAATATTACCATAGTCATACCAACTTCAGGGTTCCTAAAATATGTTTACCCATATACCTAGGTCTGTAAAATGTGTGCTATGGTTCTAGAAAAGAATAAGTGTACAATAATGACAGGTGAGGAAGGTGGAGCCAGACTTCTTCAGTTTTGACCGACTTCTCTTCTTTACAGCTATATAACATTAAGCAATTTACTTCCTTTTCTGTCTCAAAATATTCATCTATAAAATGAAGATGATGGTTACAATAGGACTTTTGTCCCTAGGCACATTTAAAATCAGTATACGTAAAGCACATATGTGATATACATCCAGATTGAGAAGGGAAATTACTTCTTCAAAACTGCCATTGCCTCCAAGTCCAGGAGGAAACATTGGTACTTCTTTAAATCTTAAAGAACACTGCAGTCCCTTTCATGTCTGCAGATTTAACTTGCCAGCTGATTTTTCTTTTCCTTCTGTGAATGACATAAGGGAAGAGACTCAAAACAGAAAAGAGCTGAAAAGAGGCAAATGATGGTTTATGGCCATCATCTTAAAGCATGGAAAATCTTCAGCCCGTAAGCTGTAGGGGAAAGATGCTCTGCAAATCATCACTTGCAGTGATAGGACTCTGCTCATTCTCTGGCTATAACAATATAAACACTGATTACCTTCAAATACTCCTCAAGAATTAAAGTTATATCATTAGCACTCTATATGTGTGGGCTATTCAGCACGGTGATCTTAGGGTTACTTTCAGAGGCCAGTATGATATACTAATTATTCAAAATAATTATCATTTATTGGCATAATCATCTTGTTATTTGATTCTGTATCAGCTGTGGGTAAATTTAAGATGTCCTTATCATTGTAGGTTCATAGTCCACAAAGCAACATCAACAAGCTATTAATGTTCTCATAAATAAAACTTGACAAAGGAATGTGGGCAGTTAAAGAAATATGCAAAGAAGCTGTAGCTTTATTTCCACTCCATTTATAAGGACATAAGCAAATAAAAAAAAAAGCTTGATTGTATGTTTGACAACTCAAACAGAGAGGGTGAAAGCCATTACACTTGGTACACAATTCAGAGAAAAGAAAGGCAGTTGCATAGGTCTTCAAGTTTATATAAGCACAATTTCAATTGATACCCAGAGGTTCTAAAACTTAGATATACATTGCTTTCCTACAGAAATATGCAGTTGCTCACTGACATGAGAAATATTGACCTATGCGCTGTTTTTCTTCTCTTTTTACCACACACTTATTTCCAAACTCCTCACCTTCAATCCTCTACTGTTGTTACTTCCAGACTGCTGACCTGCCAGTTGAGCTTGATCCAGAAGAGCCATATATTGATAACATAACATAACTCTTTTCACATCAGGTTATGACCCTGTAGTCTACAAAAAAATTCAACTAAGAAAATTTCTTGCAATCCTACCATGCAGGACTTGTTCATGCAATGCTGACACGCAGCAGCAGTCCATTTTAGCCCTTGCCAATGTACCAAACCATTCCAGCCATAAACTAGGGCCATATTTTTATTCCATCTCATCACCTGGCAGTAGGTAACATCCTTAGAGTTTCCAATAAACTCTTACATGGCTTGCTTATGTCCTTGAGTCAGATCAGGCCTGATCCTAAATAAACTTCTTTTACTACATGACTTACTGATGTGCTTCCTGGATTTATGATTTGATTTACTTAAAAAAAATACCTATTTCTATATAATCATTTGATGTCCAAGGACCTGGAGCTCAGCATAAACTGCTTTTCAAAAGAAAAATATGTATCTGATAAATATGGCATGACATTTTTTTGAGCCCTTCAGGGTCTGTTTTGCAACCCCCTGCAGGTGAATTTTATAAATTCACAGACTATCTTTATATACCACAAACACCTGTAACACCATGGGCTCTTTCATACCATTTGGTCTAAGAAGCAGGGTGCATTTGTATTTCAAACTAGTCTTTTGGAAAATCCTCTCTTATGTTCTGGACCCTAATCAAAGGTGGGCTCCTGGTGATGTTATTAATAGTGTGCCAGATAGTTTACCAATTTGTTCCTCAGATTCAGTGAACATATGACATCAATATAGTGGACTAATGTGATGTCCTATAGAACATCTATGCAATCAAGTTCCCTTCATGCTGTATTGTCAAAGAATGTAGGACTGGCAAGCACAGAAAAAGTTGTTCAGTGACATTCATCATTAGGGTACTATAAATCAAATCCCACACAGAGATATCACCTCACACTCAATGGAATGGCCATCATCCAAAACAAGCAAGAAAATTAAAAAAAAAAAAAAAAAAAAACATAAAATAACAAGTGATGGCAAGAATGTAGAGAAATTTAATCCCTTATACAGTTTGGGGAAAAGTTAAAGGTGATAGCCTCTACGGAAAACTTTGTGGCATTTACAAGACGAGATGACTAAAATTTTAAATTATGCTTTAGTGATAAGAACCAGTGTATATTCCACTAACAACCTGAATATTCCACTAAGAATAAAATATTTAAAACTTGTGGAAGCCAGGCAAAGAAGATATTTTTTTGAAAATGTTTTTATTTGACAAAACTTAATCCATAATATTTAAATAAATATCTGCATACAAATCCATTTGTTTGTAGTATCATAAATATTATTTATGACTGTGTATAGAAGTTTCATAAAGTATTAATTTATACTTTTTTTTCGTTATCCAGGGCTGGAACAATTTTGCCATTTTTAGCACCAGATTAACAAACTATATGGTAATCTGTTATTTTATTTATTTATTCAATCATTTATTTATTGTGGTACTGGGGAATGAATCCAGGCGCACTCTACCACTGTTATCACATTACTAGAAATTTTGTTGTTTTATATTTTGAGACAGGGTCTCCCCAAGCTGCTGAGGTTATGAGAACTTGCAACTCTCCTGCCTTAGTCTCCCAAGTCATGCACCACTATATACAGCTAATAAATTACTTTAAAAAGATCTCACATGTAAAACATATATAACTAAAACATTAAAAAATAAAACTACTCAAGACTCATTTTAAGTGTTTTCTGGAACATAAAATGAAACTTGAAGTACAATTCCAAAAATAATCACTTCCATTTGATTAAAAAAATCTCTCAACCATTTTTCATTTATCTTATTTTTTTAATTTATTCTTTTAAAATGTTCAGTGAAATTAAATATTAACTTTGCCGTCATCTAAATATTAAGATAGTGGCTACTGCAAAAGAGGACCAAAGAGATGCTCTGAAAAAGCATCTTTATATTAAAATCTAAATTCTATGGATACTTTTAAGGAAAATTTTGTAATTCTTTCTCCAGCCCATTTTATCTTGCCTAAGTAAAGGATAGTGCAAGGAATTTGTCCGTTATTTAGCGGGGGCGGTGGGGGTGGTGGTGACTTCTCTTTATGACTTTGGATTTGACTTTGGAGGTCACACACTGAAAGCCATCATAAGGATAATTATTTCCTTTACTCTGATGTGAAGACAATGATGGCAATAATATATTAAAATTTTCCTGTTTTCAAAAGGCCCAGACAAGAACTTTTGTGATTTTTTTTTTTTTTTTTTTTGCTTTGGTTGTGTATGACAGTTCTGAAATTGACCTTATACCTTGAGTATCCCCCAATTTTAGGTTCTTTCAGCTACTCAGATATTTTGAGCACTGTCAACATTCTTCTAATTCAGTTTCTTTTTAACTTCACTGTTAGAAGTGGACAGCTGGCTGACAGTTCCAGAGAACCTCCTACTCTAATTAAATATGTGATTATCCTTTGCAGTGGTGCATGTTGCTGTGTTTAATATCAGCAAGTGACATTCATGATGACCTTTCATACTCAGTAACAAATATATTTTCAGGAGGTTTCTGAGCTACCTAATGTAAAGAATTTAAAGAAAATAGTAATTCCATGTGTCAGTTTTTTTCAAAATAGATGATTCTGAAATTATATCTACAGAGTTATAAAATAAATTTTAAATATTTGAGTACTTATCCAGATAGGCAATATTCTTAGAGCAGGTCTTTTCTCTTTTTAGTTTACCAGTTTATGTTGTCTAATATTATCTTAAATCATGTATGAATGCTACAAAAAAGACCAAAAGATTTGATTCTGTCTTACTGTTTTTAACTGAGTAATCCCATATCTTCCTGTATGTCAATTACTCAAGAAAAAATATAATTTTAATAATAAGATTTTTGCCAGTTTACCCTTTTTAAAATAAGATTTGTAGATTCCCACCATATGTTACCTGTAACATGTTTCAAATCTATGTGTCATCTATCATTCTTTATTGTATTTGAGTTATCAACAGCATTTGGCAATGGTAATCATTTTATCTTTAAAATGTTTTTCTCTTTGGTTTCGGAAAGTCATATCTAAATGGATTTCCTCCTAACTTCCTCAGACATTTCTCAACTGGATGTTCAACAGAGATCTCAGACTATGCATGCTCCAAACTCAGCTATGTTCACAACTCCCACAACTCAGTTATTCTATTCTTCCACTTCCCCAGCCCAAAACTGTGGTGTCAACTTCCATTCCTCCAAATCTCTAGTCTTGCTCCATTCTGGTTAGTTGGAAATTCCATCTTCTTTATCTTTAATATATTCAGAATTCCATCATTTCTAATTAGACCACTATTTCCAGCATGGCTGAAACCACCATGTAGCTTCTAATTGATCTGTTGCAGTTTTTTTTTTCCCTCAATATAGCAACTAGAATATTTTTCTTCATATGAAAATGTGATCACAACTTTGCCCTGGTCAAATTTTCCCAATGACTTCTCACATCACTGAGTAGAAACCAGGCGTTATCAGGATAGAAAAGATCTACATAATCTGGTTGTTACTTCTTTGACTTTTCTTCCTCGTGTCACTCTTCCCATTTTTAACTCCTTTCTGAGCCACTTGCTTTCTTTGATGTCAATTTGTCTTTCTACATTTGTTGAGACAGTCTCTTCTGTTATTCTACTTTTATATCATTTGAGACTTAAACTTCAGAAAAGTCTCTTCTTTGCTGTTGGCTTAGGTCGACTTCAGTAAATTTCTTACAGAGATTGACAGAACTTGATACAGTACCTCCACCAAGGCAAATGTTACCAGTGCATCCTGCAAGTATGAAGAGCTCAAAGTATCCAGACAGATCAGATGTGAAAAAAAGCATTTTTAAAATTTTCTGGTTTCTTTTAGAGATGTCAAACACATATGATGATGTGTTTTATCTTTACATTCAAGTAAAGGGTTAGGGAGAAATACAGTTCAACCAGAAGTACCTACTAATTAGAGGAAACTCATTTCATGGGAGTGTCTAAGTGGCAACAAATTAGAGCTTCTGAGTTTATTTCTTTGATTTTTATCATAATGTTATTCTTCGTGTAACAGGCAAAGGAATCAAGATTGCATCTGGAACATTTGCAATTATCCTCACTTTATTTTAATGTCTTTTCTACATGAATTTCTTTATACTAAATCTAAGGATTAGCAATTAACAGACCACCACCTTTCTTATGAAAAGTGTGATAAGATGTTGAGTTGTCAAGTTAAGAAGTTCAGCTTGCCGTCTTTATACACATCTGATAACAAAATAACATGCTTTCATTTATCCCACAAATGATGTCAATCCCAAATTTTTAATTCTTTGCACTAATTCTTGAGTAATCATTTAAAAAAATAAAAGGTGATTAGAAAAATACATGTAATAAAATGAATTCACAAACTCTTCAAACTCTAAATCAATCTAAGAGTTTTCAAAGTTAACATAAATGTTGCAAAAATCTCTAGGGGGTATACAAAATAAACTAGACATCTGGAATAGAAGAATGATTATGGGGAATATTTTTAAAGTAATTAAACTCCAAAGTCTGTTTTTAATGAATGACTGCTTTATCTTGCCCTATTTCATCATGTGCATCTACATAAAAATCAAGGATTATAGGAGAATTTATTTATGGAGAAAAAAAGAGAAAGAAAACAGCTATAACAAATAGGAGCATACATCTACTGTTCTCAGACCTGACTATGATAATGGACTACTTGTGGTTAAGCAGTGTTTGCTTTACAATCTTTCTTTTCTCCTGGAGAATTTGTGCAGTGATTATCACTTAGCCTAAATAGCAATTTATGCCATGTTCTCTGATATTTAGAATAAAATAACTGTTGGAAAGTTACATTGCATCCCATGTAAATTTTTGCATTATTATTTTTCCTACTCATATTTCTGGAAACATACTATTGCATAGAATAAATATAATATTCATCATTGTGCCAATGTAGCTTAAAAGTTTACATCTTTGTAACACATTAAAGAAACTTAAACTAAGTAGGTCAGTTTCTTCCAGACAGGTAATGCATTAAGTGTGATGCTATAAGGTTTTCTCTTTTGACTTTCTGAGAAACTATAGTAGATGATGAGGGAAAAGGGAACAGAAGGACTTTAAAGACTGAGGAAAATTCCTGCATTACATCTTATTGTAATTTGATGAAACTTCAAAAGACAAGCATTATATGTTTTTTCCTCATATATAGAAGCTAGAAGGGGAAAAAAAAGAGGAAAAAAAGGACATCATGAAAGTATAAGAAAAACCATTATGTTAGAGGAAGTGTATCAGGGGAAGGGAAAAAAAAAAAGGTAAGGGGAGGTATTGGGCGGTGAAATTAATCAAATTATCTTATATGCATTGATAAATCCATTACAATGAAACCTACTCTTCTGTAAAATTAATAAGCATCAATGAAAAATTCCTGAGATAATTAAGGTACAAAGAAGAAAGGTTATCTTGGCTCAGTTTTCAAAGTTTCAGTGAGTCCTTGTCCCATTGCTTGGGTCTACAGTAAAGCAGTTCATAAAAGCAGGAGCATGTGGTGGAGTAGAATTGATCATTTCATGCCCTAGAGGGAAAAAAAAAAAAAAAAAAAAAAAAAACAGGAGGAGGGATCTGGAGTGCCACAGTAAATTCAAGGGCATGCCTCCACTGACTTAAGGACTTCCTATTGGGCTCACTGCCACCTGCAATAGTGGCAACTCTAAGCCTTTATCACATGGACCCTTGGGGCATACTCAACATCCAAACCAGAGTAGTGATCTATTAAAATGAAAAATCAAATTGTGATTGAGCATCAATACTTTAAATATAAGCTAGTGACGTAAACTTTTATATAACAATTATTTATGAATTTCATTAAATGTATAAAAGTATTTTCAACCCTTTTTTTCAATGTTCATTGATCTCACGGTATAAATAATCATCAGCATATTTAATATGTGTTACATCTGAACTTGCCTATATAGGTAACTATCAATATCGATCTATATAATCTCACACACTTAAAAGTGATATGAATTTTAAAAAAGTAGTTTGTAATATTTTTCATTCATCATAAGTACTACTGTAAAATCCATCATAATTACCCTATACTTTTGTAACCTGGAGTTGGAACATGGAAGAGAAACAAGATGATGATTGGCATTATGCTCAAAGACAATTTATTAAACAAAATTGTATTATGTTCATGCAGTTTAAGAGAGTATATGACCATAAAATCTGTCTATTCATTGTAAAAAAAAAAAAAAAAAAAACTACCCATTTCTGATGTTGAGTATCAGAAATGCCACAACTTCTTCATCAATTTATTTCAGCATTTTTTCCATCTTGACTTCAAATTAGCATGAGTCATGAGACTATCTTCTTAGAGATAGAAATCATATTGCATCAACACTAAGCATTTTGTGCTACTCAGTTCTCTGTAACTGTAACAAATACCTAAGATGCTCAATTTAAAAAGAAACATGTTTATTTTTTTCCTAATGGTTTCAGAGGATTCACTGCATAGTTAGTTGACCCCCTTGCTTTTGGGCCTGTCATGGAGCAGCACATCATTGTGGTAAAACGTAGCTTCTCACCTCATAGCAGCAAGGAAGTAAAAGAGAGGAAGACAGGGAGATCAAGTTTGACCCTTGATCTTCTAACACCCTAGTTATGTTCCATTTCTTAAGTGTGATATCACCTCCCAGTAGTTCTGTGAGGGGGAGCAAGACTTCCACACATGGGCCTTTGGAGGACATTTAAAACCAAATTTTAACAATTGCCTTATTGGATAAAATGACATGAATATGTTCTTTAATAAGTTAAGTGAGCGTGTCCATGTGTGCATGCTGTGTGTGTTAAGACAGAGTCTGATGATTGATATGGATTTTTCTTAAATGCCCCTCATTGAATTAAGAATGTTCCTTTATGTTCCTAGTTTTTAAAATCTTGATATAATATTTGATTTTGTTAATTTTTTCTCTACCAATTAAGCTCATCATATGCTTTTTTTTTTCTTTTTCATTCTATTAACATGATATATAACATTGATTGGATTTTGTGTACTGATAAATGCCTGCACCCACCCTTCCACTATTTTCACTAAAGTCTCTTGAAACACTCTTATATTTTTCTACCATTGCATCTTTCTCTCAGCAAACACTAAAAGGATTTTGAGGGGTTTTTTTAATGACTCTTGTAATTATATTGGCCATACCAAGATAAGATTCTCATCTAAAGATCTTACCATTAATGATAGCTGCAAAGTACAGTACATTAGTGCCATGTAGTTAACAAATTTCATGTTTCAGGGAAAATAAAGTAAATATCTTTGGTAGATCATTATTCTGCTTTTACTATTAAAAAGATGGACATGAATAACAACTCTGTTCATATTTTTCTTACATCATATTATATTTTCTCTGTGACATTTATTATGAAAGTATTAAAATAATTACCTTATACATATTCTGCTATATCTGGATCTGGAATGTCACCCAAAGGGCAATATGCAGCCAGTAAGGCACTCAGGGGCTCCAACACCCATGGGGCAGAGCAAGCAAGCTCATGCTGATAGCTCATATGTGACATCATCTATATGATGCTGGTTGTGTAGATAAGCAGAATAAGAGTCATGGTGTCATGAAGCCTATGACCAACATTTGAAAAGAAGGCCAAGCATTGTATGTTAAGGTCAATGTCCCTGCAAACAGCCCTACACATGGTAATGCAGGGAGCTGTGAAAGTGAAATTGAAGTTGCAGTGGATACTCAAGAGAGTTAGAGATAATTCCAGTAATAGGGAATGCCTATCTTATAAGTGGGGTTGTTGCTATGACTAATCTGACCATGTGATTCAGAAGCTTTAAGAGTATTTTGGAATTTGTGGGAGGAATTTTGGAAAGTTTAGTTATGCAAGCTAGAAAAGGTTTAGATTGTTGTAAGCAGAGTTTAATAGGAGATTCTGGTGGAAGCTCAGAAGACCAAAATGCCAATAAAATTGTGTATAATAATGACAGGGCTGAGGAGATTTCATAGGAAAAGGACTCTTGGAAATTGGACTACAGGCCATTCGTGTTGAGTTCTGACTAAGAAGTTGTCTCTATTTTGCCAAAGTCCTGAGACTTTCTGCAAGGCTGATTTTAGAAGTGATGAACTTCTTTATCTGGTGGAAGCAATTTCTAAACAGCATAGTATTCAGGAAGTGATATGGATATTGCTAGCAGGTTTTAGCCAAATTTATTATGATAAAGATTTCAAGGGAAGGCTTGGGAGGCCAGGCAAAGTGCAACAGAGTCAGAATTCCTTCAGGCTTTCCCTGAGAGGGCGATGTGTGGAGATGTGTGGAGTAAGCTAAAGATGCAGTGGAGACCCCTGAGATTAAGAAATGCAAATACCCTGGAACATCTGCCCAGAAAAGCTGCAGGCAGGAATCAAGCACAAACAAGCCAAGAGAGAAGCCACCTGTACTGCAACCAGCAAAGCCATAAGGGTGGAGCTACACCAGCCCTTTGGAGAAAACACCAAAATGCCAGGTGTCCCAGATGCCAGACAGGAAACTACAGGATTTGTTTGCCCAGCTGGATTTCGATCTTGCTTTAGTCCCATCCCTTCTTTTTATGCCCCTATTTTTCTGAATGAAGACATTTATAAATACATATATAATATACTTGTAGGTTGTTTTTTTTTTTTTTTTTTTTTTTTTTTTTTTTTTTTTTTTAATTTTAATAGGCGCTCACTATGTGAGTTTGCCTTGAATTTCAGAGCAGACTTTGGACTTGAACTTTTGGGCAGTGCTTGAACTGTTGAGACTATCAGGACTCTTGTAATGGACTAAATGTATTTTGCATTGTGAGATAAGCATGAACTTTGGGGAGTCAGGGGCAGAATGTTATAAGTGAGATATTAGGTATCCCCCAAAATATTATGTGAGATAATGCAAGAAAGTCCAGAGGTGAAATGATTGGGCTATGAGAGCCTTAACCCAATCTGTGAGATAAATCCTTGATGGGGATTAACTGAGTGGTAGAGTATGACTGGAGGAGGCTAGGAGGATCATTGGGGATGTGCCTTTGGGGTAAATTATTTTGTCCTTGTTGAACAGTGTCTCTCTCTCTCTCTCTCTCTCTCTCTCTCTCCCCCTCCCTCCCTCCCTCCCTCCCTCCCTCCCCCCTTCATCCTTGTCCCCTGTCCCCAGCTGCTTTCCTCTCTCACACACTTCCTCCATGATGTTCTGCCTCACATCAAGCTCTGAGAAATGGAGCCAGCTATCTATGGACTGAGACCTCTGAAACCATGAACCCCAAAGTAAGCTTTTTCTCCTCTGAAATTGTTCTTGTCAGGTCACTAGTCACAGTGGCAAAAAAGCTGACTAAAGCAGCCTGTCTAGAGAAAATGCAGGCAGTGTGAAAAGTTAAAGTGAGAGATTGGTCATGTGGGCTGCAAACAGGGGCAGGGTACACAATCCCTTGGGATACCTGAGTTGGAATTCTCTGTATGCCCTGATGGCTTTTAGACATACTTATGTCTGAACCTACATTTCTATTCCCCTATTCTTCCCTTATTGGAATGGGAGTGTGTACCCTATGCCATTACGTGTTGAAAGTATATGATTTTCTTTTGATTTTTATGAATGTTCAACAGCAGTATTTTCCTTGAGTCTCAGAAGAGATTTTAAAATTGAACTTTTAAACAATGTTGGAACAGTTAAGAATTTTGTGAGTCTTGGAAATGGACTGAATGCATTTTGCATCATGACATGGACATGAGCCTTTGTGGCTCAGAGAAAGAATGTTGTAGTTTGGATCTGGAATGTCTCCCAAAGGCTCATGTGTTAAAAGTTTAGTCCTCAGTGTGGCATTATTGGGAAATAGTGGAAACTTTAATAGGAGAAGACTAATGGAAGGTTCTTCCAGACTTTAGAATTGTGACCAAGAAAGTCATAGTAAGATTTCAGTTCCCTATTCTTTCTCTCAGCCATGAGGTAAGCAGCTATACTTGCTACATGCTTCCTGTCATATGTCACATGCCAAAGAGTAATGAAGTTGACCATCAACTGAAATTTCTGAAACTGTGAGCCAAAATAACCCTTTCCTCTTTTTAGGCTGATTATCTCAAGTATTTATTATAGTAATGGCTAGCTGACTGATACAGACTTCAAGCTTCATAAAAGGCTGATGTCTCTTATGGCTATTTAAGTGCCAAGTCCATAAGAACTATCCAATAAATACTTATGAATACTGACTGAATGATTTTCAAAATATCTAAATATAATCACTTATGTGTTTGATGAATTTTATCAAGATTTAATGTTTGTCTTTTATAGTTTTCTCCCCTAGTCTAGGTGAAACACTGAATCAACATATTCATGCTAATTCTGTACTTGCCTTTGTGCTATGCTATAAAATGCAATGGTCTAAGTTAAATTCAAATTTCAAGTATGTCAAAAATACTTTTAGTATTTATATGTCTTATGCAATATTCAGATATTTACACAGAACAAATTTGTTATGGTTCATTGAAATATGAATCTAACTGGGTGTTTATTATGTCTATTAACTAAGTCTGAGAACTATACATAATTTATGTCTATACAGTTTTCTTATTTTACCTCATTATAAGCCAGTGTCTACTATATACTCAGTTTTAATATATTTGCTCTGCCTTGGTGTATTAGTCAATATTTCATTATTATAACCAAATACCTTAGGCAGACTAACTTTACAAATAAACGAGGTTTATTAAGCTTGAAATTTTGGAGGTTTAGGCACATGATGCTGGCATTGGCTTTACTCTGGTAATGCATTTATGGTTGGTAGTTTCATGGTAGTAGTACATAGTATCCCATGATAACAAAGGACTTGCAATTCTTTGTGTATTATCTCTGTACATTTTTTTTTAATGAAGCTATCAAGATTTCCATTAGAGCCCATCTTAATGACCTCATATAAACCTAACCACTTTTCAAAGTTCCCACCACTAAATACCACTGTCATATGACTTTGGAGATTCAACATAAGTATAAGTACAAATCATATTTTAACCACAGCACTACATTTCTGTTCCTGAATTCCTCTAAGGTAGAGGTTGGCATATTTTTTTTTTTCTAAAAAGACTGTATACTGAATATTTTAGACCTGATGCTCCACTTGCAGCTTCATTTGCATATTCCTCATTGTGTTATATATTGTTACTTCTTGGAAATGTAAAAAAAAATCCTAGCTTTGGAATCATATAAATAAAGACTACAGCATCATTTCAGGATGACTGGAAATTATTACTTGCTACTATTTTAATTTTTATAATAGAGACTTTTGTTTTTTCTTCCAGAAAAGTTACCTAATTTTGGGTCTAAAGACCTGAACCTAAACATCTCCAAAGTTGTCAAGTACCTGCTTTGTAGGATTAAGAACATTTTCTACTCACCCACATTGTATAAATCTCATTTCCTCTACAACTATGCCTTATCTTCTATGTAAGTGGAGAGGATCATGCAGTGCTTGTATTACTCCAGATCATCCTAGAAGCAGACCTCAAGATGGAAGGAAATAGAACCATGGCACATCTATTTGCAATTCAGCCTTCACTCTTGTGGAAGAGAGAAGGTAGGGGGAAAGAGTACACTAAAATCTACCACGAATGAAACTCAGATTGATGAATATCCAATATGACTCATGGAGTGTCCCATAGCCAATATCTGCCTTTGGAGTTGCTCTCTCATTTCCCAGGAATGAGCCCAACTTAGTATCCCTGCCATCCTCTGTTTTTGCCAGACAGCAGCAGGGAAGTGTGTCCTCAGCATGCACATAATGATGAATTTCAGGGCACAGTAATTTGGACAATCAGTTAGGTTTCTAATGGTCAGGAATCTAAGAGTTGCATTTTGCCATGGCACATGCCAGTGCCACAAAATCTTATAGAAGACAAATCTCTGGCCTTTTTTTCATCCAAGAAAGCATTTACAGCTAGCTATCTAGGTGGAGATATAATAGGTAGATTTGCTAGATAGATAGAGTCTATTTCACCAGAATCTCCCCTTACGGACACCTAAAGAAAGTCACCTGCAACTGTAAGAGCACATTTTAAGGTGGCCCATTACAATTAAAGTTGTCAACAATGTCCTTCTCAATCGCCCGGGACACTCCTAAGTCCTTAAAAGACAGAAGAAGTGGCAAGTACTTTTTGAACAGTGTTGTTGCATCATAGAAACTACCATACTTTAAACTGGCCAAAACAACTCAAAATCTCCCTTCCCATCCAAATTTTCTATTGTGGTGGTATGGTTTTGGAAGCCTTTCCAGGTCTACTTCAAAATTCTGGTCTCTCTTAGACAATAATCTTTTAAGTTTAAATGTTGTAGTAGTTCAATTCCTAAGATGTCAGTTTTCATTATTATTATGAAATAATAATGCCGCAGTCTGGCTGGGCACAATTCAGGAGCCACTTGTCAAAAGAAAGGAACTTTATTTTTAGAACCACACACCGCGCCACACAGCTCCTCAGGAAAAACCCTCAGAGCCCAAGTGCCACCACCGGCTCCTCACAAGCCTCTCAACCTCCCCCACTCCTCCTGCTCTTGAGGCCGATTGGCTGGGTCACGTGGGCGGAGCCAAAAAAGTCCCCCAATGAGCAGCTCTGTAGTCTGAAAGGGCGGGAAACAGCCCAATGAACATCACCGCAGTGGAGCCAATCAGCTAGAAGTTGCTGGGGCCGCTGTGAGCCAATCATCAGCTGGCAGCTGGAAGTTTGCTGGCAGCTGGAAGTTTGCTGGGGCCCCTTCGGCTGTGGCTGTCAACAATAATGGCCATAATATTGCATGAAAGCTTTATAGACCTATTTAAAAAAAAAAAAAAAAAACTTAGAATTTTATAAAAAATCCATCGTGTACTAAGCAATTTATGTTTAACTGTCCAGATATGGATAGTAGCTAACATTGATTATACCATTACTGAAAGCAAATGGTTTATAAGATATATGTCTTGGGCTGGGGATATGACTCAAGTGGTAATGCGTTCATCTGGCATGCGCAGGGTGCTGGGTTCGATCCTCAGCACCAAATAAAAATAAAATAAAGATTTTGTGTCCACAGAAAACTAAAAAATAAATATTTAAAAAAACTCTCTCTCTCTCTCTCTCTCTCTCTCTCTCTTAAAAAAATATATGTATTCCTATAAAGCCATTTTTTCTGATAATGTTTCTGAATTGGCAGTATTTCAAATGCTGCTTTCCTATTTTTCTTAATTAATCAGAGAAAAGGGTAAATATAAGTTATGGCTGAAGATCACAATTAGGAAAAAAACTTCCCTGGTAGAAAATAATAGGTACACAGATATTATCTTCATGCATATGAAACTTGCTTTTGAGGTGAGTCTAAAAAGTGGTCACACAGAAATCCCTTTATCGCCCATCTTTTTAAGAGTCATGTGCTTTTTTGCATATCTTTTGCATGTCTACCATTAGCTTGATATGTAACTCTGCTGTCCATCAACTACTTTTTGATGAATTAAATCTCTTTACATCAGAAGTAAAATAGGACACCATATACCTTTTTTTAGTGTAAGCCTTTTGTGTGCATTTTATCCCACAACAAACAGTAAGGGTTGGAGGACACTGGCATTGGATGCACCTTAATTGTTAGTTACCCTAACAGTCTACTCTTGCTCCTAATTCTGTCTATATTTTCTCTATGCACATACTTATTTGATAGAAAGTGGAAAGAAGAAGAATACTTTCATCTTTTGCTTCATGTTTTCAGTAACAAGAAATATCTTCTATGCTCCTGTGTGAGTCACTGGAAGCGGTTCTTGGCCTGGGCCTGGATCCAGCATAGGTTAACAGGTCTGCAGGGGCAATGTAGATCAGTGTTACAGAATAGAAGACATAGAGACAAACCCACATAAATACAGTTATCTCATACTAGACAAAGGTGCCAAAAACATACATTGGTGAAAAGATATCCTCTTCAACAAATGGTGCTGGGAGAACTGGAAATCCATATGCAGCAAAATGAAACTAGATGCCTATCTCTCACCATGCAAAATACATAATTCAAAGTAGATCAAGGACCTAGGAAATTAAACCAGAGACCCTGCAACTAATAGAGAAAAAAGCAGGCCCAAATCTTCATCATGTTGGATTATGCCTCCACTTTCTTAACAAGACTCCTAAAGCACAAGAGATAAAATCAAGAATTAATAAATGGGATGGACCCAAACCAAAATGCTTCTTCTTAACAAAAGAAACAATCAATGAGGTGAAGAAAGAGCCTACATTTTGGGAGCAAATTTTTGCCTCATGTGCATCAGATTGAGCACTAATTTCCAGAATATGTAAAGAACTCAAAAAAACTTAACACCTAAAAACAAACAACCCAATTAATAAATAAGCTAAGGTGCTAAATAGAAACTTCTCAGAAGAAGATGTACAGTCAATCAACAAATATATGAAAAAATGTTCAGCATCTCTAGTAATTAGAGAAATGGAAACCAAAACTACAATAAGATTTCATCTCACGCTAGTTAGAATAACAGTTATCAAAAATACAGACAATAATAAGTGTTGGTGAGGATGTGGGGGAAAAGGCATGCTCATACATTGCTGGTGGGACTACAAATTGGTGCAACCAATCTGGAAAGCAATATGGCGATTCCATAGAAAACCTGGAATGAAACAATCATTTGATCCAGTTATTTCATTCCTCAGTCTATACCCAAAGCACTTAAAATGAGCATACTATAGTAATGCAGCCACATCAATGTTTATAGCAGCTTATTTCACAATAGCTAAACTGTGGTAGCCACCTAGATGCCCTTCAAAGATGAATGGATAAGGAGATAAAGTGGTTTATATACACAATGGAATATTACTCAGCATTAAAAGAGACTAAAATTATGGCATTTGCAGGTAAATGGATGAAAATGGAGAATATCATGGTAAGTGAAGTAAGCCAATCCCCAAACCAAAGGCAGAATGTTCTCCCGGATAAGTGGATGCTGATTCATAATGGGTGGGAGGGGTGGCATGGGAAAAGTGGAGGAACTTTGGGCAAATGGAAAGGGAGGGTGGGGAAGGATGTGGGGGCAGAAAAAAATGACGAATGAGACGGACATCATTACCCTTGGTACATGTATGACTGCACATATGGTGTGAAGCTACATCGTGTACAACCAGAGAAATGAAAAGTTGTATTACAATTATGTAAAATGAATCAAAATGTATTCTGATGTCATATATAACTAAATGAAATAAATAAACTAATTAATTTTTTAAAAACACACCAAAAAAAGAAGGAATATCTTAGTAGTTCTACTTGATTTTCCATATAGTAATTTTTAAACCTACAGTCTTTTCACTTTCATTTATCCATCTTAATCCTACTTTGTATATTGAAGAAAAATAAATGTATATTATTGTTATCTAATGCTCACCTAACAGATACCCCCAAACAATTATGTCTCTCTTTTAACATGAAAGATAATTTCCAGTTCTTACCACTATTTCTTATGTGGTAATTTCTTGGAGACTCAACCATCAAAATTCTGGAATAAATTCTGGTTTGGTAAGTTCCATGACTCCAGGAGTGTAGGAATTAAATTCATGAAATAAAAAAATGTTTTCTTATTAATAATAGCTATTAGATTCTAAATTATTGAATATTCTGGGGAGTCCACATTAAACACAGAAAATCATGAGCTGGATAAGAGGAGTGGTTTGCCACAAAATACCAAAAATAGCATAATTTATAAAAGTGGAGTAAAAATTATAATTTTGAAGGGAGGTCAATTATTCTGGCCAGTTTTAAACCATTAAGATAAAATAGTGTAGCAAATAACCAAAACTTTGTAAAATTATAAGTTAGTAAGCTCCTGGATAAACAAAAAATGAAAATTCATTTGAAGAGTTAAGTTCTTAGTTACCTATCTTTGCAGTGCTTATTGCAAAGCCCTAAAGCAAACTTGCCAAAAGATGCTTCTCTGGAATGTGCCCCATAAAGGAGAGGTGTATTATGGGCTTTTGTATGTATCATAAACTTCACAACATTTAAAAGGTTGTGAAGTTTATTTATTTATGAGATCATCAAAAACCTAAATTTATATACTTAATCCAGTCACAGATTTAGTAAGTACTGTACTCTATCACGAGCTATCCATGGGCTGTGTGTGTGAGCTATGTGAATTGTAGCTATATGAGGGGACAGGTCTGGCATTGCACACTGATTGGGCTATGTGACGCAAGTGTGCCTCTCCTCTAGCTCTGCCTGTGATCCCACATAGCACCTGAGATGAGTGTGACTTGCCACAAGACATCAGGAAGCAAGACTCCACCTTTGAAACTTTATCCCCTGCTCATTTGGTGAAGAACATTCCATTGAAACTCCTCTGTGTGTCCTCCGGGCCTATAAAATAAAGAGAATCTTGGTGCATGCTCTCTAGCCTTCCAGCATACAAGAGGATCCTTGAGATCGCAGAGCAGTCCCGCCCTCCATCTGAGAAACTCATGTCTGTGTGTTGAGTGATTTCTTCGCTGTTTTCTTATTTTAATGTTGCAGCCAGCTTTTTGAACCCAGCTCATCTCGTCAGCATGGACAGCTGGCAAGATTACTCCAAGTCCCACAATATTCCTGGTATTGTTTGTGATGCCCTAAGAATTAACTTGAAAAAATCTGATGGAAAAATATTAAAATATAAAACAATAACCACTACTGTAGAAGACTTTCAAAGAATATCTCAAGTTTGATCAACAGATATTAAAGGGGATACTGTAGTTAATATTAATTTTAATAAAAACTATGATTAAATAAAAGTTGGGAAACCTTAAAACAGACAAATATTAAAAATAAATTGTTACAATTTCAATATGAGGTATTCCCCAAAAGCTCATGTGTGAGACAATGCCAAAACTTTCATAGGAAATGATTAGTCTGTGAGAGTTTGTAGCCTGATCAATAGATTAATCCACTGAAATGGATTAACTGGGCCCTAACTGTAGGCAGGTAGTGTGTGGCTGGAGGCTGTAGATCATTGTGAGTTTGCCTTTGGGGGTTATATTTTGTTCCTGGTAAATAGGGATGTCTCTCTCTCTCTCTCTCTCTCTCTCTCTCTCTCTCTCTCTCTCTCTCTCTTTCCCTCCCTCCCTCCCTCTCTCCTTCTCTCCTTCCCAGTTACCATGACCTAAACTGCTTTCCTCTGCCATACCCTTTTGACATGATGTCCTACCTCACTTTGGGCCCAGAACAATGAAGTTGGCTGACCATGGGCTGAACCTGTGAAACAGCCTGAAATAAACCTTACCTTCTCTAAGTTGTTCTTACCAGGTCCAACACAAAAGTTGACTAAATAAATAATCACTTAAGAATGTTCAATATGTGATTTGGTATTGATACAAAGTATATCTCTCTCAAAGTATTATAATCACCATGTTATACATAACAAACACACCATCAAAGTTTCCATGATTATACAAATTGTAAATAATCAAGGTAAGACTGAAATTAAAGTCTCTCTGACTCAAATGCCTGCAGTTAAATCAACATACTTTGACAACATTTCTAAAAACACTCTTAAAAATCTATTTTTAAACATATTCCTAGAAAATTCATGTATCAATTGCACAGTGATATCTAAAATTTAAAGTTTCATGTACTAAAAGTCTCTGGGAACCCTTTATTTTTATCAGTTTTTATTCCAGGAACCTCATCACAACTTGACACCTGTTTTCCAAAAATGATCACAGAACTTGAAAGTTATAAATTAAAATTTGGAAATTATATAATATAATATAATTATATAATTATAATATAAAATTATATAATTATAATATAAAATTTGGAAATTATTCATTGGTTGCATATTATTATTTAGTTATTAGGTTGTTTAAATCTCATTTTACACGTGAAATGTAATGAAAAAAACTGTTGACCTTAATCATAATATGGTTGATACATAAAATAATCCTAGAGGAAGCTTTATGCAATGCACACAGAAATTTTCACATATAAATTAATAGTGAGTTGTCATTTTGCCACATAAAAGATTAGACCTGTGGGACTTTGAAGATAAAATATTGATTTTATATCAGAGAATGAGAAAAATACTAGTAGGAAATAAAACAAAATGAAACATATTTAAATAACAAAGAATCCTGGTAAAAATCAAAAACAAGAAAAGCAACAGGACTATCTTTACATTTTTTTAAGGTCTGATACAAAACAACTTTGACCATCTGGAATATAACTAAAATATGAGAATCAAATAAAAATTTTCTCTTAACATAAAATAATGCATATAAGTTTTTTTTGTGATTTTTCTCTTAGATAAAAGCTTCAAAGAGACTGTCATACACCATACACAATTATACAAAAGAAATTATCTCTTTTTTTCAGGCACATTTGAGGGGGCAAATTAGCACATGCAGAAAGAAGCGGTTAGAAAGCAATAGTTGGAAATGAAAGTCTACAGCCTGAAATTGAGGTGAGAGAGTAAATATCTGTGAAAATCCAGAATTCAGTGGATCATATCCATTTATTATAGGGCAAAGAGTTCCATATTCCTCAATAACCTCAGAGGATATAAAATCTGTGCAATATTTACAAAAGGAAATGTGCTTATAATAAATGTCTCTGTCATTACAAAAAGGTAAATTATACTCTAGTTACAAAAACAGGAAAACATGCAATACTTTTAAGAGAGCACATTTTTTTCTACCAGGAGTGTCTAAATTGGGAAGTTAATAAATAAACACACTTCTCCCAAATTTGACCTTTAAAAGACAAGCCTCAGTTAGCAAGAAATGTGCTTAGAAAATGAGACATCTTTACAGGAATGTACAATGTGCAAACACATTTCAATAAGTACAAGCAGGAGAAAAAGGTTAATGAGATATTGAGACACAGTAGGTCATCTTCAGTAATAAATCAAGATTAGTCACGTATAGTTCTTGACTATTAAATGCTTCCTATGAGAAAAAAAAAAAAAACAGGGAAAAGAAGAGAGATCATTTTTCCTTCTTCAGTTCTTTTTCAAATAATTTTTTTTTTTTTATCGCTTTCCTGTGAAGGCACTCACTTGCCTGGCCTTCCACCTCTAGTCCTATAACTGTTAACAGAGCGTAAAGAACTGTATGAAACAGATAGACAAATCTATCCTTTCAGTGATTAGCTCTCTGTCAAGCAAGCTGATGCAGTAAATCTCTCAGAAGACAAATTTGTCAGTTTTTACTGAAACAGCATGTGAGCTCTCTACGCAGTGATTCTGAAAGAACACAAAGAGCTTAGGGAAAAGTTAAATTTGAAAGTTACCAATATGGGAAATGCATTAGAAAGAATCAGGTCAGAGAGGCAAAAACTCAATTATAATACCCAAGATTGAGATGGCAAAAATCTCAACTGACCCAAATTTCTTGGCTCCTACCACTAACTCCATTTATATTTGAAATGAGTTGAAAGTCGGGCTATGCTGGCAGCATAACACCTGCTCCCTCCTTTCCCCTTGGGTGGCTGAAGTAATTACCCACCTCTACCTGCACTGGCTTAGGATCTGTGAAATGTTGGTCATGTAGAGTCAATCATTCCCGTGTTCTAGGGTGCCAGATGATCATCTGTTAGTCAGAATTGCAACATTGCTGGCAGGCAAATCTATTTGTCTTTCCATTTTTGAGTCTAGTCATGCCCAAATTTTGCTGGTCAATTTGCATTTGTTTTCTACTGTATGACTACTATGGAAAGAATTGGTCTGAACTATATTTTCTATATATTAGCCTGTAAAACAATTTTACACATGATTACATTTAAGAATTGCCCTCAATTAGGCCTTTGAATATAGTCAAGATTTCCACAGAAGAGGCATACTCACAGTAGAGAATATTGCTTCTCTTTATAAGCACACAATTGTGCCAGCTCCATGGAACATTTATCAGATTAACCATGGCAGACTTTAATTTATAGTTCAGACTTCAGCCATAAATCTGTCCTACCTGGGCAAAATCATGAAGAAAGGGTGAAGCCAAGTCAAAACACCACTGCATCTCATTGTGACTAAAATATCTAAGCAAAAGATCAGTAAACTTTGGTTTCCAGTTACACACTTGAATATCTATGGGGAAAACACCCAGTGTTCCCTCTTCCATTTCACATTCTTGATTAGTGGAATAAAACCACCACTTCTGATTAGAGGATATTTTGTACTTTACACTTTCACTGCAAACAAACATTTTTCCTTTATCTGAAAAAAAGACAAAAATGGTCTCAAAAGCCTAGACTATAACTGCAGAAATTACAGTGATAAGATGATGAAAAACTTGAATGTGAAGAATAGAAATTTGACAGAGATTATATCATTATTTGAAACTATTTTTTATTAAAGGCATAGTAATTTCTTTTGCTGAGACGAGAATTGGCATTGGATATTTCTATCCAATAGAAGAGACCAATTTATTCAGGCATGTTGACTGAAGAAGAAACGCATGAGGATGCACAAATGAATCCTAAATTGCCAGTTTACATATAAAACTGGACTTTGAAGTTCAAGCCTTTAGTCAAAAACATTAATAAAGGAATATCCATCCCATTTGCTAATTTATCAATAATTGTTTATTCAAGCCAGCTATATGGTATTGTGTCCATCCCTGGACAGGGCAATTATGGGTAAAAATAAAAATAGTGAAGTGATGCAGAAGCAGAAATCTGCCATTCAGTATGGCATCAACACTATGCTAAAGACTTTAGCCAGGCATACACCTGAAAGGCCAGCAGCTCAGGAGGCTGAGGTTGGAGGATTGTGAGTTCAAAGCCATCCTCAGTAACTTAGCAAGGCCCTGAGAAACTTAGCAAGACCCTGTCTCAACTGGAGGTGTGGCTCCAGTTAAGTGTCCAGTTAACCTAGGGGTTAAGTGCCCCTGGGTTCAACCTCCAGTACAGAAAATAAAAAGACTTCAATTTAACTGCTTTCCAAAAATAGTATAGCTTTCCATAATAAATAAAACAAAGACTAGAATAACAAATTAGCCTCAAACTCACAAACCTAATTTAATAAAACACATAATTTATGTAAGTAAATGTATAAAATTACATAGGCAGAGTCAAATATAAAGAGAATCAAAATAGCTCAAAAGTATACCTGTAATACATGATTTTGAAACTGAATACTGACTCTATCCTTCTTATGTTCATTAATATTAACATTTTCTGTTTGAAACAAGATATGTATACAATAAAAGTATTAGAAAAATATTTTTAAATAACTACCATTAAGGGGAAAAAATGTTATGAAGTCAGATGAATTAAACCCACATATAAATTCCCTTCTTAATTCATAGAGGAAGAACAAAACTCATTAAGACATTTTGTTAATAATAATTAATGAATTATTATTGTACCTTAAACAATGGAAGTGGTAACTGGTGAAGTCATTTCAAATATAAGCAGCTAAATAAATATTTAAAATATCCAATTAAATTTGAAAAAAAAAATCAGAAAGTAACAGAATTCCACCTAACAGAAAAGCAAAATAACTGTATGATATCTGATTACTTTTTTTACACTTAAATTTATCATTTGATTTAATGCCAGAAATTTCTCAAGTGATAGTTGGCATAATAATCAATGAAAAAATATAAATGAAAGTGTGAACATTTAGATTTATCACATTTTCAAATATAGAATATATGCCAAACAAGCTTTTATTATTGCTGTTTGCTCCTAATTTACAATAAATGTATTATAATGATGTTATCCATTGCTCTTCTTCTTAAACTCAATGAAATGGTATTCTCATAAAGTAAAGACATGTTGGAAAGGGAATATATATATATATAATTAAAATTTATATTTTCTCTCAGTTTCTTAAAATAGAATATGCTTTTAATTGATGGCTGAAATTGTTCAAAATATAATTTGGAATTACAATGTATAAATTATAAATTTTCATTTTTAGGGGGAGTCTAGGGGATTAAACTCAGGGGCAATCAACTACAGAGCCACATCCCAAGCCCTATTTTGTGTTTTATTTAGAGAAGGTCTCACTGAGTTGCTTATCGCCTTACTTTTGCTGAGGCCAGCTTTGAACTCATGATTCTCCTGCTTCAGCCTCCCAAGCCTGTGGGATTACAGGTATGTGCCACCACTCACGGGCGCAAATTTCCATGTTGTTAATTCAAGAAAAATGTGTGTAGTGTTTTGGAGCAATGTGCAGTGAATATTGATAGAGAGAAGTTTATTTGAAAATACCCGATATTTCTCTTTGTTGATTAAAGTAAAGGCAATATATTTACTTTTGTTTGGTGTGTAATTAATCTTGTACTTCAGGCATCTAACAGTTGTAATAATTTTTTAGGGCAAGGATACCATTTATCTTTTTATCTTCTATAGGAATATATTTGCCAAATAAAGTAAAAGTACAATAGGAGAAAAGTAAATAAATTAAAAAATGTTTTATAAAATTTAAATATATTGGAACTTTACAAATTGTGTTTATATAAATTATTTTAAGATTTTTGTCTGTATTCTGCTCTGCTATTAATTGCAATGATGTGTATAGATTATAATTATTAAAGCCTTAAATGAAAGTGTAACAATAATGGAAATATGGTAATCTATACTCATCTGTCCATTTCTTCATTTATCAAATATACAACAAATACCAACTGTACATGAGGCATTTTCCTCAGTGTTTTAATAAATTTATCCTCAAGGATCATTATGAGATTTTTCAATAAAAAATACTTTGATAATATCATCATAAACGTGAATCAAACCAAAAATTATAGAATAAGCTCCAAATTTGTCCTCTTCTCTGGACTGTCTAGCTATTACCTTAACTCTGCTGTTTACACCAGTTATGTGAAGTCATAAAGTCATTCTTTTTTTATTCATTTATTATCCAAGAGTGTCAATATTTTAGAATTTTAAATTAACTGGATATGTTCATTTCTAGAATTATTAATCAGAGTTAAAGAGCATATTTTAACTCTCTAGGAGCAAGTGCTTAATGTTAATCCCTCTAAAATTTTGCAGAACTAATTTATTATTCAATGTGTACATTTATATGGAGAGGTATTATCTTAGTATAAAAATGCTTTTAGAAATCTTAACTTTGTTTATTTAAAAGTTTTAATACTATCAGTTATTCACGAATTCAACTCATGCTCAGTGACATTTTTAAAGGAAAGGAATGCCTGTGTCTCTTGTGAGATCAGATGACTGTTTTTCTATTCATGCTTACCCTTTTCAAATTATGTATTAGTTGATTTAGCTTATAAAACAAATAGTGCAGTTAATAAATATATGGTAAACAAAGAGCTGATGGAAATAGTAATTATTTTATGCAAAAAAATCAAATTCCATTTCAGCAGATAGTTTCATGTGTCAAAAGATAGACAATAAAGTTAATATCAAAGATCATGTATAAATATATGTAAATATTTAACTATATTTTAAATAGATTAATAACAATAAATAATTCAATTTATTTATACTTTATATTTGTGAGGCATTATTTTTATGATATTTTTATTATTCCATATTAAACTTTTACACAACCCTATGATGCATTATTATTATCTATTTACATGTAATGGTTGTGGAAACTCACATTGATTTTCATAAACATACCCAAAGACATATACCTAAAAGAATTCAGAGCCCAGTGAATTAAGACAATCTGGATCCCAAGTCACACACTTAAAATATTTTGGAGGATGACATATATGGGAAAGTTGGAGTAAGGAACCATGAAAAATACTGCAAAAATAATAAGTAGGGATATTATCAAAATTAACTTTCAGAACTTTGGAAATTAATCAAGATTTTAGCAATATGGGGAACATTTATTCAAGGAAACAAGTAGGAGAATCTAAGTAAGAACTACAAGCATTTTGACTTTCACCTTGTCTCTGTCTTGCCCTTGCAACTCCTTTATATCATTGAAACTGAAGTCCTGAATTCATGCTGCATACCAAAAGTTTGGTGGTCACTGGAGAATAAGAAAAGCATTTGGAGCTCACCAGAGCACTATTCAAAGGACATTGCGTATTTGACCTTCTTGAAGATCTCTGGAATACTGTTGTGAGGATTTGTTGATGTTCTATACTTATAGGTAAAATAAACACAAAGACAAAAATACTACTAGAAAATAAGGGTCCTTTATGAAGATAAAAAGATCTATGTATCAAGAAAATATTATAAACATTTTCACCTTAATCTGATTACTTGAAAACTTGTAAACTGGCAGACCTTTATGGTTTGAACTATGTGCCCTAAAAAGATATTTGAATTCCACCTCTAGTCTTCATAATGTGTCCTTATTTTGCAAAAACACCACTGCAGCTGTAATTAGTTAAGATGAAGTCATGTTGCATAGAGAACAGGCTTTTAATGTAATTTGACTGGGTGTCCTTATAAGAAGAGGAGAAAAGACACAGAGGCACAGATGAGAAGAAAGTCATGTCAGGATAAACTGCAGGGCTGCAGCTGAGAGCCCAGGAACACCAAATTGCCAGCAAACATCCAGGAGCTAGCTAGTAAGACAGTCAGGGATGGGTTCCTTTTTCACGTAAATCAATAAATAGCATTATTGACTAAACTGAAGATACCATCAGCAATTCAAGCCATTTCTAATTCTCAATTTTAGTATCCTTGGACATATTCAAGATGAGAGTAAAGAGAGATTGAAAATGGATCTTCCCTTAGGAAGAGCTGATATTTTATTGTGTTAATGAAACTATCACAATGAACCCAGTGGACTGCTTATACCTGGTTGGCCACAGTAGTGTCATTTATTCACTCTTACACAAATTACAGCTATAGAAAACACATTTCCATGACAGTTTTAGCAAAATAATGATTTTTTTTGTTGTTAATTTTCTTTCCTAAGTCAGTGGACTTTGATCCTTGACCTATTTATTGAAGTAAGGGAAAAGCCATGTGGGGAGGAGAGGGAGAATGTATAATATTGGTTTAGGCAATTGAGGTATTGACCAAACATCCTGACGCAGTCACCCTTCTATATTCTTCAGAATCCCAACAATTATAAGAGTCCAAATTCATATTAATATTTAAAGTAGTCTAAAAATTGTCAGGCATTATACTTTAATAGAGCTCAATGTTTTAGGACAGGTAATCATTATCAAAAGTCTTTCTTAGATCTTGACAGCTAAACAGAGATGAGCTAGTTCTCCAAATTAAAAAAAAAAATGTGTAAAGTAAGGAAAAGAGGGTTTAGATGGCAAAAAATCTTTAGGATTATTGTACTTCATAGACAAGCATAATATAATGCAATAGATTATGCTAGATATATTATAAATCTAGAAATTTAAAATAATAGAATTAAATAATGAATGAAGTAAGATAGTAAAGAATCTTAGTTTGGACTTACTTGAAATTAGCTCCTAGGAGGAATTAAGAGTAGGCAGTGTATTCAGAAAATGATTTCAGATACCAGACAGAAGCAGGCAGGAGGTGAGACATAGGAAAGAGAAAGCTAGTATCATGCATTGATGAGGCAATATGGAAGGGGAGCTTGGGTTAAATGAGGACTTTCTAGGAAGCTTAGATGGTTAAAAGAAGGCATTTTAACTATTATTTCTATTCTCTCATCTTGATGGTCTCTCCCTTCCTTTTTATGGATATCAGAGCTTCAGAAATGGTGTTGGCATACACACAGAGCACTCTCATGCCTGGACTCTAGAGTCAGGACATTGTGAGTTGAGGTGAGACTGAGCTGAACTGTCCATCATAACTGCAGTTAAATATAGTAGCAGACCAAAACTTGTAGTATGGTGTACCGCAGAGGTGTGATTGAAGGTACAAGATCTTTATAATTTATAGGATTTAAAGATAAATTATTATATATAATAAAATGGAATTGAGATATTTCACAGTAAAGGGAGAAAAGGAATTATTGACTATACTCCATTTTCATATGTAGGCAAAATTAAGGAATATGTAATTTAAATGTCCCAACAACCCAAAGAGATAGGTATTATTACTTCTATTAAGAAAGTGGCCTGTCTAAATTTCCACAGTTTACAACTGATAAATCTAGATTATAAACTCCACTCTCTCTCTTCCTTCTTGTAGTTGATTCTTCTTAAAATATGCCTTTTCTTGAACCAATTAAATCCTCACATAGAGTAAATCCTATTATCACTTTTCCAATCCATACAAAACACAAATTCTTAATCATAGCACGCAGATTTCTTTCTTATTCATCAGCATCTTCTTCCATGACCCCTCCCATCACACTCTAGTTCACAGAGATGTAGAGATAGTGGAGTGTCACAGGGACACTGATTAGGCCAAGAGTTTGACCTTACCATTGCTTCTCCTATAACTCTGGTAGTGGTGTTTCCTCTACCTGAAATATTAGTCATCAGATTCTTTCCACTTTCAATCACAGTATAGGTATAACCTTTCTCTGGAAGTTTCTGACAACTTTTCCCAAACCCAGATTAGATTAGGCACTCTGAGGCTCAACTATCTTCATTCCTATGAACCTTTGACAATAGGGATGATGCCTTTTATTTTCACCGTTACATACACAGACTTTACGACCTTATGCTTCCACCTGTGTTTTAGTCAGCTTTTTCACTGCTATGACCAAAAGGTATAATGAGAACAATCAGAGGAGGAAAAGCTTGTTTGGGGACTCACAATTTTAGAGGTGTCAATCCACAGAAGACCAGTTCCATTCCTTGAGGCTCAAGATGAAGTAGAACATCATGGCAGAAGAGTGTGGTGGAGGAAAGTGGCTCATGGTGTTACCAGGAAGCAGACAAAGAATAAGTTCTGCTCACCAAATATATACCCCAAAACACCCCCTCTCACATGATCCACCTCCACCAGCCACACCCTACCAGTCTACAGTTAGTACTCAGTTAATTCCTATCAGGGATTAATTCACTGTTTGGGTTATGTGTGTCACAACCCAATCATTTCACATCTAAACCTTCTTGAATTGTCTCACACGTGAGCTTATGAGGGATACCTAATATCTAAACTATAACAATCTCTTTGGAAGTTATTTTTTTAATTCCTTTCATGTTTCTGTTATTTTAAAATTTGACATTTGCCATAGATTTGTTATAAGTTCTTTTTCATGAATTATACTCTTTTGGGAAAAAAAAATCTCATTTATTTCCCTGATTCTTAAATTAATTTAAATTCCCAGATCCCTGATTCTTAATTTAAATTCCCAGATCCCTGATTCTTAATTTAAATTCCCAGAATATTATAAATATTAAAAATCCAACTAATGGGAATATCTTTGTTGCTTCTACCTTCTTGTGCAACAATCCAAGGAAATCAAGCATGTATAAGGTTGGCAATTTATAAATTTGTCTCCCCATCTTATCATTCTTTTGCTTTTATGCATAATTTTGATGCTATCCCTTTAATTCTTAAGCACAAACCACATAATTTGGTGGGATTGTTTACATCAAATACTTTTTAAAACTCTTTGAACCAAAAATTCCTTTTAGAATAACTGAATTTCACAATGATTATTTAAGAAAATATAAAATTATTCATCTTTGATTTTAAAATGTGAGTTTAATATAAGGAATCGATTTATTTTAGATCAATTACTAATATAAGCAATTTTGTAATGGTTGTTGTAGTAATTGATTTTGACATTTATCACTAACAGACATTGAAACTAGCAGAACAAAGTAATTAAGGAACACAATATTTACATAGTGTGAAAGTACCTCTGTATGAATAACTCGTTGATCAGAAAGAAAAAATAGTAGCATCTTAGCAAAGAAACTTGGCACATAAGATTTTAAGTGATCAATTTAACATCACTTCACTTTGTTAATTGCATATATTGCTGTGCAAAATATATTACTTTTGTTATTTGTTTTCTTTATTATTCTTGCATCTGGTAAACATAGCTTAAAATAAGCAAATGTCTTGAGAGAGAAAAACTGAAACTACAATGTTTTGTAAAAGTATTTTTTCTCTCACTATTTTGGTGACACCAAAATTTAGTATTTTTTTTTTAAGCCAAGACCATTTTACAAGCTGTACAGCTTTCTATTTCTTCTCTTTGCCACTTGATTTGAAATGGCAAACACCTTGAGGGGATAAAAAGTGTAGTTAATGTGTGACTGACTTCTACACAGTTAACATTCACCAGTTTCTTAGTCACTTAAGACATTTATGGCTGGATTAGTCTCCAATCTTTTCAAACAGCTTTTTCCCAGTTTATGCCAATTATTTAAAGTGAGATTACAAACCATTCTTTCATACTTGAATTTAAATAGAATTTCCAATAAATATTGATGGCAAGTTTGAATTTTTCCAAATTAAGTTGAAAGTTATTTTGATTATATGAGAAAATGCTTCTTTTTTGACAAATAATATATAAACCATTTATATCATATTTGCACTTAAAATCAATTACCTACTAAAGTGCAGGTTGAAATGTATTTCTTGGATAAACTATAAATAAAGCTTCTCGATGGCCAGAAGATTTGATTCCGGTCATTCTTAAATGAATTATTATTATTAACTATCTTTTTTTAAATCATGATTTTTTTGTTTCAGAAATCAAGATAAATAATTTATTTTAATGTGATTATTGATATGATTAATTTTAAATCTATAATATTGTTTTTTAAAATTATTTTATCTGTTCTCTATTCCCCTTTCCCACTTTTTTCTGCTTTTAAGTGATTTAATAATATTTATAATTCTATTTTACTTCATTAGTTTAATTATTAGGTATAATTTCTGATATTTTATTTTACTGTTTGCCATTAGATTTAGGCATGGATATTTATATTTATCTAAATTATGTTTAAATTTATTTATATTTAATTCAGTGACAACCAAAACATACAGTCTATTTTTCTTAAATATCTTTTGGGGGATTATTTACTGTTAAATTAATGAATTTAATACATTTATCAAGTAAACAGTACATAAGACAGTAATCACCATTTTTCTAGCATGTATCAACTACTTTCATAACTAAAAAATGTTTACAGGTTAAACAACGTATATTTTAAACATTTAAACATTAAATGTTAACAGATATTTGTAAATATTTAATTATTACCCCATATTTCATATATAAATATTTTTATTTGTATTGGTCCATTATAAATATTATGCCATATTCAAACATGCACATAACATAATTTGATCTTTTTCTTCAATACCTCCCCCTTTTCCTGCCTTCCTCCTTCCCCCAGATCCCCCTGATTGACTCTTCTGGCTTCCTTTCATTACTTTACTTTTTAAAATTAGTGCATTATAATTATATATTAATGCAGTATTCATTGTGGTATATTCATACATGGACACAGCACAATTTGGTTGAATTCGTTCCCCAGTACTCCCCAAGTTCTCCCTTCAAACCTTCTTTAAGCCCCCTTCCTCTACTCTATTTTTTACTCTTACCTAGACTGGTGACATAACGTGGCTACTATAAATTGTGCTGCTATAAACATCAGTTTGTAAGTTACCACTCTAGTATGCTGATTTCAGTTCTTTTGGATAAACACAGATTAGTGGAATAGAGAGGCATATAGTGGTTCTATTCCTAGCCTTTTAAGAAATATCGATATAGCTTTCCATGGGATTTGTAGTAATTTCCTTACCAACAATGCATAAGTATATATATTCCTCTCACATCCTCTCCAACCTTATTGTTATTTATTTTCTTGATGATTTCCATTTTAACTGGAGTGAGATAAAATCTCAGTGCCAATACTAGTTTTGATTTTTCCCTGTAGATCCAAAATTTCTTGTGGTACCATTTTAATTCCTTAATATTTTTTGTAATATCACTAAATATTTCAGCCTTTTTGTCTGAATATGTCTTTCTTTTATCTTATTTTTTAAGAAATGTTTTTCTTGAGTAAAGAATTTTAGGTAGACAACTTTGGTTGTTTTCCTCAGTTATTTATCATTCCAGTATTTTCTGGCTTTCATGGTATCTTACAATATATCTGATGTCACCCTGTTTTCTTATATATGTAATATGTCTTATGTGTCCATTTTCTAGTTTCTTTTGAGAATTCTTTCATTTGTTTAAAGTTGTTTTATTATAATATATTTTGGTGGATGTTCCTCATGCTTTTCAGAAAATTGTTAAGTCACTCAGATCTACAAGATTGTAGTTTTCATCAAATTTTAATGATTTAACTGCTGTTTCTTAAAATATTGTTGCCCTACTCTTTTGAGGAACAAAATTGCATATATATTAGTCATTTGAAGTTATATCCTAGCATATTGATCCTTTCTTTTTCTCTTTATCCTATTTTTTTCTTCACTGCTTTATGTGTGTGGGTCATTATCATAACTTTATTCTTAATTTATTGATCTTTTCTTTGGCAATATGTAATCTGGTATTAATCCTTCTCAGTATAATTTTTATTTCAAGCACTATTTTTCAATCTTAAGAAGTTCTACTTAGGTCTTTTTAATATTCCCATACCTCTAAGTAAATTATCCAATCTTTCTTCTACCTTCATGACTTGATGCATATAGTTGTAATAGCTATCTAAATTAATTTGTCCTTGTATCATATTTCTACCACCTATATTATGTCTCTTTTTCCCTATATATGGCTCATATTTCTCCTTTTTCACCCGCCTACTAAACTTTTACTATATGTCACACAAAGCAAATTTTACCTGTTTGGTACTGATTATTTCTGCACTTCTATAAATATCTTAAGCTTGTTCTGGAACTGTAGATTACTTGGAAACAGTTTCATCCTTTTGAATCTTGCTTTTATGCTTTCTTTGTAAATATGATAGCATTACCTAGTACAGGCACTGAGAGGAAAAAATAAATATATGACCCTGTGTCCTATGAATTAAATTACCATAGTTATTTTTGGGAAGAGAAAATACTCCTGATTTGGTAGGCTCAGTTTATTGTTTTCTCGGGGCTATTTTTTGCTAATCCCTAGATAGTTTATCAACATGTATATTATGATTTGGATGTGAGGTGTCCCCCAAAAGCTCATGAACAATACAATGTAAGAAGGTTCAGAGAGGAAATGATTGTGTTATGAGAGCCTTAACCTAATCAGTGATTTATTCCATGATAAGGATTAAATAGTGGTAACTGAAGGGGTAGGGTATGAATGGAGGAGGTGGGAATTGAAGCATGGCTTGTGTTATATATTTGTATCTGGCAAGTGGAGTCTCTCTCTGCTCTTGATGATGTTGAGCTGCTTCTTTTTGCCACATTCTTTTGCCATGATATTCAGCCTCAGCTGGAGTCCCAAGGAATTGTGCTGGACTTCTGTGGACTGAGACACTTGAAACCATGAGCCCTCAAATAAACTCTTCCTCCTCTATAGCTGTGCTGGTCAGGTCTTTTAATCACAGTAGTGAAAAAGCTGACTAAAACAATGTATTATAGTTTAGATATGAGGTGTCCTCCAAAGACTCATGTTTAAGACAGTGCAAGAATTTTCAGAGGTGCAGTGACTAGGTTATGAGAGGTACAATCTAATCAGTGGATTGATCCACTGACATGGATTAACCTGACACAAACTGTAGACAGGAAAGGTGCGACTGAAAGATGTGGGTCACTGTGAGTGTGTCTTTGGAGTTTATATTTTGTCCCTGGTGAGCAGAGCGCTTTCTGCTTCCTGGTTGCCATGTTCTGAGCTGTTTTCCTCTGCCATGTCCTAATGCCATGATGTTCTACCTCACCTTAGGCCCAAAGCTATGGACTTGGCCAACCATTCACTGAACTTCTGAAGCCATGAATCAAAATAAACCTTTCCCCCTTTAATTTGTTCTTGTAAGGTCTTTTGGTAATAGCAATGAAAAGACTCAAACAACATGGTAAAAACAGTCAATACGCTGCAGAAAACCCTCAAGTTAGGCCCACAGGGGTGTCTCCATGGAGCTCTCTCCTATGGAGTATGCAGCTGTGTGGACTCGAGTAGCCTACATATCCCTGGATTTCCAATCTAATTTCACAACATGGGAAGATTACGGGGCTCTCCCTCTTTTCCCCTCCTTATGAGGAAAGTCCAGAAACCCTCCCTTACCAGTAATTTTGGATAAATATAAATGTAAAATTTCTTATTTCCCCTCTTTCAGAGTTGATTTACTTTTGATGCCTGACGGTTAATATATTTGAAGTCATTGTTGCACATATTGTGTTTCAAATAGGTATGTACAACTCATTCTCCTTTTAGGATCAAAGAGGACATGACCATTTAAAGTTTTCTTTGTTCATTTCCTTACTGTAAAGGAAGGAAGAATCTACAATTCCAGTTCATTTCCTTACTTACCTGAAATAGCCTGTTAATTGTTAGTGCTTTTTCACTGCAATCCTCCTGCCTTGTTGCAAATGGTCTTTTCCTTAGAGTTTTCAGCATATATCCTTTGGTTTGAAAATTGAGAATCTCTAAATCACTCTTGGTTTCAACGAATAAATGTCCTTTTCTGTATCCAAGTTTTGAACTAAATGAGTCCTTAGACCAAAGGAAATATAAAGTAATCCTTTATACAACATGATCCTTATAGCTGAGCAAGTATAAATTACAACATAGGAGTAAAATTTGTTTTTTTCCTATTAAAAGTTTTTTTTAAATTATCTATTTATTTTAATTAGATATATTGACAGCAGAATGCATTTTGATTCATGTGCACAACTGCAGCACAACTTTACATTTCTATGGTTGTACACATATAGCGTCACAACATATGTGCGGACATACATGTAACAAGGGTAATGATGTCCATCTCATTCCACCATCTTTCCTGCCCCAATGCACCCTCCTTACGGTCCCTCCCCTTTGCCTAGTCAAAGTTCCTCCATTTTCCCCATGTCTCCTCATTATGGATCAGCATCCACTTCTCAGGGAGAACATTCGGCCTTTGGTTTTGGGGGATTGACTTACTTCACTTAGCATGATATTCTCCAACTCCATCCATTTACCTGCAAATGCCATAATTTTAGTCTCGTTTAATGCTGAGTAATATTCCATTGTGTACATAAACCACAGTCTCTTTATCCATTCATCTATTGAAGGGCACCTAGGTGCCTTCCACAGTTTACCTATTGTGAATTGAGCTGCTATGAACATTGATGTGGCTGCATTATTATAGTATGCTTGTTTTAAGTGCTTTCTGTATAGACTGAGGAGTGGGATAACTGGGTCAAATGATGGTTCCATTCCAAATTTTCTAAGGAATCTCCATACTGCTTTCCAGATTGGTTGCACCAATTTGCAGTCCCACCAGCAATGTATGAGTGTGCCTTTTCCCCAACATCCTCCCCAACATTTCTTGTTATCAGCAGGTTGCCTCAGAAGTGACTTTCTCATGGTATACATAGGTAAAATCAGAAAATCCCTCTTGTTTCTCATTGTTATTTTTCTTCAAATAGGGTAGAAATAGGAGTATATTAGTAGTTTCTTCTGTCCATGGATAGTGTGGCCAAATGAGGCATCATTTGAAAGTTAAATAGCAGTGGGGAAAATGCAGAAGATTTATTTTGTATATAATTTTGTTTTTTAGTTTTGAAAAAAGTAACAACTCCATTTTGGGACTCCTCCCAGTAATTCTCAGTTCTAAATAGCATACTCCTGATAATTTTCCCAAAATAGTGTATGGGAATATGGAAATTGAATGTAAAGTAATGCAAAAGAGTTTGGCAAATCTATTATGAACCATAAAATCAAAATGGTATTTCTTCCTTAAATTATAAACCTCAGAGTCTGCGTGCTTTATTAAGCCATAACGGTATTGCTCAAAAACTGTTGTGAAATCACTCTTTGGAATTGCTTTTGAGATTGTGTGATGATCTTTATCAGGGATTATGCTTTTTAAAGATTTCAAATAACTCATAAATAAGTTTTTGTTGTTGTTTTAATTTATTTATTATTTGACTAGCTGTACATGAAGTTTAGATAATGCAGCTTTGTGTTAAAAAAAAAACCTGCAATGTTAGCATATCCACACTTAATAAATGAGTGTCATTATGGTCAGGAAACAAAGCAAAGTAGATAGAATTTAAACTGAAGATAATTATAAAAGTAAAGTAGACAGAATTTATTTTTGGAGTCATCACAATTTTTTTTTCATAAAAAGCTTATCAAAATATGTCTTCTTAAGGACAGTAGATCTCTTAAAATCTTTTGCTGGTCCTAAAGATGTCATGTAAAACTTGAATAATTACTATATACATTGAATATATTTGTGTATATTATATAAACATATATTTGTACATGTAGACAAGTACATATATAATATACATGTATATTATAAAGTGTATTATATATAATATATATGTGTATTATATAATGTGTGTATATGTGTGTACATATATATGTAAAATATATGTATGAGGTAACAAAACCACACCAGGATGAGAAATGAAATTATAAGAACATTATCATGAAAAACAACAGCTGGTAAAAAAGACTATGTCCCCCTATAGCTTCTGCTCCTGTAAACATGCTTCCTGCTAGAATCCCCAGTGCAAGGGGATTCACATAGGCTAAAAATTTTTAACATCCCCCCCCCAATGACAGGAGAGGTCTGCAATGACACCAAATACCCTAAAAATGTTGTAAAAACCTGTGGATTGTGGCTCAGACTTCCAAATAGAGATGCTTCTAGCCCTGCCCTACATAATAAACCTGAGTTCTCCCACTCTTTGAATGTTACTTTATGCTTTGTGAACAAATCTACTTTCCATAACAGTACACAAATATATACAAATATATACAGAAAGAATATTCTAGGGAATTATTAAACCATGCTAAAATAAATACTGTTCTCCAAAATAGTCTAGTATTCCTTGTGTTTAATGAAGTCATGTGGGTGTCATGATCAGCAGATATTCAATTAATCTGTATTCAATTAGTTTGTGTTCCCAACTACCTGGGTAATGTATCTATTGGGTGTACTAATACAATAAGTCTCCCTTGAAATTGTTCTCTGCCAACCACCTCCCTTTTGTCCTTCCACCCTTTGGCTGAAGGACAGCCACTCTTTGATGTTAACTGTTAAGTATCTTTAGATCCCAGGTGGCCTTTGTAAAATTTTCCTTAGTAACTAGCCCCAGGAGGTTGAAGTCCATTGCCTACTTTCTGGAGCAGACACAAACCTTAACCTGAGGGGCAGACCTTGCTCAGCCTGCAACCTCACTGCCTCTTCCCTCCCCCATTGAATTGAAACCCTCTGCATTCCCAAGACTTCTGAAGATAGAACTATGAGGAACCAGCATTGTTTAAACCATATTGCTTTCCACCAACTCCTGTCTCCCAAGTTTTGGTCACTTCTAGCACCTGGCATTTGACATTCAGACATTTGATTCCTATAACAGCAAACCCCGCTTAACATTTTCTTCTAGACTGTCTCTTTCTTCTATGCGTTATTCTCCATCATAAGTGCTTAATTTAATGAAAACCTTAAAACTAATGACATAATGCAAATCTTAGCTAATGCTTCTGGTTGTCACAGCCATAATTCATGGATAAATAGCCTGGAGGTTGTTAGTTGTCAAACTCTGGGCAAAAATAGAATGAAAATCAAGTCTATTGTCGGGAGCAACAAATGAATCATTGCTTTGAACTCCATAGCCTTGGACAGCTAGACTGCGCTTATGGGTTTCTCTCAGTTCAACAGTGCTACAAGACACACCCATTTGCAGGTGGCTGCTGTTAATGGGGCAGATTCCATGCCCTGTGGAATTTATGGGTTCCATAGCTTTGGATTCAGATGCTTGCTGCCCTGAAGCAGAAAGTGATACCAGTGCCCAAGTAACCTTGAGGCATCAGTAGGCTGGCGGAGAAAGAATTACTGTGAAAGTGATAAGGCTGCAATCTGACCAATTTCCCCACAGCCTCTCCCTCTTGTTTACCTTGAAGAACCCTTCCTGACAAAAAATCCTTTTGATGTACTTTCTTTAAATAAAGAATTCAGGAGCCTTTTTCCTTTGTTAGAGATCAGACCCATCAGGTCCCATCCACCCACCAGACCCCAGCTGTGAACCTATTTTCAATGTGTTTGTCTTTACTTCTAAATATTATTTCAGACTTTTAATTTCTCAGCGGCTCCCACCTTTGTGCAGTTATCTGATCCCTCATTGTTTGGGACACAATAGTTTATATAATACCATGAGTAATTATTAAATGGTAATTAGTCAAATGTATTATTAAGAATTACTATAATTACCACAGAATGCATCACAATTCATATTACACATATAGAGCACAATTTTTCATATCTCTGGTTGTACACAAAGTAGAGTCACACCCTTCGTGTCTTCTTACATGTACTTAGGGAATGATGACCATCACATTGCATCAACTTTCCTACTCCTCTGCCCCCTTCCTTCCCTTCCCTCCCCTTTTCCACTGCATGCTTTCTGTTGTCATATATAACAAATCAAAATTTTAAAAAATATATTTATTAAAAACACACTCACAAAAACAATTTGTACAATTAAATTCATTTTGTTAAATAGAGAATACAGTATTTTTGTATGTAAATCAGGCTAAAATGTATCAATCTATATGTATATGTACTATTCTAGCTGAAAAATCAATATAAGATATAATTTGGAAACCTTTTAAAAGAGAACATTAATTATGTAAAAATGAAAAATTTTAAACATAAATTAAGGAACCATAATTAAGTTACAAATAATTTTATAAAGACTCAAACTATTATAATGTACTTACAAAGCCAGTGCATTACCATAAGTACCAGAGAAAACTGTATTGTTAAGCAGCTTGTTTCAACTATAAATTTCATAAGGACATAATGAGACCTATTCAACAAATCCATGCACCTAAAATGAACTGACCATTGTATGAGGTATAGGACTAGTTCTTGGATTCTTTACTCCAATTCAATTGTTATACTCTTACAGAGTAACATGTTTTCAATCAAGGAAAATTTAATACCAAAATAAAATTATTATAAAATGCAAAAAAAAAAAGAATTACCACAGTGAATGGCAGGAAGGAAACATTGTGACTGGTCCAAATATCAAATAGAAAATAACAAGTAGTAGTTAAACTTCCCCTAGTAAAATCCAGTCTTTATAAGTGAAGTTATTCTAGGCATACAAACTATCACATATAGACTTATAATTTTAGAACTGGAACTAAATTTTTTTCCCCTCTATAAGCCAAGAAGACTACTGGCAGCTAGTCGGAGCATTTAAATGCAGAGGAATAGATCTTTTTAATTATAGCTGAACTTAATGGTTTATAAGAGTCTCAAAAATAGGAAGATTTGGCTATTTTGACAAAGTCAATTTTTTTTTTCTAATTTGTGCTGAGCAAGTGAAAGGTAAGTTGATCCTTGATAAAATGGTTAGTTATCTTCAGAAGAAAGCCAATGAGTTAAAAATGACCATGTTTTCCAGGTCATATTTCTGATTATAAACCTTAAGATTTTTCTTTTCCATATTGAGGTCAAATCTGCTATTCCCCCCTAATCCTCCTAGTAACTTCTTTCTATGAACCTTATTTGAACTGTTGCTACACATGAGGTTTATTTACTTCACTGTCCTGGACATGAGATGGCAGTTAAGACTTTTCTCATGCTAAATGCTCACAGGTCTTTCCATGTAAACTAAAATGTTATGTTTATATTTGTCTGTTATTTGTTTCTGTTATTTGTCTGTTATTTGTTTCCATACTGATATTTCTCAGGGGATACATTACTGGAATCTTGACATGGACAAAGATTTATTATGTAGAATTCTCTGCTACAATGCTGGATACTTAGCAATTCCTTCCTCTCTTTTAAATTACATATAAGAGGTTGTGAGGGGAATGGGAAAATAAACAAGGAGAGAAATGAATTACAGTAGATGGGGTAGAGAGAGAAGATGGGAGGGGAGGGGAGGGGAGATAGTAGAGGATAGGAAAGGTAGCAGAATACAACAGTTACTAATAGGGCATTATGTAAAAATGTAGATGTGTAACCGGCGTGATTCTGCAATCTGTATTTGGGGTAAAATTGGGAGTTCAAAACCCACTTGAATCAAATGTATGAAATATGATATGTCAAGAGCTTTGTAATGTTTTGAACAACCAATAAAAAAATAAATAAATAAATAAAAATAAATTTTAATGGGGAATTTATAATTCATTTTAACAATAATAATACAGTCCTCATGCATTTCTAAGCATCTTCTAAGGATTGGTATAGGCCTGAGAGAAACCACATACATCCTTGTCTAGTACCATTCTGCTGGACCATGTCTAGCTTTTCACAAAAGCAACTATCTGCCTAGAACTGAATAAGTCATATCACAATATGAAGCAAAGAACTATGGTTTGTTTTTTTCTTCCACATATCTATATTAGTATTAAGTCAAATTTCTAATATTCCATTTCAAAACATATTGCTCTTATGAAAATCAAAATCGAAGATAATTTTCACACATCCAATGATTAAGCCTCTCTATCCCAACTCTTGATTGGCATAAGAAGGTGTACAAAAACATATATTTATTCCCATTAAAGGTTTATTTTACCAAATACCCAAGGTTTTTCCAATTTTTAAGGTCATTATGAAGCCACACAAATCTTGGATTAATATTTTTAACTCCAGCAGCATCCCAATTTGGAAACTTATATTCTATGTTTTTCATCCTAAAACATTTTGAATGACCCTTTCTTATCAAAATTTGCATAGAAATCATCTGGTCACTCTTCTTCTTACTCTATCATAATGTGCTTATTTTCTCCTTAGTACATACTACAAGCTATTATTGTCTTGTTTCTTTGTTTGTTCATTTTGTTCCTTCCATTAAAACATAAGCTCTTCGAAGATAGTCATCATAGTGCTTTAGCCACCATTTGACTCTAACTATTAGAAATGTTTAGTCCATACTGAGTATCTTGAGATATTGTTAATTATTTACCCAAAAGGTAAGACTTTTTAAAAATTTAAGTCATATAATAATATAATTATTCAAACAATTCATAGAACCTGAGGATAGATCATTGTAGTTAAGATCTTCAAGCAAAAATTGGTTAGCATTACTTTGGTATCATCATTATATTAGTGGTTTTTCTACTATTATAACAAAATACCTGAAACTAGGTACTTTATAAAGATAAAATGTTTATTTAGTTTACAGCTAGGACCAAATCTTGGGAGGGCATCTGGCTGGATCAGACCATCGTGAATTACGTCATGCTAGGAACGTGTACAGGAGGGAGAGCTTATATGCTGAAACAGCCAGAGTGAAATATTGAGAACTTTGGTTCCACAAGAACTACACTGAGAACCCAGCTTGCAACACAAGAAACTTTAAGGTACAAACATAAGTCATATTTGAAATGTGAGAAATAGAAAAACCCAGTGGTTCATTTTTAGAATACAGTTTTTAACATTAAATGTAAAATGACTTGGGATGTAAAATTTGCAGCTGCAGGGGAAAGCAGAATAGAAAGTTATAAGCATTTACCACCAGAGCATAAATATTCACAGTCCCTTGACAAAAAGGAGGTGAGAAGGAAGGAGTCTGACCTGACACACAACTACGCATATGCCAAAGGCACTCAACCCAGGATGACTCCCCGCCCCCCCACCCCATAAGGGAACAAATGGAGGTGAAGACATCTAAAAGATACATTTTTAAAAAATAACCCAAAAGGAGATAGTGAAGTCAGTCTGCCCAATGAGAAGCAGTTAAGTATTCTCTTTCCTCAATAGCTGTTTAAGCAAAATATTGTGTGGTCAGTCCTGACCAATGGGCAATGAACTAGCCCCCCTGTGTCTGGTATAAAAGCCAAACAGACTGCCACTCAGTATGCCTGCTTTTAGTTTTCATTGCTCTGCAACTTCTGTGCATGGAAGTAAACTTCTTGCCTTTCTGACAGAGTTGATTAGTCTCCAAGTGTTTACTTTGGCCTCTGGTGCCCAGAACTTCCAGAATTCCCAACATAAACTATAGGATTGTCCATCACATCATGGAAAATGCATTAATTATTTTTTCCTGATAGTCCCAAAGACTTAATTTCTTCCACTGCCACTCAAAAGCCCAAGTCCTAAGTTTCATCTGAAACTCAAGACAAATTCTTTCATCTATGAGCTCCTGAAAACAAAAACAAAAACAAAACAGACAAGTTATATACTTCCAAGATCCAATGGCAGGACAGAAAAGGGTTAACATTCCTATTAGAGAAGGAGAAATAAAAAAACTGAAAAGAAGTAATTGGCCCAAATTGAAACCAAACCTAGCAGAGCAGACATTAAAATTTAAAGCTTCATATTCAGAATTAGTGCTGAACCCCCAGGCCTTGGGAACCCTGCACTATGGCCTTGCTGGTTGGACAACTCTCTCAGCTAGGTTTTGCAGGCTGTCGATAGCTTTCCCTAGCAGGCTGTGCACATCAGTGGCGCTCTATCTACTCCCATGACTCCAGTAGGTAGTCTCCCAGTGAAGATTTCTGCAGGGTTTCTGATTTGGGACAAATTTCTGCCTGAATTCCCAGGATTTCCTTTGAATCTTGATGGAAGCCACCATGACTCCACAATCCTTGCATTCTTTGTGCCTGTAAAATCAACACCCTGGGTTTGCCACTAAGGTTTGGTGCCAGCACCACAAGCACTGCCTTGGCCCACTTGAACACTGACTGGAGCACCTGGGAAGAGGGGAGCAGAATCTCTGTGAGCTCTTGGCCTCATGTCAATGAAAGGTACCTGGGGACCCTTCTATGAAATAATTCTGCCCTAGAATTCTCACCCATGATGGGAGAAGTGGCCTTACAGATTTCTGAGATGTCCCCAAGAGCTCTTTGCTATTGTCTTGATGCAAAGCACTTGATTCTTTTAATTCATTCTAATCATTTTAGCAGGCAGCAATTCAGCTGCCTCCTTCCAAACTGGGTTTCTCATCTGCATCTCTATAAACTGTGTTGTTCCTTCCTTTGTCACAATGTGAATTTTCCAAATCTTTCCACTCCAGTTGCTTTTGTTCTTGAGTGTCACAAAAACTGATGAAAAGTGTTCAATAATGTCTATGCTGAAGCCTTTGTGCTTTGTTGTTTTGAAATTTCCTTTGATAAATAAATCAGTCCATCAATTTTAGGTTTGGGCTTTCACAAAGGAAAAGCTTGGACACAATACTTGGGAGACTGAAGGAGTTGGTTCACAAGTTCCAGACCAGCCTGTCCAACTTAGCAAGAGCCTGTCTCAAAATTTAAAAAGTAATAACAATAATAAAATACTGGGAGGTGTTACTCAGTTGTAGAGTCCCCCTGAGTTTAATATCTACTATCAATCAATCAATTAAAAAGTTATTTTCAATGATATAGGAATGATCACCTTTAGTTCAATTTTTTATCAGTTCTTCATTTATATTTGAGATTAATTTCCTGGTCAACCTGCCTTCTGAACCCTCCCCATAATCTTCCTTACTGCTCTGTCAATATTATTTTAGCCTTTTCTAATCTATTTCCCTAAATTTCTACAACCTAAGTCCATTACTTAATTTTAAATTCTCTGTGTCTGTTCAATTTCGGTGGCTGTACCAAAATAGCTAAGAATGAATATAAAGAAAAGAGATTTATTTATTTTCTGTGTGGGAGCTAAAAGTACAAACAGCAAATCATTGGCCCTGTTAAGGGCTACCTGACTGCTTCACTTCATGGTGGATGGCATTATGATATAAATGTGTGTGAAAGTGAGAGATCAGATGGCAAGACAGGAAGCCCAAGTGAGATGCCACAGACTAATTTGGTGCCACAAGATCTGTATGTAATCCCTTTGAAGAGCACATAACCTCAGACCTAAATTCCTCTCATTCTATCCTACACCTTTTAAAGTTCCCAAAATCTCTTAATATGACCACATTGAGGACCAAGCTTCCAATAAAGGAACCCTTGGGGGACATACTTAAGCCATGTCCAAATTATAGCAGCCATTAATTCAATTTGGAATTCAACTGTTGCCATTATTAGTGCTGATCACCAAGTATTCCTTTTAAGTACATAGTAAAATAATAATTATAAACTTGTGATTTTCTTTTGACAACAACATATAGATAAAAGTGGAATGTGGTTCTACTTAGAAGAAGAAGATTAAAGTGTCATTATTTGCTGGGTGCTCTTCTTTTTGCATCAGTTCTGGAGCAGAAGTATGTAGATAAAACTTCTGTTAGTCTTAGCGCCTCAGTTATTACACTAAATAAATAATGTCTTTACCCCAAGATAGACAAGTATCTTAAGTGAGGACTGTATTATCAAGGGAAGATTCTCTGTGTTTCTATTTGTCTTGTGACTGATTTTGTCCTAGGCCATCCTTTCAGAGATTTTGTACAACAAAGATTCTTGGATGATTCAAGTAGTGTTTCCCTCCAGAACAAAAAGCAAACTTTTGTCTTGAGCAGAAAATAAAAATAGTGTGTTTTCCCCAGCTGTCCCCGAGTGACCAGCATCTCGCCAGTGAATTCTTGCCTGCTTGGAGGGATAAACTTCCTAAGAATTAAAGTCCAGAATAATTAGGGAGGAACAAAAGACAAAGAGTCAGAAAAGATTGTTTTAAAAATGGAGACCTGATAGATCCAGTCCACACAGGAACTGGAGCTAGACAATTAAAAATGGCTCCTGTGGCACCCGTGGTTTATTTAAGAAGGTACATCAAAGTCGGGGATAAGGTTTCAGGGGTGGAGCCTTGCTTCCTGAAGTGTTTCAGTCAGCAGGTTGATTGGCATCTTGGAAGGTCATACCCATCTCAGAGGGGCTGTGAGGCCACAGCAGATCACTCTATCTCCATGCTATATGGGACCAGAGCAGAAATAGGTCTCACAATGTATCTGAGAAGTTAGAGGAAATGTCCCCTGGAAGTTCCAAGATAACCAGATTCTAATATTCACTAGGCTTCAATTCACAATATAGTCCACACACAGTCCACAGATAGCTCTCTACACCTAGCTGGGAGTGGTAGTACACGCCTGTAATCTCAGTGGCTCAAGAGGCTGAGGCAGGAGAATCATGAGATCAAAGCCAACCTCAGCAAAAAGTGAAGCACTAAGCAACTCAGTAATATCCTGTCTCTAAATAAAATACAAAGTAGGGCTGGGGATATGTCTCAGTGGCTGAGTGCCCCTGAGTTCAATCCTTGGTATCCCCCCCGCCCCCCCGATAAAATAAAATAAATAAAAATAGTGTCTTCTTTTAGGCCAACAAATTTTTGGAACACCTTTATAAGTTTGGGGTTTTCTAAGCTCAGATTTCATTGAATGTTGCATAGAACTGTTTTGTATGCTGTACACACGTGAGATACTTGCAGTCATCTTCTAGGAACTTTCAGAAAAAAAAGGGGAACTAATTAAGTATGTAGATTATTCTGCCTGCTGTCCTTTGGGTAATACCTTCCATCTCTGACCTAGGAATCTTGTATCTTTTGCCAGGAATTCCGAGTCTTCTGCCAGAATTTTGAAATTGTAGTAGACTCTCTTGTTAGCACACAAAAAGGCAAAATCTCAGGCCTTCATTGCTCTTTATTTTTTGTCTTATTTGAAGACACTATGATTCTGGAAAGGATTTTTTTTTTTACTATAAAATAACCTGAAGTGTTTGAAAAATACAATGTGATCTATATTTTCTTTAAATCTTCATTTTTGTTCATGTTCGTAAAGTCAAGTCTTTGTTAGCAGCAGCACCTAAGGAGAGGTGAGAGAGATGAAAAGCAAACTATAAGAATATAGTACGCTTGCCAAATAAAAGCATAGAGAATGGTGACCCAGGATATATTATAACTTGGAATTTGAGACACAGCCAACAGTTTAAACTATTGATCAGATTTGATGAAGTTCATTACAAATTAATGTTAGCTTAAGTTTGGGCAATCTAGGGAACTAGAAAATATTTTAACTGGAGGGGACATTAGAGGTATAATAATTAAATAGGTGAAACATTGAGAAATTGAAATCTTAAAAACTAGAAGACCTTCTATGGGTCATTAAGGTAACTCAGTAGTTAATGATCAAAAATGACAGCCAAGTTCTCCAGATAATAGACACAATGTACAAGTTATAATATGCTGCTGACTTTATTCCTTCACAGTTTCCTCAATTTCTCATTTATTCAGTGTTTTCTTGTTGAATGACACCTACATGCCCAGTACTCAGCAAGGCAAGGGGAAAAAGATGTAATTCCATTATTAAATAATTTTTGTTATTGGTCTATAGGCTAAAGATGTGCTTCCATAGATGAGTCCAAGAGCATTAACAACAGATCACTGTAAATGACTCCAGAAGCTAACTCTTAAGGGAATATGTGGTTGAAGGCTGATTATATAATATTTCCTTTCTATGTAAGTTATATCCTTACTAGAGTGGGAGACAATATCATTTAGAACTCACTTTGTTTCATAGAGAAAGGAATTTATATAGTATAATGCTTGAAGTGAAGATATAAAATTTTTCACAAGCCACATATTTATTTATAAAATAATCCTAAAACTTATACCATGTGGTAGAAGAACAAAAATTATAATAAATGTAAATAGATCTGAGAATGAATCAAGAACATTTATCTATGCCAAAAAGGTAAGACATCATTTTATTTTTTGAAACCTTATTTTCTTCATTATGAAATAGAGATTCTTCATCAATTTATCAATATTAAATAACATAACAATTTCTGATGTATTCTACAAACTGAATGTGCATAAATTTTCTTACTTTTATTATAGATACTTTTTAATGAGGAAAACCAAGTTTCTATTATATATCCAAATGCAGTCAATACACACTGCTCTGACTTGCAATTGTACAGCCACTTATAGTTTAAGAACACTTCACATGATTTATTTCATTTCACGTCCACAGCAAACACTCTGAGGTTCAAATGAGAATCATTATGAGGACACAAAATATGTAAAATAAAGATACTGTGTAGGATTATAAATTTGCTGTAAAATATAACCTATGTTTAAATATCTAAGACACAATAGAAATTACAGTAAAAAGAAATTCAGAAGTCCAGATGAGGGTGATACAGCTGATTTAGCCACAAAGATTAAGGCAGAGGATAGAAACTACAGCCTTATACCCCAAGGAGCATTAGAAAATGTGTAGGGTTCATTGTTTACAGTGCTTGGGCCATGTGAACTTGTGTTCTGAGTGATCAGGGAAGATACAAAGGAGCCCAGAGTTCCACTGATAAAAACACAACTACTTTGTAATTCAATATGAACTTCAAGTTTAAACTCCATCTCATAGTCTATGTTACTGTGATATATATATATGAATATAAGCCACATAGGGCTCTCTTAGACAAAACAGGTACAGGAACATGTAATTTGAAAGACTTCTAACAAAGAAAATGTGACTTATGTGGCCTACTATGGCAAATAAAAGAAATTCAGTATATTCATCAATATGGTGCTCAACATTTCCAGAAAGACCAACACAGTACAGAAAGGAATTTTGAATTGAGGACACAAGGAGATTCTTAGGAATACTATAAATTAATAAAAAAGATAGAAAAAAAGAATATGAAAAATATTTGTACTTACATTTTATGTAAACAATATTAAAAACAGATAAGTGAGCTTAGACTTTCTTAGTTCATCATTAGCTTTGTGATGTTGAAATATTAGTGAGCATACTGGAATTGTCTCTGCTCTCAGAATTAGGGAAAACTTCCGAGAACAGATGAAGTTTGAGTGCAGGTTATTTAGCTCAACTTCAGTAACTCCTCCATGAGGTTTGTGACAGTGATTTGATTGATTCCTATAGCAGTGACTTTGCCGATGTTCAACCTAATTGTGTCTATTTATATCATGCCTATATTTTGAAAAAGGAGGATCAAAAAGGAAAAAGCAAATAGTTTTTTCCTTAAAGTTCATATTAGAAAATTATAATGAAAGTCAATATTCATTGAAATAAAAATCAGGTCAAATAGTTGATGAGAAAGGGAAAACCTATAAGTCTCCACAGCTGTCTTATCTTCCAGGGATTAAAGACCAAAGACCATGTGGTTCTGATAATGAAAGTATCACTAATGTAAATACTAAGTTTTTTTTTTTTTTAAATCCAGAGACTATTTCTATCATAGGGATTTTTATTGAAAAAGGACTTTAATTCAGATATGTGTAATTACACTATAGGTTAATTCTATTAACTAGAAAATCTCCAAAGGATTTTAACATTTCTGACTGTTAAATAAATTTAAGTGGTCTAACCAAATTGCTAACGATTGCCTTTCATTACAAAGCAGGAACTATTGGATAAATCTGCTCTTCCCTCTGAAACACTGGGACAAAGACTCAATTTTGAGGGCAAACATAATTTATTGCAATCACACTTAATGCATGGTAATGGTGGTAGTATTATATATAGTCTGTATTTTTCTCATATGTTGCCTTCTTTGCTATTATCATCCTCATGTATAGGCACAAAAAGCCTGCTATTAATTAAAACAATAAAATAAGTGGGATCCTTTATTCATAAATGCAAGAAAGTTTGGTTTGCAGTGTTGATTTAGTCAGAAGAGTTCTTTTTAATTCTTTTTTTAAAAAATATTTTCATTAGTACACTATAGTTATATGTAATATTGGGGTTCATTTTGACATAATCACACATTCATGGATTATAATTTTCTTTAGTCATCAGTACTTCCTCTTTTCCTCCCTACATCCTTCTCTTGCTCCCCTTCCTCTTTTCTACTGGTCTTTGGTCTATTTATGTATTACTATATTTTTAAAATGGTGCTTTATAGATATACATAAAGGTAAAATTCACTGAAATATATTCATATTCATGTATGAAGATAGCATAATTTGGGAAATTCCATTCCAATGTTCCTGGTTTTTCCTGCCCTTTCTCCCTCACCCTGTCTACTCCAGTGGTCTCCAATCTATTTTCATGCGATTTTTCTACACACACACACACACAAAAGCACACATATACTTTTTGCCCTTATTTTGTCCTAAGACCTGGAACAGCCAAAGAGATCATGAGCCATAAGAATGTTGCTCTTACTTTTCAAAATAAAAAAAGTACAAATGGCCAACAAAAATATATAAAGACAAAGTTTGATGTCTTTATGAATCAGAAGAATGCAAATTAAAACTTCATTGAGATTTTATCTCACTTCAGTTAGAATGGCAACCATCAAGAATATAAATAATAAGAAATGCTGGCAAGTATGTGGGGGGGCTAGTACATTCATATATCGTTGACAGGACTGAAAATTGTACAACCTCTCTGGAATTCAGTATGAAGATTCATAAAAAGACTAGGAATAGAACCACCATATAATTCAATTATACCACTCCTTGGTATTTGTCCCAGAGAAGTAAAATCAGTATACTCTAGTGATACAGGCACATTGATGTTTATTAGCAGGACAGTTCACAATAACAAAGTTATCAAATCAGCCCAGGTCCCTGTCAACAGATGAACAATAAAGACAATGTTTTATATATATATATATGCAATGGTGTTTTACTCATCATAGAGTACAATAAAACGATGGCATTTGAGGAAAAATGGATGGAATTAGAGAACATTGTGCTAAGTGAAATAAGACAGACTCAGAAAGTCAAGGGTCAACTGTTTTATCTCATATACAGAAGAGTTTTCTTTCAGATGGGGCATTCCGATATAACAGATAAATACTATATTTTCTATACATAGTAAGTGATTCTCTAAATGTTGTTTTATTTCTTTTCTAAAGTGTAGGCATTGGTTTAGACACTCTGGAACAATTAGAATGGTTAAGATTTAGTAAAGTTGTTTTAGCCATGACTAAGCATTTAAGGAACCCTTATTTGTATTTAGGAGGATATGTTATCCAATTCTTATCCCTTTTCTCACATCAACGAAAATTCCACATTCATTGTTTAATTAATTCAGTGTTGGTCATTTAGTATTAAATAAGAATTCATCACAGTGCAAAACACAAATAAAATATAGTGTCTTCTATCAAAGAGTTTACAATTTTAAAATAAGATATATTTGCAAATGTAACTGTGACGTAAGAAGCAAGAAGATATTTAGTTGGCTCTTCTGAAATTGATTATCAGCTGTTTCTTAAGCATTCATGACTGGTCCAGTTTCATCAAAACAAATCAGTTCAAAACAAAGAAGAGTTAGAAACACTCATTGTGGGAATGCTGAGGTGTAGATTGGGCAAAAATGAAAAAAATTCATATAAAATCATGACTTTGTATGTAAAAGGAAAGGTATAAAAACAGTAATCAGATGCAAGTATGAAATGGGCAAGTAAAATATTTAGAACTTGAAGGTCAAGTGGTGAGTTTAACAAGAGAGAAATAGGATGCAGTATATGGTATAAGCAGGTAATTGCAGAGAAACCACAAAGGAAAAGCATCTACAAAAATGATTCTTGATGGTGGCCTTAAAAAGAAAGACCACAAAAAAGGAGGAGGAAGTGAGAGAAGAAAGTAAAAGATATCCCATTAGAAATAATTTTATTAATAAGCATAGCTTATGCATTAATTGGCCTTACCTTCCTATTACTGTCATCTAATGTAAATGACAATAGATAAAAGGTAGAGAATTTGGTAAATGTGAAAAACTTAAATCTCATTTCTTCCTCCCTTCCTTTTCTTTCTCATTTTTGTGCTTGCATTGTCAATACAGATGTGAAGGTCCTAGTTCACAGCTCTGTGTTTACAATTTGGATATGCAGTGTCCTCCAGAAGCTCATGTGTGACACAAGAACTTCAATTTTTACCTGTGTCTGAGTAATTCCTTTCTCACCATAACCATCATTTCATTTAAACTGTTTGGTGAACTGATCTAAACTCCCAACATTTTTTATTCAAATGCTCACTTCATGTTGTACTTGGATGTCTTGAAGAGAACTGAACTTTACAGATGCAGAATCAAACTCACTAATCTCTCCTCAAACCTAGTGTCTTCCAGTTTCCTCTAATTCAGTGAATAAATCCAGTTATGTCAGACTGAAGTCTAGAAAATTTCAAAACCCTTTATCCCATAGGATAATGCTATTTATGTTTTATTAGCTAATATATAGCATTAACAAATCCAAGGTACATTTTAAAATGAATTGCATCTGTTAACATAGGTAATCCTTTCTGTAATAAAAAGACCATACTATTATTACTTTTGCAAATAGAAAGATGAAAATACAAATAAATGAAATAATTTAGCCAAGATGTCAGTGCTAGTAAATGTTAGGACTGGGCCACAAACTCATGACGTTTCCAGTCCTCATGCTCTGTTTACTATACTCTTTCCCACAAGTAATAGTGACTGATATTTGTATATAGTTCCCCATGTACCTGGTATTACACTAAGTGTTTGACTCAAAAAGTAATGTAAATCTCATAGATATTGTGGTTATTCTTGCTTCACTGATGAGGAAGCCAAAGCACACAGCTTTTTGTCTTTCAGCTGAGGACATCAAGGTGTAACTTTCACAATGGTCATTACTCCAGTTTTGGTGCCACAGATCACAATCAGTCCTTCTCATTCCAGATTCCACATTCTTAACAGCCAACAGTCTTGGCATTGAATAACCCATACTAGGAAAACACACATAATCCAGCTTTTGATCAAGAGAAAATGACATTTAGTAAAAAAAAAAGTATTCAGAAGAAAATTTTCTGTCCTTTTAAGTATTATTAAATATGGAGAATAGATTTAAATTAAATTATGTGTAACCGATGTGATTCTGCAATCTGTATACGGGGTAAAAATGGGAGTTCATAACCCACTTGAATCAAATGTATGAAATATGATATGTCAAGAGCTTTGTAATGTTTTGAACAACCAATAAAAAATAATTAAAATCAGATATAGAAATAGAAAAGTGGAAAAAAAAATTGAATTCTCTCACTCTACCCTCTAATCTTATTTAATGTCCAAGATTTTATAACCTTGTACATACGTGACTATATTATGAAGAAACTAGTTTTTCTATTGATGGACTTAAATAATATATTAATTGATTTTAGTTATATTTCCTTAAAATTTTTTCAGCATACTTCTATTTCCAGATAGCCAGCCTTTATTTCTGAGGGATTTGGCTGCTGGGGAGGCAGATATTTATCTGAATTTTGGAACGTAAGCTGAGAATTTCAGATTTTTCTTCTAATTTCTTAACAGAATAGAATGTTGTAAGGCCCCTCCTGACTCCAAGTTTCACAGAGTAAATTATAATGCATGTATCACCTTAAAAGCATTTTATTTACATAATAATCACTCCTTTTGACAGTATATCATCTTATTTTTTTTAAGTTTTTAAAATCTCATAAAATTTCTACATAAATGTAATAAACATCATAAAAAGTTTTTCTATCCCTGTTTCATTTTTATGAATAGTGTTTTAGTCAGCTTTTTCACTGCTGTTGACTAAAGGACCTGACCAGAACAACTGTAGAGGAGGAAGAGTTTATTTGAGGGCTCACATTTTTAGAGGCCTTAGTCCTCAGATAGCCAGCTCCATTCCTTGGGGCTCCAGGTGGAGCAGAAAGTCATGGCAGAAGAGTGTGTCCCAGGGAAGTGGCTCACATGTTGATCAGCAAACAGAGAGAGAGAGAGACTCCACTATTCAGATACAAATATATGCCCTAAAGCCACACCCCAATTCCCCTCTCCTCCAGCCACACCCTACCACTTCAGTTACCACTCAGGTAATCCCTATGAAGGAATTAAATCACTAATTGGATTAAGACTCTTACAATGCAATCATTTCTCCTCTGGACCTTCTTGCATTGTCTCACAGGAGAGAGCTTTTGGGGGATATCTCACATCCAAATCATAAAAAATCGAGATCAAGAATTATACATATTTTATTTTTATTCAAATGAATGTTTTTACCATGCGATCTGGTACTTGATTACTTAAAAAATGTGGATATTTGGGGCTAGGGCTATAGCTCAGTGGCAGGGTGCTTGCCTAGCACGGATGAGGCATTGGGTTCAATCCTTAGCACCATATAAAAATAAACAGATACAATACAGGCATACATGCTGTCCATCTACAACAACAATTTTTTTTAAGTGGATGTTTCATTCTACGAAACAAAAAATTAAAAGCACATTTTCTGATTTGTTACACTTTAGTTAATTTTTACATTGAAATGATATTTATTTTTATTGTCTGTCTGAATCTCCTGCAGTAGAATATTTTAAGGCTTAGGTATTTTACTTCAAGAATCATACTGATGCTTTGAGTCTGCTAAGATAGTGTCTCTGGATTTTGAAAATATTGAAAAGAATCAACTCAAGATCATAATATGAATGTATTTGCCCACTTGCAGAATTTAAAAGGAAAGTGGCTGGAACTTTAAATTAGAGGGATGATCAGTTTTGTTTTGGAAAGAATACCCAAAAGAAAGTGCAGTTAAAGAGATAATGTTCAAAACCCAAATGAACTCATTTTGTATTTAATTAGGTGTTTCATATACAAAGACTGCCACTGTGAGACCACATCAGCAGTTAGCCTTGCTTTCCCTGCCCCTATAAACAATGGGGGCTTCTGCCCCAACAGTCCTAGTGGGGAGAAAGAACAGAGGCTTCAGAGCCTTCCTTGAAAGGGCAAAGGAGTGATAATAAGGGCTCTTCCTCCCCTCTAATTCATTTACTTATTTATTTTACTATTTGCACACATTCTATTCTTCTTTTAAAAGGCTGCCTCATAATTAGTAAAATATAAAGGAAAGAGAGGTTTGGTTCTCAAACTCCCAGTAAGGTCAGCCCTGGAGCAATACTAGAGGGCAATCCAGTAAGATGGGCAGCTGGAGGCCATCAGCTTTTGAGAAAAGAATTGAGTCCATTAAAAATTTTTAACATTTATATAATCCCTTTCATCCTCAGAGTGCTTTGCAAACATTAAATTAATAAAGTGAATGCAATTTGTGGGTTAAGGCATCCATACAAACAATTGCCTATCACTGATGAGAAATACTTGTCCTTGTTTGTTTGTTTATTATTTCATTACCAGCCTTATGGGCAGCTTTTTAATTTTATTAGCATTATCCAAGACACCAATGCCACAGGAATGGGAATGTCTCATGGTAGTCACCCTTTCAGCTCTGCTGTTAAATGACCAAACCTTCTGCCAGCACGTCTCTTCCACACAGCTTAATTCAGTTGATATGAGCGATTGGGAGAATTTAAATTGAAGAAACTAACTTTTTTAAAATAATAAAAATCCTCTTAACTTTATCTGTTTTTCATCCTCAATGTTTTCCAGAATAAACTCAATAAACTTGGATTCTATAGGCAAACTATCCATTTTATAAATATGTTTAAAAGAAATTTAAAACCTCAACTGAGTCTCTTCATAAAATGCTACATAATAGGAAATGTGAAAAGCGTTATATAAGTAAACTTCACATGCACATTCAAAACTTTTCAAGACCCTAAATATCTTTTTGAAAAAGTAGATCACAGCTCTGAAAAGTAATTCTGATTTATCAAGGTTTCAAGATAAAGATATGTCTACACTTACCCAATCAGAAAAAGGAAAGGGAAAAAGGACAAGAGAAAAAGCATCTTATCAATAAATTAAGAGAGATTAAGATTTTATTCCATCTGAAAAATTCAAGTCTTCAAAGTAACTGCTATTCCAATTTGTACTGAACAAGAAACTAAAATTCTTCAGGCAAAACTTTGAGCGGATCTTGGAAGAAACCTGCATGAAGAGTTACTTAGCAGCCAGAATGTCTTAAGATGTATCTACATGGTTTTAGAAACATATGACTATAGTCAATATCTAAATCATTCTAACTAAAAAGTAGAGAGATAAGTAGAGTATAACAACTACAGACAGCTGGAGTAGAATTTTAGATCTGAAAAGAGCTAAAGTGTTCAACCTCCTCATGACATAATGAAGAAATAAGTTCCCAAAATTTAGGTAATAGCAAAGTCAAATAGCAATTTTTTAGTACAAGTTAGTGTACATTATGCCAGGTGCTCTCTCCACCCAACCAGGCTGCTCTAGATCTAATTTGAGAAGCCTACAAAGCAGGCACTGTTCCAGCATAATTTACTGTGATGTTATGGACGTATTTTTATGTGAGGAGATGCCATTTGGCATCTTCTACCTTTAATTTGCTTGAGTTGTAAAAGGGAGGATTGTTTGTCAGCACAGAATTTGCTCTTAGTTTCTGAAATGTACTCAAATTTATTAGTGGTAAACTTTTGTTTCACCATGACTTGCTTAGCCTCTGTAGAATACACTTCATTTAAAAATATATGTATTTTTTAGTAGCAAGACAGACACAATGCCTTTATTTTAATTTTATGTGGTGCTGAGTATTGAACCCAGTGCCTCACACATACTAGACAAGTGCTCTGCCACTGAGCCACAACCCCAGCCCTGTAGAATACATTTCTGCTACCAATGACCCAGGAATTCTTAACTTTCCAAGTGCCACTGAATTTTTGACAATTTTTTAAAAGCTGTGGCTTTCTAAATGTCTATCTAAATAATTTACTTAAATATTTAAAATAAATTATATATGATCTATCACAAAATAAACAAACTAGGTTGACATGCAATTTTGATTATATTTTACATTGAAATTTATATTATAGTGGTATATATATTCCTTTATTAATGTGTTATTATAGTGCAGGTATTAGAGGCTTTCATTCAGTGGTAGAATGAGTGCTTAGCTTGTAGAAGGTCCTGGGTTCAATAGTCAACAATAAAAATATCATATTAATTTACTGACAATGAGGCAAACAATATATTTAGATATCTACAAAAACTGTCACGAATATGAAATTATAATCTGTAAACGCAAGTTTTTTGCTTTTAGTTTTTTTTTTGTTTGTTTGTTTCTTTAGTGCTGGAAATCAATCCCAAGGACTTGCATATGTAAGGCAAATACTCTACCACTGAGCTATATCCCCAGATATATATAATTTCTATTGGTAACAGAATTATAGCCACTGCTACACACTATGTTCTTATCTACATTCATAATTGAAAGAAATGATAAATTTTAATTAGAGATTGTCAAAGAGAAAGTTGTACTTTTTTTTTTTTTTTTCCTATTCAAAGTCACAAACTCTTTAAAATCTCATCTTGCAGATCTCACAGGTTCTCTCAGGTTCAAAACCTCATTTTCTGGTGGCTTATGTTTTAGAAAACATGATTAGTTCCATATTTCCATATCAATACTTTCCTCTGTGAGTTATTCTTTCTCCTTTTTACGCAAGACACTTCTGAAGACATTAGAGCTGCATGTCTTCATTCTCTACTGCAGTTCTTGAGTGTGATGATTTGGATCTGGAATACCTCTCAAAGTCTCATGTGTTCACAGGTGGAGCTTTGGGGAAATGATCTGATCACTGAGGCTCCATCCTAAACAGGGGATTCATCTACTGATATCTGAAGGGACTACTGGGAGGTAGGAGCTTGTTGGAGGAAGTAAGTCACTGTGGCATGTCCTGCAAGGGTTATCTTTTCTCTGGCCCATTCCTTCCCCTCTTTCTGTCTGTTTCCAGGCTGCCATGAGCTAAGCAGCATTCCTCTGCCACTCCCTTCCACCATAATGTTCTGCTTCACTTCAGGCCCCTAATATGAGCCAAGTTACCATGCACTGAACCCTGGGAAAACATGAGCCAAAAGAAATCATTCCTCCTCTAAGCTGTTTTTTCTCAGGTATTTGTCACAGCGACACAAAGCTGACTAACACACTGGGCAATCATTGAACATTACATCTTTGAACAATTGATCTAGTTTCACAACATTTCAGCAATTTACTGCCAGCCTTGTTAATACCTCAAGTTGCTGGAGACACTTTTGTGCTTTTATAGAAATAGCAGCATTGCCAACTCAAGCTCTTTTGAAATACAACAGCATGATAATGACAGCAGCCACTAACACTGCTAAGCTGTAATGGTAAATCAGAGCTGTCTGAATATCTTACACTCAATGTGAGTCTTTGCATGCTGTTATGATCTGTTTCCTAACCCCAGCAGAGAGGACTAAGGCAACTGCAATGCCAGGCTCCACACCAAGCAACTGGATCTCAAAACAGCATACGCTCATTGCAGCGAATACAGATTATTTGTTGGATTATGAGATTTAAATGAAAAGGATTTCCTTACCCTGATCCCTACCACTAGCTTCCTTATTCCTGTGTTTGTTATCTTTAATACCGATTTTTATGCTGTTTTAACTATTGTTGTTTATTATTGTTATCTCATTTTAATTGTGTATTTGATGCCCCCAGCATCTTGATCAGTAGAGTATAATATAAATAAAATTATCTTGACACCTAAAGACTGCAGGTGGTGTTTAAATTTGTTTGTCTTGTCTCTACATGAAATCATAGAGGTATTTAATTTATTTCCTTCTCTTTTGCTCACTTTCTTTTTCCCCTATGACACTCAATGTAGAAAACAACTGCAATTAAATCATGTTTCTCAAGAAACTTGTGTCCTTCTACCTCAAGTATGTCTTTTTAAGGTAACATAATTTGCATTGATCTTCAAATATGCATGAAAGATTTTTGCCAGATTTATTTCTCAACAAGTTTCTGTCTTCCCTAGAGACAAAAGTCTCCTTCAGAAAATAGAGATTATATAATTATATTAACAATGTTCTTTTTAAATACGTTACAAATGAGTAAGTATGTGTATATACAGCAGGTAGTCTTTACAGTAACCATGGAAACAAGTAAAATCCAGCAATCCTTTCATAAGTTGCCTTGCCTAGTCTGTGCTGAGGGCTGTGGATCCAGGGATTAAAAAAAAAAAAAAACCGACTTTTACCCAAGAGTCACATTCTCACCTAGGAAATGTAAAATAGCTGAAATAACTAAGTCCGTGTCTATTATATGTACGGAAATCACATGCATCCTTTGTATTAATTATACTGTTCGGCTATCCTGGAAATTCCATGACATTCCTCCATTTTACAGATGAGACAAAGGGGTTTCAGAGTGATTAAATATCATATCTGAGATCATGGAGTAGTAAATGGTGAGTAAGGATTCAAACTCAAAACAAAACTCTTAAAAGCTCTGTTCTCTCCACCTTGCCAAACCTCCAAATGTTAGTTGAGGCCTTCACCACCTGGAGTTGCACAGTTTGTAATTTGGTGGGAGATATTTTGGAAAGTTGTATTTGAGCTAGTACATCTCTTTAGAGGGTATTGATTGCTTTTGGAGAGAGGCATATTTTCCAAGAAGAGCTCCATTCCAGGTCAGAAAAATATTATGCTTCTCACAGGTAATTTTTTTGCATCTTCTACTATTTTCATACAGTTGTCCTAATCAACTTCATAAGACCTATGTTCTATAAAAATGATAACAAAAATAACAATAAAGTGGCATTGAATGAGATTAGTTTGATTGAAATAGAGGTGGACACACTCAAAAGCCCTCTAAACCTGATGCGTTAATAATTCACCTTAGGTCACATGATAAAAGTGTCGCTATACAAAGCTGATAATTCTGTTGAAGGCACAAAGTGGGCAATTTGTAAATCATTGCCTCCCTGTAAGAGAAAATTTATCACCAATCAATGCATTATTAATATGAGAATAGATTAATAGCTGGCTAGACAGCCATGTGAATAGGCAAAATAAATTGTTCTAGGAAAGGAGAGAAAGAAAACCGATCAAAGACACCAGCATAGATGGAAAAATAGGATATAAATTGTGAAAAATATAGGAGATTCTGAAATGGTGGTTTCAACTTGATGCTAAGTAGTCAATTCAGTGTTCAAGAGAATAGAGACCATTCCATATTTATATCTAGTATTTTAATGAACACAGATCAGAAGAACTCACATTGATATCTCTGCTACAAACATGAACAATTTTGACTAGCTTCACACCTTTGCCTACCAATGAAATTCCCAATAGTAACATTCAAAAACCTACCTGCTAAATATGAAGCATCTCTCTGTCAAACTGAAGTATTTAACTTTGTTTTCAAAGACAGTATTGAAGGCTAAAGTATCATTCAACATGATCTATTTGCTGACTATACATAAACCCAAAGTAAAAACTTGGTACGTCATTGACATTACAGATGCATAAAATACACAATTGTATAGAGCTCCTAATTTTGTTGCTTAAGCCTTTTAGATTCCATCAAAGAACAGGGTTTATTAAATAAGCAGATTGAGTTGTCCATAAAATATTATTAATTCCATGTGGAATGCCACTCTGCTGGGTACTTGCAAGAAATAATAAGAGCTCCCTCTGCTGCCAGGAAATACATTTTGCTTAAATTATTACTAAAACTTTGCATCCATCTTCTCTAGTGTATACTCCATAAACTATATTCTTATAATCACTACTTGATTCTGTTATTTTTTAAAAATTACTTTTAAAATCACATCATTTTCTTTTTAAGGTAAAGCAAGTCAATTAAATGTAATTCTTAATTATTTTAAGTAATTCCAAGTTGTTTCCACTTTAATAGTAATTGCAAATAGTTCTTTGTTTTAAAACCAAAACATCAAAGTGCACAGAATTGCATTAATCTCAGGAATGTTATAATTTCCTAAAATAACAGATAAATTAATATTTCAAAACACATCTTCAGAGAATCTAACATGTAAATATTTCCTTAAATGGAGTTGATGTCCTGATACTGATTATAATAACCTTGGTGTATCCAGAGCCTGCATAAATTATCTGTTTTCCTGTACTCATAGAAATTTTAGAGTATCTTTCTGAAATTCCTTGAAGAGTTTTAAATGTGTCTAATTGACTTCAGTATCATGATTGTGATTATGGAGATATCTCTGATATTAAAATTTTACTCCAAAACATACACACACAATAATAAGAAGCATAAAAATAATGTTATAATGAGTATGATGATGTCTGAGATCATTTAGTAGTAGTTTGTGTTCTGTTCTTGCAATTTAAATTCTGCTCTAATCAACTTATAATCACTTAATATTATGGATTGAGATTAATTTTAGTGATAATCCAGGAATAATCTAGAAGATAAAAGTAGTATTCAATGGAATGTAAATAACAATTTCAGAAAGTATCAGAAATGAGCACTTCCTAATCGTAGCAACTTGGGAGGCTGAGACAGGAGGATCACAAGTTCAAAGCTAGCCTAAGCTGTTTAGTGAGGCCCTCAACAACTTAGGGAGACACAGTCTCAATATGAAACCCACTGGGGGTGTGGCTCAGTACTTAAAAAAACCTGAGTTCAATTCCTGATACCAAAAACAAACAAACAAACAAAAACCATTAACACTTTCCTTGATAGGTATTGGAAGATGCCTGTATTTCTCTGCCCTCACAATGATTCAGACACATCCTAGGAGACAGTAAAAATCTTCTAATCTGTAACAATAATCTCATGTGCATAGTATACAAGAATTGCTTGTAGGGTAATTGTATTCTTCTTGATTTTTCTGTTTTAATGAAAGTATTAGACAATACAAACTTGCTCAATAGTAGGTACTGTATATAGTCATCAAACTAATACATTCATATTCATCTCATTCTTAGAGTAAATCAAGTCCAGTAGTCATGGATAGCAAACTATTATTATGGGGATACAATCTAGCACTAAACTAAGACCTCAGAAAATAAAATTCATTGCAAATATCAAACAGAATATGTGAGATGTGTTGATGTGAAACAAGAGAATAAAAACCTTCGAGCTTAATCTCAAGAAAAAGTTAATTTTATATGTTCTACACCATAAATAAAACAACTGCTGCAGTTTGGCCTTGACTGGCATTTTTGTACAGGAAGTTTAAAGTAGGTGTGTAAAGCGACCAAGGAAATCTGATGAGGCACATAAGTAGAGATGGCTGAGACACATAGAGTCTGACATTTGCAGAGATGAGAGGCTAGGAGAAAAGACTGTGAGACTTCAAATCTGGAAACATCAAGTTAGTTTAAAAATTCTGAACCTACAGAAATAAAGATATTTTTATAAAGAGATGATATATTTATACTCCCTATGTAGTGAACTGATAGATTATTCTCAGCATCAATATAACTGTATTTCAAGTAACTAGCTAATTTTTAAAATTTATTAAAAATGAGAAAAACAAAATACATTACTGTAATGTGTAGAGCATCACAAGCAAATTAACTTTACAAAATTTTGTCCCTTTTGTCAAATTGAAACAAAATAACTGTTGAGGATTGAGTGCCAACATCTTTCTAGCTGGAAAGGGAATGTGTCCAAGATTCATTTCAAACTTTCACAAAGAAGAAAGAAAACACTGTTGTATTTTACAGTAGTTGGAAAATATCACTGGTGTTAGTTTAAGACAGCTCCCATTTTTGGATTTCTGTTCCTTCTTTTACCATCTTAAAACATCTGTTACCGACATATTTGGTATAACTAGGCATTTGTTCCTTTTCCTCCATCTCACTAAATCCTTATATCTCCCTGTCTTTATCAGAGCAGTGGGTTTATTTTCTAAGTTATAGTCAGTGTTTCAACAACAAAGTACTTATGGAAAATATTTGATGTACCTATAATTAAATAAGATATATAAAAGATATATGTTTACCGATACAGCAAGTCATTAAAGAACCATTATATTTTGAATTATTGTGTGAACATAATTACAAAAAGAGGTCAGTGATGAAAGAGATCATTTATGAGTTAATGCAATCAAATAAATTAGGGTGGGATCATAATAAGGACTTGGAAGATAAAGGGGATAATATTTGTTTTTCAGAGATGAGACCATTTTTTTAATTGAGTAAAGTAGAAAGAGCATAAAAAGAATGGAGCATATCTAGAGAAAACTAAAAGGTATATCCCAATACTAAATAAAAGTATTCTTAAGTTTAGGAGGATTTGTTTCAGAATAGAGTAAGACTATTGGAGTGGGAGAAATAGAATTGCTGAAGAATTTTATGTGGTGACTAAGGAGAAAGATCTCACAAAATCATTGTTCTGCTGATCTCCCATTATTTACAGTAGGAAGTGCAAATAATTATTAAAAGTTTAGAGAACATCTCATGTCTACAGCTACAGGTCGTGTTTCCATTGGTTCAGACCCTTCCCTGATCCACAGCCTTCAGAAGTGAGTTACTGAACATAGAAGGAGCAGGAGCATCTCCCATTGTTAGGGAAAAAGAGAAGGGAGCAAGGCAAACAAGGGAAATAAGAATCTGCTTCTCTTCTCCTTCCACAGCTGGTGTGAGAAAACAACCTCCTGCCTTGGAAGGCTGGCCAAGTTAGAGTTTCCACACAATCATTTTTGCATGTTAACCTAGAAGTTTATCTTTAAAATGGTCAGCTCAAAAATAAATAAGCAAATAAATACAATAGAGTTATTAAAAGACAGAGACAGAGGAGAGAGAAAGAGAGAGAGAGAGAGAGAGAGAGAGAGAGAGAGAGAGAGAGAGAGAGATTGATTCAGCCTATCGACCTGTTGGAACTATACTGCCCACAGTGTCTGTCCACTTCTTCATACCATTTAAATACACCTTCATTATATAAACAAGATTCCCCAACCCTTCACATTTAAAATTAACCTTTGACAAAGATGGGTTGTCAAGCAAATTTTTGTCTTTAGTTTTACTTTGAGGAAAAGTTTCTGCAAAATAGATGTCACTGATGAGTTGTAGATGTGTCTAATAGTACATCTAGAGGCCATGCTGCAAGGGCCACTAAGGAAGATTTACAGAAGTGTGGTGAGAGACAATGAGGTGACTATCAAGTCAGGGCAGCATTCACTGGAGAGGCGATGTAATAAAATAGGTAAAAATGTAGTCAGACAGCTTGGGGCCAAATCTTGACTACTCCATAATTGCTGTGACTTTGGCCAAATCTTTTATGTACCCGTTTCTTTTGCTGTGAAATAAGAATGATTCTAATATATTCCTGATGGCATTATTATGAGGAGGGCATAGTGTGCTTAGCAAGAGGAACTTGGTAAGGACTGAATAAACATAGCTGACAATTCTATCAAAACTGTTTAAGTAAACACTGTACAAGTATAACTGCATTGTAATCCTGAAGTTATTTCCATTATTATTCTCATTTCACAGAAAACTAAGACTTAACAATTTCCTGTGAAGTTCCCAGGATCATAAAGTTTATAAAGGCTCAAATGTTTTTATCTAATTCTGAAATTTTGTTCTATCCTTCTCCTGTCTTTGAAATGTGATACTTTAAACACATCCTGTATATCTGGGGCTGCACAATCCCAAAGAGCAAGACAGAAGAGAGGAAAAGTAGTCTATTTTTTGGAAGCTCACTATATATTTCAAGCTATATTCTAGCTACTTTGAGGCATGACACCTATATTATTAAGGAATGTGCTTTCCGGGTAGTATCTTTCTGTTCCCATCTTGTCCTACTTCTATCAGCAACTTGTAAACATATTATAGCAACAAAGTTCCTATTCACTTGTAGATATTCCTACCAAAGTATTAACTGGATGCTAAATCTTTTTATTATGTCTACATTAACCTACAGTTTCCCTTTTCTTAGTACCATAATCACATTTAAACAATGCAGTGACATTTATGCTTTAGAAAGCATGCAAAGTGAAATGAGTTTGATTGGAAAAAAATTGCATATGTCACAAGCATTTGACAGTCACGTTTAAAATGCACATAGTTCTGTTTCAGATTATTCAAAAAATAGCAGGAAAAAAACATATTACATTAACACATAAGCACGAAAATGCCATAGCCTATCCAAGGGAGACAGGTGTTAAATTATAGATATGTGTATTGTTCATATGGTATTTATATCTTTCAAGTTTGTTTGACATTCCAGAAACAATGTGACTTGGATTCATGAATAATATTGAAATCATTTTCTTCTCTTTTTTTAAATTGTATTTTCTCATTCTCACTTCTACTGGAAAGAAAAGTAGAAGTAAATTCATCTACATATCTTATTAGCACCAAACAAATTATGCATAGAGAAACCAATTAACTAGGTGGAACACATTTTACATTTGTACTCCCATATTATTCTTTCTGTGATTCCTGTGGTCTCAAGCGACAGGAATTTTTTCAGTTACTTTGAAAATGAAGTGGCCATCTTTCTGAGCAGAGAATGATAAACAAAAGGATACAGAGATTGCGAAAGAGTCAAAATAAATAAATAAAATAAAATTTATCTCCTGTAGGAACATCTTAGATATTCTAATGTGATAATTTATAAGACAGCTCACTTCACAGTGAGTAAGGTGTGCATTTGATATACTAAAGCTTCAAATGAGATCATGATTTTTGAAACTAAATAGATAAAACATATACTTGAACACACATAAATGGGAAAAAATAATTGCTCATATTTAGTAAATGACTTTTCCCCTCTATTATGCATATTTCTATTTTTTTCTTTAATCTATCTTTCATTATAAATTGGATGAGTTGTGACTCAAGTGTGGGCCTGAAAAATTTTAATGAGTTGATTCTAAGAAGAGAATTATATTGTACAGAGGACTAATGTAGTGCTACAATAAATTCTGAAGGGGTGTGTGCATGTGTGTGTATATTTATGTGTATTCACAGACAAAATAGATTTTACATCCATATACACTTATATTCACATATTAAACTCAAATATATCAATTTAAAAGAATCTCACCATCAATAATCAAAGTCATGGCAGTTTAGGGCCTACTAAATTATTTCACTGATGGTTATGTTAATACATTACCTTTAATGTCCATTCCTAGGCTTCAAAGAAACATTTAAATGATAGCAAATTTATCTGTGTGAGACCTTCAACTCCTCTAAGCTATTGTAGTATATCATTTAAACACTCACCTCTTTCAAATAATCAAAAACTGTCATCAAATATGTTAATTTAAAAATATTTAAAAGTACATTCAAGCATCTTCTATTTAGCTAGATGTATAATGAATAATTTTGACAAACAAAATGCAGTTGTCTTCTATAAGGAAATGAAAATTATAATTGGAAGAGACAACGTAGACTTGTAAACTCTTAATGGCAAAAGTTGTCAGAATCGAAATGAAGTTACTGGTGTCAAACTTAACAACAGCATAACAAGGAAATGAAGCCAGGGCATTATGAAGGAAGGTTTCTTAAACTCTATGTCCTGATAGTAACTATCACAAATAGTATCAGTACCATTAGCTTGCAAAGAGGCCACCACCACTTACACCTAAAGTTCTTCTGCAATGACATCTGCCAGCAAACACTCTATTCAATTTTGAACTAATTCCACTCTGGTTACTAATCATTATTTCTAGGATTTATTGTTTCAAAATATCTGATGTAATCATGCTCAATTTTGTCTTTAAAAACTTCCCTTTGCCTCAGTCTCTTTGAATGTGTCCACAGTTTTCTATGGCATCATATTTTCATTGTGGTCCTCTACTATTCCCAAATATCATTATTCTTTGGAGGTTCCTCTCATAACACTTTTTTAGGTTGACAAAAAGGTTAGATAATGTGAATGCATAATAATGAAGTTTGTGTCTGTCTATCTGTGCTCCTCTCTCTATATTTGTATGTTTGTGTATATATACAATTGTTCAGCCCCTGGTCTGAGTTGAAACTCCCAAGAGTCCCTGTGAGTTGACTGGTACAAGTCCCATATTCTACAATTGAACAGATGGAATTCCGACATCTATGTCCAGGAAAAGAAGGACAACCCAACCCAGAATTGAGAAAGAGGGAGAGAGAACAAATAGGTCCTCTTGATTCCTCCATTCATTCATCCTGGTGCCAACTGATGCAGTGGTGCCCATCCACATTGAGGGTGGACCTTCCTTACTCAGTCTGCCATTCACACACTCATCTGCTCTGCAGACAATCAAAGGATAAATTCAGAAATTGCACTTCAGCAGTGATCTAGGCATACCATAATACAATGAAGTTGACACATCAAATGAAATACCACAAAGACTGAAGTAAGCTACAACAAATATCTGAAGGAGAAAGATTATGCATAAACTGAAAAAAGAAGAATAAAAAGACACATGGATCAAATGAAATATTTGTTTACTTTCAGTATAGGAGAACTACATTAATTATCATTAGGCCAACAAAGAATTCAGTAGAATCCAAAAGGACAAGTAAAAAAAATGGAAAATTAAACTAAAAAGTTCAACCTAAACAAAACTCTGCACAGCTAAGTAAACAATCAACAGGGTAAAGGCACAATTTACACAATGGTAGACAAAGTTTGCAAATCGTGTATCTGGCAAGGTGTCAATATCCAAAATACATAAGAAATTCAAACAACTCAATAGCAGGATAGCAATAAAATTAAAATACAGGCAAATGAACTGAATAGACAATTCTTTCAAGAAGTCATGAAAATGGTCAGCAGGTATGTGAAAAAATAAATTGAACATCTCCATTCACTGGAAAAAAAATGTAAACTAAAACCACAATGATATATCACTTCACATTTGTTAGAAAAAAAAAAAGCAAGAAAACCAAAAAGATAAATGCTAGTAAAAGTGAGCAGGAAAAGAAACACTTCTAACTTTCTGGTAAAAAAGTAAATTAGTATAGTAATTATGGAAAAACAATATATAGTTTTTCCAAAAATTTTAAAATAATATTACCAAACAATCTAGCAATCCTACTACAAGGTTATCCAAAGAAAAGGAAAAAAACAAAAGAAATACATTCTTATTTCTTTACAGCACTATTTACAATAACCAAAAAATGTAACCCATCTAAGTATCCATCTGCCAATGAGTAGATAAAAGAGGAAGTGTGATATGTACATATAGTGGAACATTAGTACTAAAAGGAAATTTTTTCATTTGCAACAACATGGATGAACCTGGAGGATATTATGTTAGATGAAACAAGCCAAGCTCAGAAACACAAATACTGCATGATCACACTTATATGTGGAATCTGAAAAGGTTGAACTCCTAATAGAGAAGACACTGGGGTCTGGCAGTGGGGAGAGGTAGAAAGATGTTGGTCAAAGGTACAAAGTTTTAATTAGACAAGAAATAAATTCAAGAGAGCTATGTACAAAAAGGTGACTATAAGTTGATAACAATGTATTGCATTTTTGAAAATCACTAAGGGTATATTTTAAGTGTTCTCACCACACACACACACACACACACAAGAGTAATATACAAGATATACTGTATATGTTAATTAGCTGCATTTAGCCATTCTAAAATGTAAAGATATATTTTGTCAAGGAAAAAACTACATAGGTCTGGCTCAGTAGTGAGTGCCTGCAAATTCCAACTACTCAGAAAGCTGAGACAGGAGAACTGCGATTTAGGGGAAATAAGGGAAATTTTAGAAAGGGGTTGGGGATGTAGCTCAATGGTAGAGCACTTACCCAACATGCACAAGGCCCTTGGTTCCATTCCCAGTACTTAAAAAGACAAAGAAGAAAAAACATTAAACTAATAAATAGAAAGAAAAGAGAACAGTGGTGACCAGGGTCTGACAGGAGGCGAAAATGGGAAGTTCTATCCAACGGGTATAGTGCTTCAGTCACGCAACTCAGAAAAGTTCAAGAAATCTGCTGTGCAGGAATGTGCCTTTCATGTACAACACTGCACTATATACTCTTAACACTTAAAATATGATACAAAGCTAGGTTTTAGGTTAGATACCCTTTATGATGAAAAAAGAAAGAAGTGATATGGTATGAGATCTTATAATGAGGTAGAAATGACATCAGGAGAATATGAAAGCAGGATTATGGTCTTCAAATATAATAAAAGAACATCTTAGCCACAAACAGTGGCTAATTCAATAGATTTTAATGAACAGAGAAACTGAGCTAGAGTTAAAATGTATATTCAGGTACACATTGAGATTTCATTTTCAGAATATTACAAGTGGAGTTTAGATGGAACCCCCAAATTAAAAACACACAGAGATATGTATAAGTGAAATGAAAATCCTAGTAAACTTCCAAGTTGGATCAAAAGAAATCAAATTAAATTAAAGCACACTACAGTTTTTGTGTTTTAGGTAGTGCATAGATAAGGGATGTTTATTCCCCCAAATATGCTCTAGACTACAGACTTGAGTTCTCATGCACACAAAAAGGATGTTAAGCCTTTGTCTCAAGACAAAAAGAAATTCAGAACATTATATGACACTAATTTCTTGAAAAGATGAATATCCAAAATCATAGGGCATAGTTGCTGACTCTTGAAAAAGAATACTGGAAATGTTGGGGTTTTTTGTTTGTTTGTTTGTTTGTTTTTATTATCATTGTTTGCTTTAAGTTGAGAGAGGAAAAATACTTCCTATAATAAGAAAACACATATACATTCTCAAATATACAAACCAAACAGATTTTAGAAATCTATTTTAGTACCATGAATGTATCTTAGGAAACAAAAGACATTAAATTAATGTAAACAATTTGGTCCCAGACTACCATTACCCTCTCCTCCTATAAAATAATAAGCTTGGATTCTCATTGGAAAATTTTCCTGTTTATAAGTACACTTATTCTAAAACATCTCATCATAAAAAAGTTACAAAAATAGAGAAAAAACAAACTAGAGAAGTGAAAACTGTAAGGAATTAAAATAAAGAAACAATCTGAAAAATAACACAATGTACTGATTTTTAAATGGTTAAAGCGATTAACAGAAGAAGATGAAAATATACATTAAGATTCTACATAAAGTATAAATAAGAAGAAAGAAAGATACCAAATAAGATACATACTCTTGGAATTAAGAAATCAATTAAGAGATTCACAGATAACAGATTAAACTAGGTATAAAAAATATTTCACTAGCTAGAAAGTGTATTAGGAAAACGATGAAATGAAACTTAAAAATAAAAACTATTAAAACAGCATCACAAAGCTGGACTCTGCAATCTCAAAACATGACTTAAGGAACTAGGGAAAGGAATTTATTACAGATGGAACAGAACTACAAATTTAGTCTCCTTGAATCAACTCCTTGTTAAAACAAATACAACATGATGGATTGAAATATTGTAACAAAAGTTAGTTTTCAGAATTCAACATTCATAATGTCCAGGATAAAATTCCAATGTACTCAACATATCTCAGTATCATAGACAAATCAAGGGACAATTCTGACATGATGTATATTGGTGATAAAAGCAAGTAATGCAAAAACATTTAGTAAGGAAAAAAAATGCATGCATACTGAATAAGAAAATAGAAGATCTCAGTAAAGAATTAGAAAAAAAATAATGTACAATGTGTAAAATAATGAATAAAAATTTTAAACATACTGACTGCATGATCTTAACTGTAGAAGGGAGATAACGGGAAATAGCTTATGGGTATTAAGCTAGACAAATGGAAGACCTTTAATATGTAATAAAAATATTTCAAAATAAAATTAAGAAAGTTATTCAAAAAATGTAGAGTAAAAACATACAATAAAATTGCAGATCACAAGATTATGAAATAAGAAAGAATATTATGGTGAAAATCAGTAAAGTCAAGGAACTATAATTGTAAGAATTATATAAGTGCAAAATTGAACACATTCCATAACCTAGTACATTCCTTCCCCATAGGTCATATATGTTTTTTTTTCTTTTTTTCTTTTTTTTTGGGGGGGGGGGCTTCTCTTTCTTCTCTGAGGCTGGGGATTGAACCCATGGTCTTGTGCATGCCAGGCAACCATGATACCTCTAAATTATATTCCTAAGTCCAAGAAATTTGCTTATATTCATGGGAGAGTTGTAGAACAATTTTCTTCAGCAGAACTGTTAGTATTAAACAAAACAAAACAAAATTTAAAACCCGGAGCTCCTTTGTCTATTGAAGTAGAGTGGAGGGGTAAAATCTACTATGTTTCTTCTAGGGACATTGTTCAACAATGAAAAGATCCAAGTATAAGTCACACAGTCTAGATTGAATGAAAAATGTTGTGCAAACATATATACTGATGGAATCATTTTATATAAAATTCAGAAAATGTAAAACTAAAAAATACTTTCTTATTTGGAAATATATTCATGTGCAATCCAGCAATTAAAAAAAAAGGTACTTATGAAATTGAAATAAGATTCAGTTCATGGTTATCTCTAGGGAAAAGAGAAAGGCAATGTTTCACAAGAAGTCGTTTCTTTTCAATTATTCTTTAAACAGTATACATAATAAAACTCAATTAAACAATTTAGTGTAAAGATATTAGATTGTGTTGGACTAGCATTATTTTTTCACTATAAAAATAACTTCTTTATGTAGTTCCTAATTGTATAAAAATACATGCTGATTGTGAAATAATTGTAATTCTATGAAAGTAGAAATTAAAAAGTAAATTCCAATGCCTTGAGAAAACTGCCATAAGCATTTTGAGGATTTGTATTTGAATGATTCTCTTCATGCCCATGTATTTGTATTTGTATTCATATTTGAATGCCTCTGTCATGCCAATCCGCATGTCCCTTTTTAAGTAAAATAATCCTTTCGGTTTTTCTTTGCCTAGTAGACATTTTTTGAGGGCCATGCACTGGGGAAGGCAGCTTAAATTCCTGCTGTCTCTTTCACGTTACTTGTCCTGGAAAAGTGTCTTGGTTCTCTAATGACTGTAACATTGAATAACACTTATTTAATACATATCTGTTTTGAAACACCCACAGTCTTCTGTCTAAAGGAACAAAAAGAGATTTACATATTGGCCTGAAGGTTTAAACATGGATTCTCTGAAAGCACAATCAGCAGGAAATTCTAACATTGGGGACATTCCATTGAAAAAGTCCTGCCCTTGGGTACATAAATTGAAATTCATGAACTATCAACAGAAGCTTATCTTCATTGCCCTATGGGAAGAAAACCAAGGGAATGAACAAAGCAGAGCTTCAATAATAGAAAAAGAGAAAAAACTAGATCTACATATTATTCCCCCTCTACTTACATAAGTGTGTGTGTGTGTGTGTGTGTGTGTGTGTCTGAGAGGATGAGGATTCCCAACTCTCCCTTTAATGAAAAAGAAATAAAATAGTATAAAAACCTATAATAATGGTAATAATAATCACATTTACATTTATAAATTTTATGTTATTTAATTTATGGTTTCTCATTATTCCACACATGAGCCATCTGAGGTGGCAGAGGCTATACTATTATTCATTTCAAAATTAGAAATTTGAAACACAAAACATATTTTTGCGTATTTTACTCATCCAAAGTCACAAAATTGTTTTATTTTCACAACAAAAACTATCCAAACTAATATATCAAATTGGCTGTGTATTTTATGGTTCTTTCATTCTGAAGAACATAAATATTTCTTTTAAATCAAATATGAAAGGAAACTCTGATTTTATATAATTAAGTACACTTAAATACAGTTCCATTTCAAATGTAATGATATATTTAAAATTTTAAGCTACAAACAAAAATAAATATGTGTTGCATTATAACTATTTTGCAAATAGTTTATACAAATATTGTCAGCATTATAGCTATCCTTTCAATTAGGAGAACTTTAGAAATGTCATTCTAACTTCATTTAAAATGAGAAAGTTTGGGAGGGTTTAAATTATTCGTGGTCACGCAGGTTTTCTACAATATAGTTTCATCGACATGTAGTAGAATATGGAATATGAAAATATGTGTTTGTGTATGTGTTTGTATAGTTCATTGAGTTGTTCATTGAGTTATATAATACTATGAAACTTGTTGGTTTATTTACTCTGTGATGTCTATTTGATAGATAATTATTTTAGTTCTTGAATTAAGTAGTTGTACTTTTTTCAATTCCATTGAGATATACAAATAAAATTGTATATATGCACACATACATACAGTACTTAAAGTGATGTTTTGATATATGTATGCATTATGAACTGATCATCATAATCTAGCTAATCCATTACCTTACGTGGTTGTCTTTTTTTGCATGTAAGTTAAGAACTTTTAAAATCTAATATCCTATCAGTCTTCAAATATGCAATATGTTATTATGGTTGTTATGCTGCACAATAGATATACAAAAATTGTTCTATGTGAAACTTTGTACCCTTTGACCAGCATCTCCCTATGTCCAACCTCCTCCTCTTCCCTTCAACCCCACCTTTGCTCTACTATCTGCTTTTAAGAGTTCCATATTTTTAGGTTCTACACATGACATATTTGTCTTTCTATGCCTGGATTATTTCATTTAATATATAATGTCTTTGGGGCTCATCCACATTGTAGCAACTGAGGTAAGTGACAGGATTTCCTTCTTTTCTAAGGCTGAGTAATATTTTATTATATGTGTGCTTGTGTGTATAACATTTTATTTATTTATTCATCTGTCAGTAGGAATGTTGATGGCATCTTTTTGTTATAAATAATGCTCCAATGAACAAGGGTACTTTTCATTGGAGTACTTTCATATGTAAATAATTTTTACTAAAGTTTAACATACAAAAAAGTGTTCTTAACATGTGAACAATTTTAAGAATTATCCCAAAGATCACATTTAGTATTATGGTCACACTCACACTGAAAGTTAGATCATTGTCAGAAACCCAGAAACCCCTTCCTGGTCTTTTGAAACAAATAACCCATATTCTGAATTCTAATAATACAGATAATTTTTAACTCTTTTTGAACAAATAATAATTACACACAAAAAGGCATGTGCAAAAAAAAGGAAGAAAAAGAAAAAAATGAAGAAAGAAAAGAAAAAGAAAAAATAGAGAAATCCTCCTCAATTTATATGCAAGATCAAGACCTTTGAAAAGATGAGAGAACAGGCAAAGGAATTTCTCCACAATTACCCAACAAAAGATACCACTGATAGCAAGGTGTTCAGAAACTCAGAAAAACATCATAAAAAATTGGTTATTAACACTCAATGAACAAAAAGAAGATCTAAAGGAGGAATTAGGAAGTAATTACAAGAAATGAAAGACAACCTTAAAAAAGAAATGAACAAGTAAAAATAAACCAAACAGAACCCCTAGAAATAAAAAACACAATCAATCAAATTAAAAACTCATTTGAAGGCATCACTAACAGATTATATTGTGTAGAAAATAGAACATCAGTCCTTGAAGATGGAACTGCAGGCATTGAAAACAAGCTATATGATCTTGAGTACATAGAAAGCAATAAAGGGAAAAAAAATTATAAGATATGGCCAGAATATGCAAGAACTCTGGGCAACTTTAAAAGACCAAACCTGAGAATCATTGGGATAGAAGAGAACATGGAGATACAAACTAAAGGCATAAACAATTTTTTCAATGAAATAATTACAGAAAATTTTTCCTATATCAAAAATGAGGTAGACACCCACATTTAGGAGGCTAACAGTACCCTAAATACACCAAGTCAAATAAGAATCTCACCAAGATATATCGTAATCAAAATGCAAAACATAGAAAATAAGGAAAGAATATTAAAGGTCACATTTACAGACAAACCAATAAGACTCACCTTTAATTTCTCAGCTCAAACCCTAAATCAAGTAGGGCCTGGAATGAGATATTTCAAGTCCTAAAGGAAAACAACTGCCATCCAAGGTTATTAAACCTTGCAAAGGTCAGTTTCAAATGTAAAGGGGCTATAAATTTTTCCATGACATGAATAAACTTAAATAATTCATGACCACCGAGCAAGCACTATAAAGAATGCACAATGATAAACTTCACACAGAGGAACTAATAAACAATTCCCAAAGCTCCCAAACAGAGGAAGTTCAACTGAAGAACAACCTATTAAATGAGAGCCAAGACAGAGTAAAATATAGCAAAAACACAAAATGGAAGGAAACCACAAACACATACCCATACTAATGTTGAATGTTATTGGCCTGAATTCATCAATTAAAATAACAAATTAGCAGAATGTATCAAAAACCAAAACACAACTATGTGCTGTTTATAAAAACTCATAAGTAAAGACTTCCACAGGCTGATGGTTAAAGGATTATATTCCATGCATATGGTACAACAAAACAAGCAGAAGTAGCAAGTCTCATATCTGCCAAAGCAGATTTTAAGCAAAAATTAATCATAAGAGTCAAAGAAGGCCACTATATCCTAGTAAAGGCAGCAATCCAACAAGAAGCTATAATGATTGTAAACATTTATGCCCCAAATTTCAATGCACCTAATTACATGGAAAAAAATACTACATGACATTAAATTCCACATAGACCCCCAATAGAATAATACTGGATGATTTCAGTATACTCTTATCACAAATAGTTTATCAAAACATAAAATCAATAAATTTAGAAATGAATAAGAACAATATACAATATACAAAATCTCTAGGACAGTATGAAAGTAGTTCTAAGAGAAAAATTTATAGCACTGAGTGCTGACAGTAAAATTTAGAGGGACCCCAAAGAAAGAAGATTAGACTTAAAAAACATCTTAGAAAAAGAAGAAAAAACTAAACCCGAACCAGTGCAAGATAAGAAATAATTTAGATCAGAGCTGTAAAATGCCTTTATGACAAACCCAAAGCCAACATCATGCTATATGGAGAAAAACTAAAAGCATATCCTATAAATTCATGAACAGGACAAAGATGTATGCTCTCACTACTCCTATTCCATATAGTCTTTGAAACATTATCAAGAATAATCAGGCAAGAAAAGGAAATTATAGGATATAAATAGGAAAAAGGAGAAGTCAAACTATCTGTCTGTCAATGATTTTCTCCCTAGAAGACCCAAAAAATATCCACCAGAAGACTTCTTGAGCTTATAAATTAATTTACAATGTAGCAGGATACAAGATCAACACCCATAAATCAATAGCTTTCCTTTACTCAAACAGGAATTCACCTGACAAAGAAATCAGAAAACCATACCATTCACAATTAGCTCAAAAATATTAAATACTTGAGAATTAATCTAACCAAAGTAGTAAGAGTTTTGCAATAAAATTACAGAATACTGAACAAATAAATTAAAGAAACCTTAGAAGATGGAAAGATATCCTATGTTCTTGGGTAGGCAAAATCAATATTTTTCAAAATGATCATACTACCAAAAGCAATATACAAATTAAATGAAATTGCCATCAAAATATCAATGATATTCTTCCCAGAATGAGAAAAGAATAATTCTTAAATTTACTTGGAACAATAACAGACCCAGAATAGTCAAAGCAATACTAAGAAAGAAAAGTGAAGAAGGAAGAATCACAATATCGGATCTGAAATTGTATTACAGACCTGTAATAACAAAAACAGAATGATACTGGTATCAAAGTGTACATGAAGACCAGTGGAATAGAATAGAAGACCAAAAGACAAATCCTTATACATATAGCCATCTGATATTTAACAAAAGTGCCAAAACTGTATCTTGGGGAAAAGATACTTTTTAAACAAATGGTGCTGGGAAAACTTGATAGGTATAAATAGAAAAATGAAATTAGAAAACTGTCCTTTACCCTGCAAAAAATTCAAATCAAAATGGATCAAAGATTTGAAATTAGACTAGAAATTTAACATCTGCTAGAAAAAAACATCGGATCAACACTCCATCATATAGGTGCTGGCATCAACTTCCTTAACTATACCCCAAACCACAAGAAATAAAACCAGGAATCAGTAAATGGGATACCATCAAACTAAAAATCTTCTGAACAGCAAAGGAAATGATTAAGAATGTGAAAACAGAGTCTACAGAATGGGAGAAAATCATGGCCAATTACTCCTCAGATAAGGAATTAATATCCAGAATATACAAAGAACTCAAAAAAACTTGATACCATACAAAAATAAACAAATAAATGCACAAAATGACCAAAGTGAAACTTCTCAAAGAGGAAACACAAATGGCCAAGAAATAAATGAAAAAATATGTTCTCCAACAATCATGGAAATGCAAATCAAAACTACTTTAAGATTTCATCTCACACCAGATAGAATTGCAAGGATCAAGAATATGAACAACAATAAATGCTGGCAATCTTGTGGGAAGAAAGAAACACTTTTACATTGTTGGTGGGACTGCAGATTTGTACAACCACTCTGGAATGCAGTATGAAGATTCTAGAGATAGTAGGACATACCTCAACAAAAGCTATGTATGCTAAGCCCAAGGTCAACATTATTCTAAAAGATGAAAAACTGAAAGCATTCCCACTAAAAACTGGAAGAAGACAAGGATGCCCTCTATCACTACTTCTTTTCAACATAGTTCTAGAAACTCTAACAAGAGCAATTTGACAGATGAAAGAAATTGAAGGGATACAAATAGGAAAAGAAGAACTAAATTATCACTATTTGTTGATGACATGATTCTATCTTTAGGAGATCCAAAAAACTCTACCAGAAAACTTATAGAACTCATAATTGAATTCAGCAAAGTAACAGGATATAAAATCAACACCCATAAATCAAGCACATTCCAATACATGGGTGATGAATCCACTGAAAGAGAAATTAGGAAAACTAGTCCATTCACAGTAGCCTCAAAATAAATAAATGAATAAAATTACCTGGGAACCAATCTAACAAAAGAGGAGAAAGACCTCTACAATGAAAGCAACAAAGCTCAAGAGAGAAATTGAAAAAGACCTTAGAAGAAGGAAAGATCTCCCATGCTCTTGGATAGGCAGAATTAATATTGTCAAAATGGCCATACTACCAAAAGTTTTACACAGATTTAATTAAATTCCTATTAAAATCTCAATGACATTCTTCATAGAAATAGAAAAAGCCATCATGAAATTCATTTGTAAAAATAAGAGACCCAGAATAATCAACTCAATCCTTAGCAAGAAACGTGAGGCAAGAGGCATCACAATACCAGACCTTAAACTATAATACAGAGCCATAGTAACAAAAACAGCATAGTATTGGCACCAAAATAGACACATATATACAGATAGAAGACACAGAGACAAACCCACATAAATACAGTTATTTCATACTAGACAAAAGTGCCAAAAACATTTTTTGGAGAAAAGAAAGCCTCATTAACAAATGGTGCTGAGAAAGCTGGAAATCTATATTGTAACAAAATGAATTCAACCCCTATCTTTCACCATGCACAAAACTCAAAGTGGATCAAAGACTTAGGTGCTAGAATAGAGACCCTGCACCTAATAGAAGAAAAAGTAGGCCCATATCTTCACCATGTCAGTTTAGGAACTGACTTCCTTAAAAAGACTCCTAAAGCACAAGAAATAAAATCAAGTCTATCTTAACAACTTTGTTCAGAATAACAAAGATATGGAAATCACACATAGATCTATTAATAATAGAGTCATTAGACAAATTATAGTATATTCAGAAATAGAAAAATAAGAGAGAATAAAAAGACTATTGATATACCCAACAAGAAGGATAAACTTTAAAAACAATATTCTGAATAAAATAACTTGGAAATAAAAAATACATACTAAACTATACAGAGCATTAGTAACAAAACATCATGGTATCGTCACCAAAATAGACCCATAGACCAATGATACAGAATAGAGAATACAGAGACAAACCCACATAATTATAGTTATCTCAGACAAAGGCACCCAAAACATATATTGGAGAAAAGATAGCCTCTTCAACAAATGGTGCTGGGAAAACTGGAAATCCATATGCAACAAAATGAAATTAAATTCCTATATCTCACCATGCACAAATCTCAACTCAAAGTGGATCAAGAACCTAGGAATTAAACTAGAGACCCTGTGCCTAATAGAAGAAAAAGTGGGCCCAAATCTCCATCATGTAGGATTAGGCCCCAACTTCCTTAATAAGACTTCTACATCACAAGGATTAAAAACAAGAATCAATAAATGAGATGGATTCAAACTAAAATGATTCTTCTCAGCAAAAGATACAGTGAGATAAATAGAAAGCCTACATTATGGGAGCAAATTTTTACTACTCACACATCAGGTACAGCAGTAATCCCTAGGATATCTATATCTATATCTATATCTATCTATATCATCTATATCTATATAAAGGACTTAAAACAGCTTACCACAGGGACACAGCCACATCAAAGTTATAGCAGCACAATTAATAGTAGCTAAATTGTGGAACCAACCCAGATGCTCTTCAGTAGATGAATGGATAAGGAAACTGTCATATATATACATACATACATACATATACACACACACACACACACACACAATGGAATATTACTCAGCATTAATAGAGAACAAAACCATGGCATTTGTAAATAAATGGATGGAGTTGGAGAATATTATTCTAACTGAATTAAGCCAGTCCTAAAAAAACAAATGCCAAATGTTTTCTCTGATATGAGGGTGCTGACCCATAATGGGGATACTGGGGGACCATGGGCAGAAGGGAGGAACTTTACTTAGGGCAAAGAGGAGGAAGGGAAAGGGAGGGGGCAAGGGGATAGGAAAGACAGTGGAATGAGATGGTCATGTTTACCCTAAGTACATGTATGAAGACACTAATAGTATGAATCTACTTTGTGTACAACCAGAGACATGAAAAATTGTGCTCTGTGTGTATAATATGAATTTAAATTGCATTCTGCATAATATATAACAAATTAAAGTAAATAAAAAATTTAAATTAGAAAAAATATCTTTAAAAAGCTACATTCTGATCCTATTTACATGAAATTCAAGAATAAAAATGTAACCTATTGGGATAAAAACTTCACACAGTTCTTGCTTCTGTAGATGCAAGAGACAATGTCTGAAAAGACACTTAGAGAAATTATGAGTTGATAAAAATTTGATTGGGCTGATGATTGGTTGGTATATACATTTGTTAAAACTCTTCAAATGAGTGTGTGTTTCACTGTTTTTTTTTTGTGTGTGTGTGTTGTTGTTGTTTTGTTTTTATTATGCCTTAATAGGAAACAAGAAAAAGAAAAGAAAGAAAGAAAAAAAAAAACATAAAAGGCAGTGGAGATACTTTGTGAACCAAAGGGGATTTGCAGTCCCATCGTTTTTGTTTTGTTTTCTCTCATAGACTTGGACTACTTTGAATATTATAAAATAGAGGATATCATTAAAGTCATATGTTAATAAAAATTAAATCACTACTACTTAGAAAATAAGATGTGTTGGGTTTTGTGTTGTTATTTTGTTCCTGTATAAGTCTGAAAATTTATATTTGCCTGAATCCATTTTCTTAGAGTGTTCCAGTTACAGTCAGTTAGTTAGAGGAACTCATACCTGATTTGAAGGTATCAGGTTTCAGAGGCCAATTTTCTCAGAAGGCAATGTTGGTCTTACATGGTGAAGGGCAATATAGTATTCTATATTCAATATATATATTGAATATATATTTTATATATATATTGAATATATATTCTATATTGAATATATATATATTCAATATAGTATTCTCTCATGTTTGTTCTTGCTCCCTTTCTCGCTCATGTCTAGTTTAACTTTCTGGCAACTGGCTTTGCTGACCAATAGCAATCTCAAACTCACTGCTGCATGCTTGGCCAAAGACCTAGCTAAGTAGTAATTACCACAGAAGTTTGCTTGCCACAGAGGCAACAACTATGGGTCACCAGACTCAACAGTGGTGGTGCCTCCCCCCATCTTTCCATAAGCTCCCCCTTTGTATTGTCACTTAAGCATCTAGAATTGAATGGTTTCCTGAATTTTTCTTCATGCTCTGTTTTGCCTCATTATATATGTGTTTTGTGTAGCATATGACTATTTTGTTGACTTAGTAATTCCAGCTTCTAAATATTAACTATCCTATTTTCTCCCACGTTCAACTTATTTCTAATTCCCATATTAAGTGTATGTTTTCTTTAATATTTATAGTAATTATTTTCCTGACTGAATTCTGACTGATACTTAATGATGGGGGAACACATAATATTAACATTACATTCAAAATTGTTTCATGAAAAAATAGCATAATATGTGTTATCACTATTATTAGCCAGAAGGATCATTCAATATAAATTCAAGCTGATAAAAAATAATAGTGAGTCATTGTACATATTTCTGCTAACAAGCACTACATGATATTTTAATTAGGTTAGTATCATGTCAACATATCTGTGAATTGTGTCAGTAGAAGTTTAGTTTAATTTGTATTGAGGTAAATACCAATGTTCTTTCTGACTGATGATGGGTAGGAATGGCCTATACTTCTGGCCAAACTGTCAAGACTATAGGCTTATACAAGATATTACACCTTCATTGCTGAATGCCGGTTCACCCTTGGCATTGACATAAAGTTTAAATATTAAAAAGAGAAATAATACATTTTCATTTTTCATGCATTTTAGTTGTTTTTCTAAATCCTGGAAAAAAATCTCAAAAACTTCTTACCTATGTTTATTTATGTATTTATTTATTTAAATATTTAATTTTTAGTTGGATGTGGACACACAATCTTTATTTCATTTTTATGTGATGCTAAGGATGAACCCAGTGCCTCATATGTGCTAGGCGAGCGCTCTACACTGAGCCACAACCCCAGCCCCTCTTACCTATATTTACCCAGAAATTATAACCATCATTTTTTTCTCCGACATCATTTTGTGGAGGCACAAGCCTCTGGTGGTCAGGGACAAGGATGAAGACGGCTAGAAATATAGTTACCTGCAATAGGTTTCCTGGAAGAACTTTAATCCATAAAATGGGGCACATGTTTTGGGTTGCAACAAGGCATCTGTGCCAAATCCCACTGCTGAATACCAGTGGACATTCTACCAAGTCATAAACCCACCAGTACACAGGGCAGATAACCACAAGGTGCACCTGCTAACTACACTCAATTCAAGGTTCATATTCTGCAAATCTATCGGAGATTCTTTCTGTTCCTGTAGTCTGTGAAAGCTAAAGCAAGATTCCAATACCCCTTTTCTCACAGAGAGCGATATTGTAGGGAAAAAAGCAACACAATAAAATTTTCATTATAAAAATGAAGTGAATAATACACAAATATCATCCTTGATTTACAGTGAGAATGGAATTCTATAGAGAAAATGCTGGAAGGGAAAAGTTCCCTTAGGGACTCCTCTTCTGTTTTCTAAAGGGAACTCACTTGCCCACTGTCCTCTTAGATCTCAACTGCCAACTCTGGGAACTGCATTTTCATCCTCCACAACTACCTCTAAAGTGACTGATTTGGGAAGGTGTGGCTTTTGCAGCTTCCATCCTGCTCTCTATAGGATAGAGTATTTAAGTCTCAGTTGCTCAAACGACTTTTAAGTGAGTTTTCAGATTTTTTGACTATGTCATTCCTTCAGAATCAGAGTGGACTTCCAAATTACTTTCTTTAAGGCAAGTCTTTGTGCTACAAACACATCTGAAATTGTTTCCTTGGTGTGGTTCTTATTTCTTTGTTTCTTTGATACTGTCTTCTTCTCAGAACTTTCCCTAATGTTCCATTTGTGCCTGGAAACATGGTGCTATTATTATCCCTTATTCTCTGCAGCACTCACCACTAAATGAACTATTATGTAGCCCAGGTCCTAGATAGTTGAAGAAGACAGGTATCTAGCATTTTTAGCTTTAGGCATGGCAGACAGTTTTAGCCCTCCATCAATAAAGGCAATTACCTAAAGAAAGGATGTATGTATGTTAGAAGCCCCAAGAGTGAAAAATTCCTTTACCTTGAATATGGCATGATTTGAAATTTATACATAATTGTCAATCACAACCAGACTTCCTCTTATCATTCAGGTATCCACTTACAGTCAATAATTCTTTCTCTTCAGCCATTCCACAACCACCCGGGTAAGTATCCCAGTCTGATTCACTTTATGGAGGCATAAACAACCATATATTTTTCGGGGAGAAAATGGCAGAAATAGAACAAAGATATCACTTTTACATAGTTTGTTGTACCCCATTTTTCCAGAAGAAACATTCTGTCCCACTGTTGTTTTGATGTGTTCCTACTTGAAACATTTTTTTTCTTCATTCTTCTGGGAAATAAAAGAAATAAATTTTAAAACTTGAATACATGTTTTCAATTTTTATGCATTTTAGTTATTTTTCCAAATCCAGATAATATACATTAAAAAGTAAAAGAACATATAGTGAAGAATTCTGTGATTAGAATGAGAAAACTAAATATAGACCAATTCGTTTACTTGGTCATATTCTCCTTGATTTAAGTATCCTGAGGGAAGCTTTATGAACCTTTAAAGAGTGTCCTATTGGTCTTCCTATAATTGCAGCCTGTCTAATTTGAACATTTATTGCAATGCTCATTATGTTTTCTTTTTAAAGAAGCAATGCTACTTGGCCTAATTGTGTATATGCCAATTGTTATTGAATATTTCATAACAGGCATTTTATTCTCATGTGTTCCTTCTTTCCTTTCTAAATGATTTGTCCTCTGGTACCAGAGACATGAAAGTGTTGGAGACCTATTTTGTTTATAGCATAAAATAGAACAGTGTTTGAGAAATATTTGGTGAATTATTTCATATTATGTCATCAATTGAAATTTTAAATGCAATATAAATTAACAGAGCTCAAATTATTCATGTAGAATGAGATATTGCACATTACCAAAGTATTATTTTCCTATTTAAAAGTATTGGTAAGTTATTTTTTATAAGCAGTATTCCATGTCTGCTCGCATAGCTTAGCTAGACAGAATGAGAAGATACAGACTACACAGCTATGAACACCTGACGTTATCATCTGTAAAAAGTGACCCTTGGAAGGAAGACTCATCATAGGAAGCACACAGATTCTAATTATTTCAGAAAGATGAAGCCCCTATTTTTACTTGCACAAGACATTTCCATGTTTACAGAATACCCTGAATATAGAAGCCCTGAAAAAGTTCTCTCAGCTCTGATTTTAAGAACATTTCATCTATGACCCCATCAAACAGTTGAGAAAATTAAAAAAAAAAAGGTCTTTGAGACTTTTAGTATTTTCAGACTATGTACTTAGAAAACTTCAGACATTCATACTAGAAACACCAAGTCACAAAGTAAATATATTGATCAACTGTCTTGCTTTTAATGTAAATTCCTAGATATCTTAAAATGTCACTCTTGGCAAAAACAGCCTCACCTTTAGAAACCCTGTTCCTTCCAGCTCTAAAAAGGGTTAATATAGATGAGAGATATGATATGGGTGTGACTACAAAGTATTCCCAATGAGTTTTAAGAAAACCTTACAGAACTATTTTATTACACTGTTAATTCTTATACTAATTTTCTGTAAAGTATCTTACAATGGAATTTAACACAGATGACTACAGTATTAGCACTGGAAAAAGAAACCCTGATTTTTGTACTACATTATATCTCCTACTCCCTCACCTCATATTTACATTCTCCAAGTAAAATGATTATCTAATTAATAAAATGTAGTTTTATTATTTTTATTTAATGTACATAATGTTTCAGTAAAAGAATCACATAAAATTAGTATTATTGCTACATATGTATTTACGTATGTATTTTTAAAGATTTTATTTACCAAGAGTCCTCCACTATTAAAAGCTTTGAAAACATTATAGAATGCATCTAAAAAACTATGCTTTTATGTAAATAAGATATCTGATTTTAGTTTGGACAAAAAGGTTTACATATTTAATAAGGTGGAAAAATGCAAGAAGTTGCATGTAATTTCATATTTCTTAAAGAGCTCGAAATGTGAGTATATAAATATTTAAAAATTTTATAGCAACTCAGTGAGACCCTGGCTCTAAATAAAATACAAAATAGGTCTGGGGATGTGGCTCAGTGGTGGAGTGCCCGTGAGTTCAATCCACAGTACAAAGAAAAAAAAAATTAAAAAGGAGGTAAGTTCCTCAATTCTCTTACTTCACTTTGTTGTATGCACAACAGAAACTGTTCTCTAAATACATGGAAACAAATATAGAAACAATATTACTTTTAATAGTAGAACTTTGCTTTTAAAGTTTTTCTTGTAGAGAAATTACAGCAATCTGATATTGACTGTCATGTCCCATTAGCAGGAAACATCTTGTTTTTAACTGAGTTTTTAAGAAATTGAAAGATAAAGAATAAGACATAAATAATCATCCTTATTTCTAATAAAATGGAATTTAAATAAAGTGGTTCATGATTCTGGTTCAGTAGGTTTAATGGTACTGAAAGAGCTCAGTCACCAGTTAAAACAGATTATTTCAGCCCCCTACCCACATCTCCATGGAAAGACACCACATGACTGAGAGCATTTGGTACAATCTGCTCTATGCAAGCAGATGATTTTCCAGAAAGAAGAGAAAAAACAGAAAATAGAAAAACCAGAGCAAAGAATGCTCTTTTCTTCATCAAGTCAAACCAATAAATTAGGTAACTCCTCCTTCCTGTTTAGAAATAATTTACAAGATTGAGTAAGGCCAGGCTTTTTAAATTAATAAAGTTCCAGTGAGATGGAAATTTAATGGGAATTACATAACTGCATTCCCTAATAGCATCCTATGTTAATATCTTATAGTGTAATAATAAATAATTTAAAATTACTTTTGTGTATACCTTTTCTTCTTTTTAAAGAGTTGTGCACCCTGGACAAGATATTATCACCTTGTATTTTATTTATTTATTTATTTATTTATTTATTTATTGCAATACTGGGAATTTAACTCGTGCTTCAAGTGCTCTGCCACTCAACTGTATCTCTAGTCTTGGGAAGATAAATTCTTTAGCACCCTGTAAAATCTCTGTGAGGAATATAAGAAATTCACTTAAAAATAACATAGTAGTCATTACACACCTGGCTCTTTAGGAGGTTGGAAGGGCAGGTGGGACTACTAACTCTTCTTAAAGGCAATAATACCAATGCAGCAGCAATGTACGATAGTAAGAATGTACATGTAATTGAGCATTTTGAAGTGTGGCTAATGTAATTAAAGAACTAAAATTTTAACCTTAATCCATTTTAATTCATCCAAATTTAACTTAAGGAGCCACATGTGGCTAATTACCATGTTGGACAATGCAATTCTAAGATGTCTTTAACAATAACAGGAATCCTTAGCCAAAATATGTCAAGACTAATGCAGAAAGACAGAGAATTAAGATGACTAGATCAGAGGCTCAAAAGAGAAGGAATCAAATATCCTTTCTGATCAACACATAATATTGACCAGGTTTAAAGCCTGGCTAGTGATGTCAGAGACAGACTCTGGGAAGTTTCCTTGCATAAAGTATTAAGAATAAGTAAAAAGGATTACAGGAGTTAAAGAAAAGTCACCTTACATTCATACATACAGTTAAGTTGTACAGAAAAGTATGCACATTTCAAAGGAGTTGGTGACAGTGAATGAAAACATCCTCCCAATCAGATAAAGAATTAATTCAGGTAGAAAAATGGAGAAAACCTACCCTTATTTTGCTTGATAAAACCTGCTCCTGGTATCTATGTTTTCTCTGACACTTCTTTGACAATTCCCATGCCATCTTTTGGAAACTGAGTCTAACTTATATTCTTCTCGCTTCCTATATCTACCCTATCCACATGTAGAAAAAAAAAATAACAGAGAAGTTGGTCCTTAAGAAAAAGAAAGAAAAGAGGGAGATACAGCAGAGTTTTATTCCTTGGGTTAGACTAATTGTGAGCCTGGTCTTAGATTTCATGAAAATTATATATATATATATATATATATATATATATATATATATATATATATATATATATTCTTAATAGGCTTGTCTTTTTATTTATTATATTTCCATAAGTTTCTGTTGATGACAGAAAAAAAATCTCATTAATGAAATACACTACTACTCTATTAATTACTTTTGTTCATAATGCTCGCCTTATAGTTTGCCAGATGTTGGAATTTGATTTATACTGTAAGGACTAGCTTTGCAAAGTCATTTGTATTTGACTCTGGTGTATGTTTTTAACATTTTTCTGGTCCACAGATTTACTGATCACTTACTATGAGACAGATATTATGCTAGGTATTAAAGGGAAACATATATATTTAATGTTATAAAAACTGTACAGATTGGTATGTGATGCTCTGCAACCTTTGAAAGGGGAGTAATTGATATTCTCTAAGGGTATCTGAAAGATCACTGGCAAACTGTTATATTTGAACTAACTAAATAAAGGAAACTAGGATGTAGCTGAGCAGATGAACTAAGTAGCCATTCCCTACAATAATGGGAATCCAAAAGAAGTAAGTGCACTAAAATAATACAGGAAATGGAAATGGGAATTGACAAAAAAAATAGAGGATTGAAAAATCTCTACAGGCCATTAGAGAATTTGGTACTAAGAGTTTGTACATCATATAGAGGTAAGGGCAGTAGAGGGAAATGATTTTCATATGGGTCAAACTAGCATTTTGAGGCCAATTATGAAAGTCCTTAGAAACTTCTAGTCACATTCTGGTTTGTTAATTAAAAATATATTTTTTTCTCTTTCATTAAGCTTTTAAGATTACAATTGAAGTATTTTTAAAGAGTCTTTGGTGTCAGTAGGGGCAAAGAGAGGATCCAAAAGGAGAAACCATGGCCAGCTTAGCAAATAATATATGAAAGATTTTCTGTAGTGTGAGAAATGGCCTCTATGATTTGAGTCTCCTATTCTCATTTTTTTTCTAGAGTTATAAGAAGAGTTTATCATTTCTTTGGTTTAAGCATTAATGTTTTTCCTGAAGTCAAACTTAAATTTGCAAGTATCTGTGAAGTTAGATAAGAAATACATAAAATGAATTAATTTCTTTACATTGAAATGTGAGAACATTAGTCATCTGGACAAAGGGTAGGATGAAGAATCAAAAAATAAATAAAAGGTATTCAGGACCAGAGACAATTTTTATGTACATCAATTTTCTCTAAAAGCTTGGATAAGGGAATGAATAAAACTAGATCCAGAGAAGCATTAATATTTCATGAAGTTTTTAACAATCATTTTCTATGGAATTGAAAAGAAGTTCGGATGCAAGAACAGGAAAATGAGAAGTTAGTTTATTCAGAAAAAATAAAAGATAGTATTGCAAAGAACTTCAACATTCCACAGTAAGAATATTTAATTGAAAGCAATTTTAATATTTCAATTGATTTTTATTTTTCGTACATAGACTATAGAGCATATTACATATGCACATCCATATATATATGTAGTGTTAGTCAACTTCCCATCTCTGTAAAAAATTCCTAACATAATCAACTTAATACAAGACAAAATTAATTTTAATTAGTGGTTTTGGAAGTTTCAGTCCATTGTTTTTTGTCCCTCTTGCAGGAATATGTGGCAGAAAGTTTCTCGCCTAATGCATGATGGCCCACCTACCTACTGGTGAACAGAGAGAAAAGAGAGAGTAAGGGACCAAGGTCCCAATATCCTTTTCAAAGCATCCCCCAAATAACTTTTATTCAAAGAGTTTCCACCTTTAGAAATTGCACCACTTCCCAAGAGCAACATGAGCTGGGAACCAAAACTTTAACACGTGAACTACTGGGATATATTTTAGACCCTAGTGCGCGCGTGTGCGCGCGCACACACACACACACACACACACACACACACACACATATATATATATATATATATATATATATATATATATATATACATGAAGAGACAAATAGATTTATACATGATTATATATGTGTTTGTGTACCTACACACACAGTCCAGATATGTTCTCATTGCTTATTCTTTTGTTTGTCAGAATAGGTAGAATTATAAAGTGAGTTATAGAAAAAAACTTTGGCTATCAATTCAATACTTTGTTCTCTCCTTCCCTCTTTCTAAGAGAACTTCAATTGTGCTTAGATATTTCCCTCCAGTAACATAACATGAATACAAAATTAAGGCCAATGATGAATCACTTTTCTTTTGGGTGGCAGTGTTTTGGATATATAACACCTTAGGGAACATCCACTAGTAATGTTTTGAAAATGAGTCCTGATTCTTATGAAAGAAACACTGGAGGTAAAGATTTATTCCTTTCTTCTAGATACTGTTCTATTTAGAGAAAGCATAGGAAAGGGTTGGTTCACCAAATTGGGTTGGCTGAATCATGTGTACTTCTAAGACAGGCCTGCTTTCAGTCTGGGTTCTGTATGCTGATCTCTGAGCCTTTGCTATGTTCTTCCCCAGGAGAAAATTTTTTGTATGCCTGAGTCCAAAAATACCATTTTGACTACATAATTTAAGCTGACAATGATTTATGGTGATCATCTGTTGTTTTTTTTTTGTTTGTTTGTTTTTTATATAAGGGTCTGGAATCTAAGTAGCTGATAGTGCTACATGGCCCACATGACTGACCTCTAATAAAATTTCTGGAAACAAAGATTCAGGCAAAGTTTTGTCATTGGTAGTTCTTTGGATTTTATTGCTACACATTCTTCTTGGGAAAACTGATGCCACTTGTTCAATACTAATGATAAGGATAACCTAGAAGTCTGCACCTTGTGTCTGCAGATTGTGCCCCATGTGCCCTTTCCTTTTACTGATTTTACCCTGTGTCTCTTCAGTGTAACAAATTTTTCCTAAGAGAATAACAATTTTTAAGTCAGCATAAGTCCTTATAGAAACTGAAGGTGTAGTGGAGACCCCTGTCACCAGCTCCCTTGAGGCCAATAGAAAAATTACCTTTAGGATAAAACCAATGCTAACACAAATATAATTTTACAAATTATTGGTTTGGAAAGTTTATGTTTCCATAATCCTAAGCCATGTAGATTTATGAAATAAATACATTATATTATCACTGGTACTAAGTAAATAAGATTAATTTGTGTTTTTTAAAAGAATTTTAGGGACTTAGGTAGAGAAATGCCCTCAGAGAAGAGTAAAGAAGAACTCTATACCATTATTACATATGCACATTTGTGTAGAATAAGATTTAACATAGTTCTGTACTATTTTTTCAGTAAATATTCAACCTCAATAATCTCAGATAGAAAATGGCATAGGAAAGTGATGCTAATCCATTTTAATGCACGTTTTATGCATATCTAATTTGATGAAACATTAATGAAAATTAAAATTCTAAGAAATCGTCCCAATTTACCCAGCTAAAGAAGGAAAATCAGATTTTAAATTTATGTCCATCTAAATATAAATTTATAACATTTGTTTTACATAAGAGAGTTTGCCTTCATTTTCAGTCCATTTTTATTCCAGTATTTATTTGTCCCTCCTATCCATTCAACTCTTTAAACGTTTTTGTACCCATCAATATAATATGTCCTTTCCATTCCTATTAGTACTTAGGTACCCAGTTAAACACCTGGAAGTGCCGCGCCCCTCCCCTGACTCAGGCAATGGCAAGGCCCTACTGAGGTGGATGGCGCAAGTTGTCCATCCTCTGGAGGAGCGCAGTATGTTTCTGGGAATGGGCTGATTTGTTTTTGTATTCCTTTAAAAAGTATAGTTGTGACTTCTCATATGACCATTAAGTATGAAGGAAAAAACATGACTTTCCCAATTAATGCAACTATTTCTAAAGAATAGATCTGTTTGCTCTAAATGCAATGATTCAGCTGTGGAGCGTAAATTGTTCATGTCTAATGAAAAACTCCCTGTATTCCTGTCAAGGAAATTTTTGAGAAATTAAATTAAAATCTAGAGAAGAAAAATTAATGTTAAGAAGACAGATTATTGCTTAGTACTGGGCAACTTGTTCTTGTTCCTGTGCACAATGGTTTGTGCTCTTACTCTTGTTTGATTAAAATTAATAACAAGTCAACCACTTGCCATAACCATGGCACCGGTTCCAGTCAGTAAGTCAAGAAAGAATAGTTAAGGTATAGGCCAGTAGTTTGGGACATTTCTAACTATTATTAAAAGTTAACTAAGCAGAAACAGCTCAAAGCAAAATGCGAAATGAAAGTACAAATGCTTGCTTATGCATAAGCCAAGATACATTCTTCTATTCTAATTGTAGCTACGTAATATTTTGTTTCTTTGAATAATGATTCCTGTTTTGTAACCACAAAGTACTGTGAGCCTGCCAAAATGAAAAGTATATATGATCAACTTCACAAGTAAAGATTGGGATCAGCACCTTCACTTTGGTGTCTGTGTTGTTTCTCCACCCCCCTTTCGCCGACTCCTCACCATCCATTCGTCTCCTGAGACCCCATGTTGGAGCTGGTCTCCAACATGGAAGTGCAATGAAGAAAAAAATCCCTGCTCTGCTGGGATGTCAAAAAATGTAACACCCTTTAAAAAATGTAATTTTTAAACAAAGAAAAGGTTATTGATAAGAGGAAAATGATATCATATATCAAACATACTTCAACTTGGATCACAAGAAGGTTGGGATCGTAGAAGGTATTTTTTGAGAAAAAATAGTGTATTAGATGAGATAATAAAGATTACTATGGCAGAACTAAACAAAGGTGTAGAGCTCTGTTGTTCAATACTGTAACAAGTAACCAGATATGTTTATTGAAAACTTGAAATGTTAGCCTAAATTGAGAACATGGTAAGTGTGAAATACACCCTGAATTTCAAATATTTGGTGGAATGGAAGAATGTAAATTATGCAGCTGAGAAAGTTAAGTAGGATGACCCTTCTAGGGTTGGCAACCACATCCTATCACAACCATTGGCTCCTCTCTAGAAAAGGAGAATAGCTCTTTAAACACATTTTCCTGGAAATCTTGAGTACATATTGAATGCTCACTTTCTAAAGAAGAGATATAATTAAGAATGATGAGCTGGGAAGTTACTTAGAATCTGGAAGACCTTTCCATGCAGACTGATGAGAATTTAAACCATTTTGGAATAAGTTGAACAATGAAAACAATGCCAGAAAAAAAAGTAAACACAAGAAAAATTATACAATTATTTTAAATAGTTTGTGAAGTAAAAAGAGAGACACCTGAAAGGGGAAAGTTTCACATAAAGTGGGTTTTTTGTTCATTTACTTTGAAGATAAAAAGGACAATTGTATTTGAATGCAAGACAGAAAAGTTGAATGCAAATGCAGAGATTAAAAAGGAATAACTGAAAATATGTGGTAAGTTTTCAGAAAAGCAGAGATTTTTATTTTATTTTCTAAAGTAAAATGGAGTGACTAAAAAATGTGGCCAGTGATTTAATGTTTCCAATTGATCTCAATCTCATCATACTATCATATATATGTATATATACATATATATGTCTTCACTGAAGTCCCTAAAATGCTATCCTATTGGACCAATATTGTTATAAGTATGTTACCTGTCTTAAGCCATTAAGTGAAGCATATTCCTAATGCCCCCCCAAAATGACCCCAGAGCTAAGAATGTGCAGTGCAATGTTAGTTTCTGGGTGGCATCCCACAACCTTGCTTTGGTACATTTACTCTGTGCTTTACAGTGTATGGCTGATTGTTGATTTAGTACTATGAAGACTTGAATACAGGTACAATTGATTTTTTAAAATACTTATTTACTTACTTGCTTTCTCCCATTTTATTATGTGTTCCTGTCAGATTAGAGACAACCACAGGGACCCCATCTGTATATTTCACATTAGGATTTTCTGTAAGTACCTCTAATTGCAATATTTTTCTAACTCACTATATTCTATAATTATTATTAATCATTAATTCAATTCTATAACAAACACCTTCTCAAATCCCAGAGTGCTTGTTACATAATTAATGCCTAGAAGGATTAATTTTGCTATCATTAAAATTCAGGATTGACTGTGGAAATCACTTCAAGCACTTCTAAACTATAATAGTTAAGAAAACAAAAGAAGGGTAGTTACCTATTCAATGACAGGAGTACATAAAATTTCAGAGTCTAAGGAAAATTGACTATGATATCTAAATATAGTTGTCTTTTTGAGAAAATGGATCATATAATCTTTACAACTGGTAGATTTCTGCATTAGGCTATTTCAACTTAAAGTAAGTTCTTTAAAGGGTTCAGTAAATCAATTGCATTAGTTCCAAGGTAGGCATAACAAAAGGATCAGACTTTCTTTGCACCTACATTCCCCAAGAACAAATACACAAAAATCTAAGCATGGGGATTTCATCTTACATTTGGAGGACCTAACATTGTTTGATTACATCAAGAATATTAATTTAGCAAAACAATTAACTCTCTCTTTTGACTATCCTCTCTACTATTAGAAAACTTTCATCCAAAAACACACATGACAAAGACAGATGATTTAGGCCTTCTTCCTAATGAGATCAAATCTGTGTGTAAGAAGCCCCTAAGAACAGGGATGTTCTTTACATTTACACAAGTAGCCTAAATTCCCTCCAGACTAGGACAATTTAGTAGCTCATTAGAAAATGAAAGAATTTAACAGCACCTGTTTTCAAGTGCCACTTCACATCAATAGCAAAGGTCAAAAGATGGCAGCTAATCTAAGTGTAGCCTTAAAAAAAGGAGTTTACATAAAATTCTGAATTTTCTTTAGAAAAATTTGCCAACATGTCACTTTCTCACCAAGGTTGGGTAATAGTTGCTATACTTTAGGAGCAGTATGCACTTTCCAACTTGCCATGGTTCCTGCTATTCTGTAGTGCCCTTGCAAATCAGATTCTAGTGTTAAGTTCCTTTTGCAGACTTGCTTCATTAATGTATCATAATTGCTTAAATTCTGCAGATTTCTTAATAATTCTAAGTCAAAATCAAGTTTCTCTAAAAGGTTTTGTGAAAATATCTGTTTGATAATTTGAGATAAGACTTGAACTTATGAAAATAAAAGTGAGATGAACATTCATGTCAGTGGTGTCATACAGGCTACTCAGACGTGACTATGGACTTGCTCATCGTTCATAAATTAAATGCATACCAGTTCTGAAAAGCAGTTATGCAAGCCATCCTTAATCCACCTAGTATGACAATAAAACATTTTGTTATAGTGTGGATCTGTAAGGTCCCCCAAAGACTCATGTGTGGAAAGCTTAGTCATCAGTGCCACAATATTCAGACATGGAGCTTTTGGGAAGTCATCAGATCATGAGGGCTCTGATCTCCTGGATGTATTAATCCATTAAAGTGCTCACATTGATAGACTATTAGGAGCTGGTAGAAAACGTTGGAGGTAGAGCCTACTGGAAGGAAAGTAGGTCACTAGGGCCATCTGGAAATGTTTTGTCCCCAGAACTCTCTGTTATTTTGGCCACAATGAAGTGAAGAGCCCAGTAATAGGACCAAGAGACTATGGAAAACTCTGAAACCATAAGCCCCCCAAAATTTTCCTCCCTTAAGTTGCTTTTCTTAAGTATTTTATCAGAATGTCAAAAAGTTGACTTATACACTAGCACTGTATGCATTCATGATATCATTAAATAAGTCTGAAAAATAATGAACTAATATGTACAGACACTGATGTATTGACTACAAACATTGATGTATTGACTACTAAGACAGGTGATTTGTTTCATCATGCTTATGATGACACTAGAGAAGAACATTTTTTATCACAAATCCTTCATCTTGTCACTGAAGCACAAATATTCATTGTTACTGTGATTCTGCTGTATTGTTTTCTGGAAGTAAACTTCTTATAGAAAATATATTTAAGCACAGGTCTTTTCCTAGCCATTGTATATCTGCATGGAGTTAGAGTGGACTGGTCTAACAGTGACTCTCCCTACGGCTCAGTGGCAGAGTGCTTGCCTCGAAAATGTGAGGCACTGGGTTGGATCCTCAGCATCACATAAAAATGAATAAGTGAAATAAAGATATTGCATCCATCTATAACTAAAAAAAATTTAAAAAAGGAAAGAAAGAAAAAGAAAAAGAAAGAGGAGGAAAAAGTCTTTCTCTAGAAAACTTGAATACAGATTTCATCCTGATTTGCATTTTCATCCTTTGTTTAATTAGTAAAAGAAAGATAAGCACGCATCTTAGTTTTATAAAGCCATTAACAACTCTCAATTTAGAAACTAGAAATTCTAAGATACTCAGAGAAAATCATAAATAGCAAATTGAATAACAATTAGAGATGATAGTGAGTGCACAATCAAATAACCCAAAATGTCATGCCAGATCATCAAGAATATCATCACTAAATGCTTGCCAGCAGAGTAATGGCCACGTGTGCAAGATAATTATATGAAATGCCAAAAGTCAGAGCCTATGGGGAAAATGGTATTTAGAAAAATTGAAGAATAAGCTTTCAACATTTTAAAATACACCCATGACTTGAAAAGAACCAACTGCATGCCTGCTGTATTCAAGTTTTCCCAGACAGGATCACTTTGGGAAACAATTCTCCAAGCACCCCTGCCTTTCTCCAATGTTATACACAGAGGCACTTTTGTTTTGGACTATCTGTCCCAGGAGTTTTAAATTGCAAATTGTCTTGGAAAATACAGACTGTGTTCTCAATGCAAGCAGCAAAGATTGGGCAGATTTATGTGCAGCCCAATATAAAGGATTACAGTTGAACAAACTCAGGGTTGCTTAGCTGTGATGCAAACCCACTGTGTGAATGCCATCCACCTGGAATGCTCTGTCTTGCCTCATGGAACTTGGGCACAAGGAAAACTGATGAGAATGTGAACCTAATTCTTCTTGCTGTGTTTTCACAATAAAACCTTTTTCTCTGAACCAGGTTTCTGGTGTCTTATACCATCATAAATAAAACTATAGTAGATAGAATTTTGCATGTTCAATAGAGTAAAGTCTTGCATCCATCACTGTCCTTCACTATGAAGCAAGCCCAAGATTTACATTTTTGTGGCAATAATTGGAATGATTTTTTCACTCTTTGCAACTTTGGGGTTGTGAATAGAAGTTGATATTTACACTCACTAGAACATAGAGTTCTAAAACTATTATTCAGGTTTTTTTTCCTAGTAACAAACTCATATTATAATCTAGTTCATTGATTGAACAGCATAAATGAAAATTACAATATTAATTCCACAAAATATCACCTACAATAGACTTCTCTGTACCCTCTCACTCTCAACTTCCTACTTATTGTATAAGTTGGTTATATGAATAGGCATAATTAAAATAAGAATATTGGATGTAGATGCTGCTAAGTCAACTGTTTGTGAACATCTGTCATGCCAAAATATAATACCAACAATGAAAACTCTTTGATGCATAATCATAACTTTTTAGCTCATTTTTAGACTTCCAGAAATACGAATTGATTTATTGAAGTGGACTTGCTGTCTCTGCTTGCTAAGGTCTGCCTTCAGGTATTTCAAAATACCTATAAAATGTTGATATTAATGTTGAGGTATTTTGATAATGATTGATGAAATTATTGTTTTCAGTATCAAGTCCACCAATTCTATGTTTTCATTTCTGCTCTTGATTTTTTGACTAAGAATAGCCTAAGTTGTTCTTTAACCTATATATTCTAACATTCTGTCAAAATAACATTGCAAGATTAGATCCATGTGGAACAAGTTTTTGAAAACAAATAATATGTAAAGCTTAAAATAACTGTGTGGATCTCATTTTAAATAAATACAATTCATTTTTATTTATTTATTTTTAAATTTTGACTCTTCTAACATATTCTATAAGGTCATATTGATAGAGAAAGAGATCCTCAATGAGTTTATTCCTTGTCAGTCAAGAGCAGTGTAAAAGCTGGCTGATAGAGGTTATATATATCTTTTCTTGTTAGAGAGAAAGAAGATTATGTGGAACAAAGATCCAAAGCATATTCATGAGTTTTCCTACAAAAACTATTAACAGAAGAGTTATCAAGTTTTCTATAAGACTTAGAAATAGCTCATAAAATATGGCATTGTGGTGAATACCCAAATGTCTGAAATTATCTCTATGAAAACTTAGACATGAAGATAGCAAATAATTTGCCCTCTGTCATAAAGTTTATCAAATTTGAACTATAAGATATTGATATTATTAAATGATAGAATTATAATTTATTTTAAAGATTTTAATTGGCCTTAATTTTAATTCCAGGATTAAGAAACAACACTTACTTGATAAAACAGAATAGGTGTTCCTTAGAATGAGCCCAAAAGTTTTTCATTTTTTAAATTTTTATTTATTTATTTATTTATTAAGACACAGAAGGGCTGTCATTTCAAAACTACTGTCCTTTTAAGGAAGGAACATGGAGACAGAAAAGTAGAAAAATGACTGGTTAATATCAGATTGCTTCAGTTTCTTTTTGTAAGTATTAAAAGGTACACAGATTAAAGTAAAGAGAACATTGTCATGTTTGGCTCATTGAAAAATTTTTCTATTTCATTCTTCTGTTTTCTTAGAAGGACAAAAAATAACTTCATTTCTTTTTGGTGATATGGATGGTTAGTGTCAATAACTCCATGTTGATTTTTATTGTGATCTGTTGGAACTCATTGAGGGAATTTAGACCAAAGCAATGGCTTCTTTAACTTTTTGTTTAAAAAAGAACAATGGTTGATTCATAGTTTCTCTAATCTACCAGACTTGTAAGAGACACCACTTGTCTTGTAAGTTTGTTGCTGATTTTAAATGACAAGAGAGCTGTAGCTTCTTCAATGCACCCATAAGGAGAAAAGTGACTTTAGATGGGAGAAATCCTGATAATATCTGCTCAACCAATTTTTCAGGAACATTTCTTTAATAGTGCTTAACTTTTAAGGCCACAATTATTCTCAATCTACCTGGGATATATCCCTTTTCTGTTCCTTGTGGTTACCTGGTGTTTCCTCCTGTAAAAAAGAGACCAATAGACAGCGAAACCCTCTATTTTAAACTGAGAACACCTTGAGGCAAGAGATTATGTTTTATATTCTCATTCACATTTCTGTACCATTACTTAGTATTAATTAGCTTTAATAATGGGATAAACAACAGATTCCAACATAGTCAGCACAATAAAGAGATCTCTCTGGAAAGCTTCGTGAAGTGGTCAATGAAGAGGAGAGAATGGACACTGAAGCCACAGAAGCAAGCAAACGGGGATGTGGGGAGCAAGGAAGGGCTGATGGTCTGATTCCCTAAGGACGAAGCCATCATCAGGTAACCCAGAGAGGGTTTTAGAACAGAGAAACAGAGAAGGAAATTCAACTATCAGAATTCAGACTTGAGGTTAAAACCAACTTGTCACAAGAGTCTTCAAAGTGGAGATAAGAGGAAAATAGCATGAATCATAATCAAAATCACAAAATACATGCATGTGAGGACTCTCTCAGAACATCCAGGTGATAGAATTTTTTGACTTGATTAATCTGAAGGCTAAAATAGAAAGCAGAACAAATCTAGCTTCATGTGTGCATCTCCTTTATTTATCTATCTGTCTATCTATCTATCTATCTATCTATCTATCTACCTACCTACCTACCTATCTGTTTATATTGGAACCATTCAGGCTCTTTCTTATCTCACTATCTTTCAGTTTAACTGGCTCTGCATGTTGCTACCTACCCTGTGACTTTGGATAGGAATGACTCTCTTCCATTGTGCACAAGAAACTTTCAGAGGTACCAGGAGTTGGAATACATGAACCCAGGGGCACTTAAATACTGAGCCACATCTCTAGTCCTTTTAAATTTTTTTTTTTTAAGACTGGGTCTTGCTTAGTTGCTCAGGGTGCTGAGGCTGGCTTTTATCTCATAATCTACCTACTTAAGACTCCAAAGCCCCTGGAGTTACAGGCCTGCATTACCACTGACTCTTTGCCCATACATTAATGAATTAGGAAGATTATCTTGTACCTTTGGTCTTACCTATATCTTCAGTATACTTCAGTATACATATCGGGATAAGTGTGCTTATGCTCAGTATTTATTGTTTGTGGTGTATTATCATATTTTCAAGGCTTATACAACTCTCCAATGCATACCATGTAGAATGTTTTAGTAAACATAATTCTGTGTTTTAGTGATCAAAATAAAGTATCCAGAGAACTTAAGAATAGACTAAAAATTCTTTTGGCATATGCCTATCAGGGGCTCAGGGTCACATATGCAAATAATGAATAAGTTAAAACCAAATGGTCTACATTATAACATTGGTTAATTTTATTCATATTAAAATGATAATGAACTGGATTAATCCATTCACTTAAAAATGAAAAGAGAGTGATATTGACAACACGGATCTATTCCAAGTCTTCCTACTCATTGCCGGTTTTAAGGGTAGGTAGAGTACAAAACCATTATCTGCCATATATCAAGAACATAAGAAAAAATGAGTCAAATTCACAAAGTAGTATGGGGTATTATCTGTTTTTCAAATCAATCTCTCTCTTTCTCTCTCTCTCTCTCTCTCTCTCTCTCTCTCTCGCATTTGCAGTTGAATCCAGGGGCAGTTAACCACGGAGTCACATCCCCAGCCCATTTTATTTTTTATTTAGAGACAAATTCTTGCTTAGTTCCTTAGTGCCTTGCTAAATTCCTGAGGTTGGCTTTTAATTTGGGATCTTCCTGCCTCAGACTACCAAACCAATGAGATTATAGGCATGCACCACCAAACCAGGCTGGTTTTACAGATTTTAAGATGCAAATGCTCATGAATGATAAAAGCATAGGAGACCCATAACTGAAATGTCTAATAGAATAAAAATAAACTCGACCAAACTCACAATTTTAACTCTGACTAGACTTGGACATTTCTTCAGAAAAAAAAATATTTTAAAGATAAAATCTTAAGAAACTACAACCAAAACAAAACTGTGTTCTCTTATATTTTTCATCTCCAACATACACGACTATATCTTAAACTTTTCTTCCCACAAACAAAGCTCTGTCAACCTTTCTCTGGCATACAGGGGAAATTTTGTCTGTTAATATAAATGATGTAGATAGGTAATCTGGGCAAAATCTTGGACACCCAAATTATCACCCTTATTACTGTGCTAACATAGACTTGATGTCTTACCTCCAAAATATGAATTTCCTCCTTGTTACTAGAAACATAGTTTTCCTTGAAAAAAATTTCACCAAAATTTAAAGTACTTCAGTCTTCCTAAATATGCAGCATGCTATATTTCAACATATCTTATTCTTAGCAAGAACTGTTAAATGAAATAATAGTTTTTTAGATGTCTAGGTATGTGGGCTATAACTGGATATGAAGGTGTAGATATTAGAAAAACAATTTGGCTTTGTTTGTAGTAATATTGTTTGCAGTCCTTATAGGGCCAAAAGCAAAGATGGTTTTGTTTAATACTAGTTATAAATGATTTTGTATACTATTAAAAGTGATTAGTATTTCAGTTCCATTTCTCTTCTGTTACCTCCCATGTTGAATTTTCAGATAATAAGTGTAATGTGAAATAGATGCTGAGAAGGAAAATTGATATTGGGAGTTTGAGGTCATTTTTTCTCCATTATGCCACTTGAAATCACTCTTCTTTGGACTGATTTTTTAAAAATCTTTTTTGGGATAGGTATGCTTCTACTCAGTATTTATTGTTCTGTGGTATATTATCGTATTTTCAAAACTTCTACAATTCTCCGATGCACACCATGTAGAATGTTTTAGTAAACATAATTCTGTATTATAGTGATCAAAATAAAGTATCCAGAGAATTTAAGAATAGACTAAAAATTCTTTTGGCATATGCCTATCAGGGACTCAGGGTCACATATGCAAATTAGGTCAAATGACACACCCTGAGTATTTCATGTTTCCTCAAGGTAGATATGCTATCTAAACTGTAATAGATAGTGACCCTGGGTTAATTGCATAAAACATGTAATCTATTTATATTTTGTCAGTGTATCTAGCTGCCTGAAGCTTGAATGATAAATATTCAAATTCACAAGAGCTTACCTAGAGAAAAACAGAAGCCCAGATTGCCAAATATTGCACTTACTGTTACATTTGATTCAGTGAGCATATAAAAAATGTGTATGAACACTTCAAATATTTTTGATTGCCCAAATTTAAAATTTAAATATATTAAAAAATATCAAAAAATGAAAATAAAAGTAAAAATCACTAGTATTCACATAACTTCGAGGCAATAATTGTTAATATCTTGATATGCTATTTTCCATGCAAAAAGTTGAAAACTGTGTATACAATATTATACTTTGTTTTATTTAAACAACCTGGTCATACCTATTTCAACATCAATTTATAAAGTGAGTATAACAAAGTAGTAATTATAGTTTGCATGTGAGGTGTTCCCAAAAGCTCACACGTGAGACAATGCAAGAACATTCAGGGAAGAAATGATTGGGATATGAAAGCCTTAACCCAATCAGTGAATTAATCACCTGATGGGATTAATTGGGTGGTATCTGAAGGCAGGTGGGGCGTGGTTCTAGGAGGTGGGCATTGGGGGCGTGGCTTTGGGGCATACATTTGTATCTAGCAAGTGGAGACCTAGCTCTACTTTCTAATTATTATGTGAGCCGCTTCCCTCTGATGCACTCTTTTGCTCTGTTGTTCTGCCTAAAGAGCCCAGAGGAATGGAGCCTGTTGTCTATAGACTGAGACCTCTGAAACAGTGAGCCCCCAAATAAACTTTTCCTCCTCTGTAATTGTTCTGTTTGGGTCTTTTAGTCACCATGGTGAAATAGCTGACTAAAATAATAGTTAAGAACATAGATTTAGGATTCAGATTTCCTAGATTTTAAGCCTAACTCTGCTAAATAGAAAACTGGTGACATTAAACAAGTTTCTTAAATTTTATACACATTAAGTTTATTTAAAAAAATGAATAAAATAGATAAAATAATAATATATGCCTCAGATAGGGTTCTTGTAAGTATTTTCTGTTTAATATAAAATGATATATAATGTGCTTAGATTACTTTAAGTTGCAGTCAGACAGAGAAGATTGTATATGTAGTAAAAGTGAAATTATAATAAAGATTTTTTGAGGGAAGTACTGGGGATTGAACTCAGGTACACTGGACCACTGAGCCACGTCCCCAGCCCTATTTTGTATTTTATTTAGAGATGGGGTCTCACTGAGTTGTTTAATTTCTCGCTTTTGCTGAGGCTGGATTTGAACTTGTGATCCTTCTGCCTCAGCCTCCCAAGATACTGGGATTAGAGGTGTGGGCCACCGTGTCATGCTGATAAAAAAGTTTTGAGAGAAAATTAATAGCAGTGACTAAAAGATGTAATATCTCTTTGCATTTTTGAAATTCCCAGAAATTTAAATTAGTTGCAAACTATGCAATTTCTATTTACCTTAATGCATGTAACCATAGCACATCAGTCAATTTCCCATTCTCCATTTCTTTCAACTATATGCCTAATATGAATTTTAAAATGTATCATTCTGTTTAGTGATTTAGATCTGAAATTGTGAGGTGTTATTTCTTCAAATTAAGAACATTTGATGTTTGCCTTCACTTACAGGAAATTAATGACAGAATCTTTGATTTGCTTAATGGATAAAACAGTCATATCCGTTGTCACATGATTCCCTGTCTTAGAAAGGTAAGCCTGAATCTCATTGGAAGTAAACTATAAAGATTCTATTTAAAGTGGGCTTATTGTGATGGCTGGATGTATTATAAAATTTAAATGTTCTTCCTGATTTCAAGTGTTTAAAAATGTAAAATGTGAAGTTTAAAGTAAATTTTATTTGAGAAATATACTGAGCTTGATTTCTAAGAGTTTTCTAATAAAAATAAATTTCAAATAATGAAGCAAATTTACTAAAAAGTGAACATTTAAACACTTGATATATTATATGTAAACTATTTCAACAAAAGCCCAAAACAAAGACCAATTGATCTATAATACACAAAAGTAAAGAGTGTACAAGAAGTTTCATAGAGAGGCATTTGTTTATTAAATGTGTGTTCTGCTGAAAACACTGAAAGTCAACATTTTAACTGAATATTTCTTTTCTCTGGCATGGATATTCAATTTCTTTCTGAAGCTCACATTTTTCCAGCTTGATATGATCTAATGAAACCTAGCTTTTTTTTTTCTATTCTCTCTAATAAAAACTGTATCCATCCATATATAGTGATATATTATGTTCAATATAAGATCTGAAAGGACAAAATGTACACCATCAAAAAGTCAATGAACCAAATTGGTTTATGTAGCTGTTGCAAACCAATTTTACTGTAAACCTTCAGACTAGATTGTATGGTGATTTTTTTTTCTGGTATGTTTTCTATCTTCTATTTTTATTACATTTTCCATTTTGGGTTCCCTTTCTGTATTCTTCACAAAGATACTTAGATGGAATCTCATGACTTTAATAATAGGTGGAAAGGACAGTGATTGAATTTGTGTTCCCTTAATTTTGAAAGAAGTTCTTCTTTCTCCATTCATTGTAAACTCTTAATTTTAAAAAATCCATAGACCTCTTCATCCTTTCAATGAAATATAAATAAGATGTTTATATTACTGCATTAGCCAACTTGATGTGGTGATTTTTTTTTTGCAGTAATAATTGGGATTATCATAAGCGAAGGAATGACCAATATTAATAGAACATCCATGGCCTGGTCCTTTGATCCCAATACCTGTATAATGTGCCAGTTGGAATACTGTTGTAGTTACTAGTGGTGGTTGTCACCGGGTCATTCTTATGCTTGAAACATCCTATTATAACTTAAGAGTAAATGAGGCTCTGGATTTCAGAATGAAGGAGTCTTCTCATATTCCCAATTTGCTGATTGGGGCTAATAGGCAAAATAGTAGGCTATCTTTACATTCAGAATATACTTTGTGCCCTCTTTAAGACTCATATGGGCTTTTTGATCATTTTCAAACTGAGCAAAATTCCTAGGTGGATAATCTATTACTCAGTTGTCTAGGAAAACAGCCTGTCTCCTGAGTAGAACAACTTCTATAAGGACATACCTTTTGTTGTTGTAGGCAAGGAGTGGTTCACAGTGCAGTCTCACTTGCAGTAACTGAGGAAACAAAATACCTATAAATAAAGTAGTATTGCACAAATAAGAGCCAATGTATGGTGCTGTCATTCACTATGAGGAATCACAGTAATATGGAGATGGGACTCTTTGAGCCTATTCTTATCTAAAGAAAGCACAACTTCGTTTTTTGACTCTTTTGTTCTTATTTATAGTTATTTGCCTCCAAAATGGCTCACCTGTTGCTGAACTTTGCCATTTTCCTACTCAGAATCTCTGCCAGCTTTTGGAAGTTACTCATATGGGAAACAAGTTCTGGTGTTTTTAGACACATCAGACAAATAATTCTACAGAATTGTCTAACTTAAATGCTTAATCATGGAGATAACATTGACCGTATCAGCCAGCTGAAGCACTTACCAAAACCAAGGAATGAGTGTGATTAAAACTGTTAACCACAGAGGTTTAGAAAGTGCTGTCCAAGTTGACTTGATGCTGTTCACTGTGGTAAAGCTCCCACTGATAGCCTTTTTTCTGAGACCGGATCTTGAGAGATTTTCACTATTTCTTCCTCTAGACATGATGGTGCTGGAGACTTGTAATCATGTCTCTGGAAAGTCAGACGACCAAATAGAACATTAATTTTCAGGATACTATATGGCCTCTTGGTATCTGAAAGATTATATTCATTAAAAACCTACCATGGTTGTAGGCTGGGGTTGTGGCTCAGTGGTAGAGCACTCACCTACCAGGTGTGAGACTCTGGGTTCGATTCTCAGCACCACATAAAAATAAAATAAGATATTGTGTCCATCTATAACTAAGAGATAAATATTTTAAAAAAAATTCCATGGTTGGTACAAAGGATCATTCTTAGTTTGATATTTTTAGTAATTATTATTATTCACTTTATTATAGTTTCTCTATCATTACATTGGTTTTTTTAGATTTATCTTTATTCCCTAAAGACCTAAAAAGAGCATGCTACAGGGACACTGCTACATCGATGTTCATAGCAGCACAATTCACAATAGCAAGACTGTGGAACCAACCTAGATGCCCTTCAATAGACGAATGGATAAAAAAAAAATGTGGCATTTATACACAATGGAGTATTACTCTGCATTAAAAAATGACAAAATCATAGAATTTGCAGGGAAATGAATGGCATTAGAGAAGATTATGCTAAGTGAAGCTAGCCAATCCCTAAAAAACAAATGCCAAATGTCTTCTTTGATATAAGGAGAGTAACTAAGAACAGAGTTGGGAGGAAGAGCATGAGAAGAAGATTAACATTAAACAGGGATGAGAGGTGCAAGGGAAAGGGAGAGAAATGGGAAATTGCGTGGAAATGGAAGGAGACCCTCAGAGTTATACAAAATTACATACAAGAGGAAGTGAGGGGAAAGGGAAAAATAATACAAGGGGGAGAAATGAATGACAGTAGAGGGGGTAGAGAGAGAAGAGGGGAGGGGAGGGGAGGGGAGGGGGGATAGTAGAGGATAGGAAAGGCAGCAGAATACAACAGACACTAGTATGGCAATATGTAAATCAATGGATGTGTAACTGATGTGAATCTGCAATCTGTATATGGGGTAAAAATGGGAGTTCATAACCCACTTGAATCAAAGTGTGAAATATGATATATCAAGAACTATGTAATGTTTTGAACAACCAACAATAAAAATTTAAAAAAAAATAATTTTCAGCAGTTTTCCCAGAGGGAATTAAGAATTCTCTAATCACGAGATTTTCTGAACACATAAAATATATTTTGTTTTATGCCTGAAGGACAAATTTACTAAAAATTCAATTATTAAAACATACCTTTCCTTAAACATTGGTAGGGATCATTTTACTGGCCTCTGGATTGATCTGAGAAAGTAGAGAACATCTTGAATTTTCTTCCTTCCACCTGCCTCCCTTTTTCTGAATCAAGGAACATAACTTGAGGTTCACCCTAATAACATTGTAAAGATAATTGCTTAGGTTTATCATTCTGCTTTATATTTTTCAATATAAATAATTCTATGCTATAGCTATACATAAATTTACTATTTTAATTTCTGAATTTTTTCTATAATATGTATTTTTAATTCTCTTTGTTTCCTTATTCAGGATCACCATTGGTGAATCATATCATATTTGCCTATCTTTCCTTTTTTTTTATTTGTAGATTGACACAATATCTTTATTTATTTATTTTTATGTGGTGCTGAGCATAGAACCCAGGACCTCAGACATGCTAGGCAGGCATTCTATCACTGAGCTACAGTCCTAGCCCACATTTGCCTAACCTTCATAAACATCATCTTCTTTATTATCATTTTAGACCACTATTATTACCCATTTAATTCACTGTGATCTTCATGTCATTCACTATTTTTTCAATCCCCCTTATATTTTCTATTTTCCTTGCTTTAATGTATGTTCACCACTGAAAACTATTCTATTCTGGTTTTTCTTACATATTTTTGGTTTCTTTGAATATCCTGATTGTCTTAACATTTCCTTCTTGAACCTTTAGACTCACTTTAAAGAAAACAGGTTGCTTGTGATTTCCTTGAGACTAAGTACACATATTCAACTTCTTCTTCCATTTTTATTAATTTCTCTGATCATCATCTTTTTTGTGTGTTTTTTATGACTGTGTGTAATAGTATGTAAAAACAGTTTTTTTTTTCCTGATTCTCGGTTATGTAGGATTTATGTAGAATAAGACAAACCAATTTTTTGTTAAATTGGAATGAGTTGACGTGGTCTGCAGATGCAACCTGTCTTTTTCTGTGACCTCTGAAAGTGTCAACTTTTCCTTTTCCTCTGACTTCTTATCTTCTCTGTTTTTCCTATACTAAGATTTTGCACCACTCACATCAAAGCACTTTGTCATAGGGCCTTTGCCGTTTTGCTGCTGCTGGCTGATATACAAAACTGCTTGCTCTCCTGGGTACAGCAAGTACATAATAAGTTAGAAAGTATAATTTTGCATTTATATTTAATATTTATTGTCCATGAAATACATTTTCTACTGCTTAATTATTACAGTCACACTACCTTTCTCAATAGGTCTAAATGTCATATGGTCATGAAGTTAATATGGTGTATGACAATCATATGTGGAAGTCTCATAATAAGTTACAAAACATAGTCATTACTGAGGTTGTGAAGGTCCTAGGCACTGTGTCTTCCCCCACAGCCCTTTGATATCAGTTCCTGCTCCTCTAGCCTTTGTTTTCTCTGCTTCAGCTGTACTGATCTTATTTTTCGAATATCTATGACATGTCTCTGACTGAGGTGTTCTCTGTTTCCTTATCGACCTGCACAGATCACTCCATTAGCTGTTGAAATAGATAATGTTTCATCGATGTAAAAGAGGGTAATGCTGAAAGGATCTGACGATTCTTTCTTAAATGTTAGTTTATCACTGAGGCCTTCCCTGGATTTGCTATTCAAAGCTGCTCTTTAGTGACTCCCATCCCACCACCACCACCACCACACATGAGACATTTTCTTCCTCCTGGATTCATTCTTCTTCATAGTACTTCTAAATACTATGTATTATAGGTACTAAATATGGTACTGTGTACTATAATATGCATTTTATTTTTGTTTTTTAAAATCTGACTTTACCCAATAGCATTCATGTTGCTTGATTTATAGATGCTGTCTAAATGTGTTCTCAGCACTTGATAGACACTCAAGAAACAGTTTTGAATGAAAAAAAATACACAAAGAGTAAAAACTGAGTTCCTTCATTCACTTTCAGCCTATTGTAATAAAGTATAGTTTACATGTGTGCTCATTAATTTCACTTATCTATTATGCTACTAGTTTTAACTAAGCTCATCTCTGCCAAGTATGCTTAGTTAGAAAGATTCCTGAAAAGTAGTTGACTATTAAAGATACTACTAATACTGAAAAGATGAGCAAACAAGAAGAGAATAGAGTTGAAATTCCTCTTACTTCAAGCACAAGTTCTTTTTTATTAAAAACTTAATATAAGGTATTATCAATACAAATCTAAGACATAGCCTCCCAAATTTTTCAAGGTGGCTACTTGAACTATAATGTATAAACCATAGCTTTAGAATTGAGACGTAACATTTGTACATCTTTATGAGGTACATTATGGTAATTGAATACACGTGTACAATGTATAACCAAATCAAGGGAATAAATATTTTCTTCTCAAATATTAGTCATCATTATATCCTGGTAATTTCATACTCTTCCAGTAATTTTAGAAATATATCATAGATTGTTTTAACTTATAGTTACCCTACTGTGCTAAAGAATGAGTTTGAATAATTCTTCCACTCTGTTTTTGTTGCCCCTCATTAAACTCTTTTCTGTACCTTCTTCCCCCTGCCCCTTTCAGTCTCCAGTGACCACTAATCATTTATACTCTCTACAAGATTTGGTATCTGTCTTTCTTTATCAGGCTTATTTCATTTAACATGAAGTTCTCCAGTTTCATCCATTTGCCTGCTAATGACAAGATTTCATGCTTCTTGTAGAGGAGAATAATAATTCAGTGTGTATATATATATATATATATATATATATATATATATTCTTTATCCATTCACCTGCTGAATGTTTGATTACATAATTTAGCTATTGTGAATAGAGCTGCAATACACATGGGAGTGAGTGTATTTTTGGTATAACAATTTCACCTCCTTTAGACATATGCCCAATAGTGAAATTACTGAATCATATGCTACTTCTATTTTTAGTTTGTGAAGAATCTCCAAAATAGTTTCCATAATAGCTATACTAATTTACATTCCCACCAACAGAGTATAAGAGCTTGCTTCCTCTGCATATTCAAGAGCATTTGTTACTTATGGCCATTCTACCTGGGGTTAAATGATATCTTATTGTGGTTTTCATTTGCATTTCCCTGTTGGTAAGTGAGATTGAGCATTTTTTCTTGTACTTCATAGGCATTACTGTGTCTTCCTTTGAAAAGTATCTGTTTCGGGGTTTTTTTTAGTGCATTTAATTGATTTTAAGTTCTTAGATATTCTGGATACCAATTCTTTGTCAAATTAATAGTTTGCAAATATTTTATGCCATTTGGTAGGGTGTCTTAATTCTGTTGATTGTCTCCTTTGCTGTGTCTAAGATACTTAGACTGATATAATCCATTTGATATAATCAATTCTACTTTTGTTGCCTGTAACTTCAGGGTCCTAAGAAATAATTACCTACATCAATATCTTGAAGTGTGTCTTCTATGTGTTTTTGTAATAATTTTATGGTTTCATGTTTAAGGTCTGTGATGTATTTTGAGTTCATTTTTGTGTATGTTAAGAGGATGAATCTAGTTTCTTTCTTTTGCATATGCAGACCCAGAAGTTTTTATTCATTTGCTTTGTTTTGTCTTCTTGTTTGTTTTTGGACAACTAAGTTCCTGTCAGCATTATTCACAGTAGCCAAAAGATGAAGGTAATCCAAATGTCTACTAACTGTTCAAATGGATAAAGATACAATGTTATTATTTAGTCAAAAAAAGTATTTACTTTTGATATATGCTGCAACATGGATGCCACAATATAAAATATGCACACACAAAAACAAATCTGTTGATTTTTGCATTTTTTGTAATCCTCATTTTATTTATTTATGTTCTAATCTTCATTATTTCTTTCTTTCCACTAATTTGGAGTTTAGTTTTTCCTTGCTTTTTAAAGTATATTGTCACATTGTATATTTGGGATCGTTATTTTTTAGATATATGGATTTATTTTTATATACTTTCTCCTTTGTTTCTCTCTTCTGTGCCTCAGATTTGGGTATGTTGTGTTGTCTAATTTATTTCTATTTGTTTTTTATTGATTTTATTTTTTTAAACAGATGACAGTGGATTGCATTACAATTCTTATTACACATATAGAGCACAGTTTTTCATATCTTTGTATATAAAGTATGTTCATGCCAACTCATGTCTTTATACATGTACTTTGTTTGCATTAAAATTCTTATTACACACACACACACACACACACACACACACATATATATATATATATATATATATATATATATATATATATATCACAATTTTTTATATCTCTGTTTGTATATAAATAGGTTGGCACCAATTCGTGTCTTCATACAAGTACTTTGGATAATGATGTCCATCACATTCCACCAAAAATGCTAATCCCCTGCCCCCTCCCCTTTCCTCCCACCCCTCTTCCTTTTCTAGAATTCATCTATTCCTCCCATGTTCCCCCTCCCTTCCCCACTATGAGTAAGCCTCCTAATATCAGAGAAAATATTCAGCATTTGTTTTTTGGGGATTGGCTAACTTCATTTAGCATTATCTTCTCCAACGCCATCCATTTACCTGCAAATGCCATGATTTTATTCTCTTTAATTGCTGAATAAAATTCCATTGTGTATATATACCACATTTTTTTATCCTTTCATCCACTGAAGGGCATCTAAATTGGCTCCACAGTTTAGCTATTGCGAATTGTGCTGCTATAAATATTGATGTGGCTGTGTCTCTGTAGTATGCTGTTTTTAAGTCCTTTGAGTATAGTTTGAGGAGAGGAATAGCTGGGTTAAATGGTGGTTCTATCCCCAGATTTCCAAGGAATCTCCATACTGCTTTCCATATTGGCTGCACCAATATGCAGTCCCACCAGCAATGTATGAGTGAACCTTTTTCCCTACTGTCTCACCAACACTTATTGTTGTTTGTCTTCATAATAGCTGCCATTCTGACTGTATTGAGATGATATATTAGAGTAGTTTTGATTTGCATTTCTCTGATCAGATAAAGCAGATTTCAAATAAAAAAAAAGACCCAACAATATATGCTGCCTTGAGGAGACTGCTTTATCTGATGTAAGTATATCTACTCTTGCTCACTTTTGATTTCCCTTTGCATGATACATCTTTTTCTAGACCCTCATTTTTAGTTTTTAATGTCTTAATAATTGTATTAATTCTTAATAAAATACTGACAAATCACATAACAAAACATATTAAAAGGATAGCATACCATGATCAAGTGGGTTTCATTGCAAAAATACAGAGTCAGTTTCATATATGAAAATCAATAAATGTAATTCAATACATCAATAGACATACATATAAGAACCACATAACTATCCCAATATATGTAGAAAAAGCATTTGATAAAATACAGTATCCATTCATGTTCAGAACACTAGATAAATTAGAGGTAGTAGAAACATAGCTCAACATTGAAAAAGCTATGTACCCTAAACCCAAGTCAAAATCATTCTACATAGAGAAAAACTGAAAGCATTTCCTCTAAAAAATGGAACAAGACAGGGATGCCCTCTTTCACCACTTCTAGCCAACACAGTCCTTGAAATTCTAGCCACAGCAATTAATCAAAATATAGAAATTAAAGAGATACAAATAGGAAAAGAAAAGCTCAAACTTTGCCTATTTGTCAATGGCATGATCCTATATCTAGAAGAGCCAAACTCCATCAGAAGACTTCTAGAACTCATAAACAAATTCATCAAAGTAAAAGTATATAAAATTAATACCCATAATAAATTGCATTCCTATATATCAATGATAAATAAGCTGAAAATAAGAAAACTATCCCATTGAAGGTAACTTCAAAAAAAAGATGGGAACTAATCTAACAAAAGTGGTGAGAGATCTCTGCAATGAAAACTACAGAACATTAAAGAAAGAAATTGAAGAAGACCTTAGAAGATAGAAAGACCTCCTATGTTCTTGGATAACCAGAATTAATATTATCAAAATGTCTATACTGCCAAAAGTATACAAATTTAATGTAATGCCTATTAAAATTCCAGTGACATTCTTCATAGAAATGTAAAAAGGAATCATGAAATTCATTTGGGAAAATAAGAGGCCCAGAATAGCCAAAGCAATCCTTAGAAAAGTGAAGTAGGAGGTATTACAATTCCAGACCTTAAAGTATGTGTATCTTCACCAATAAATCAAGTTTCTTATAGGCAGCATATAAGTGGGGCATTAAATTTTATTTTTTTATCCTCAGCCACTCAACCTCCTTTGATTGGTGTATTTAACCTATTTATATTTAGGTTATTATTTGTAGATTTTTTTGTATTTTTTTTGTTTGTTTTTTTCCACCTACCCTATTAATTATGTTTGTGACTTGGTGGGTTTTGTCCAGCTTAGATTGGTTTTCCCCTCTTTCTTTTTCATGTATCTATTTATGTAGTGAATTATATATATTCACATGTTTTCATGGTAGCAATTATCTTTTCTTTGTATTGTTGCATCCCCTTAAGTAGGGCTAGTCTAATGGTGACAAATTCCCTCAGTTTTTGCTTATCTGGGAAAGATCTTATTTTTCTCCGGTTTTGAAGTTTTTACTGAGCCTACTCTTATTGGTTGGCATTTTTTTTTCTTTCAGCATTTTTATTATATCCTTCCATTCTCTTCTGGCCTGTAAGAATTCTACTAAAAAAATCTGCTTTCAGTGTAATGAACATTTCCTTATATTCAATTCCATGCTTTTCTCATACAGCCATTAGAATTCTCTCTTTGACTTGTATTTTTGATATTTTGACTGGATATGCCTTCACAAAGATCTGTTTTGGTTGAATCTCATTGAGTTTCTTTAAACTTTTTGTGTTTGGAAGTCCCCATCTCTTTGAAGTGTTGGGAAGTTAGGGGCTATTATTCATGAATTAGATTTTTCATCCTTTTCTCCTTTTCTGTATCTTCTGGAATTCCTAAATTGAGAAAATTTGTTCACTTAACAATAATTTAATTTTTGAATGCTTTCTTCATTCTTTGAAATTCTTTTTTTCTTTTAAATTCATTCTTTCTTTTATTCATTTCTACCTTCTTTCTTTTTTTCCTTTCTCCTCCTTCCCTCCCTCTCTTTCTTTCTTCCTTTTTTTTTTTTTTTTGGATTAATTCAAAAGACCTGACTTCAAATTCAGAAATTCTTCTGCTTTTTCAATTCTCTCATGGGAATTTTGTATTGTACTTTTCATTTCAGTGATTGAAATTCTTATTTCCAAGATTTTTAATTCTTTTTTTTTTGTATGTGTGTGTGTATGTGATTTTGATAATTTTGGTTAATTTCTCATTAATATCTCAAGTTGTTTTTTTGTCATATCTTTGTATTGGTTACCTGTATTTATTTGCATCTCACTGAATTTCCTTAAGATCATTATCTTATTTTTTTTTCAGGCATTTTTTGGATTTCCTACAAGTTGAGATGTATTTCAGGAGAATTTTTGCTCTTTGTAGGTATCATGTTTCCTTTTATATTTCTTATGTGCTTACAATGATTGTGCACCTGATGTAATGTTCATTTCTTTGAATTTTATGAAGTAGCTCTTTCAGGAAAATATTTGTTAATTTAAATGCAAATATAGAATGTCTATTGTATATGTGATTTGTGCTTGTTTATAGAGAATCTCTGAGGCATAGTTTTTCTGATTTCTTCATCTTTGAATGTTGTCAGCACTGTCTATGAGTGCCATGGTAGTTCACAATGTATTAGTTTATAAAGATTTTTGTATAACTTTGCAATGGACAGTGGTGTCTGGCTTCAGGCTCACAGTCAAATTCTGATTCCATTGTCTCAGTGTTATAGGCTGTGTAGAGAACTGTCTTGAGGTCCTTGAACAACAAACATGGGAGACATTAGGGGTATTACACCAGCAGCCATGGTCCCTGAGCCACAGGATGTGAAGAAGACCTTCCCAGGATGCTTAGGATAGATGTGGAAGATACCTACACCTATAATTCCAGCAACCACAGTTCTAGAGCCACATGATGGGAAGGGCCTTTCTAAAAGACCTGTGGCACTGGTAACAATGCCCTTGAGGTTTTGAAACACAAAGGAAAGTTTTCCTATGTCCCACAAAGTATCTGAAGTTAATGATGAGATTGTAATGCTGTTAACTGTTTTCATGGAGTTATGGACCCCAATGATGCCTTTTCTAGGCTCCAGAGGACAAGAACAAGTGACACAATTGGTCCCAGAGGACAAGGAAAAGTGGCTTTTGGCACTGTCACTATGGTCTGAAGCTGTAGGCTATGGAAGAGATGTTCCCTAGTTATTTCAGGCGTGTGCAAGTAATGTTTGAGCTTCTGACACAGTTATCATTACTTCTGGAGATGTAGAATATAGGTCCCGTGAGTTGAACACAGTGGTGCTTGGCATGTGGCATTGGTTTCTATGGTCCTGGAGAAGTAGGGCATAGTGGAAATATTCCTAGATCTCATGGGGCAAGCTCTGGTGGGAAAAAAGCTTCTGGTATTGGTGGATGTAGTCTTATAGCTGCAGACCATGGATTAGTTCTTCCCCTGCCTACAGGGACAAGCTTAATTGAAGTTTAGACATTTTTATTTATTTAATTTTAATTATTTTTTTTTTTTTTTTACCAGTAGCTGTAGTCTTAATGCTATGGGCTGAGAAGGAGATCATCCCTTGTTCTGACCAAGTGATCAGATATCTGTGGGTGTTGTGGGCACTTGCATTTGTGTTCCTGAAGCTGAAGTCCTTGGCTGGGAGCTATGTCCCTATGGAAAGGTATGGATAAAGCCTAGTTTACATAACATTAGCTACAGTCTTAAAGTTGTTTAACTGGAGTTTAGATCTTTCCTGGATCCCATGGATGTACATGGGTGGGTCTCTGGCTTGTGGGCTTTGCAACTTCAAATCATGGAGCTGCAGCTAAGGGGGCTATCTTCTGTTTAGTAAAACACATCTGTCCAAGGTTTCTGTCAGAGTCAATGGACTGGCTGCTTGTCCCTTAACTAAGATGGTGACCAGAATAAGCCATTTGTAGTAGTTGGAGTTCTCAGGATTGGGAAAAGTCCACAGTGAGTGCCTTTGGAGTAAAGAAACCACTTTTAGACCACCTAGTTTCCCAAACTGGATTTAAAGCCTGTTAAATACTGTGACATTATCCTGCAATCAAGACTACTGGTTTCTACAATGATTGTGGTTGCTGGTGATTTCTCTTACAACTTACACTGGCAGTGTTATTACCACCCCTGGAAGACAAGTTGGAAATTGCTTTGCTCTTTTCTTGAGGTTGCCCTCCACCTTTTTTCTTTTCTTTTTTTTTTTTTGGTACCAGGGATTAACCCCAGGGGTACTTAACAACTCAGTCACATCCCTACATCCCTAGCCCTTTTTATTTTGAGACAGCTTCTCACTAAATTGCTTAGGGCCTCACTGAGTTGCTGAAGCTGGCTTTGAACTTTCTCCGGCTCAGCCTCCTGAGCCACTGGGATTACAGGTGTATACCACTGCTCCCAGCTTTCTGACTCTTTTTGCTACTTAGATTTCCTGTCACTTTTTGCTATTTTTCAGTTATCCCTCACTTATTCTTCTTGAAATGCAGCTTCTCTTTTGCTTCTGTGACTCTTCTGCATAGCAGTGTCATATGTAAAGCACCTCTCTTCACCCAACTTAGCTGTCTTTCAATCTCTACCTCATATCTTTAACAGGGTATCATACTATTAAGTTCTTTGAAATTTAATTGCAGAAGTTTGCATATGCAGTGCAAGTGTATATATGTGTATATATATATTTGTGTGTGTGTGTGTATATATATGTGTGTGTATATATATATACACACATATACACAAGTATACACACAAACATTTATAAATATATACATATATACATATATATATATATACACACACACACATACACACATATTAGGGGTTTTTCCCTTTATTTATAATTTGAATGATTAATAAAATATTGACTGGCACTAACATAGTTTTGGCAGTAGGTCACAAGCAATATTTGTAAATCAGCTTATCATATAATATCTTTTTTTAATAAAGATAAAGAGAGAGAGAATATTTTAATATTTATTTTTAGTTTTTGGTGGACACAACATCTTTATTTTATTTTTATGTGGTGCTGAGGATCGAACCCAGCGCCCGACGCATGCCAGGTGAGCACGTTACAGCTTGAGCCACATCCCCAGCCCATATAATATCTTGATGGTAACATTTATTCTACAAAAATAGTAGCCACAGAAATGATTTAAATTTATAATCTCCTATGTGAAGATAAGTTTCGGAGATTTTATAATTGTCTCTATAACTTATGCATTACTATTCTGAAGTACAGGTATGAAGACACGAATTAGTGTGAATATACTTTGTATACAATCAGAGATAAGAAAAATTGTGCTCTATATGTGTAATAAGAATTGTAATGCATTTCGCTGTCATATACAAATAAAAAAAACAAAATGAAATAATTTGCTCAAGTTAATATGCTTAAGCAAATACCAGAGACAAAATATAAACTTGGAACCTTGATTAAAGAGCTCCCATTTCCAAACACTTCAATATTATTTCACAAGGCTAACAGTAGCAAACACTGTATTCACCCATACTAAAGTACACAATACACATTTATGGAACAGGAACTCAATAAATTATTGAATGGATAAAAAAGTAAATGATTTAAAAGATAATTTTCTCATGTTTTTCAAACTTGTTTTTCTAATAGTTACACATATCTAAAATTACCTAACATAATTTTACTATTTCTAATCAAGGTGAAGAAATTGTAAATTGTACATTCATAATCAAGTCAGTCAATAGCAAACACATTGTGAAATGCCTCTTGGTCAAGTGTCATTAGGTTAGTCTTGAAAAAATGTTTTATCAGCCCCTATAGGCATCTACATAACTATTAAGACATATACTGCCAACATTTCAGAAAAATTTGCCTTTGATTTCTGTATCTTGACATGAGAAAAATGTCCACAACCAGATATTAACATCTACCATCAATGGTAGACTTGACCAGTGTGTTTTAATCTGATAAACAAACTACTTAAGACATACTATGCTACTTAAGACATATACTATGCCCTTGTAACCTCATTTCCAACTTCTTTGTTAAAGTTACCCACTCATCAGCATATCAGGCAATATTGAATAACTTTATTTCAGGTGATCACCTGATATCCCATCTGGTTTTCTACAATTTTACAGTTATTCCCTCAAAAGTACAATCTAGTTCTACGAGATGAGTTCACTTTAATACATTTATATACAAACCTACTCCTACAAGAAAATCAACACTAACTCTTTGTACTATCCTGAAAAACTATGCATACTTCTATCACTATGATAATTCTATTCGAAACTTTTTGAAAACATGAACTAAGTTGGATTACTTTTGGAACCATAATATAGTATTTAGGATATTATTAGATAGTCAATAACTATTAAATTAAAACTCAGTTTCTGTAACTTTCTATTTTTTATAATAAAAGTTTTCTTTTCCAGGACTTTCATACTTCAGGAAAACTTTGTCACTACAGTTGGACAAGCTGTTACTGATAAATTAATGCATTTTTACTTTATCACAGTCCAATATTTTGTAATTGGATTTTGGAAATAACATACAAGCAAAGCAGAAAAATAATTTTATTTTTAATATTGTTTTTTCATGCTTCTGTGGGCAAAACAATAAGAAGAGTGAGTCACAGTTTTCAATAATGTTTTCATTAGGAAAAAAAACAATTTTATTGGGATTTATAATGACCTGTAACAATGTGACAGAATTAGATTTATTATAGTTCATTGCTACATTTCTCTAACAACATTTATGGTAATTTTGAAAATAAGAATGCAGTTTTGGTAGAATAAAATAATTGTAAGATATGGTAACTTTAAATTGTATGAAAGATTCAGTGAGAGTGAAAATATCAGAAACACTACAGATTTTTAATCTACACTTACAAAAGCAAAAGTACCCATGGCTTTTTTTTCTATGTAAGTGAGTGATTATGAATATATTGTCTATGACAAAATATTGCTAATCAGAATCTAATTTATTCCATGAGAGAGAAAAAAAGTTACTAGTAATCAAGGTCATATATACATAAATTAGGTTTGATTATTTTGAACAATCTAATTCAACTTCATATTTGAGGGTTTTTTTTTTCCATAAACTTGCTTATAATCTAAGAATGAAAGAAAATTAAAACCAATTAACAATAGGTAATATATTAACAATTCAAAAACAAAACTTTGAGAAGGTGGAGCAATGAAAGAACTATTAAAATTAATTACTATAAGTGTTTAGAAAGCTAACATATATAAATAATATGTTCATCATCCGGTAAATGATTAAAATTTAAATATATTATGCATTTCATCTGCAAATAAATATCATTATTACCTTAATAATTATATCCCTAAAAATAAGAATATCATAACCCCTAGGTGATAAAGGTTTTTTATTTGTCTAGTTTTCTAATGTGCACCATGAAATAATTAGTTATGATATGTGAACATGAGCACAGAAACTGACAAAATTAATAAAAGTAATTGCATAAAAGTTAGTGCTTCATTAGAAAATTATAAATGATTTTTCAAAAACAATTATTTAGCATGGTTTGGTCAGGATAAATTATATACTTGAGCTCTTGTTTTTGTTTTTACTATATTTGTTTTGTGTTATGATGACTTAATTTAACAGAAAATGTAAAATAATTGAAATTAAAGATCATATACACATATCTCACAAATACTAAAATTGGTATAACCAAACATTTCTAATTTTTAAAACATTTCTACTACATTATGATAGAGTTGTCATCAACTCCTACCTCTATTTGTAACTTTCATATAAAGTTTCAACAAGAAAATAATTTCAGTCATAGTCAAGATGGTGAACTAATATAATGTGATAAATCTTTCATCCTTCTGGGCATGGTGGCACATGCCTATACCCACCAGCTCAGGAGGCTGAGGCAGGAGGATTGTGAGTTCAAAGCCAACCTCAGCAAACTCGAGGTGCTAAGCAACTCAGTGAGACCCTGTCTCTAAGTAAAATACAAAATAGGGCTGGGGATGTGGCTCAGTGGCCAAGTGCCTCTGAGTTCAATCTCTGGTACCAACAATATAAATAAAATAAAACTTTCATCCTGAGCACCATGAATTGTTGCATAAAATAAAACAATGACTGAAAGCAATCATAAAAAATCCCTTATAACAAGAAATATAATGTCCACTTTCCATCACAACAACAAAAAGAAAACTTTAAAAACAGAATGATTAGTACTTAACAATTAAGTACATGTCCTGGTGAGTCATTTTGCATAATAAGTCAAAATCTTAGATTTTTATTCCTTCATGATATAAAACACCAAACTGTAGGTTTGCATGAAGGAATAACTATCAAAGATCATTACATTTCTTATATGCATGATTACATAGTGTTGCTCAACAGAATGAGAAAGTAAGTAAGCTATGGTTGTAGAAATCATATTTCCTGGGAAAATAAACTCCTGATTTATATCTCATATATCAGAGGAGAAAATTTACTCCTCTTAATCAATTTAAGAAACAGTAAGCTAAGAAAGTAATAGAAATTTAATTAGCTGTAGACGTCTCTGAAAGTCTAGTAGAATTCATTGAGTGAACTTCACATGTTTTGCCTTGATGTAACAGTTACCAAACATAGAAGCACAATTAAAAGTGGTTTCACATACAGGTGTGCACATATCTATGGTAAAAAAAATTTACAATAAATAGGAATCTTTAACAAAAACAAAGTCAAGACTGGTGTCATAAGCAATTGAAATAACAAAATAGCAAGATAAAAGACAATTTTTGTTTAAACAATTAATAGCAAAGAATAAAAAGAAATATGAAAATAGTTTGAAAATAAATAAGTGAGGAAAACTTGTAGAAATGAAATAAGTGGAGTTGCAATATAATCACAATGAATATAGTAAGTAAATGCAACTGAAAATGAATAAGTGAATTGAAATAAAATTGATGAAATATAATAGACAATGTAGTTCAGAATAAAACTTTGCAAAACTTTAAATAACAGTTAAGATTCATGGAAAATAGAATATGAGTGTCAAAAAATATTTTTAAAAATTTCTTGAAGCAGAGTATTATAAAAATTGTGAAGAAGCATTAGTCAAAGAGAAAGTGTCTGGTAAGTTTCCAGAACTGATGAAAGACATAAATCCTCAGATTCTAAAATATTAAAAGATTTTAATAATGTAAAATTTCACATATTGCACAGTAAAAAATAGGCCTTAAAATCAAGTAACAAATGAGGCATACATATGGGAAACAACACTTAGAAGAAAAGGAAAAATTTAATTCCAGCAATAAAAGCTAAACTTCAGATAATAGTTTAAATTAAGAGGAAAATGTTTATGTTAACATAAAAATTTACAAGTAGTTAAACTATAAATTACAAGGATCAACATACAAATATTTCCAAATAAACAATAAAAAATTTCAACTCATACTTTGAGAAAACAACAAAATTTTATCATTTAAGATTTAAAAAATACAAATTACTAAATGGAAACTAAGTCAATAGAGCCAGAGTACATAAAATAATTTATTAAAATAAAACAAAATATAAGCGAGAATTGGCTGCATAAATAAATATGAGTAACAAAAATTGGAGGACTAAGCACAATTTAAAATAAGAAAGAAATTACAATTATTAGAAGAGATAAATATGTTTAACTTGATTTAAACATTACACAACTTACAGATGTAATGAAACATCACATGACAATAAATGTGTATAATTTTTGTTTCTATGTATTAGTTAAATATTTAATATAAAATTAACTTTTAAAAGTATTGGAGGTGAGGATATATATCCTCAGCACCAAAAAAAAAAAAAAAAAAAAAAGTACCATTCTGCCATAATATATTTAGATAATGACCGACAAAAAGTTGCTAGTGTAACAAACAAAAGGTTATAATGATATCATGTGCCTTCTGATGGAAGTCCTATAACTTAGTACTGACAAAGATTAGATCTTAGTTTCTAGACTTCTAGATCTCACAAGTTTTTCTAAAAGAAGCACAAAAGAATGCATTCAAAAATACCAATGGGATCCAATTAGCAAAATCTAACCTTAGGGAATACTCTAAAATATCAACTTCCTGGTTTTGTCACCAAAAAAATTACAAGATATTACGGTTTAGGTGGTGTCCCCCAAAAGCTCCTGTGTGAGACAATGCAAGGTTTATGGATGAAATATCTGGGTTATGAGAGCCTTAGCTCAGTGCATTAATCCGCTAAAAGGGATTAACTAACTGGATGGTAACTGTTGGTAGGTGGGGTGTGATGAAGGAAGTGGGTCCCTGGAGGCATGCCTTTGAGTTTATATTTTGTCCTTATTGAGCAGAGCTCTCTTTCTCTGCTTCCTCGTGCCATGTTACCAGCTGTTTTCCACTCCCACACCCTTCCACCATGATATTTTGCCTGGAGTCTCAAGGAATAGAGCTGGCTGTTTAGGGATTGAGATCTCTTTTTCTCCTCTAAAACTTTTTCTCTTCTAAAATTGTTCTTGTCAGGTCTTTTGGTCACTGCAGTGACAAGTCTAACTAAAACACAAAGGAAGGAAGTTAAAAGGAACCATAGCCTAATTTGTCTTAAAAGACAAATGAACCAATTGCAACATTTGGACATTGTGCAGATCTTGAGTCAACAAATAGGAAAATGACATGCGTATGAAAATTGGGGAAGTTTTATCTCTGACAGGATATTTAATAATATTAAGGAATTACTATTAATTTCAAAATATGATAATAGACAAAAAAGCTAAAAGAAAAAATTACAATGAGCATATCCACAAAATATTGTAAAGGATTCTTCATTTTGCTACTATTAAAGAAAAAGAGATGAATCATCTTGTAATTGTATTATGATTATTTATGTGTATATATAATATATATGTATATGTTATATATTATTTCAAGTATATAATTACCATATGCATGTATATATAATTAATTTTGGCATGTTAAATCCATATTTTAGAGTAACTCCTAAAATAATAAGCAAAAAACGTAATATTTTCAACAAAAGTAAGGAAAAAATAAGTAGAAAAATTAGTCAATAAAAATATATAATAGAGAATAGTATTATGGATACAGAATTTATAGTAACAAAAATCACACCAAGGGGCTACAGTTGTGGCTCACTGGTAGAGCGCTTGCCTAGCATTTGTTAGGCACTGGGTTTGATTCTCAGCACAACAGATAAATAAATAAAATAAAGGTCCATTGACAACTAAACAATATTTTAAAAAAACACACCAAATAAGATTATTTAAATGAAACCAACTATATCATCAATTACACACACACACACACACACAAATAAATGAACTAGATATAATTAAATATAAAAAAAACTTTCCACATGTGTTAGTAATTTTTTTATTATTATAACAAATACTTAAGGTGATCAATTTATAGAGAGAAAAGGTTTATTTTTTGTTCAAAGTTTTAGCAATGCCAGTTCATGATCACCTGTCCACCATTGCTTTAGGGTCTGTGCTGAGGCAGCACATTATGGGATGGTGTGTTTGGCAGACCAATCCTCTTACATTGTGGCCACGAAGCAAAAGAGAGCATGAGAGGAAGAGAACGGGGACCCACACCCTTCAGAACATGCCTCCAATGGTGGAAAGACTTCCCAGTAGAGCTCACGTCTTTTCTCTCCACATTTTTTATAGGTGCATTATAATCATACATAATGGGAGAATTCATTGTTACTTATTTACATATGCACACAATGTAAGAATATAATTTTAGGCCAAAATCATTCCTCAGTATTTTCTCTTTCCTGATCTCCCTTTGATTTTCATATGATCCCCTCCCCCAATACACAAACATTTCCATTCCTTTTTCCTCTCTAGTTTCCACATTTGAGAAAAAACATATGACCCTTGACTTTCTGAGTTTGACTTATCTTGCTTAACATAGTGTTTTCAAGTTCCATCCTTTTTCCCGCAAATGACACAATTTCATTCTTCTTTATGAATGAATAAAATTTCATTTTGTATTCATTCATCCATTGATGGACACCTAGACTGGTTCCATAGTTTGGCTACTGTGAATTGTGCTGCTATAAACAGGGGTATGTATGTATCACTAGAGTATGATAACGTTAATTCCTTAGGATAAATACCAAGAACTGGTATAGCTAGATCATATGGTGATTCCATTCCTATTCTTTTGAGAAATTTTCATACTGATTTCCATGGTGGTTGTACTAATTTACACCTATATATCTAAACCATAATATGATGTATTTTATTTGTTGAAGAAACCAACATTGTATTTTTTTTCTTTTTCTCCACATCCTCTTCAGCATTTATTATTGCTAATATTCTTGATAGTTGCCATTCTAACTGGAATCAGATGAAACCTGAGTGTCAATTTGATTTTCATTTCCCTAATTGTTAATGAAGTTGAAGATTTTTAAACCAATTTGTTGGCCATTTCTATTCCTTATTTCAAGAAGAGTCTACTTAGTTCATTTGCCCATGAATTGCTTATTTTGTTTTTGTTTTTGTTTTTAATTATTTTGGTGTTTTTTGAGTTCTTTGTATATTCTGGATACTAATCTTCTATCAGAAGAATAGCTAGCAAAATTTTCTCCCATTCTTTAGTTTCTCTCTTCAGTTTACTAATTGTTTCCTTTGCTGTGCAGAAGCTTTTTAATTTGATGGCATCCATCTGTTAATTATTGGCATTATTTTCTGAGCTCTAGGAGTCTTTTTGAGAAAGTTGCTGCCTGTGCCTATTTGCTGGAGTGTTGACCCTGCATTTTCTTCTAGGATTTGCATAATATCTGATCTAAGTCCAAGTCCGAGGTCTTTTATTCATTTTGTGTTGACTTTTGTGCAGGGTGAAAGATAAGGATCTAGCCTGGTTCTCCTACATGTGAATAACCAGTGTTCCCAGCACTATTTGTTTAAAAAAAGCTATCTATCTTTTCTCCAATGTATGCTTTTGGCACTTTTGTCAAGGATCAGTTAACTGTTACTGTATGCATTTTTCTCCTCCATTTGTCTATGTGTCTGTTTTTATTAGGCCCTACCCCTTGAAGTTTTCACTATCCCCTAATAGTAGCAAACTGGAGATAAGACTTTCATCACATGAAACTTTAGGGAAAAAAATCAGGATCTACAAAACCACTTAAAAGTTGAAGATTTAAGAAAAACAAAACAGGTATAGTAACTTTTAAAAAGTTATGCCTAAAACAAAATACAATAGAAATGTAGAGAATAAAGAGATAGAAAAATAAATAGGATGTTAAAAAAAGAATAATGAAGTTAGCTATATTAATAACATGTGAAACCAACTTTAAAATTAAAAAAAATAATTTTTTTTCAGGATACAAAGGTAGTTACATAACAGTACAAGAAAAATATAACCTTGTCTTATCATTTATCAAGTAATATGCTTTGAATTTTTATACATAATTATATATAAAAAAGCAGAAACTGTCAGAGGTACCACATGATTAATGCACAAATCCACATTCACTAAAAGCCATACGTTATCTCTGTCCCAGTGATAGTTCAAGCATAACAAGAGAATTATCAAAGCATATGAATGTCAATCTTCTCCTAATGGACACACTAGAACATTGCACCTACTCTTAAAGCACATACTTTCTTTTTGATCTCACATGAAATATTTTCAGAAATTACTGATGTACTAAGCCACGACAGGTGCTTGAACCATGCCAATGAATCAATATCCCAAAGATGACATTCTCTAATCCCAAAGCAACAGCCAATATTACATCCAAACTCTTTTCATTTTGAAATATCAAAATGTAGTTCTGTGTAACTTATAGCCCATGGAAATCACAATTGAAATAAAATAAGTAGAACTGAAGAAAAGGGAAAGCTTTATGAATCAATGCAGAAAAAATCTAATGAAAACCGAATGTGAGGGAGAACTATGACATTACATTTATAAATCATAAAGAAAAAAAAAACTAATTTAAACATTTAGCTCACACAGTCAGGAAAACAACAAATAGAAAATTTAAAAAATAGAAACAGGGCCCATATGACCAACTGGACTCTGCAGGTTTAATGAGATATCTCAGGGAAAAAAGACCAGACTGCATGCTTCATAATGAAAAATAGTAAGATGTCAAAACAACAACTGGATCAAATTTTTAGAAAACTTGGCTAGTTTTAAGTGGCAAACTATGTTGTCAATCTTAAAGATGAGCTATATCTTCAGACAACATAGTTTTTTTTTAATATTCATAAATGAGCACTGATGTGACTATTAGAGGAACTTCTTAGAAACGATCCATTGTTTCAGGTCCCAATGACCCACAGAATACAGCTTTCACAACCTCAACATGTGGATCCCTTTCCTTAGCCCCCTCCTTCCTCCTGACTCACATTCATGAAGAGATATGAACAACCATTGTTGGCAGCACTGTTTTTGTTTTATATAATTTACTAACTCTTCAATGAGACCCAAGTAGAATATTTTCATAAGCAGACAGGCACTGATACTGATCCTTTCCTTTCTCAGTTCTCACTAATTATATCATCCCCTTTGTCTTTCCTTCTCTTGTAGATCCCAACTCTCAAATTTTCACACAATATAAACCCCTAAGGAAAAAAATGGGGTTAAATCTGTATTGAATATACATAATTCGTGCATTTTCCTTTATTTATCTATAAATAGCATATAGAAATTATATATACATATACATGCATATACATATATGTGTGGGTCTCTGTGTGTGTGTGTAACACACATCACAGGTTGTATTCTCTAGAATGAAAGCCAGTTCAAATGGTTTATTAGAAATTAAGTACATTTTAAAGAAGGGAATGGAATCAGGATCAGTCATACAAAAGAAGATTGGAAGGAGGGTAGAGGAGTGAGAAAGCTTTGACTACCTGTAGTTTGGCTTGGGGTTCCACATCCAAAGGAAATTTCTAGACCTTTCTTTCTACCTGGCACAGGTGGCCTAAGGAAGGCATATGCTGGGGCGAAGAGGTTATTTGCAGATTGGACAAACAGACTTAGAGAACTTTGATTAAGGAGCTGAAATGAAAAAAAAATGCGTCCTACAGTTTATAACTCTGTAAAAACACCATTAATAGAGAGAGAGTACTTAGGAAAAAAGGACGTGATTTGTGTGTTCAAAGATATCATGGCATATAGGGATTTTCAAATCCTTTCCTTGATTAATGACTTCTCCCTTCAAAACCCTGACAAACAAATCAGAGCAAGTTAGTGCTTTAACACTAAATAAAACCCTGTTCTCTAATATAAAATTCTAGTAAACTAAGCAGAACAAATTGAAATCTTTCTCATGAAACTATGTCGGCCTGAGGGATTAGATACAAAGAAAGCTTTTTTTTTTTTCCTTCTTTTTCTTACTCACCTAGTTCTCAGAAATTAACCCAACCAGAATCTAAATATTTTTACCTATCTTGAGCAAAATGGGAACGAGCAAATTCAGCAAAAAAAAAGCAGCATTAATCCCATTGCTCAGTGCAGAGGTCATCTGAGATATTTTTTCCATGAGCGTGTCGACTGGAATCACAAGTGGGAAAGGAAGTTCATGAAGTAGGAATATGCACATATGCCTTCTACCATTTAAAGCTGCTATTACTGGAGACAAAATTCCAGGTATAGTGCTCAAGCTCCTCTCAATGCCAGCCTTGAGCATTTGTAAAATTCCAAAAGGGAAACAGTGAAGAAAGGAAAAAGAATTTTGTTCCTGAAAAGTAAAGCAACAGGTTCATACCTTATTGCTCTAATCTTTGGTTCATCTTCTTGAGCTGGGATCACTAATTCCTTTGAGAGCTCAAAGCCCTGGGATTATGGTGCCTAAAATTTTCCTGGCATTTGGCCAATATTGATTTGCAGTTCTATATAGTGATGGAATGGGACTAAAAGAGGGCAAGTACTTCCTCTCTTCAGATTATTAACAAGATTGCATGCAATTAAAAAGAATATGCCTTTTAAAAATACAATTTTATAAATCACTGTAATGTATAATTCCTCTGAACACTTACATTCTTCTAAGAATCCTATGCTGTTATATATCACAGTTGCTAAAACTTCCCAATCTAGGTACATTTCTACTTCTCAGAACACTATATCTCTCCTTGTCAGCCACCTACATACTCTAAATGAATTATAAAGGTTAAAGATGGCTTGTCTTTTCTCTCCTTTAGGCTGAGAGAACAAGAAGTGAAATAGGTAGAATTATGACCCCTCTCAGTTAATTTCTTTTCCCTCTTTAACAGTGGCCTCTTACGATCTTCCAGTGCCTCTGACAAACTCCAAAAGAAGTGAGATTGTGTGTCAAAGTCATAACTTCCAGGAGAAGCTCCGAGAGCTGGAGTATGTCAGGTAGAGATGCTTTATAGCTATTGGCTCTCAAAAGGTTCCTCTTGGTCTTGTGCCCACCATCTGACAAAAGCTTTGGGTTTTAGATGAAAACACCATGTTTGGTTATGTCACAGGCAAGAGGCACTTTGGAATTCAAAACCCGAACTCTAGCCCAAGTTCATTACCTTCTAACTACTAATATGACCAAAGTATGGTTGAATATTTTAAAAGAAATTATATAAATGGAAAGATATGTGGAAGCTGGCATGGTATAGACGTGTGTGTGTGTGTGTGTGTGTGTGTGTGTGTGTGTACATTGGCTCAAGGAATTGGGACTCAGGTATAAGACAGAGAGCAGCTGTAGCATGAGGAATGTAACTTGGTATTTGGAAGATTCAAATTAAGTGAGTGTGGAAACGAGTCCAGATACCTGATGGTTTTATAAATTAAAAAGAAGAAACTCATCCTTTGCTGTCATCTAGGTCAGAGTAAACAGTTTCAGTGAGTGACATGACATTTTACTAAAAGAGACTCATGCAGTGGCTGTGGTACATATAGAAGAACATCACAAACATTAAATGTTGTTAATTTGAGGTACAGAATTCATATGAAGTGAATTGTTGCTGATATGATCTGAATGCAAACTCCAGTTATTCCCAGAGGAACTTCTCTGGAGGGTTACAAGAATAAATGTTAAAAAGTTTTTCTCTCTCAAGGAAAGGAAGATTTAGAAAGAGTAGAGGCTGCTAACCCATAATAAACACTACTTTCCATTCACAGCCCCTCAAACTTTACTGCTGCCTCAGGCAGCATGCTCAAGAAGACTTTGAAACTCTTATGACTACTGATGTTTGTTTATTCCTTCAAATATCAGCACCTAAAAAAAAAAAAAGTAGGCTACAGTGAAAGAAAACCCAAAATACATCGAAATGAAGTACAATAAACGTTTCCCTTCATTCTTTCTCTTGCTTTTTGGAATTTTATTGAAATTTGATTGTAGGAACAATGTATTTTTGTTTTTCCTTTTAAAGATCAGTGGGTATAATTCCTGTAACCTTTCTTTAAGAAAAGAACACCTGGGCAAAAGTGTTTAAAAGGACGCCAAAGAAATTATGTAGGCTGGTTAGGGTCTCCAAGACTTTAAAAATACATAAATTTAGATACAGAATTTTAAACTCAGAACTAAATTGCCTAGCCTCATTTCACAAAATCAGACATTAGAATTCCCTTTATATCGATATTTGTTTCCTTTTTTCTTGGAAGTTATATTAAAGGCAACATAATACAGGTTTAAAATCACTGGGATGGACACAAGAGACATTGATTTACTATCTGATTTTGTAATGTGTTGAGGGCCACAGCCAAGTCAGGATGACGCAAGGAATTTTTGCCAGAAGTAGTGATTGAGAGGTGAAGCTAGCGAGCCATTAAGATGATGACTTTTGAGTTCTGGCGGAGTTCCCATTGAGTTCCGCTTGAGCTCTCGCGGGGATTCCTGGAGAGTTCCCATTGGTTGGGGAAGTGCCAGAGGAGGGATATTCCCAGTTGTTGGTTGCTGGAGGAGCCGCGTGGCGTTCAGGAGAGTTCCCAGGGAGCCTGTGTGGAGTGTGCTGGTGGAGTTAAAAATAAAGTTTGTTCCTGCTTCAGTGGCTCATGATTTGTGCCCAGCCAGACTGCGGCATTTGGTGGCCCATAGATAGAACACCTGAAGCTTGGAGGTAAGTGAAATTGCTCACCCCTGAGGGAAGGCAAGAGAATGGGTGACCATTTCAAAAAACAATGTGTTCTTGTTTTGATTGTTTTGTTTTTGTTTCAAGCTGCCTATCCCTAGAACTTTCTCAGGCAAACTGGGAAAAATGGTTGGCTCAAGGTTTGAAGTTGTTCGCCCTTGAGGAAGAGATAGAAATAGACCACAAATGCACATGTCAAGAAAATAGGAAAATTGATACAACGATTTTTTTGTTCTGTTTTTGTTTCATTCTATTTCGGTTTTGTTTTGTGTAATCTTGATAGATTGTGTTATCTTTATAGTAGATTAGAAATTAATAAAAAACAAACTGAAAGAGTGTTAAGTAAATTGTTAGAGGTCCAGACTATGGTAGAAAACATGTTAGATCAAGCAAAAGAGAAGGTCTCTTGAGCTAGTCGGATAGAGGAAGAAAATTTAAAGGAAGAAAGCTTAGAGGAGAAACAGCTATCAGGGGGGAAGCTACAACAGGAGGCTGCTGCTAACTCTGTTCTATCACCAGAGGGTGTAATTCAACCAACAGCTCCACCTACGGAGACAGCTGAGTGGCCCTCAACCCCCATAGTTGATAGATGGGATCCTGAGACAGGACCTCAAAGATTAGCATGCCCTGTACTTGAGCAGGCAGGAGGGCAGCAAATTCACCATGGTTTAGATTTCAAAACAGTGAAGCAGTTAAAGGAGGCTATAACAACCTAAGGTCCCCAAGCACCCTTCACTGTAAGCATGGTCGAATCCATTACCAACTTGGACATGACGCCAGCAGATTGGGCTAGCATGTGTAAATCTGTGCTAAATGAAGGACAATATTTGTTATGGAAGGTTGCCAATGAGGAATTTTGCACGGAGACAGCTAGGCGAAATGCAGCAGCCGGTTACCCTCAAAGAAATCTAGATATGTTGTTAGGAAAAGGAACTTATGAGGGTCAACAGCAACAAATTGAATATGATCCTGCTATATATTCACAAATTGCTGTGGATGCAGTTAGGGCATGGAAAACTTTACAAGGACATGGAGATTTACAAGGTGAATTATCTAAGATAATACAAAGAACTAATGAACCTTAAGCTGAATTTGTAGATAGGCTTATTCAAACAGCTACCAGAGTTTTTGGGGACACAGAACAAGCAATGCCATTAATTAAACAGCTAGCCTTTGAGCAAGCAAACAGATGGTGCAAGGAGGTTATAAGACCATGGAAACATGAAGATTTAAACACATATATTAAATTATGTAGAGACATTAATGAACAAGGGCAAGTATTGGCAGCTGCAGTACAACAGGCTTTAGATACCAGGCTGAAATTGTGAACAATTGTGAACAAACAGGACATTTTAAAAGGAATTGCCCCATTGGAGAAGGGTTTAACAAAGCTATGTATCAAAGGAGTAGAATACAGGGTTTTTGCCCATGATGCTGTAGAGGGAGACATTGGGCTAATGAATGCCATTCTCAAACCACTATAGAGGGTACTGAGTTATCAAAAAACGGACAAGGTCCAGGTGTTTACCCACGATATCATGGAAAAAGGCATCGGGCTACATTGCCAAAAAATGGACAGGAGGGCCCAATGCTCCGGGGCCCACGACCACAAATATACGGGGCACTGGAGGAACCCAGAAACGCCATGGAGGAACCCAGCAACACCATCAGCATAGTGCCCAGGACACATTATCCATCAGATCTCTCATCAGAAGAACCAGAGGGAGCGCAGGGTTGGACATCTGCACCTCTGCCAGAGCAGTACTAACTCCAGAGATGGGAGTTCAAATCGTTCCCACAGGAGTAAAAGGACCTCTTCCCCAAGGAACACTAGGCTTATTGTTAGGACGCAGTTCTTCTACTGTAAAAGGACTTATGATAAGTCCTGGGGTAATTGATCCCGATTATGAAGGTGAAATAAAATTTATAGCTAGTTATCCAAAGGGTATATCAGTAATTTCACCAGGAGATAGAATAGCACAGTTATTAATAATACCCAGCCTGCATGATAAATTTTCCAGTAGTACTATAGAAAGAGGTTCCAGGGGATTAGGCTCCACAGGTGTAGATTGGGCTATGCTGTCTTTAAATTTAGATTCTCGTCCCATGCTAAAACTAAATATTCAAGGACATGAATTTAATGGGATACTGGATACAGGTGCAGACCTTAGCATCATATCTCGTCAAGAATGGCCAAAACATTGGCCATTACAACAAGCCACTCAAACGCTTCGAGGCCTAGGAGTGGCGACTAATCCCCATAGAAGTGCAATGGTATTAGATTGGAAGGATCCTGAAGGATGTGAAGGAACTATACAGCCATATGTATTGGATCATCTTCCTATAAATTTATGGGGACGAGATGTCCTAGATCAATTAGGTTTGACATTAACAAATAACATCAATCCAAATGCGCCCACTATTAGGGCTAGACAAGGTTTTAGGAAAGAAAAAAAGATTAGGAGAACAACAACAAGGTATAGCAGCACCAATTCAAATAGATCAAGGAATAAATAGACATGGATTGGGTTTTCAGAAGGGGTCACTGAGATAATAAAAATTACTTGGAAATCAGAAAGACCAGTATGGGTTCCTCAGTGGCCCCTGACTAAAGAAAAGATACAAGCAGCCCATGACCTGGTCAAACAACAATTAGCAGAGGGACTAATACAACCTTCCATATCTCCCTATAATACTCCTATTTTTGTCATTAAAAAGAAATCTGGTAAATGGAGATTATTGCAAGATTTAAGAGCCATTAATAATGAGATGGTTATTATGGGACCTGCTCAATCAGGGATTCCTCAATTGTATGCCTTACCAAAAACCTGGTATGTTTTAGCTATAGATATTAAAGATTGTTTTTTTTTTTTTTCAATTCCAATTCATCCTGAGGATAGTCCACGTTTTGCATTTACTATCCCTGCACTGAATCATGAAGGTCCTGATCAGAGATATGAATGGAAAGTACTCCCTCAAGGGATGGCTAACAGCCCAACTATGTGTCAAATTTATGTTAACAAAGCAATCCAGCCACTTAGAAATCAAAATTCTGAACTACAAATATTTCATTATTTGGATGATGTACTATTAGCACACAAAGATAAAAACACATTGCTAGAATGTTATGCCACACTTACAAACTTATTAAAAAATTATAATCTAGAGATAGCAATAGATAAAGTACAATTAAATTTTCCAATTAATTATTTAGGAGTTCTATTATCCTGAACCATGGTCCGTCCACCAAAAATTCAAATACGAGTAGATCAACTCAAATCAATTAACGACTTTAAAAAGTTATTAGGAGACATAAATTGGATAAGGCCTTATCTAGGAATACCAACAGGAGAGTTGGGACCTTTATTTGATATCCTAAAAGGTCCATCAGATCCAAATTCACCCCACATGTTAACGCCTGAAGCAAGAAAGGCATTAAAAATTATTGAAAAATATATGGAAAATATGCATTTGGATAGAATTGATATAAGTTTGACTTTATTATTTATTGTAATACCAACAAAAAATCTTCCTACAGGAGTATTTTGGCAAGAAGGTCCGTTATTGTGGATACATTTATCTTATTCTCCTAACACTATTCTTACTAGGTATCCTGAGGCTGTAGGACAATTAATACTCAAAGGAATAAAAGCAGCAAAGGGAGTGTTTGGAATTTCTCCCAGTGAAATTATTACTCCATATACTATGGATCAAATTGATGAGTTAGCTAATGAGTTAAATACTTGGGCAATAATCATGTGTAAATCTAATGATTCATTTGATAATCACTTACCATCTAATCCTTTATTGTCTTTTTGGTCTTCGCATCCTATAGTTTTTCCAAAAATGACAAGAAAAACACCTATCATGAATGCTCCAATTATATTCACTGATGGGTCAAATAATGGTACAGCAGCAATAGTTACACCTGATCACACTTTTACATTTTTAGTACCCAAATAATCAGCTCAAAAGGTAGAGCTTAATGCAGTATTACAAGCTTTTGTGATGTTTAAAGATTCTGTATTTAATTTATTTTCTGATAGTCAGTATATAGTTAATGCTATAGTATCCCTTGAACATGCTTCCTCTACTGTTTTCTCTTTGTTTTCCACTCTACAAAGTCTAATCTGAGACAGAAAAGATCCATTCTTTATAGGACATATCAGAGCACATACAGGATTGCCTGGAGCCCTTAGTTTTGGCAATGATTTAGCAGATAAAACTACACATGACATACATATTTTCTCTACACTAGAAGAAGCTACAAATTTTCATAAAAGGTTCCATGTCAGTGCTAATACTTTACAAAAGCTTTTTAAAATAACTAAGGAGCAAGTTAGACAAATAATAAAACAATGTCAAAATTGTGTGACCTTTTTACCACAAGTTAATCTTGGAGTCAATTCTAGAGGACTGATACCTAACCATATTTGGCAGATGGACTTCACACACTTGCCAGAATTTGGAAAATTAAAATATTTGCATGTTACAGTTGATACTTCTTCTGGATTTTTGATGGGCTCCCTTAATGCTGGAGAAAAAACTAAAGATATTATAGCTCATTGCTTACAAATATTTTGCCACTGTGGGCGTTTTAAAACAGTTAAAAACAGATAATGGTCCTGGTTATACTTCTACCTCTTTTAAATATTTTTGCTCATTATTTGGCATTACTCATATAACAGGAATCCCATACAATCCACAGGGACAAGGCATAGTTGAAAGAGCTCATCAAACAATTAAAATGTACTTATTAAAGCAAAAAGAGGGAATTGGAAAGGGGTATATATCCCCCAAAGATAAACTTAAAATAACGCTTTTTACTCTAAACTTTTTAAATTTGGATTCATCAGGGTTTAGTGCTACAGAAGGGCATATGTGTCCAAAAAATGTACATAAGCCCAAGGTTCTTTGGAAGGATATTCTAACAGGACAATGGAAAGGTCCTGACCCATTGATTGTCTGGAGACGGGGGATTGTTTGTATGTTTCCACAGGGAGAACAACAGCCAATTTGGAGACCAGAGAGATTAACTAAGGTACTGACCCAGTGATTGTCTGGAGTCGGTGTTCTGTTTGTGTGTTTCCACAGGGAGAACAACAGCCGATTTGGATTCGAGAGAGATTAACCGAAGCGATTTCTACAGACCAAAAAGAAGATGATTTGACTCAAATCCATAACAGCTGATATCCTGAGCTCCAGCTTAGCTGTTCTTACATCTGCAACAGTGATTCTCCCACACCTGGAGGCTAATGAATAATGAATACCATTAAGGCCTATTTCAAATGTAAAAAACCTTGAGGCTTGCTTGTGGGAATACCTTCAGACCCATATGCAAGTTACAAAAAAAAGGATGGGATATCCAAAAAAGAGTCAAACTCAAGTGGTCACCAGGATGTCTTTTTTCAATATCTATTTTATTATTGCCCTTTCCCACATCATAAAGTTCTATTTTATTTTTTGAGCTCATACAGACCTAGATTAATGTTTTTCTGATCAGTTTTATTTTTTGACTGTGGAGTTTTTAAACATTGCAATGGAGATTTCACCTGTGTAAAGCTACAAGGCCTTTACTATTGTCTTATTGTTTTATGTTATGTGTGCACACTTGTGTTTTGTGTTGTATGTCTGTATGTGTGTATGTCCATATATCATATATGAGGAGCGCTCATGAAAAAATGGATCTGAACTTTTTTTTAATTAACATGATTTAAATGGTTTAATTTAAATTGGGTAAACAGCTGTTGAGGGTTGTTTTAATATGTGAACAAATAAGGAGGTTAACAGATCTGTTTGTTTACTTTCACCTTTCCTTTTCATTATATTTAATAATTATGTTCAGGATAATGTAAATTGTTTAGAAAATTGTTTTCTTAGTGCCTGTTGAAATGTTACATAATTTTTTTTTTAGCCATCATTGCCAGAATTCCTATCTTCATCCTAGTGCCGTGAAGACAAAAATAAAACCAAACTACAGCTTCTTCGATAGCTATCACAGTAAACTGTATAACCTGATGCATCAATGAATAATAACTCAACAAGTAATGCTCAATCAAGGAGTCGATTTACTTTGGGAGGAAATGGACATATTGATAGATTCCTCTGCTTTGAACTGCTTGCAGAACTTGCCTGGACTATGTATCACTTGTATGCATTGTGAACTATCTGTTGGTGCAGCGAATTGTGGTAGTGCTGTCGTATCTTTGCTGATGGTGTCACTGGTGGTACAATTTTTCCAAAAAGTGCTATCATTTGGCTTGGTGTCGTGGCATTTTGCATCCTCCTCCCTTCTGCTAGTGATGGTCTAAAATTTGGGGGCCAACAGAGGTGAGGCAAAGAACCTCACCCCCCTACTGGCACCAAGGCCAAATTTTGGGGCCAACAGAGGTGAGGCAAAGAAACTCACCCCCTACTGGTGCAAAGGCCTATCCACAAGTATGGCTGTATGCTTGACCTGTAGTCCTTGACGGGTATGATCCAATTGCAATGGTACCAAGCTAAGAAAGGAGGCTGACGCCTTGAGGTCAGCTCATCCGATGACGGGTAAGGACCATATGTAGTATTGGACAGCCTAACAGGCACAGTCCCTAAGCCACATTGCTTGTTGTTTAATTAAACAGAAGGGGGGAGATGTTGAGGGCCACAGCTGAGTCAGGATGATGCATGGCATTTTTCCCAGAAGTAGTGGTTGAGAGGTGATGCTAGTGAGCCATTAAGATGATGACTTTTGAGTTCTGGCAGAGTTCCTGTTGTGTTCTGCTTGAGCTCTCGTGGGGATTCCTGGAGAGTTCCCATTGGTTGGGGAAGTTCCAGAGGAGGGATATTCCCAGTTGTTGGTTGCTGGAGGAGCCACGTGGTGTTCGGGAGAGTTCCCAGGGAGCGTGTGTGGAGTGTGCTGGTGGAGTTCAGAAATAAAGTTTGTTCCTGCTTCAGTGGCTCGTGATTTGTGCCCAGCCAGACTGAGGCAGTAACCTTGGGTAAATGTCTTAAATTTTCTGCTTTTTCTTTTCTCTAAGTTGAGTATAACAATGTTTATGACATTTAGACAAAGTAATGTGAAGGTAATTGTATTAAGTAACATAGCCAGTACAGGCAGCATTCCCTATGGGGTAAATTATTTGATCTAACCTGACTTGCAAAATAAGAACAATTTACAAATAAGATATATTTGAAAACATTAATATAGGCAATAACAAAAGGAATCTACAAAGGATTCACATTTGTAAATGTAACATAAATTTAAAAATTTATAAATTATATTAAATTTATCTGTCAGAGATCTTAATTATTAGCAGCAGGAAATACCTCTGCTTGCTTTAAGCAGGGAATAATTTATTAAATGGATACTGACTGGCTTATCTACTCAGGATGAGAAGACGTAACATCAAAATCCAGGCTCAGACTTGGGCAGTAGGGTTTCTAGCACAGAGATTCAAAACTAACACCAGCAACATCTTTGGCTGCCCCAGCAACTTAATGTTTCTACAACTACAAAAATCACCAAAAAAAAAAAATCTCTTTGGTCCTCATAGCTATTTTCATTAGCTCCAAATTCAATGTCTGGGTTTTATCTATGCTGTTGGAGAAACCTATTGCCCAAACAGTCGTTGCAAGGGAGACAGAAAAAGTGAGGATCTGGTATGTTCAGCATCTGAAATAGGTCATGGGCTCTGTAATCTCTCAGGCTCTGGAAATACCTAGAGCATAGATAGGGACTTCAATGCTACCAGGCAAAAATACAAGAGAGGCCAGTTTATTATATTATCTTCTTCATATACACAGGGGGACAGCATCTGCTTTAGTGTAATTTATATTTATCTGCATTTTAGATTTCTCATTCAAAATTATTATTAATAATCATATGTGGGGTTGGGTTTGTGTCTCAGTGGTAAAGCGCTCGCCTAACATGTGTGAGGCAATGGGTTTAATTCTCAGCACCACATATAAATAAATGAATAAAATAAAGGTCCATCAACATCTAAAAATATTTTTAAAACTCAGATGTGATACAGTATGATAATTCAATACTTTTATACAAATGTATAATCCATCTTCTTAAACATGTATCATTTCTTTTTGTGGGAAAAATTTAAATTCCCCTTTTCTAGTTTTTTATAAAATATGGGAGACATTACTTTAGCTCATTGTTACTGTGCTGTGGTGTGGAACATTGGTGCTCATTCCTCCAATCTAACTTGCTTTGATATGCATTATACAACACCCTTCATTACTTCTACCCCTCCTAACCTCTAGTAACCACTATTTTACTGTCTACTACAAAATCAATGTTTCTAGCTTCCACATGAAAGACAACATGAAGTATATATCTTTCTGTACATTGCTTCATTTTTTGAGATCTGATTTTTATTTGTGGGTTACCATTATAATTTGTGATAATGATCTATACTAAAATATCATTTTTGTTTAGATATCTAATTACTAGTTACAGAATGTGTCAAGTCCAATAATTGCTTAAAAAGTTATTTTACATGCACCTTTTATCTATTAATAACTATTGAGGTTGGCTAATTTCAATTAGCCTTGCAAAATGATGGTTGTGTAATTTGCATCTCAATCTAAGACTGACAGTACCTTGCTGCCTCACTGACTTTCTCTATTTTAGTGTTCCACTTGGATATTGTCAAGATACATATACTTAGGTATACTCATAAAGTCTAAAATAATAGAGTCCTGGGATGTTTCTGATTTAGTTATTTGGGCATGGTCAGTAATTTGAGAAATGCCAGTTAATATTGAGTGCCCACTATTCTGTGACCATACTGACCTCTGAAATTGAGGAGAAATCTCTATTTCTTTGTTGAGGTTGAAGCTGAAAAGATATTCATCATTGGAAGCAGGGACATACATTCTGCTGATTTCTGTGGAGTATCACCAAATTCCTCCCACTTCAACATAAAATTCAGAAATTTATAACAAAAATGAATGACGATGTACAGATTTCTTAAAACAAGTTTCAGTAAAATATGTTCTATTTGTTTATATATTATAAGAAATTATAATTCTTTTGGGAGGGTACTGGGGATTGAAGTATTGAACTCACGGGCCCTTGACCACTGAGCCACATCCCCAGCCCTATTTTGTATTTTATTTACACACAGGGTCTCACTGAGTTGCTTAGTGCCTTGCTTTTGCGGAGGCTGGCTTTAGATTCATGATCCTTCTGCCTAAGCCTCCCAAGCCTCTGGGACTACAGGCATATGCCACCACGCCTGACAAGAAATTATAATTCTTAATAAATGTAGATTCATTCATTTTCTAAGGCATGTCATTAATATAGTTTATTGCTGCAATTTAGTTACATATCAAATAAATGTAGGACGTTTTTCCTCACCTCACCCTATTATCCAACAGTGGTATAATGTTTAGCATTAACAAATTTGAAATAATATGAGGTTTTAAGATTTCAAAAATCCTAACAAATCTTTCATTTTTTTAATCTTAATGTATAATGTTTCTATATTCTAATCTCTTTTTATTACCTTCATAGTAAATCATGAAATTGAAATAATGAACTATTTATAGGAGAAAACAGCAAGAATCCAGTGTTATATCCCTTTCTTGTATTTAGGAATGTTTTCTAAGTATGGTCTCTTTTTATTATTTTTAAAGCATTTATTCAACATATCCTTTGAAAAGGTGATTTCCAAAGGTTTTGCTAAGTTTAAAATGTGAATTTTTATCTAACACCTTTCTGAGTCTCTCAAGTCACTGAAAATATGTTAGAGACACCACCAAGAAAGAATTTATCTCAAATGTCTGGCACTTCCCCTTTAGTGACCAGAGTTAACACAAAATGTTAGTGGAGATGGAGAAATTTGGGATGCCTACTTATCAGATGATAAGACTTTGAAAATAGAAATTTGGTACACATACACAGTGGACTGATAAAAAAATATTATTTTGACTCCTTAGTTCAGAGGTATACATTTATTTCTCAACATCTTAATACTTCAGCTAAATATGTCCTGTGGTTTAGTGCACCCATGAGTAGCTCATACTTTTCATCACAGGAAAATAAGAAAAAAAACAATATGGACAAAGAAGTGATCAGGAGAATAATAACCATTTCCAATTTCAGAACTTGTGGAAATTACCTTATACAACTTTATTTCTCAAATGTCTACAATACATTATTTAATAGAAATGAAACATTTTGAGTCCCTAACATTTTCAAACTTCTAGCAGAGCTGCTGTTTCCTCAAGTTAAAAGGAAAAAAAAAGTCTACTTTAATCAGTTTTATTTGTTCTGCAGCTCCTGTCTTGCTATAGGATAAATATTTTATACTTTGAAGCAAAACTATTTCCAACAGATGGACAATCTTTCCTTTGTTACCACAACAGAAAACATAGCTTTGTCCACAGCACCAACAGAGGAGAAAACAATATAAATAGGGAGCATTGCAATTCTCACAATGAACACAGAACTTTTATTAGAAAATGGGAAAATAGACATTATGTAAAGGCAGAAATGCAGACTCATGATCAGGTCTGAACTCGATAGTGCTAAGAAGTTAAGTATCCAGCAATTTGGATTGCATTATATCTCATTCAGTTATTTCTCTCTCCAGTTCAACCCAGATTCAGAGAGCACACAGCTGGAAAGAAAATAGAAATTCGTGACTGTGGAGTTAATGCTCAACAGATGTGGAGGTGACACAGTTGTTTCGCTGATCTTCCAGAGAGAGTGTGGTAAGAATTCAAAACAATGCTAGCAAACAAGTACTCAGATGAATCTTCCTGCACCAGTTAGAGGGGTTGCATTTGTATGAGTCATTGGCAGAGAAACAATTATTAAACCAAGTAGTTCTGATTAAATAGATTTCCCATTCATGTTGCATTCTCTGAATCTATATGCATTTTATCTTTGTGTTCACTAGGTTTTATTTCTGTAAGTTCAAGCTGTCCTTGGCTACATATCTACCTGAATTACTGCAATTAGTAGATTTTCATACTATCTCTTTAGACTTCCCTATCAGTGACTCAGTCATAGCATTACTGCTGAACAATTAAAAAAAATTACTGTATTTTGCTTCTTTTTACCTTAGTGCTAGAAGCAACTTTTAGCATTTAAAAATCTGATATTTATTTTGTGCAATTCTGCTGTACAATAACACAAATTTCTTTCACTTTATATATAAATATGTTTATTTATCTTAATACAATATGTATGTCATCAAATAATCAAATCATTTTTAAAATTAATATGGAATAGAAAATGCATAGAATGTGATTAAAATAACTGTCATATTACATTATGAGAACATTGCTATGATGTATTTAATTCCAAATGAATTTCTTGTACATGAATAATTTATTTCAAAGATTTAGAAATTTTTCAAAATAGTTATATGAGTCATTAAAAAAAAGAAAGGAAGGAAGACAAGACAGAGAAAAAGAGAAAAATCACGTTTCCCTTTATGACAACAGAGAGTAGAGACAAGTAGAACAAATTATAATCACAACTGCTGCATCTGGTCTACACAGAGAACCATCCACTACAACTCATAAACCCCCTTCAATCCTTTTGAGATCTGTCTTAACCTAGGCCAGGACCTCCGCTTGCCTAGTCAACTGATAGAATTGAGTGACACAGACCTTTTGGCCTGAAAGACTTGATATCTATCACTGTGCCTTTCTCAGGTCATGAAACAATTTCATTCTCCATCAACTTTCAAGGGAAGCATACCAGAAGATGCCTTACAGACCACTTGTGTCTACTCTTCCTGGTCTGCATCATGTAATATTCATCCTACTTCTTCCTGATGTTAATGGCCATTTAAAATTCTTAGGATATTATCTCTAAGCTGCCACCTGAGTTGCACATTTCAAAAAATGTTTCATAACCACAGTAGCTTCTGTGTGATACAGTATGTGACAGGACCATGGAACTCATGGTCCCATGTCCAGCCATGCATGCATCTTTTTTGTTTCTGGGGGACTCCCTTGTTATGTTTTTATATTATGAACTATCACATGTGAATGATACAAACATCAAATTGGATGGTGGTGTTTGTAAAGGCACTATATACTAGAAAAGTAAATGCACTCTAAATATGTGCTAATTCCTTCCAAGGTGGGTTACTGACTCCAGATTGAAAGATATCGCCACCTTACTGACAAGGGATTAATTGGCACCCTCTATTAGGAAGTAATTTCTGGATTCTGTTAGTAATAAATTGGTATGTTGGACATGTGTTAGAAGTTGTAGTTGGGTCAACATTGGCAAATGAGATGTGTGCATTTAGATTAATGTATACCCTCCTCTCTGCTATGATGGCTGCTTTATTTATGTACTCATTTTACCAGCCATAAAGTGCCTGAGATGGAGGAGAATTGGCTTAATTCCAAGTACTTTCTTAAATGTTATGCAGTTTCTTCTAGCAATGGTATGGTCTTATTCTGGAACCTTCCAGGCATTAGTACATTTTTATTGATGTTTTCTATTGTTTACATCAATATTGGTTTCCATCATTATTGGTTGAATATGTGTACCATGATCTCTATTCAATAATCCATTGTTTAACACTGTTAATTTCCATATCTTGGCTATTGTGAAGAATGAAGAATGCTTCTTTGAATATGGGAATGTAGATGTGTCTTCTAGGTACAGACTTCATTTTCTTGCACCCAGAAATGGGATTGATGGATCATAGGTTAAGTCTATTTTTTAATATTTATTTGAGAAATGTACTTAATGTTTTTCATATTAATTATACCAATATATAATCCATTAAGTAGTATGTAGGAGGTTTTTCTTTTCTCTACACTGCTTCCAAATATATTATCTTATACCATTTTGAGAACAGCTATCCTAACAAGTGTGAGATGATACTTATTATGGTTTTGATTTGCGTTTTCTCTGATGATTAGAATGTTGAACAAAATTTTATATGTCTATTAGGCATTTGTATGTCCTCTTTGGAAAAATGCATATTGAGGACTTTTACACGGTTTTAAATTGGGTTATTTATTTTTGGTTGCTTTTATTATTGACATTGAGTTTCACCCATATTTTGAATTTTATCCCATTGCAAATGTTTTCTCGTTCTATAATTTTCCATTGTATTTTGTTGATGGTTCCCTTTGCTGTGGCATTTTCTGGTAAATGGGTATAACTGGAGACTCTCATGTTAAGTAAAATAAGCCAGTCCCCAAAAGTCAAAGGTTGAATGTTTTCTCTGATTTGTGAAAGCTAATCAACAATAAGGGGAAGATTAAAAAAAAATACAAGAAAGAGATGGAATAGGGAATGACATTGGAATGAAACTGAACAAACTTTTCTTTTTCTCTCTCTCTCTCCATATATATATATATATATATATATATATATATACACACACATATATTATATAATATGTATTGAATATGTATAATATATTGTAGTGAATCTCACTGCAATAATACAGAGAGAGCAGTGAATATATATTATATATATAATATATATTGCAGTGAATCTCACTTTCATGTACATCCACAAGACATTAATTAATAAAAGAAAAAAAAACTATAAGTAAATAGTAAAAATATCTGTAAAATAGAGGGAAGGGAACAGAGGATAGGAAGAAGGGAGGTGAAGTGGAAATACTGGAGACTGAATTAGAACAATTTTATTCCATGCTTTTATGATTATGTCAAAATGTCTTCCATTGTCATGTGTAACTAAAAGTAACCAATAAAAAAGAAAGCAAAGGTGAAAAAAAGAGGAATGGAAAATAAATAAAATCTCACAAATAAATACAATGAGAGTATTTATTACCAGCAAACCCACTCTATAAGAATTGGTAAAAGATATTCTTAAAAAAACTAAAAGTATATAGGTCAGAAACTTGTCCCTACATATAGAAAGGAAGAATATTGGGGAATGAATGAATCAAGGTAAAATAAAAGTGTATTTTTTCAGTCTTAATTAATCTAACCTCACAGTTATCAGCTTATTTAAGGAAACAATAACAAGAATATATTGCATGGTTATGTCATTATATTACATGGATAAAGGAAATCCTCAGCTCCATCTACAGGGCTTACAAAAAGCTACTTTGTAAACTTTGGGTGGGTTAAATTCAATACCAGATGTGCAAATATCAACACAGGAACTCAAGCAACGTGAAAACAAGGGCATCACCAAAAAAAGGGATAATTATGAAGAAACTTTACCCAATGAAACAGAAATCCATCAATTGCCTAAAAAGGAATTCAAAATAATGACCTTAGGGAAATTTGGATAAAAGAGGAAAAAAAAATGACAATTTAATGAAGTTAGAAAAAATTCATGATCTAAATGAGAAATTCAACAGAGACACCATTAAAATAGAACAAAACAGAAATCTTAAAGGTAAATTTATTTTATTAACTCAGTTAATAAAATTTTATAAAATGCAACGGAGAATTGCACAGAAGAGTAGATCAAGCAGAAGAAGAAAGAGAATGTTAATTTGAAGATAGGCTTTTGAAATGGCTTAGTCACATAAAAAGAAAAAAAAAAAAAAACTACCAAAGAGTACAGACAACTTATGAGTACAGACCATCTAAGAGTACAGAATTTGAACCATAATTAAGTGAACAAATATTTACATTATGGGACTCCTTACAGAGGAGACAGAGAAAGAGATAGGAAGCTAATAAAAGCTTAATAAAATAACTACTGAACACTACCTAAGTCTTAGAGAGAGAGAAAAACATCCAGAACCATGAAGTTCACATGTTCCCAAACAGACTAAACCCAAAGAGGTTCTTTCTGAAGCATGTTGTACAGTAGTCCTCTCTTATCTCTAATTTTGCTTTCTGCAGTTTCTTTTGCTCACAGTCAACTACCATCTGAGAATATTAAAAGGAAAATTTAGAAAGAAACAATTCATTTCAAGTAACTTTTATTAACATTTATTTTTAAATTGTTTTATATTACTTATTGTGCCTAATTTATAAACTAAAATTGATTATAGGTATGCATGCGTAGGAAAAACATTGCATATATAAAGTTTGAACGGTCTTCAGTGTCAAGTATGCATTTTGAATCTTGGGACATATACCCTAGAGATAAGGTGAGACTCTTGCAATCAAACTATCAAAACTCAAAGATAAAAAGAATCTAAAAGCAACAAAATGTTAGCAGGACATTGTGGCACATACATATGATACCAGTGACTCAGTAGACTGAGACAGGAAGATTGTAAATTCCATGCTAGCTTCAACAACTTAGCAAGACAATGTCTCAGAATAAAAGGGGGTGTAGATGTACTCAGTGGTAAAGCAACCAGTGTTCAATCCCCAGTATGGCAAAATTCTACAAAAAAGTAATCAAGTCATATGTAAGGAAATCACCAATAGACTGAGATAGCAGATCTTAGTGGAAATTACAGGCCAGGACAGAATAGAAAGTATTTGAAGTGCTGTACTGATAAGGGGGAAATACTTGTTCAATAGTGATGGGCATAGTAAGCTCTCAGGGAAAACAAAACTTTTACAAGGGAAATAAATAATCTCTTCAGGTCCATATCTGCCAAAGGAGTTAATCCTCTTAAATTAGGAGCACCATGTCTGGATTGTTTTACTGGTGGATCAACATGAAAATTCATTTCAAGGGTGTATATCCTTCATAGGATGTAATGCAAATGGTATTTTCCCTCTGTGGTTTTCCTACTGAAAATTCAGACACACAGCATAATCATGAGAAAATCATCAGACAAACCCCAGTAGAGGAACATTCTACAGAATACCTAATCATCATTCTTCAAACATGTCAAAGTCATAAAAAAATAAATAAAAAGCCTGAGAAACTATCACAGTCAGGAGAAGCCTAAAACATAACAAATAAATGTATTGTGATGGCCTGAATAATATCCTGTAACAGAAAAATCATGAAAACTAATAAAATTTGCATAAAGTATAAACTTCAGGGAATAATCATTGTGTATACCAATTCATTACTTGATATATATATATATATATATATATATATATATATATATATATATATATATATATATCTCGCTCATTAGGATAGGCTAATTAGAGAAACTAGAGCTAGGATATATGGAGGACCTCTATAATATCTTCTCAATTTTATGTAAATCTAAAACTGACATAAAAATCAAGTCCACTTTTTATTTAATTAAATGTCTTCAGTCAATAATATAAGTCAATCAGTTTGAAATGTACAGCAAAACAAGCAAGAAATACATTAAAAAGGCATTAATAAGACAAGAACAACAATCAATATAAATCAAAATATGACAGGAATAGCAAATGAATGAAATAAAATTTGGAATGTGTTTTTTAAATCAATCTTAAGACAGATAAAAATAAAGGGGAGACAAAGTTGCCAATATCAGAAAGGAAACAGTATAACTATATAACCTTCATCTATTAAAAGTGTAACAATGGAGATGTCTTGATCCATTCTGTTTATTAATGCATAGACTAACTGGTATAAATGGTGGACTTTTTTTTTTCTCTTTCAGTTTTGGAGAATGGGAAGTCCAAAAATCAAGATGCTAGAAAGTTTGTTTTCTGATGAGCATCCACTTCCTGGTTTGCAGAGAGCTATCTTCTTGCTCTGTCCTCGCATGGCAGAAAGCAGAGAAAAGAAACATGCTCTGCTGAATCACAATGGCTCCACTCTAATGATACAGGTACTTCTCAGAGAACATGAACATTCTTTTATATATATATAAATATTTATGTTTTAGTTGTAGTTGAGCATAATATCTTTATTTTATTTATTTATTTTTATGTGGTGCTGAGGATCAAAACCCAGGGCCTTACAGGTGCTAGGCAAGTGCTCTATTGCTGAGCCACAACCCCAGCCCATGAACATGAACTTTAAATCCATTGCAGGAAAATTATGAAAATGTTATGCCTATGAATTTAACAATTTAGAAATGAGAGATTGATTTTTAAAAAGGAACAACAAACAAACAAAAAGCCATGCTACAGACAGATATGATAATACAGATTTGAAATTCAAGCTTCTCAGGAGGATTGCAAGTTTGAGGCCAGCCTCAGCAATATAGCCAGGTCCTGTCTCAAGACAAACAAAATAAATAAGGGATAGGGGTGTGGCTTGTTAGCAGAGCACCCCTATGTGTACAACTCCTAGTTCCCCACAACACATAAATGCTACCTAATTCAATGATGATTAAGATGAAAATTTGAATAGTCCTATTATCATTTAAAGATACTGAATCATTAACTAAGTTTCAGATAAATTTCTAAGTCCAGATGCTTTCCACTGAAGGATTCCACAATATATTTAAAGAAGACTTACTACTAATTTTAAATAATCTCTCCAGAAAATAAAAAAGGAAAAACACTTTTAACACTGTCAAACCTATTTTCTTAAGTCAGTATTAATGAAAAAAAGAACGATAATACCAAAAGGTACAGACTAATATCTCTTGTAAACTTTGTTTCAAAATACCTCAACAAAAGAGTTAAAAATAAGATTCATCAGTAAATAAATAGTATTATACATCATTTCAAGTGGGATTTATTCCATGTTGAAAGGCTGGTTCAATATTCAAACACCACAACATGGAATACTACTCATCAATAAAAGAAACAAGCTATTGATAAACACAACATAGATGAATTTCAAAAAAATTTATAATGAGCAAGAAAAGCATTTCCTTAAACATGACATAGTGTATAATTCAAATATATTAAATATTTTAAATAAAAATATAGTAATGGGGAAGAGATTTGTAGTTGGTATGGTATGGGATTCAGGGACAGGAGAAAAGTGGGTGTATTATTAAAAGGACATGCCATGGAATCCTTGTGTTAATAGAATTGGGTTTTTTTCCTTGACTATGGTGGAAGATTCATGACTTTACAAATGAATAAACCTTATGAAAGTAAATATATGCTCATACATTATTTATGGTACTGAAAACTGGTGCAACCACTCTGGAAAGCAGTATAGAGATTCCTCAAAAAACTAGAAATGGAACTACCATTTGATCCAGTTATCCCATCCCACTCCTTGATATGTATTAGAAGGATTTTAAATCAACATACTACAGTGATGCAGCCACATCAATGTTCATAGCAGCGCAATTCATAATAGCTGAGCTATGAAGCCAACCTAGGTGTCCTTCAACAGATTAATGGATAAAGAAATTGTATATACACACACACACACACACACACACACACACACACACACACACAATGGAGTATAACTCTGCCATAAAGAGGAATGACTTTATGTCATTTGCTGGTAAATGGATGGATCTGGAGACTATCATGCAAAGTGAAATAAGTCAATCACCAAAAGCCAAAGGTCAAACATTTTCTCTGATATGTGGAAGCTAACACACTCTAACCAAGGCCTGCACCATAAGGGAATGCATAACTGTCAGAGGTGTGGCTAGGCAAGAAATAAAAGGCTGAAAAAGTAGTATTAAGAAATAAAATCAAAGGGCACAAGAAATATATTTAAAATGAGAGCTTTACAGGCAGAAAAGACCTGATGGGTCTGAGCCTAACAAAGGGGAAAAGCCCACAAACACTTTTATAATAAAACACATCAAAAGAATTTATTGCGAGGAAGGGTTCTTCAAGGTAAACAAGAAGCCAGAGGCTATGGGGAAGTTGGCCTGATTGGAACCTTATCACTTGCACAGTAATTCTTCCTCCTCCAGTCAGTCAAGGTCAGTTGGGTCACTGGTATCCCTTTCCACCTCCAGGGAGTTGCATTTGAACCTAGAGCTGTCTGAACCAATAACTTCCATGGTATCAAGAATTCTCTTTGAGCAGGGCATTGCCAAGGTATCACACCCAGAGTTCTTGGAGCAGCACATCTCCACTTGGAGATGGCTTAGACAAGTCCACAATTCATTCCTGGCTCCCAGTGACCTACAATAGGTGGGAGGAAATATTCAGTGGAGTAATGAAGGGAGGGGAAATAGGAAAAGGAAAGACAGTGGAATGAATCTGACACATCTTTCCTATGAACATGTATGAATATGCCACAGTAAATCTCACCATCTTGTATATCCAGAAGAAATTAATTAAAAATTAACTATGGGTGAATGACAGAAAGATCCATACAGGGAAGAAAGTGGAGAGAGGGAAAAGGAAGGAGGGGTACTGGGGTTTGAATTAAAACAACATATAGTCCGTTTTTGTGCAACTATGTCAAAATGGATGGTCCTGTCATGTGAATAACTAAAAAAAATTTAAAAAATCAAAGAAACTTTGCTCTTCTCCAAGAATAATGAAACATAAAAACAAAATTAAATATACATATGAATAAATGCTTGCAAGTAAAACTGGGGAAATCTGAATAAGAGGTGAATTATATCAATACTGGCTTCCTGGATATGATACTTTCCTAAAGTTTTTCAACATGTAACCATTGCAGGAAACTAAGGGAATAGTATATGGAAATTTTGTTGTATTTCATACAAGTTTATGTGATTACACAAATATTTAAAATAAAACTTTTGCAGCATTATAGATAAACAAGCATCTGATATACTGAGCTGGATAAAAATGAAGATACATAAACTTTATCTTGAAAGTGGGAAGTTTCCAATTCAATCACCAGTTACTGAATAAGACATTACTTCTAAGGCTGCTGAGAAGTTGAGAGGATCAGGAACATGAGATTGAATATACGATGATGATAGTGTGTCTTCTATTTATATTCTGTTACTGTGTGATGGTTGGTGTTTTGATATGATGAGCTCTGATTAGCACATATGTAGGGCTTTCCTACTCTTAGTAGAACAGGATGATGAGTAAGACTAGACCAAACCTACTCATTCTTTTCTCCTAAATAAAGTTGAATAGTAGAAACATATTAGGGTCACTAAAAATGAAGAGAGGCCATCAAAATAAAAAGGATGGGAAAAAAGTCTCAGGACAATTAAAATGGATTGAGACATATAGGTAGTTTAAACTCACTTGGAAATGAAGATGATACAGGATTTACTAAAAACTTAATGGGACCACTAGTAGGGGTGGACTTCTCTTTCTACCAAATTGTGAGAGAACAGTGGCGATTAATTAATAATCAAATACAGTTCTTTCTCTCACTAGTTAACTGCAGACAAATGATCTTGTGGTTATTTAGCTCAACCTCTGAGTATATTTTAACATCAATGTATGTACTATAAGTTTTGTTATGATAAATCAAATTATTCATCTCTACCACTGTTAAATAAAATTATTATGAAGCAATCTGTTGATATCCTTCATAAAATTAAAACTTAAAAAAGAAATGCCATACTTTTAAGTGATTATTAACAACATATGCTGAATATTTGGTAAGCTGAAATGTTACATTCAAGCTGAGGTTTCAAAGTTTTTCTTCATAGACTTAAAAAGTAAATATTTAAGACTTTTGAAAACCACATGCTGGTTTGCTTTTAATCTTTTAAAAATGTCCAAAAATATTTTTATCTCCAGTCCTGTTAAAAAATATGACCATAGGTCATATCTGGCTGGAAGACCCGATTGACAGAACCCTGATTTAAAGCACTATTTACATCTCTTTGGTTAACACAGATGATTGGTATTCTGAATTTATCCTTCTCTTTCTTTTTTTTTCTTTTTTTAAGAATTTTGTAAAAGCTGGAGGGAAAAAACATGAAACGGGTCAAATGAACAGTGAGTTAAAGCAGAGGCACTCCCCCAAAGAAGAGTTAATGATTAATAGCAAAATAATAAACTGAAAGTGTTATAAATCCTTTCACATCAGCTTGCACCTTTATTCGGGAATCGATCTGTAATGGCACATTGTACTGGATATGCCAAAGCTACTGTTTCTGTGTAAACTTACCCTTGGCAAGTAAGGATGAACTCTGCTTTTGAAATGTATCTCTTTGAAGACCGATAATTCACAATCCTGACACAAAAATCTAACCAGGGTGAAAAATATAAGAGTTCTTGTTTCAGAAGCTTTCAAAAACACTCTCAGATGAAAGTGCATTGTGCCATTCGTGCTACTCAAAGAAACAGGTCATGCTAGGTCACTTTGGCATGGTGCACAACTCTGAAGCCACACTGATTTGGGATGAATAATACCAGCATAAGAGAGTTATGTGCTTCTGAAATAGGAAGTCAGATGAAAAGAAAACTAAATACCTCAAAAGAAACAGCATTTAAAATTAAATATATATATATTTAACAAACTTTCAACAAAAATGAGCTGAGGAAGAAAGAAACTAGCATTCACAAATACATGGTTGAAAAAATAAACAACCACCTAGATGTGATCTAAGACGTCTTCTCATTCAAAGCATTGGTTTGAAGTGTCCACTTTTCTTTCCTCTCCTACCAACTGATAAGAGACTATCACCTCCTAAAGACAAATAAATAAACAAATAAATAAACCAAAAACTGTCTATTTACTGACCAAATAAAATACCATGTAAAACTTATATAGAGATAAAAATGTTTGACTAACATTGACTCTAATGTTAGTAATATGACTCTCTATTCTACAAAATAATAATAGTTAGATCTTAGTTAATTTTGTGCTGCCAAAACGTTTTACTTAGCAGCTAACAGAAGTGAAAATAGCTTTATATATTACACTGTAATTCTAAAAATGATTAGAAGTTCTTCAATTGTTTCAATCAGCAAAAACTATTCTATATGTTCAAAAAAAGCCTTTTAAAAAAAATCTTTTTGGTTTCTGCCAAAGAAAATGGGATATGGGGAAATGGAGGGGAAAAAAAGGAGATGATAGGGTCTTGAAAGAATGGCAAATCTGTGGCTTTAAATTAATCCTTTATTTTTTCCTCTATGGTAAATTTGTTTATAGCTACTATACAAACCACCTCTTTTTTTCTTATTAATATATATTCTGTTTAGTTTTTACCAAATTTTATAATATAACTTTCTATAAAGTTGTCTAGAAATACCAGCTACCATTAATTCTCATCAAGAACAGAAATAATAAAGCATTACCAAAAAAACCAAAGATTCTGAAAATATGATAAAACCGGACATACAGTTTCTATATTTTTCAAATGAGAAAACAATTGCATGGTAAAATCTGTCTTCTGTAACTGTTTTTGGAACTCTGGAGTTTATTAAAGACATGAAGCTTCTAAGGAAGTATTGGACAATAACTTGATATTCATTCCCCCACCCCTCAGCCCCATGGTTAGAAACTGCCATGTTCCTACAGTGCACACAGCTTTGGGAGCTGGCAGGATTGTGGGTAAAGAGGACTGAGCTCTGATTGACAATGGTAGCTTCTAATCACTTTACCACAGACAGAGGAAATGGCCAAGATTACAGCACCTCCTCCTTTGGTTGCAAAGCCCTGGAAAAGAGATATCTCTGGGCAATTTGAAGCGTTTGCACCACTCTTCATTTTCTGCTTCTTTCTCTTTGAGAAACTGGTTGCAAAAAACTAGAACACTAAGCAGCAAACTCAAGTGTGAGGGAAATTAGAAACTCACCATGCATTTGCAGGGGAAGGCATGGGTTCAGAGAAGACCTTCAGTTTACATTGCAGATGATCCTCAGAGTAGAGACAACGCCCCCCCCCAAATATATATATATGTGTGTGTGTGTGTGTGTGTGTGTGTGTGTGTGTGTGTCAGAAAGTAACAAACTCTAGGGAAGAAGAAAGATGATTTCCACAGTTACCACATTTTTATATCCAAATTTCCAGTTTTCAATGAAAACCCATGAGACAAACAAAGAAGCAAGAAATTATGGTTCATTTGAAGAAAACACACATACACACACACAGGGAAAACAAAGAACTGATAGGCCCACACAGAAACATGTCACAATTAAACTGTCAAAAGACAAAGACAAAAGAAAAGTCTTGAAAACAGCCAAAGATACATGGCCATATACATACAATCCTGGAAAAAATTATTGGCAGATTTCTCATTAGAAACCTAGAGGTCACACGACAGTGGGCTGATAACATTCAAAGTGCCAAAAAAAAAAAAAAAAGAAAAAGTTATTTATTGAGAATTCTAGAATTCGGTATCTGGCAAACTGTTTTTGAAAGAGAGCCATTAAGAAATAAGCCTTTCTCAAATAAACAAATGCTGACATAGTTAATTATCACTACACGTCTCCTGTAAGAAATGCCAAAAGGGGATTTTCAGTTAGAAATAAAAGGGTACTAGAAAGTAATTTGAAGTGGTAGGAAGAAAAAAATCTTAGTAAATGTAAATTCAGAGGTGATTATACAATTTAATATTATGGTAACAAAGGTATATAAGTTCTGTTTTTGTTTTTTACATGATTTGAACTAATAATTTTCAAACATAACTATTAGCCTAAAAGGTAATATTACTAGGCTAACACATTAAGATGTTTAGTTTATGGCTGAGGACACACAATTCAGAAAGAAATAATTTAGCAACATCAACAACCCAAAGAAGTAGAGACAGGACTATTAATGGAGTAGAGATTTTATATGTTATCAAATTTAAACTTAAGTAAATTAGAGTGTCACAATTATAGGATGTTAAATGTAATCTCCATGGTAATTCACTAATATTGTTAAATAATATACACAAGAGGAAACTGAAAGTTCCATTACAAACAAAATCATCTAAAACACAAAATAAAATAATAACATGAACTGAAAGACAAAACAATCAATGAAGGATATAGAAAAAAATTAGCAAGATGACAAAAGTAAGTTTCTCTTACCAATAATTACATTAATATGTTTAACCCTCTAGGTTAAATAAGAAAACAAAACACAAGAACAAAATAACTGCATGATCCCTATATATTGCTTCTTAGACTCACTTTATATATATAGGCATGAAAAAGATAAAGTTAAAAGATGGAAAAGTGTATTCCCTGTGATAATAATCAAAACAAAACATGGTGGGCTGTGTTAATATCAGACAAAATATGCTTTAAATTAAAAGAAATGAAGATGATAAAAATATTAATTACTAATAAAAGGTTTAATATACAAGAAGACATAGCAATGATAAATAATTTATATTAATAACAGACCATCAGAATATATAAAGTAAAGAAAGAAATACAGAATTCTACAATAATACTGGAGACTTCAATACCCCTCTTAATAATGTATATTAACAAGGAGATGGAAGGTGAACAAGGATGCAGAGGACAGGGACAGCACATTCATGGGTATCCACAGAACAACACTCACCACCAAAGGTGCACACAGACTTCTTCGGTACATATGGAACATGTTCCAGGATATACCATATGGTGAGTCACAAATTGTATCAATAGATGTAGAAAGATAGGTATCACACAAAGAGTCACAAAGGAACGAGGCTATAAATCAATAGAGGAAGGAAAACTGAAAAATATCAGAAGTTTGTGGAAATTAAAAAATACTCTCATAAACAACTAATGTATCAAAAAATATATCACCAGTGAAATCGGGAAATACTTGGTGATGAATGAAAGCAAATAGTGTCAAAACCTACAGGTCACAGTACACACAGTGCTAAAGAGGAAATTATAGCTATTGATGCTTATGTCAATATAGAATGATTCAATCAAAGAAACCGGACATTACAACTTAAGGAACAAGAAAAAGAATAAAGAATTAAACCCAAAAACTAGTAGAAGGAAGGGAATTGTAAAGATTAGGACAGAGTTAAACAAAAAGACTAGTCTATTAATACAGATAATTGACAAAGCCAAAAATTGGTTCTACAATAAGATCTACAAAACTAACAAAGCTTTACACAGACAAACTAAGAAAGGAAGAGAGAAGACTTGAGTTCCTAAAGTGAGAAATGGAAATGGTATTATAAAAGAAAGCTTTGGATAATTGTGTACTTACAAATTAGATAACTTAAATGAAGTAGCTCATTTCATGGAAGCAAACACAATTAAGACATCCCCCCCCCCCCAAAAAAAAAAAAGAAATGGAAGAATTTAAATAGATCTATAAGTGTAAGAATATTGAATCAGTAATCTCAAATATTCCTACAAAAAATAAACTTGAAACTGATGGCTGTCTTGGCAAATTGTAACAAACATTTAAAGTGCACCAACCCTTATCAAACTTTTCCAAAAAACAGGAAGAGGAAGAAACACTGCATCACTGATTTTATGAGGCCAGGGTAATATTAACTTCCTATAAGAACAGAGTTAAAACTCAGTGTGTTGAAACAACAGGTGTGTTTAATTAAAGGATCTCATCTAGTTTCTTTATGGCAAATGTGTTTTTTTGTTTTGTTTTTTAATCCACTGCTTCTCTTCCAGGTTTAGGAAGCTTGGACCATTCTGACTAAAATTTAAACAGAAGGGAAGGTGTATGCATATGTGTAGAGTATTGTAACATGATAACGTGACAGATGACACATGAGGCAGAATTCGCCACAGGAAACCAAGAAGATTTATTTTTAGTTTGCTTTTAGATTTGTTGAGACAATAGTACTCCTCCTGTACTCCTCCTAAAAGATTGCTGCTGTTCAGGGGCACAACTAGTTGCCAGGAGAATTTAGAAGCTTTTAAAATGGTCTTACATTGACTTTAGGGTGTTTATTGATGTTTCTGTTAATCACAAATCCTAAAATGGTTGTACTGCGTGTAATATTTCCCTCCTCTCTATCTTGGGTCTTGCCTTCATTCTTTCTTTCTCAGGACCCTGTTTGCTTTTACATTTGTGGTACATAGTTCCACAAAATGCAACATTATATAAAATACCATACTTTTCATTTGAGGTAATATTTAGTGGCATAGAAATTACATTGATCATTGAGATCTCTTTTCTTTGCTTTACTGCTACACAATGGAAAAGAAAAGTTCATTATCCAAAGATTTATAATTGTGTTCTGCATTTAGTATTGCATTTCTGCTCTAACCTCTGAATTTTCTATCATGCCCTGATTTTTTTTTAAAATCACTGTATATGAACAATGGAATATGCATTTTAAATTGTATGATAATTACCTGGTAATATCTTCTGTGACTCTTTTCAATCAATGCTTTCTTCCAGCATGTGACTATTGTAGGAGTTTGCCTATTAAAATTCAAATTAGGTAACAAGGTGCAAATTGCCTCATGAATGTTTTTGTTCCTCTTTTGCAAATTCTTCATGTTTATAGCTCTCTTAGTTTCTAAACTTTCCATGATGCTGAGTTTTCATACAGAATTACTGTGCAAACACAAGTGTGGGAGTTCCTAAATGAGAAATGTGTGCAATTCCATCACGTTGCCTTTGAAATGGAAACTCAACTGGTTAGCACAGTAACTTGAACATAAGAAGCTAATTAGAAATAACCCCAAATCCTGAGGATGATTTAGTAGAGCAGCATAAATCACTTTTCAAAGTTTTAAATATCACTTAAGAGAAGTTTTTGATGGAGGCAATGTGGTAATCTCACTCCTGAGGCTTGTAGATGTAGCCTGACTAAGTTGCTTATGAAAATGTGATTTTTCAGGGCTTTGGGCAAACTTGATTTAAGGAATGAAGCCAAGGAATTTTTGATAGAGCACCGAGTGACAGGTTAATATTATTGGGAAAAGAGAGTGGAAACGTACCTTTTTCCATTTCAGTATTTCGATTTTGTCAATAGGATTGGCACTATAATTATCTCTGGATTAGTCACAGGCCTATATACTTGTTAAAAGTGAATATAAAGTAAACTGTAACTTGACAGGAAATTTGTTTTAAAAGGTATGATGAGAAGAGGGCAAGAAGTTCACGCCGAGAAAAAAATTTAGCATTTTAAAATTTAACTGCTGAAACTTAATATTATTTTTGAAAAGATGTTGCTGATAAAGACAGCTGTCATCAGTTTCCACTTTGTCAGAATGTGGTAAATACAGAACCAGGCAGCTTCTAACAGTGAATATCTCACCAGTGTCAAAACATTAGCTCTAGGCAATTCCAGGTCCCCTCCACCCTGGGATTCACCCCACCTTCATTTGAGCACCAGGGTTTAAGGACTCTAGAGACAGGGGAAGGCAAAGGGAAACATCTGTCTCATGGAAAAATGTGGAGAGTTTTTCTCCTGCTTCATTCATTTTCCACTCATTGTTCAATCATTGTTCTACTTAAGGATTTATTTCATAACCTTCCGGTGAGCACATGTAGTTGTGTAGGTAGGTAAGAGTGTTTGCTGTTTTGTTTTGATCGTTGCTTCTTCTATATTTTTTAACAGATTTTTTTCCCTTCAATTGCAAAAATTTTAAAGATTGCATTTTTAAAAAATTAGAAACAGAAGAAAACTAGGCCAAATGAGCAGATCTATGACAAGACCAATTTATTTAAACCATTTTTTGAGCAAAACAAAGCTCCTTAATTTTTCCTGCCCACGCATTTTTCTTTATGCAGCTAAGTATGCAAAATTAAAAAAAAAAAAAAAAAAACAACGAGGAGATTGTAGTCACTGTAAAGGCCAAGTATGATGCATAGCTGAAATATAGAAAGGCACTGGACAGCATCATTCCTTGAGGACTTCATAGTAGCCGAAGATGTATAACATGGGAATATGAAAACTGCAGGAGACACCCAAAACCATAATTCTTTTCTGGGGGAAGTGTAGCCTACAGTGGTTGATACAACAATGTTTTTAATAACAAATTTTGAACAAAAATAAAAATTAAATGTTCAGCAGGGCATACCCTAACTAAATCAACATGTGCTGCAAGAAATGAAGTAGTAGGACAATTATTGACATGGGAATATGTTTATCATGCATTGTTATATTGAAAATACAACCACAAAATATATTATGGTATGATCCCATTTTTATCAAAATGTGTCCACACAGATGAAAGCTAAAGTCATTTTATCTACATTTTTAAGATTCCTAATCATGCCATCTTACTTCTTTTAAAAATATACATTTCAAATTAAATTCTTCTCAGCCTTTATTTCCAAAATATATGGTATAGAGACAACAAAGCCCTAATCAGGACAAAAGTCAAATAGTGACAAATGGATTAGACAAGGACGAATATGATCTTGAACAAATATTTTTCTACTTCCTAGTTTCTACACTTATAAATTGAGGCCAAATCTCCTATCTGGCAAGATTATAGTGAAAATTAAAGAGGTCCTTGTTTCAGGTATTTTATACCATGCTTGGAACATGATCATTATTACAATTATAGTAATCTCAATAAATGTTCATCTTCCTTTCTTATTTTTTTCTTCCTTAATTTTTTTTTTTTTAAATAAAGAACTTTGGTACCAGCTTCATTCAGAATAATATGCACCTTGTTCATCACAAATAAGCAAATCCTATCATTGACCCATATGGGAAAATTTTTCTCTCTTGTTTGGTTATACACCAGCAGGTGCCAGAATATTTAAATTATTCAACTTATAATTTATTATGAATTTCAATAGGAGTTAGAGATAACAGAGGTAAGTCCTTGAAGCATATAATGCAAATAATTATAGTACAATGAGGAGTGTAATCATGGAAATAGACACAAGATGCACAGACGTCACAGAGGAGGGCATAAGTAAGCAGCTGTGTGAAGGGAACATGGAGCAAGCTTCCTGGAATACATGCTGTGTGAGCTGGGGTGGAAAGTTTCATTAGGTCGGTAAGAGGGGAGCAATTGTTAATCCAAATGAAGAGCACAGGTAAGACATAGAGAAAAGCACATTAGATTTTTGAGTGTACTTCCTCAATGTAATGGAGAGAGGGGATAGAGCAGTGGTCAATATATACAAAAGGAGGCTGTGTTCTGTGTGAGGGGGAGACCCACAGGAAAATCCTAAGACTCTCTGGATTCTGGCACTTTATGATTGCTTCCTTCTTTGAGAAGTAGATGAATTTTAAAGATGCCTAATTTCTTAAGAATGTTATAACAAGATCTCTGTGCCACTTTTCCAAAAAGTAAACTCTTCCAAGAAAGAAGAAAACGTACAGTCTACTGAACATTGCTCTTAGTCTTCTTGTTTAGAGACTGAACAGGTTTACTTTCCATGTTTCCATTAGAGAAGACAAGCTTATCCTCAGTGGACAAACTTTATGACTAGATACCACTGCAGGCCTACAAATCTGCCCTGTGAGAGAATAAAAGAGGTCAGAACCCACTTATTCCCACTTAAATGTCACCTGGTGGTCCCCTTACAGCTAGGCTATGGCAGAAAATTTTTCTATTGCCATTGGAGGGAAGAAAAGACAGCATCCTTTTCTCACCCATTGCAATGTTCATGGCTGAGGCTCCTGTAACAAAAGAAAGATTAACAAGTTAAGAGCATACAAACTGATTTAATGTAAATCGTAAGTGACACTGGAGCCATTGGGAATGAATAACCTTTAAAACAGAGAAATTTGTTTGTTTCTCTGCTGCCTGATGATGCAGTAGATAGGGTGGAGAAACATAATTGAAGAATAATAAAACCTGGAGAATTTGGCAAGGCTGTGTGTTTAGGTTCTTCTTGGTATTCCAATAACTCTAAGGAAGGAGATGTCCCTTTACTCAGAGGCAAGGAAGGTACCTCTGCAATGAAAGTTTATGACCTACTTTAAGGGAAGGTCAGCTAGGTTTTCCTCGACTAGGTTGGTATGTCCTAAACCCCATTCTCATGCCCTGGTAGTGCATAAGCCAAATAAGTTCAGGATTTTCTATGCATGTGAAGATCTTTACTTTGGGCAGAGGGCCAGAATCTGTGTGACTGAGAGTGGAATGCTGATTAGCACTGTTGTAGGCAGTGAATAAAAGAGCAAAATTCTTCCATGGGATTCTGAAACTTCTTGCTTTACTACAATTTAAAAGTTAATATTAGCCCTGACTCAGAAAGGGAAATCATTTCTTATTTTGGTAGTTCCTCAAACAGCATTATAAAATACCTTATATGTTCTCATTGAATAATCTAAATTGGAGTTCAGATGCTTATAACCCTGCTTTAAAACCAATTGGGCCTGGTTCCCTTGTAAATTGATTTCTTTTCTTCCTTCTTTTATTTTTAAAACAACTTTCACAATTTCTTCCACTGGTCTGCTCAGGTTTTCTCTTCTAGAATCAATTTTGGTAAATAAGGATGTCTTTTTTTTTTTTTTTTTTATCTGACAAACACGAATTAAAACACCATCTAACCCAGCTATCCCACTAGTTGGTTTCTATACAAGGGACTTAAAATCAGCATGTTACAGTATGAAGCCACGTCAATATTTATAGCAACTCAATTCATAATTCACTACCTAGCTAAACTATGGAACCAACCTAGGTGTCCTTCAATAGATAAACGGATAAAAAAATGTGGTATATATATATTCAGAAGAATGAATTAGGCATTTTCCAGTAAATGGATGAAGTTGAAGACTATCATACTAAGCCAAATAAGCTAATCCCCAAAGCCCAAAGGCCCAATGTTTTCTCTAATATGCAGATGCTAATTCACAGTAAGGAGTGGGGCACTAGAGAAACACAGAGTTACCTTAGATTAGGTAGAGGGAAGTGAAGGGAGAGGAGAGGGGGGAATGTGGAGATAAAAAGGATAGTAGAAAGAAACAGACATTTTTACTTTATGTATATATGTGACTGCATGCCCAATTTGATTCTACAATATGTACACTAAGAAAAATGAGAAATTATATTCCAACTATGTATGATATATCCAATTGCATAAATGTATTCTACTGTCATGTATAACTAATTAAAACAAATAAAGAAATTAAATAATAAAAAATAACAGATTTTCAGAAAAGAAATAAAAAGGAAAAATTAAAACATTTTTAAAAAGCATATGTTACTACTATGTTTTCCCATCTTATACTCCCTGAATTTTGTTTTGTATATCTGCATTGCTCTCTCTAAGTATTAATTTCCTCCTTGGGAGGAAAAACTATTTTGTGGGCATATTGGCTCTATGATTAGCAACCTACCAACAGGTTACTAAATGAGTGAGCCTCAAACCAGAATCCATGGATGTGCAGAACACAGTTATCCTGATAAAATAGAATACAGGTTTATTTTGTTTTCAGTAAGAGTTTACATAGTTGAGTAAAAATATTTTTTAAACTTTTGTATATGTAAATTCCTTTTTGTTTAATTCAAAAACTCTTAGAAATAAGAAAATAAATCCACATTGCTATATATTTACTCACTCAATACACATTATTTAACTTATATTTCAGAGACAATATCTTGTCAAATCTTATAAAATGGCAGCATTAATTAACTACCTTAAAACATTGATAACAGAATATCTTCAAACAAAAGACATTCTCCCATATAACCATCAATCGTAGCATCAAAGGTGTGACTAAGTTTCTTTAGAAGATGCAAATCATTAGTACTTGATTTCTTCAGTCTGCTATGACTTGCAAAGGACATGAATATGTAAAATTTAGCCTAAGAAGGCAAAGAGAGGAGAACTTAGATCTATATTGGTAGCATTTTAATACCTGCAGTACTTGGTTTAGGCTGAAAAAGTAAAAGAAAGTACCTCTCCATTGGAAACCCCACTCTGGTTACACCTTTGTGGGAAACCACCAGTTGTGCAGTTGCTTCCCCACACATCAAGCAATTTCTTGTGGATGCCATCTGGTGTCCTCTGATTTAGTTCAATTCTAAGACTTTTTCCAGAAGATAGCATCAAATCCCATAGGTTAAGGGCTCAGTTCCACAAGTCCATCCCCCATTTCAAATACCAAGTGCAAGTGCCAGACTATGACCAGTACTTCTGACAGATTAAGGATCCTATAACCACCTCTTTGAGTTTTATCAATTTGCTAGAGCAGGTCACAGAACTCAGGGAAAAACTTATCTATTTAGTATAAAAGTTATTACAAAGGATCAAGATCAAAGCCAGATAAAAGAGGTGTATAGGGTGAAGTATGAGAAAATATCAAGGAGCTTCCACACCTTCTGTGGATACAACACCCTCTAGACACTTTTCTGTGTTGTGGAAGCTCTCCAAATCTAGTCCTTTGGGGCTTTTTTAGGGGCTTTGTTTTGTAGGCATGATTGATCACATCATTGGTTTGGAAATTCCAACTGTCCAATCACATGGTTGGTGCTCCAGGCATCTGGGTTTAACCTAGAGTCTATCCGGGATCCTCTACACAGCAGTCATCCTAAAGCAGAAAATAATTTCAGAGATTCTGATGATTTTTAGGAGTAGAAGGAGGCCAGAGAAGTGGATAAAAATGAAATACACACACGCACACACACACACACATATACATACATACACATATATATTATTTATTAAATTATTATAGAAATTAAATTATGTTAAATAGACACAATAACACTCATTTAAATTAAATTTTTGTTTTTAACTTAAAATTTAGAGTGTATATTTAATATATTAAACATGATTTTATGAGCTATATGACATTTGACTTTTTTAGACTTCCCACATAAGAGTAAATAAGTATGTATTTCCTCTTTGTGTCAGGCTTATTTCATTTACATATAATGCCATAAGGTCCAGCCTTATTATAACAAAGGCAAAATCTCCTCTTTTTTAAGGCTAAATACATCTATCGTGTACATGTATATTTGTGTTTGTTTCTTTATGTATTTATCTGTCCACTGATATCTATATTGTTTCTATGAGTTAGCTATTTTTAATAATGTTGTAATAAACATAAGATTTCAGATATCATTATGAGATGGTGATTACTTTTCCTTTGGAATTATATCCAGAAGAAGTCTTGCTGGGCAATATGATAAATCCGTTTTTAATTTCTTAGGAAAATCCATCCTGTTTTCAATAAAACGTTGCACAAGTTTACAATCCTGTCAACAGTATACAAGGGTTCTTTTTTCTTCATATACTCACTAACATTTTTCTTTTCTTTTTGGCAATACTTACCCTAATAGGTATGAGGTGATCTCTCACAGTGGTTCTGATTTGCATTTTTCTGATAATTGAAGATGTTGAATAGCTTTTCAGGGACTCATTGGCCATTTTCATGTCTTCTGTGAAGAAGAATATATTCAGGCCTTTTGCACATTTTAAAATCAGGTTACATTTTTTTCTGGCTCTTTTGTTGTTCTTCATTAATTTTCATTTAAACCCCTTATCACATGTTGTTTGCACAATTTTTTCTCCATATGTAGTTTGCCTTTTCATTTTGTGTATCATTTTCTTTGCTGTATAGAAGCTTTTTAATTTGATTTAGGTCCATTAACTTATTTTTGCTTTATTAGCCTGAGCTTTTGGTGTGATCAAAGCAAACATTACCAAGGTTGATGTGGAGGAGTCTTTTACCCACATTCATATATCTGTCTATATAAAGATAAAATTTGTATTCATACATATATATTTTATTATTACAATCACACACATCCATCCTAACTCCATATTTTTAAAATGGTTGGTTTTTATGTGAATGTGTCCTATTTTAAATTCAGTCCCTTGCCATTGCTTTGCAGTGTTGCATTTCTGTGATTAATGCTAATTGTTTTTAATTGATTGCTTTCTAACTTTAATTCATTCTCATTAACCACACTAGTGTCATATTGCAACTTTGCCTTGCTACATTTCTCATATATTAGACTTTATTTTGGCATCTAAAGAGGCTCAGACAATCTGTTAAGGAAAAAGATGCTAGCTGGGGGGTCCTAGAATTGCCATTTGGAAAGCACAGATTCCAATAAAATCTAGAATGTGTCCCAGTAGAATGGGTTTAGAGGGTTATTTTTAAAATAAAAAAGAGGAAATATAAATGAGTTACATAGGTTACTGGTCAAGAATTATGATTGGAGGATGCATTTACTGCTATTGTTCATTGATCAAGCTCTGACTAGCTCAAAGCATATATTGTTCTAGGGGGAATAAATCAGCTTATCAAATCCTCAGGATGTTCCTTCTCAGTAAATAACTTTCTTTTGACCTATCAGCAAGTTCACAGAATGGACCCTATAATACAAGATGGAATCTGGCTCAAAAAATGGAGTCACAGTTGTCAAAATTCTTTCACAATTTCATGCAATAAACCAAGTCAAAATCCACTAAATTGACAATCACTTTCAAATTCAGCCTCACATCAAAGAGGCTGAGATGGCCTAAAACAAAGAAGAAACATCAATCTGAGTGATACCCAATTCCCTACAAATAGGATATACATCCAAATTAGTGGTGATGTCCCATATACAGTGGTTTCAATATAGAAAAAACAAAATGTGTAAGTAATCAGTTTACCATATGCTGTTACCCACGAACTAAGTCCATTCACACATATCAAGCAATGTTATGGCTGAACAGGTTTTGAGGAATCATTAACATTCATGTCTTCCTTTATGGGACAAAGACACTAATCATACCTAAATAAAAAGTAAGGGAACCATGAAGAATTTCTCTTTTTATTTTTATATTTTTCTGTGTGTGAAATTTCAAATACTAATAGGATCAAGAAAAAATATACATAAGACTATGCAAATATTTTTAAGATGTTAATGATAGAAAACATGTTTTTGAGGAGACAGCCTAGAAAAATAATATAATTTGTATAGCAATGCATTATCAATGAAGTTCTTAATGAGCTCTGTAAAATAAATGATAAAAGGGGAGTTGAAAGAATTTCAGAATTTACTTATAACACAAGAAAAATATATCAACATTGGTTGGAGCAAAACTCAACATAAATGATATAGAAAATTCTTGAAACAAATGCATATCCAAAGGAGTTCAATTAGTAAAAATCAAGATGGTTTACATAGAAAATAAATAAACTGGTTCATCAGATCAGTAACAGGTGTTACTGAAGAAATGAATTAACAACCAAATTACTGCAAGATGTTTGAAGGTATCAAAGAGTATTTCATCAAAATGTTGGAAAACTAGGGCTGGGGATGTGGCTCAAGCGGTAGCACACTTGTCTGGCATGTGCAGGGCGCTGGATTTGATTCTCAGCACCACATAAAAATAAAATAAAGATGTTGTGTCCACCAAAAACTACAAAATAAATATTAAAAAAATTCTCTCTCTCTCTGTCTTTAATTTTTTAAAAAAATGTTGGAAAACTAAATCTGAGAGTCACATAATTAAACAGAAGAGGAAAGTTATTCAAAATCTCCTAGCAATATTGAATTTCAAAGGTACAGGAAATAATCTGATATAAATCCAGGTGAAAAGGACAAGATTGGCACTACACACTAATCCAAAAGATTAGGCTCTCCTTAAACAGCTTTGGGTACTTGATATATTCTAGAGATGATTTCATTGTGGTTATTTTGACACAACCATCTTCACACTCCACTTAAGGCAGAAGAACATCTTGATTTAACTTTAAAAAATTAATTTCTGTGAATTTTTTTATAGAATAATTGAGTAATATATAAAACAAACATCTATTCGCTCTTAAAATAATCTTATCTATGATTCTACCTTGCAAAATGTTTGTATGTGAATCATGATTATCAAATTTTCTTGCTTTGATGGTCAGTGGTCTGATAACCATCTAGTGTAAATGAGCAGCTCTTGAGAGAAAAAAGGACTAGGAAAGTATTTTTGTGTTAAAAAATGCAAAGAAGAAAGCTAGAAAGGCACCTTTGAGGAATGCTGGAAGAGACTATCCTGAAATAAAGCTTCCTGTGAATAAAGACAGTGATAAAACAGGGTGTAGGACAAGAAAATGGCCAGATATTACAGTAAATTAATAGCTATGAACTTTACCTTGCTGGCACAAGGGTGTCATTAATAGTTGAAGGAAGAAAAATTGACATTGATGAAACTAATTTTAAAGAAAAAATGATCTGGAAATACTTCTAGAGTAGACTGGAAAAGGCTGAAGAGATAAGGAGGCCCACTGGGAAACTAATATAGGAGTTCAGGCATGGTGTCTAACACAAAATGTACATATTGAATAAATGTTCATTCAATGAATCAATGGCTGAAATAAAAATGAATGAATAAAAAATATAAAAAGCTCTATTTATTAAGATGGATGTGAAAACAATCACATATGTTGTACTGACAGAATTGGAAACCAATGGCAAGAGAAGGTGCGGAAAAGATTAGAAACCCAGCTCAGATAGTTGCACTGTTTGCAAAACCATGGAAGGCAAGAATAGCATCACTTTCATGGAATATGACTAATTTGATTTTCATAATAAGTTATTTACAGTGAAAATTTAGGGGAAAATTGGAACGTAAGATTATAAGGCAGAGATTTTCTTTTTCTGTTTTGTTTTTGATTCATTAATATTTATTTTTTAAATTTAATTTAATGTTTTTTTTTTTGTTTGTTTGTTTTTTTGGCAGGAGGGCACCATAGATTGGACACTTAACCACCCAGACACATTCCCAATCCCTGTCTCATTGAGTTGCTTAGGGCCCTTGCCAAATTGCTGAATTTGAATTTGTGATCCTTCTTCTTCAGGCCCTGGAGTCTCTGGGATTACAGGTGTGCCATTCACATTTTGATTTAGCCCAAGATCTTAGTAAAACACATGACCTAGTAGCACTCAATATATATTTCTTAATTTAATTGAAATCATTAGGCAAATGTGACTGAAGATAAAAGAAATACTTTGGTAATTTTGTGCATTATCCATATGAAAATAAATCAATTAAAGGAGTTCTCTGGAAAACATGGTTCTTTCTTGCCCCCCCCCCTTTTTTTGTAATAACCAATATCTGATTTTGGAATTATTCAAAAAGTCTATCAATTGAAAATCCTTCATTTTAATACTCATTAAAGAAGAAAAAAAGAGATCAGATACTGCTATTTCTGTATTAAAAGTTTACATTTAGAATCAGATACTACTTTCTTGTGATTTCTTTTCTTTTTTTTTTTTTTTAGTTCAACTTCATTGATTGAGAGAAAAGACTATTAGAAAGTATAGAGAAGGCATTTGGTATATATTGCTAAGTAAATGAATAAACCTAAGACTCCAATGCACATTTCATTTAACAAAATATGAAACAGTATGTACTTTAGTTTTACTCCCTTTTAGCTAACCTGTTTTCTAATATTTGATTAAAACATGTTGTAGTATGCCACAGAAATATTGATATAAATGAAAAATCCCAAAGAATACATAAATAAAAAGGCATATATATTAACCCTCAAACTGTTATAGTTTATTTGAAAATATATTTTGAACTTTTTTCAAAATTAGTAAAAATTATTCTTTTACTATTAATAATACCTAAGGATAAAAATTACAACTGAATAACTATCATTCCACCTTCATATCTGATCTTCTTTTGAATTAAGTGGACCACTAATTAAATAAATGATACTGTGTCATTTACCTGAAGTCATATCTTGTATGTTAAGCTACATGCAAAGTAAAATTTATGCTAATATTTTTATTTTTGTGTTATTTTTTCAGAATGAATTGAGATATTTTGTTCTATATACTTCAAGTAAAATTTATACAAAAACTTAAGTCAACTTTACTGTTTCCATTAATTTTCTACTTTATTAAATAAATAATTTCCCAGAAGTTGGTCTATTAAGTTTAGTACCCTGTAGACTTTTTAGGACTACTTTTGTTTCTTAAAATGCAATTTGAATTTCAACCCTATCTTGCCATCTTGTGTGTGTGTGTATGTGTGTGTGTATTTTAAAGAATATCACATGTCCTAGAATTAATCATATACTATCCTGCATATAAATATGCCTCAAATCTGAAAGAAAACACTGCACTGGTACAATTATATTCCAATAAAAGTTATTACATTTGGAAGAATGAGTTTTTTCGACAGGAAGTGTAATGTAACCAGGTTATTAGGAACAGCTGCACAGGTTGTACTACACAACATTAAGGGTGTCATTTATATAGTGTGGGGTATAAAGATGCACTCCAAAGTTCTGCAACACCGGAGGCTCTGATAGTAAATGTTTGTGGCTGAGAATCATCTATTCCTATGAAACTTTCTGATGAAATTTTAATACATTTTTCTCTTTTGAAATAATGAGTCAATAAAAACTGTTAATGAAAAGCCTTTGAATTGTTGAAATAAATAGTTCACATCTGTATTCCTAAGAATCAAAATTACATCTGAATAATTATAGTAATTACTGTAGTCATAAAATAATAGAAATCTAGCCCAATTTATTCACCCAACTCACAAGTTTGCTTTGTAGATGTATCAGTTGTTATAAGACTTATGAAGATGGAAACTACTAAAGGTATTTCAAATAGGAAGGTGTATGACACTGGAAATTAGAGATCCTCATAATTGTTGGAAGGGCCAGGGAGGTAAAAATAAAGAAACTTTTAGTAGACTTCACAAAATGAGAGAGGGTTAGGATTTCAGAAAATTGCCATTGATGTTCTCAACTTCCTACTGCATTGAAATGGATGATTCTCAGGAGGGCTCATGGCTGACATCTACTAGTCAGGTGCCTGCTAATATCTGTTGGCTGAAGAAAAATTTCTTGCTTTTTTTTCTATATCCCAAATAGTTTGAGAGTAATTTTCACAATCTTACTGCCTGAAAATTCAGTTTCCAAAGTTAGTTCCTATCCTGCATGGAAACATTCAGGAAGGAGTGTTGTACCTGATATATTGACCGTTTTGTACCTGATATATTGACTGTTTTGATATATAAATCCATAGAAGAATTTTATCTTCTCAAAATGCACATCACAATCTAGTTTTTCCTTCTGCTATTCCTTTTTTTATTCGTAAACTTTAAAACTCTTCTAAAAGTGATAAGATTACAGTTTTTCTTTGTCACACAAAAATCGTTTTTCTTAAATAATAACTAACTTTTTAAATTATTCTCTTGAAAAGAAGTTACCATACACATATAGAGATTCGAAGCAGCATGTGTGAAAAACATCTGAAAAAAATTAAAGTTTCTGGACAGATGTTATAAGAGTCTTGTAGAAAAAGCTATCAGCATTACAATCCCAACTCTAATTTACTTTACATCAGGCATTTGAATTTATTGTCTTTAGGCCATATGTTCCAAATGAAGCTTGGTTCTATATTCATGAATCAGTTGACAATGAATAGTTAAGTTCTGCTAATTCAGAAAGGTGAAGTTGAGTGAGCTTATTTAAATGGCAGAATATTTGTAACTACAAATTCTGCATCCCATTAGAAGACTTCCAAAAAAGACCTGCCATATGTTTTAAACCGTGATGAAAATGGTTTTAAAAAAAACTGCAACTTTTATGCAGCTATAGTTGAGAATATCTTAGCATTTCCATTAAAATTCTATTTTGAGAGTTTTAAACTTGGCCATAAAATTCATTGTAGATTGAAATTTAGAACTTGAAACCTAAGGGAATATTAAGTAACAAAATATGTTAAAATAATTAAATGCTTTTTAACTTTTATCCATACTTAATATCTTAGAACTACAGATAGACTTGAATTATTAAAAATATTTGTTCCACATGGACTATTGGTTGTGGCTCACTTAGGTATGATAATGGGCTACCCCAGCCCCAGTCACAATCTCCATGAAAATTTCACTCTCTGTGCAGGGAAGGTAACATTCCCTGAACTTCCAAAGACTCTATATTGAAAACCCAAGGATATGTTGCAGATTCTCTGGACAGTTTCCCAAGTATAAGTGAGAAGTAATGTATTAGCAGTGAAAATTGAGAGACTATTTCCAAAATGCCAAAATTGAACCTGAGTGTATAAGCCAGAGAAACATCAGGTTGGAGAAATCAGTGAAGGTTGTGTAAAGAATATACTTTTCATTTTTGATATAAAGCATGAACCCAACACCAAACCCTGACCCCAGAGTCGGTATAAATTTTCAGCTCAGAAAATCTGTAGAATGACTGTCCCGCTCCAGGCTACATCAAGGGTCCAAGAACACAATTCCTAGAGGAGCTCTGTGAATCTTTAGAGATTCTTCTGAGTTGAAGACATAATGTAGGAGGTGGAGAGCTTCTGTATTCTCTCCAAGTTGCACTTGTATTAGAGAAAGTTGGGTTTGAGTCCCAGGATCTGTCATTTTCAGCTTTGATGATATTGAATGCAATAGTCACTCTAAGTTTCAGGGTACTAATTTATAAAATTAGGTTTCAGAAATTAGGATCAATTTGATAAAGGTAAAGTTAACAGTCTATCAATTGTGTTTATCAAACAATGTCATTAGATCAAACCTAGTGACTTTATTTTACAAAACGTGGGAACCAAATGTCATTCCACTTAACAGAACCATCCTAACACCTTTATTCATCCATTATCAAGAGAAAGATCCATCTGACTATTTTTGACTCTCCTTCTCATAGTGTTATTGCACCCAGGGATATCCTGAAGGCAACAAGCAGGCAGAATATGAAAGTAATGTTCCTTAGGCTTATGACCAAACTCAATTTTCCTTTATTTATTATCTGACAAATTGCTTGTGAAAAGCAAGTCAGATTTATACTCATGAGCTTCAGTGTTTGCCTTGAGATTTTCAGTTTTGTTGGTTGACCCTCTAGACTTGGTCCATTTGTTACTTGTTTTAAATGTTGATCTTCCAGATTTATCTAATCATTGCTTTACTTTAGTTCATGTTAAAAAACATTCATTAAGGTCTTATTATAAGTCCAACACTGTGCTAAAAACTGGTGAGAAAGGAAAAAATAATACATGCTTCTTGCTCTTAAAACTTAACAAGTTTTCAAGTTTGATGCTGATAAGAAAGAATTCTAGTAGCATGTAACAAGGACTGACAAAGTTAGAGAGAGTGCATTCACATCAGATTGAGATGTTTGGGAAGGCTTATAGGATGTCATAAAACAGGTTTTAAATAAAGAATTAGAGCTCAGCATATGAATAAAAGGAGCGAGAATATTCTACCAGCAGGGGGAGCACATTAAAGAAGTTATGGGAATAAGAAAGAATTTATTTTGGAAGGAGTACAAAATTATAGTAGAAATTCACATAGAAAGATATGCAAGGAAGTCAGAAAGGACTTCTAAAACATATGGAGATCTATTACAGGATTTTAAACAGGAAACTGGTAGAACTAGATGTGCATATTAGAAGAATTATTCTGATTGTCCTATGAAGGACAGTAAGATTGAAATCAGCAAGATCAATCAGGAAGCTATTCAATAATCCTAACATTGTCCAGTTTTTACTTCCCTATAATATTGGGAAAGTTGGGACCTGTTTCACTTGTATTATGTAAGAGTAAATATGAATATTAAAAGTGGAAGTCTTGATACCTGCCAGATTAATATAATCATTATATGAAAGAATATAAATGACAACATTGAGCATTGTGACCAGACAGGAACTGAATATGGTTATTTGCATTTTTTAGTTTTCATTCCAGTCCACAATGGTGCACATGCATAAACACATGGAAGTGGATTTGAGGTGTCATTGTTTTGTTTATGATCAAGGTAAAATGTAGGGAGAAGAAGGTGACCAAGAATAAATATGTACATACCCTCTAGAGCAGTGCTTCTTATATTTAATTGGCATAAACTCCAAGTATAATGTTAAAATACAGATTCAAAGCAAGAAAGTCTGGAATGGGGGCTGAGATTGTGTATCTCTCTAAAGCTCACTGGTGATGTTACATTTTGAGTTTTGAAGCTCTAGGGAATGCTTATAATTTTTTCCAAGCTCATAGTAGGAGGAGAGGCAGATTTTAAAAACTAAGCATAGGAAATATGCAATGCAACTTTTGCTTTTTTGTAGATCAGGCTCTGCTTTCCACAAAAATGTAAAATGTTTTTATTTTTTGTCCTTAAAGCTATAGAGAGCACGTATACTAATGCTGTAATTTTATCACAGGCTGCTTTAATTTCAGGATGTAAGCGAAAAGACACTCACTACCTTCTTATTTACTTATTTTTAATAATACACTCTCACACTAAACCTTTTAAAGTAGCCTATCATCATCCCACTCAGGGATCCTAGGCACAAATTTGACACTGGCTTCTCTAGAAGGGAGGGGGCCTCACGTGAAATAAGGGGATAAGAAAATTTAAGAATATGAACTGGAAAAACAGTATTATGTTCTAGATTTTTATAGAGGTTGGAGGCATGGAATTTCCTTTGTCAGAAATTATACAGACTTCTGGAAAAAATGACTTTCAACTACCTTTGATTTAGGATTGATTTACAAAGAAATATCTTGCTATGAAGCCCCATGAGGACTTTGGGTGTTCAGCCACCTGAGGGTTCTTTTCATTCTCATGGGGGTGTGAGTGGTTCAGGAATAGATGTCAATCTATAATTGAGGAAATATCAAAAATATTTAAGAATGCTCTGCATACAGTTGTGCAGCCAAGAGATTAGATATAATTCAGAAAATTTTTTTAACCTGGTGTAGAAGTATTTTATAGCAATAAAAATATGTACTTCTGAAGCATACTTAAGTTGAAACTGAGGCTTGGGTTTTCAAATGAAAGTCAATACTTCCTTGGAATTGTCCTCCAGACTGGCTTACAGTTTTCGACATTTAAACAAATTTTAGTATTTTCTATTTAATGTGATACTCCTGAAGGCATTAGGGAAATATGGAAAGGTGAGAAAGGAATGTAAAATATTTCTTGCTGAGTAGAGTACTTGGTTGAAAATAATTAAGCAAGATAATATTTCAGGCAATGTAGATAAAATAAAAATACATCTCCACTTTCATTTCAGGTTGGCCATTCTCTACAAACACAATAGGCTTGAAGAGAATTTTACAAATCTCATTGACACATTACATAAAACCTGGTAATGCACAGAATAAATAACGGGCTAACTAGGTACCAACTAGTGTCAGCCCAGGTCCTCTAGTACATCATTCAGACTTTCTAGATTTTTATTTTAAAATATGTTGCAAAATATAAGTTTAAAATCCCTCTCTTTTTTATTTGCTTGAAATAAAGATTCAAAGTTCTCAGTTGCAAAGAAATTCAATGTTTGGATTAAACAAAATGTGCCATTTCTTGAGGGGGAAAATGCCTCTTTCTTGTATATTTTTTTCTTGCTTCATACATCTGTGCTTTTCTACAATAAAAACTAGTTATCATGGCAACTGGAGAATCACATGTACTATTTCAGAGTGAAAATGTTTCTTGTTTGAGGAACATGTTCACTACTTACTTGAATATTTATAATACTACATTCAGAAGTGAAAATATCTCACAGGTCCTGCATCATAAAACTGATACATTTTAAAAAATTCTGTAAATAACTTGTTGTCAGTTAAGTAATACATTAACAATGAAGAAAACCATGATAAGATAAATAAATTAAGGAAACTTAAAAGTTAAACATTCTCAATGAATCATATGATAACAGAAAGACCCTTCACTTCAACACGAGCAAAGGGTTTTTTCTTTGAATATATTTGAATTATATTCAGTTATAGTCAATATCAGGACACAATCATGAACTAAAAATAAAAATTTCCACAAGTATAAGCTACATATATAACCATTCTATTACTCAATATTTTTTTACATGGCATTTTTTGTCTTTTTAAAATTTTTTATACAGTTACACATGACCGTAGAATGTATTTTGGTAGAATATACATACATAAAGTATAACGTATTATATTACGTTCCCACTCTTGTGGTCATACATGATGTGGAGTTATCCAGGTCATGTATACAAACACAGGATATGAAATTTATGTCCAATTAATTCTACTGTCTTTCATATGTCCCTCCCCCATCTCTTCACTTTGTCTAGTACAATCTATTTCTATTATTCTCCTCCCCAACCTCCTTTGTTTCGGTTAGCATCCACAAATCAGAGAGAACATTTGAACTTCGATTTTTGGAAGTTGGCATATTTCACCTAGCATAATATTTTCCAATTCCATCCATTTACTTGCAAATACCATAATTTAATTCTTCTTTATGGCTGAGTAATATGCCATTGTCTATATATATCAAATTTTATTCAACCATTCGTCCCTTGAGAACACCGAGGTTATTTTTATAGCTTAACTATTGTACTTACCAACAGAAAAATGCATACCCCAATCAATAAATGGGCAAAGGAACTGAAACAAATACTTTACAGAAGAAGAAATACAAATGGTCAAAAATATATGAAAAAATTTTCAACATCTCTAGCAATTAAAAAACTTCAAGTTAAAACTACATTGAGATTTCATCTCACTGTAGTCAGAATGGCAGTTAAAAAGAATACAAGTAATAGTAAATATTGGTGAAGATGTAGGGAGAAAAGTACATTTATATATTGTTGGTGGAACTGCAAATTGGTGCAACTACTATGGAAAAGAATATGGAAATTCCTTAGAAAACTAAGAATGTTACCACCCTTTGATCCATTTTTCCAACTCTTCAGTTTATACCCATAGGACTTAAGAAAAGTGTATTAAAGTGATGCAGCCACATCCATGTTTATAACAGCTCAACTCACGATATCTAAGATATGGAAACAACCTAGATGTCCTTTATATGGCCATTTAAGATAAATTTAACATAAAGAAGGCAATTATGGATTTACTTAATCAAATTCCTATGAGTGATATGTGTGTGTGTGTGTGTGTGTGTGTGTGTGTGTCACTTCTGCTATGTGGATGACCAGAATGAAAATAGGAAATTCTCCTATAAAATTTCATTGGCTTTTTGAATTATATTTTGATAAAGGAAGTATCTAAAATGTTTACTCTCTATTTTCAAACTGAAGATAAAGGGTTTTTAAAGGAGGCACAACCTGTCCAGTTATATTCTGAGTGCAGTACTCAATCCCTGAATTATTTTTGCATAGTAAAATGACTGGGGATTACAAATAAGTTTGGAAATATGATGAAAGTTAGGAAAATTGCAATCTGATGGACAGCTATGACCTGAGCCCATTGTGTGTTTACCTTACTCAGAAAATAAACACAGACTTCCAGCTCAGCTCTTGCATTTAAGCAATTTGCATTGTGTAAGAATAATGCTTACACATCCCATACTAATTAATGCCTGTAATTTTTCATGCGGAGTTCTTCTTTTGTCAGAAAAGATACACTACTAGTTTCAAGCAGTAGTACACTTGCCTTCATCAGAATCTTTATAGGTTTTCTCACCATACCCTAGGTGGGATTTAAGAATATTTAAAAGTAAATAAGTAATTAAGTGGAGAAATTATTTGGTCTATTTTTCAATAAGAGTATTCCATAAAGTATATTAGCAGCCATGATATCTGAAAACAAAGAAATGATTCTTCACATCACCTGATCTAAGTTCTTATAAATTACCAATTGGCTGTAAGTTTCTGAGTTGGATATTAGAAAAATATCAAATTCTGTTGGTTATGAAATTGGAGACATTTATACCTGCTCATAGTCATCTCCATATTTTTCCCTTTCTCTTCTGATTGGCATATGTTTAAAACAAAAACTAAAAAAACAATCCTGGGGAAATATATCCATAATACAAGCATTTCAACTCAAGACATACTCATGATTTATAATCCACACAAGTTACATGGCATCAAATAATTTTGCTAAGTAACATTTATAATTAAGAGAATTATGTTAAAAAGCTCTTGTTCAGAAATAATCATTATGTGCAATTGCGCAGATTAAAGTTAAGTACTTTAACCAAACCAAGTACCTTTCATGTGGGAACTATATTTACCTCAAGTGAAACAATTTGAAATAAAAATTTACAAGTGGAGTTTGGGGATGGTGGGAAGATAAACAAAGAGGTGTTAGAGTGGGGTGAAACTACTCTGTATGATAGTATAAGGATGGATATACCCATTATATATTTGTTCAAACCCACAGAATGCACAACCAAGAATGAATGCTATTGTAAACTATGAACTTTGGGTGGTTATGATGGGTCAGTGTAGGTTGATCAATTATTACAAATGTACTCAACTCTTTTTGGAGAAGTCTTCAGTTCCTAATAAATCATATGTCTCCCATGCTGTCTCTGGCCACTTTTTTTGTCCTTTCTGCATATTAACTCACTGCCCTGGAACAACTGGGCTTGGGAAAAGACAATTGGTGAGTCAGCCAGGAGACCAAAGAAACCCTAGTGAGCAGGGAGTCTGTACAGTTGGGAATGAACCATAATGTGTCTTGGGAAGGGTCCTGGAGCAGGGGTGGCTACTCTGGAGGCCTGGGGGCTACTCTGTGAGTGTGGTTATGTCCCCAAACACTCCAAGGATTAGGGGAAATATTGTTGCTCCTAGGCAGGCAATATAGCATAAATAAAAAGAAAGCACTTGTCGTGAGGGGGCAAAATTGCGATGTATACATTCGAGGGGGAGAAGTAAAGAATGTCCACGTGCTTCTGACCCTCTTAATGCTTTATTCACTCAAATTACTCAATACAATTTCACTCTATAGGTTCTTAATCAAGAAAAATACAATCCTTAATGCTAGGCACTGCAGTAGACATAATCAATTCACAGGAAACTATTCTAGATTAATTCTAAGTACTGCAAACACACTTAATCATGACAGGCTAATGACAGACATTCCCTCTGTGGCTAAGTTCAAAAGTCTTAAGCCTTAGGCTTTACATCCAGCAGGTGCACACTCACTCAGACCAGACCATGGTGATCAGGTCCAGAACCAAGGCAGGCTTTTTCTGGAGTGGAGTGGACGATGAGTTGAGGAGGGGGTCATATGGAGAAGTTGCAGCTCTCACCAAGGTCCAGACAAGGTGGTAGAGTTTGAGAACAGTGAGGATCACACAGTGGATCAGGAAAAACAATGATAAGTGATGGGATGTCAGTCCAGGTCCTCATCAGGCTCTCCAGCCTGACTGCATTCTTGTTTTGGCTGGCTGAATCCCTGTTCATTAGCTCTATTATTTAGAGTAAATTTTGACCTGTCTTTCAGTCCTTAACAGCTACCACTAGATTTCTCCATGACATCATTTACCCTGGGGTCAGAAACATCTGGTCTGGTGGTCTCTACTCTGATGGTCAGAAACATCTGGTCTGGTGGTCTCTACCTTTATCTTCTCGCCTTTTCTTCTTACAGGCGAGGACAGCCTATCAGGGGCTTCACTCTGTTTATCAGGGTAAGGGGAAATGACTTGTCTGAGGCCATACTGGAGGGCTCTGTTGGTTGTGCTTTGTGAGACTGGAGTTTTCAAACTGGAGTTTTTAAAATGGAGTTGTTTAGGCTCAGGTCAATGGCCATCCTCACAGCACTATATATGATAGTAGCAGATACGGAATTGCCCCTTCCCATGGCATTGTGGGCAGTGAAGGAGACAGAGCTGAAGAGCCAAGTAAAAATGCTTGGCCCAGTATGGTAAAGACACCAACCAACAGTCCTCTGAGATGGCAATCCATGGAAGAAAAACAAGACCTTCTAAGAAAGTTAGGTATGAAGCAGGCCATTTATGCAACAGATGACACTGAACATCATAATGAAACATTCACATCAGTAATAAAGGACACCGTTCTCCAGAGAGTTCCAGGGAAATATATGGAATTCTGGTACTAATATTGAGTCCTTTAGTGGGCTTTCCTGTTCATCAAGCAGCAAAGCCTGTAGCCAATGCAGGGGCAATTAAAAAGATTAGGAAGCAGTGGACACAGAATGTGGATCAGAAGATGGAAGAAGGAGAGGGGAAGGGAAAGACAAGGGGTTCAAAAAGGAGGCCAGGAGCAATTGACATTCACATTGAAAGAGCAATATGGACTTTCAATGTTGTCCCCCAAAGATATTTTACAAAACTCAACCTTGTGTCATGGGATGGTGGCGGCAGCTCAGGTGCAAAAAAACTGAAACAGCATCAATGTTTTCATATTTTGCTAATTTCTGAGTCTTTCTCCACCTAGAAAAGGGAACTCAAATTATAGAGGCCCATTTCTAAGAGACAAACTGTCAACTCTTCCAAATTTCAAATACCTGAGCTACCTGCGATATACTTGTGGGTTACCTGATTGGGCACTGCTGTTGTAAAGGTCCACGCTTTCCCAACTGCCAAACAGTCACAGACCTTCTTGGGAGGTTGAGATGCTAATGTCTCTCCATTCCATACATAACACAAATATTAGAGCCATTGTGTGATTAGTAAAAGTCTGGTAAGACTGAAGACTTGAGCACCTTGAGGCCTTTTCCCAATTAAAAAAAATTGTAGAACAATTTACAAGGTTTGAACATATTAGTAAAAAACAATCCTATGAATTGGATGTTTCTAGCTGCCCTGATGTGTTTGTTGGGTCTTGTGGCAGCAGCTGGGCAATAGAACAGGTTTATTATAACCTTGGTCATGTTATGAAAGAAATAAAATTATGCAAGTTTATTTGTAAACAACTGCCACATTTTGAACTGACTGTATATTATATGGAAGCACACAGTCATGCACCTCCACGAGGCAATATGGAAGAGCAGAGGCCCTAACTGAATTTAAATAAATGAAAGATGTCCAACTGAAGATGTGGCTGCTTGGCTGTATAGAAATACAGGTCATAACAAAAAATCTATCTGGCCAATAGCAAAGAAGTGATGGGCTCCCACTTCTCAGACATTGTGTGTGTGTGTGTGTGTGTGTGTCTTCCTATACCTATTACAAAAAGCAGCTATGGTACAAACAAGGAGGACAGTTCTTCTCTGTTTAAAAGTAATGGCATAATTCCCTCCATCCTCTGTAAATAAAACAGAACTCATTTTAATCAATGTAATTAATTGCTTAAGATGGTAAAATTGAACAGCATGTACAGGAACATATCCCTCTATTTGAGGATGGTTGTGGGCATATGGCACACATGGCCTTACCTACCTTATGCCTGGATTGGTAAATACACTTGGAAAAGATAGAGTATACTAGCCAGCATACATCCCACTTTGTCTATAAACCCTGATAATTAGGAACTGATAAAATGTAGACATAGAGAGACTGGAGCTATCTGATGATTTATTCACTTTCTGAACTTTCTCAAGCAGCAAGCATTAACATAGAGTTCCAGATTGAGGCTTAAGCTAAACACATAGCTGCTACCTTAAGTAATACTCACAGAGTCAGAACTTTTCTTAATGAAGAAACTACCCCAAATGGAAGGTGATATTTCAGAGTAGAAAGGTGCTAGACATGGTACCCATAGCACAGGATAGTCTATTTAATGTACCCTCATTAAAGTATAATGTTGTATATGTATCTCTGGCAATTATCACCAGATGTCTCTGGCTCTATATAAGTTACTAACCCATATTACCACTTCAGGTAAACTTAGCGTTGATCTTGTTTCTGCTTGGTTACAATCTCTTCCTGCTGTCTGGAGATATGTTGCATTGTCTGGGTACTCATATAGCAGAGCCTATTACATCCTGTAGCTCTTTGTATTGTTGTGAGATTTGGTTACAAGGTACATTCAAATATGCTGTCCAAAAAACACTGGAGAAAATGAGCAAGAAAAGATTGTAATGATATCCAGGCACACGGAGTGCAGAGTGTATCATTATTAAAGAAAAAGGGGACAATAAAACACCATGTCCCTGAAAGCTCCATTTGTTTTACAAAAACCTAGCCAAGTTAAGGGGAAAAGCAAATCTGTGCTAGAAGGTCTAAAAGGGCACTGACTTACTCTTATGCACATTGGGAACTAAGGCAAGTTAGTGTTATTTGTAAAAATCTACCTTCTTGTACTTATGCCAGGACAGTTTCCTCTTGGGATGTTGGGCATAAAAACATGCTAAGCAAACTAATACCGACGATGTCACTGCTTCTGCTGTCTACCATATAGAACCTCTCTCTGAGTGGGGGCAGGTGTGGACCTGGGGACACTGTGGAAAGGGTAAATATGATTTGTTCAACCAGTTACCATTAGGCAGAACACTGTGAGGGAGAGGAAGTGCTGCTTGGCACAACACTGTGAGGGACCTAGCTGCTATCTATCACCCTATGTTCAACTCTTCTTGGAGCAGTCACTGATCTCTTGTAAACTCTCCCAATAAACCATATATCTCCCATGCTGACTCAGGCCACTTTCCTTGGCCACTCTGCAACTTACCCCACAGCCCTGGCATAACGGGTCTATGGATGAGAAAATATAACATAAAAATCTTTCTTGTTTAAAAGGGGAGGCAAAATATTTGAAAAATTCCCAACAAGTTTTAAAGAAAATTAAAGAGTTCTCAATTCTTTTAATATTTTAGCTCACTATTAGCCTCAAAAGCATGTGTGTGTGTGTGTGTGTGTGTGTGTGTGTGTGTGTATGTGTGTGTGTGTATTATATTCTGCTGAATTTTACAGATTAAGTTGGCCCTGGGTCTCACTAGTGCCTTATGCTTTCACATTGGATCTCTTACAGAACTGATATTCCTTAAACAATATTTTGAGAAATATTGCTTTATGCACATTAATGTAAATACAATCTAATCTGAACTTTAAAATAATTTTACCTTTGCTCAGATAATTTCCCCATACCTGGAATATTCTTCTACTCTACTGATTTTCCAATTTCTTCTGTTGAACTTTTACTCATTCTTTAAGGCCAAGGTTGAATATTGCCTTTTCTATGAAGCAGTATTCATTACTTTTCATGAAAAAATATATTGATGTGCACATATTTCTATTATGACTCTTATTTTTATAAAACTCACTTGTGAAATGATAATTCTATGAAGAGAGGGATAATTTGGAATTTATATTTTCCTATTACTAAAGTCTAAGTTTATTTTAATAAGGAGGCTTACCTTACTTATTTTTATGTCCACTGTTCAGCTTATAACATCCAAAGAGTCAGGGGATTGAATGCAAAAGTCAGTAAATTGGCCAGTTTGATCAAAGCTGAGGAACCATTTAGGAAACAGACACAAGAGTAGATCAACTGATTGAGGACATATTTTTAAATGCTTTAAATGTCTTGATTATGAATGTTGTCTCTTTGCTGGAAATAAGAGAGATTTTTGAACAATAACTAATGATATTCAGCACTAAAATGGGGTTTTGGAGTAGATGCTCTGGCAGCTGAACTTAGAAGAGATTACAGTTGAGTAGCCAACAAGAAACTGCTAGCAGTTATGTAAGTGAGAATAAATGTTGGTTCAGACAAGTTTGATAACATTAGGAATGGGAAAAAGGAATAAAAAATGATTTTAGAAATACCTGAAACACTTTGTTGATAGATTAAGAAACTAAGCAAGTGATTTATCTGAGTGCACAATAAAAGACAGAAGATGATTTTGATGCTTCCCTAGAGATTTTTCTTGAAATATTTTGGTGCCATTAAATGAATTTGTCAATCTAATTATTGCATATCATTATACACAAGATAGCAAGCAAGGTTTTGAGAAGATGAGATACAAGTAAAAGAAAAAAAAATAGTGGAAGCTTGTTCATAGTCCTGTGTACACTCAAAACAGTAGTGAAGAACTTCTCATCATACACAGATACCATTCAAAATTTTTCTAGGAAAGCCCTGGGGAATCCAGAAGTAATTTGGAAGCTAAGACAAAAGTGAAGATTATACCTAATATATTTTCTTCAATTTTTTATTTTATGCACATTGTTTTTTTTTAAATAAGTGTGTTGTATTTATTCAACTACATAATCATAAAATAATTAAGATGAAATAATAGACACTCCTATTGCCCTGTGTAAATAATTAGAAGACTAACCATGTACGTAAATAAAATTTAAAACATTTTATTTTAGCAAGTTTAATTTTGAAACTATAAAATTCAGTCTATTCCCCTACTTTTAAGTATGGAGATATTGTATATAAGACCTTCAGATTACATAAGGGAGAAACCTACCTTGTACTCACTCCCCAAACCCAAGTTCTTCACTGAAAATATCTGGAAATACAGATTTAGATGTAATCTGTGGGCCGTTGTTGGAAACATTCATTCTTTCTTTCCAACATTGAAAAGCAGCTCTCAGCTACGCATAACCTATAGAGATATATACATTATATATGCAAGATGCCATAGGGTATAAACATGGAGAGCAACAGGGATAAGAACATATTGAAATCCCCTTTGCTGCCTTGTCCCTGTCTACATAAGACATCACAGTACATGTAAAATTGGAGTTAGTTGGGAAAGCATCGGCCCTTGTTACTTGTAGAAATCCTGAGATGGTCCTAACACCATATTCACTCTGAGGGAAAAAAGTCTTTTAATATTCTCTTGTTTAATACATATGATGAATTTTGGGAGAGAATCAAAGAAATTTGGGTTCATATACAAATTTAATTTACCTGATCAGAGGAAAACTTTTGTAGTACAACCAGATGAATCACTAATTAATATTGTATTTTTTCTATATTTTTCCCATTAACTTTTTTTTCAAAATCTACTTAAATGACTTGATTATTGATTACTGAATGACTATCATTTATTTTTTGTGTCTGTTTTCTGATGACGTGACAATGTATTCATTGATTCCTAGGACTGTTGTATTTTTAATAAGGATAATGATTCTGAATTATGAAAATCAGAGAGTATACATATTTTTAAAGATTTTAAAATTTTGTTGATTAATAAAAGAGTAATGGCTATGTTGTAAAGATAAGTGATTGTTTGCTATCATATTTATTTTCTTTTCATCAACACATGATTATAAAACTAGAGGTATTAAAGACATGATATCCTTCAGTAGCATACAACAAGTAATTATTAAATAATTATTAATTGTATTTTGTTTTATTGTGTGCACATATGAATATATGATAATAAATCCCACTGTTATGTCTAATTATAATGCACCAATACAAAGGGGAAAATCTTATGGATTTGTTTTGTTTCAATAAATCTTCAAGGTAGAAAACATACAAATTTCTGCATGCTAGGTTTTTCCCTTAGAAAATTATCTTCATGGATTTATATGAATGAACCTAAGAACCAAACCTGACACATTTTTAAGGTTCAGACTAAGCTGTAATAAATCCTTCATTGAGGTTTTAAATTAAAAAAAGAAAGGGCTCAGATTCTGTTCAAAACTGTTTTCATCCCAGAACAAAACATTATCAAACACAATCACATAGATATATCACAATAGAATGATATAGAATCAAGTTTCCAGTTTTGCATACATCGAGTGTTATAAAATGACATCCAGAAATCTTTATATATCATTACATATGCATTAAAATAATTAGAATAACATATTTCTTAGTAATGTTTCTTTCATTTATTAGTATTCTTTTGTGGTTTTCAAGCATGAAAACAAACATGATGAAGCATTTCATTTATAAAAATTTGTCTTCTGTTGAAATCAAACCTCTTTTAGGAGACTCAACCATAGCTTGACTTTTTTCAGTTCTTCTTTACTGAATGACTATCATTTAATTTCTGTAATTTTGTAATTCTCTATACATATTCATACTTAATTGCTGTTATCCTGGACTTAACAAATATAAAATAATACTTATGCTCCAAAGATCCATCTATTGATACAATTGCTTCATATTTGTATTTTATGTCAAAGTAATTGAAATTAATTCCAAAGATAACATTGACATGTGATGGTTATGATATATGTGTATTTCAAAACAGATTGGAATATTTAAATCAACAGGTAATCTGAGCCCATCTGTTACTAAATGAAGAATCACCAATAATTTATTTTGTTTTCTTGGGTGCTGAAAGATAAAACATCTTTGGCTTTAATTTGTTTCCATATTTCTATTTATTATTTTTCCATAAATATACCAGTTACAACTTCTACAATCCATGCCTACATTTTCATTAGTTTCCCATGAAATTTTTCCTATAAATACAGTATCTCCACTACACAAACAATAATCACATCACACACTTAAATTTAGTCTTCAAAAGTCCTCCATCAGAACAAGTTGCTCATTTAAATTTCAGTTGATCTATTGTTCCCTTTCTCCTGCACATCCCTCATCAAGTCATTTAACAAGCCATGACCATTTTCCTTCATGGAGTTTTATATAACTGTCCCATACTCTCTTGCAGACTCACCCTCTTTTATTTTAATCAAAGCCACCATCGATTATCCCCAGGCTATAGCAATAATCTGTTAATTGAAATCCCTCCTTTAAGACAGTTGGTGCTAAACTCCTTTGCATAAAGAGGTGCTTGATGAATCTTCCTAAAATGGTATTTTTATGTTACATACTGTTTAAAAATATGCACTGTAACAAATAAAATTTTATATAAGCTCCAAATTTAAGACGCTCATAAACTGGGTGCTACTTTCTTTTATTAAAAATCTGTTTAACTGAGAACATGCAATTTAAATTCTTGATGCTAGGCATATACAAAAGAAGCATAATTTCAACAAACAGACAAACAAACAAACAAACAAACAAAAGCATTGTCCTCCTGGAGATGAGATTCCAAGGGAGCCTTGAAGCTCAAGGTCAGACTTTATTTAACCTTATGCTACATCCCTGATCAGACAATGCCCGCTCTATCAACTTTTCTTCATAGAGCAACTTCAATTTCACCCTCTTATGACATTTTTTATTGAAAGGAAAAATGTCATTTCTCAACTTTATCTTTTTAGAGGGGAGGGAAGTTTTCTATCCTAGGGTAAAAGATTTTGAGGGTGCCCTTCATCTCTTTTGTCACAACTCTTCACTGAGTCCTCCTAGGAGGAAACATGATTTAACTGATTGGTGATGAACAGAGAAGTATGTCTGTGCTCAACTTCTTTATAAGTTTCTTTCTTTTGGAACAGCATTTTCTTGAGTTATACTTCTCTCCTTTGCAATATGTAGCCTGTCCACAAATGAAATAAATATCTATATTTTCTCAACTCTGCCTCTTATGAACAGATATATTTATTAAATGGTGCAGGAGCATCAGGTAGCCTGAAGTGAGAGTGTATCCAGCACCCTCCGCCTGTCAGCTTTACAACTAGAACTAATAATTATAACAGACTCCATTGTCAATAATTATTGATTTAGAATTTTGGAGGAAAATTTTAAGTTCTCTTTGCACCATCCCCATGAACAATCAGAACATTCTTTTTACATTTTTTTTTCTAATGCAATTGAATATAGCCAAGTTAATTATATTTTCAGTCTAAAATTCTCTCACTACAAAAGTAACTACATAATATTGCATATAACTGTGTTTTTATCTATTGAGACTAACAGAATACCGTGTACATAATATTTATATGTAATGACAATACAGCGTTATGTATTGTGGCTTAAGTGCTATCAAAATTTGTTCATGGGTTGCTGATGGGTTTTAAAGTACATTGGGTGCTTCATAAATGTAGGAAAATGAACTAAGGGTGAAAAACTGTTCCTATTTAAATAGATCAAGAGTTAAAGCAGATAATTTGGGATAAGAAAATTTACATCAGAGTAAAATATGAAATAAATCCAAGAGGAGCATGGACAAGGAAAGAGATATGTGTGATGCACGTAAATTCTGAAAGCTGATCCTCCTCTGCACAGAACCTCACTAGGCTTCGTCATCTTCTAATTTCTTTTGTGAGAACTATTTACCAAACACCTATATTCTACTTGAGGGAACACTCAAGTGATATATAAATATGGATGAGGTAATTTCTCTACATTTCAAGATCATACGTCATAGTCAAAACAATGAGAACAAAACACATATGGAGGAAAAAATATCATTCAAAAGATGATGCCAAGTGAGCCTTTCCTTAACATTTATCAGGACAACCATATCAGAGAAGACAGGGTTTTAGTTACTGTTGGAAAGAGACATGGTAGATTTTTTAAAAGAATGGCTATATATATATATAAGCTTATATATATATAAGCTGTAGGGGGCATGGGCACAAAACAGTTGAGTGTCATTTCAAAGACTATGATTATAACAATTTGGCTTATGTGTATGATAGAGGAGTGGAGTAACCAATTAGATCAATTACTTAAATGGGACTTTGAGACCAGAATATGGGGTATACTAGGAGTTGAATTTTGTTTGAAATATAAAGATATAAAATACTTTGGAGCAGAAGATTACATATGTTATTTCTCTATATTGTTATCTATAAATTTCAGAAGATTCCTTAGTGTCATCTTTCTGGAAAAGTATTATAAAAATGAACTATGTAGCTCAGAGAATTATTTAGAAACCTAAGTGATAGATCTCTGAGTTGGCTTCTGAGAAAAAACCAGGAGAATGCCATAGAGGTCTATGAGGAAACCACCACAGTTAAAGGCTTTTCATGGCTCCCCCTTCTGGACCAGGAAACCCACCTAAATCCGCCTAGCTGCTCCCACTGCTGTTGGTGCAGGTGATCCAACTGTTTTCCAGAGAAGTTCCCTGATCATTACAGCTGCCTTTACACCAAGTTTCTCCACCACCTACTTAACTGCATTCTCATGGTATTCAGGGCCTCATTTTTCTTCTGAATAAAAATGTCACACCACAGTCTAAATTGGTGTATTCAGGTTCACATCTCTGTGCCCTGTTATGGAAAAAAACTTTCATCTCTTTATAATTTGGTATTTATAGCTAGCAAAATTCTTGAACATAAGACCTATGTTCAAAAGGACTTGAGACTGAATATTACAGGTGCCTCCTATTTATGTTCACAGCTGAACTTTACTGAAATTAATCATATGGAGATTAATTAACATTAAAGGAAAAGAAACAAAAAATGTACATTAGTCAGGAGATTATGGGAGAGTAAGTAGACCCAATAAAAAGCAATATTATCTTAATGGTATTATCTGATAAACTATGATAGAGGGATCTAAATAAAGAGGCATTTAGAAGGTATAATTAATGAGGATTTGGACACCAATTGGACTATAGGATAGGAACAGGAAAGATATGGTAACCATATCTCTAAAAGTTTGACCCTGTACATAAGTAAAATGTGGTGATATACAGAAATCTAACACAGGGTTCAGAAGGAAAAATTAATTTGTAAGAAGAGGTGATGATTTTAAATTCAAGTATATTGACCTAGAGATTAAATAGCATAAACAAATTATAAAATTAACAAATTCAAGAAGTTTATGGAAAATTCAATTGCATTGTTTTCCTTAAAATAATTTCTAAGTCTTGGGATATAGCCCAGTTGGTATAGTACTTGCCTCACATGCACAAGGCCCTGGGTTCAATCCCCAGTACAACACAAATAATAATAATAATAATAATAATAATAATAATAATAATAATAATAATAATAATAATTTTAAAAACAAAATTTATTTCATCAGTGACAAAGAAGCTGTGTTATTTAATTTTAGCTGGATAAATAAGGGTCTAATTTAGTGACTTGAGTTCAGGAATGCATTATAGCATTATGTCAATATATTATTCTTTAATTCCACTGTGGGGAATCCAGTGGAAATCTATTTGCTGGAAAGAATATGAGGTTTATTCAACACTGAGATGGACACCTAGGAATTCTGTGGATTTTGCTCTGAGGATCTCTGAATATGAAACAGTACTTCAACCTTCTGGTTTTATTTAGAAATGATAAAAGTTGAAATCAAATGGTAGAAGATTACCTATCAAAGGTACCAATTGATCCGTTACAACTATCTGCAGTATTGTAATTCTATAATATTTCTTAATGAATTCCCAACTTTCATGAAATTGCAGTTGTAGATTATGAAAGCCATTTTCTTTCTTATTCATAAAATGCCACCATGATTGCGATTGCTTAGAAAACTGTCCTTCAAACCACAAGCCACTTGCTAATGAAAAATGATCTGAGTCTTCTTCAAGAGTAACAGTGAGAACTCTATAAGTTTCCTGTCACTTTACATGTGATTCCTGGCCATTGGAATTGATTACTTAGTCCTAGTGAGCCTGCAACAACAACAAAAGAAACTACTACCAACTTGATATTAGATGACCCCTCGAGTCCAACATCATCCTCAATTTAAATTGACCGGTAAACCTGTTTAATTACACAAGATCCAGTTACTCTAGTCACTATTTTTGGTGAACCAAGAAAGGAGAAACAGAGAAGAAAAAAGATATTATTTAAAACAGCAGTTTCCTAGTAATTTGGAAATGTTTATGTGACTAATTCTGAGGAGTACAGAGACATAAATAATTAATAGCTGATTTAAAGATCTGTCACTGGAAAAACAAGGCAGTGATAAATTGTATTAAAAGTAAAAAATGACTAGAAGTTTTGTGTTTCTGAATAGAAAATAAGAAATTATGTATATGAAGAATCCTGAGATAAAATTCCCCAAGAGACATATGTATTTAAAGAAGAACTGACTGACAGACAATTATTCTCACAAACCTAAACTGAATGAATAAGCTCAGTTAAAAAAAAATAGGAATATAAGCCTCAGTTTGGGAAGCAAATGTGTCTGCAAGTCCTAAATTGGTCAGGTTAGCTTAATTGAAATGGTGACTGTGAAATCTTTCTGTTTGCCTTAACCAACTCCAGCTGTTAATATTGTAGAATTTGCTGAAAGTCAACTAGGAAGGGCTCATAAATAAATGGGAACTTAATAATTAATTGGGCTTTCCCCTTTCTAGAATCAGTATCCATAGTTTAAAATTAGTTTGAGGGCCAGAAGTTTAGACGAAATGGTAGTTTTCATTAAAGAACAAGTCATCTAAAAATAATGAATTAAAGATAAGCACACAGTCTACTTAATATTTGTGTTTGCTTAGTTTCTGAGTGTTGGACTAAATAACACCAATTTTCATGTTTTCTAGTTCAAAACAGTTAAGAGTAAAACAGTTGTTCAGAACAGTGTCATACCATCTACAGATTTCCAGAAATTTACTTAATTGGCATCAAAAGTAATATAGTAATTTTATTTGTTGAGATCACTGTCAAATATTCATTGAGCACAAAGTAGATTCAGGGCCCACTACTAAAAAGTTGCTCATCTGAAATTTTATTAAAATACATGGGATGAATCAGTTATGGAAGATGACTATACTGCATATTCTAAGAACTGCATTCCAGCAGATGTACTCACCTAGGCATAACCCCCTCAGGTTCTTAGCGAGAATCTCATGAAAACACTGAGATTTCACTTTTACTGAAAGCTAGTTTCTAACATATGGAACAGTGTAGCTATGGTTGACTCTTGCACAGCTGCTTTAATTCCATAGCTGATGTCAGTGACTTAAAATTTGTTTTTAATTGGTCCTGTAATTTGACCTATGCAGTCCACAAAATCTCCCTACTCCCATCTACAAGGATATCCACATCCTAATCAATGTTGTACTTCATATGACAAAAATGAATTTTGTGGATTTAAAGCAAACTCCTAAAGTAAAGAAGTTTGAGATGGGGGAGATTATTTGTATTACCTGGGGGTGGGGACAACATATTCACAAGGTCCTTAAAAGAGGGTAACCCCGACCAAGTCAGAAAAACAGGTGAAGAGTGAATTAGAGGCTTGAGTAATGGTTTTGGATAGGGAGGAAGGAGCTATGATGACCACATGGATGGTCTTATCATCTTGGAAAGGCAAGGGAATGAATTCTATCCTAGAACCCTGAGGAGCCATCTTAGACCTCTAGACATGTAAGGAAATGCTCTCACATTGTCTTAAGACTCTATTTGCTATAACAATAAGAAAAAACTAATATATCCAGTGTCAAATAGCTAATAAAAGAATACAATTGTGTGTTTTTAATTTTTTTTTAAGATAAAATTTATGTAAAAAATCACAGATATTTATACACATTATGAAATGATGATAAGTAAACTGGCTAACATATCTATTACATCATATAGTTGAATATATTTGTGATTGTATGACAAACAAGATCTACTCTCAGCATTTCAAATACAAACTTCATTATTCTTAACTATGGTCACCATGACGCACATTAGGCTTACAGAACTGGTAACTGAAAGTTGATATCCTATGGCCAAATTTTCCCATTTCCTCTATTCTCCTATCCTTATAAACAACCTGCTTACTCTCTGTTCCTTTGAGTATACATCAAAACAACACATTGTACAATTTAGATATACATAACTTTTTATTTGTTAATTTTATCATAAAAGATAGAAAAAATCACAGATATTAAGTATGATGGTTTTTAAAAATATTTTACTCCATAAAACAACCATGGGAAAGAAAATTTTATTATTTCTGGCCCTAAAGAAATTATATCAAATGTATGCAAACGTTATACAAGTGTAAACATGTGTTTACAAGTTGACAAATTCAGCATATTTCCATAAACACTAATCATGTCTAGAGAAGAGATCTATTAGCTACAAAGCATATTTATAATGAATCACATTGAATTTTAATAAATGAGTATTAATATTCATTCTGATGACAGAAGTATCCTTTATCATGACAGTCCCTACTTTGACCAAAAATGCTCATTCTCACCTTTGTCTCATTAATAGAACTGCAATTGTGTAATGAGTCACGTGTCCAGGTTAAAACTTACCCTTTGTCAGCTATGAGAGTTAAACACTCATCCTAACTAATATACTTCCTAAAGATACTTATAATCTTCAAACATAGTAGAACCGGAGACATACAAAAAGGCTAAGAATGAAATTAAATGGATCACACTGAGTTTAAATTGAGTGATACTAGTATTTACTCATTATTATGTAGATACATGGAATTCTAGTCATGGAGGAAAAACTCATGTAAAAATAAAACTGGAGCTAGCTAATGAATGTGAAAAAATAAAAAAGTAAGACACATAATTGGGAAGAAAAACAAAGAAGAAAAACAAAGGCAGCATTTAGCACCAGTGAAACAACATGAATGCCAGGAACAGTGGTGCACACCTGTAATCCTAGCAACCTGGGAGTCTGAGGTAGAAGAATCACACTTACAAGTCCAGTCTCAGCAATTTAATGAGACCCTGTCTTAATATAGAAAGGCTGGGGATATCGCTCAGTAGTAGAGCACTCTGGGTTCAATCCCTAGTACCACCAAAAGAAAGAAAGAATAAAGAACAAGAGTATGGGAAAAGGCATTCTGTCATTCTACAGCTATGTTTGGAAACACAGCAAATAAGATTTCCTGGCCTTGAAAGCCTGGCATTTTACCACAGACCTCTACTCAGTTTCTTATCACTGGACAGTCTACTTGTATAGAACCATCCTATAATATGTACTATTTCATAGCTCCTGCTTCAGATCTGTTTTGTCATTTTTGTTTCCTGAATTTTAGGAATGTGTATGAAGCATAGATGATAATCAATTTTTTTAAAAAATAGTGTATATATATACTTTTAAATATAAATAAGTATGAATGCATATATGTATATATGTGTAGATATATATGCATATATAGCAGTGTTAGAAAAACTTGGTTTATTATAGTGCAGATCTTCAACATAAGATCTTCTAAAAGCAAGAATATTTTTTGAAATAGAACTTGAATATTTGCAATAGTATTTTGGGAAAATAAAATTTCAAGGGCTTAATATATGAAAAAAGAAAAAAAAAATGAATCTCCAGTTAGGAAATCTATATAGTACACCAAGAATAAAATTACGTTTTCTGAACTTGGGCAATGAAAACCTTCATAGAAACAAGGAAGCTGGAAAATATTAGTAATGAAATGTCAGAAAATGAGACAGTATGAATATATATGGAGTGGAATAAAATATGTTTGTTGATACTAAAGTTAGGGAAACTGGCTTTATCAGCCCTAAAAAAGGGGTACAATAAAACACCATATCCCTGAATGCCCTCTTTGTGTTACCAAAAACTTAACCAAGTTAAAGGGAAAATGAGAGCAAGTCTGGGCCAGAAAATCCACATATATATAATCATGAAGGACACTGACCTTCTCTTTTATACATTGGTAACCAATGTGCATTAGTGTTGTCTGTAAGCAGCAATTTTCTTACATTTATGCCAGGATAGTTGCTCCTTGGAATGCCAGTCATAGAAGCAAACTAAGAAAACTCATGCTGATGATGTCACTGCTTCTGCAGTCTAACATAAAAACCCCCAACTCTGGGTAGAACTGGAGGCTCTATGGAAAGGATACATGTTGTTCATCCAGATGAACAGAACACTATGAGAGAGCAGAGACACTGCTGGGGAAAGCACTGTGAGGGATAGTTCAGCCTGTCACCACTGAACTCCTCTTATAGAAGTACTGATCTCTTGCACGCTTTCCTCAATAAATCATAGGTCTCCCTGCTGTCTCTGGAACTTCCTGCAATGTATCCCACTTCCCTGGCACAATAGGGGTGTTGATATGATACTGGCTAAATATAGTTGTCTCTTGGCATCCAAGGGGAAGTAATTCCAGGACCTTTCTACCATACCAAAACCCACAAGTGCCCTAGAACCAATGGGAAAATATTTTCATATAGTCTATGTACATAGTCCATATGTTTTAATCATCTCTGCACTACTGATAGATCCTAATAAATGCAAATTATATATAAATATTTGTTACACAGCATTATTGAGGAAATATTGACAAGAAAAACGTCTATGCATGTTCCCTATAGTTACTTTTTGTTTTGTCTCAATATTTTGGTCTGTAGTTGGCTGAAACAATGGATGCAGAACCAAATTATCCAAAGACAATTCATAAAAAACACTTTTATGGTTCCAGGACACATAAATTATGATCCCTCTAATCTAATGTTAGCAAAAGAGAAGTCAATCAGAATGAATGAGAAGGTACTGATACCTGAAAGTGAAATTGTGATTGAAGGGTTCCAAATGGAAGACAGGATCAACGTAAGAAATGCTGTAGAGTAATCAAAGGAAATTAGAAGTCATCCAAGGAAATCTGGAGTCTATAAGAAAAGAGAATTTTGTGTTATTAAAGAAAAAATATTTAGTAAATATATGAGAGAAATCAGATTTTGTACTAAGAAATAAATGGATTATGAAGAAATTAAAGTGACACACTTAGGTTATTTGTCAATAATTTAGTAGTAAAGAAGAAAAATAATATGAGGTGGTATCTTTTCCCCCACAATTTTCTATTATATTATAATTTTACATAATGTCAGGATTCATTCTTACATATTCACACATGCACACAATATAAGAGTAAAATTCATTCAATATCTTTCTCCAATATTTCCCCTTTCTCTATTCTCTTCCCTCTCTATTCTTTTATTCTACTGGTATCCCTTCAATTTCTGTGAGACTCCTCATACCTTTCTTTTCCTTTTTGTTTTGCTAGATTCCACATATGAGAGAAAGTATATGACTCTTTACTTTCTGAGTTTGGCCTATTTTGCTGCAAATCTTGCTGTCAAGTTCTATCCATTTTACTGTAAATTACAAAATTTCATTCTTCTTTATAGGAATAACTTCATTGTGTAAATATACCATATATTCTTTATCTATTCATACACTGTGGACACTTCAGTTGGTTTAAAAATGTGAAGTTTTGTGAATTAGGTGTTATGCTGCTATGAACATTGGCATGCCTATCCTGCTATACTATGATGAATTTAGTTCTTTAGGATAAATACCAAATACTGGTATGCCTGGGTTATATGGTGGTTTCATTCCTTGTCTTTTGAAAAATTCCATACTGATTTCCATAATGGTCCTACTAATTTACAATTCCACCAACAGTATAAAATTTGATTTTTCTTCTGTACATCCTTTGCAGAATTCATTATTGTTTATTTTCTTGATGGTTGCCACTCAAACTGGAATGTGATAAAATCTCAGCATAGTTTTGATTTGAATTTTCCTAATTGCTAAAGATGTTAAACTTTTGTTCTTTTATTTATTGGCCATTTGTGTTTCTTATTTTGAGAAGTGTCTGTTTATTTGTCTTGCCCATTTATTAATTGGATTATTCATTTTTGTAGTGATTTTTTTTGAACTTTTTTAATATTCTGGATATTAAAATGCTTTCACAAGAGTAGCTAACAAAGATTTTTCTCCCATTGTGTAGATTCCTTTTTCACATTTTTAAATGTTTCCTTTACTGTGCAGACGCTTTTGAATTTGATGTCATGACATTTACTGATATTATTTTCTGAGCTTTAGGAATTCTATTGAGGAAGATCCTTCTCTGCACTTATATATTGGAGTGTTGACCCTATGGTTTCTTCTGGGAGTTGCAAAATCTCTGGTCTGATTCTTAGGCCTTTGATCTATTTTGAGTTGATTTTTGTGCAGGGTAAAATGTAAGGATCTAGTCTCATTATTCTACATGTGAATAACCAGTTTTCCTAGCACTGTTCGTTAGAAAGACCGTCTTTTCTCCAAATTATGGCTTCGGTATCTTTGCCAAGGATCTGATAACTATCCGTGTGTGTTTGTCTCTCTCTTCTATTCTGCTCCATTTGTCTGTGTATCTGTTTTTAATGCTAGTATTATGTAAATTTTGTTACTGTAGCTCTATAGTATGATTTGAAGTTGGGTATTGTGATGCCTCCAGCATTGCTTCTTTGACTTAGAATTGTTTTAAGAAATTCTGGATCATTAATTATTCCAAATTAATTTTAGAACTGTATTTTCAAGTTCTGTAAAGAATGACATTGGTATTTTGATAAAGATTGCTTTGACTCTGTATATTGCTTTTGGTAATATGACCATTTAAAAATATTAATTCTGCCTAATCACAAACATGGGAAGTCTTCCATTCTTCTTAAATTTCTTTCTTCAATGTAGTATATAGTTTTCATTGTAGAGGATTTCACTTCCTTGGTTAGATTTATTCCTAGGGTTTCTTTGGATTTTTATGTTTGTTGAGTTTTGGGTATTTCTGGCTACTGTGAATGGAACTATTTTCCTTGTTTCTTCTTGAGTAGATGCATTATTGGTTTATAGAAAAGCTGTTGATTTTTTATATTGATCTTGTAACTTCTGAATTTGTTTATGAGTTCTAGCAGTCTTATGATGGAGCTTTTTGGATCTTCTGGATACAGGCTCATATAATCTGTAAGTATTCATAATTTGACTTCTTCCTTTCCTATTTTTATCCCCTTTATCGACTTCTCTTGATTAATTTCTCTGACAAGAATTTCTAGTGTTATTTTGAAAAGAACACGTGAGAGCTAAATTTATAGTCTTTTTCCAGATTTTAAAAGAAATACTTCAGTCTTTCTTCATTCACTATGATGTTGGATTTGGGTTTGTCATATACAGCCTTTATATTGTTTAGGTAAGTTCCTTCTATTTCTAATTTCTTTAGTGTTTTTATCATAAAAAGTAATGAATTTTTTAAAAGGCTTTGTTGGAATTTATTGAGATAACTATGTGATTTTTGTTCCTATTCTATTTTTGTGATAAATTATATTTATTAATTTGTGTCTATTAAGCTATCCTGAAATGAAACCAACCTTTTTTGATGTACAAAATCTTAATATGTTGTTGAAAACAGTTTGCTCATATATTATTAAGGATTTTTCAACCAAGTTTATCAGGAATATCAGTCTATGGTTTTCTTTCCTTAATGTGCCCTTATCTGATTTTGATATGAAGATGAGCCTGACCTCATAGAATGAATTTGGAAGTGTTCCATTCCTTTCTGTTTCAGGAAATATTTTAAAGAAAATAGACATTAGTTCTTTACATATCTGGTAGAATTCAGCGGGGAATACATCTTATCCTGGGCTTTTCCTTGTTGAAAGGCTTTTGTAGTACTGCTTCTATCTCATTGCTTGTTCAACACCCTCTTGATTCAATTTTGGTAGATAATACATGAATAGAAATATCTTCATTTCTTCTAGGTTTTTCTATTTATTAGAGTGTGTAAGTTTTCAAAATAGTCCCTAATGAGCTGCGGATTTCTGTAAAGTCTGTGGTTGGTTATTTGTTTTCTTGTCTCTAAAATTATTTGGGCCTTCTCTCTTTTTCTTTTGATTAGTTTGAATAAGGACTTATCAATATTATTTATTTTTCAAAAAACTCATTTTATCGATCTTTTGTATTTTTTTATTCTCTACTTAACTGTTTTCAGCTCTGCTATTAAAGTACTTCTAGCAGTCTACTTGCAAACAAACTGACAGTAAATGGTATTCTAAGAAACAGGTAAATATGGAGCAATTTTACCTTGAAAAGGAGTTTTTGCAGTCATGCCATCATGTTTATAGAAATTTTGAAAGTGGAGCAATTTTATGAATGAACAGAGTATCGAGAAAATAAGATTTCAGTGAGCATTTATAACCCCCCAAATTATTATATGAACTACAGAAAAAAAATTAGGTTAATTGACATTATGTGAACTCATCAGCAAGAAACTCTTGACGTGTTGTTGTTGAATTTAAGAATAAGGATATGTTATTTTCTTGAGTTCTTTTTGTCATATTCATGCATATACATAGATTTTACTAGTAGTAAGAAACTTTTAACAAATATTTGTGACTAAATACACTTAACTACTGAGTTACAAAGAAGAGAAGAAATGTACTCAGGCATGAAAAACTACTATTTGACCTCAAGCAATTCACAAAATCATATATTCCTTATACCAACTTTATATTTTTATAATTATATATCTTTAAGATTATTTAAAGAAATATAGATAAATTGGTTGAAATTAAACCATTCTATTCTCTACACTTTCCTAGTAGATAGTTTTATGACCAACTGGATTGAGGCATCTCTGCTTCCTATGTTACCTAATTTATTTTTCTTCAATTAAAAATTCAAGCAAAGAGAATTATTTTGGGGAAACAATTATATTATATATAAACTTAAGGGAAGACTTACCGAGTAGTTAAATTGATTTTCCCAACTAATTCAATTATGAGAACTTTAAAAAATTCCTCTCACAGGGTGTTAGTAAGAGTTCATTAATGGCCTATTTTCATTCATTCTTGAAATTTTAACCAGTCAGTGTAGTCACAGATCATGGAGAAGAAAACTATAAAAGTCTCCTGCTGACAACAGTTCCTATCTATGATTCTCTATGAAGGCTCTGTGCGGGGTCCCAGCTTACCTAAATTTAATGGCCTTCTCAGATGCTGGGCTCTATCTCTTTGCCATTTTTGTATCATAGTCTTGAATTCACGTTTAGATAAAAATACATTTTTGAACCTCAGTTTTCTTATTTCTTCCATCTTTGTTCTGCAATCCAAGATCATGCCCAGCACTTCCAATGAAAAACTTCCATGGTAACATCTTTAGAGTTTTTTCATTATAGCCTAGTTTTTTTTTTTTTTTCTTCTGTGTATTGCATTAAATTTAGAATCATCTTCTAAGCTTATGAAATCCTAGGGTAAGTGATCATGCATTTCTTGCATACTTATGGTATAATATTGCAGCACAATTTCAAAAGCTTTTTAATTCATTCAATTATTTTTTGAAAACCTTTGTTCCTCCAGCTGTAATTTCTCAAAAGTATATTTTATATTTGCAAAATAGTTCTCATATTCTGTATGTTTTAATCTTCACATAATTCATTGTTCTGTCCTATATGCACCTCTATTTCTGTGAAAAGTTCTGCTTTCTCTCTCCACTCCGTACATCGCTTTCCCTCTCTTTCTCCTTTTCCCCTTTTTTTCTTTTCCTTTCTCCCTTTTTCATTCATGGTCGACCATTGAGGTGACCGTATATACATCATCTACATCAAAGGCTTCATACTCCCCTACCTACTCTTTTTAGATTCTTTCATATTTGTTGTTATCTTTCTGATTGAATTTATTTAAAATAACAAGAGCATGCTGAAATCAGAGGAAACAGCTTCCAGAGAAATAAATACCTCCAAAACAATGCAACTATTGTCTTTGTAGTGCTTATTTGTTTCTAAATTTTATATTCAGTGACCATACAAAATTTTACATCAAAGATTTAGAACAGTTTCTCTGTGGATTTTCTAAATATATGACTTGATCCAGGGGCCACAGTATAAACATTTAGTCACTTATGTCACACAGCTACTGGGCAATATAGAAAACTGCAGCTGAAGGTTGCACAGCTGAAGGTTGCCACCTGTTCTGACCCCCACTAAACCTCTAACTGCAGATTTTGGTGGAAGTGGGGAGTAAAAGGCTTTGATAGTTTGAAGAGGGACTTTCGAATAGTGATAGTTATTAGCAAACCTGGTCAAAATTATTTTAATATTATAAGTACTAAGACCATGCCAATGAATCCTGGTGACAAAAAAAAAAATAGCCCAACTTTAACTCCTCGTTACTTATTTCCAACCAGTAAGACAGTTATAGATGTTCTTCTCTCTTCTAATCATCCTGTTAATTCTTAGTCTGGCAAGTTGATGAATGGCATATTTTGTGTCTGGCCTTGACCACGGAAATGTTTCAATTGTAGTATACCTGTGACCCAGTTATACAGGTAAAATTTCTTTGAATTAGAAAAATAAATAAAACAGGAAGGGTTTTTCACTGATCTGTATTGGACTGCTGTCCACAGATTCTTGCCACTAGATAATATTACAACCTCTAATTATCACATAGTTCATCTACTGTCACACAGATTGTTTGATGTAAAATTCATCTCAGTTTTATTGCTTAGTGAAAAATAAAAACAAAACAAACAACAATAAAACTGTTTTATACCTAGTGGTAAACAACCTCTTAATAGGTTTCTTTCTTTCTTTTTTTCTTCTTTAGAATTGTAAAGTGACAGTTCAGGGCTATAGATAAAGCCTCAGACATGAAACAAGAAAATAATAACAATTTCTGAGTCCATGTAGTAATTTTCCTCTAAAATTAACCTTCAGAATCCTATGATGGATTAAGCAGGTACCATTTTTTATGTCATCTATAAGAGAAAGAGCCTTCAAACTTCTGTGGTCCATTAGAAAGGAGTGAAAGAAAACTGCAACTCTCAAAACACATTTGGCAAGTGTGTATGTGTGTTTGTTATTTTTTTACATGCAGTTTTGTAATTTTTGTGGCACAAAACCAAAAGATTCAAGTTTCTAAATTGGGCTCGTTTCACATACATGTGATTGAACAACTAAGTACAAGAACCTTCACCTGGATATGACACTGGGACCCAGGATGTCAGCCATTTTCATGTTGAGCTCCATTAACAACCTCCCTACAACTTAGAAAGACCATGTGACAGATGACTTAAGAATTAAAATTACATGAATTAGCCTAGTATTTTTTTTCCTTCATAGATACACTGCCTGAAAGAATATAAAGTTGAGAGTGATGGTTTTGTGAGAAGTTAATGAAAGATCAGGAAATAGAAATAAATGGATCAAAATATTAAGATAATCATATAGAAGAAAAAGACCCCAAAGAATTTCAGTTTGTTTCTTTGGCAATGTGAGATTTGAAGAAAAACATTCTCCTTAGATGTTATACTTGTTGTTCCAAGAAATATTCAGCTTATAAAATGTACATGTTGATACATGTATTTAAAAAATAAAATTATCTACCTGCAATATTTGGCTTTGCATCAGATTCTGTATAAAAATCATTCGAGTAAGTCAGATAAAAGGACACATAAGAGTCCATATAATGACAAAAATCTACATTCACATAGGTATCTGGTTTATGACCAATTTACCTATTTTAAAGAACTTATTGCATTATGATCTTCAAGGCATTTGTAGGCCTCAGTAATGTGGCAGGCTAGATTAAATTCATCCCTAAAATATACCATGCCTCAGATTTCATTCAGGTAAATGGTGAAGGATGGACATTGTGGCCAAAAAATAAACATCCTTCTTGAGGAATTATGTGACTTAAAGCTGTATACCGCATGCAGGGTGAATAGGGAAATCCAAATCAGTTGCTTTGACATGTATTTGGGGAGCAGATTTTGACAACTGAATGTTATACTTTGGTAAATCATTATTACTTTGATAAACATATTGCCTCCCAGTGTTATACTATTTTCAAAACACAACAATATGAACACAGACTAGAATCTTCCAGTATTGGTCTTCTTCAGAAACAAATCACAGAAACAGGTAGTAGCTTATCTAAACAAAAATAATTGTTCAAAAAGAATTTGGGCATCTTACAAGCTTGGTGATAAAGTGGAAGACCTCGGGTTGAAACTAAACAGTTCTGGAAGGAAAATGCAGGGCTTTTACAGCAGAAGCCATGATACCTTGAGTTCCTTTTCTACAATAAAAGAGAATTGAGTTTGTTTACATCTTTTGGGGGGTGTGCTCAAATTTCTGACTCTGATTGACTTTACTTGACTGAAGAGCTGAACAATACACATTGTTCAGAGATACACTACTGATGTAAGAGAAAAAAAGAGAAACACAAATGTAATCAGCAAGAAAGAATGCTGCAGAACTCTCCCACCCCCAAATCAAACTGTGAACTCTACATTTACTCTCACATATTGCCAGTTTTAGAAATCTTACAAGAAAGAAGTAGAAAACACATACATTTCATTCAGTTAAAGTTTCATTGATACCAAAGCAGGAAATGAACTATCTGGGGAGAAAGGGTAGGAGTGTGTTTTCTTATAATAAATTTATCAGGAAACATACAATTTTAAATAGTTCTCTTCAGGCTGGATTGATAATTAATTCTGAATCTTCTTTATCAAGTAAAAAGCTACAAATAAATCAAGCCTTCTATATTATGCCCTAGACACCTGCCATCCTCAGTTGTTATAGATGTATAGAATAAATTGTCTGAATTTTTATTTAAATGCAATTTAATACAAAATCTAAATTATAAAAAATAGAAAAATAGCTTTAATTGCACAATACATTATCTTAGTAAATAAATAATATATGATGTACTGAATTTATAAATGCCACCCACAGAACTTTAATAAATTTAATTGTGTTACTCCTACTCATCAATAATTTTATAGTGATTTAAAGTCTATCTGTTGTGGAAGTAAAATTATTTTAAACTTTTCATATGCTGACAAACAGAACTCTTTTCATTTTCCATTTGAAAAATGATATCTGCTCCATATCCATTTTACTTTTTCAAAATGAGGTTACTTTGGAATTTTATTTTTTTATTTTGTCAAGTAGCTTTGCCAAAGATGGTGAAAATACAGTCCCCAAAGGCCAGAAATTACAGAAATGTTAACACTTTACATATGGTAGGTATGTACTTAACATTTTACATTAAGTATTTGTATACCTATTTTCCCTTATATTTTTAAATTCAATCAGACATGGAAAAAGTTTAAGCAATAAAAATCATGCTATTGGGGTTGGGGTTGTGGCTCAGCAGTATAGTGCTTGCCTAGTGCATGTGAGGCCCTGGGTTCGATCCTCAGCACCACATAAAAATAAATAAATAAAACAAAGGTATTGTGTCCAACTACAACTAAAAAATAAATATTTTAAAAAATCATGCTATTGATTTTGTGGGATATTGACTATTATTTTAAATGTCAGTAACAACAGAGTATTAATAAGTTAAATCAACCTTCTTCTTTTATCATCTAAATATATTCTGTTGCTCTTTCTATTCAATAGCAAGAAAAGTAAAATCCTGATCAAGGATAATGGTGCTGTTGCCATCTGATCATTTCATTGTCCTCTCCCTCATATTATCTCCCCTCTTCCAACTCTACACTCCATGCATAAACATACAAACACGTATATGCAGATTCACATGTGCATGTACACACACATGCAAAGAAAGGAAGAGGTCTAATGCTGTGGATTATGAAAACAGACTTAACTAGCTTTATACCCAGCTCTATCATTAGTAAGTGTGCATCTACAGGTAAGTTACTTCACATCTCTAAGCCTATGTCTTCATTTGAAAAATACAGATTGGCATCAGGTTGAAGATGTAGCTCAGTGACAGGTTTAACCCAAGAATCACAAATGAATGCACAAGGCATCATGCACATGTTAAATAAGTATAAATTTGCAACTATTACTTTTTTTGGCATAGTACTTTTAGGAGAAGCAGTAGTTGTAATATTAGTAAGTGTCCATAGTTTATTCTACATTTTAAAAGTTTATTCCCAATTGTAACATACAGAAACAACTTGTTAGCAAATTGTTACTGAAACAGGGTACAGATGAATAAAGAATAATAATGAACACTGGGAGGAATCACAACTCCGGTAAATCCTACCATGATCCTGTCATTAGCAATGCATATTTTATCTTTTCATTTTAATCTTTTCTTACTTTCTTATTTATTACACAAATCCAAATATAAGAAGAGATTTGGTGGTACTATTGATGAATATTAATAAATAGTGTTGCGTGAAAGTCCAAAATATATTTTGTTAAATATTTATAATTACTTTTATTTATTTATATGTTATTTGCTACTATAATCTAGACTCAAAACTGAATTTTATAGAATATTAGAATATAGAATATATGAATATTTTATAGAATATTATAGTTTTAACTAAAACGATCCAGGAAAGTTATGATGTTTCTTTTAAGAAAATGTAACTTTAAACCTATGTGCTTGTTTTCAACTCTCTCTTTATTAAAATACCTACTGTCCGACATTACCAGAATCAGAATTTCAGTAACAGATGTCTCTTGTATGTCTGTCTTAACAAATGTTCTTTGAAGAAGTTGCTCAGAGCACATTTGAACTGAACATACCAAAATTCATCCCTGTTCTGACCTCACCGCCTAAGGGTTAGACTTCAGGCTATCACATACATAATTCAGAAATCTCACTCTTCTTGGTAAAAATGAAAAATAGTCTTGAGCCAGAGTAGTGTTGAGGAACAAACACTTAACAAGGAAGCAGAAAGTCTGCCCTAGTGCTGAATCATGTTCTCTCTATCTCTACAACCTTGAGCACATACAACTGAGCCTCCCTATAAAGTTTAGTTAAACTACATCTAAGCATCATTCCAGTGATAATGTTCCTTGGAGAAAGAAATTCATCATCATGTTTTATTTTAAAGTGATCAGGTTTTTCATATCACATACATATACACAGATAAAGTACATACTTCATGCATGTGCCTAAATTCACACACACACACACACACACACACACACACACACACTTCCTTAGCCAAATGTGAAAGCCCAATACTCTTATCTTTATTAAGTAAAAAGTATATCTAAAAGGTTTGCCATTAGGCAAGAAGGAGAATTCTATGGCAGTTTTATTTCACAGTGATCGAATTCTAGGTATGTCTTTTGCTGAGTGATAAAATGTTGATGTTGTTATTGTTTTCTAGTAAAGAAAATAGAAGGAGTCATTTATCATTCAGTATTTGAAAAGTGTTCAGCAAATATTTAACTGAAAAGCTCCCTCCCTATTTAAGATACAAGTCTTCCTGAACCACATTTAGTTTTATTATTGATTTTTATCTCCTTTTGCCCTCAAGAAAGAGCAAGATACATGGTCAATTCTAGCCTATGGGAAAATAGGAAAAAAGGCAACATCATCACCTTATCCTACTATGGTGAAAAGATTGAGTTGATGACCTAATAGGCCCTTCCTAAGTCTAATTTGTGTGACTGACAGTTAAAACACTTTGTGCTAAGTGCAAACCAAATTATTCACCATGGTACACAGAGAAAAGCAACAGAAAAATTAGAAGGTAAATTATATGTGCTTATCTAAGTCTGAATTTGTCAGACTCCTTTATTTCAACTATATGGCAATGTGTAATTCCATCTTCATGTAAGTGAAGAGGGAGAAGAGTTATCAAAAGAAGAAGTTTTTACTTATCATTGAAGGAAATAAATATCCCTGTTGGTCTACCTCCAAGTTCTTAAACTGTCTATTTAGAACATTTCTGGGTTATTTTAGCAAGGTAAATTTATATGAACTTTCTCAGAAATCTAGAATTCTGCTAACAATCTGATAATGAAATATGAATGTTTCTTGGTCATGGCAGCTGGGTTCATTTGACTGCTCAAATTCTTTCCTCTTACCCTTCAACAGTTGCATAGGGAGATGCATAAGATGCAAGTATCATGTTGTTCTTTTATTGGCACAATATAGTGCAAACAAGAAGAAATTCTTTCAAATCCATGAAATGAAGACAGAGTCACAAAATTCTTATGCAGGCTATATTAAATTAATAAAGGTGACCAAGGATGAATGTATTGGTTGCCATAATGACTAGCTTGCCCAACTACAATAAAGGACGGGAATTGGATAATTATCTAGACCACCTGACTATTTTTTAAACCACTTCCCACTTTGTACCAAATTGGTGGCAAAAAAAATATGTTGAATGGTGTATCAGATCTTGCATATCCATCCTGGTAAGCATGGCCAAAGGCAAGTATGTTAGCTGAAAACCCAAACAATATATCAAAAGTGACAAACCCACAACCAAAATGGTAGCAGTGGAATTAACTAAAATTTTTGTATCTAGGTAAACTTTGGGTATGTGTTTACTGCTCTAAATTCACATATAGCTAATCCTCAGAATACTCTTCAGAAGAAGCTTATATGAATATCCTCATTTTATAGATGAGGAGACAGAGAATTAAACATTTTGTTTGAGAATATTCAACTGCTAAGTAGTAGAGGCAGTGTTCAAAACAAGATATTCTGACGTCACATAAAATAGTTTGCTATTTTGGAACCCATAGGTAGTTGAGAACTGTAATCCATGAATTATATATTAGTAATCCAAATCTAGGATATTTCAGCCAATGTACTGAAATAAATTAGAGAACTTATGCACTCGGATAAATTAGAGAAGGCATTTGAATGTTGTAACTACAATTTTGTTTCTATGTATAAGGGAGGACTGTTAAAAGTCATACTTTCACGTTTCTCAGATGAATATTTTATTGATAAACAAGAACTTTGCCATAAGCCACAAGCATTTAAGAATAGTAAATAAAATAAAGAACAACAACCCCTCACCCAGAAAAGAAATAAAGGGAAAAAAATCCATCTTTCATATGGTAAGTAAGAATCAACAAGCATAGAGAAAAAAGAAAAATCCAGCATGAATCCATTTAAATACTATCTAATTTACCAGGATAGAGAAAGAAACTGAAGAAACTAAGGAAGTTGAGAATAAATATCATTTCATTTCCTCTTGAGTAAAGTCTTTGTCCAATATTCCATTTTCCACTTAAATTATTAATAATATGGAATTTTCTTCACTAATTTCTTTACCAAGTAAGACAATGAAGAAATCACTATATTGAAATTTTTTCTTCTTTAAAAAGCAAATTATGTGGCATCTCAGAAATGTTCAATTTTGACTTGCTATCAAATCCATCATGTAGAAATAGAAGAATAACCTTTAATGGAGTTTATTGAACTTTAGACATTGCTTTAATAAATTCACAGAGTAAAAGCATCAGTGATATGCCCTTCACCTTTGATAATAGAAAGCTATGAAACAGAACAAAGCAAAATAACCTGATCATCCATGCATTTGCTGCCAAAGGAACTGCTTCAGAAGCAAACTTCAGGGTTTGGTCACTACTTGAAAAACAGTGGCCCCGATAAGTTGCAAATTCCACAATTCTGGATTGAACAAAAAAATTAAATGATTTTATGCACATTCTTCCAGCTTTACCTGTTAGAAATTTGAAATGTGTAAAATGCTCAATGACTGTAATTTTAAATTATTAAATAAAATGAACAAAACGGTGCCACAACTAATGTTAATAAATATTCAACTTGGGCAATAAACTTTAAACATGAGCTGATAATGCTATTAATGTTTATTTAGATATGATGCTTATACAAAGTGTTTAATAAATCTATAATATTAATTGCACACATAAATTATGTGTTGGAATATTTGTGCTGAAAGACAGGAAAAAGAATTGAGATGATGTTTTTATTTGTGAAGATTTTGTTATCCTTTCTACACTGTGGAAAAAAAACCCTGAGAAATACAAACAAGGACAAAATTATTTTGACTCATGATTTTGACTCATGGTTTCCAGTTCATGGTCATCTAGTATTGCTTGGGGTCTGTGGCAATGCAGACCATCATGGCAAATAGGTGTCGCAGAGGAAAGTTGATCAGCTCATGGCAGCTGGAAATCGGAGAGACAGAGAGAGAGGAACCGTGGACAAGAAGTAGTCCCCAGGCCCAATCACAAGTTTGTACTTCTTAAATTGGATCCCATCTCCTAAACTCTCAAGAATGCTTTCTCATTATTAATCTACTGGTGAGGTCAGAGCCTCAGGAACCCATCACTTCATGAAAGCACCACTTTTGCTCTGAGGACCAAGCTTTCATCACATGAACTTTGGGGGTACATTCCAAATCTGAAAGATAACTGAGTTTATAGCAAAATGTCCTCATAGTAAAATACTGATGAAAAGATCCAAGGGGGTCCTCCCACCCTGCCCTAGGGATTGAACTCAGGGGGGCTTAACCATTGAGCCACACACCCAGCCCTATTTTGTACTTTATTTAGAAACAGGGTCTCACTGAGTTGCTTAGTGCCTTGCTTTTTGCTGAGGCTGGCTTTGGACTCATGATTCTCCTGCCTAAGCCTTCAGAGCCACTGGGATTACAGACATGTGCCACCACACTCAGCATAAATATTCAAGTTTTTAAAAGCAATTTCTTTGTCATATTTGTAAAGCTAAAGGAAGTTTATGAGTTATACTATCCCAAAGTGTACTTTAAGTTTCTAGTTTCCCCAAGGTGAAAAATCTTGCCCTTTTTCTTGGGTTTGAACTTTTGTCTCTTACAAAAGGATGGCCAAATCAGGCAAGGTGGCACAGTCCTGTAATCCCAGAGGCTCAGGAGGCTGAGGCAGGAGAATTGCAAGGTTAAAGCCGGTTTCAGCAACTTAGTGAGGCCATAAGACATTTAGTAAGACCCTGTCTCAAAGTTAAAAACAAAATAAAATTTAAAATTTAAAAAATTAAAAAGGGTTGGGGATGTTGTTCAGTGATTAAGCACCTGTGGGTTCAATTCCCAGTACCAAAAGAATTTAAAAAAGAAAAAAAGAAAAGACTTCCCAAATATCAGTCTCCGACTCTCAGTCTCTCTCCATTTGGCTGTCTCTGTCTCTTTGTTCTTCTGCAGAAACAAGTAAATACTCAGATGAATTTACCAAGATTAGTTTTTATTGTTGTTGTTGTTGTTGTTTAAGGAAGAAGAAAGTTTATACCAAGTTACTCTGAAGGGAGACAGAATTTTGAGTATAACTAGAATATTTTTATTTTCCTTTGATGCAATTTCTACTGACAGTGATTCTTCCTATAGTTTTCTTTAAGACTGGATACATAATAATAAGCATTACATAAGGACCAAATACATCTACACATCAAAACTAAGAATCACTTAGACAAGGGGAATGGAATTTCAAGCTTCTGATTTGAATGTGTGATGATGTACCGAACAATAATTCTTATGATAGCAACATAGAAAGTTTGACAGTATGCAAACCAAAACTTTTGGAATTTAGTGAACTGAGATCACAAGACAACAACAATCTAACCAAAACTTTAAGGAAAGATCTTATTATAATCAAAAGGTTTTTTTAATAAGCCTCATATGACCCCCAAACAAAAATCTACGATAGACAAACTAAAAATAATAATCAAGAACTCAAAAAATACATTCTTGGGGTAAATGACTTAAATCCAAAGAAGCCCATAAGAGAATGAAAAAAAAGGAATGCTAAAGAAATTAGAAAACAAGTATTGAAATACCAGTTATAAAATTTTATCCATCAATAATAACTTTTAATGTAAATGGATTAAATTATCTAATTAATAGAGAAGTTTAATAGATTAAAAAGTATGATCCAAATATATGCTGTCTACCAAAAACAACCCTCAGTTTGCCTTTAAGGATATGCATGGACTGAAGGAAAAAGGATGGAATAAAATATTGCATGTAAATGAAAAGAAAACAGAATCAGCTATACTTACAACAGATAAGTTAGATTTTTAAATGAAAAGCAGCAAAAAAGACAAAGAAGGTAATTATGTAATGACAATGGGGTCAATTCAGCAAGAGAAAATAACAATTCATTCTGAACTGAACGTATAAGCATTTGGTATCAGAACATCCACATATATAAAGAAAATATGAATAGACTTAAACTCTAACACCACCATACTAGGGGTCTTTAAGTAATGGACGGACTATCTAGACAGAAAATCAATAAAGAAACAAGACAATTAAACTACAGCCTAGATCAACTGGACCTGACAAATATTTGCAGAACATTTCATACAAAAGTTGAAGAATACACATTTTCTTCAACAGCATATGGAACATACTACATGATAGAATTTATATAGAATCTATGATAGACAAACCAAAGGTTGTAATCAAAGAATGGAAACACTCTACTGGGAAAAAAAATATGACTTGTGTTCAATCACAAAATAACTCAACATCAGGGAAATTTAAACCTCAGTGAGCTATCACCTCTATTCCAGTTAAGATGATTATTATAAAAAAGACAAAGATACCAAGTTCTGGTAAGAATGTGGAAGAACCCTTATACATTCCCTTGATGGGAATGCACATTAATACAGTCACTGTGGAAAAAAATGTATGGACATTCCTCAAACAAACAACAACAACAAAAAAAAAGTGCAACTAATGATCCAGCAATCCCACTACTGGGTAGATATCTAAAAGAAATGAAGCCAGTCTTTTGAAAAGACATCTGCACTCCTATGTTTATTGTAGCTCTATTCACTAGAGCCAAGAAATGAACACAATCTAAATGATGGATAAAGATAATGTGGTACAGAAGCCCAATGGAATACTATTCAGAGTGAAGTTCTGTCACTTGTGACAACATGGATTAAGTATAGGTCACTTCATTAAGTGAAATAATTCAGGCACAGAAAGAGAAGTGCTGCATCATCTCTCTCATCTGTGGAATCTAAAGCAGTTATCATAGAAGCTGAAACACAGTAGGGTGACTACATAACAATAATCTGCTGTGTATTTCACAAAACTGGAAGAAAAGGTTTTAAATGGTTTCACCATAAATAAATGTTAGATATTTGAGAAGACAGACTTACCCTGATTTGAACTCTATACAATGTACACATGTATCAAAACATTAAATTGTACCTCACAGAGGTGCACAAATTATAGTATTATTCACACTTTTAAAAATCCAGTATAGTAAAGACCTTCATTGCATGTCTCAGAGATTCATTCCATTAAACAAAAGTTTCCTACACCAAACTTTCCTGGTTACCCATCCTTTTCTGGCTTCCCCTTAGATGTCTGAGAAGATCTATACTCACACATCTAACGTCACCTCAGTGTCTTCTATGTGACTGAATGCTCTGACCTTTTAATATTTCTGAAGCACCAAAAATTATTTCCCAACTACCTCTAAGCTTTCTCTCCAAAGCTCTCTTCTCTGACAGTAAATGAATTCCGGCATGCTTTGCAGTCTAGGTGGCCAGGGAATTTTCTGAATTGTCACATTCTGGTTCTTTTAGCACAAGAATTCTTCCCTCAATGTATCTCCTTTCTATCACACTTTACTCTCCATAGCAAAGAGAAACAAGGCTACAGCCTCAATAGTTTTCTGGGAAATCTGTGGGTTTGAAGCCTTCTGACATAAGGAATTTAAACATATCTCTAAGGAAACAACACACACCAAAAAAAAAAAAAAAAAAAAAGAGGCTATTTTGACCCAATAACATCATAGTCATAACCGATATTCTGATATCTTTTTGCCCAAGGTTATGCTTCTTCAGAAGCAAACAGAAAAGGGAAACTCGAGGATATTCTCTCTTTTGTGTGTGTGTGTGTGTGGGACAAAAATAAAACAAAACACACACAAAAAGAAAAGCAGTATTTCTCTCCAGTGCATTAGTGTAGTGGGAGTATCTGACTTTTCCATAATACCTGCCTCCAACTGCAACTGGAAGGTTCCCAGAAATACAGTGCTTGGTACATATGACTGAATTTATTTATCCTCTAACGATTACCGATATAGAATAACAAATACAAACATGGATAATAGCTAATGAGAAATTATCAGTAAAACACGGCTTATGTCACCCTTTGATATGATTTAAAGTTATTTCAACATGTATTTAACTGGTATACCTGATTCTGGTAGTGTCCCCAAGGTCACCTTAGACCATGGAAAAACAAATATCATAAACCTTAGACCTCTGGTATTCTTTGGCTAGTCAATGTAATTATCACGTCAGCCATTTCCAAGTTGCCTTTGTGGTCCTGAGTATTTTCTCTAATTAGTTTTTCTTCATGTTTCATGTACTTTTTAATTTGATAACACATTGCAAGTTTTGAAACATTCTGATGGCATTCATCAAAGTGTAAAGGGCTTGATTTTCTCATTAGTCATCTTTCATGTTTTTCTATGATTTTATTGATTTTTGGCTTGAAACACTCCTTTCAACATTCTTTAACCAGAATTCCTATTTTGTTGTTAACAAGAGTGTTGCCTAATAAGTTGTTTTATTTTTTTTCTAACAATAAAGTATTAAAATCATTAAACCATTTCTGACATCATAACCACTTCAATAGACAAATATTCAACTTTTTTTTTTAATAGAAAGTGAAAATGCCACTGGGCTTGTTAAACTCTTTGATCTGAACTGTTTTTATGAAGTCTTATGACCAGACTCATGGGCAGGCAAAATCCTGTTAATGCTTATGTTCAGTAATTAATTAGGCCAGAATGTTGAGTCCAGGGAGAAAAAGACTTTAAGATTGTTTTGAAATTGAAAAGACTGTCTAGTTGCAGTGGTAAACACATGTTAATCCCAGCAGTTCTGGAGGCTGAGACATTAGGATCACATGTTCAAGGCCAGCTTTCACAAGGTAGTGAGTCCCTGCCTCAAAATTTTAAAAATGTATGCTCAGAGGTAGAGCACCCTTGAATTCAATATCCAGTATCACTTAAACACACACACACACACACACACACACACACACACACACACACACAAATGTGGGATGAGAAATTTGGGTAAGCAGGAAAGTACTATGAGGCATTCCCCAAAACTTCCAGCTGCAAAAGCTACATGTGGTTGAGCTACAGCCAACACACCTGCAGGGCATGCAAAGCCTTTAGTGTGGGACCAAGAGATCCCAAGCTCTTCCTCTGACACAACCTTACATTCTCTTCCAGAAATAAGGTCAATGGCATAGTTCTCAATGTATCCCTTCTTCCATTTTTATGCTTGAAACCAAATAACTGAATTTAACCCATCAAATATTTCTTCCATGATACAGGGGGCATTGACATCAACAGTAGGAATAAAAGGACAACATAAATGAGGAACAATTGCAGTTAACCTGTGACTGGGGAAGTCCCCAGAATGTAGTACATTTGGTGCAAAACCTAGCAATGTGTCAGACAAACTAGGGAGGCTTAGTTGCCCTAAGCCACACTATATTAAAGATTACTTCAGGATAAGGGAGCTTGCTATATCCAGATCTCAGAACCTAAAGATGAGTATGTGTGTTACAGGGGCCAATCAGAAAATCTTCAAAAGTCGTATAGCCAAAGTAGCTTTTTAAAACGCTTATCCAAAACAGTTAACGTACTTTCTGATATTCCATGTTATGGTTTAGGTACCAGGTGTGACAATGTAAGAAGGTTTAGCATGAAATGATTGAGTTATGAGCCTTAACCCAATCAATGAATTAATCTTCTGACAGGGATTAACTGAGTCATGACTGTAGGAAGGTAGGGTGTAGCTGATGGAGGTAGATCATTGCGAGTGTGCCTGTGGAGTATATACTTTGTATCTGGACAGTGGAGTCTCTCTGTCTGCTTTCTGATCATCATATAAGCCTCCCCTCTGCCACACTCTTCTACCATGATGTTCTGCCTCACTTCGAGTCCCCAGGAATGGGGCCTACTGTCCATGGACTGAGACCTCTGAAACCATGAGTCCTATGAGTCCCCCAAATAAAATGTTTCTCCTCTAAAATTGTACTTGTCAGATCTTTTAGTCACAGAAGCAAAAAAGCTGATTAAAACATTTTTTTATTTAAATCTCTGGATCAGGAAACCTAGCCCCAGATAACTTCAAACAGCCTTCATAAACACTATAAAGAATGATGGTCACAAGAAATTACACGTGGTTCAAGGCACATATATTGGAGCCAGACTAGAGTGTGGATATTATTTACAACATATAATATCTAAAGGGTCATGGGAATTTCCATAGGCCTCTTTTGCCACAGTGCTCTAAGTTTTAGTAGTGCTGTTCCACAGCAATGTCATAGAATTTAAATAACTTACATAAACGAAGAATTTAGAAAAGTGCTTCATTCATAGTAAATATAAGAAAAATGTTATATATTTTCCCATCCCTATCACTCATTCATTCCACAAATGTCTAATAACTCAAAGTGCCAAGTATTGTTGTAGACAATGGATATGGGGGGTGGAAATTAGGACAAGCCACATACTACAAATATCATACAACAACTTCTCCCTAGTGTGTTGGTTAAATGATGAAATTCAACCAAGTTTTCTCAACCTATGATAGTCATTATACATAGCTAATATTTCTCCATATACAATAAGTCACCATTTGCATCTAATGTTACTTTAACTATCTGCATTCTGATTAAGGGACATCAAATAAATGTTCTTGTGACAGAAAATGAAAATGGCATGCTGGTAATATTTTTGCAAAAACTTAAGCTACTGCACTGAACTCTTGGTACTGTAAACCCATGTTCAAGTGTCCCTTTCAGTACTGAAGAATGTATCCCTCCAGTTACCCAGGATCTTTTGGAATTTACCTCAGCTACAGGAAGGTGTCCCTCAAAACATTCTGTTCCATTCCTGAGATAGATCATTTCCAATGACTCATTAATAAGAGGATATACAGGCCCAGCCATATTATCTCAAATCAGAATAACTGAGAAGAGTCATATCAGCTTACAAGTTCACACAGAGATGGCTCAAAACTTGTGGTTACTGTACAGAGCCTAGAATCTTCCTCTGTAGCCCAGAATAGCTGAAGAGGAACAAATGTGCTCTCCATCAACACATTTGTTTAAACAATCAGGAACTGTGAGGATCAAATAGAATGATTAATGACAAATGATTAAATGGCATTTTTGTGCATGATTCGCACTTGAAAGTTATTAGAAATGTGCATGTTTATTATTGAAGGAAATCATTGGTTCAAACTAATAAAAATGAGTTTGACATTCTTCTCTGAAGTCTGGACCATCTTGTATATAAAAAATTCTATCATGAAACTTACTATTTATAATGACAATATGGCTGAACTTTTTAGGGAATGGTTTCTAAATCAAAACTTCTTTCCTGTATAACTTTTACCAATTTCTTCTGTAATTACATGAAATAAATGTGTTCCTCTTACAGGTCTTCAGATTTTTCCTTTAAGAGAACTGATTCTATTACCTGCAAATTATTATAAATATAACTTAGGCAAATAAGAGTTGTATTCATTTTTTTATTTGTTTGTCTGAAGCTTTCAAAATTAATATGACTCAATATTATTCTTACATTTGCTTGTGGTGGTAGAATAGAGAAGGCATATCCTTAGGAAAAAGTTAGGTATCTCCTCTTATAGTCTCTTATCTCCAGTGGACATATAGATGAAATTGAATATAGACAGTAGTACCAACAGTCCTCCTAAATAAAAAACCTTCTATAAAGTTTCTTCAGAGAGAGTGGATATTGTTCCTGTTTAGCAAAGATTATTTTTTACAATAGCTAGAATATTTAAAAGCTCTACAAGAAGAATCTCTTTTTTATCAATTTGAGTGATAAGTCAAAATGGGGTCATTTTAGCACAATTTTTCAGTATCATATTTACATGAATCAGGATGCTTCAAACAGATGTGAGCTATTATTATTATTCTTTATTCCAAGTAAATCTAACTTGCTCCTACATGCCTTCATTATTATATGACTACCAGATTGGGTAGATTAAGAAAATAAAAGAGAAAAATGGAGATGTTGATAATTACAAAGGTATCCCACTTTCAACTTTGTAATTTTCTCATCTATGATACTCTCATTACTTAAATTTTCACAAGTAAAATGCAAAGTATTAAAGAGTAAAAATTAATTCAAAAGTTTTTAGGGCATCCTATGAAAACGCTGCCTTTAGAGAACTACTATTTAAATTCATCTTGTGTAAGTCTGATGGAGACACTGGCATATACAAAAATCTTAAAGTACACAAACTCATATTTTTCATAAACAGAACCAGATTAGCACTGCTGCTTTGACTGAAAAAGACTAAAATAAAACAAGGAGTTTATGCTTTGTCAGAGAACAGGTGATGTGGGCCAAGGAAGTTCTGTCTCTGCTAGGATGATTAGCAGGTGCAGCCCTATCATTTGATGATCTAGAATGGTATTACTTCACATTGCAAACAATCTACCTGAGACCAAAAGGGAAATAAAAGTTAAAACAAAAGATAATACATAACAAACAATCATCATTGCTTATTATTTTCCATTTCCTTTTTTTTTTAATGACTGTTTTTACTGGCTTAAAGAATGCGGCAGATGTTGCCTGTGCCTTTGTCACAGGGACTGACAGGTTGCTACAGAGCAAGAGCACCCAGGCAGAAGTGTGGAAAAGGCAATATTTTATAATTTAGAAAGAACAGATATGATGTTTTCAAATATATCCCCAATTGCATATCTTATATGCATTTTTGGAAATCAATAAGTGTCTATATATTTTTTTCTCTGCCATTACTTTTATGGAGCCTACAAATTGTATGTCTCCTGAACAAAGCAGAAACATAGCCTGCCATATCTCATACTCAGTAGTAAGCACAATGAAACCAATTTGAGAAATCCCTGACTACCAGCAAATGTAAAACATACCATCATAAGTCATATGGTATTATTCCAAAATGCCATCAAGCTTTAAGAACACCAAACACTGTTCTTTCATCTGCATCTCTGGGGGAGTTGTCCCACTTTTATGTCTACTTTTTATGATTCTGAACCTTCCTTATGTTGCCATGCACAAAAGAGCAGCTAAAGTACCAATGGAAATAGGAGTGGTTCTATATAAAGGATTAGAAAATTATGTACTTTTCTTTACACTTTCTTAAATGCTGCTGCTATATATATATTTTCTGAGGGAATTCATGAAAACTAGATATTTTAGGATTATACTCTGATTCTAACTTAAGATCTGTGTCCCCAACATGGATATGACTCTGCATCTTATAGAGAGTTTCACAGTGTTGAGTTTTAAGACATGGATTAGGAGTTTTGTTTCTTATTTTCTGTAAGGGAGAGGAAAGGGCTTACACAAATAATTAAAATGGAAGAAAAGAAGGAGGAGAAGTAGGAGGAAAAAATAAAAAGAAAGACCTACAAATACTCCTTTAAATATTACGAGTAGTTTGCATAAATCCACCAGATTCAAGTAATATAGTCAGGATCGTCAGAGAATTCCATTGAAAGCTTTTTTTTTTTTTTTTTTTTGCCTTAACATAGGTTGTTTTGTGAAGAGAACACATATGCATACCCATGCCCAAACCTTTATGTCCATTTCAAATAGCTTGCAAACTATTTGAAATGTGTTCCTAGGAATGGTATGTATTTGTCAGAGTGTTCAGTTGCAAGTGACAAAAATTCAAGTTATACTAACTTGAGTCTTTTTAAAAATTACATTATTGATATACCAAAATGAAAACTCACAGCAGGTTTCATGGGTTCAAATGATGATATCTGAAACAGCAATTTTTCCCTGTGATTAATTTCTTCTTCTCTGTGCTTACTTCCATTTTCTGACAGCCTGTTACCAGCTGATGGACTGCCAGCACTCCATTCTCAAATATGTAAGAGAAACAAATATTTCTCTTTTGTTTTAGTGGAAATATTTGAATTGAGTCATATACTGAATGGCTTGACTAGAGTCCCACAGTTTAATAAACCACTTATTGTGGACAGAGATTAGGGCTTGATTAGCAAAGACTAGACTTTTTGCCCAATTCTGGAACTGAGGATTCAAGTCAGGTCCAAAAGAACTGTGTAAACTAAATAAGGAAAAAGGGCTTCTTGAAACAAAAAGTCAAAAAAGGAATAAATTTGCATATTCAACAAAAACAATGAATCTCTTTTAGAGTTTATCCTTGAAAAGTGATACAGTAGAATGTAAACGCTCATTGCTAGTTTACTAGTGAAGAGATGTGTGAGCTTGGTAATTTTACATTAATTCAACTAACATTCCTGCAGACATGAAACTGTCTCTACCATTTTCAGTATACCCTCAGTTGTGTGAATTTCTGTCCTTTCACACCTTTCCTTTTCTCTAGTTTGGCAGTTGCACGTTATCTAGGCAGAAATTTTCAAATTGGCATCCCTGTCTAATCCCCTAGACAAAAAAAAAATGATGTTTTTTTTTTCTGGTGCTACAATTTTAAACTAGTAATTGCTATTTCTTTCAGCAAACATTCAATGGCTTACTTAGAATGTTTTAAGAATCACGCACTGTGCTATGCATTGCATCAAATATAAACATTACTAAGTTTCATTTTCTGACTTTGATAGCTCAAAATGTAATGAGGAAAAAAGCAAGAATAACTTATGAAATTTTAAAAAGAGAGTAATAGTCTAATATCTGTGCTAACTGTACCTGATATTCATTTAAAATATCATATATAAATTTATGCATTACAAAGTAAATAAAATTTGTAAAGATACAGATTATAGACTAAGCAAGGAAGCCTGGAAACATAATTACATATACTTGGGAACATAAAATGATAGATAAATTAAAAATTCAATTTATTTTAAAGTAATGTGCGAAACAAATTAGGGAAATAGAGTAAATGAAAAAAATAAAGGTGAGTATTATTAAAAATTGCACTTTTTTCAAAGGCAGTAAAGCAATGACTCCAAAATTATACATAATCAAAACTTTTGTCTTCATAATATATTCAGGAGTTTTCCTTGTAGATTGACCCATTCAAAATGGCACATATATGATGTCATCCACTTAGAATGATTTGCAACAACTAAAGACTGAAAATAACCTAAGATTATAGAGTAATATACTGTAGTATATCCTTGAAAAAGTGAATGTCATATTCTTTTTTATTATTTATTTACTCTAATTTGTTATACACGATGGCAGAATGCAATTCATTTCATATTACATATATAGAGCACAATTTTTCAAGTTACTGATTGTACACAAAGTATTTTCACACCATTTGTGTCTTAATACATGTTCTCAGGGTAATGATGTCTAACTCATTCTACCATCATTCCTACACCTTTGCTCCGTCCCTTCCACTCCTTCCTATTTGCCCAATCTAAAGTTCCTCATTCCTCCCATGCTCCCCCCACTTCGCCATTATAAGTCAGCATCCTCATATTCAAGAAAACATATGGCCTTTGTTTTTTTTAGGATTGGCTTACTTCACTTAACATTATATTCTCCAACTCCATCCATTTACCTGCAAATGCCATGATGTTATTCTCTTTTAATGCTGAGTTATGTTTTATTGTGTATATATACCAAAGTTTCCCTATCTATTCAGAGCATCTAGGTTGGTTCCAGAATTTAGCTATTGTGAATAGTGCTGCTATAAACATTAATATGGCTGTGTCCCTGTAGTATGCTGAGTAGAGGGATAGCTGGGTCAAATGGTGGTTCCATTCCAAGTTTTCCAAGGAATTCTCATACTGCTTTCCAGATTGGCTGCACCAATTTGCAGTTCCACCAGCAGTGTATGAGTGTACCTTTTCCCCCACATCCTCACCAACACTTACTGTTGTTTGTATTCTTGATAGCTGCCATTCTGACTTTAGTGAGATAAAATCTTAGAGTAGTTCTGATTTGCATTTTTCTAATTTCTAGAGATGTTGAACATTTTTTTTTCATATATTTGTTGATTGATTGTATATCCTCTTCTGAGAAGTGTCGGTTCAGTTTTTTGGCCCATTTATTAATTGAGTTATTTGGCTTTTTGGTGCTAAGGTTTTTGAATGCTTTATATATCCTTGAGATTATACCATTGCATGGAACGTACAAGAGTCTTTATATATTAAAAAAGAAATTAGTTTTCTTTCCATTGTCTCTGGAAATTAATTTATTTATTCCCTCCTCCTTTCTTGAAACTCAGATGGTTCCATTAATTGGCCAATTATACATAGTTTGTAAACATTTCTAAGGTAACTTAGAGAAGGAAATCACATATAAGTTTTATTTTATACTCAGGTGTCTAGACTCATGTTATTTTCATTGATATCAATTCCCACTTTGTACAGAGTTGTTTTAACTTATAGGAAATGCTGCTATGCAGTGTGGGCTCTCTGGTAAGGGATGCAGCACCACACTAGAACACTTTCCTAACAAGCACTAGGCCTTGAATTCAATCCCCAGTACCACACACACACACACACACACACACACACACACACAGTAACAACAACAAGAAGTTTCCAATGACTAAATTTGAAAGTTAAAAAAAAATAGTACTTGATAGTAAGTCAGAGAGTAAAATAATATTCATAATATATATGGATGTAGGTAAATATTCAATAAATAGCAATAACAACAAAATTTAATATGATATCTTGAATTGCAACTTGAACTCTGGAAAAAAAAAGCAAAAAAAATTTTTTTAAAACCTACTCTGTAGTTTTGTCAAAGATACTACATCAATGTAATATCTTACTTTTGATAATTATGCAAAAGTGTGAGTTTTAGAATAATACAAGTGAGTGATATCTGAAAATAATCTATAGTATTTTCGTAACTTCACTGAAGCTCTAATTATTTCAAATTACAAAGTTAAAAATGAATTGTTCAGAAGACTGTGATAGCATGTTAGTATTATTTAAGATGTTGGACACATCATTTAAAAAAAAAACACTAATAAGTATGGCTAAAAGTATTATTGCTAATTTAGGAAGAAATGGACATCCCATCCCAGGAGCTACTAGAGTGTAAAGAGGCATGTATCACAATTAAAACATAGGGATTAATGGCTTTGTAAAAAAAAGTAGGTGTCTATTGTTTATTTAAAACTACATACAGTTCTGAAATGTGAAAGCTGATGGATCAGACCAAGGAAAAATGGAATTTGAGATAAAAATAGTAAAGCAAATTGGAAGTGGGGAAGAGGAGGGCTTATTTAGGGAACAGTATCTAAAATTATTAGGTCAGAAATGTAAGATGATAGTTAAAAATGAATATGAAAGATTCCATCTTTAGGAAAGCAAAACTACATAGACATTACCAATCCTGAATTCAAAGAAATATAAAATATAATTCCTGGGGGGAAATGTGGGCTTATAGACGTGATTTATAATTTTCCATAGTTAGAAAAATATACATGTAACAGGAAATTACATTCAATCGTGAGATTTTAACGTATTTTAAAAAAAACTTATTTAATTTAAAAATTAATTTCTAGATCCAGAAGCATTTATTTATGGATTTTTTTTCTAAAAGCATTTTATTTCAACTCCTGCAAAAACATTCTGAAATTGATATTATCTATATTTTACAGATAAGAATGAAAATTTTAAATGACTTGTGGGCTACCTTTCAGCCATTTGGTAAAAGATCTAAGCCTAGAATCACTCTTTTCAAGCTTCTTATTCAACATGCTTTTCAATATACTGTCTGCTTTTCATATTCCCATCTAATAACAACTCACATGCTTAGAGAATAAGAGCAAAAAATAAAATTTTATAATCATAGAATTTAAAAGCTGAAAGAGATCCTAGAGAAGAGTTAATATAACTCCAACAGCTCAGATGGTTAGAACCAGCCTAAGGGAACAGAGTTAACTCTGGTTCCCATTTTTGTGACTAGACTCCTTTTCGGAGTTTCTAGCTCATTCTACTATGTCAAATAATTTAGATTTCAGAAAGCAGATAGAAAAGAAAATCAAGGCTAAAATTAAGACATTTCACCAATGAACTAACTGGAAAAAAAGTTTTGATTTATAAGAATCACTATACAATTGCAAACACATTACTTTTTTTCTGAGAAAACTATTCCAATTAAATTGTCTAAGAAACATAACTGTCTAACTCCATAATCAGTTAGTTCAATTCTTATGCCACATTGTTGCAGTTAATATCTACAAGCAGAGGTCTTAGCGTCTCAAAGGCTGGATTCTAATTAAGAAAAGAAATGATTGGAATAAAGGACATACACTGAGTAGTAGGTGGCCACAGTCACTAGAGCAAGTCTTTCTAGCACCATTAATTCAAAAGGAAAACATTAACCATTTCCTTCTTGCTAATGAAAAGACCAGCCTGAACTAACTGGCATAGGGTAGCTTTAACTATCCACAGATTTCAGAAGCGATGAAATGCTTGACAGGGAAGATGAGATATTAGCAAAGTAACTTGGTCCATGTTCCAAGGGCAGAATTGCATTCATGTTGCTAAAGAGTGCAGACCTTGGTCATTCAGGATATCTCTGTAAATGCTGATGCTGTCTTCCTTTTCTCCTCAGTTCCTCTTTACTTTCTCCACCTCAACCTCTGCTGTATCTCTTGCCACAGTGTCAGGTTGCATACTTTGTATAAACTGTACTTAGCATAATATTGAGAAAGACATCTCACTAATCATTTCAGTAGCTTTCACGATACCCTCATCTAGTGCCCACTGTTAAGAGCTCTGGAAAGTACACAAGGATCATAGATAATTAAACTAGCTCTTGAAATAATATGATATACTCATGCCGTTTCTGTCTCAAAGAAGCATAACTGCACTTTGAAGGATGGCAGTTGCCCTCTGGATAAAATACAAACTAAATAATAGAACCAAAGTGAACATAGTGAGTTGTACACACCTGCCCACCATCCTATTATTTTCCTAACACAGTCCTCAAGAAATATTGGACACAAATACCTAATTTTCAGTTTCTTCTGGGGCTAATTTGGTTCTAAATACATTCACTGAAATAGTCAATAGTCTTTAACCTTAGGATTCTATTAAAAAACATTTATCAGAGAACATACTAAAAATAAATGTTATTTAAATAGAAAAGTACAATGAATTATGAATCTTCTAAAAGAAGCATAATGGAACAAAAGAGGCACCATGGTTAATCTCAGTGCATTTTTCTCAAAGTAATTTATAACAAACTAGTTCATATCTACAAGTCTTGCCCTAGAAGTGGCTAAAAAATCTTGCTATTTTCTGCCTTTATCTACTCTTTGATGGTTTTCTACAATCTGTAGTACTGGCAATGACAGACACACCAGTTCACTAACTGATATGTCATTGCTATGATTTGAATGTTCCTTTAACAGTCCATGTTGAGATTTAAGTGCCTCTGTGACAGTAGACCATGGGCTCGAAGTCCTTGAGAATGGATTGTCCTTGTGAGTGGATTAGTTATCCTGAGAGTGGGTTCCTTGAAGTTCAGCCCCTCCTGTGCCCACCCTTTCACTCTCTTTCACATGCTGTCTCATCAGGTGACATCCTCCACCATATTATAATTATCAGGAAATCTAGCAATGGATGCCTCCTTTTGATTTTGGACTTTCCAGAACTTTGAGAATAAATTTATTGTCTTTATATATTACCTAATCTCTGGTATTCTGCTATAGTATAGAAAAAGAATAAAGATAGTCATCCAATTCATAAAGTAAGGTGACCAAAATTTCTGGAAATTAGAATTGCCAAAAAAATAATAATTTAAAAGTATATAAACAACATATTATTCTTCTTCTTCTGTTACTTATTATTATTTTGTATTACTATTACTCCATTTCATAGATTTAGTGTCTGTGGGCTATTTCTTCAATTTCTTTTTATGTAAAGGAAATAGGGACAGTGAAGTGAGTACATCAATTCATTTTTAATTCAGTGGCATATTTTGTATTTAATTCATGCAAGTGAGAGTCAATAGTTGAAGAAAATATCATTATTGGTAGAGATTTGCTTTTCAACAATGATGACCTATCACTTTTATATCACACGTAATTCAGACTGTCATTGAATGGTGTTCTGTTTGTTATTTTCCTTGGTGGTACTGAAGACTGAACCCAGGTGCATGTTACTGCTAAGCTGCATTCCTACCCCTTTTCTATTTTTAGACAGGGTCTTGCTAATTTGCTGAGACTGGCCTCAAACTTGCAATCCTCCTAACTCAGCCTCCCCAGTGGCTGGGTTATAGGCACATGCTATTTTAACCAGTTAAATAGTCTTCTGTTTTTCTTTGTCAAATGAATTATTTTACCCTTTTCATGGAGTGCTTAATATTGCATTAAAATTATATTGGAATATTAACTATTTGTTTTAGTCCAGCTCTTCTTTTATACAGATATTAAAATAGGATCAAATATGCTTTTATTATGAAAAATGCCTGTGACAGAAAATAAAAAGGGAGTTATAGAAGGTAGAAGACCAGGTAGCTATCACACTGTGAATGATATGTGATCTTGAGTGAAATAAGGAAGGGAAGAATGTGGATAAAAGTATCCTGAACTACAAGGCTGTTAGAGAATCTTGTGCGTTGACCTTCAGAGTTATGTTAAATTTGAATGTGGACTAGGGTGCAGCTTAGCAGTAGAGTTCTTGCTTTGCATATTTAAGGCTTTCTGTTCAATATCCAGCATCACAAAAGGGAAATATATATATGTGTGTATATATAATATACTAATATGTTAATATATATTTATATAAACAAAATATGTATACATTTTTCATAATAAAATATATTTTTTCATTTTTTTGTTGAATAAATGGTATTACTGGTCATGAGACAGCTCCTATCTTTTAGCACAAAAGTTTCAAAAGTTCTTGGAGTGTTGACTCTGCTTTTTGTTTAACCCTTAGGAAGCAAATATATTTTTCTGAAGATTCGTTGTGGAAGACTAAATTATAATGAGGCTACAATGAGATGATCAGATACAAAGGAAAACTACATTTAGTATATTGTATTCTTGAACCTCATATCTGCTACCTTTTGAAGTTGCATAAATATTTTGCTAGATATAAAATTATAAATGAGAGAAAATGATGAAGATCATTTATTCATCTTACTCTATTATTCTATAGCTTCAGGGAAAACATCTAGTTATTATCTTCAAGATTTTCCTCTTTTTTTCTTCTCTCTCTTGATTATTAAAACACAAACACAAGCAGTAATATAACTTGAATTATATCTGTACTTTGCAGAGTGAGGATTCTAATTCTTAAAGTGAAACAAGTCTCTGTAAAAAAATATAAGAGCTAGAATAAGAAGCATACTAATTTAGGATTTGCTTACTTGTATGTTGTTGCTGAGACACTTATGCATAATGCTATTTATTTATGAAGATTTTTAAAACTAAAAGAGAAAGGAGACTATTCTTCACAGCTTTTAATAGAAGTATTAGAATTGTCTTATGGCAAAAGTCATGCTGTCCATTAGACAATACCTCTAGTTTTCTTTTAACAAATTTAGTTGTTTATAAACCAGAATAAATAAAATAGTAGATATTAGAACTTAATTTACTGAATAATCAACAATAATATTTATCAAAATTGTAGCCTGAATGACATTAGGATAAAAGTTTTTATCCTTGGCCTCTAAATTTATAATAATATGGTTCTATGAAACTCATTGTATTGTGAGTTTCCCTAGTAACATAGTTAAGAGGGGGTGAAAATCATTGCTGTTTAGCCATGTAAAACATGTTACCTTAAAGATCACAATTCTAAGACTTCATTGGAAGCCAACTACATTGGCAGAGTATCAATGTGAATCCCAATATTTACACACATATACGGTTCTTATGTTCTGCAATCTAACTGAAGGAAATTCAAAAGCCAATAGACTCAACTACTTTGTTATGGTTTAAATATTAGGTGTTCCCCAAAAGCTCATGTGTGAGACAATGCAAGAAGCTATAGAGGTTAAATAATGGGGTCATGAAAGCCTCAACCTAATCAGTGAATTAATCCACTGATAGGGAATAACTGAGTGGTAACTAAAAGCAATTAGGGTGTGGCTGGAGGAGGTGGGGCATTGCAGGCGTGGCTTTAGGTTATGAATTTTGGTGAGGGAAGCTCTCTCTCTTTGCTTCCTGGTACCATGTTCCCAGCTGCTTTCCTCCACCACAGTCTTCAACATGACCTTCTGCCTCATCTCGAAGGAAAACTACATTTAGTATATGGTATTCTTGAACCTCATATCTGCTACCTTATGAAGTTCCCTGGGAATGGAGTTGGCCTTACATAGACTGAGACCTCTGAAACCATGAGCCCTGTAATAAATATTTCCTCCTCTAAAATTGTTCTTGTCAGTTTATTTGGCCACAGTAGCAAAATAGCTGACTAAAACATACTTGAAGAAAGGGTCCTTCTCAATTCATAGAAATTCCTGAGTCTTGTGTAGGAATTGCTAAAAGTGTGCTGATCAAATTGAACATTAGAGCCTCTCATTTCTTTGATAAAAAATATACCGCGATAACTGCTTGAGGAGATATATGTTTACCTTGATCTGAATATCACACAATGTATACTTATATGGAAATATCATAAAATATCTTATAAATACGTATAATTTTATATACTAATTAAATAGAAACTTTTAATCTCAACTACTCAGGAGGCTGAGGCAGGAGGATCACTTAAACCCAGGAGTTTGATACCCTCCTGGACAACATAATGAGAACATCCTCATCTCAAGAAAAAAATTATAAAATTAAATTAATTTTTAAAATATTTAGTAATTTCTGACCATAATAAGAGTAAAAATCAAAGTTTAGAATGATCTATCAATCTCTACATAATATATTTCCTGATAATTTCTGCCACTTAATGCCTTGCTACTTTATTGATTTTCCATTTGAGCTGAATTTTGTTTCTTATTATCACTTAAAAGTGTTAAACACATGCATGTTCAGACATGTTATACATTTTATTACCTATACTTGGAATAATCTTTCTCAAGCAAGCTAGTTTTTGTCATCATTCTGGTCTCTTCTCAAATGCCATTCAAATGACATCTCCTCTGAGATGTCATCTCTGACCAATTGATCTAAAACACCTCAACACTTTCCTTGTGTATATATTTCCTTTATACTAAAAGCTGTTTTACTTTCTTTATGGCGCATATCACAATCTGAAATTGATTTGTTCTTTTCAATATTTATTGTTTTTCTTCCACTTGTGAGAAGATGTGTGCCATGAGAGATATCCACCTTTTTCCTGAGAACCTAAAATAATGCTCAAAACAGAGTTCTCTTCTTAACCAATTAGTGCACTAAAAAACCATGATGTTGTTTGTGTGCTGGTATTAATCCTTATCTGACTTCACTTCAGAAATCATAGAAAGAATTTCTAGTTTCCAGCATGGAAAGAAAATCCCTTTCAGTTCGCCTTTATTTTAAGTGGACAATTTTGTCACACAACTTCTTACAGTTATTGCAAATAAAAATAAATAATGAACTCATATTTGAGACTCTATTTTAGATCGAGCTACTTTACTTGTATATCTATAATTCTTATTTTTATATTGGTTATTTCTTGGCATTTTTGTTGGTTTTGAATATATTATGAACCATATTGCCTACTCAGGAAAAATAATTTATTTCACATGAATTGTCACAGATTGTCATACATATTTTATGGAAAAATTGGAAAATATAAATTAAATTTCATATAGAATTTTTCTTCCACCTAATGAAGGTCAGGACTCCTTCCTGGCATTGCATAACTTTTAAAACTAAAAATATGTATACTGGCAAGAGTAACCCATAATGCAATGGTATTTTGTTCGATTTTCCACACTGAATAATATATCAAAACAGAACATAATTCTTTATTTCCATGCTTAATACAATATGATCAGATGCATTTGTTACAATGCATCATTTTCTGCTAACATTTTCCCACACCAGACTAGCAAGGATGAGTAAACAGTTACCAAATGCACTTGTAAAAAAAAAATTATCCTTTGTGTCTAATACAGACCTTGTGCAGAGGAAAGATGCTGGATAGCTATTAGTTGAAAGACTGAATAAACTAGAAAAGTGAAAATAATTACTTAACATATCTGTGTTGCAAATAATAAGATAATGATGCGTATTTTCCTTAATATAGGCTCTGAAAATTATTTTAAGTGTGCCAAACTCCTTTTCACTAAGATATCTTACTCCCATTCGTTGTACTGACAAGACTAAGAAGGGATTGATAAGAATATACAAAGAGGTGCTTCCTTGAAAGTAAAATTTCTTGATTGATGAATGGTGAAAATAGTGTGATACCTAAATTGTCATTGAGGTCATTTGGCAGCATTTATTTGTAACACATTCCTGAGAATTCCAAAGTCAAATTTGCGTCTTTAAATAAATGGAGAACTTTCTTACTATACCCATTATATACATAAGATGAAGCTTGGCAGCCAAGATGTACTGTTTATAAAATACTGCTGATGAGAGTTGTATGTAATTACAGGAGGGGCTTCAGCAAGTTTGAACTGCATTTGATTTGATTTTAATTGGTTTTAGGGATCATTTCCTTTTAAGTAATGCTATGAAAAACACTCAAGCATAAAAAGGTTACAAACTCTTCTATATATGCACTAAACATGTTCATCACTCAGAATATATGCTAACTCTAAGTCAATATCTCACCCTCCTTTAATTTTTCATCAGATGTAGTATTATGTCTTAATTCTGTTAAAATTGGGGTCTAATTTTGTATTTATATGACAGAGAAAAGTTCTACGCACAGATTCTTTTGTAAATATATGAAAGTAATAGATTAAATCCAAAAAGGGAGTGACATTTCCATTTAGTTCATAGAAAGATGTGAAAGAATGTCATCTGCAACTTAAAATAAGAACATTAAAAAAACATTTTTTTCCTTGAATACCTCATAGAAAATTTGTAAAGGCCTTTTTGTTAAGGGGTAAAACTCCTTTCCATGGAAAATGAATGAAACCTTTTCAGAGCCTGGGGAAAGACTAATCAGCATGAACTTGGGTAAAATAAAGGCAGCTGGTATTTTTTATAAATTCTGGAAGATTGAATGTGGGTTAGTATATTAGTTTGTATAGCTGGGAGCACCCCCCAAAAAAGGAAGTTTACAATTAATGTCTACATATTTTCAACAGATACTCAAAAGAAAGACTAGAAGGAGGAATAGTGTTGGGGAGAGTTACATCTTGGTGGCAGAAGCATACAGGATATAGTTGGGTACTGGTGGAAGACAGAGATAAAGCTCTGCCTGGTTCCCTGGACTCTTTCCCCATAGGAAGTGCAGACTGGCAGTGTATAGACAGCAAGTCATTTCATACATAGAGCTCATACAAAACCTGTTATATCTGCTGGAATGGGACAAGTAAAAGTAGATTCTTTTGAGAGCTAAGTAGAAAATACTCCCAGACCCACACTACAGAAGTGATTCATTTATGATGAAGAAGCATAAAAGAAAGAGCAGTCTACCTCTAAGCCCAAGAAGCCATATGCTGCTCCAGCTGATGAGGCAGAAATATCCCTCCTACCTAAGACCAATCACAGATGGAAGGAAGAATTTACTAGCAATAGAGAGGTAGGGAGGGAATGCAGAGGAATTCCTTTCACTGCTTAGGCTCAGGTCCACAAAGTCAGCCTAAGACCTGATCCAGGAGAATAATGACTACATGCTTTTAAATTAAGTCCCCTTTGAAGAAGCAAAGACAATCCACCATGATGGAAGAACAAATCTTGGCCCAGGTGTACAGAAGACACTGAAAACTGAGAGGGAAGTAGGAACATTAAGAAATACACTCTAGAAAGGCAATCCCCATTCTGAGAATAGGGTAACAGCAACCTAGTAATCACTGAAAAGGTTAATGGCCTGACAGATGTTAAGCTGTTTGCAGGTAGAACTACTATTTATTTTCTTCTGGTTTTCTCCACATAGTATGTCCTACTGAATTACAAATTGTCAGATACACACAAAGTTTTAAAACACATAATTTTCAAGAAGATTGGATTCAGAGGTCATGCAGATACAGAATATATAAGAGAGGAGCTATAAAATATTTATGATTAATATGACAAAGTATCCAGTGGGGAAGGTGGAAAGATGAAGAATTTTAGCAAATAGGTGGAAACAGTGTAAAAAGTTTCTCCCCAAGCACTGAATTTAAAAATATAATGCAAGAAATAAGGAATTAGGAATTCCTGTGGTGGGGTCAAGAGCTGAATGGTACGGCCGAGGAAAGCAACAATGAACTGAGAAATATGTGAACGGAAATTTTTCAACATGAAACATAAAAAGGAAAATTTTTTTTAATGAAAAGTGTATCAAAAAGCTGTGAGAAAGTATGTCGTAGACTCTCTTCTATGTAATTTAAGTTCCAGATGGATGGGAAAAAAATGAGGCATAATAAATTCTGGATGAGAAAAATGATATTTTTACAAAATGAATGAAAAAATAAACCACAGATCCAAGTAACCAGAGAACCAGAGGAAAACATGCTAAACAAATAAAAGAAAAAATGCTAACAAACAAAAATAAATAAAATACAGACATAGGTTATTTTTTTGCATTTAATGTAATTGAACTTGCAGGTAACTTGTTTTTAAAATATTGAGTATGAAGCCACCCTGAGCCTGGCAAGTCCATTGGCACTATTGTTCCAACAGCACCCTTTTCTCTTCATGTCTCTGTGTCACATTCGGATAATTCTTATGACATTTCAAACATATATGTTACAGTGATCTGTGATCACTGGTCTTTAATGTTACTATTCTAACATTGGGGGGACAACATGAGTCATATCCTTATAAGAGGATAAAAAATTTGATAAATATTGTCTTCTGACCACTTCACCAACAGACTGCCGTCCCCTCTTTCTTCTTTCACTCAGGCCTCCCTAAGTATAAGATTATTAATTGACCCAATTTCAATATTGCTGTGTCTTAGAGAATAAGGAAACTAATACTTGAATTTTCAAATGCCCGAATATTGGGGACATCTATACTATCTTACAATAAAACATAAGCCTTAGGTATTCATTTGTATTCAATACTTTTTGCATCTTCATTTTTCTATCTTGTATAATTTTCTTTCTGCCAGAAGGACATATGGTAAAATTCCTTTACATTGTGGGTCTGATAGTGAAAAATTCTTTCACCTTTAATGTATCTTAAAAAGTCTTTGAAAGGAAAGTCCTTAAAAAGGAAACTGTTCTGAGTAAAATTTCTCCTTTGAAAGGTTTTTAACCACTAGCGCTTTACGGATGTGCCCCCCCCCCCTTTTTTTTAATCTGCCATCATAGTAGCCTTTGTCCTTCTATTTACATGTCCTTTTCTCAAATTGCTTAAAAAGTTCTTCTTTATCTTCAGTTTTAAGCAATTTTATTATGATATGGTAACTTTCTTCAGGTTTGTTTTATTTGAGGCACATTGAGTTTCTCTTTTAAATTTATTGTTTTCATCAAATTTAGAAGAAGTAAATCATTATTTCTTTAGTATTTTTTTCTGTCTCTATCTTTATCAACTTTGGAAAATCTAATTAAATGTGAATTACAGCAAATAAAACTTTCTGTTAACTGATATTCTGTTCAATATTATTTTTCTAGTTTTCAATGTATTTCTTTTAGTAAAATATCTATTACTATGAATTTAAGTCCATTAACTTCTGTGATATCTATGGTACCATTAAGCTTATCTAGTATTTTTTTTTGTTTCAGATACTTTACAATTAATCACTAGATGTTTGATTTGGTTCATTTTTATATCTTTCATACTTCTACTTAACATTTTAAACGTGGAACATAATTGCAATACATGTTAATTTCATTCCTAATCTTAACAACCTTCTCCTATGGATGCTTCTTCATATGACTAATATTTTTTATTAGATGACATGTACTGTAAACTTTAGATTTTAGGGTGGTAGGTGTTTTATATTCCTATAACTATTTTTAATTGTATTCTGAACTAAAGTTGGAGTTGTGATTAATTATTCCCTTGTATTGTGAACATTCTATTTACCATACTCAATTTTCCCTGAATTAGAAAGCTTTTAAGTATTACTAAGCAGAAATACTATTTCTGCATCTATAAAAGCATTGTTATGATTTTGATCTGGAATATTCTACAAATCTCACATGTTGAAGACTTGGTCCCTGTATTAGGGTTCTCTAGAGGAACAGAACCAACAGGATATATATATATATATATATATATATATATATATATATACACACATATACATATATATATATATAATCATATAAATATAATTATATATGACTATATATATATATACATATGATTATGAAAAGGGAATTTATTAGATTCCTTACAAAACCAGAAGCTAGATAGTTCCACAAAGGCCATCTGCAGGTTGAGAGCTGGAGAAACCAGTAGCTGCTCAGTCCAAGATGTTAAAACCTCTGAATAAGAGAGATTAATGATACTACCCAAGTTCAGGACCAACACCTGGAAACTCCCTGGAGAATTACTGGCAGATCCCACTTTGGAAGAGTGAAGGAGCTGAGTCTGATATCTTCAGGTGATTACAGCAGCAACCAAGAACCTCTTCAAGAAAGATGGAGATTTCATCTGTTGCTGCTTACTTATTCTTCCAACTTTTATTAGATCTAAGCCTCCAACATATTAGATGGGGCTGCCCACACTTAGGAAGGGTCTCCACTTCAGTTCACTATCCCACATGCCAATCATTCATAGACACACCCTCATTGACATACCGAAGAGCCTCTTAACCACAGGCATCTCTTAATCCAATCAAGTTGATAATTCAGATAAACGATTATAGCACCTAATTCAGCAATGACCAGAAGTTGGGCTTTTAGAAAGTGATGGGATCATGAGGTTCTTGTTCTCATCAGTGGACTAACATTGATAGCTGAATGAACTACTGGGAAATGGAACCCATCTAGTTGAAAGAGGTAGGTCATGGATGGTGTGTCCTTGGGGATTTTTTTCTTGGTCTCCTTCCCTCTCCTCCTCTCCTCTTTCTTTTTCTCTGCTTTACATTTGCCATGAGCAGAGCAGCTTTCTTCCACCATGGCCAGAAACCTCTGAAACTGTGAGTCTAGACAAAATATTTTCTTCTTTAAGTTCCTTATGTCAGCGATTTGGTCACAGCAATGAAGAGCTCTATGAAATGAGCATCAAGCACTGCTACTTTGAACACCTTTGAATATTTCTTCCTTCAGCAGTAGGTAATTTACTCACACAAATACATAGTCAGTACTCAGTTGAATATTTGCAAAGGAACTTCTGTAGCTCTCTGGAATTCTCTCTCTGTAGTTGCTTCCTGATTGAATTCTACTTTTCAAACTTGAGCTCTGTTCTTCAGGTACTCTACATTCCATCTCTTCAGCAGATTATTTTAGGCTTGGCCTGAGTAGTTTCTCTCTGTAATGTGGCCTGAAAACACTTTCCATGGAGTGGAATTCAAGTTATCCTGGTGCTTGCATATTTTTTCCTGGTTACAAAGGGATCACTATTCTTCACTAAGGGATGTCACTGAAAACAATTGTTTTATAGATTTTCTGGGTTTTTTTTTTTTCTTTTATTTTGGATATTTCAGGTAGAAGGATGAATCGCATCTCCACTACTCCATCTTTCTTGTAAGCATAAGTTAATACTAAGTTTTTTAAGATGGAGAAAGCACATGTTTGTTTGTCAGAACTTTCCTATTTGATGCTGTAGTATTTTTATAAATTACATGTTATTTTTAAATGTCATTAAAATAATAAATGAGCCTTAGTTGGGAGATAGAAGTTTGATGCTCAAGTATACATTACAGCAGTTGGTAGGAATAATAAAACAAGAATCATCAAAACAACATCATGTTGCCATTGCTTAATAACTGATGGGACCATGACAGCATTGCAGACATTAGAAAACATGAATATTCATTCAAATCACACTGTGACATCAGAATGAAGCTTCAAGGGTATGCCCTTTCCAGTCTTTTGACTTCAAAGTAGACAGTAGTGTCAAAACATTACCATATTGTGATAGGAAGCTCACCTGCTTTTTTCTCTCTGAAATTATTATCAAGATTTAGATTGGGATCTAGTCATTTCATTTTTAGGCTTCAGATGTACTTGTGAACAGAATATTAGTAAACAACCTTGGAAATCAATAAAAAGCAAGCAGGTTCAGAAGTTGTTGTACTGGACTACATTAAGGTCACCTACCATTTCATTAACAAAAATTTTGGAGTATTTAAAAATGTTCAGAGTTCTCTTTTCTTCTGTGCATTTTCAGTCATTTTTATGAGAGAGATGAGAAAGTTGAGAGAGGTTCTCTCCTAAGTGGTGTTCAATTCTAACAACTTTTAAATTTTTGCCTGTTGTAATATTTATAATACTAATAAGGTTATCATAAGATATCAAACCAACATGTACCTTATTAAAATTCTCTATGATAACAAAGATATATACCTCCCTTTCTTAGGTATAATAATGGTCTGCCAAGTAGATCTATGTACCAATTCCCTTAACCAGTGAATATGTTCATCCACAAGAGAGAAGAGACCTGGTTGATGTGATTAAATTAGGGATTTGGGATGGGAGTTTAAGATTACTCTGTATTAACTATGTGAGCACAATGTAAACACAAGGGCATATATAAGGGAATATATGTAAGCAGGAGAGCTGAAGTCAGAGGGTGATATGACAATGACAGCAGGGACTGGAGTGATGCAATTTCTAGAATAGGAGGTAAGACAAAAATCTAAGTAGAACATGGAAGCTTGAAAAGATAATAAATGATTTTCCTCCAGAAAATCTCTAGAAGGAAATCAATTCTGCCAATATCTTAAATTTAACCCAGTGAAACTGATTTGGAGTTCTAACTCCCAGAACATTAAGACCCCCCCCCCCCCGAAAAAAGTGCTGTTTTAAGCTCCTAAATTGTGACAATTTCTTACAAAAGGAATATACCCTTTAACAAGGCATCAATTTTCACCCTAAATTATGGTTATTTCTACAAAACAGTTTTTGTTTAAGATGCTATAAGTTTTCTGAGGTCAGATGCTGTGACATATTTGACTTATTTCATATTTAAGGACATCATGTTAGTTAACATAATGCCTTTTAACATGTGTTTTCTAAATATAAAATAGAATCTCACCACCAACCCTGTCCCTGCAATGGAAGTTCCTTGGAAAATTAATAATCCTTAATTGCAACTAAGGAAAGATTATGTGATAAATAAAAAATTATATTAAATACAATGGGAATATATACAGTGGGAAGTATTGAACCATTCAGGTCTTTTTGAGCTAATTTTTCCAGCAGTTCAACTTTGAACTAGACCTGTTGTCTTAAGCAGAACACATTGAAAATGTTACATGTCCCTACCAGGATACCGTTATTTAGATGTTATAATGAGGAAATGTAATTGTTACATGCCTTCCTCAGTCTTTTCAACATTAGAATTTAGAATGAAAAACATACATAGAGGTTGGGAGATTTAGACTTTCCTATTTAACAGAGGTTGAAAAGAATTTTCTAAAAATCTGGCTTGTGTTTAGAGTTCTTCCATCTATAATAAAAATGGGCAATGCATGGGGGTGAGGTCATTGGATTTTCTTTTCTTTTTGGTGGATAAAAATTGAAGTTGCCATAGTAAGGAACTTTGAGGGAAGAAGAAATCTGAGGGGGGTTTATCTCACTATATAGGGCATTCTAAATATATTTTAGAAAGTTATCTAAAAAAGAGAGACAATAAATTGAATATTGAAGAGTTCAGGTTGACTAGGAACTGAATTGCTGGCCACAGTTATCTAGCTTTATGCTGTAGAATTAGGACCTGTGTTTTCTTTTGGAACTGCACTGTGTGAACACCTCCCTATAATACTCAGGAAAGCTACTGAGATGGTGGTGGAAATTCTTCATGTCTCTTAAGAAAAAAGTAAAAATGAACAAACAAGTCACATGAAGAAGGAGATAAGATCTGTGATTTTTAACTTGTAAAATACTCAATTAAAAATAGAAATTTCACTTTGAAGAGATAATTTTCCATGGGTCTTTAATATCTGCACATTTTTTTGTAAGCTAAGAAAAATGAAAGTATTTGTTTCAAACTTAATTTGTTTTTCTTCAAGGATATTTGCAGGATAAACAGTCTCAGAAGATTGGGACTTGTTTCCTTAGAGAAAATGGGCAAGTTTTAATTGATATTCAAAATAATAAACTGTACTGGGAAAATTTTGAACTTTTTTTCCCCAACCCACTTACAAGGGAGAGGAGATTTTTTACATCTTCAGCATTTACCTACACTGTTGCATCTCATCCTGTGAGATTCAGGAATGAGAAGAACTGACAAGAGCATAGAACTCCTGAAGCTTGCTGTCTAATAAGTCACCAGGTTCTTTGTCTCTGATGTAGGAGATTATATTAATCCAGGATCCTTGAATCTATGTGGCAAGCTCTCTATGGCAGGAAAAACTCAGATCCTACACAATCAAGTGAGATTTTGACATTCCTTTAAGTTGTTTTTATCATTGAAAATTAAAGATTTTCACATTAATTGAGTTCATTTAAATTTATAATTTCATGTTTGTCCTCTATGACACAAATATAAAAACATAGAGATTGACTCAGTTTAAAATGTGTTGCTCAGTCCATTTTCCTGAGAATCTCCTGTGTCTATGTGTACATACACATCTCTGGGTCCTGTATGAAACTTATTATAATAAATCTTTAGGAATGTTATAGAAGAATCTATAATGTTAAAAACCATCAAGAAATTCTAAAATATTCTCCTTTTCTAATTGTTGCATTGCTTTGCCTTTTTGCATTAAATGCTTTAAATGTGGCTTATTAAGAAGCATTTCTTGGACAAATAGATTTGCTTAGAAGAATGGATTAGCAGGAAAGAATTATCAGCTCTCTAGTTCTGTCAAAACAAACACTAGGCTTCACACTTAAGAGATTTCTTTCAAGTTTCTAAGCAGCCTATGATAATACTGTCATCACTTTATATTTTTAGGTTTGCAAGTTCAGCCTTTAAAACATTGCTTTGAGTTTTCAAGTTTTTTCCTTAAACCATTGTTTACTCCATCTGCAGAGTATATGTTTTCCTCCAAATCAATGTTGCTGACTTGTCTATTTGACTTAGAGACCCAAAGAATAGCATCAGCAAGTAGGCTAGGAATACACATATTCTCTTTAAATCAATCACTGAATTATTCTTTCCATTTGATAAGAAAATTAAAACTTTAGAGTTAATACAATAGGTAAGAAGAAGTGTGGCTATCAATTTGTATCTCATTTTCTTTTTGATTTTGGAACTTTCAAAAAAATACTGAGTCTAGAATTATATATATATTGATTATGTGTATATTATATGTATAATATGTATATATATATAATGATTATAATTAAAGCATATGACCCATATTACCTACCAGTTACATAGTTTCAGTAATTATTAATTTACTACTTTGATGGACTATGTAGTAAAGTTCACAAATGTTAAACATCAGGACATTAAAGATTTTACTAAGCTATTTCATGATCTTTATTTATAATAACACTTTAAAGAAATAGGACTTAAGTACATTTACACAATTATATGTCTTTTTCATACATAACTGATGTTACTATTGTAAATGTAGCATTTTCATACATCTATAGGCACATATTCAAAAATCTTTAGGTATAATGCTTCCAAGACCACTTTCAAAATTAAGTTCTCCAGAAATTTCAGGTAAGGTATAAAGCTTGAAGTAAATAAGTAATACTGTCCCCACTTCTCACCACACCACCATAGTGTTAAAACTATGAAATGGGAGTTCTTTTACTTGCTTAAACTTTTTTATTATGGCTTATAATGCTTAGATGTTTAGGGAGGTTTTTTTTTTTTTTTTTTTTTTTTTTGCTTTCTTTTATTATTAGCAATGTACTGACTTCTATGAATATTAAATTCAGAAAATTGTGAGTTAGAGAGTATTCACAAATAATATGTTTTTAAATTTTCTGAAGAGTTTAAAATAGATACGATAATTAATTGATAAATTTTTATCTTTTATATCTCTATTAACATCTTGGACTAATAAAATATCTGTATTCTTGTGCCATTGGGTTTCTCAAAATGTTCACCAAAATAAATATTATTTAAAAAGAAGATATTTTATTAAAAATGTGACATTAATCCATGAAGTTAGAGAGTTAAAGTTATTGCACTAGTTCACTTTTACATTTAAAATGTATCTCATATCCAAAATGCATTCTGTGTGCCTTAGATATGAGAAATATAGGAATATATTATTTTCATTTTATTATATATTTTACTGTACTTCACAGATACTGCATTACTGTACATATTGAAGATTTGTGGCAACCCTGACTGGAGCAATTATATTGATATTTTTCCAATATCATGAGCTCATTTCAAGTCTCTGTGTTACCTGTTCATAATTCTCCTAATATCTCAAGCATTTTCATTATTATTATATCTTGTATAATAATTATGATCAGTGATCTTTCATGTTACTATTATAATTTTGTTGAGTCACTCTGAACTACACACCGATAAGATGGGTAAGTGGGTAGACATTGTGTATGTTCTGACTGCTGCACTGACCTCATCTGTTACCTTTTCCTTTGACCTTATTCTGTGAGACACAACAGTATTGAAATTAGGCCAATAAATAACCCTGCAACCCTGCAATGGTCTTTAAGTACTCAAATGAAAACTAGGGATGCATGTCTCTCACTTCAGACAAACAAACAAACAAACAAACGAAAAGACTAAACTTTTAAGAAAGGCATGCCAAAAGCCAAGATGGGCCGAAACTAATCCTCTTTACAAAATAGCCAAGTTGTAAAGGCAAAGGAATAGTTCTTGAGGGAATTTAAATGTGCTTCTCCAGTAAATATACAATGAGGAGAAAGTAAAACAAACTCTTTCCTGAATTGGAGAAATTTTTATTGGACAGGAGACCAAATAGCCACATCATTCCCTCAAGCCAAAGCCTAATGCAGAGCAAGACCCTAACTCTCTTCAGTTTCTATAAAGGCTGAGAGAAGTGAAGAAGATGCAGAAGAAAAATTAGAAGCCAGAAGAGGTTAGTTAATGAAGTTGAGGAAAAGAATACATCTCTGTAACATAAAATTGCAAAGTGAAACAGCAAGTGCTAGTGTTTAAGCTACTACAAATTGCCCAGAAGATCTAGATGACATAATTGATAAATGTGACTGTACCACAGATTTTTAGTTCGACGAAAAGAACTCCTATTGGTAAAAGATGCCATCTGGGACATTGATGGCTAGAGAGATGGCAAAGCCTGGATTCAACCTTTCAAAGGACGGGGTGACTGTTTCGTTGGGGCCTACTACAACTGGTGGCTTTAAATTGATGTCAGTACTCATTCATTAATTTCATGTTGTTTTCATGCCTGATAAAATAAACATCCATTCTAAAGCCCATGGATCAAGGTGTCATTTTCACTTTCAAGTTTTATTATTTAAGAAATGAATTTAGGGGGGGCTGAAATTGTGGCTCAATGATAGAGCACTCGCCTAGCACATGTGAGGCACTAATCTTCAGCATCACATAAAAAATAAATAAAATAAAGGTATTGTGTCCAACTACAACTAAAAAAAACTATTTAAAAAAATAAACACATTTTTTAAGGTTATAACTGCCACCAACAGTGAATTCTCTAATGAATCTAGGAAAAGTAAATTTAAAACCTTTTGGAAAAGATGTACCATTCTAGATATCATGAACATTTGCGGATCATGGGAGGAATTCACAATACCCATACTAACAGGAGTTTGGAAGAAGTTGATTCCAAACCTCATGGATTACTTTGAGGAGTTCAAGACTTCAGTGAAGGCAGTAACTTCAGATTGGGTGCAAATAACAAAAGAACTAGAATTAGAAGATGTGAATGAATTGTTCCAACCTTATGTTTAAACTTGAATGGATTAAGAGTTGCTTCCTATAGATGAGCAAAGAAAGTTTACTCTATAAGTCAGTGACAGGGTTTGAGAGAACAATTTTGAAAGAAGCGCTACTGTAAGAAAATGCTATCAAACATCATGGCATATCGCTATATTTTGTGAATATTTTCTTAGAAACAAGTCAATTAATGTAGCAAATCTCATTGTTGTCTTCATAAATTGTCCCAGCCACCCCAATCATTAGCAACCACCAATCTTATCAATGTGCAGCCATTAACATCAAAGTAAGACTTTCCAACAGCAAGATTATAACTCATTAAAGTTTCAGATAATCATTATTATTTTAAACAATAGGTATTTTAAGTAAGGTAGTTTTTTTAATAATTCTCTTGCAAGTATTACATAAAAATAATTTTTGTATTCCCTGGTAAACTAAAAAATCTGTGGGACTCTCTTTAATACCAAATATGTGGAGCCAAACCTGAAGTATCTTTAAGTTATGCCTGAATAGGTACTGCATAAATTAGAATTAGCTTTGACTGCATAGGAAAGAGGAATCTCAGCTTAACGACTTAAAAGATTCAATTTATTTATTCTCTCATTCTAAAGAGATACAGGGGTCTGCGCTTCATTATTTATTTGTGTACTGCATACATTCTGACTTAACCCCTTTTATTCTCACCCCGTGCCTTAAACTTTATGTTAAAAGGACCCATGATATACCAAATGTAGTAGTCTTCTTTTATCCATGGTGGATATGTTGTAAGACCGCCAATGATGTCTGACACCAGAGAAAATATAATACCCTATATAATACATTTTTTACTATATGTAGTATAGTGCTGCCATGTAATAACAAATTTAATCTTTCCTTCCATACTTTATGCCCTAGTACCTTCTTTGCATCAATACTCTTATGCATTGAGATTATTATTAAGTAATATAAGGAATTCTTGAACACAAGCCTTACTAGTACATTAGATTTTACACTTGAGATAGTTACTAAGTGACTAGCATCAGCAAGTAGGCTAGGAATATATATATATATATATATATATATATATATATATATATATATATATGGGGATACCATATATATAGATGGGGATGGGGATACCATATATATAGAATGGATATGCTGGACCCAAGGATGATTCATGTCTTGGGAAAGAAGTGTCAGGACAACATGAGATTTTTATTAAGCTACTCAGATTGGTACACAATTTTAGAACTTGTGAATTCCTTATTCCCAGAGTTTTCCATTAAATATCATCAGACTACAACTGACCTTGGGAAACTGAAGCCACCGAAAGAAAACCCATGGATAAGTGGAGACTGCTATAGCAGAAAGAAGAAAAGAAATTTTAGAAAATGTATACTTCTCTCATTTTAATGAAAAAAAAATCTTCTCTTAATGCCACATCAGATACATGCTTACTTTGTTAGAAAGTCTGATGATCACATTTAGCTGCAAAGCAATTAGAGAGCAGATTGTGACTTTTATTTCAGTTGACAATGTTACTAGCTAATAATAGGAATTTCTTATGACAGAGAAAGAAGATAGTTGATATAGGGGGAATCTCTAAAATCTTCCCACACTGTTAAATAACTAGAGAGTAACTAGAAAAAGAAGGGATATTTACATGTATTCTTCTTGGGAAACTTTTTGGTTCAAGAAATATATTTTTAACTATTTTCTTGCTGGAAGAAGTAATTGATCTCAGTTAAAAAAATAAAACAAAGCAACAACAACTAAATTCCCTCAAAATAGCCCCAAGTCTTCCATTTTGGGATGTAACCAATAGTTTGATATATTACTGACATTATCTGCTAATATTGGTTATTACTTTAAGTAAATGCCCAGATATAAAAACCTAACAGTGTATTTTATAGGGTAAAACATTCTAAGACTATGGAATAGTTTCTTTATCTAAAGACTATCCACTCTAATTTGTTTTATAACGCAGAAAATATGAGGAAGTGATTTGTTCTGGTCTTGTACAAAAATCCTCATCTTCTGAATTTGGTAATAACCTTTTAGGCAAATGAATTTTCAGTATATGATGTTTTAGATGCTACTTTATGCAATCTTTTTTCTCTCTCACTTTCAGTATATATTGTATGAAAACAATATAAATGTTTATTATGATATTCAATTTAAATATTATTAAGAACTTGAAAATAAAATCCAGCTATTTGCTAGTGATAATAAGTTCTAAACAAACTTCAGAAAGCAAAAGTTATATGAAATAATGATGGAATCCATAACCTGCATTTTCTTTTTAGTATTTTTAGTTGTAGATGGACACAGTACCTTTATTTTGTTTATTTAGTTTTATGTGGTGCTGGGGATCGAACCCAGGGCCTCACACATGATAGGCAAGTGCTCTAACACTGAGCTACAACTCCAACCCCTGTTTTTTTCTTTTATAGAGTATAATTCAGTAAAAAAAAATGTGTTCAGCTATTAGTAACAAAGACCCAAATTCACAAATGATTAAAATACTGGGTATTCATTTTGCTCTCATATAAAAGGAAGACAGGAAATACAGTAGGGCTGCTATGATGGTTCTATATTGTCAACAGTGTTCAGGAACCTTCCATTTCCATCATCTTCCCTTCTACCTATAGCCTGTGCACAGATCAGTACAGTTTCCTTATGTTTGCATTACATGAAATTCCAGCAATTATATTTTTGCAATTAGAGGAAGAAACAAATGATTCTCACACAAAAAACATTCATTAATTGAATTGGCTCACATTAGGAAATTTTTCTGGCAGCTTCATTGAGTGACTTCTGACCATAAGCCAGAGCATTAGTCCTATACCTATACTTATTTTAAAGGAAGGTTAGAAAGGTGGTTTGTCACGAGTTGTCCATGGGCTGTATGTATGAGCTATGAGCATTTGAGTGTATGAGGGGACTGGTTTCGAGTCACGCGTTGATTGGGCTGTGTGAAGAAAATGTGCCTTTCCTCTCGCTCTGCCTGTGATCCCACACAGCACCTGAGATGGGTGTGACTTGCCAAGATGTCAATCAATTTGATGACCACAAGACATTACAAAGGAAGACTCCACCTTGGAAACCCTATTCCCTGCCTTGTTTGGTGAAGAACATTCCATCAAACTTCCCTTGTGTATGCACCCCACCCCCCATAAAATAAAAAGGATCCAGGTGCATGCTCTCTTTCCAGCACTGCCCAGCCTGGAGCTGACCCTTGAGGTCACTGAGCAGTCCTTCCCTCCATCTTAGAAACTCATGTTCGTGTGATGCATGGTTTCTTTACTATTTCCTTAGTTAATGATACAGCCAGCTTCTTTAAATCCAGCTCATCTCAACAGCCTGGCTAGCTAGCAACAGTGCTTCTGTTATGGTGTAAGCTTAATCAATATAAATTATAGATTATAGGTTATGAAATATTAATAAGTAGGATAAGAGGATTATGTGATAAATGTTATAGAATAAATAATGTTAAGCTACTCTAGTTAAAAGTTAAAAGAAGTAATAGTAGGACAGCGTAATCATGTAACTATAAGACATAAAATTTAAGTTCTTAGAAATGAGATATAGAACAGTGTAAGATGGTAAGTATAAACCCATAAGTTAATATAACTTACAGATAAGTATAGGTTAATAGAACAATCCTTAAGTACAAGGTGTAGCTATAGGCAAGTTTAAGTAAAGATAGCTATAGTGACTCCATTTTTATGACTCCTGTGTGAAACTGTCATATAAGCTGTTTCTAAGATGTTTTAAAAAATTGTTTTTCTGTACTTCATATGCCCACAGATGTACTCGAACCTAGGATGTAGACCCACAAATGTGCTTGAAGCCAGAAAGTGGTTGTCTGTTTTTGCTTTGCTAACTGCTTTCTCAGCCCTTATATCCTGCTTGTTTGTAACTTGCAGATTCCATAGGATGTGGTTTTTCTCTTTAAATACTCTGAGCTAATTGCAGATGGCTGCTGTTCTCCCAGAGGGTCAGTTGGACCCTGTGAGGAACAGTCTCTAGCTAGATAATAAAGACTCTGTAATTTGTTTCAAATTCTGACTTAGAGTGTTTTCTGAGCGGTTGCACCATAACACTTCTTCAACTAGATTTATCAATCTTCATGAAAGCAGAGTTCTGTCTTTAGGTTTAAAGAGGAGACTAGGCACTGGGAAGATAATTAGAAATCTCATGTCATAGTACCACCTCACAAAAATTTCTAATAAACAGGAGACATTTACAGCAACCCAGAATTTTCCAGGCTAAGATGCTTCTACAACCCTAATAAACTTCCTGGAAATTATCAGACTCTTGGCCCTCAATGGGGATTTAAACCCACTTCAGCAGTTACTGATTCTGTGTATAAAACATTTGAAATTGCAGTAAAAAGAAAACACCGATCAAGAAACTGAAGGACTATTCTCCTGGAGAGTTTAGCTCTTAACCTTCCTAGAGAAACAAATACTGAAACCAATTATCTCCTTTTGGGTAAAGAACATAGGAGAACATTATTTTTATAAGAAAGAAAGCTGCCTAAGATCTTGGAAATACATTTGTCATTTTCATAATTGTCAGATTCAGTTGAATTTTTCTGCACAGTCCCATATTTGAATCTCAAACCAGCACCTTCTCTAATGATTTTTCCAACCTGTTACTACTAATGCCATGCAGAATTTCTGCTCATAAATAATTTTCGGTAAATTTGTAGTCAATGTTCCTTTCTAAACCCAGACTCAGATAAATAATGGGATATTCAATGTTTCTATGGAAACACTTTTCAAAATGAATGCTGATTATGATCATGGCTTACTAACAAGTCCACTGGATTTTAAAAATGCCTTTTCATGTTCATGGAATAAGGAAAGTGCTAAGTGTATGTTATAGTGGTATTATCCCATATTTATGTGTTTAAACATTCAGGAATAAATAAAAAAATGTAAGTGAATTACGTCAATTTCAAATTTTAAAACAATATTTACTTGTTCTTGAATCTGAGGAGAGATGGCATAATAGGTCTTAAATTTACCTTAAGAATCAGAAATTCAATATGACACCATCAATGCTATTTGAAGATAAAATTCTCATATTACACATTCTGTTTTCACATTGTAAAAAGAGAACTTACCACATATTTTAACTTATGCCATATCAAAAATAAATGAACCAAGTTTGGGATTTTAGGTAGTGATATTACTTCAATATATTTATTTATGAATTCATTGATTACCACTGAGCACATTTTTATTCAATATCTAATATTCACTGGGTTCTTTAGTGGTTGTTCATTATAGTAGATTGAGAAAAACATTATAATTAGCATCTACATTATCTGTTACTTATTTCTCTTCACAAGGAATTTTATCCTCGTTTACTTCTTCTGCAATGTCAGAATTGGAATGTATGAGTTGTCACATAGCCCTAAACTGAATATGATCTAATGCCAACAATTTTAGCAGGACTAAAGAGTACTTCAGAAGTTCAAGACATGTCATTGAAGACTGTGGTTATTTGAGCAAGTGACAAATTTAAAATGGCTTTGTAGGATTGCAAAGGGTTAGGGTTGGCAGAGAAGGCAGAGGGTTTCCTTACTATGAAGGCTAGTTTTAGCAATATGGCTTGTCTTTACTTATGAAGAAGAAAAAAATGCTCAAAAATAAAATTTGAGTCTTTTATTATAAGAGTAGTAATATAAAATATGAAATATGCACAAAGGGTAAATACTGACAAATTATTTCTTTGTAACTAAAGATATTTGTCAAAAGATCAGTTAATATATATCTTATACACACCTCATATTAGAGATGGAATATGGGGATGTAGGATCAGTTAGGTTTGGTTAGATTACAAACATAGAGAAGGATGGTAATTATCAAAGACAGAAAGCTTATGTCAGGAGATGGCTTGGAGCTACAATTAGTATACATAAATTTGTTGTGTATGTGCCAGTACCACCAAATTAAAAAAAAAAAAAAAAAAAGATTGTTTACACATGACTTAGAGCTAAGGAAAATAATTTGTAGTGAAATTTTTATTTGTTTTAGAATTACAAAATTTCACATATACATTAGTTAAAAATAGTAGTAGGAATAGTATATTGTTTGTTGATAAATAGTTTTTATATATTAATCTGGACGTCAAAGGATCATAGACATGTGTAAAAGATCTATACAAATAAACTCTCATCTCTAACACTAAAAATGATTTTCAAATTAATTTTTGGTAGTTGAATAGTATCCACAGTCTTATTGAAGGATATACTTTTGTATCATACATATTTTGACAGAAGTTACAGATATATCTGTTACACATTCTGTTTTCACAGTGTAAAAAGAGAACTTACCACATATTTTAACTTATTCCATATCAAAAACTTATGCCATATTAGAGTATTGGCAAAAGGCATGTTTCTAAGTCCATCAGCAATGTCTGTTCCTACCTTAATATATCACAACTTAAAAATTACCTAACACAGATAATGAAAACAAATGTGTGTTCAGTGAGAACCATAGGGGGGAAAAACTCTTACAGATCATTTTATGAAATCTAATTCTCTCCATTTTAAAGCAAAACATCTGACTCATAGAACAAAGGAAAATTTCAGCTCAGCTTGAGTATTACCAGTATATGGACTGGATCCAATAGATAAACAGAGTCACAGATTATTAAGCAGAATGGTAACCTAATGACATAGTTTTAGAATACTCATTTGGGTGGCCATTACTGTAGTGATGTGTACAAAAATGGGCTAATGTTTCCCACACTATAATGTGGAACAATGAGAAAAGAAAGCAACAGAAGGATTGAAGCGGTTTTCTTCATATTTAAATCAAATGATCATGGGTCATGTTGGTCCTACTGGAATAAGCAATATAAGGTCATTAATGACTTCTTGATTTTGATTCCAGAATATAGAATAGTTGCCTCTGCCATTGTCAACTACAAAAAAAAAATAGGTAGCGTAGGAAGAAAGGTCAAGAGTTCAGTTGCTGACAATCTGAATTTGGGAGCACTGTGGCACATCATGTAGAAATGCTTTAAATACAATCAGCTTCATCTACTGAACACTTATTAAGAATCAAGATTTAAAATATAATTTGGGAGTTTTGAATGAGAAACTAAGAATAAAGACAGAAATTCAAATTAGTTCCAAGGAGTATCACACAGGTAAAAAAATTTTCAATAGTCAAAGACTCACACTTAAAAAAGCTTATTATAGTCAATGGTTAAGAAGTATAAGAAAAGAAAGAGAAAAGAGGATAATCGTCATCTCGTTCCTTTGGCATCTTGTAGCAAAATTTTCACATTTTTTCTCATTTATAAACTTTTCCATCTTGCTCTATTGGAAGTTCTTAGTTCATTTTGTTACCTTTAATTTCTATTTTCTTACATTTACATGGAGCAGGTGCTTGATAAAGTGTTGGATAGGTAATTTGTCATGGTCCCCAGACCTTCCTGAACATTCTTGGCAAGATTTTTTTTATAAAATCTCTTGTCCTGGCCAATGTCACAGTTTGGTTACTGAATGAGACTTCCTCCAAAAGTGGACTTTCTCTCCTTTGGTAATTAAATAATGATCAGAACAAAACAGGGTCATATTGAGCACTGAAAATTTGAGATGACTCCCTGAGGCTTGGGTACAAGTAAGAACTGATTAAAGAGAACAATGAAGTTATGGATTCTGAATATGAACACAGAAGGTGGTAGTTGCAGAGAAGAACAAAAATCCTCAGCCCCTGTCAAGTGAACATCTTAACCCTAGGAACTTCAGGGAGTAGAAAGGGTCATTCTCTTTGTCTCCTAAATCTAGGCCAACCATTTAAATCAAGGAGCAGCTGAGGCTGGCAATAGGACCTGCTTGAGAAACACAGACTTCCACAACTTTATTTCTGAGTTACACAGGTTGATATAATTTTACTTATGTCTCAGTAACCTTGGATTATATAGTACACACAAATAAAATATATAAATACTGAATGACTGACCATGTGATTTATCCAATCTAATGCAAAGGTGACAATTCAGCATGACCTGGAGATACCTGAGCCCCTTCAGGTATATGGATGGAAAATGTTTTGCATTGGGCCATAGAGGTTGCTTGATGGCTCATCTGTTGCCCCAAATGTTGTTGACAATGACACCAAAGATCATCCTTATTCGTAATGAATGATATATGGCCTCAGACTATAGACTTAATGTCTAAATTAGAACCTGCTGTTTCTCTTGGGATTTATTTATAGGTGGCTGATTCTGTGTCCTATGGTACATTCCCAAGAGCAGTCAGTACTTAAGTTTAGCTTAATGCTTAGAATCTTGTTGATTGTACCCTAAATACTATGTGAGACAAACTGAACCAATTTGGTTGAGATCTTTTCTTGGTTACATTAATCAGTGTTTGACAGAGTAGCATAATCATGTCAAAATTCAAATTCTGCCTCAAACTTACAGTGTGGAGGTGTAAATAACCGAGAACAGTGATTGCCACGGGCCTGCCATGCCCTTCAAGTTTTTCTCTGGCTGTGATAATAATATAAGGTCCTGACGACCCTTTACCTAGGTCATTTCTCAGCAAGTAACTCTGAAAGATGATGAAATATTCACTCCCTTCCCCGCTAAAATGAGCAGGGCGACTTTTCCTTTTATAAAAGCAATAAATCCTGCAAGTTCAGGGGTTTCCTCAGGGAACAAAGCACACTGGGTGTGGAGCATCTGTGAAGGGCCCTGTACATCCTCCCCTGTCTTAAAGGGAACATAGGAACTAGAACAAAGTGATGTACATTTTTGACTAGGGCTCTTGCTGAGAGTTGCAAAAGTTATCTGTCTTCCATCTAGAATTCTTCTGCCAGGAACTGTGAAACAGTAAAAATACTATACTAGTATGTAAGTAGGTTAAATTCCCAGTCCCTTCACAGGTCTTGACAGAAATGTTGGCTGCTGTACTGCTTCTAGATAGAAATTCATCACTGGCAGAAAGGCCCAGTAATTTCTTTTTTGTTTGTTTGTTTGTGTTTGTTTGTTCATTTGTGTTTTGGTACCAAGGATTGAACCCAGTGGTGCTTAGCCAGTGAGCCACATCCCAAACCCTTTTTTATATTTTATTTAGAGACAGTGTCTCACTGAGTTACTTTAGGACGTTGATAAATTGCTGAGGCTGGTTTGAACTCACGATCCTCATGCCTCAGCCTCCTGAGTTGCTGGGGTTAGGGGCATGTGCCACTGTACTTGGCCCAGTAATTTCTAACTGCAATGATGTTTAAAAATACATTTTTATGCCTGTTTTTTATATTTTTGGAGAAAAAAATAGTCTTTTTAGCAAATAGTACTGGGAAAACTGGATATCCATATTCTAATTACAACAGAAAGTTCAGAAAGTTGAATGGCATTAAATTAAAAAAGCTTCACAACAAAGGAAACTAGAGAGCAAAGAGAGGGCCAACAGAATGGGAGAAAATCTTTGCCACCTACTCCTCAGGGCATTAATATCCAGGATATACAAAGAATTAGAAAAACTTAATACCAAAAACCAAACAAAAAATTAATAAATTGTTAAAGAATTAAACATATACTACTTAAAAGGATAAATAGAGTCAACAAATATATATATATATAAATTCAACATCACTAGCAATTAGGGAAATGCAAATTAAAACTACATTGAGATTTCATCTCACTTTAGTCTGAGTGGCAATTATCAGGAATAGAAATAACAATAAACGTTGGTGAGAATATGATAAAGATACACTGATACATTGTTGGTGGGACTGCAAATTAGTTCAATCACTCTGTAAATCAATTTCTCAAAAAACTTGGACTTGAACTGCCATATGAGACAGCTATCCCACTCCTCGGTATATATCTAAAAGATTTAAGTCAGCATACTACAGTGATAGCCACATCTACCCAGGCTTGTTGAATTTGGGGCTACTAGAGTGCATCTTTAATGCAAATTACTTTATATTAGCTGACTAGAAACACAGTGTCTATAACTCTCATTATCTTTAATATGAGCACAGGAAGCAAAGTAGTGATAATTAGCTCTACTTTTTCTTTTTGATCTTACCACTTACTTTGTTTTTCTGTCTTCTTTTTACCCCAATCACATCTACCAGTAAACAATTATATACATGAATTTATTTGCACAATCCTAATTCCTGGGAATGATTTTAAACTTAAGATACACTATTTTTTAATACCATTAAGACAATGAAGGCAGAAGAATCATGTTTAGCTTTTAAAGAAAATCACCAGAATGTTTTAGACCAAAAACTTTTTTATCTATTATACAAAAAGTCTTTGTGTGTTTCTGTGGGAAACAATCATATTAATACAAAATTTAGTACTTTATTAAATACAAAATATTATATTTAACTAAAGCATATGTATTTCCTAAATTGCTGTAGCAAAGTACCATCAACTGGCCCATTAGTAATTTCTAACTGCGATGATGTTTAAAAACATCAATAGAAAAAAATTCTATTGCTTGAAACAATAGAAATTAATTTTCTAAGAATCACGGCATCAGCTGAGCCATGCTCTCATGCTCTCCATAGAGTCTTTCAGTGAGATTTCCCTTGCCTTCTGCAGGCTTTCCTTGGTTTATGGCAACCTAACTGTAATCTTTGTCTCCATGTTCACATAGTGTTCTCCCCTCATTTGTATATTGTCTTTTTATGACCCATCATACTGGATTAAGGGCCCACTCTACTTCAGTATTATATCACTGTAACTTATTATCATCTGCAATGGCCCTATTTCCAATTAATGTCACATTCTGAAGTAGTGTTAACATATTGACAGATATTTTAGGAAGACACAATTTGACTCATAACATTCCACATCTGGTCCAAAAAATTTAAGATTTTCTAACATGTAACCCATATGCGGCCCATCCCAATATGTCTTCAGTCTTAACCATTATAACCTCAAATCTAAGAAAAAAAAATCTTACTTACATCATCAACTCAAAATCCCAAATCTTGTCTTCTAAATCAGTTATGAGTGAGACACTGTATCATGCATTGAAGGAAAATTCCTCTTCATCTATGAACCAGAGAACAAGTCATATGAACCCAATACCTAATTGTGGCATCAATGTAGGACAGATGAGGCTGGACACTGAGAAGTTAGCAGGAAGGAGGTTTATTGGCTGCAGCTGGTTCAGAGCAGACTTTAACTTAAACCAATTCTTTACTCTGAACTTCAAGTCCAGAAATTTTTAGAACTTTATTCCCAGTGTGCAGTGGGGGGCCAAGCTTGGAGGCTCACAATTTGCAGAAGTCTGCAGAAAAGCAGGTGGGTATTTTTTTGTTTGCTTGTATTGTTTTTGTTGTTATTGTTGTTGTTATTTGAGTTCACAGAGAGTACTTTCTGTCTAATTTGATTTTTTGAATATTCAAAGATTTTTACATGTTTTACCACAAAAGCAGAAGTAACATCATGAAGCCCATGGCCAAACGTAGTTATTGTAAGACACAGCAACAGGAAATAAGAAGCCTAACCACATTTGAACTCTTTTGCAGACATTTTTGCTGATAGTCTAAGAACAATTATTGTTAGGGTCTCTGGAGAAGCTTAATTAAGATTTTTGGTGGAGGAGGGGGTACCACTACAGGACAGACATAGGACAGATATTTCACTTCCAATAATTAATTATAAGAAAAAATGGGTCACAAACAATTTCAATACCTAGCATGGCAAATCCTATTAGAGTTCACAGCCTAAATAATTCTCTTGATTCTGTGGTTCTGTGATTTAGTAGCTTTGACTATTGATCTACCCAGGGAATTAGCATTCATGACTGTCTTTCAAAGATGTTCCAAAAAAGCCCTATAGTGGCATAGTTGTTCACTTTCAAGTACTTTCTGTCTTTGTGTCACGAAGAACTATCTGTAAGCCAGGCCCAAGATCTATCTTCCTTCATTGATCTTAGTAACTCTTCATGAGTCCATTACTAAAGGTGGAATAGAGAAGACATTATAGCAGGAGTGGGAATCATGGACATTTGATACACATTTCATGTAACTTACTTGTGCTTTCAGGGTCTGCTCAAGCCGGATGTTGTGTATACTTGATGATGTAGTGATACTGTGTTCACTCCACTTTATGGTTTGGTGGACCAGATAGCCCCCAGTTCAAACTGAACAGCTCAGTTTGCAGGTAAGTTGGTGTCCCATGATTACACATTCAGTCTGTACTAAGTTCCAGTACTAAAGATCAGGTCTCCAGCATATCTTTATATGTTTTGCAGGAACAACACAACCCATAACAACATGAAGTGCGTTAACAATAGTAATGGTAAGCATATATATTTATATAGAGATGCTCAGGATTGAACCATAACGTTGCAGATACATTGTAAGACTTAGTATATTATATTCACTTTTACTGAGTTATTACTATCTTATGTTGAACTTACCATCAATGAAATTCTATGTTTGTTTCATTCTACTGACTTGCTTTTTAAAATAAGATAACAAATGACATTATTAATCATCCAAGGTGCAGTTATTTACTTTTTTGAAAATAATGGTGAATAAGTAGCAGGTCATGTTATGCTGTCATCTTAAATTCTAAACTGCTTAAATCAAAATAATGGTGCCTCTTACTAGCAAGTATCTTCAAGCATTTAATCAACAATTATTATTTTTTTCTTGTATACTTTAGTCATGGACATCAATGTTGGAATATAATAATGAACAAAACAGAAAGAATTCCTGATTTCTTGGCTCTCATATCTTAGAGGAAAGAGACTGATAATAATCAAAATAAAAATGTGTGATATAAACCTATGTCATGAATGTGTTAAAAAAATGAAATAAGGTTTAAAATAGATAATGATTTTAAAGGAACACATTCAATATTTCAGCTTTGTGTCAGATATTTTACTATTTCTTATGTCATAACAGTTAACTTTTATAGTATTTATAAAATACAGGTATTACATTTTAATTTTACTGATGGGAAAATCAAGGTGCAGAGGTTGAGTAACATCTGTATAATTATCCAGATAGGGGGAGTCATAAAGCAAATTCCTGTCTTACATCAGTAAGGAATTTGAAGTGTGTTCCTTCATGTTCCACACTGCATTTGCTTGGTAGTTTGTGTCTAACATGGATAAGTAACCAGTGTTTTTTGGAGGCATCTTCTTATGCTCACTGGTTCACACTACTCATCTTTTTCTAATTCCTATCATTTGATTTGGAATAAATAAATAGTGCCTAACAGTAATCTCTCTTACTCTTTGATTCTGTATTTGCACTGCATATTTTAATTATAATACATTAAAATGTACTTGTTTCATCTTCATAACAAAAAGTACATTTTCATGTAAGCAACCAATTAGAAGTAGATGAAGAAACACTGAAATGTCATAATGATTGTAGAATCTAAAAATGCATGTCCTTGGCTATCCATATTCCCACACTATAAGGTACCTGACAAAACTATACACAAAAAGGACACAGAAGTAGCAGAGTATGAATATTGTATTTGTGGTGAGGGCTTCATGCCGTACTACATAAGGACTGGCTATGCTTACTTCTAACTAAAACTTAATTGGCTTAGCAATAAAGCATGCCTTAAAAGCCAATCTAAATCTCAGCTTTTATAATACTTATTTAAGAACATGTTCACTTCTGAGGAGAGTCAGATAATATAATAATATTAATGTAATATTTAAGGTAAAACTAATCCTCCACCCCAATTTTCCCCCCACCAATTTTATTTTGGTATTAACCAAACGGGAAAAAACAGGATACACAGGAAAAACATTATTGTGAATAAATATGGTTGTCTCACAGGAGAAGACAAAAAAGATGTCCAACAATAATCATACATTCAAAGAGTGGCCCTCAGACAACTACATACCTATATGCAAAAGAATGTAATTGGACACCGATGTTGCAGGATATGCAAAAACTAGTTTAAAATGGATGATAGTAGACAAAATACTAAATTGTACACTTGACATTTGCTAAGAGAATAACATTCTCACCAAGCCAACAATAAAAGGTATGTATGATTCCAACGTCCATAATTAGAAAAGCTACAGGGACTGAAAGTAAATCAGTGGTCGCTAAGGGTTATAAGAGGTTTAGAGTGAGTGCTAATATAAATGAAGTGTCTTTTGAGGATGTTGAAACAGTTAACATTAAGTGATGATGGTTGCAAAATTTGGTGAATATGTTACAAAATATTTTAAAAGAGTGAATTTTATTGTAGGTGAATTGAATTTCAGTAAGTTGCTATACTGAAAGAAAAAAAAAAGTACCATATGCCCAAATACTTGGTCTTTTTATTTCTTTTGAACTGTCACCCATTGGGTGGACTAAGGCCTGGACAAAGGCCCTCAGCTTTTAAATTCTAATTGTTTCCTACACTTTGGACTTGGAAATACAGATGGGAAAGTTCTGGGGAATATTTTGCAGTTCCCTGGGGGGCTCACAAAAATTCCCATTCATTAGTAGAAGAGGAAGAGCAGAAACTCTGTATGTGGAAAAATCTTGATACTAACTCCAGTTTGACTTGCTAACTATGCAATTGTGCAAATAAATTAAATTCTCTGAATCTCAATTATTATTTTGTAAAAGCAGCATAGTAATAACACTTATAATAAAACTATGCTTGTAAGTTTATTTTGTGTATTTGTTACAAGAGCTGTGTGTGCAGTGAATATTCTTTATTTCCTTTTGTTTTCAATACATCGCACAGTGTTCGGAGCATAGTTAGTTGCTCAAAATCACAACTGGATTTTCTGATTAGAGTTCAATATAGAGTGGACACATGCAAATGTGAGAATACTTATTTCTGAGTTTTAAAAACAAGTTTTACAGAAGCTTCACAATTAATTTTCTTAGCATTTCTTTGTCTTCAATTATGTGTTTTGCTTCCCCACTTGCAGTGAGTATATACATTATTTATCTTTGACTATTACCAATTAGCATCACAGAAAGAATGTCTGATTTTCTGTAACGATCATTAATAACTGTAAAGATAAAGCTGGATAAAATCAAGACCATTAGAGCAAAATGGAACAAGATATGTGTCTGGACTCTGAACTTTCTAAAGAGGCATAAAATCAATGGTTTAAAAATATTAGCATCAGAATATTTGGTTCCCCCTAACATTGAAAATGTATGCAAAATGACCTCCCCAATAATAAAGCAGTTAAATGGATGGTAGCAGATTAGCTGTGTATTGTTTGCAGAATCATAAGTAATAAGCACAAAAAAAATCGTAACATGAAGATATTACACAGTGCTGATTATGTGCCAAGTGCAAGTGATTTGTATTATATTAACTCAGTTAAAACTCCTGAATATATGTATATTTTTACACATATTTATTGTTAGCTTAACAAATTTTTACGGTGTTTTTTTTTTCTATCCTGCATTTTAAACTAGTAATTGGGTTCTCAGTCATTGAAGGAGAATGTTCTCTAAATGCCTGATAATTACACAAACTAAAATGATAAAACAACTATGTTTGCTGTGGCCAAGCTTACTGGTTTCCCCGATTATATTTTCTTTTTTCCCACATAAATGATATTTCTAAAATTAGGTAAGTACGTGGCCACTCAGAAAAAAAAAAAAAAGTATACATAAAATATATTTTATATATAGTTTTTACTTATTTATATATATAGTTTTTATATATTTTTATATGTTATATGTATATATATAATATATATATAATATATATATAATATATATATATATATATATATATATATATATATATGTAACATTTTTCAAATTTTCCTGTAGTAATACATGACAAGGTCACTATGTTTTAGACAACAATATGGAAGTAGAATTAAAGTAGCAAGTATTGTTACCAAAACAAATTGCAACAAACTTAGTGGGTTAGATTGGTATAAATGTATAATCTTATGGTTCTGGAGGTTACAAGCTTTAAGTAAATGTCATTAGTTAAAGTCAGGACTGTATTTCTTCTCAAGACTCCAAAAAGTCGTCCTTGCCTTTCCCTTCTCCACAGGCTTCCTTCCTTCCCTGCCTTCATCTTGAAAGCCAGCAGCACAATGTCTTCAAATCTCTCTGACCTGAACTGACCCTCCTGCCTCTTTCACTTTTAAGCAGTCTTATGATTACTATGAGCCTATTTGCTCAATATAGAACAATCTCAAATCAAGGTCAGCTCTTTAGCAACCTCAAATTTTAACCTTCCTTCTTTCTTGTCCTGTAACATAACAAGTTCAAGGTTCTGATAATTAGAATATATCTTTGGAGACCAGAGAACATTACCGTGCATACTACAGAAGTTTTCAACATTTGTCCTTAAATTAAGTGGGTATTTTCGCTTTCCTATTGATGGAATATAAAATTTGATGGGTGGAACTGGACTACAATGTAAATTAAACTGGGGTGAAGTTATTCATGGGAAAGCTCAACATCGAGAACAATAATCCTAGTGGAAGCCAATTGGAGATACCAAAATTTTTCTTCTCCTCTTTCTATCAAGAACTACAGTCTTTCCATACTCCTTGGCTATGTGTTTATTGTTCCTTTCTTTGACCAGCATGGCTGTAGTTAATATAACACAAGCATAGATTTGGAAAAAAAATAAGCACTAAAATTTTCCGTATAAAGAAGCTACTGCTACTTTGCTAGAGGAAAAGGAACATATCAATACAGACCCCAGTCATCCCAAGTATCCTACCAGATGACCACAGATTCTTGAGTAAGCCCAGCCTAGAAGTCAGTCAAGCTCACCCAAAAGTAGCCCAAATTACAGACTCAAAAACTTGTGAGCAACATAAATAGCTGATAATTTGAGATACTAGTTTTTAGGTGGTTGTTACATAGGAAAAGTTGGCTGGTGGCAAGCAGACACATATGTGGTTTATTCTGTGCCTGAAAGTGTTTATGTTCCTTATATGAATAGACTTGCTTAACTTGTTTAATTCTCACAAGAACCCTGTGAGATATTTATTATCTCAATTGTATAGGTGAGAAAATTGAAGCACACAGATATGGAATTACATGTCCTACCTCTTGCAGATAATTAAGATTTGCACCAGGGACATGTATTCAACTGCTGTGATTCTACTATTCTTTGAATGAAGGACATTATAAGTGACAATATGAGAAGTCCAGGACTACAGACTAAAATCTTATGTTTTGATTACTTTCATTGTGAGAATTCTACCACTCACAGCCAAAGCTAATCTTAACTAAATCAGAATTTGGTGCCTGGATTATAGTGCTATAATGCCAAAATCTAAGCAAATGGCATTAGATTAGTGGAATTCATTCATAAGTTAGGTGAGAAGTGGCAAATATTAAAAGGGAATAACACTTTTTGTGCTGTGTCAAAATATTTGGCACAAAGCACAACTGCTCTTGGTTCAAAGCTAGATCATACACTAAAAGAGGCTAAAGTACTACATAAAATGATAGAAAATTTTCTAAGTATTCAATGACTATTCAATAGAAATTACTAATCTAAAAGCAGAGTTATCAAACTATCACTGTGTCTAGGAAAACAATATGGGTCTGTGGTGGGCAATATTCATTTATTAAAAGTCTGATATTTTAAGGACTCAGAGGATTGAAACAAATATGCTTGTATCCCCAACCAAGGTGATTATTAAGACTGTCTCTTAAACACAGACTTGAATATTACAAGACTATTCCCTCAAGACTATATAAAACACATTTTATTCTCTATAACAAAGATCAGCTCAAATCTATTATTTCAGATATTTTTAAGGTAACTAACAATAAGAAAGAGGGCAACAAATACATTACAAAAGTCTTTTTAACATTAAAATAGTATATAACAATGAAATATTTGGCCATAGCTACTTGCACATGGAATATCTTAAAAGAAAATTGACTGTAAACTGACAGTTTGGAAGGAAACTCCACTGTCAAAACCACAAGCTTTGATAAAACTTGTAATTTCTTAAACCCAAAAGAATCTGTAGGCCCAATCATGAGTCTGCAGAAAGTTTGCTATGAAAGCTGAGACACCAATGGCTGCATGGGACTCTCCAGTGCTAAATTTGGATGAGGGAACACAGAGGAAATGACCTCCTGTCATAAAAGGAGACCCTTTCTATTCTTGCCATATAAGATTTAATAAAAAGAAATGTCCAGTGACTGATGTTTAATTCCATCATCCATTTTTAATTTAATTTCCTTTTTTCTGTTCCTACATCAGGTGTGAAGGAATAGGAGTGTTCAGATGATTTTAAATTGTGTTATGGTTTAGATACCAGGTGTCCCTCAAAAGCTCATGTGTAAGACGACAAGTGTAGAGCTGAACTGACTGGGTTAGGGGAACCTTAACCTAATCAATGCATGAATCTGTTGACAGGAATTAACTGGGTGGTAACAAAGCTGAGTTTAGTTTCTTTCTGCTTCCAGATTTTCATGTCCTGATCTGCTTTACTCTGCCATACCCTTAGGCCAGATATTCTGTCTCAGCTCAGGCACAGAGCAATGGAGTTGATTGTTTATGGACTGAGATCTCTTAAACCATAAGCCCCCAAATAAGCTTTTCCTCCTCTAAATGTTTTTGTCAGGTTTTTTGATCATAGTAATGAAAAAAACTGATGAAAACAAATTGTGATGTATTTTATGAGGAGTTATATCTAGCCTATACCTAAGAAATCTTGGACTGTGAGACAAAAGTAGTAATTGCTTAGGACTCTGAGATGTCCTTCTGGGGAAGCTATGGTTGTGTTCAAAATGTTAGAATACTCACAGACTCTTTAAGAAGATGTAAGATAAAAAGCTATATGCAATTTCTAGAAAGTGTCTCTAAATAGCAAGGGCTCTATACTACTCTTTCACACTTCTCCTTCCTGATGACATAAAAGAGATTTGGAGCTGGAAAGAAACATCTTAGAATATGAAATGAACTGTGGCCTGGAAGCCATGCAGGATAAAGCAAAAAGTTAGAAGGATCCTGGATTCTGGGTACGGTGAGACACTGTAGTAGCCTGGCACTGCCTACCATACTTCTTAGCAGCTACTTCCTCTTGTCACATAAAATCATACTTTCTGAGACTTTAACATGAATACAAAGACAAACATACATTTGTGTCCAATAAGGTCAATTAAGTTTCCTCAATTTGTTACAATTTGATAAAGACTTATTTTCTAATATTATGTCTTATTTTTTTACAAGAAAGATGAGATAAAAGACATATGCAAAAATAATAAACAATTGTGAATCATTGAGGGTGAGAAAATAGCCAAACATAAAACTGCTAAAATCTATTCACTTATCTAACCCCAAAATATTTATTGAGTATGGAATATGGTGTAATATGAACAACAAGAATTATAAAATTGGGTATCAGTGAAGGAAGCACTGATAAATCTTTGCTCTCATGCAACTTTAATTCTACTGAGAGAAGCAGAAACAAACATGGTAAAGGCTCTATTTTAATGATTTCCAATCTATAATTAATATGTAATATAGTATCTCTGAAATCATAATGCATCTATCACTGATGGCATGGCATTGTTAAATTGGCAGCATTTTTCATAATAATAAATAAAATATCATTGCAGCTTATACCTGGGAGTATCTTTGAATTAATAAGACATTATATTTAAAACACATAATAGAAAAAATATTTAAAAGGTACAACGTCTTGACTAAGTCTTCATAAAATAACCAATCATTACACAATTTTCTAGTTGATATATACTATTGAATGCTAAAAAGAAAATATAAAGCATAAAGGGCACTATCAAATTTGAGAATAAAATTGTGATTTTATATAAGATAGGCAAAGAAGATCTTGATAATTACATAATGTGTTGTGTAGATTTAATGAAGTGAGAGAGTGAATGAGGATATCAGATGGGAGATCATCTGAGACCAAATGAAAAAAAAAAAAGAAAATAATCTGAGCTGGAACCATATCTCACTTTCTCAGAAAAAAAAAAAAAATAGAGTGGCCAGTGTAGCTCCAGCAGAAGGGAGAAGGGAAGCTGCCCAGGAGCAGAGTTAGAGCAGTAATTGAGGGCCAGCCCACACAGGGTCCTGTAAGTGCTAGTAAAGACTTCATGTTTTTCACCAGCTAGTCATTTTATATTTGCCGGAAATATCCTTGATCAGTTTATTTATGATGTTTTATTTTTTTTTAATTTTTTAAAAATCTTTTTGGTTTTTGTGGTTACACATGATAGTATATCTATTTTAATATAATTATACAAGCATGGAAAAAATATATTCCTTGATCAGTTTAAAAAATGATCTGAAGACTGGCACAAAAAGAAGTACATAGGAACTTATAACATCCTGATACCTGGTCATTATTAGGAAGAGATAAGAAAAAAGTTTTCTCTATTTCATTCTGGCTGGTACATAAAAAAGATTTAATATGTATAATATGTATTCAGTTGCCACATTGTGAACAGGAGGAATGCGGGAAAGTCCATAGCCTAAGGTAATATGTTCACTGGAATCCATTTTTAGGAAGATGGAAAAGGTATATATAGAAATAAGAATATATAAGGAAAACAATAGAGAGTTCTGATCTCATTATTTAATCTCTGATTTAGCTTTGAAATTCAGCTCCATATTAGAATATTTGGCCATTATGTACATGTCTGAATTTAAATGAGATTAGTTATCACCTTTCAAATAGTATACAAGTAAATATGACCTCAGCAAGCTGGCTTACTAGCTTCCTGCTGCTCCCATTTCTCTGCTATCTGAGTATATAATAAGCAAAGGATTTTCATGAAGAATTGCTAGGTCACATCATCTGATCATTATGAGGTTCAGTATTAAAGCACTTCTAATATAATATTATATTTTTTCATATTAGTAATAAATCTATTTAAGAATAATTATTTGGCTCTTGGACCTTTTGAATTAATAATACACTTTTCAAGTGTGCCAGATCCACCATAATCATTAAAATAAGTAATAATAAAGTAAATATAAAAGACATTTCCTAATAAGGAAAAGTTAGGCCATAAGATATTGGAGTTAATATCTTATTTTTTTTTTTCTCTGCATCTTTTATTTATTTTCTCTGCATATAATACTTGAGTTTCACTCTCCAGCTAAGGAAGTCATATAAACTACATTTCATCCTTTATTTAATAATGCTATTTAATTTATATAAGTCCAATGATAACAACATTCATGGTTATGAAAATAATCAAACATGAATTTATTTGTAAGATATTAGAGTCCTACTCTTCACCTTATGTTATTGAATTACCAAGTATTTGTTGACTCTTCCCCTATTGTAGAGAATGCACTACTGAAAAATTTCCATTGTTATTTAGAAAAAAGTCTGGCTTCTTAATAATTAAAACATCAATTAACTTTTTTTTTTCTTTATGTGACAAAATTTCTTGCTTTAAACAGTGAGGAAGCACAGCTCCCTCAAGAGAGGGCTCCCAAATGGGTAGCCCATCAATTAACTTCTGAAGTGAAATGTTGACCAGCCTATCTAAAAGCAACCTGCATTATTTAGTCTTTTCTTTACCTTCTTTTGTAATGATTGTCTTCCCACTCTTCTAGTTCTATGCTATATACCTCTTCATAATCTAATTGTCATCGATATTCCATTTGAAAGGAATTAAAACAACTAATTTTATGTGATTAAATATACTGGATTACACTTTGAATACACTAGTGGATAACTTCTTATGAGTGTTTTATGAGATCCATAATCCAGATACTTATTATAAATTCTATCAATGAGTAACTTTTACAAATGTAATAGAAGGGAATTCTTTCTATCACTGAAACAGATAAAACTTTGATCTATAATAATAACAGGAAAAAAACCTACAAATTGCTACAACTGTCTATGAAACTTCAGAGTTCTACCTATTATTAAAATTAAAATGTACTTCAATGATTAAATAAAACAAAAAATATATACATAGAAAACATGAGTTGTGGTTACATGAAGATCTTGTACACTGTTATAGTGGCATGAGACCATTTCTATAATTGATGGCTCCACTTTGGAAATTTTACTGTTTTGAAATATCAGTTAGATTAACTAAAGACATTTTGATAGTTCTCCATAAAATCTAAAGTCATAATTGGATTTTATGAGGCATTCTAAATACTAACAGAAAGCACATGCAAATGGTTTTAAGTAGATATTAAAAGAAGTATTGACGCAAAGCAAGAGAACGTATCTTGTAGTATCACAGTTAATCGTAAACGGAAATTATACGGGACTTGTGTGAAAATATCATTGATTACTTGTACTATTCTCAGTGTTTAAAATATTAAGTTTTCAAACTATAAAAGCATGCATTTTTATGTACATTTTGGATTCTCTTTTCCTTATTTTGACCATAATGAATTCTTGATATCCATAAGTTTTAATAACTGGTTCCCTTCCCCTGACCTTCTCGTAGTTATATCCTTTCCAGATATCTAGTACAAAAAGAGGCAGAGATCTCAGACATTTTAAGAATATCATCACAGGAAAATTCAACACATATTTTGCAATTATCACAAATTTTAGATGGCATAGCTTTCCCTGCACAGCAATAAATGTTCAAAATGATAATTTTTATATTAATTCATATGTAAGGTATAATTTATCTATTATGTTATGATCTTGATCTAAAACATCAGCCTAACCACCAAAAAGAAAATAAGTGGTAAGCTGTATACATACTAATATTTCTATAAAATGTGAGTGTGGACCTTGTATGAATTTTAAATTATGATAACACATTTTAATTATTTTTAACAAAATGGTAAGATAAACATTCATTTATGTTCCAGCAAGTGATATTAATTGTCCATCCACTTTTTGTAAAGCACTGGGCTAGAAATTTGGGGTCAACGAATGAAAAAAAGACAAATGGCAAAGTTTAATAAACCAAGGGTTTTGCTTACTAACTATTTTATGATGGAGTTCATATGATAGACACATACACAATGGATTAGAGTGGTACAGAATTTTTAGTTTTGGGGTGATTATGAACAAGAAATAATTTCATTTGATATTTATTAATTAATAGGTACCTAGAATCATGCAAACTTTTAGGTGAGCTCTATGAAATTGCCAGTAACCAATTGTTTTAGACAAATTTAAATAGAAAATTGTTCAAAATCACTGTATTAGTCAGATTTCTATCACTATTTACTGATAAATAGAAAAGTTTTCTTGGGATTCATGGTTCTGGATGATCCTATCCATGATTGAGTGGCTCTATCATTTTGAACCTCAGGGAAGAGCACACTATCATGGTAAGAACTTGGGGCAGAGCAAACCATTCATTGTATGAGCCTGGAAGCAAAAGGCAAGGATTGACATAGTCCCACCATCCTTTTCAAGGTACACTTCTCATAACTTAAGGATATCCTCACCTCTCAAAGATTCCATCACCTCCCATAACACCATCCTGGAGACCAAGCCTTTAACACATGGGCCATTGTGGGACACTTACCCAACAACAGGAATCACAGCCATGGCAAACAGAACAAATGGAGCTAAACCACAATGAATACAAACTTCTGGTGTTAAGATTTCATAAAGCAGAAACTTAGGGATACATTTCATCTCTATACATCTATGTTCATTTATATAAAGCACATTTTTCTTTGAAAGAATTACATCCTTGTTGTTTTTTTTTCCCCCTCATTATGTAAAATTGTGGGTTTAAAACATCTCATCCTTTTCCAATTATCTTGAGGGCTGTCACAAAATTCCCTAAACCAAATTAATTTTAATTAATAGCACTATTAAATAGCAGATGACATATAAAACTTGCAGAAAATGGGCACAAATGTCATGAAATGACAGCCACACAGAAAGGTGGGAAGCCAGTTGACAAAGAATGCTTCCATCCAAAGTGGAAGAGAAAGAGAGAATGTGGGGGAGGGATTGACAAATCTAAGGAACTGAAGGTAATTTTAAAGTGCTGCGGAACTGAAAGATGAGCCATAATGCCAAATAGGTAAGAAGATCATGAAAATCTAAGAATACTATGTTAGAAGATTAACATAAATATAATGAAGGATATATGGATTCGTTTTAAGGGGCAAAAGCTTTACCTGTGTGTTAGGACAGCAAAGGGGAACAGTCCAACTAGATGCCTGTCCTTAAAAAGTGGGAATGATATGAAACTAGTTAAAATTATGAAGGACACAGCAGCTAACCAGGCTGCAGACACTGAATATATGATATTATAATGTAGGTGTTACAAGTCTTACCCACTAACATAGTTAGAACTGCATTCTCCTGAGATTTGAAAGAGGAAAACAGCCTAGAATAAAGTAGCCCTTGACCTTGTTGATTTGCTAAACATGCAATACCAACAACATTAGGTTGAACACACAATATGAAAATAACCAGACTGAAGCTGGTGTAGGCAGAGTGTTGAACAATGTGTGCTGGAGGCCAATGAGTAGTAGTTTCCGAAATAGGGGCTAAAGTGGGAAAATAAAACTAACTGTCCATATTAACTTATATATGTTCATCTACATTCACAAGTAATATCTGAATATGTCAGAGGGAGATTACAAATTCTATAAATTTACTATGATTTGGGGATATAATTATATTTGAAAATGTTTCACAGGCTGCATTAGGTTATATAAATCCACTTAACTAAATGCTTCAAATCAGAGGGAAGCAAGCCTCATAAAAGAACTGGGACAGACTTACTCAGAAACATGGCACCATGGAAAAATAATTTGCTGAGAAATACACTGACCCTGTAAAGTTGTGTGCAGCCACAAAAGAGATAAGAAAATTAAAGTAAAACAATATTTCCTTCAGTTCCTCAGTATTATTCTAAAGAAGATAGTGGATCTATACAGACCTTCATCAAATCCTCATGTGGTTAAGGCAGAGGGAAGGCATCTCACACCAGAGCCTTTCTCAGTCCATACTTACCATATTTCAATTACATCCAAATATTGACATTTTTCCTTGGAAAATCAATGAATAAACTTAAGGTATTGATGGGAAATTTTGATTAACAAATAAATGTATGGCTATTTCCCTCTCTATTAAAAGCAAATATCAACATTATAATATGTGCAAAACTATTTTAGGCCATATTTCAGTGGCTGCCTGCCAATTTTATATTGAGAAAATTAATAAGATATTTTGCCTCACATGTTTTTCTTCATGTATCATGAGTTCAAACATTCAGAAAGTCCTCTCAAATGAGATATTATTATTCTTTGACTTTATTGTGGTATTTGATAACAAGGTACAGAATAATTGATCAATTTTACATATGCAAGTTTCTATAATCCAAGTCTTGTCCATATCTTAAAGACCAATTTAAGTTCTCCAATTTGAAAGCAATCTGTTCCTCAACATGGTTTAAGATAATCAATCCTTTACTACTCTAAACCACTAATTATTGGTTCCAAAAAATTGTCCTAAAATATAGTCCGTACACCAACTTTTATTATTATCAACTGCCTTAAAAGTTAAAATATTCAACAGCGTTAAATATGGAAAACCCAGAAAAACTCATGTTGAATTCAAATGAAACATTTTAACTGGTCAATATACTCTGAAAATTGCATGGTCTATTCATGAAGGTAATGGGAACATGGTATGCATAATTGCCATGTTAGCCCCTCAATGGATCCATTCCATTCAGTGAATGAATGCATACTACTGATGACTGTTAGATGAGGGAAATGGAGAAGAAATATCAAAAAACAAGTTTTGCTGACTTGGCAAAGTAGCAAACAATTTAAACAAAATGAAAAAGAAATCATGATGAGAAAGATGTTTTATTTTTTCATTTTTCAAGGTTAGTTCATAAATTTATATGTATTGAGCATGGAAATCTTTAGAAAACCATTTTAAATGTCTTTGTGAATTAAATCACCAAATATTAGCAGTTATCATTTTATGAGATGTTACACTGTTTTAGGTAGCATTCTAAGAGCTCAAAATAACTTCATACTTATCTATATTTTTAAAAAAAAACACTGTGAAGCAAGTATCATTCTACAAGTTTTGAAATTTAAAAATCACGTTAATAAATTGTCCCAGAGCTTAGTGGAAGATTCATGATTTCAACTCACATCCATCACATTGGAAAACCCATGGTCTCAATATGCTTACTATTTTGTCACTATCTAATTTATTAAGTAATTACACTTTGCAAAGCATTACACAATGAGCTATAAATGCAATGACAAGTAGAATATGGTACCTGACAAAGACTAGAACTAAAGGAACAAGAGAAATAGAAGTATAACTGATTTATATCATAATAATATTATGGAAGTAATCCAATAGAAAAACGAACAAGAATAAAATAGACATTATTATTGCTGTGGGTATATACGTGACTGCATGACCAATGTAATTCTGCAACCTGTACACTCAGAAAAATGAGAAATTATATCCCATCTGATTCAAATGTATGATATGTCAAGATCATTGTACTGTCATGTGTAACTAATTAAAACAAATTTAAAAAAAAGAAAATCCAAGAAGAGTTTTGAAGAAATACAACAGTCTACACAATGCCAAACAAACATATGCAAAAGTGTTCAGTCTCATTAGTAGAAAAGTTCAAATTCAAAAGACAACATGTAAAGCTACTACAAATAAAATTAAATTATGGCAAATGCAAATGTGATTTATTGAGCTGCTAAAAATGAAAACTTATCAAATCACTTTGGAAGAGTGATTGGCCTATAGAAGCTCAATATTTGTATGATTAGGACCCAGAAATTCAACCCAAAGAATATCCATAATAGAAATTTTATCCACTTGCACTAAGAAAACTGAGAATATTCATAGCTGCATTATTCATAAGAGCCACACATTGGAAAAAAACCTACATTTCAGCAAGACTAGAATGGATAAGGAAACAATGATACATTTGTGTAATGAAATGGAATACTTAATAAATGAGCAAATTTTGAAAAACTTCTGCTATTAACCACAAAAGGAAAGAATGTCCCAAACAAATATTGAGTGAAAGTAACTATTCAAAAACTAGATAAACTGAATTGTAGTGTTTAATGTTACATTATTTTGCATATTTTTTAAATCAAGGAAATTATAAGCAGAATAGTACAAGGTGGTGGTTTTATTTGTAGAAGTTGTTAGTTCAACATGTTTTTTTAATGTTCAGTGATACATTAAAACATTATTTAAAAAATCTTTAGGATTACTTTTTGGATTACTTTGTTAAATAAATTTGTAAGTTCCTGAGAATATAATTTATTTAAAAAAAATAGTAGTTGGTATGTAAAGTGATAAGTGTTAAAATAAAATCTAAATCTTATAGACTGTGTGTGTGTGTGTGCGTGTGTGAGAGAGAGAGAGAGAGAGATTTGATGCTAGGCAAGCGCTGTACCACTGAACTATACTCCCATACCCCTGATAGATTGTGTTTTCCACAGTAATTCATCACATAAGGAGGGTGATTCCAATTATCTGATGGAGACCCTAATTTGCCTTTAAAGTAGACTGACAAATAATGTCAGGACAACAGTATCATTGTTCATTATTTTTAAAGAGGAACTCATACTTAGTGATTTCCTATAAAGACTAGCTAATCTGCAAGGTAACTTACACTCACTCATTCAAAGTTATGGAGATTTATTGAGCATGTAATGTTTATCAGATTCGTATTAGGCACAGAAGATAAAAATATCATATGATATCTAGAAGGGCCCTGTACATAAAAAAGTTTATAAGACAATGGTTCATACTGATATAATTAAAATATAATTTGGGTACAATAAAATGCTATAATTACGTTACTGAAAAGAATGCATATTTAGTAATGCAAATAAATATGCTGATAAAAATCAGAACTTAAGAAAGTATTTAATGAGAAGCATGTTCCTGAATTCCGTGTCTCTGTTGTATGATGACACTGAATATGTGTATACACGAACCCAAACACAGACACACCTCCCTATGTACACTATACATGGCAATTCTAAGGCTTTTTGAAATATAGAACTCAGTATCCATGAGGTTTAAAATTTTTCACATATGCTTTTGGTAAGTGCATACTATTTCTTTGTTTTCCTGAAACCACTGTGTCTCTGTCCCAAATCTGGTGTCTTGACTCAGAAAAAAAACAACAACATCACACTATGTCTTAGACTAGTTATGTATTCAAAAGTGATTATCACATATTTTGAATACCTTCATTTTTTATAATATATATCTAAAATTTTCTAATCTTCTTTTTCACTGCATTTAGATTATGAAGAATGTCATTAGTTTTTATACTTTTAATTTGTGACAACAAAATATTTCAAGTGGTAGATGAGCCACAGTGTTTATATTTTCCCATTTTATAACTGTGATAAATTGTCAAATTTGCTTGAAGGAATTTCTGATTTTTGGAGCATGGTTTGAGAGTAGAAAATAAATTAGATTTAAGGACAGATTTAAAGTTCCTTATGCATATCTTGAAATTATTTTTTTAAGTAACATAGCTCAATCTAAACTGTTCCAGCATAATATAATATTAAATCCCTTACCAAACCTTTCTTAATGCAAAGCATTATAACAAAATTAAATTAAATTTAAATTAATAGATTAAATACAATCTCATTTTTTACATTGTGTTTTCTTTTGTTATTTATAAGTTACATATATATTATTTTCCTTACTACAATGTTTTATACATTATTTCTTTTCAGAATATTTCCTGTGAGGGATAATTACATTGAATTTAGAAATTTCCCACAATTGTTTAACTAATAAATTACTTGTTTTATAACTTTGTTTATGACAAATTTTGGATCATGAATATTTGCAAATTTTAGCAGTCACACTGGCAATTTTTTCAATAACACTTTTTATGTAGCCATAATTTTTAAAATCTGTTTTAATGCGACAAACTGTACATAAACTAAATTTTGTACTCATTGAAGGCTTCACCAATAACTGGGAATATAAATGACCAAGGCTGGAACACTCATTTTATTTTATTTTTTTTTAATTTGGTTATGCATAGTAGTGGGGTTTATTCTGAAATAATCACAGATGTATGGAATATAATTAGTTCTTCAGACCCCAATACTGTCTCTTTTCCTTCCTTCCTTCCTTCATTTCCTGTATCCTCCCTTGCCTTTACTAGTCTTCTTCCTGTATATTTATGATTTTTAACTGGTGCTTCATAGGCACACATAGGGTTCCATAACTTGCCTATTGTGAATTGTGCGACTATGAACATTTATGTGCCTGTATCTTTATAAAATTCTGATTTTAGTTATTTCTGACAAATATGAAGGAGTGGAATAGCTGAGTGTTTTAGTCAGATTTTCACTAATGTGCCCAAAAGACCTGACAAAAGAAGGAAAAATCTATTTGGCTAACAGTTTCTAAGGTCTCAGTCCACAGATGGCCAACTACATTGCATTGGGCATGAGGTAAGGCAGACCATCATAGCAGAAGAGTGTGGTAGAGAAAACTGGCTCAGGACATGGCCACCAGGAAGCAGAGAGAGAGAGCTTTGCTCACCAAGAACAAAATATATACCCCAATGGCATGCCCCCAATGACTCACCTTCTCAAGTCACATCCTACCTGCCTACAGTTACCACCAAGTTAATTCCTATCAGGTGATTAATGCACTGATTAGGTTAAGGCTCTCATAATTAAATTATTTGATTGCTAAAACTTCTTGCATTGCCTCACACAGGAACTTCTGAAGGGACACTAATATCTATATCACAACACTGAATCATACAGTGGTTCTATTCCTAGTCATTAGAGGAAACTCCATACTGCTTTACAGAATGTTGTACTAACTTGTTATCCCACCAGCAATGTATGAGTGTAGCTTTGCCCCCAACATTCTCACCAACATTTATTATCATTTGTATTATCATTATTTGGGTGTGGGGCTGGGTAACCAGGGATTGAACTCAGGAGCCCTCTACCACAGAGCCAGTGGTCCTATTTTGTATTTTTATTTAGAGACAGGGTCTCACTGAGTTGCTTTGCTGCTCACTAAATTGCTGAGGCTGGCTTTGAACTCAAGAACCCCCTACCTCTGCCTCCAGAGCCACTGAGATTTCAGGCATGCACCACCACACCTGGCCTATTATTTGTATTCTTGATGATTACCATTTGAACTGGAGTGAGATGAAATCCCAGTGCATTTTTCATTTGCATTTTCTTTATTGCTAGAGATGTTGAATATTTTTCTTCTTTACTGGCTATTTTTATTCTTTGAAAAGTATCTCTTTAATTACTTTGCTCATTCATTGATTGGTTTATTTTTTCTTGTTGTTGTTGTTGTTATTTTTTTTTTTTTAGTTCTTTATGTATTCTGAACATTAATCCTATGTCAGAGGAGGAGTTGGCAAAGATTTCCTCCCATTCTGTCTCTTCACATTCTTGTTTCCTTATGCTATGTAGAAGCTTTTTAATTTTTTGGCATCTTCCTTATTGATTCTTGGTTTCTTTCCTGAGCTTTAGGAGTCCTATTAAGGAAGTAAGTGCATGTGCCAATGTATTGAATTATTCAGTCTATGTTTTCCTCTAGCAGTTGCAAAGTTTATGGTCTAATTCCTAGATCGTTGATACAGTTTACATGGACATATATGCATGATTTAGAGATAGGGATCTAGTTTCATTCTTGTATATTTTGTATATTCTTACAATTCTTGTACATTCAGCACTGTTTGTTTAAAAGACTGTCTTTGTTCCAATGTAGTTTTTGACACCATTGTGAACTTTCACCTGGCTCAAAGTATGTGAGTTTGTCTGTGATTTCTATTCTATTTCATTGGTCTTCATATCTGTTTTGATGTCAGTGCATTGCAGTGTTCATTACTATACCTCTGTAGAATCATTCAGCATCAGGTATTATAGTACTCTAGCATCACTCTTCTGCTCAAGATTTCTTGGGATAATCTGGGCCTTTTATTCTTTCAAATAAATTTTAGGACTGTTTTTCTAATTCTGTCAAGATTGTCATTGATTTTTTTCAGGGGAAGTGCATTGAATCTGTGCAATGCTTTTGTAATATAGCCATTTTGACAAGAATAGTTTTGCCTATCCAAGAACATGGAAGGTCTTTCAATCTTCTAAGGTCTTCTTCGATTTTTTTTGTATAAGTGTTTTATAGTTTTTCCTCGACAAGTCTTTCACCTCCTTTAATAGATTTATTCCCAAGTATGTGATTGCTTTTTAGGTTATTGTGAATGGGATAGTTTTTCTGGTTGCTTTCTCAGTGGATTTATTATTAGATTATAGCAAGTGATTGATTCATCTATGTTGATCTTATATTCTGCTACTTTGCTGAATTGATCTTAAAATTCTGCTTTAATTTTTTAAGTTGTTGATGGATCTTTATTTTATTTATTTATTTGTGGTGCTGAGACTTAAACCCAGTTCCTCAAACATGCTAGGCAAGTGCTCTACCACTGAGCAGCAACCCCAGCCCATATTCTGCTATTTTGCTGAATTTGCTTTTTGGCTCTAGAAGTCTTCTGGTGGAGTTTTTTGGTTCTTTTAGATACAGGATCATGTCATCAGCAAACGGAGATAATTTGACTTCTTTTCCTATGTATATCTCTTTCATTTTTTTTTCTTGCCTAATTGCTCTGGCAAGAGTTTCAAAAACTACATTGAGTAGAGTGTTGAGTGTGTACGTTCTACAGTGTTCCTGATTTTAAAGTGTATACTTTCATTTTTTTCTGTTGAGTATAATGTTGGCTTTGTGTTTGTCATATATAGTCTTTATAATATTAAGGTGAAGATCCTTCTATCTCTAGTTTCTTTAACCTTTTTAACATAAATGGGTGTGTGGGTTTTGTCAAAGGATTTTTCTGCAATTATTGAAATTATTATATGATTTATGTCCTTAATTTTATTTAAATTATAATATATTACATCTATTGATTTGTGTAATTTGAACCAAACTTACATCCCTGGGATAAAACCCCCTTGATCATGGTCTTCCATCATGTTAATATGTTTGTGAATACAGTCTGCTAATATTTTATTAAGGATATTTGTGGCTTTGTTCATCAGGGATTTGGATTGTCATTTTCTATCCTTGACATGTATTTGTCTAGTTTTAGTGTCAAGATGATACTGGCTTCATATACGAGGGTGTACTCTTCTTTTCTGTTTTATGGAATAATTTGAGGGACATTCACATTAGTTCATTAAAGGTCTGGTAGAATTCAACTAAGAATCTCTCTGATCTTAGGTTTAATTTGTCTTTAAGGATATTTAATTGTTCCTTCAATTTCATTGCTTAATATTGTTCTGCTTAGGTATTCTAAATTGTCATGTTTCAATTTGTCTAATTCATATATGTCTAGAAGTTTGTCAACATCTTCTGGATTTTCCAATTTATTTAATATAAATTTTCAAAATAATTTCTAGTAATCCTCTGGATTTAAGAAGTGTATGTGGTGATATCCTTTTTTCATCTCTAATTTTGTTAATTTGGATATTCTCTCTTTTTTTTTAGTGAGTATCACTAGGAGTTTTTCATTTAAAAAAAAACAACTATTTGTTCACTAGGAGTTTATCATTTAAAAAACCAACTATTTGTTCATTAATTCCTTTTTAATTTTTTTTAAGTTTTAGTCAAACACAATACCTTTATTTCACTTATTTATTTTTATGTGGTACTGAGGATCAAACCCAGGGTCTCACATGTATGAGGCAAGTGCTCTACTGCTGAGCCACAACCTCAGCCCCATCATTGATTCTTTATATTTTTAAATACTCAATTTCATTAATTTTGACCCTGATCTTAATTAGTTGTCTTTTGTAAATAGTTTATTTTTCTTTTTCTAGAACAACCTCCTCCCCCTCCTCCTCCTCCTCCTCCTCCTCCTCCTCCTCCTCCTCCTCCTCCTCCTCCGCCTCCCCCTCCTCCCCCTCTTCTTCTTCAATGTAGTCATTCAATGTGGTAAATTTTCCCTTAGAAATCATTTCATAATTTCCCAGATAGTTTGATATGTTGGGTCTCTTTTCTCATTTGTTTCTAATAATTTTTTAAATTTTTTCCCTCATTTTTTTTATGATCCATTCCTCACTCAAAAGAGTATTACTTAATTTCCAGGTGTTAGCATGTTTTCTGTTTTTTAATCTTGCTATTGTTTTCTAACTTCATTCCATCATGATCTGAAAGAACATAAGGAATTATCTCAATTTTCTTTTTTATTTGCAAAGACTTGCTTTGAGTCCTATACTATGGTCTATCCTAAAGAAGACTTCATGTGCAATTGAGAAGAAAGTGAATTTGGTTCTGGATGAATAAATAGTTCAGAGGTTTCTGTTACATTTATTGGATTGATCATGTTTTTAATTTTCAAGAATCTTTACATAGTTTATGTCTGGATGATTTTTCTCTTAGTGAGGGAGGTAGGGAGGTGTTTTAAAGTTACCTAGTATTGCTATATTACAGTCTATTGATAGTTTTGAGTAGGGTTTGTCTTATGTATTTAAATGCACCAAAGATTGGGTAATGAATATTTACAATCATTATTTATCGCTGTTGAATGATTCTCTTAACCAGTATAAAGTGTTAATTTTAGCTTGCTGTCTATTTTGTCAAATATGAATACCTCCTCCTGCTTGTTTTCATTCTCTATGTGCATGGTATACCTTTTCCCATCCTTTCACCTTCAGTCCATGGATGTTTTTGCCTGTAAGGTGAACCTCTTGTAAATAACATATTCTTGGGGCTTGTTTTTAAATCCATTCTGCCAGTCTGTATCTTTGTTTGGCAATGTATATCTTTTGATTGGAAAGTTTTGACCATTTGCATTCAGTATTATTTTAGAGAAATGACTCTTACATATTAACATTTTGATTTATTTCTGATTCTTAATTCAGATTTGATTCCTTTTAATTGACTATTCTAGTGAGACTCATCTGTATGCTTATTCTGATATTCATTATTTTTAATTTTTCTACCTGAAATATTTCATTGAATATGTTTTGTAGTGTGGCTTCATTGTTGTAAATGCTTTTAGTTCCTGCATATTATTTAAAATTTTTCTTTCATTTTCAAATCTGAAGGTTACTTTTGTTGGATATAGAAATCTTGGTTGCTAGCCATTATTTTGAGGATTTGGGGTATTATTCCAAGTCTTTCTGACTTCTACGCTTTCTGTTGAGAAATCAGTATAAAGTCTATATATGACCTGCTTTTTTCTTGTGATCCTTAAAATTCTGTGTACAAGTTATTAGCAATTAATTATAATGCATCTTGGAGATGATTTTTTAATATTACTATCTGAGGTTCTAAGTGCTTCTTGCATTGGAATTTTCATTTCATTTCTAAGGTTTGGACATTTTTCTGATATTATCTCATTGTAAAAGTCATACATTTTTGGGGGTTGTATTTTGGTGCCATTGTCTACACAAATGATTCTTAGATATGGTCTCTTAATGTTATCCATATTTCCTGGATTTTCTGAGTATTGTCTCTTAACATCTTTTCTTTATTATTGACTTTGTATTTAAGGCCTAAGAATCTGTATTCTCTGTGGCATAATCTGGTGATGATTTCAACAGAAATTTTAATTTGATTTATTGAGTCTTTATTTTCAATATTTCTGCTTGTTCTTTTTCCAAAACTCTAACTCTTTATTGAAATTATCTTTAACTTTCTATATTTTCTATCAAATAATTTCTTCATTTTTTTAGTTAATAATCATTTAACTATGAAATCTCTTAAGTTTTTTATTCAACAATTCCTCTACTATGGTATTAATAGAATTAGTTGTTGAAATGTAATTGGCTGTTTGGGTAGCTTATTCCCTCTCATTTTTATATTATTTGTATAGACACAAAATATCCACATCCATCTGCTGGGATGATTATTGCTTCAACTCATTATTTTTCATCATACACAACAACAAGATATACCCTGACATAATCATAAAAATATGGAACAAAACCCACTCCAATTCAGTTCCTAGCACTTCAAACACACACTGCCCCTACTTTCTTGCACTTTAAGAGTCTTATTGAGGAAGTTGTTTCCTGTGTCAACATGTTAGAGTGTTGGGCATACATTTTCTTATAGAAGGTGCGGTGTTTCTGTTCTAATTGCTATCTCTTTGATTCACTTTGAGTTGAATTTTGTTCAGAGTGAGAAATAGGAGTTAAATTTCATTCTTCTACATATGGATTTCCATTTTTTCCAGGACCAATTGTGAAAAAAGCCATCTTTTCTCCAGTGTAACTTTTGGCACCTTTGTCTAGTATCAGATAACTATATTCATGTGGATTTGTCTTTGTGTCATCTATTCTATTCCATTGGCCTTAATGCCTGTTTTGGTACCTGTACTATTGCTGTTTTTGTTACTATATCTCTGTAGTATAATTTTAGGTCCAGTATTATAATGCATTATGGTTTGCTTTTCTTGCTAAAGATTGCTTTGGCTATTCTGGATCTCTTAATTATCTAAATGAAATTTAGGACTTTTTCTTGTTCCTTGAAAAATGTCATTAGGATTTTGATGGGAATTTTATTGAATTCATATAGGCTTTTAGTAATACGGCCACTTTGACATATGAATTCTGCCTATCCAAGAACATGGGAGGTCTTTCAATCTTCTGATGTCTTCTTCAATTTCTTTCTTTAGTGTTCTGTAGTTTTTTATTATAGAGGTCCTTTACCTCCTTTGTTAGATTGAGTCCCAATATTTTATTTTATTTTTAGGCTATTGTGCATGTGATGGTTTTCCTAATTTCTTTTTCAGCATATTATCATTGGAGAATAATAATGTGATTGATTTATGAGTGTTGATCTTGTGTCTTGCCACTTTGCTGAATTCATTTATGATCTATAGAAGTCTTCTGATAGAGCTTTTTTACTTTTCTAGACATAGGATCATGCCATCATTAAACAGAGATAATTTGAGCTCTTATTTTCCTAGCTGTATCCCTTTAATTGCCTATTCTTGCCTGATTGCTCTGGCTAGTGCACCAAGGACTATGATGAATAGGACTGGTGAAAGTGGGAATCTTTGTCTTATTTGTGTATCTGGAGGGAATTCTTTCAGTTTTTCACCATGCAGTATAAGGTTGGTCTTGGATTTGTCATATATATATATATATATATATATATATATATATATATATATATGGATATATATAACACACAATATTGGAATAAATTTCTTCAATCTCTAGTTTTTCTAGTGTTTTGAACATAAATGGGTGTGTATATTGTCAAAAGGTTTTTTTTGCATCTATTGAGATAATGGTGTGATACTTGACTTTGAATTCTATTTATATGGTGAATTTCATTTATTGATTACATTTATTGAACTATCTTTGCATCCAGGGATGAAACCTACTTGATCATGGTGTATTATCTTTTTATTTTCAAAGAATTTTTTTTATTTGTCCCCTGATTTTTGCTGTCCATTCATCATTCAAAAGTGGATTATTTAATCTCCAGGTGTTATAGTGTTTTCTGATTTTTATGTTATCATTGATTTATAATTTAATTCCATTATGATTTGATAGAATGCAAGATATTATCTTACTTTTTTGTATTTGTTAAGATTTGCTTTGTGTCCTAAAATATAGTCTATTTCAGAAAATGTTCATGTGCCATTGAGAAGAAAGTGGATTCTGTTTTTGATTGGTGAAATATCTTATAGATATCTGTTAGGTCCATTTTATTAATCGTATTTTTTGTTCTGTATAATCTTTACTTAGTTTATGTCTTGATGATCTATCCTGTGGTGAGAAAGATGTGTTTAACTTACCCGGTATTATTATAGTGTGGTCTATTTGTTTCTTAATATTGAGAAGGGTTTATGTACATACATGTGCCATTGTTTGGGGCATAAACATTAAAATTATTATATCTTGTTGATTTATAATTCCCTTAAGCAGTATAAAGTGACCTTATTTGTCTCTTCTGACTAATTTATGCTTGACATCCACTTTATCTGATATGAGAGTAGTTACCTCTGTTTATGAGTCCCACTTGAACTACATGTCTTTTTCCATTCTTACACTTTCAGTCTGTGGATATCTTTCCCTAAAATATTAATGTCTTGCAGAGAGTATATTGTGAAGTCCTGCTTTTTTTTTTTAAATTCAGTCTGACAACCATATCTTTTGATAAAAGAGTTTAGATCATTTACATTCAATTTTATTATATGAAGATTATTTTTATTTCCTGACATTTTGATTTATTTCTAATGTTTAAATCAAACTTCATTCTCCTTTATTTATCTATTCTTCTAGTGCAATTTCCCCCATGCTGGCTTACATTTTTATTTTTTATTTTTCTTTCATGAAACATTTCATTATATTTTGATGTGGAGGCTTTCTAGTTATGATTTTTTTGCCTTCTGTTTATCATGGAAGTTTTTATTTCATCTTCAATTCTGAAGCTTAATTTTGCTAGGTATATTATTCTTGGTTTTCACCATTTTCCTTGAGAGCTTAGTATATGTGATTCCAAGTCTTCCTATCTTTTAGGGTCAGGGTTGAGAAGTCATTTAAAATCTGATTCAGTTTACCTCTAAATATAACCAGTAATCTTAGTCTTACAGCTTTTAAAATTCTATCCTTTTTCTGTATGTTAGGCATTTTCATTATAATGTGTCTTGGAATGGATCTATTGTGACTTTGTGCATTTGGAGTACTATATGCCTCATGCATTTGAGTTTTTATCTTATTCTTATTGATTAGAAAATTTTCTGTTATTATTTTATTGAAAAGATTTTGCATCTTTTTAGCTTATATTTCAGAGTCTTTGTCTATCCCAATGATTCTTAAATTTGACCTCATGATGTTATCCCAATTTTTTTTTAATATTCTGATCATGGTCTTTTAACATTTTTTTCGTTATGATCAACTTTATTTTCAAGATTATATACTTGGTATTCAAGGCATGAACATCTGTCTTCAAAATGGTCTGATCTATTGGTGATGTTTTTAACTGAATTTTTAATTTCACATATTGAGTCTTTCATTTCCAGGATTTCTCTTTGGTTCTTTTTCAGAATCTCTCTTTCTTTATTGAAGTGAATTTTTGTTCCCTGTATTTTCTTTCTAATTTCACTCTACAGTTTCATTTAGCTCATAGACCATTTTAACTATGAACTTTCTAAATTTTTTCTATGACCTTTTTTTTTCTGCTGTGGTACTGATGACACCAGTTTTTGAATTATTACGATGGTTTATTTCCTTGATTTTTCATATTGTTATACTATATGTCTAGCCATCAATTGGGCATAGTTATCACTTCTTCTTTTGGCCAAGTGACTATTTCATGAGCTTCTTTCTCTTTAAAGTCCTGGGTTGGATGAATATCCAGATATTGATACTTTAAGTCAATATGTGACTCATGCTGATACCAATATCAGCATCACTTTGAGATGACACTGAACCTTTTTTACTATAATCCTTTAGAGGAAATCCTCATATTATTCATCCCTATGAGAAACAAAAACCTTTTGATACTATTCTCCATGGTTCTTCAAATCCAGGATAAACTTGTAGTAAAGTTCTAGAATAGTTTTTAAAAACCATTTAAAAATACTCAGAGGAGCACTGTTGTGACTTGGTTATTTTGTTTAAATTTTGTGGGTATTCATCCTGTGGCTGCCATCATCCAGGAATCATATCTCTATGTCACTGGGGATTCATGCAGCTTCCATCCAATATGACTCTAAAATTGAAGGGAGGGTCCCTAGGCTTACATGTTTTCTGTCCCCAGTGTCAGTAGTCAGAATTGATGTGGCCCTGATGGATCCACTTTCCTCTGTTTGCGACCAATACCACTTTGCTGTTCTGTCACTGTCTTGTTCAGGTGGATGCAATGCAGTTTTTTTGCCTTTTTCTGGTTCATAGAGGCTGAGCAGATCACTGGGTTAGTCTCATTTGCCAGCACAGATCCAAACCATCCCAATCCCTTTGTTCATGGTGGGGTCGAGGGGTAGGGTGTTTTAGTGATTTTGGGCTAGCAGTGATCCTTCTAGAAGTTCTTTCTGTCTGGATTTTTAACAGTTCCCACTGCAGGGGACTTCCCTTTGGTGTAATTTGAAGCTGGACATGGGAAGACACTGTGTTGATTTAAGGAGCTGACTGGTCTCCTGAATGCTGCACGAGATAGCTATAAATCCCTGGTTCAGCGGCTGTTTGATGTGTTTTAAGAACTCTGCTGCTTCCATCATGCTTTACATTTTGTCTGCCTTTTCAAATGTTATTATGTTGGTGAGATTAAGACATTTTCCACCCCTCTCTTTCTTTCTCTCTCTGTTGACTCTCCTCTCTTTCCCCCATCTTGATTTAGTTTGGTGTTAAGGAACTCTGTGCTCATTTTCTACTCTGATAACTGATCTTCAGGTCTCTCCATATCTCAGATTTTGTAATATTGAGTCTTAGAGCATTTATTTTGCCATTCACCTCTCAATTCTTCTTGTCCTTCACTGCCTCTTTTCTATGTTTGAGGAGATCAAGAATTGCTGCCCACCTCATTTCTCCCATCTTCTTCCTCCTCTCTCTTCTACTTGTGCACTGGGGACTCTTTAGTAAGGCTTTTTCTCTTAAGTGCTCCAGGTTGGGTAATTATCCAAGTACTGAAACTCACACTCAGTATGAATCTTCTACATATGCAGTGTCAATACCACTTTGAGAGGATATAGCCTACGCTTTTAACTGCAATCACTTCAGAGGAAAACCTTGTACTAATAAACCTTAGGGGAATAAATCTTATTGAATGTGTTCTGTATAATTTCTCTAATCCAAATATAAAACTGTAGTAATGTTCTTGAAGAGGTCAAGAAGTTGGTTATTAAAGACAGTAAAATTACTATTACAGTATAATAAAATTATTATTACAGCCATAAAGAAAAACAGGGAAAAATACAGAAGAAAGAAAAGACATACAAACAATACAAACTGAGATTAAAAGAAGAATAAAATGGTATGTTTTGAGACAGCAGCAGATAATACAACAGGAAAAATACAGACTTAGAGGAGCAAATGCAAACCTGAGCTACAAAGACAAACAAGGAATGATTTCAATTAATGCCTTAAAACATTAGAAGACACACAATCAAGGGAACACCTGAAAAGTAACATCTGTATGATCAAAATTGACATTAGAGCTATTTGTAATAGTCCATGCTGAGGTGTGGATATTTCTAATCACGCCTTCCTGATTTAGATTTCATCGGGATTGAGGACTTTTAGAAGATGCTCCCTACTTCTCAGCTTTACCTCTAAATTTCTGTGGCTATGGAGGTAGAAGTTACAATTCTAGGAGGCACCCTCCCACCAATGGTGTGTCCGGGTACATACCAGCTTTCTGTTGGGCTATAGGAAATGTTCCCTAAAGTTCTGTGAGTTAGCAGCAAAGTTACATCTGTGTGCTTGAAAAGTGCTGTGTCTGCTGTTTCTGTTTGATGCGAGGGCGGGGCTGCTACAAGGGGCAGGACTCAGTGCTGTCACTGACTGCTGTGGGATTCTGAACACCTTGCTTCCCTTGGCAGGGGCACCTTTAAAATGGCATGGAGCTTGATGGATATCCACATCTGTGGGGCCTGTGAGTGTAGGCTTTCTGTGGGCAGACTATGGCTCAGAAGGCTTCACCCTAATTGATGCAGCTCACTGAGGTCATCCTTGTCACTGTGATAGAGGTAGGATCTAAGTTGGTCCACCTTTGCCTGAGGATATGGGGAGCTCTGGGTTTGGGGTTTGCAAACCTCCAGCGTGATTTGCTCTTGAGTCAGTAAGAGGGAGGGGATTTTGGTAGCCTTCAACTATCAGTGATCCCTCTACAAGCTCCTTTTGAATGCATTACTGAGACAACCCATTTCATAGGCATTTCATATGGTTTGATTTGTTACTATCTGTAAATTGGGAGAATATGTGTTGATTTAATTTCTTCTAGGGAAGCTGGCTAGCTGAGGACTCTACCAAATGAATGCCTTGCCCAACGTTTTTTTAGCCCACAATTTGGCCTAAACTTTATGATTTCCTTCATTGTCTTTGCTGATCGTGTCATTTTTTGACTTGGTTTGCTTTTCTTTTCAACTGTTATTCTGTACATTTACTTCCGCTCTTTCTCTCTTCATTATTCCTCATCCTAACCTACTGAGAGTTAAGGGTCAAGAGGTTCTGTCTTTATTTTCTGCTCCAGTAACCAAATTCCAAGTCTCTTCTGTCTTAAGCTGTCCAATTTAATTTTCAGAGGCTCTACTGTAACTACTTTTCTGGTGTCTATTCTTTCACTACTTTTTTTCTGGGCTGTGGAGCTGTAGAAGTTGCTGCTGCTGTCCACTCCATCATCTTTTATGTTACGTTTCTGACAATTATGTTCACCTTTATGAATACCACCCAAACCAGGTATAATAGTGCTCACTTGCAATCTCAGTGATCAGGACTGAGGCAGGAAGTTTGCAAGTCTGAGGTCACTTTAGGCAACTGAGCAAGAACTTGTCTCAAAATCACACACACACACACGCACACGCACACACACACACAGAATGCACAGTGGACTGGAGATGTAGCTCAGTGGCAAAAGGCCCCTGGGTTCAGTCCCCATACTGTAAAAAATACACACATAAATACCACCCAAAACAAGATAGGATTTTTTAACCTTCCAAATAAGATTTTAATGCCATTATGTAGTGTATCCTGCCCTCTACCATGCTGAGGCAACAGCTTTTGATTTCTCTCACTATAAATTCTTTTTCCAATAATTAGAATGCACATAAAAGATTTATAAAATATTTATTGTTTTATATCTGGATTCATTTTCTCAACATGATTTTGAAATTTATCTACGCTGTTTTGTAAGTATTCAATTATTTTTTGCCCTGAATATTCCATTTTATAAGTATACCATGATTAGTTTAATATTTTCTCTTATTGGTAGCTATTAGGCTTTTCCCCACTGTTTATGTCTTATAAACAAGACACTTATAAGTAAGTTTTAACATACACTTTTGTGGACATATGTTTTCATTTCTCCTACATATATACATAGAAGAATTGCGGGCCCATAAGATAAATAAATGTTTAAATGTAGTAGAAATGGCCTAACAATTTTACAAAGTGGTAATATCATTTTATACTCCCATAAACAATGTGGGAAATGCTCTGTTACTTTCATTTTTTATAGCATTTAGTACAATTAGACTTCTTTAATTTTAGTCATTCTGTTAAGTGAGAAATTTCTCATTGTAATTATAATTTGCATTTCCCAATGACTAATAATATTGAATACTTTTTCATAGGCTTATTGGTAATTCTTATTTCTTGTGAAATGTTTCCCAAATTCATTCGATGTATCGTTCTATTTTCATTCATTTTTGACTAGTACATATTCATAAATTTGCTATCTTAACATTGGACATGTAATTATTCATTCTCATATTTTGGTACACAGGTTGTTTCTAAATATTTTACTAATACAGATTAAACTGTCATTATCTTTTTTGAATGTGCTTTATGTATAAGATCCTGCAAATTTGATATTTACTTTCATCATCACATTTCTAAATTATATAATGCTATCATTTGGATATGAGGTGTCCCCCAAAAGCTACTGTATTAATAAAGGAATGTTCAGATATAAAACAATTAGATTATGAGTGCTGTAATCTAATAAGCCTTTTTTTTTTTATTGTACTGACCCGGTGGTATCTATAGGCAGGTTAGATATGACTGGGAGCATCCTCTGGAACGGTTCATCTTCCCTGCAACATCTTCCTACTTCCTGGCCAGTCATGCATAAAGAAGAGCTATTCTCTGCCACCATGATATTCTGCCTCACCTTGGGACCAGCACAGTATAATTGGCTCACCATAGAGTGAATCTCTAAAGTAATAATAATATATATATGTATATATATATGTATATATACATATATATATTATATATACATATATATATTATATATATACATATATATATATTATATATATACATATATTATATATTATATATACATATATTATATATTATATATACATATATATATTATATATACATATATATATACATATATATATACATATATATATACATATATATGTGTGTGTGTGTGTGTATACACACACACACACACACACACACATAATAAACTTTCCCTCCTCTAAGTTGTTCTTGTCTGATATTTTGGTCACAGCAATGCAAAACTGGCTAATACAAGTAATAATTATATTAATTGATAATTAGAAAGTGTAATTATTCTGTTTTCTTGAATATACTCTAAAGCTTATTTGTTTTGCTTAACCGAAACTTTATGTCTAATGAATAGCAATTTCACATTTTCCCTATCCCTCTGGGCTTGAAAATCATCCTTTACTCATTGATGCTATATATTTAATTATTTTAAAAACCTCATATAAATGAGATCATGCAGTATTTGTCTCTCTGTGACTAGCTTAGCATTATGTCCTAAAAGTTCTTCCATGTTGTTGTATATGGCAGCAAATTAATTCATTGTATGTATGTGTATAGCGCATTATATTGATCCATTTTTGTGTTAATGGATATTTAAATTGTTTTCATATGTTCACCGTTGTGAACTCTGCAAAAATTAGAGTGCTATTACCGCTTTAGTATCATATTATACATTTATTACACACAGAGAGATATATACTCACACACACAACACACACATATATATGCATACACACATATACAAATATAAAATAATTACGTATATCTGTAATATGTCCATATATTCTAATCCCACTTCTATAAACCCATTATCTCAGTATCCAAGGGTACCAGACAAGCATTTGCAGCCACAACTTCCTCCTTTTCTATTGTAGAAAAAAATAAGACAACAATGTATATATGAATCTATAAGATTTTGTTTTGCACTTCTACATATCACAAGTATTCTAGAATTCAATGTATATAGATCCACTTGTTCTTTTTCTAAATTATTTATGTCTCTCTCTCTCTCTCTCTATATATATATATATATACACATATAATTAACGTATGAACCCTTTTTGTAGTATATTTTCCTCTCCTTTCTTACATTTCATTCTTTCTCTTGAATTCTTTCCACATTGACATTAACCCTCAGTAAATCTTTACAATCTACCATATATCATCTGTAATTTCATGCATGTTTATATCATAATGAATGCAAACACAAAAACACCATTTTCAGTTTATTAATAAATATATAATTTATTACAAATTATTCTCATTCAAGATTTCATCCAAGTCAACTCTAACAACATTATATATTAGTTTAATATAAAATAGTATTTCATGGTATCTATGTAATCTAATATATTCAATCACTCTCCTATTACTTTGCATTCTACATGTTTCCATGTTGTTGCTGGTTTGTTTGTTTATTTGTTTTTTTTTTTTTTTTTTTTTTGACACAATGCTTGTAATGTGATAAAAACCCTAAAACATTTTCAAGCCTATATTTTTTTTATATCTATGCCATTAATTACCAGGGGAGGGATTTCTGCATTAAAATATGTACATGCCTTTGAGTTATTTTGCTTGTTATTAATTTTAGTAGCTGCTTCTGGATTATTTTCTAAAAGTATTCTGGCAACTTACATTGTTTTATTAAGTATATGAGACTGAAATTTGTTCAAAATGACATTAATCTTTCACATTTTTGCTGTCTACAGAGTTATACCCTTTGTCAACTTAATTTATATTTTCTGAACTTCTAGGATTTTTTAACTGCATTTATTGGTTACCTTGAATTTTTCTTCTCTAAATTATTGACTCATATACCTCTTTGCCTATTTTGCTATTGATTATTTTATTTCTTGACATTTGAAAAACACTTTCTATTTTAAAATGATATTTTCTGCTAATATTATTTTTCTTTCAAATGAATTAATTTCAGGTACATCTTGTTAATTTTTTCCTTTTTTCCATTTTTCTCACTTTGCAGTAGTTTTATGCTTGCCTCACCTTGCCCCTGATCTCCAGTTCAGTATCAGTGATTATTGACTTGAGGTGACCCTTATTGCACTTTTGAGGAATTATAGATTGAAACATGAATCATTAAACAATTAATACTATGGCTCAATGCCTGACTGAAAGATTCTCTAATTTTCCCATTTTCTACCAGGCAAGCAGTGTTACAGAATCCACAGTTTCCCTAAAAATCTGATATGACTTTACTCAAGGATTTTCCATATCTAAAGGTGGAAGCTGTTTCTCCTCCCTTGACTCTTGTCTTGCTTTATCACTTGATGTGACCAGTGGAATCGGGGGATAGTGATGCTCTGCCAGTTAGGATTTAGCCTTGAAGAGGACTAGGTGTATTTGTTTTCTCCCTTTTGGAATTCAGCCAATATATAAAATGGCCAACTATCCTGAGACTATAATAATCAGAAAGAGCCCAAGTTAACCTCTTGGAGAGGAAATGAAAAATATTTCCTCCTAGTAGGTAAAGCCTTTTTGAAACTTCCAGCAAAGTCAAGTTCCCACTGACACTGCTGAACAACTAGTGACCCAAGCCAACAAGTGGAACAAAAGAACAGTCCAATTGGGTCTAGTCAACAAAATTGTGAGAAATAACAAAATGCTTTTGTTTTTAAGCAATGTGTTTTGAAGTGGCAGGAAAGAGATGAATCATTTAGATACTATTTAACAATAACTCTTAGTGAAACTTCTGCCTGCAGTAAACAAGATTGTGTGTGTGTGTGTGTGTGTGCGTGCGCGCGCGCATGTGCAAGTGTCATAAGGCTCTCTGTGAAAAAGAAAAAAGTCAATATTTCACTTAATGGTGATGTCCAGATGCTTTCTTATTAACATGAGAAAAATAGGAAATGCTCACTGTCACCATTAATGTTGAATATTATGGTAAAACTCTAATCAATAGGCACAGATCTTATAGATCTCTTACAGAGGTCACTGGCATAAGTATGCCAGAGCATCAGCTACTAGCATTGATTAATTACATGATTCTTTACCAAAAGAAAAATTTTAAATTAAGCCAAAGAGAAGATGACAACCAATTCAAAATAAAATTAATACGTTGAAATAAAAAGGACTTTGTTTAAAATAACTGGTTAGAAATTTTTAAAAATTATCTCATTCAAAATGCATTGAATATATGACATCTTAAAATTGTTCACTGGAAACATGAATAATCATGGGACAAATAAAACTTGGTAAAGGTAAATATATATATATATATATATATATATATATATATATATATATATATATAATTTTCAATTATTTCATAATTTTCTAATAGTAGGACCCACAGATATTGGGTATTTTTTTATTTGTTATTGTGAAGTATATGTAAGTTCAGAAAGTGGAGGTAGGTTTTTTTCCAAAAGGAAACAAGAAGTGTGAAAGAGATTAGCCTTGAAAATAACAAAAGTTATTGAAAACAAGGGTTAAATAATGTGGGTCAAACAAGTAGTAATTCAGTCAAATGTGTAAGGAATTGGAATAAAAATTGAAAAATAACTCTAATACTACAATTTGGCACTAATTATAAAATGTTAGAATGTAATATAATGGCATAAAAATAAAAGAAAAAAACATTATTCTATAGTGTTGGTATATCTATTTTTAAATAATACAAACATATTACAGACTCAAATTATTGTATTTATAACTTTATAACTGTAACAAAGTGTTAAATACAAAAATAAATATAAAATGATAAAAAATTAAAGGGAATATGTTTATTGAGCTATAAACTCAAGAAAGGAAAATTCTTATGGAAAGTTCTCATCCTCACACTAACCTTGAGATCAAGCTGGGTATTCTGCAAAACTTTATTTTAAAGCCAGCAAGCAGTGATGTCATAGGTAGCTTTTGTGATAATGGAAATGTTTGATAGCTAGGCTGTTCAATAGAAAAGTCCTTAGTCACATGCATATTTTTAGCACCAGATGTGGACTGCTCAAAGGAAGAAATGTATTTTAATGTTATTGAAATTTAACTAATTTAAATTTAAATATACTTAACCACAAGTAGCTCTACTGTAATGGATAGCACAGCATGAGAGAGCTTATGACACAAAGAAGCTAAATGCACTGAACTATAAAAGTGTGGAACCCTTGAAAGAAGAAAAGAGACCTATGCCTCCTTTCATCCTTAACTAAAGAGCAGATAAAGCCAGAAAGTAGAAACCAGATAGTCTTTTTAAAATTTTTATTGGTCAGGAGTGAGCTGATGTGACAGATTTGAATCCTGAAGAACTGAGGAGAGAGTGAGTCTTCACACATGTATCAACACACCATTCCCCTCCATCCTGAAGTTTTCACCATAGGCAAAGGGTAAGCAGACCAAATCTGGAAATCTGGGAGAGCTGGGAACCATTTTTCTTGGGGAAGTACCTTTCCTCAGTGCAATGAATTACCACTTAACTATATATAGGATAATTTCATTACTCCATATTTGAAAATTGTTTATAATGTTTCCTATATCTTAAAATAGTACACGAAGAATTATCATTCCAACAGGCATTGCTTTCATACATTCTTTATATTTGTCCAATGTAGATTTCATATTCCACAATGTAATATAACAATTACTCTCCACTTATTTTCTTAGTTGTGTTTCTTAATTTTATAATTATGATTCAGTGGGGGAATATTATGCTTACATTAATTCTTTATATCGTCTACACTTTTCTTGTTTCAGACTGCAATGCTTCTTCAAGGATAGCACAACATTGATAATATTCCTAAATTCCATTTTTTTCTGAATAGCAAATGCATTCTGGTGTTGCTGTAACTCATTTGAAGTTACAATATAATGTTCAGGCTCAGTGAGCCAAATTCCATCTTATATAAAAATCCACATTTGATATGTGCTTGATTTACATAATTTATAATTAAATCAAAGTCCCAATTTTTGAGGTAGTTAATGAAATGTAAGCTATTTAAAGGCAATTGAAATGTATTATAAGATCAAAATCATATTTATCCTTATAAATAGTCCTTAAATAGTCAAGATTCTTGAATCATTTTTCTTTCTTGGCTAGATTTTCATCAAAACTGCTAAAAGAAAATGCAAGTGACTAAATTTTAGAAATCGATAGCTCTTTTGCTGAACTTCCATGGGAAATGTTAATGAGCAATGAGTATCTCAAAAGGAGTTGTTCTTTTTGTATTCGTTTTACAATACACAAATTAAGACATCCATAAAACCAAACTATTTACACCAAACTAGTACATCATATTAAATATTTACTAACATTTCTCCAATGGGACTTGGTTAAAGTGAGAGCACAGATATACTTTTGTACATACGAAATTTCTTTTGAGGCACTCTTACACTTAATAGTCACTTAAGTTTCAAAATCATCACACCACCTGCCAATGGAAGTAAAATGTGATCCCATATGTCAGTCTCAGACCCACTCACTATAAATTCTTTGCAGGAATTGCTCTGCTTTTTGTCAGTATGATCCCACTGCCAATTTTGCTCATCTTCCTGTCTTCTAACTTGTTATCAGAAAAAAGAACACTCCAGCTGCTTCAGCACATTTTTATATTTTGTGGGTTCTGTGAATGTATATGCTCAAGTTTAATGTTATAGCCGTGATGTTTCGTCCTCCCCCACATAGCCATATATTTCTAAACAATCTGCAAAGAAGCAACTCTGAAACTAAAATTAAATTAACAGGGAATTAAATAGAAGTGGTTGTGATCTATAGCACTTACTAGTGTCCACCCCCAGAGATTAGTAATGCCCACATGCTCTGCTCAGTCATAAAATGAAATATCTACTTCTACCTTTATTTCTATTTTCATTCACATAACCTGGATTAACTTAAAAGTGAAAATAAAACACAAAGAAAAATTATAAGATAATTTTATATCTTATAAATACTTTTAACAGCATTTGTTGTTTTATGACCTTATATATTTTTATATTTTATATATATATATATGTGTATATATATATATTATACATATATATAGTAAAATACAATATGTATTGGGGTAAAAATCTCCGTGTCTAAAATATAGAAATAATGCAATGTTTTTCCAGTTTGTTTTCACAATTTATATTTTTAATAATTATTTGTACTAAGTAAATAAAGTCATGATTTCTGAACTCAGTATTACCAAATTGAAAAAGGAGTAACATACAATTTCCATATTTGTATTCTGTTCTTTGGTAAAACTATACACAAGTACAATAGTCAAACACAGATCTAGTGATTATTCCCTTTATTTATGGTCAAGATCTCCAATAATTTTTCAGACAGAAAAGTAATTGAACTGGGTCTTGAAGGATAAGCAGAAGTGCACTTCTGCATTCCATTGCTATATAAATTCTTTCCAGTTCTGGCTAAATCCTCCCATTCCATAGGCTATTGATGTCCATCGGGAAATTTTCTCTCTCCTGCACAAGTGATTGTTCATTGTCATGCAAAAATCTGTTAAGAGCATTTCATTGTTGCTGTTTTAAAGATATCATTGAACTATCTTTAAAATATTTTTTCAGTTATTCAGAATTACTATAAATATTTTCATGTATATTCATATAAGAATTATATTATCAAATTAGATTCCTATGGAAAAATACAAAAAAAAAATAGACAAGTTGATTTTTAAGCTAACTGTGGACCTATTATTTACTGGTTATATTAAGGAATGATAGACATACATTTCTAGAGGTCAACATGAGGGAAAATAAGACAAGAAAGCACATCTAATACTGGAAGCTTCATGGAGGAGATGAAAATTAAGTCAATTCACAAAGATTACAGGAAATTTGGATTGGTAGAAGAAAATGGGAATATTATTCCAGATCTCATGAAAAACTCAAGCAAAAGTGAAGAGAATAGCAAAAATATTATTTTGAGTAGATTAGAAGGAGAAAAATGAGAGAAATCATGTCTGAGGACAAGTGTAATTACTTCCCTCAGCTCTCAAGATCCATGCTGGTACTATATAGCCAATGTTCTGAATCAGAAAATAAAGTGGCTTTTATTGTGTTATTTAACTTCATACTGTGTTACTTAACTCCCACTAAGTCCTACCATTTCTGTTGTCCAAAGTAACTTTATGGTTTAGTGGAGGATGTCAGGCTCAGGATCCTCTGTGCAAAATAATGGCAACTCCTGCTTTGCCCTCTACTCCCAAAGCAATTGTGAAATTAAATTGATATTAAATTTCAAGCTCCAGAGTTAAGTCAGACTACCAAACTGCTTACTGAACTAATTTATAAAATACAACAATTTATCCTGCCATTTTGGTACATATACAGAATGGTAGGATTCATTGGGGCATATTTATGCATATATAAAAACATAGTGTGTTCAATTTCTCTCCTCAGTACCTATCTCAACCTCCTTTCCACTCACCTCCTGATCTCCTGTTTCTGCCCTAATGGTCTCCCTTCTACTCTTATTGTCTCCCTGTGTTTTTTTTTTTTTTTCCTCATTTTATTTTCCCTCTAGCTTCCACATGAGAGAATGCTTACAATATTTTCTCTGTATTTGACTTATCTCGTTCAAAATTAGTCTCCAGTTCATCTATCTTCCTGCAAATAACACAATTTCATTATGCTTTATTGATGAATAAAACTCCACATCGTTTCCACATCTGTATCCATTCATGTTTTGAAACGCACCTAGGCTATTGTGATCTGTGCTGAGATAAACATGGGTATGTATGAATCTCTAAAATATGTTGACTCTAATTCTTTAGAAAAAATATGAAGGCATGGTATAGCTGGATCATATGGTAGTTATACTTGTAGTTTTTTGTGGAATCTCCATTCTGTTTTCCATAGTGGCTGTACTAATTTCTATCCCCGCTCCCCAACATTGTGCAATAGTTCCTTTCCCCCATCCTTACAACAACCAGAATTTATTTTTATTTATATTCTGGATACTTGCAATTCTAACTGGAGTAAGATGAAATCTCAGTGTAGTTTTGATTTGCATTTTTCCAATGGCTAAAAATGTTGGACATTTTTCCATATAATAGTTGGCTATCTGTATTTCTTTCGAAAAATGTCTGTTAAATTCATTATTTGGATCATTTATTCATTTAATTTTCCTGTTTTTTTTAGTTCTTTAAATATTCTGGATATTAATTCTCTGTCAGAAGAGTAGCTGGCAAAGATTTTCTCCTATTCTGTCAGTTGTCTCTTGACTCTGTTACTTGTTTCTTAATGTAACTTTTAAAAAAAAAATTACACCTGAATTGCTGGCACATGTGACTAAGTTATATTTAATTTTAAAATTAATTGAAATTCACAAAGCAATACACAAAGCTTAGTAAAATATATTAAGGAAATCTTGAAGTTTTGTTTTATTTGTCATCTTTTTCTTTTCTTCCTGAAGATTAAGAGAAAAGGCAACCTTCTGTATTATAGGTAGGAAAAAAAAAGCTTCATTTTCCAGGATTCCAGCTTTTAAGAACTATTCAGAATATAAATTAGAATTATATGCTCACAATAATTAATATTGTGCTTTATAATTACTACATATTTCATCTCTAAAATAGACTATGAACTTCTTAAAAATAAAGATAATATGTATTACCAGATACAACATAGTCCATCATAAATACTATTGAAAGGATGCATGTATGAACATTATTTAATGTGAAGTTTTAAACATACGGCATGATTGATAAATATAGATTTATGACCTACAATTAAAAAATACAAAAAAGACTATCTTCATGAAGTTTTGAATAACTTTTTCCACAAGTAACTTCAGATAGTGACAGTGAAATAGCTGATTCCATTGCATAATTAAAATAATAGCTAACCAGCTGGAATCTCTTTGCTATTCAGATCCCTTTTCTCATAATGACCTTTTCATAAGCCAATACAAGCAACTGAAAATCCTGACAACAAAACATTCTGACCTAATTATATACCATGTGCAGCTGTTTCAATTTGAAATTATGCTAGTCCCAGTAAATGAAACTTAAAAATATATAAATAACCGATTTGAAAAATCAGAATATCTAGCTATGTCATGTTCCCTATAGATGTGTCTCTACTGTGCTATTTTATGAATATCATTAAAAATCCCACTTTCCTTTGAATTGAAAACCCTTGAACCATTTCAGACAATGCTAGGTCTTCATACTTTCATTAACTTTCAAAATACTGATTAGGTCTTCCAACTAGAAGCTCTTGACAGCCTTTCTGTCTCAAATCTCTCATCAACTCATGCTTACATGATCTGAATAGAGCTAGTAATTTGCATGCCAAGTTACCAAAATGCAGCTGTTACCATTTCCATGACTGTACATAATTATCTTAAAATACAGGTCTTCCAATAAGACATGAGAAACTGCAGGTTAGAAAATGGCCAGTAGTTCCATGCTCCTGTCCCTATACAATAAATAAGCCTTACTTGCTCCTTGTTCTTTTAATCTATTTTCAGTGTAACATTCTCTTGCAATAAAAATGTCTAATTTCCTCTTAAACTTATTTATACCATTTGCTTCAATTGCCGTATGTTCCTCCTTATTTCGTATATTTATTATCCATTGAGCGAAATCCAACTAAAATCATTCAGAATGAACAAAAATATCCACCAGAATAAGAAGTTGCATGTCCAATCTCATTTCACCTCATATTCCTAAATCATACTGCATACACAGTTCTTCCCTTTTGCCTTTCCCTCATAATAAGAGTAACTGACAAATAAGGAAATTTAGAAATCCTATGTGATATACAGAGCTCCAAGGCCTATTTATAAGTTAGTTGACCATTTGAAAAAAAAAGTAATTTTTAAATATTCTGTTTCCTATATTTCTATAATGCATTTTTCTTTTTTAAACCTGGTAAAATAATTACTTTAAGAAAACATCCATCATATCTACATTCATTTTTGATAGGAAAAAGTCTCTGCTTTGTAGATGCTTTCTACCATCTCCAAATGGGAGAATTAGTGTTAGAAATTCAAAAATGATATTATAACAAAACACCAGAACTCTAACCAAAAATTTTGTTCTTTGATAACTATTGTATTAAACATAAAGTAAGATTTTTTTTTTTTGCCCTCAATATTCAAAAGATTTAAAATTCATTGAGCTGTAAGGAAGTCTGTCATGAGAGAAACAACTTCTCCCATACACATATTATGTTTTGATTCCCTTTATCCACTAAGGGTTACTCACTTGCACTGTCTTGCCCACTAAGAGTTAATATCCTTCCATCCTTAAATTAGAAAATAGAGAGTTTTTGTAGTTATAACATGAGAAGGGACATCTGGTAAGGCATGCTAATAACAGAGTGGGAGTTTTGACTTGGTGGACTGTCAGCACTGTTCTTTTATAGATCTAGAGATGATCAAGAAGCTTTGCAAATCAGACACAACTAATGGCCATCATGTTAATAGAAGGCAAGCATTGAGCCAATTTTTTTGTGCTTGGGAATAACTGGTTGAAAAAGTTAAAGAAATTAAATGCAAAGCTCAGGGATTTGTGCTGATAGGAAAATGGATGAATGTAGTTAAGTGTATATGAAAAAATTCTGCCTACATTTAGTACAGCCTCATAAGCCTCATCCTAACAGATTCTCTATCTGTATTTTATTCAAATAATGACTATGAAATTATAATAAACTTTCTCTAAAATTCCTACCTATACACACCACCAAAATAACATAAAATAAAATAAAATTCACACCTCAAATTTTGCCTAAACTACTTCCAGGAAGAGATTCAATTTCTAAGAGTAGACAGGATTGATTAAGGAAATCACATTGAACTTGCTACATCAATATATAATTTGTTGGTTCAATATTATATCAGAAATTGAAATTGAATTTCTCCTGTGACTCATTTAAAATTGACCTTTTTTCTTTTGTTATTAAACCTATGAAAACATAATAATCCAAAGACAGTAATACAGCTTATTTATCTCATGGTGGTTTGAGAAATTAACAAAATAGTCCTTGTTCATGATGTACCTTATTGGAAACTATCTGGCTTACATATAAGGTTTATACCCTTCCAAGAATTCTGCCAAGTCAGGAATAAAATATGATTTGGGGGTTTTGCTTTCCTTGTTTTCGCATGGTAAAATAACTAGTGGATAATATTTAAGATATCAAAAGAGACGAAGCATTGTTGAGTCCTTTTCAGTTTATCACATAAACATAACATGTACTGACCTTGCAGGAATTAATTATGTGACAAAGATGTTCTAGATTTAAACACAGCTAAAGCCCTCTTAATGTTCTCATTTATTCTGATTTATACTTGTCAAGGATTTTAACAATCTGACAAAATAAACAGCATGTTGTTTTTTTCTGTAAAGGCAATTTTAAAGAAAAAGAGAAAATCATATTTGTGATATGAAGATAATTCTTGAAAGACTGTGTGAGAGCACAATTGTTAAAACTGGGATATTTGGTGGAAAAAAATGAAAGTCACTTTTGTTCAGTCATATTTCACTAGTCAGTTTATTCTCAGGAGTATTATTGACACATTGAGAAATAAATTAATTCTTTGAATTTCCTCGGCTCCTTTAAAGACACAAGATTAGTTTATAAAGAGATCTCAGTGGACCTGAAAGAGTTGGTTGTTTCCAAGGAAGCAAAATATTTCTAATGATCAATTTATGCACTAGGGAAATTTAGTTATTTATGAAATTGGCCATTTTTGTCTGTATTCAATGAGTCTGTTCTCTTTGAAAGATAGATGTTTGGCAGGAACTGTTTAAAATGTGCCTAATTATTTCATTATTATTTTGAAATTCCCCACAATAGGTATTAAAAAAATAAAAGGATAGTGAAAAAATGATTTTGTTTAATGTGAGTCATTTTCTAACCCATACTAAAAATATCCCTGTAATGAAGAAAACACTTTACTTTTTCTTCTTTCCTTGCAATAAAAGAAGAATGCTAACAATAGAGTCTCCAGTGACTGCAGCACTTATGATTTAGAATTGTCTGCTCAATGATAGCCTCTCCAAAACAAACTGGGTTTTAAATTCCCAAGTTAAGGAATCAATTAAGTAGAAGATACAATCTGAATAGTTTCCTTCCTAATTACATGTGTGATTCACATAAAATTATCAGGTATTATGTTAATGTATCTGGTTATGAAACTGTTTTTGGATTAGCATGAAGATACCACATCTGTTGCCAGGAGTCAATAAGCTGCCAGGAATCTTAATTATACAAAATGATGCATAGTCAATATGATTTTTCTTCTACTTTCTACTTATTATACTGTTGATAAAGCTCTATTCTGTTTTACCTGGTTTTCCTACTGTTCTTCCATTGCTGTTAAATTAAATGCTAATCCTCCTTCAAAACCGTAAAGCAGTCTCAGTATGACACAGTTTAAGAAGCAGTTTCTTTACATGTCACACATATTCTCAGACCTGGAATTCTCTGTGACAGGTGTTTCAGCTTAATCTGTTGGCTCTAACAAGACCCCATTAAGCAGATTCTAGACAAGTGGAACAATGTTTTCTATATGATGCCTCTGATTATTTAACTCACAGAAATGATTCCTTAGAGTAAATATTTTTAATAAACTCAGACCATTAATGTTATGGTTAATTTCAGACTATAACATACCCTTAATCTCAAAAGTAAATATTTCAAAAAACTCTTGCCACCATCCTCTTGCTTAGGATTCAGTTGTATGTTTTCAGGTAAAGTATACCATTTTTCTTTTGCTCCTTCCATTCCTGCCCACTTTCTTTCCTTCTTTTTGCCTTCAAATTCCTACTCTGTACATGAAAATGTGATTCTGCAATCTGTATATGGGGTAAAAATGGGAGCTCATAACCCACTTGAATCAAATTGTGAAATATGATATATCAAGAACTATGTAATGTTTTGAACAGCCAACAATAAAAAATTAAAAAAAAAATTCTACTATCTCATTAATGATTTTTCCATAAAGATTGAATGTTAAAATGATAATATTTTGGCTATATTCAATTAAATAAAATGTCTACTTCTTCAAAAAAAAAAAAAAAAGAAAATGCAGGATGTAATCAAGACCCCTGCCACAGTTTGGATATTAAGTATCCCCCAAAGTCTCCTATTTTGAACACTTAGATCCCAGTGCAGCAGTGTCCAAAGGTGGAGTTTTGGGAAAGTTTTTGGATCATGAGGGATCTGACCTCATCAGTGGATTAATCCATTGAAATCTGAATGGACTACTAGGAGGTGGTGGAAACTTAAAGCAGGTGGGGCATGGCTGCAAGAAGGTCAGTGAGGAAATGAAATGCCCTTGGGGATTATATCTTGTCTCTTGCCCCTTTCCTCACCCCTCTGTTTCCTGGCTGCCATGAACTGAGCAGCTATCCTCTAAGATGCCCTTCTGAGCTGATGTTCTCCTTCATTTCCAGTCTGGAACAATGGAGCCAGCTGACCATAGAATGAAATGTCTGAAATCATAAGCCAAAATACATAATTTTCTCCTTTAAATTGTTGTGTCACATATTTTGGTCATCGTGATAAAAAGTAACTAACACAACCCCAACAATGGTGAATAGGTAAATACATGGAAGAGAATTAATAGTAACTATACAAAAAAGAATCCCAGTCTCTTCAAATGCTTGAAATACATACTAAATAAACTAATGAAAAAAAGTCAAAAAGGGTGAGTGGAGATAAAGTTAGTGTTCTAATGGTAACATAGTATGGTAATGGTAAAAATAAAACTCGAGCTGTTTAATAGTAATCGGTACTAGCTGTGTCCTCTTGTGATTAAAAAAATAATTAAAAATGATAGAAAATAAAATAAAACAATGATTTAATGATTTCTTTAGACAAAGATAGCAGTTAATTTAGGGCTGTGGACCTGAGTGATGCAAAGAGTTCACCCCTACAATCAGTCCACCTTCCTTCAAGTATATTCTGGAACACAATGCATGCAAAGAAAAGCCAAGTCGAAAATGGCGGGATTTAATAATAAGGGAATTTAATAGATTTAATAATAAGGGAATTTACAGGGATTAAATGTCTTTAAAGTACATTAGGCAAAAACTGATAAATCAGGAAAAAAAGAAGTAGATTGACAGTTGTAGTAAGAGATATTAACAATCTCACTAATTGATACAACTAGTCGACAGAAAATCATTAATTAAATAGATACCCTCTGTGTACACCACCATTAATGAATTTAGCATATGTTGGTTGTATTTATCAAATATTCCACCCAACAAAAGCACAAAGCACATTTTTATAAGTATACATGGCATATTCAATATTAAAAAGTATATTGAGTCATAAATGTGCCCTAAAAAAATAAAAAGAATCAAAATCAAATAAAGAAGAATTTAATGCCACAGTAGAATTAAAATAGAATTAAAATAGAAAAAGATATAAGATAAATCAATAAAAATTTGGAAATTAAACACACATTTCTAAATGCCTGTGTCTGGGGTAGACAAGACAATTAGTTCCTTGGTTTGGTGATTTTCTGTGAAACTCATAGCACTTGGCAAATGCACCTACTCAAGCCTTGACTTATTATAGTGAATTGACATGAAACAAAATTAGCAAAGGGAAAAGGAGCATAGGTTGAAATCCAAAGAAACAAGGCACAATTTTCCAACTAGTCCACCCCAGTGTGATCACACAGCACATGCTTCATTATTCATCACTAAATTGTTTGAAATGTTGTTACTTTGGAAGCTCACGGGAAACTCAGAGTCCAAGGTTTCTCCTGAGACACAGGTCACAAAGGCACCCACTGTCAAACATGTACCCCAATTCCTGACGCTCAAAAGGAAAGCAGAATTCACATTTCTTATAAAAATAATTTAGGCACAATGAGCTACTTTCATCAGTTAGGAAATAGTAGGAAGCCCTCTTCTTAGAGTTCACATTTCTAGATGCCAGCCACATTTAACCTTGCAAACAGGCCTTTCTAAGAGAGTTTGCTGGGGCCTGCTATATTAACACTTTTCATCAACATAACTCATGGACCAAAGAAGAAGCTTCAAGGAAATTTTAAAATAATTTTAATTGAATGAAAGTGTAAATGTAACATATAAAAACTTGTAGTGTAGGGATAAAGCACTACTTTGTAGAAAAAAATATGGACATAAATGCTTTTATAACAGTCTGGTGGGGTGGCACATGTCTGTAATCCCAGCATCTCAGGAGGCTGAGGCAGGAGGAACTCAAGTTTAAAGCCAGCCTCAGCAATTTAGCAAGCCCATAGCAATTCAGGGACACCCTGTCTCTAAATAAAACATAAAAACAGGGCTGAGAATGTGTTCAGTGATTGAGTGCCTCTGGATTCAATCCCCTGTACAATAAATAAATAAATAAATAAATGCTTAGAACAATGAAGATCAGTAATCTGAGTCTCACTGAACATTCTAAGACATTAGAAAAGCAACTATATTTAATAAGTGGATTTAATAAGATTACAGGATAAATATTAATACAAAACTTAAATTTATTTCTGAATATTCATAACAAACTACTGAAAATAGAATGAAAAACATAATTTACACTCACACAACATTTAAAATAATGGATTTAGTAATATATGTGTAAGAATTTCCCATATAAAACTGAAAATTACCACTGAGATAAATTCATGATGACATAAATAAATGTAGAAATTTATTATGCTTATGTTTCATGAGGTGTGATATTGTGAAAACATCAATTCACCATAAATTAATATCTACATACAGATCAAACTCAATTAAAAATCCAGGAGAATTTTTGTAGAAATTAATTCTAAACTTTGTGTAAATAAACATAGTTGAGGGTTTATGCTGATTTCAAATTTCACTATAAAGTTGCAAGACATAGTGTGGTATGGTATAAGATTACATATATAGATCAAATAAAAATTATAGAAAATAAGTAATTAGACTTACACATACATAGTCCATTGATCTTTGAACAAGTTTTCAAGAAATTAAGGTAGGAATAACTGGATAACCATTAAGGGGAAAAAAAGTGAAGATTAACTCTTTCATCACAATATCATAAAAGTAAAATGTAACAGATCATAGATTAAAATGTAAAATTGAAATGATAAGAGTTTTAGTAGAAAATATATAGGGAAATTCTTATTACCATGGGTTAGGCAAAGATATCCTAATGGAACATAGACACACACACAAACCCACACAGTATTTATAAGAATGAGTAAATTGGACTTTATCAAGTTAGAAAGTTCTGCTCTACAAAGTATGTCATATAGAGGGTAAAAGTAATAATAGAAGCAATTAAGTAGAGAATATTTAAATATTTTTAAATATTTAAATATTGTATACATATCTATACACATATTTATAAGTACACAGAGACTATAATACAAACACACATAAACATAAGCATGATTTAAGAAAAAATACTGACATTATTATCATCATAGCTTTGATGATCCTATGAAGGGAGGCTCAGGATTCAAACTTAATTTTTTTCCTTATTACGACCTTCACATTCCAGGGTTATAGATTTATTCTTCATCTCAAAGTAATAATCAATCTGCCTATATAATTCCTAACCATCATAACAGTAACATTTATTCATTAATGAATTAATGTGGAACTCCAGATTCCTAAGTCGTATAGATAAAAACAAAATATGTCTGAAGAAAGGGAGAGTAAATTTTCATGGCCCATATAATTTAACTCACTTTCTAAGATATGAGTCTGAGTCATTTTTCCTTAATATCAAGAAGATATTTTTTATAATTCAAATTTAATATTTATGGTTATAGCTTATGATTACTTATGTAAGGTAGTTATAGCTTATGATTTTTCAGAAAAAAAATCTGTTATAATCCTATTTAAAAAGTATATGCTGCCATTAAAGTTAGGGTTAGTCAACCAGGAAATAATATCTAATGCAGGAATTAAATTTGATAATTCAGAGAAATTTTACTAACACTTTATGAAGCAGTAGACTATTAAACTACACAGGATAAGTGGTTTGTGGTTGCCATTTTCTGCTAAGCAGTTAAAGGAGGTACAAACACAAACTGACAATTTTATGTGAGAATAGCAGTATCATTGTGTTCAAAATCCAAGGAATAGGTATAAATAGCCAGTACATAAGACAAGGAATAAAGAGATAATATTTAAAGAATGGAAATTTGAATTATCGTAGTTAGAAGAAATTAATAAGATAAGTGAAGTTTGGCTAATAATTCATTTATTCCTTATTAAGTCATTCGCCATACAATTTGTATATAATATGTTTCATACACTGTTCTAAGTTCCAGATATATGGGATGTTGTTGTGACCAAAACTTATTGTAATGGAGCTTGTATTCTAGTGGACAGAAACAATGATGAAACATACAAAAGATATGTAATATATTGTAGTGAAGAAAGGAAAGTAGGTTTAGCAAGAGAGTACTTGGGAGCAGACAGGAAGGCCACAGAAGATTCTGAGTTGAAACTGCAGAGACCTGATTAAAATGAGAGGCATAGCTATCACTAAAAGAACATTCAAGAGAGTGGCAGCACTTAGCAAAAAAACCAAAGATGTGACATTTTTAATACATTATTAATATATTCTTATTATAAGAATTTGAAAGAATTCATTGTAGCTGTAACAGGGTTTCTTAATCTGTGCACTATTGACATCCAGAGCCATGTTTGTTGTGGGGATTACAGGACATTTAGCAATAGCCCTGGCTATTCCCTGCTAAGATTCCAGTGGCAAGCCTTCACATACCTCCCATTATTAAATCCAAAAATGTAACCAGAAACTGCTAAATGTTCTTGGCTAAGAAGATACAGAAAATTATCCTCTCTTACCTCCCCATTCGGCCTTTTAAGAACCACTAATACAACAAACAGAACAAAATGAAGAATGAAAGGAGATGGCAAGAGACGGAAAGCTAGAAGTCAATATAGAAGAGTCCCATAGAATAGTTTATGGACCTTCGTTGCAATGACTTGAGCAAAGGATGGAAATGCGGAAAAGAAACTTCTTTCATTAGGTTTGGATTCATATATCAGGTTGATGATTATAAAAAGGGACATATTGTGTAATTATCAAATAATCAAATGACCTATTGACATTAAAATAATGCTATATAGAACACAGACACCCAATATGGCCTTTGATTAGAATTGATCATGTTACTCAATATCATAGAAGAATTTGACACTAATGTAGTTTTCTTTTGTTTAATTATAAGAGGAATGCCTGAGATGTGAGTGCCCCAGATTCTTCACACTCCTCTCATAAAAATGGATGCTAACTGGCATTCGCTAAGCACTTAGGAAAGGTCAGTGCGTGACTCAGATGTTGGTAATACAAAGACTATACTCCTCTGCCTTCAAAGAATTTACTAGTCAATAAAGTATGAGAGGCATATCCACTTATACTTTCAAAATAATGTACTGGATGCTAAAATAAAAGTATGGGATTAAGGTAAATTCATTTTGTTTCTGCTTTACAGAATACGCACTACAAAATAGGAAAATAATAGTAGTGTTTAGCATCAGGTCTGTAATTGCACAGAATTGTGGTTCTGATTCTGGAGGGGTATTCATGGAATTCTTAAAGGAGAACACATAAATGATCACAACAGGTTTAAATTCATCCAGAGCCTAGGTCTCGGCAAAGGTGCACCTTTTTTGAAGTAAGGCCTTAAGAATATCAGTTCTACCTGTTAGATACTGGACTGGTACTTTGAAGGACAATCACCTAAGCTTTCAGAAAAAAAAAATGCCCCCCTTAAATGACTGCCAGCAGGCCTATAAATTTACTTTGCATTTTAGCCAAAGCATGCCACCTTCGAGGGAAATTTACAAAGTGAACTAGAATTGAACTCTTCAATAGCTAAACTTGCCAAGGCATCTTACCCAACCCTCTTAGGTGACCTAGAAGTAAACTTTAGTTATTATAAAACTACATTTTCTGCTAAGGGCCTTCCTGTCTGCCATTTTTGGAACATGCAACGTATGAAGAAGAATTACATCCAACTGAGCACACCTAAGAATGTTCCCACCTCTATATGCGATGACAAGTCCGACCTGAATAAATATGAATGAAATCTCCTTGGTTTGTTTGCTTGGGGAGGCACTGTGTTGAAAATGATCCCTAGTGCTCTCTTTACTTGCTGCAGTAAATAAACCTCTCTCTACTCTTTTATCTGCTGTTTGTGCTTATCAACTTTGCACTCCTCAAGAGGAGTGCATCTGGTTACATAATCATCTTTCAGGCCACCTGGTTTGAGAATGAGAAAACAAAATTAGAGGTCATGGATCTGATAGAATGTCTTCATTGACCTTTACTCTGAAACCTCAATAAGAAATACTGAAACTAATGCAGGAAATGTATGAAGGGACATACTATTATTTTCAGCACTTCCTTCTCTTTCCTTCCCCTTCTCTGTTACGGCAAATTTTACTTCTTGCTATCCTCCCCATCTTTGGGAATGGCCACATGAACTACTTGACAAATGGAATGTGGGCAAACAGGATTTGAGAAAGGTATTAAGATGCACTCATGTTTGGTATCCTTCTTTCCTTTTATTATCTGCCAAAAAGCACTACACATCCCCCTCCACTTCCTGGATTAAGAGACAGGTAGAAATATACCTGCAGCTTGAAGCAAAGTCATCAGCTAATCCAATGAGAAAAACAAGAAATTACTATTTTTAAAATTCTTTGAGATATGGTGATATCTCAAAGATATGGGAGTGGAAGAGGGGAGTTGGTTTGATATTCAGCATTATTATAATAGACACCTTCCTAAAATTCTTGGAGTCAGGTAAATCAGTCAACAGATTCTACAATAAAACTATGTTGTCTCCCACACCAAAACTCAGCATCTTAAAATAACAATCATTTATTCTCACGAACCCATAGGTCTGTTGGAAAAGTTCTGTTAATCTAGGCCAGGCATTCCCTGGGTCATTCAGTTTCAAGTTACAGCAGCTGGGTGACTCTTACCACTACAGCCTTGTGCTTCAGCTAGAGTGGCACTGCTGCAGTGTGATTTTATTCTGAGACCTCCACAGAAGTCACATAAAACATGGAAAAAATAATCAACTCATTCCAGAACATACTGGACAGAGTAAAGGTTTTTCTTTCCACACTAGCAAATGAAAGTCAAATCCTTCAAAGATCTGTTAAAAGGGATCTAGTAATATTTGCCTATTTTACTAACGTGACTTTCTATAAAATTTATTCTCATACTGATGGTAGACATGCAAAAGTACAAACAGAAACCCACAAAGCTTCTTAAGGTTTAGGCTTAGGACTGCCATGCACTGTTGTCAGAAGAAGGAAAGAAGATCAAATGGGTAATTCCCAAATCTAGGCCATCAAGAGACCATGAAATTGCTATGACTTTAGGGGTAGAGAGGTCCAGCCAGACTGGACCAATTTTTCAGTCTCCCATTTTACATACCACACTAGTATTTTATTAGAAAATACTGTATATTTATTTTTCAAGATGTTAAATTAATACAAGATATTCAGCATCTTTGAAAGGGGTCTATTTACTTTTGGGGATGTAGTAGGAAAGTGTTTCTCAAAGAACACATTTGCTGACCATCTGTTTAAGATTTGTCTGAGATGCTTGTTATATATGCTGAATGTTGGGTCCCATCCAGAATCTCTGGAAATGAGGCTCAGAATATTCATTTCTCATTCTCAACTGCAAATGACTCTGATGCACAAAATGTTTTTTAAAAATACAGATTCCTGTGAGCTAGCAAAGCAATCCTCTTTGTTAGACTGTAGCTTTCATGGTTGTTTGTTTGTTTTCCCCAATGAAGCCTGCCACTCACCACTGCCCAGAGCCCCCTTTTGCTAGTGTTCAGTGTGGGAATGCTAATTTTAATGATACTGATGTCACATCCCGACACTCCTAAAACTGCCAGTGCTGTCCTCTATGGAATACTTTGTGCAAACATATGTAATTTTATATCAAAAACTCTAACTTGTACCTTGAAAAAATGTCATAAAACTTTCATGAAAGCTGTTTTATTATTTACACAAAATTATTTCTATATGCTTTGCCCAGAAGTCAGTTTTAGTAATGTAAATACAAATGTTTCATCTTCTATACAAAACATATACCCACTTGTACTTTTATTAATAATATTTGGAGATAGGATCTCCACACTTTCTCCATTAAGAGATTAACTAAGCATTTAAAAGTAAATAATGACAAATATTTGGACTTTAATTTATGTTCATGTTCTTTTAACGAGTTACCATGTACACATTTTTAAGACACTACTCTTCAGGAACTTGATAAAAATGCATCAACACAGTAAAGATTAAATCAGATCTACCCTCGTGTCTTCTGCACTCAATTTAAATTCTTTTAAGATTTTTCTCATGAGTAGTTTGAGGAAAGGTTATCAATGATGTGTCACACTTTAAAAAATGAAAGAAAGTCAGTTATCAAGATGGCCTACATAGTCACACATTTTGTAGCTAAAGCTCTTCATAATCTACTAATCTGTAATACACATGGTATCTTTAAGCAAGAGAAATATTTTTCTCTAGGTGCTTACTCTGTCCAGTGCAATTTCCTATATATTTATGAGGCAAAATATTATATATAATGATCTTTTCAATTTCCTCCATTTCAGAACAAATGGAGCTCCTTTGCCAAGTACCTCAATGTCTTTTCAAACCTATATTTTATTGCTGCAATCGAGAAGATAAATTTGTACTCCATTGTTAAATTCTTCATAGGGATAATTTGCCAAAAATCATAGTATTGTCCTGTGTTTCTTTAATAAGTTGTTTTGAACACATGCTTCTCTTTTTTTTTAATCCAACATTAATCCATTTAACAATTTGTAGCTGCAATCTAATTTTGATATACATGATAGTAGCACTTTTGTGCCTGCTCACCTGATCTACAACAGGAAACACAGTACATCATCCAATTACATGCTCTATTGTCTTGTTAAACACTATATATCATCTGCTTATTTCATCAAGGAAGTTTGTTCTCATTATGTACTTGCAATGATTTTTAGTGCCAATCAACCTATCCTGAATTACAATTGCATGCCATTCAGTCTCACCAAGCATTGTATGCTACTTCAGTTACAAATTAGACAACTTGTTTTCTATAATTTTGGTTAAAATTATGTGTGCATCAATTTTAAATTTTCTGAATACTCATAAATTAATTTTGCACTTCATTCCATAGATCCAGAAACTTAAGTTATATTTAATAATCAAAATGCATATACTTATCACTTGCTGGCAAACCTACAACAAAAATGATGAATTTGTCTACATAAATTAAATGAATTTGGAAGGAAAAATGACTCATTTTGTTAGACTCTGATTTTCAGAACCCTGGGCTGGGATTATGGCTCAGTGATACAGTGCTGGCCTCGAATGTTCGAGGCCCTGGGTTCAATCCTCAGCACCACATAAAAATAAATAAGTAAAATAAAGGTAAAAAGAAAAATTAAAGCTACATCGCTATAAGCTTTTCATTTCCTCTGTGTTTACCTATAGTTCTTCCAAATGGCATATGCCATAGAATCAAGTTAGTTTTAATGTTCAAGTTATGTATTTTTGTCACCAGAGAACTAAACAACAATTCTAACAGTTCTAACTGTAAAATGTCTCACTATTAAGTAGATTTTTATACTGGTGTATTTGCACAAATTGCCCATCTTGTTACTTTCAGTGTCAAAACTCCATATAACTTAGAATGAATTGACTAGTTGCCTGTGAAGCTTATGACTATTCCCAATTCCCTCAAATGAAGAGTTTTCTCTATGTTATCAGGTTGTCAAATAGCTATTTCTTTGGTGCTTGGGATTATCAAAACCATTTGATTTGGTAAATTTTTCTATTGCCTTCACGAAACATTTAGGAGCTTATATTCCAGTTCTCTCCCAGCACTACTGCTCTCACTGCTTTATCCGGTTATCTCTGCCTTAACATCTTTCTTATATCTTTAACTGTCTGGAGTCACCCGTGAGCATGATAACCTTGGATGCAAGTCATCCAGACATCTCAGAAATATTTCTTAATAATGGAAGAAAAAATCATTTTTAACATGTCACATATTTTGTAGCATAAAATTGTAGTTTTTTTTTTGCAGCAGTCATTACAGGTTTTTTTTTTCTGAGAAGACAACAGAGTTAAATTCCATTTTTATTTGTGTGTTTATGCTATTAACATAATTCTAAATCTTTCACCTTCTTTTGAAGAAAGCATTGTTAGTGACTTGTTTTATATGACTGAAAAATCAATGAATTACCAAGAGTAAAATGCATAACACAAAGAATTCATGGGGTTAGGGGTATAGCACAGTAGTAAAAGTCTTGCCTAGCATGTGCAAGACCTTGTGTTCGATGCACAGTAACACACACACACACACACACACACACACTCTTCATAAAAATTTCATGAATTCATAACAATTGAATCATGTGACCTTAATATTCCTGTAATCTAAAAATTAGATGATTGTCAAAAGACTGACATCCCTTAATTGTTTTCAGAGAAACAAAATGTCATGAAGGACCACTCCACGAAAATAAAAAGGATATCATAAATATATTAGATAAATGGGCAATATCTTCAATATGTTTAAAATGTAATCATGTAAAAGCTTACAGACCTATTATTTCATACTAGCTTCAACCAAATTTAACAACAGAAAATTTCAAAACATTAAAGATCAGCCATACTTGAGCCCAGAATTAAGAATAAGATAGGATATTATCCTTGGCCTTGAGTAAGTTATAACTAAAAAGAAGTTAGATTGCATATGGCCAAAATGGAGATTAATACCTCCATTATTCTGAAATTAGGCAAAAATTAATAATTCCATGATAAATTAATTCATTTTACAAATATGTATTGAGCATTTACTATGTGCCAGGACTTAATTTGATCCTAAAAATAGTAAGAAAGACAACAAAATATCTAACCTTCATTATAACTGGAGAAGATTACACAAATGGAAAAATAATTCACATTTATCAAGTATGTAAAGCTAAGTACCAGTGCGAGGATAAAACAGGTTAGAGAGACAGGGAATGGTGAGTGGTAGGGGATGCAAGGACTGAAGAAATGGATATTCAATATTGAATGTCTAGAAAATGCCTCTCTTATAAGGTAAGTTTAAGAAGAAAATGAAAGGAAGCAAAGTACTGAGACAAGAACATTTGAACAAAAATTATTCAATGACAAGCAAATAGAAAGGTTAATGACTTTGAAGAAGAACGTCTTGCCTTGAAGGAAAAGTGCAGATCCAACACAACAGAGAGAGAGCAAGGATAGAACAGGACGTCACATGATTAGTGGGGGAACAAATAATAAATGTCTGTTTGGCTTTTACTGTAAGTGAAATAGGAATGTACTGCAAGGCTTTGATCTGAAGAATAACCTAAGTTGAAGTCAGAATTTTAACAGACTCTCTCAGGTTGCTGTGTAGTAAGAAGACTGTAGGGAGTATCTAGCAGAAGGACTCTTACACCAAAGAAGAAACAGAAAACATTGTCATTTTAACAGTGGACATTTGTTACACAGAATTATTAAGTCGGAATCAATGACTGGACAGTAAATGTAATGAGATGGAAAGAACTCTAAAAGGAAGCAGAACTAAGAAAAGTCATACTGGGAAGAGAAGGTCCCTCTACTCAAATGGGATTCAGAACTGCAAGAAAAGATAATAGATGCAGCTCACTGGATGGCTAAGAAGTTCATTGGTTTGTCTGGCCAGAAGTGGCCAACCTGGAGGGTGGGAGGAGGGAAGCCCTTTGAGATACAAATGAGGCTGGTGGGAAATACTGAGGGAGAAACAGGGAGTAGCTGTGGGTACAAAGTTTTCAGATCCACATTGGAAGGGAAACAGCAAGGCAGTCACCAGGCCCAAGCTGAGACTAGGAAGTTAACCACAGAAAGAAGTATTTGGGCACATAGCTAGGAAGAGTACCACGACTGTGTCCCCACACTCACATACCACGGACACAGGATGCTAGAGAAATAAGGAAAAGCAAAAGCACATTATTTGGAAAACAAAAAGTCTCCTTCGGTGTATAACGTTCCTCTAAGGATCCTCTACTGACATCTCAACATCATGCTCAGTGTCAGGGAGAAACACCTGAACAGTTCAGGATACTGAACTGAAGACTGGATTTGGAGACGCATTAAATGTATAATGGTTGCATGCAAATAGGGGTCATTGTAACAAATTTAGGAAAGAGCATATTTTGGCTTGAATAACAATGGTGAAAATGAGAGTGACATGGAAATTATGTATATTTTGAAAGTAGAGACATGAGATTTGCTAATACAGAATATAATAGGAAAAAAAAGAATAATTATTATCTGATTAAGTGGAACAATGAGAGTGTGTTTATTTTTTAGGATGATTATGAGAGAAACAGGTTTGGGGGGAACAAGTTTGGACATGTTGGATATGAGCTATTTAATGGGTGTGTAGATCAAGATACTGAGAAGGTAGAAAAGTTGTACATAAATTGGTAGCTCAGGAAACAGGTTGGAAGTAGACTTGAAAATATGCACATCATCAGAAATAGACGATGAAAATGGTGTGACATGATAAATAGTCAGACATAAGTATGGAAGAGAACAGACTCTAAAATTAAGTCTGGAAACACTAAGATTTAAGAGGGTGAGGAAATGAGTGGTTGGAAGACTCTTCAGAGAAAAGTGGCAGCATTGCATCCAGCACCAAGCATGACCGTCTTGACTGAAAATGGAATACAAAGTTATCAGACGACAGTGCACTTTCAGCCACATTCAGCTGTCCCACTGCAGGTGCAGAAACAGCCTTTGATGCAAAAGTAATACTAATCAGGCGAAACGATCATCTTTGCACATTGAGTGAGCTGATGTCAGAGACTGTAAATTACAATGGTGCCTACAACAGAAAGTGAGCAGCATGGCCTACTCTAAAGGCTGTTTCTTCTCTGACATTATTATTTATTTCCACTTGTCTCCTGATGAAGAGGATGGTGTCAACTTCTCATTTGTTTTTTATTATCTGTTACTATGAGATGTAGAGATTCTTTTCATCTAAGACATAATTACTGCTGCAAATTTCAAAACCTTGTTAAAGTAGTATTTGTAGAAATGAATACATACTTAAATGAGATAAATTGTGCTTTGTCAACAGTGAGAAAAGATTTGAGAATAGTACTATAATTACTGATACTTCAAAATAGTACTGGTGTTCTCAGTGCACCATATCCACTCTTCCTTAGTCTCCGAATTGGATCATGGTCCAGTCTTCTCTTGTCTGTGGTCAGGGCCAGAAGTCTCTGGTCTTCTGTAGACTGCTTTGCCTGGTTCCTTACCCTTATTAGTCTAATACTGTCTTATTTTGCTAATATTTTAAATGATCCGCTATTATTTGTAAGCATACGCAAACTTCTGAGTTTAGTGCCAAATAAGAAATTACCCATGGCATGACATTTGAAAATTAACAAATTGGAACTAGATGTTTCCCTAGTAAAAGCAATAGACCAAGGTAGAGACTTTTAAATACATTAAGGTGTAGATTTTGCCAATGAGAAACTCTGAATACAGTGGCTAAAATGCATTGACAAATTTTGAAAAACACACTATATATTTTATAGTTAAAACTTAGAAATAAGCTCAGATAAATACTTAGCAATTTCAAATAGTAAGGTCAATATAGACATCAAGGAGATGGTAAAAATATATTGCTCTTGTAAAAAATGTAGACTATTTCAGTAAAGAAAGATTAAGCAGTATTGCAGATGAAGAAGTGACCTAAGTGAAGGCAAACAGCCATGCAAATTAAGTACTGTTTATTGAATAGTGAGTATTCTAAGTCAACTTGAGCTAGAATATGAAAGACTGAGAAAGTGCTTCTAAATCATCTTAAGCTAGAGGTTAAAAGGATATATTTAAAGAAGAATTTAGAAAATCACTTCAGGGCTAGAATTTAAAGTACCATACCAAGAAAAATTAGTTTTTGTGGTTTTTAACACAAGGGAGACTTGATACAAATAAGAGAATTGTAGGTGAAGAAAGGCTATTGGCAGTCTTTTGAAATCATTCAAGAAATAGATATTACAGGCATGGGCCCTGATACAAAGCGGTTAAAATGGATATGAAAGGAATACTTCAGAATTAAAACAAATTGATTTGTCATTAATTGAGCACAGAGATATGAGAGGAATAAAAGAATTATCTAAGTTTCTAGTTGGCATAACTGAAGAATAATAATGCCTTTGATGGTTTCTCCATTAAATATTCTGATGACCTTTATGCTATTTCTCACAATTGTAACTAATTAAATGTTTCTGGTTTTCATTTCCTTTCTTATTCTTCTTCCACTATTAGACAGCAAGCTCCATGGTAATAATAGGGCTTGTCTTTTTGTTCACTTCTGTATTCTTAGCACTTGGCCCAGCATCTGGCATATAGACATCACTTAATATATATATATATATATATATATATATATATATATATATATATACCTATTAAATACATACATGAAAGGAAGTAGAAGTACTAAATAGAGTTGTGAATAGGAGCAAATTCTGGGGACAGCCTTAGAAGTTTGGTATTTGATATACATACAATTTAAGATACTGTTGGATCAATTCATACAGAGATACGTCTATGTGTTCCTATATCTTGTATTCAATGGCCATTCAAAAATATTTTAATAATATATTACTTATTTTATGCCAGATGTTATTTTAGAAAATGGAAATACCATAATGAAAAAAAAAAAAACTTAAAAATTTCTGTCCTGATGGGATTTATGTTCTAATGAGTCTACATTCTAAATTGATTAATTTCCCCTTTTCTGTTATTTCCAATAGCATATAAAACAGGTTTTAATTAATTAAATATGCTTTAAAAATCTTCTCTTGGCTGCATGTCTTTCTCCAGCTACCACTGCTTTTTTCCATCTCTTTATATAAAGCTTAATGGTGTTTCCTCTGTTTCTTCTGTAAAGGTTAGCTATGGCTGAATAACAATCGTTGCCTACATAAATGCCATAAATCTATTTTTTTTAAAAAAACTATAAGTCTACTTTCAGTTGGGAATTTCTACTGATTTTGACTTTTCTCATTCATGTTTCTCAAGTAAACTGCAAGATCAGTCATGGGATTACAGGTCAAGATGGCCATCAGCACAGGGCATTAGGACAAAAAGCCAAAGTGTGCCTGGCCTTTGAGGTTTAGTTTCAGAAGTGACAGCCACTTTTGCCAAGTTCCACTGGTCAGGATAATCCCAGAATGAATAGGCAGAGAGAAGACTCTACGTAGTGTAAGAAGACCTGCAGCATCACTCTTTAACAAGACATGGACACAAGGTGGAGAATATTGAAGAATTTTCCAAAAAAATCTACCATACCTTACCCTTTAACATCACAGAAATTGAGACAGATTTCATATCAGTCATCATGGGTGAGGAAAGGAGAAATTTACATGGCTAAGTTCAGCAGAAGAAGAGAAGGCAAAATTCCATTGTACTCATGATTCTGCAAAATCATGCAAGGTCCTGGCTCAGTCTACCTGATACATGGGATAGACCTGTGCTTCCGTAGATGACATCTCTTTTCCTATGTTTTATATTTTCTAAGGGATGTAAGTCCACAAATCTGCTGCCATTTAATTTGAATGTCAGTTTTTTGGGGAATTCTGGATGGGATCCTACACTGATAAAGACATCCTGCCAAGGGAAGAAAAGGGCATGTATCATTATTTTGTGAAATACTATTCCTTGTATCATTCCCTTCTTCCATTTTCTCTTGTCTGTTCTCATAGTACTTCTTATGCACTTGATCAAATCATCATGAATTTTTCATTTCTAAATTTGTGATTCTCTGTCTTCAAGTTAATAGAATTATGAGTATCATTTCAAAAATAGACCAATTATTTCTTCATTAGATAAATGGTCCTTACTCTAATGACAAGTCATTTCTTTCTTCTGATTTTCCACCTTACTGTTAACACTTTCTAATTTTCATATTTTCATTCTAAATTCAGTAAACATTGCAGAGGCCTGGGTCTGGGTCCATGGACATTGTTATCTCTGTATTCCTATTCTTTTTATACTCATCAATTCTGAAGGCTTAAAATGCCCTCAGTACTGTGACATCTTCCACATTTACATCTGTAGACTTACCTATTTTACAAACTTACGTAGTTCATTGTCTTCCTGACACCTTTCCTAAAATATAAAGAGAGCATCTTGAACTTACAATATCCAATATAATCTCCAGATATCCCCCAAATTGTATATATTCTTTTCTATCTTGCATATGGTTATTACATAATTTCAATTGCCTAATGCAAAAACAATAATATAATAACAATCATAATTATTATTGTATGAACCAATACATTAGCAAATTTGATTTGTTTAACATTTTATATACACTTTGACACCGTTACATTTAATCACTTATGCATTAACATAAGTCATTTCCCTGCTCTTGTTTCCTTTTTCCCTCTATTTTACACACAGTAAGAGTATAATTCAGATCATGCTACTCAATCTTCTTCACAAATGACATTCTGCACACTTGTCAGTTAGAAAGTCAAAGTTCTCACAACATATCTCTATCAAATATAACTCTTTCATTCCTAAATTCACATCTGAATGCATTTACCACTATCTACCCTATTCACTCTATTACATGTATATTAGCTTCCTCAATATTTTTTTTTTTGGTGGAGAGATTCCAAGCTAATCTAAACCTCAGTGACTTTGCATGCCATACTCCCTCTGCCAGAAATATTTTCCCCAGATACCTAAACATCTCCCTCACTCACTCCTTTCCAGCTTTTCTCATTTTATCAGTAACCTTCTGTATAAGCTAGAAATCCTCCTCCCCAATTTTATCACTCCTCATCCTCTTATTTTTCTTCAAAGATCTTATCTCCATCATCATAACATATATTACATATATATTTGAATTTTCATGTTTGTGTGTCATCTATTAGACTATAAGTTCCACATGAACAGAGACATTATTTTGTACACTGCAGAATCCCACTGCACCTGATACAGAGTAGATGTTCCACAAGTACTTTTTAAAGCAATGAATGCTACTGGGAACATCCTCACAATCTGTTCCAAAAGCATATAGCACGCCTGTCAAAAGCAAAGTCTTACTTCACATTTTTGCTTTCACAGATTTTTTTGTTTGCTTTTTTTTGTTGTCATAAATCCTTATCTTGAACCACTCTAGCTAACACTGACCTCTCTTGCAAATTCAGCTTTGCATTTCCAACTGATTATTAAATATCTCTACCTGTTTATGCTGGCTTTATCCCAAACTGTGTGGGTATAACTGAATTCTGCATCCTGGATTTCAAGAAGCCATGCACCTATTCTATGGTAATGTCATCACTGTTCTCAAGTTTTAAAATATTATTCACCCTTATCTTATTCCATTATTTATATGACTTTTCTCCCATATTACAATGAAAGTTTTATAAGGGCAATGTATATCTAATTCCTTTTGACATTTTTCAGAATTTTTATCATTTTGACTTCTAAAAAGAAGATACTCAATAAATATTTATGGAGCATACAATATTACAGATAAATTATGGATAGTTACTGCAGATAATGTAATATCTACAGTAGTATCTGTTTTTCATAAACACCATTACAGAAACAAACTACTACATTGCAAAGAGAGCCAATAAATATTTAAATATTTGATAGAGACTAGAAGAGATTAAAATATCAAATTCTTGACTTAGTTAAGTCACAGTAACTTCTCTGTTAGGGTTTGGATCTTTTTAATGTTCCCTGTAAAGCTCCTGTGTTATGTAGTGCACAAATGTTCAGAGATAAGAATGACCAGATTATGAGAACTGAAGCCATTAGGGGATTATACATTTGATGGAGTAATGAATTGAATGGATTACTGGAAGGTAACTACAGGTAGGTGGGGCAGGGCTAAAGGAAGTAGGTCCCTAGGGTCATGCGGTTGGAGATAATATTTTCTCCCTGGTTCCTTGCTATCTATTTGTCTCTCTGTTTCCAGAATGTCATGGGCATAGCAGCTTTCTTTTCTTATGCCCTTCTGCTATGATGTTATGCCTCACCTCAAGTCCAAAGCAACAAAATTGACTGACCATGGGCTAATATTATAAGCACAAAATAAACTTATCCTCCTCTAAGTCAGGAATTTTCATCATAGCAACACAGTGCTGACTAATCCACTCTCCATTGCTTCCTTATTATTCTATGTTTTATGAATTCTAGTACAAATATGAATGTAGTCTCTTATATGGCTTATATGAAATAATTAATAGGACTGGTTTTATTCAGACTAAAATCAATTTTAAGGTCTGGAACAAACAGTGTTAGAGCAGCCAAACTTCACTCAATTTTATAGTTCCGGTGGAAGATCATAGCAGTCAGTAAGAAGCCAGCTCAGGAACACCTTAGGTAAAAGGAGATATTTTGGGGCTGGGGATGTGGCTCAAGCGGTAACGCGCTCGCCTGGCATGCGTGCGGCCCGGGTTCAATCCTCAGCACCACATACAAACAAAGATGTTGTGTCGGCCAAAAACTAAAAAATAAATATTAAAAAAATTCTCTCTCTCTCTCTCTCTCTCTCTCTTTAAAAAAAAAAAAGGAGATATTTTGGGGTGATGTCAGCAACATGGCTGACTAGAGGTGACTGGATCCAATCAAAACAAAGAAAAATCAAGAGCTGGGATGTTTATGGCAGAGTGGAGAGTGCTCAAGAGCAGTGGTGATATGACAAAGACATCACATAGCACAGAGTCACTTAGTAGCCTTTTAATCAGGAAACTAACCATACAACGTTTATCATCCTATTCTTTGGTTGATATCAAACATTGAGAGAAATAGACATTGTTTAGGAGGGAAAGAATATGCAGGAGATTTCCTGAATGCCCCACTAATATCATGGTTACCTGAAATAGTTGTTGAGGGAAAACCTGCAGCCTTCACAGGTTCTCACCTGGTCTGGAATACTACCAGGGAATCCATATAGCTGCACTGTCCTGGAGAAGTGTTGTGCTTTTTCATCAAAGGTTCCTGCCACACATACTATCTTGAATTCATGCCCACCTAAGATTTTCACCTAAGAGAACTGTATTCTATATGCTGAAGCTATCATAAAATCTCCCACAAATTCCTACAACCTAGACCACTGAGACATCTTTGGGAAAAGATAACATCAATCTCAGTTGAAGAAGACACTACACTCTATTTCATTACTGATGAAATATATACCACATGGGTATAGAGTTAAAATGGCCTACTCAATCAACACCCTGAGATGTGTCTCCAAGAGAAGGTCTATTACTACAAAAACTACTTTATAAAATTGGTACAAGCAATTGATACCAGTAAAAATATAAATACCAATGTAGGTATACAGAATACAGATTAAAAAAGAAGGGTACTGTGAAGCCTCCTAAGGAAAACAATAACTCTCTAGCAACAGAACCCAAAAGAAAAAGAATAAATTGATAGATTGGCTAAAAAATATTCAAAATGATGATTTTTAAGGAAAATCAATGGAATAAAAGAGATAAATTGTAAAGATTCCTGATCTGAATGAGAAATTAAACAAAGAGATAGCAGTCACACCAATAAAAAGATAATCAAATAATAATTTTGGCTAAATAACTCAGTAAATAAAATTTTAAAATAAAATTGAGAACATCTAACACAGGCTGGATCAAGTAGAAGAAAGAATCTCTGAACTTGAAGGTAGGTCTTCTGAAATAACTAAGGAAATCAAATATATAAGATGAAGATACCCTGCAAGGATATATAATGCAATTAAGAAAAAATTTGTATTATGTATGTTCCATAAGAAGAAAAAAAAAGAAAAAAAGGAAATATACAAAACCTGCTCAATGAAACAATATCTGAAATAGAAATCTTAGGAAAAACATGAACATGTAGGACAAAGGAAGCTAAAAAAATCTCTAAATATTGTATTTAAAAAGTCTCTGAAGCATATAATGCTTGAATTTTCAAAAGAATAAATTTTAAATTGCAAAAATCTCTAAAATAAAAATACCAAATCACATATAAGAGGATCCCCATTAAACTAACCACTAATTTCTTACCCCAAACTTTACAGAGAGAATGAGATTATATACTCAAAGTCCTAAAACAGAAAAACTGTCAACCAAAAGTACAGTACCCAGAAGAGTTATGCTTCAGAAATAATGAAGAATGGAGTCTTCCAAAGACAAGAAAAAAGAGACAATTCATCACAACTAGACTGACCTTACATGAATGAAGGAAGTACAACACTAGAAGTGAAAAATCACTATCATGAAAACAGATGAAAGGACAAATATCACAAAAGAGAAAGAAAAAAATAAACTTTCTTCAATACAGAAAACCTACAAAACACTTGGATTCTGAAAGGTTCCCAAATATCCATGTGTGAAAGTATCAGTCCTGAGCATGTGACCCTATTGAGGGGTGGTGAAAACTTTAAGAGGTTGAGACTACAAAGAGTGATTAAGTCACTGGGGAGATGCTTTCAGAGAGGATTGTTTAACTCTAGTCTCTTTCTCCATCTTTCCATCCTAGTCATGAGGTGACTGGCTTTGCTCTACCACATGCAACTTGCCATGATGTGGGGCCTCACCATAGGCCCAAGGCACCCGGGCAATCTCCCAAACTGAGTCCAAATAAACCTTTTTTCTTTATAAGTTGGTCATCTCAAGTATCTGTTTTGTAGTTGAAGTAAGCTAAATCAACCACAAAAATGAAGAAATGAGGAAGAAGGGGACAAGGGCTATACAAAACAATTAGAAAAAACTAACAAAATGAGAAAAGAAGTCTTCATCATTAACAATTTTGATTATAAATGAATTAAACTCCCCAATTAAAATATTTAGACTTGTAGCATGGATTAAAAAACAAGTCCCAACCATCTGCTGCCCATTAGAAATTCACTTTACAAATGAAGATATATAGAGACTGAAAGTGAACAAATGGGAATGTGTGTGTGTGTGTGTGTGTACACACACACACACACACACACACACATATAATTAAAATAGAAACCAAAAGCAAGCATGAAGACATATATCAAATAAAAAGACTTTAAGTCAAACATTTAAAAAGACACAAAGAAGATAACTATATAAGGAAAAAAGGAATAATACAACATTATGGAATACACAATTATGAAAAACAAATATAATTAGGTTTTAAAGAAGAGATACAGGGAAGAATATGATGGATTAAAGAAAAATTGAACTTCCTACCAGTGTCTCAGTTTCAGATTTTAAAAGCATTCAGGGTGTTGTTCTTCCATGCTTTGAGTGACCAAGAGAATTCACTGAAATTCAACATTAGAAAGCAAAATAAACACAGAGACACAAGGAGTCAGAAACTTTGAACATAATATAAGAAATAATAGAGATATGCCAGCTTGGCTGGAAGTGGTACCCCCAGCCCACTGCTGGAGCAGGGGGAGGAACAGACAGAGAGAGAGGAAAGCATGGTGAATAAAATAAGCTTGGAGGAAGCTGTAAATAGAGACGGAGACTGATATTAACTGACCCGGAGATGCTGGAGGAAGTGCTAAATGAAGAACAATTAAAATAGCTCAGCAGAGAGGTAGAAAGTCCAGCCATTTTTGAGTGGCTGCCCAGCAGTGAACAGATGCTGGACTTTAGGAATTTGTATGGGAAGTTTCAAGTCTGACCCAGAAGTCATCTATTGTGGGATCTAGCATATGTCCAGAGCAGCATGATTGCAACAGTCACAGACTATGCCTAGGGTGATATGGGCTTGGAAAACCAAGGACAGAAAGCTCCATTTATTACTGGTGCTCTCATATGAGCATCTGGAATGATGCCAGTACCCATCAGGCAGGCACATCTGACACTCCAGGTCTCATCCTGGATAATTCACAACCATGGAGAGGAAATAAGTGAGGCCTGTTAAGTTTTATACTCCTCCATCTAAAACTGGAAATTTGAGGAGGCCTCTGAGACCCAGATGTCTAACAGAGATCAACATCTCCCCAGGTAAAGGGAGTTGTAAACCAGATCTTTTAAGAAGAACTAAAATAAGTCTTCCTCAATTTATTCCATGAAACTCAAAGGGAGCAAATACTCCCAAATACATTCTATGAAATCAGATGTTTTATTCAGTCACCAAAAGACCTGAAAAGAATTATTTTAGAGAAGGAAATGTTGACTTGAAGCTCATTGTTTCAGAGATCTCAGTCAATAGTCAACTCCATTGCTCTTGCCTGAGGTGAGACAGAACATCAAGGCAGAAGGGCATGATGGAGAAAAGAAGCTCAGGATATAACAATCAGGAGGCAGAGAGACCACCCATGTTCTTGGATAGGCAGAATTAATATTGTCAAAATGGCCATATTACGAATAGCAGTATACAGATTCAATAAATATTGATATTCAATAAATATTGATATTCTTCATCTTGAAGAATAAGAGACCCAGAAGAGCCAAATCAATCTTGAGCAAGAAAAGCAATACTGGAGGCATCACAATACTTGATCTTAAATTATGCTACAGAGATATAATAACAAAAACAGTATGTTATTAATATCAAAATAAACATGAAGACCAATATGACAATATAGAAGACTCAAAGACAAACCCACATATTTACAATCATCAGATAATTGACAAAATTGCCAAAAAATATATATTGAAGAAGACATAGCCTTTTTAGCAAATGGTACTGAGAAAACTGGATATCCATATGTAGAAAAATGAAAATACATCTCTATCTCTCAACTTGCACAAAACTCAAAGTGAAATAAAGTTTTAAGAATTAGACCAGAAACTCTGCAACTAGAAGAAAACAAGGGTCAACACTCCAACACATTGGGGCAGGCATTTACTTCCTTAACATGACCCCTAAAATGCAAGAAATAAAATCAAGAATCAGTAAGTGCAATGGCGTCAAATTAAAGCTTGTGCACCACAAAGGAAACAACTGTGTAATGAGAAAGCCTATAGAATGAAGAAATAATTTGTCAACTATATCTGTGACAGGGGTTTAAAATCCAGACTACACAAAGATCTCAAAAAATTTGACATGAAAAAAAAATCAATCAAAAAATAAAAGAACTAAACAGACATTTCTCAAAAAAGAAGAAACACAGTGGCTAATAAATACATGAAAAAATGTTCAGCATCTCTAGCAATCATGGTAAATACAAATCAAAACTATGCTAAGACTTCATCTCACTATATTCAGAATGGCAATTATCAATAATACAAATAATAATAAATGCTGGCAAGGATGTGGGGAAAACGTTCACTCAGTCAGTGTTAGTAGGACTGCAAATTAATTAAACCACTCTGAAATACAGTATGAAGATTCCTCAAAAACTAGGGCAATACCATATGACCCAGGTATCCTTAGTATTTATTCAAAGGAACTAAAATGTGCATACTATAGTGATACAGGCATATCAATGTTTATAGAAACACAACTTACAAATCTAAGTTATGGAACCAACCCCCAGATACTTGTGAATAAATGAATGGATCAAGAAACTGTGATAAACACACACACTGAGTTTCAGTCACAAACAAGAATGAAATTATGACATTTGCTGGAAAATGAATGAAACAAATAAGCCAGACTCAGATAATAAAGAGTCAAATGTTTTTCTCTCATATGTAGAAACTAGAGCAAAATAAGGGGAAAATGGAAGGGTGGGGGCAGATATCATAAAAATATAGAGATTAGTGGAGTAGAAGAAGGAGATTGAGAGAGAAGGAGGTGGGACAGGAAAGGAGAGGCAACATGGAATGAATTTGACAAAATTATGTTATATATATTTGCAAATATAACACAGCAAATTCTACCTTTTGTATATCTATAAAACATTAATAAAAATACATGAGTGAAATAAAAATGTACTACAAACAATAGTAGTCAAAATAGCCTTATGGTAGAATTAAAAATTGACACAAATACCAATGGAACACATAGGCAATCTAGAAATAAATCTATCACCAAAAATATCTTCAACAAAGACACCCAAAAAGTACTAGAGAAAAGAGTAGCATCATCATTTAATGTGCTGGGAAAATTGGCTGAGCATGTGTAGAAGAATGAAATAAGAGCCCTCTTACTGTGCATAAAACTCCACTCACCATGGATCAAAGATCTATCTTATAGACTTAAAAGTATGGAATCACTGGAAGACAACATAGGAAAGACAATTCAAGACATTAGTATAGGGAATTATTTCTTTGTATAAGACCCCAAAATCATAGACAACAAAATAAAAATGGAAAAAATGATATCATAACATACTAAAAAACTTCTACATAATAAAGGAAACAATCAACAGAGTAAAGAGGTAATCTGCAGAATGGGAGAAAATATTTGCAAGTTATTTATCTGACAAGTACTCAAATATATAAAGAATGTTTAAAATGCAACCATAAAAGATGTATATAATATTATTTAAAAATGAGAAAATGGTCTGAATAGACATTTATTTTTTAAAAAGTATACGAATAACTAATTCAGATATGGAAAATGTTCAATGTGAATAATCATCAGGAAAATGCAGATCAAAAACCACATGAGATGTCCTCTTAACGCACATAGATTATATATAATCAAGAATACAAAGATAGAAAATACTGCTAAAAATTTAGAAAAAAAATTCTTAAGCACCTCGTGGGAAATATTAAATATGATATGAAAATTTTTGAAACAGGATGGAACCCAGGAGTGTTTAACCACTAAGCCACATCCCCAGCATTTTTAATATTTTATTTAGAGACAGGATCTCACTAAGTTGCTTTGGGCCTCCCTAAGTTGCTGAGGCTGACTTTAAACTTGCACTATTCCTGCCTCATAACCGCTTTTGTCTTACATAACCATTATGGAAAACATTGTTGATATTCCTCAAAAAAATAAGACTAGAACTACTATGTAATTCAACAATCCCACTATAGGTATATATCCAAAGGAAAGAAATCAAAATATCAGAGAGATATTTGAATTTCTGTTAATTATATAGACAATATATGGAATAAGTTAATGTGACCATCAATGAATTAATAGATTAAAATTTGTGTATACACAATGGCATATTATTCAGTCATGAAAGAGGATAAAATTGAGGTTGGGGATGTAGTTCAGTGGTAGAGTGCTTGCATGGCATGTGTGAGGTCCTGCATTGGATCCCCAGTACTACCAAAAATAAAAAAAGAAAAATCCTCCACTTATGGCAAAACTAGGACTGAACTAGAAGATGCCATGTTAAATGAAATACTCTAGGTACAGAGAGACAAATACTGCATATTCTTGCTTATATGTATAAATTAAATCATTAACTTCAACAAAGACTTAAGAATAGTGATCACTGGTGATTAGGAACAGTGACAGAGAGGTGGGATACAGGGAGGTTATATAATAATCACCAAAATTCAGTTACAGTGAAGGTATAAATTCTCATGTGCTATACAGCACAGTAGGATAACTGTGGTACACAATGATTTATTACATATTTTATGAAAAATTGGAAAAAAGGGAGCTTGAAAGTTCCCTAAACAAAGAAATGATAAATGTTTAAAGAGACACCATGCTATTATATCTCTCCAAATGCTATTTGATCATTATAAATTATATACATGCAGGCTTAACACTCTATACATTATAAGCAAATATAATTATTATATGACAATTAAAAAGGGAGAGAGATGTTTTTCTACCAGTACCTGAACTAGAGCTGTTCTTGACTCTACTCCAGGTCCCTACAGACAGACAGATGGCAAAGTAGAGATAACTCTAAACCTGATTTTGTTCTCAAAACTCTTCTTAAGAGGCAATGATTGTCAAAATAATTTGCCAGGTGGGTACTAACTTTATTGTCTTTGAGAATAGTGGGATCTACACTGAATTGTACTGTAACTTGGGGGAGAACATTTTAACCTAGTCAAAACATAATTATTTACACCCTTTTTAGGAGCAGGAAGGGAGTGAGTAAATGATCTTCTGTTAGTATTATTTATCAAATGGTGTGTTCCCATCTTAATTTTTCATTACTTTTATATGCATTAATTTATTTCTTTCTATTAAGTATAGTTATACTTAATAATCATTTTTATCAAACTCAAAGTGCTATACTTACTCCTCCCTCTATTCATATCTCATGGACTCCATAGTTCTTGCTCTTTATCGCTTCTGTAAATACTGGAGGGAATATTTGCATAGTATACTCAATTATTTATTTTCAAATATTTTATAATTACTCAATGTATTTTAATTGTCATGACACTAATATCTCTATAAAATATGGCTCTTGACCTCTGAAAACTCATAATCTATTTAAAAAATAAGTAATTTTTTTTAATAACTGCTTTCTTCTAACACATTTAAATATTTGAAAACATTTTTTTTTTCCTCCCAGGTAGTTTACTATTCCTTTTCCCTATCTACAAATTTGATTACTCCATGGATTCACTTGGCAAGCTCTGTTTTTTTTACAGATGGCATAGATGTTTTCAAGTGATTGCAAATTCTTATTTGCAAAGTTCAAATGAATGAAGTATTATTTTAACACGCAGTGTTACATTTTGAGCTTATGGCAAAATGTGTGTGTAAATTTGCGTAGATATCTGACATTAAGTAATTTAATATGCTCTCATAAATTTAATGTTAAGCTGTATGACAAAGAATTTCTAATTTTATCATTAATCCTTCTCACCACCAAGATTCTAATCATTGCATTTTGATATTTCTAATCTAATGCATACATTATTGTAGATATCCTAGGATACATGAATTCATCAAGTCTCGATTTAATTGATCATGTTTCCTTTCCAAGTACAGATTCACTTGACTTTTCTATTTCTGCCATACTTGTTGCTAATATTTAAGATCAAACTCTGCATTTGCCCATATTAACTTTATTTTAAAATTGCATTTTACATATAATCATTCAATCAAAAGAATTATTTATCTTTTCTTCAAAATATGTCATTTCTATTGTTTTCTTATCTCCATTAAGCTGTTGTTCTGGTTTCTAATAACTAGATTCAAAATTAGAATGCATGCAAATGTGTGATTACCATTATATAGATAAAAAGAAATGAGATTAATTAAAGCTCTCAAAACTATCACACTTTTTCTCAACTTGAAATCACAGGCTTCATTTTCATGCCAAATGCTCATAATTATCCAGAGTCACCAAATCAACACTTCTAACCAAAATAAAAGGATACAAATTATTTTCCTACTTGAAAAAATTATGTACATATATATTATATTATATACACACACACATTACCACATGAAATCAGTATGTCAAATAGAAATCAGCACTCACATGTTAATGACAGTATGTCAAAATAGCCAAGCTTAGGAAATAACCTGTGTTCATCAACTGATGAATAGATTTAAAAATTGTGGTCCATATACACTATGGAATATTTTTCTGCTATAAAAAATGAAATTTTGTCATTTACAGCAAGGATGGAACTGGAGACCATTTTTTTTAAGTAAAATATGCCAGACACAGAAAGACAAGCACTATATGATCCGCTTCATTTGTGGAATTTTAAGAAATTTCACATACAAGTTGAAATTAGGTGGAGGGTCCCAGAGACTGGGAAAAGAAGGAGGGAGAGAGGACTAAGGAGAGGTTGTTCAATGAGTACTAAATTATATTTAGATAGGAATAAGAATTTCGGGTCTGCTGTTGCACCTTAAGGTAACTAGAAATAAAGATGATATACTGTATATTTCAAAAAGCTAGAAAAAAGGATTTTGAATATTTTTACCACAAAGAAATGATAAATGTTTGAGGAGATAGATATTTTAACTTGATTTAGACACTTCATAATGTATGCATGTACCAAAACATCTCATGGTTCCTGATCAATATGTGCGATTTTTATGTATTTGTGTATCAGTCAAAAATAACTTATATACAGAGAAATAATGTTTGCCAAATTATAGCATTATAACATTTGCATGTATAAATATGTAACAATAAATCATAGCATTATGTATAATTATAATGCATCAATAAACATATGAAAAATATACAAATAAAGCACATAATAAAATTTAAAAATATATCAGATAATTGCACAATAGCATAAGCCATAATGGTTAGACATCTAAAATCAATAAACTAATGGAGCTCAGAGGAGTCATTTCCCCATAGCAGACTTACTTACGATACCCAAAGTTCTAATGAAATATCCACTGCCTAACAGGAAATAAGAACTTTCTAATATTTGATACATTTCCTCACAATGTGTACTAATGTTGTCAGTTATTTATTCCTTTTTATTTTTTGTTTGGTTTTCACTTCAAAATGCCCTGCATTAATATGTTCAGTGAGACATTCATGAATTTCACAAGAACCTGGACTTTAATGGGGACCATGGGCATAAAAGCACACTGAACCTAGAGCCATTCTGAAAAGGGAAGAATAACAAACCCCTCTGTCATTCCAGCTACTGGGGAGACTAAGGCAGAGGGATCTCAAGTTCCAAGGCCCATCTAGGCAACTTAGCAAGAACCTGTCTCAAAACAAAATGAAAAGGGCAGTGGACATAGCTCAGTGATACAATGCTTGAGAATCCCTAGATATAATCACTGGTATGGCCACTCCTAACAAAAAACAGGGAAGCAGGTGGCTTAAGTTAAAATTAATGGCAGGATGGTATTTGGGTTAAGTACTACTGGGAGGTGAATGATAGGAACTTTGCTGATGGCCTTGAGGAATTAGACAAATTAATATTTTCACCTGCTTGGTTTCTCTACTGGCAAGATGGGAGGGTTGCAAGGGCTCGTGTAGGACATGAGAAGACTTTTGGACATAAGACCTTCAACTGTAAGTTTGAGCCTTTCCTATTCTACAGGTCCTAAAGCATTTGGGGGAAGTTTGGATAATTATTTATGAGGATCTCTCTGAACTTTAGTGGGTTCTGCTCCAATTATTTTTCTTATATCTGTGAAATTTTGCAGCCCAAAACTGTCACATAGAATGTCAAGTTAAAAATCTGGGGTATTTATTGAATATAACATAGAAAAAAAGTTATATCGAGAGAAAGCACAGCTTAAAGATGAATAGCAAGGTTTTCTTGGACCTCAAGAAACAGTACCTTTGTTATGCATTTAACAATTGTCCTTATTAAAATTTCAATAGTAACATTACAGATCAGGAAAAAGTTTTCTGTCAGTCCAGGTTTGAAGGGTTACAGTTATGGGGTGGGAAATAGGGAAAAAATCTGTTCATTGTTAGGAATTCTTTGCACCTGTGTGACGTATTTGCTCTGAGGAAGGGGTAGAGCAAAGTAGTATGGTATAATGTAGAATGAGCAGTATCTGCATCTATCAAGAATTGATGAGGCTGAACAGCTATACTTAGAACTAACTCACCTTGAATATTTAAGGGTAAGTTAGTATATAAGGCATTTTCTTTTCCTTTCTTATAGCATTATCAAAAATGTGAATTGACAGGGTCTTGGAAGATAAACTAAAAAGAAAATGTTTATAGTTTTTTCTTTGTTCTATTTGCTTAACCCAATTATAGTCAAGTTAATTTTTATTAGAAATATTCCAAGTATGGCTTTTGAAAGGCATTGAAGGATATGGAGGCTATTTATTTATTTATTTGTTTAGTATCTTAAGGGAAAAAAAAGATCCTGTGTGTAGGTCCTTTTCTAGGTCATTCCAACCATCTTTGCCATCCAGAATTTAACATCTGAGGTTCTAATCAACATGTATTATAGGTTGTGTAACCCAGATCATATGCATCAAAAATACTTCTAAGTTTTTCTACAAAGAATTGTTGATCTTGTGTTGATTTGGAAATTGGTGGAAATTCTTAAGAATTTTGGGCTGCGTATGGTGGAGCACATCTGTAATCCCAGTGGCTCAGGAGGCTGATGCAGGAAGACCTTGAGTTCAAAGCCAGTCTCAGCAACTTAATGAGGTCCTAAGCCACTCAGTAAGACTGTCTCCAAATAAAATACAAAAAGGGCTGAGGATGTAACTCAATGGTTGAGTGACCCTGAGTTCAATCCCTGGTACCAAAAAAAAAAAAAAAAAAGTAGTATTTTGGTTCTTTCCATCCTGGTTTCAAGGTTAAAGTCTGCCATTGCCTGCATATGAAGCTTACACAAAGGAGGAATTTTTAGAGGTACTAGCAGTTTGGATCTTAAGAGAGTCTTCTGGAGGAAATAGGAGGTCTAAGGAAAGAAAACATGATGGAGGAGTTGATGGAGATATGGAAGGTGAGAAAGTGGAAGAATAAGAGGGAAGAGGAAAATTTGGAATAGGTGAAAATACTGGAGGAAAGTGAGGGAGAGAACTTACTAAGGAAATCAGTTTATTATTTACTAAAATTTTTCAAATTGCTTATTATCTTTGGATAAAAAATATCATTCAGTCAAATTGTCTATAATTTAGAATTTTGTTTGAAGTCCTCTGCATGTCAATAAAAAAATGTTGCCCTTTCACCCTAATAAATTAGAGTCCCCCTTTTTTTATTTTCTGAGGTACATCTCAAATGAATAATTGTTTTCAGGTCAAAAGTTCTCTAGAGTAACAATTGAAAATTCAGATCATACTTGCTACAGTTATGCTCTTAGAGGATTCCGTGAAGGAGTTAGATTTAGGACATGTGAGAAATAGAAGAGTATTTTTTTCTTCCATAAGAGAGAAATTAGACTTAAATGGTCCCCTATGACATCAGGCAACGGTCACTATAAAAGTAATGCTTTTATTTTTTGTATTTCAAGTATTTTGCTGCAGTCCGGCTGCAGCAAACTAACTAGGGGGTGAGGAGAAACTTGTGTAGATTGATACAGCAGGAGTGGGAGCCGTTTATTGTAGGACAGGAGGGGTATATATACATTACACACCGCTTATTCTTAATTAACATAAACTAGATACAGCAGTCAACCAATAAGGAATCTCCACACTTAATGGCTCGCTGGCATTACTTCACAAACCACTCCCTCTGGCAAAATGCCAGGTGCCATCTTGACTTGTTTACAGACCCTAACATACTTAATTGGTGATCAGTTACCACCAAAAATAGAGTCTACAATCTATATATTGTTCCTTTCTTGGCAGGTAAAGATCAAGGCACCAGCAGATTCAAGTTCTGCTAAGGGCTTTCTGTTTCAAAAATGGCACCTTCTGTGTAGTCACATGGCTAAATGGATAGAAGGAATCAGGACTCTGGCTTCAATCAATTTTATATGGACATCAAGCCCAATCTTGAGGGTTCTGCCCCTCTGACTTATTTCCCTAAAGGCCCACCTCTTAATACTGTCACATTTGGTATTGTGTTTCAACATATGAATTTTGGAGGGACACAAACATTCACCAGAGTGAGGATCATATTTGGCTTTCTCTAGTTGCCTTGAGTTGGAAGCTGTGATGACAATTACAGAGATTGGCAGTCATTGACCAAGTCCTTAATTCTTTTTAACTGATTTATTTAGAGTCCATGGTTTAGTTTCCTGGACTGACCATTAAGAAGAGGTTGTGGACCCAAGTACCATCGCCACACACCCTTGCCGTTGTCAATTCATATATTCTGTCTCTCACCATTTATGGCATGTGTTCTTATTGACTTAAATGAATATATATGTTCTTGCTTTCATATAACACACTTTCTGTCTCTCCTCTCTATTATTCTCTACTTATTTCTAAATTTACATTTTATCTAAACAGGCAGACTTCCTCTATTTATGCTATACACTGCAGAACCTGGTTGTTAATAATTTTAGTTTATATGTCATAAGCTTACACACCACACACACACACACACACACACACACACACATGCACACACAGAGAAGAGAGAAAAGGGAGGGTAAGAGGGGTATTCATGATTTTATCTTTTAAAAATAATTATCTTTTAACAGGTCATGTCCCAAAAGATGCCTTTCGTGATTCCCTAGTCAAAGTCAAGATCTTCTGTAATATAAAATCTTTATTTCTACCCCAAGGCTTAAAAATCTTCCATAACTTCCTCTTCCTGGGGAATAAAGTTGAATTATGTTCTGATATTATACAAAGTATTCTGTGATTCAACAATTTCTTCTCTATCTAGCATTATTTTTTGACACATTCCCCCTGTATGCACATTCAAGGTTCCAGCTGCAATGAATGATTTGATAATAAACCTTGCATGTTTGCTACTTCCAAAATTGTATGCATGCAATATTCCTTTTTTCTACAGTGTACGCTGTCTCCTTTTACACAAGGCAACCAATTCTTTGCAATTTTATTTATTAACTTCTCTTACCTCTACTGCCAACTAGAATTGACCACAATCCAATTTGTACATCAACTTAACACTATAACTATTGGGACAACCAACAGTTTTCTTTTTCAAAATTTGTCTGTGAAGGGCAGGACTCTAAGTCTTAGGACCTATTGGTGTCAGGCATAGGGTAGAAATTTAATAATTGACTACTGAAGGAACAAATGAAGGAAGAAACTCTTGTTACTAGTATTTTACATCATGGAATTAATTAATAATTGGAGCAATATCTTCCTAAGCACTGGTTAAATATAGTGGCACTAATGAAATAGAAAATTCTACCAGAAGAATGGGGCTGAACCCCAGATAAAATGAAAAATAAAGATTAGAAAGTAGGAGAGTAGTTTTGGAAAGGGAAGTGAATTGTTTAGAAAATAAAAGATAAGAGCAAAAATAAAAACAAATAAAAAATGGCTTATACTCTGCCATGTCTGCAGTATTATGACCTTATGGATTGAAAAGGTATTTCCAAAAAGCTGTCTTCCCTAGCATACTCACTGGGACTATATCCTTTTCCTGTAATTATTTATCCACCCCAATTTTCTATATCCTATGAATTTAAAGAATTTCAGTGGAAAGTATTTCTTGTATTGTGTCCATGAGAATACTATCACTATTCAATTTTGTGCTTCTGGCAATACATAACCAAATGCCTCACTCAAACATGCACCCTTTCCACCTTTTCCTACAGTTGATGAGCTATCTGACATGATTTCTCCTCTCTTATGTCAGGAGTTAAAAAATAAATAAATTTATTGTTTTTACATAAAGCCTTTGATTCTGTGAATGGATTTTAATCTTACCAAAGGTACTTGGTGAAGCAACATAAATTATTGAATAGTATTGAGTAGATAGTTAGACAAACTTTGGAGTTAAAGTAAGCACCTAAGTTTTATCATTCAAGCAAACTCTAATTCTTTAATGGAAACTGATGAAAAAAGAAAACCATACCTATAAGTTTGGTGTACTTAAGTAGCAAAGTATTCCATGAATTAATAAATTTAATTATAGTTGTTTTTATTTTGTATTAATCTTACTTGTGAAAAACAATTTTCAATAAAAGTAAGAAAACTCTTCTCCATTTAATTTTGCAAACTACTTCTGCATTTCATGTAACCATCCTAAATTATTGGTTCTTAGAAAATAAATAAATGCATCAGAATCTGAGGCGAAATAGTTATATTAGATATAGTATAGAAATATATAGGCCAAACCATCAGATAGTGCTGTCACAAAATAGCAAGTCTTTAGCAAGTCTCTTCATTAGCTGAATGAGTTAAGTCTAGTTGGCTACAAGTAATGAAAAACAAATTGAAAGTTTAAAGAAAATTAGAAATAATCAATACGATGACATAAGTTCATCTCTCGAAGTTCCAGGTCAAAAACTTAGTCATCAGGAAAAACTAAAAATTGATAATCAAAAATCCATTGTGGCCCCTGGTACTATAGCACACTTCTCTCCTTCCACACCTCCTGTCCTCTACTATTCCCTATTCAATTTTTATGATATTCATATGGATAGACTTCTTCTGTTTCTTGCATGCACAGTTGAACCTGTCAAGTTCTGAGTTTACGCGTCACAGATTCTGCTACATGAAGTGCTTGATTCTCTCTTGGTTCACTTCTAATGCAGGGAATTTTGGCTGGAGAAGCATGATTTGGGAACCTGTCCCTGGTTCTGCCAATTAGAGCTGTGGATTGTGCTCATTCTGAGCAAATACCTTTCATTCTGAGCTGTACCTTTTAAATTGAAGCAGTAACTAGAGAAGCTAGTTAGGCAAGATACTGCAAACACAGCAGGTACTCCAAATTAATACACTATATTATGTGTCATTTATATAATATCTACCCCTTTCCTCCCTGTTTTGTAAGAAAGAAAATTCACATAAAGTCCATCATATATTATTTTACTCTAAGTGATTTATTATTCATGTGATATATGATAACAACTGACATGCTTCATCTTATTTTTCTCTTTTCCTAACACTTCAATTAAATTAAAATGCTGTGCTAAGTACTATAGGGAATCCAGATTTGATAAGATCTAATTGCTTCTCTTAAGTAGCCATGATATACTTGATAGATTGGAAAATATACACAGATTATATTCATTATAGAGGTAAAAATGTGTGTAAAGTGTCGCAGAAAAGGAAAGGGTACATTTAAGTTTGAAGGACAGGAGATGTTTTTCAATTTTGGGTCATTCACCTTTTTCTATTCCTCAGCCACATTTTTGGTGTTCCTGAGTCTTTTTTTTTTCCTTTCTAACTTATTTCTTTCTCCATAAGACAATGGAATTATTAATTGAGGCATGAGATAAAGATTATACATGTTTCTATTTACTGTTCTACAGATCACCACAGTGAATGCTTTATCTTCTTGCACATTTAAATCTGTTTGTCTTGGAATATCCGAAATGCCTCATTTATTTATTTATTTATTTTTTGAGAGAGAGAGAGAGATAGAGAGAATTTTTTAATATTTGTTTATTATTATTATTATTATTATTATTATTATTATTTAGTTTTTTCGGCGGACACTACATCTTTTTTTTTTTTTTAAATTTTTTATTGTTGGCTGTTCAAAACATTACATAGTTCTTGATATATCATATCATATTTCACAATTTGATTCAAGTGGGTTATGAGCTCCCATTTTTACCCCATATACAGATTGCAGGATCACATCAGTTGCACATCCATTGATTTACATATTGCCATACTAGTGTCTGTTGTATTCTGCTGCCTTTCCTATCCTCTACTATCCCCCCTCCCCTCCCCTCCCCTCCCCTCTTCTCTCTCTGCCCCCTCTACTGACATTCGTTTGTCCCCCTTGTATTATTTTTCCCCTTCCCCTCACTTCCTCTTGTATGTACTTTTGTATAACTCTGAGGGTCTCCTTCCATTTCCATGCATTCTCCCTTCTCTCTCCCTTTCCCTCCAACCTCTCATCCCTGTTTAATGTTAATCTTCTTCTCATGCTCTTCGACCCTACTCTGTTCTTAGTTACTCTCCTTATATCAAAGAAGACATTTGGCATTTGTTTTTTAGGGATTGGCTAGCTTCACTTAGCATAATCTGCTCTAATGCCATCCATTTCCCTGTAAATTCTATGATTTTGTCATTTTTTAATGCAGAGTAATACTCCATTGTGTATAAATGCCACATTTTTTTTATCCATTCATCCATTGAAGGGCATCTAGGTTGGTTCCACAGTCTAGCTATTGTGAATTGTGCTGCTATGAACATCGATGTAGCAGTGTCCCTGTAGCATGCTCTTTTTAGGTCTTTAGGGAATAGACCGAGAAGGGGAATAGCTGGGTCAAATGGTGGCTCCATTCCCAGCTTTCCAAGAAATCTCCATACTGCTTTCCAAATTGGCTGCACCAATTTGCAGTCCCACCAGCAATGTACAAGTGTACCCTTTTCCCCACATCCTCGCCAGCACTTGTCGTTGTTTGACTTCATAATGGCTGCCAATCTAACTGGAGTGAGATGGTATCTTAGGGTGGTTTTGATTTGCATTTCTCTGACTGCTAGAGATGGTGAGCATTTTTTCATGTACTTGTTGATTGATTGTATGTCCTCCTCTGAGAAGTGTCTGTTCAGGTCCTTGGCCCATTTGTTGATTGGGTTGTTTGTTCTCTTATTGTCTAATTTTTTGAGTTCTTTGTATACTCTGGATATTAGGGCTCTATCTGAAGTGTGAGGAGTAAAGATTTGTTCCCAGGATGTAGGCTCTCTATTTACCTCTCTTATTGTTTCTTTTGCTGAGAAAAAACTTTTTAGTTTGAGTAAGTCCCATTTGTTGATTCTAGTTATTAACTTTTGTGCTATGGGTATCCTATTGAGGAATTTGGAGCCCGACCCCACAGTATGTAGATCGTAGCCAATTTTTTCTTCTATCAGACGGCGTGTCTCTGATTTGATATCAAGCTCCTTGATCCATTTTGAATTCACTTTTGTGCATGGCGAGAGAAAGGGATTCAGTTTCATTTTGTTGCATATGGATTTCCAGTTTTCCCAGCACCATTTGTTGAAGATGCTATCCTTCCTCCATTGCATGCTTTTAGCCCCTTTATCAAATATAAGGTAGTTGTAGTTTTGTGGATTGGTTTCTGTGTCCTCTATTCTGTACCATTGGTCCACCCGCCTGTTTTGGTACAAGTACCATGCTGTTTTTGTTACTATTGCTCTGTAGTATAGTTTGAAGTCTGGTATTGCTATACCGCCTGATTCACACTTCCTGCTTAGCATTGTTTTTGCTATTCTGGGTCTTTTATTTTTCCATATGAATTTCATGATTGCTTTCTCTATTTCTACAAGAAATGCCGTTGGGATTTTGATTGGCATTGCATTAAACCTATAGAGAACTTTTGGTAATATCGCCATTTTGATAATGTTAGTTCTGCCTATCCATGAACAGGGTATATTTTTCCATCTTCTAAGATCTTCTTCTATTTCTCTCTTTAGGGTTCTGTAGTTTTCATTGTATAAGTCTTTCACCTCTTTTGTTAGGTTGATTCCCAAGTATTTTATTTTTTTTGAAGATATTGTGAATGGAGTGGTTGTCCTCATTTCCATTTCAGAGGATTTGTCGCTGATATACAGGAATGCCTTTGATTTATGCGTGTTGATTTTATATCCTGCGACTTTGCTGAATTCATTTATTAGCTCTAATAGTTTCTTTGTAGACCCTTTTGGGTCTGCTAGGTATAGAATCATGTCATCTGCAAATAGTGATAATTTAAGTTCTTCTTTTCCTATTTTGATGCCTTTAATTTCTTTCGTCTGTCTAATTGCTCTGGCCAGTGTTTCGAGAACTATGTTGAACAGAAGTGGTGAGAGAGGGCATCCCTGTCTTGTTCCAGATTTTGGAGGGAATGCCTTCAATTTTTCTCCATTCAGAATGATGCTAGCCTGAGGCTTAGCATAGATTGCTTTTACAATATTGAGGTATCTTCCTGTTATCCCTAGTTTTTCTAGAGTTTTTAACATAAAGGGATGCTGTACTTTGTCCAATGCTTTTTCCGCATCTATCGAGATGATCATATGGTTCTTATTTTTAAGTCTATTGATGTGGTGAATAACATTTATTGATTTCCTTATATTGAACCAGCCTTGCATCCCAGGGATGAATCCTACTTGATCATGGTGCACAATTTTTTTGATATGTTTTTGTATCCGAGTCGCCAGAATTTTATTGAGGATTTTTGCATCTAGGTTCATTAGAGATATTGGTCTGTAGTTTTCTTTCTTTGAAGTGTCTTTGTCTGGTTTAGGTATCAGGGTGATGTTGGCCTCGTAGAATGAATTTGGAAGTTCTCCCTCTTTTTCTATTTCCCGAAGTAGCTTGAAAAGTATTGGTATTAGTTCCTCTTTAAAGGTTTTGTAAAACTCTGCTGTATACCCATCCGGTCCTGGGCTTTTCTTAGTTGGTAGTCTTTTGATGGTTTCTTCTATTTCCTCAATTGATATTGGTCTGTTTAGGTTGTCTATATCCTCCTGACTCAATCTGGGCAGATCATATGACTTAAGAAATTTATCTATGCCTTCACTATCTTCTAATTTATTGGAGTATAAAGATTCAAAATAATTTTTGATTATCTTCTGTATTTCTGAAGTGTCTGTTGTGATATTGCCTCTTTCATCCCGTATGTTAGTAATTTGAGTTCTCTCTCTTCTTCTCTTCGCTAGCATGGCTAAGGGTCTGTCGATTTTGTATATTTTTTCAAAGAACCAACTTTTAGTTTTGTCAATTTTTTCAATTGTTTCTTTTGTTTCGATTTCATTAATTTCAGCTCTGATTTTAATTATTTCTTGCCTTCTACTTCTTTTGCTGTTGTTTTGCTCTTCTTTTTCTAGGATTTTGAGATGAAGTATGAGATCATTCATTTGTTGGTTTTTTTCTTTTTTTAAGGAATGAACTCCAAGCAATGAATTTTCCTCTTAGAACTGCTTTCAATGTGTCCCATAGATTCCGATATGTTGTGTCTGTGTTTTCATTAATCTCTAAGAATTTTTTAATTTCCTCCTTGATGTCTTCTATAACCCATTGATCATTCAGTAACCTATTGTTCATTCTCCAAGTGATGTATTCTTTTTCCTTCCTTCTTTTATCGTTGATTTTCAGTTCCATTCCATTATGATCAGATAGGATGCATGGTATTATCTCTACTCCTTTATATTGTCTAAGAGTTGCCCTGTGACATAATATATGATCTATTTTTGAGAAGGATCCATGTGCTGCTGAGAAAAAAGTGTAACTGCTTGATGTTGGGTGGTATATTCTATATATGTCAATTAAGTCTAGGTTATTAATTGTGTTATTGAGTTCTATAGATTCCTTATTCAACTTTTGTTTGGAAGATCTGTCCAGTGGTGATAGAGGTGTGTTGAAGTCTCCCATGATTATTGTATGGTGGTCTATTAGACTCTTGAACTTGAGAAGAGTTTGTTTGATGAACATAGCTGCACCATTGTTTGGGGCATATATATTTATGATTGTTATGTCTTGTTGGTGTATGGTTCCCTTGAGCAGTATGTAGTGTCCCTCTTTATCCCTTTTGATTAACTTTGGCTTGAAATCTATTTTATTTGATATGAGTATGGATACTCCTGCTTGTTTCCGAAGTCCATATGAGTGATATGATTTTTCCCAACCTTTCACCTTCAGCCTATGTATGTCTTTTCCTATCAAATGCATCTCCTGTAGGCAGCATATTGTTGGGTCTTGTTTTGTGATCCATTCTACTAGCCTGTGTCTCTTGATTGGTGAGTTTAAGCCATTAACATTTAGGGTTATTATTGAGATATGGGTTGTTGTTCCAGCCATATTTTTTTATTTATGTTACTAAACATGTTTGTTTTCCACTTTGATTATTTTCCCCCCTTTAGTGTCCTACCTCCCACTGTTGGTTTTCATTGTTATTTTCCATTTCCTCTTCCTGTAATGTTTTGCCAAGGATGTTTTGAAGAGATGGTTTTCTAGCTGCAAATTCTTTTAACTTTTGTTTATCGTGGAAGGTTTTAATTTCATCTTCCATCCTGAAGCTTAATTTCGCTGGAAACACAATTCTTGGTTGGAACCCATTTTCTTTCAGTGTTTGAAATATGTTATTCCAGGATCTTCTAGCTTTCAGAGTCTGTGTTGAAAGATCAGCTGTTATCCTGATTGGCTTACCCCTAAATGTGATCTGCTTCCTTTCTCTTGTAGCTTTTAAAATTCTCTCCTTATTCTGTATGTTGGGCATCTTCATTATAATGTGTCTAGGTGTGGGTCTCTTATGATTTTGCACATTCGGCGTCCTGTAGGCTTCTAGGATTTGGGGTTCTGTCTCATTCTTCAAGTCTGGGAAGTTTTCTCGTATTATTTCATTGAATAGGTTGCTCATTCCTTTGGTTTGAAACTCTGTCCCCTCCTGTATCCCAATGACTCTTAAATTTGGTCTCTTGATGTTATCCCATATTTCTTGGATGTTCTGCTCATGGTTTCTTAACAGTCTTGTAGAGCTGTCTATGTTCTTTTCAAGTTGAAATACTTTATCTTCATTGTCTGATGTTCTGTCTTCTAAGTGTTCTACTCTGCTGGTAGTATTCTCAATTGAGTTTTTAAGTTGGCTTATTGCTTCCTGCATTTCTAGGATTTCTGTTTGTTTGTTTTTTATAACCTCTATTTCCCTGTATAGTTGATCTTTTGCTTCTTGGATTTGTTTATGTAATTCATTGTTGAAGTGATCTTTCATTGTCTGATTTTGCTGTCTGATGTCTTCCTTGAGACTCCAGATCATCTGAAGCATGTATATCCTGAATTCTTTATCTGTCATTCCATCTGCTGCAGCTATTACCTCTTCTAACGTTGAGTTGACCTGCATTGCTTGTGGTCCTTTCTTTCCTTGTCTCTTCATACTGTTCGCGTTCCTTTCTATTTGGTGAAACTGTTGTGCTATTGAATTTTCCCCCTATATATTTATATTGGTCTTGTATAGCTGCAAAGTCTCCCTCGCAGGCGCGGGCGGCGGCTCTGCCCCTCCTCCAATTGGGGCAATGTGCCTACCACGCCGGGAGGCCGCTGGGCCTGCTCTGCCGGTCGGTAGCAGGTCCGCCGACCTTGCAGGCGCAGGCGGTGGCTCTGTCCCTCTGCGGGCCGCTAGGCTTGTTCTGTCGGTGGTCGCAGTTCTGCCTACCTTGCAGGCGCAGGGGCGGGGGCGGCTCTACCCTTCCTCAGGCCACTGGGCCTGTTCTGTCTCTCGGTTGCAGGTCTGGCCTGTTCTGATGGTGGTCACAGTTCCGACTACCTTGCAGGAGCGGGGGGAGGGGGCGGCTCTGCCTCTCAGCAGGCCGCTGCTCCTCTTCTGCCGGTGGGTCGCAGGCCCGCCTACCTTGCAGGAGTGATTGGAAGCTCTGCCCCTCCGCGGGCCACTGGGCCTTTTCTGTCAGTGGTCACAGTTCTGTCTACCTGGCAGGCGCGGGGGGTGGGGGGCGGCTCTGCCCCTCAGCAGGCCGCTGGGCCTGTTCTGTGGGTGGTCACAGTTCCCTCTACCTTGCCAGCGCAGGGGGAGGGGGCGGCTCTGCCTCTCAGCAGGCCACTGCTCCTCTTCTGCCGGTGGGTCACAGGCCCGCCTACCTTGCAGGAGTGATTGGAAGTTCTGTCCTGCTGCGGGCCACTGGGCCTTTTCTGTCGGTGGTCACAGTTCCACCTACCCGGCAGGCGCAGGGGGTGGGGGGCGGCTCTGCCCCTCAGCAGGCCGCTGGGCCTGCTCTGTGCGTGGTCACAGTTCCCTCTACCTTGCCAGCGCAGGGGGAGGGGGCGGCTCTGCCTCTCAGCAGGCCGCTGCTCCTCTTCTGCCGGTGGGTCGCAGGCCCGCCTACCTTGCAGGAGTGATTGGAAGCTCTGTCCCGCCTTGGGCCACTGGGCCTTTTCTGTCGGTGGTCACCTTTCCACTTACCTGGCTGGCGCGGGGGATGGGGGGCGGCTCTGCCCCTCATCAGGCCGCTGGGCCTGCTCTGTGCGTGGTCACAGTTCCCTCTACTTTGCCGGCGCAGGGGGAGGGGGCAGCTCAGCCTCTCAGCAGGCCGCTGCTCCTCTTCTGCCGGTGGGTCGCAGGCCCGCCTACCTTGCAGGAGTGATTGGAAGCTCTGTCCCTCCTTGGGCCACTGGGCCTTTTCCGTTGGTGGTCGCCGTTCCACCTACCTGGCAGGCGCAGGGGGAGGGGGCGGCTGAGCCTCTCAGCAGGCCGCTGCTCCTCTTCTGCCGGTGGGTCGCAGGCCCGCCTATCTTGCAGGAGTGATTGGAAGCTCTGTCCCGCCCCGGGCCACTGGGCCTTTTCTGTAGGTGGTCACAGATCCCCTACCTGGCAGGCGCGGGGGGTGTGGGGCGGCTCTGCCCCTCAGCAGGCCACTGGGCCTGCTCTGTGCGTGGTCACAGTTCCCTGTACTTTGCCGGCGCAGGGGGAGGGGGCGGCTCTGCCTCCGAGCAGGCTGCTGCTCCTCTTCTGCCGGTGGGTTGCAGGCCCGCCTACCTTGCAGGAGTGATTGGAAGCTCTGTCCCGCTGCGTGCCACTGGGCCTTTTCTGTCTGTGGTCACCTGTCCACCTACCTGGCTGGCGCGGGGGATGGGGGGCGGCTCTGCCCCTCAGCAGGCCGCTGGGCCTGCTCTGCGCATGGTCACAGTTCCCTCTACCTTGCCGGTGCAGGGGGGAGGGGGCGGCTCTGCCTCTCAGCAGGCCGCTGGGCCTGCTCTGTGAGTGTTCACAGTTCCCTCTACTTTGCCAGCGCAGGGGGAGGGGGCGGCTCAGCCTCTCAGCAGGCCGCTGCTCCTCTTCTGCCGGTGGGTCGCAGGCCCGCCTACCTTGCAGGAGTGATTGGAAGCTCTGTCGCGCCTTGGGCCACTGGGCCTTTTCCGTTGGTGGTCACCGTTCCACCTACCTGGCAGGCGCGGGGGGTGGGGGGCGGCTCTGCCCCTCAGCAGGCCGCTGGGCCTGCTCTGTGCGTGGTCACAGTTCCCTCTACTTTGCTGGCGCAGGGGGAGGGGGCGGCTCAGCCTCTCAGCAGGCCGCTGCTCCTCTTCTGCCGGTGGGTCGCAGGCCCGCCTACCTTGCAGGAGTGATTGGAAGCTCTGTCCCGCCTTGGGCCACTGGGCCTTTTCTGTTGGTGGTCACCGTTCCACCTACCTGGCAGGCGCGGGGGGGTGGGGGGCGGCTCTGCCCCTCAGCAGGCCGCTGGGCCTGCTCTGTGCGTGGTCACAGTTCCCTCTACCTTGCTGGTGCAGGGGGAGGGGGCGGCTCTGCCTCTCAGCAGGCCGCTGCTCCTCTTCTGCCGGTGGGTTGCAGGCCCGCCTTGACACTACATCTTTATTTGTATGTGGTGCTGAGGATCCAACACAGCACTGTGCGCATGCCAGGCGAGCGCGCTACCACTTGAGCCACATCCCCAGCCATGCCTCATTTATTAATCTAAGAGTCTTCCAGAGTAGCAGTAAGATACCTTTCTGTATTTTGAATATGAAATAGTAGATAAAAATATAATATTTGAAACTGAGTGCAGTTTTGGAGGAACAACCACATCTGGATCACACCTGGATTTCTCTCTAATGTAAAAAATAAGGAGGAGGGGGAGGAGGAGGAGGAGGAGGAGGAGGAGGGAGGAGGAAAGCAGACAAAATTTTTTTTTGGACATAGAAATGTTCTGGTCACTGATGATATTTGTCCAATGGGTGTCAGAATGTCCTCAAAAAGCCAATATTTGGAAAAAAATTGTAATTTCTGTTTTCCATGGACATGAACAGAAAATGTGTAATATATTGTCCCTGAATATCGGAACTCTCATGTACAATATTCTCCTCTTCTATTTCAATTAATGCATATTTGATGGGTCCACCCTTGCTTTATCTTAGGGCTTCTGGGCACAAGTGAACAAGAATTCTTCTGAAGAACTCTTCTGAGAACAAGGGTAATGAAGGTGTGATGGATTATGTGCTAACTGAAACCTCTAATATGTAATCTGACATGAGAATATCATGTAGTGATATTTAATATCATGTCATGATATTTAATGCAGGTTTGATTAAGCTTTTGCCTGCCATTTCCAAATGCATACATGTAACCATTACTCTCATCTTTCCTGCATCTCTCCGATTACCATTGAGTCATGAAAAAAATCCTCAATGAATATTAAATATCATTCCATAAAATTGAGATGGCTAAAAACAGGATCAAAATATGATTATCAGTCTAAATTTCTAATGATGGGGGCCCATGAAAACACTTCATTTTTATAATCAGACATATAGAGGAATATACCCTAAGATTACTGGGATCTACAGAAAGAAATCAAAATAGCCTTCACCTACTATTTATTTTATGATGTAACCAATACACAGAAACTTTGCCCCTCATAAAAACCATAAATTTTATTGAGTTTCAGCAGAGAAATAGGTTAGAAACAGAATCTCATTGATAGATATATGACAGAATTGGTGTAGAAGTTTTGTTTTGTTTTCAAATCAAGAATTTTAGTCTGAAAGTAAAGCTGAAAGTTAAACAGGTATGGAAATAAACAGGAAGACTTGTTTTCTTTTGTTTTAAGATAAAAGTGATTTGCTTATTTAGATGTGCTGAGAGAAATAAAGAGGTCAAAGAGAGAAGAGATGGACAGAAGACAGTTTGAGGAATAGCATCCCTTGGACACAGCTGAAAATGAAATCATTTAGTGCCCATCTAGAAATTTATTTGGAATTGTGTCTTCCTTTGAGTGAAATAGTGTGAAGCTGAACAATTGCAATGGTGGGAATGAGGAACCATAAAAATGTCTCATATTTTGTGAAGGGGAAAGATGAAGGTAGAGGTAGGATATTGAAGAGAATGTGATTATCTTGAAAATAGACCCATAGTATATCACTTAAAATAAAATGTTAAAGGTTTAGAAGATGGGTGGGCATTCTGTGAGGAAAAAAAGAATGGCATTCCAGGGAGTAAGAAATTATAAAGGCCCAAAAAGCCATCATGTTTGCAAAGTGCTTCAAAACCTCACACATGTGTGTGGTAGCTGCAGGGAGGTGGGATGCGAACGTGTGGGATGCGACATTTTGGGGTGAGGGTCGTTTTAAAACCCTGTGGCTCATGCTGAGAAGAAACCTCCAACTTCACCTATGGGTAATCCTTACTCAGATTGAGTGTATTCTGCCCGAGGTTTTACGTTTGCCCTATGTAATGACCGGATCTAAATCAAGACTCGGTGTTGGCTGTAGCTCAGTGGCAGAGCGCTTGCTTAGCACGTGTGAGGCACAGGGTAAGATTCTTAGCACCTCATAAAAATAAACAAATAAAATAAAAGCATTCTGTCCATCTATAACTACAGAAAGAAAAAAAAAAAGACTCAGAGGTACAGTTTTTGCGTATACAAGGCTCTTGTGAGAAACTGATGCTTTTTTTAAACACGCGGTGGTCCTTCCAGTCTTAAAGCCCCTCAGAGGGCCTTAGATCACTCTGATGCCTGAGTTTGTGAAATTGCACTCTCCGCGTTTGGGTGTGGTCTAGGTGTAACAGGAGCCCAGGGTACAAAGGGCTTCTCAGAAGCTTGGACTTGACCTTTTACTTCCCACTTTTGTGTGTTTCTGAGGCTTTGATTACAAAGATGCTTTCAAAAGACAGTACAAATGAAATGGAAGGCCTGCGTCCTGATTCTGTCAAAGGGCTGGTGTGAAGTCAATGTGTTAATGGACTCACCCTCCCACTCAACTGCTTTATCCTGTGGCTTTTCACTTTTGATAGGCAGAAAGCACACAAGCACTCCGTGCTCCAGGTTTACCATAACGCATTTCTCAAGTAGTAAATTCTTTCAACAGTGCAGAGTAAAAAACATTTTCATTGTGAAATAATGGCACACACATTTTTCACCTAGTTTTCTCTTTCATAGTACTAAAATGACTTAATATAGAGGCAGCTGTGCCAATTCTAGTGAAAGATTTATGATAACGTCTATGTGTTATAACTGCAAATACAAAATCCATTTTTATTCTCAGTATTTTGGTCTTATACTTTGGGTGCTTAACACCCTAATTTACTTGCATTTGCTGTCCAAGAAATGGCATTTTATTGCAACAAAACTTGGAACTTATATTTTTGATGCTGTAACTACCCTAAATCTTGCCATCTGTTGGCTAATAAAGAAGTAGTTACCATTGATGTAATATGTGACACCTACTCAAAAACAGATATTTAAGAGAAAGTTCTTTGTAAATATAGGATTTTCTTCTGTAACTTGGTCAAATATATGCCATTTTCAGAATTATCTTTTCCTCTAGTGGTCAAAGGAAGATTTTACAAATAAATCAACAACACATTACGCCAGTATGCACCTTGAAAGTGAGAAGCATGACTTTGCATATTGCACTTCAGGAAGAAGGAAATTTACAATGTTAAGTTCAAGTCTGCCAAGGAAACTGTGAAAGGATTTTTAAAAATGCAAAAATTCTGCTGCAAGGGATATGAGAACCACCAAGAGAGGAGATCTGTGTGAGGAAAGAAAATAGACCCATAGTGTATCACTTAAAATAAATCTATTTTCAACTTAGAACCCAGAAGCAAAACTTTGGATAACAAATCAATCAATGTGAAATTAAAAAAAAAAAAAAAAAACTTGCAGTTTTAATAATCATTTTAATTTGTTTTCATGGGTATAGTATCTGGCTCATAGGTGCTATAAGAAAATGCATGATCAGACCATTGCTCAATAGATGTATTTTGTGATGTATTTAGGCCAATTTCTTCAACATTATTTACATACTATCTGAAAATTTTCAAGAAATCATATACATCTCACATATTACTAAAAGACAAAATATTATAATTTTTAATTAATGACAAATGATGTGTTTCTATAATAGTGTATATATTGAGACAAAATTTATTTTACTAGAAAAGTATAGAAATATGTGCCAACTCAAGAAGACAGTACAATAAATACTTTCAATTATCCAGATTCAACAACTATTTGAATTTGACTTTATCTAAACCTGTTTTTCTTCCTTTTTTTAAAGGTATTATAAAACAAATACCAGAATTTGTCATTTTCTCTTGTATTTAAGTATGCATTTCCAAATAATATACACCTTTCTAATGTAACAATGATTATACCTGACTAAATTAATGACAAACCATTTGTGTCATCTGAAAACCAGTTCACAGTCAGATTTTTCTGTTTTTCTCAAAAGAATTGGTCAAAAATATTTTATTCAGAAAAAGATCCATCTGAGAACTGCACATCTAATCTGGATGCTATACCTCTTAATTTTTTAAAATTCTTTTCTTTCTTTCTTTCTTTCTTTCTTTCTTTCTTTCTTTCTTTCTTTCTTTCTTTCTTTCTTTCTTGTGTGTGTCACTAATTCTTTACATAAACAGAACAGTTATCTACTAGAATGACCTTCATTTTGCATTTGCCAGTTTGTTTCCTTAAAGTGCTATTTAACTCATTCTTCTCTCCCCTATATTCCTCACAAATTTTACCAAGCAAGAGTATTTTAGCAAGAGTGCCCCTTCTCCCGTTGACATGTCCGCTAATCTAGAATAGGTAATATTAGGAGGACAATGAATTCTTGCACCATTTTTTAGGAATACAAAGATTTCAATATGTTCAGGGCATGACAGCCGCTCCCTTCCATTATAAAATATCTTACCATCCTTTTCCTTACCATTTTATTCAGTGATTAATGTTATCTGAAAAAAAAAAAATTGGTGGCTATAACCAGTTCTTTTTTTATCATTACACAACTCCACTCATATTCGTTATCTAGAATTCTTCTGCAAACAAGGAATTTCCTTTAATAATTATGGTTAATAATTAATTATAGATTAATCTAAAATATAATTTGTGTAAGAAATGCAGCACAATAGATTAATAATATTTTCTAAAAACCACAGTAAGTTATTGGTACTCAAGTTAGTTTCAACAGGATCTAAAGAGTTGGGTTTGGGATTTATAGTTGTTATTGCTGTTGGCTTTCTGTTTACTATTGAGTAAAATTTTCAATTAAATTTTTTTCAATAATTAAGTTGTATTCAATATTTTAAAATACATTTATATGCTCTTATCTTTGGCTATTAGAAGCTGTTTCTTTTTAATATGTCCCATTAGGTTTCCTTTGTTTGCTTTTGTGTTTTTATGACTTAGTTGCTTTCTGTCACATGAAAAGAAAAAAAAAAAAAAAACTGCCCTGGTCTTATGTCATATATTTCCTTTCTTAGACCTAAGGCCAGCCATTCCAAAGAGTCCTAGTTCCTGTTAATGAGGGAACAAAATTCAAATGGTAGATTGACATTACTCTAAAGTACCTCTATTGGAGAATAAACCATAAATATCACTGTGGTTTGATAGGTTTGATACTTGCAATCACCCATTCATTAAAACTATGAACTACACCTTTTTAAATTTTAAGTTATCTGTATTCTTAATCTCATGTTTATATTCCAGTTACTCCATAAAATTTTGTCCTAATATTTGTTTGCTCAAAGGAGTTTTTATTGATCACCTCACAGAACAGAAATTCAGGTTTGTTCAGATTAAAAAATATGTTGTTTTTTATCTTGAGTTATTGCAGTTATTGCCAGGATGCAATTATAACTAATATAAAACTGGTCAAAACAACATAATCACAAACTTTGATAAAAATAATTATACAAAAATGTTACCGAAAATGTACATCTTTAAAATATATATATGAGTGCTGAGCAGTTTTGGGAACTTGATTAAATATACTGTGAAACTGTCTATTGGATTCAGTGTACCCTCAGGAGACAATGCACTGTAATAAGTTTCAAGATGGCTTAGATTAATGTCTTTCTTTTGTAAAGTGGGAGAAAGATTGTAAAAGGGCAGAAAGGAAAAGCATTAAACCATTCCTCATAGACTTCTGGCTTCTTGGGAAAGACAGATCTGCATTGGAGTAGGGTTAAAAAAAAAAGGTAGTCTTAGTCCCTTAAAACCCTGTCTCCATACATCTTAAAAAAGACTGCATCTCCCCCAGGATATGCAAAATACTGTTGATCCAAGTCCCAAATGTTGGCAAAGAAAAGAATTGGCAGACAGAAAAAGTGAGAAATTTGTAAGGTAATATTGCTGATCATGAATAAGGAAATGTATCATAAATGAAAATATCTCATATCTATGCCAATTTTAAAATTAAACCTGATATCCATCTTTTCAGAAAGATCTCTTAATGTGCTGTTTTTCATTTATCACATATTTTAAAAGTTAGGGATCCTATACTATTGAAGAGAGCTAAGATGTTTCTATACTCTTAAATATTTCCCTGATTCATTCTCTTTATAGAAAGAATAGGGTACAAAAGCAGGGAGATCAATCAAATAGAATTGTAAAGCCAATGCAAAAACATTTCTGCTCTGTATTTTTAGATTATACATTTGGATTAAAGGTGCCCCAATTAAATCAAAGTTGCCTTTGAATTTGCGGATCAAACTGCTTCAAAAATTCCTCAGTAACTCACAATGTATTAAAGCATTTCACTTAATTCATTCTGGATGAAGTCAACAATAGTGTTTGATGAAGCAGCCTAAAATAAATGGCAGTGGTCATTCCTCCCTCCCTCCTCACACTCTTTCTTCCCTTTCCATCCCCCATATCTATCTTTCTCTAAACAGAAGTGTTTTTTTCTAAATGAGTTTGAACCTAACTTAGTTCTCCACTGATCACAATTAGCAAATTCTCTGGCATTCTGAGAGACACCTTACATCTTTGGCAGCAGGTGGGAGCTGGGAAGTGAGGAGAATTCCCCAGACCAAAAAAAAAAAAAAAAGAAAGAAAAACAATCATAATAAAACCTGGAATTTCCTTCCATTAACCATTCATTTTCTCTCTTCTCTAAAATAGCATAGCTCATTGTCACTTGGTATATTCTTACATGGGAAGTTTTAACTCACTAAAAATCTTACAGGACTCTTGAGTTGAAGCATTTCAAGAGGGTTCCACAGAAGAAGGGTTTTTTTTTTTTTTTAATTTTTTATTGTTGGCTGTTCAAAACATTACATAGTTCTTGATATATCATATTTCACAATTTGATTCAAGTGGGTTATGAGCTCCCATTTTTACCCCCTATACAGATTGCAGAATCACATCAGTTACACATCCATTGATTTACATATTGCCATACTAGTGTCTGTTGTATTCTGCTGCCTTTCCTATCCTCTACTATCCCCCCTCCCCTCCCCTCCCCTTCCCTCTTCTCTCTCTGCCCCCTCTACTGACATTCGTTTGTCCCCCTTGTATTATTTTTCCCCTTCCCCTCAATTCCTCTTGTATGTACTTTTGTATAACTCTGAGGGTCTCCTTCCATTTCCATGCATTTTCCCTTCTCTCTCCCTTTCCATCCCACCTCTCATCCCTGTTTAATGTTAATCTTCTTCTCATGCTCTTCGACCCTACTCTGTTCTTAGTTACTCTCCTTATATCAAAGAAGACATTTGGCATTTGTTTTTTAGGGATTGGCTAGCTTCACTTAGCATAATCTGCTCTAATGCCATCCATTTCCCTGTAAATTCTATGATTTTGTCATTTTTTAATGCAGAGTAATACTCCATTGTGTATAAATGCCACATTTTTTTTATCCATTCATCCATTGAAGGGCATCTAGGTTGGTTCCACAGTCTAGCTATTGTGAATTGTGCTGCTATGAACATCGATGTAGCAGTGTCCCTGTAGCATGCTCTTTTTAGGTCTTTAGGGAATAGACCGAGAAGGGGAATAGCTGGGTCAAATGGTGGTTCCATTCCCAGCTTTCCAAGAAATCTCCATACTGCTTTCCAAATTGGCTGCACCAATTTGCAGTCCCACCAGCAATGTACAAGTGTACCCTTTTCCCCACATCCTCGCCAGCACTTGTTGTTGTTTGACTTCATAATGGCTGCCAATCTAACTGGAGTGAGATGGTATCTTAGGGTGGTTTTGATTTGCATTTCTCTGACTGCTAGAGATGATGAGCATTTTTTCATGTACTTGTTGATTGATTGTATGTCCTCCTCTGAGAAGTGTCTGTTCAGGTCCTTGGCCCATTTGTTGATTGGGTTGTTTGTTGTCTTATTGTCTAATTTTTTGAGTTCTTTGTATACTCTGGATATTAGGGCTCTATCTGAAGTGTGAGGAGTAAAGATTTGTTCCCAGGATGTAGGCTCTCTATTTACCTCTCTTATTGTATCTTTTGCTGAGAAAAAACTTTTTAGTTTGAGTAAGTCCCAAAGAAGGGGTTTTAATAAGCTCTAAAACGTGAGTAAGTTTGGGACCAAGAGAGAAGTGTACAGGTCTTGCCTTACTATCAGATTGTGTCTGATCAGATCTTAGGTCAGCAAATGGCCTATAAAGACTTCTCAGTACACCACACAATGTGCCAGTGAATATTTTGTACTTCTTGTTCTCAGATATAATCTCTGAGAGAAAATTAGTTTGTATATAGTGACATATCTTTTTCATCACTTGCCTTAAGCTTCTCTGAAGAAATATCCTATGGAAATAGATGTAATTCCTGTTCTGCTTCCTCATAAGTTTATTCATTTCTTTTTTTTCTGCTCAGCTTGTCATTGGATGCATCAAACTAAGGTTTTAGCTAGCTAATGTTCTCTGGCTAGATTTTTAAGAATAAAACATTAGGTAAGAGTACTTAAATAAATAATGTGACAATTTTTCTTCCCTTTCTTTGACTTCTGATGGATTCATATACCCAAAACAATGTTTTTTTCAGTTAACAAAAAAGAATTTTCTGAAAATAGGATGTGTTTACTGTCTGACATGCCTTTCAGTGATCTATTTTAATGCATCTGGAAGGTCATTATCTGAAAAGCTGTATATTGATTTCTCAAGGTCAAAGAAGAGTTCATGACCTTTTTAATACTAAATATATGTCAAGCATCTGAAAAGTCATTAATAGAAGTCATGTTCTTGGGTCATAAATGAAAGCTTCTATGGGTGCTATCATCCATTACATCAAACTATCTAATAAACATCAATGAATCCGTATCATTTCTGTAATTTAACATACGTAACTACTTTGTCAGTTTCAAAGAATGTGAAATAGAATAATTGAAGATGACATATACATTAACAAGCTCTTAGTAGTCATTCCTCATTATTTTCTATTTTCAGTTTTATCAAATCTAAAATTTATGAAAAGAAAAATTAAGCTCAATGCAACAACTCATTTGAACAGAATAAACAGAAATGTTTTTTTCTAAATGAGTTTGAACCTAACTTTTTGGAATTTAATTATTCTTTTTTATCACATTTGTTTTTGAAACAGCCAACAATGGCATTTTCACTGATATATATATTAAGTATCCCAAACTTGTCTTGGGCACATATAAGTCAATTACATAATGAGGGAAGAATTTAACTAGATGTGTCCATGAAACATCTCAGGCCATATAATTGAACAATATTATCTTTCATGTGTTTCTTAGAGAAGATTAAAGGCTTTCCAAGAAAAACAACCTTCAGGATGCATTAGAATAGATCACCCTTTGGTATATCAGACAGCAAACACATTTTAGGTTTCCAGAAAGACCTATTTCTTACCGAACTCTATTGTTTTGGTTGCATTTCTAAGAAAAACTTGAAGAGGAAAAGGAACATAGAGACTATCTAAAACCAAATTTTTATTGTATTCAGAATTGAGTAAAATAAAGAATTTGGGATAGAATTTTAAGAACTCACTGCTCAAACTTTTGAAAGAAGTCCAAAATATCTTTGCCATCCCCTATTTTTACTCTCCCCTAACTCATTAGGATGGTCCACAGACTGTTATAGTCACCCTTGCCAGTGTTTCAGTCTCTCACGAAAAATATCCTGAAATAAAAAACACATTTTGGGATTTCATCCTGTCCTCCCCTGCATCCTCCATTAACATGAAGGACAGCCAGTAAGTAGCAGCTGAAAACAAGTGAGATACAATGCTGCGAAGATATTATCTGCATCTTTCTGCCATTGATCCAGAAGGTCTCGGTTTGTAGAGCAACTCAAAGGGAGAGTTACTATGTGTCTTTTCATAGTTCCTGGAGTCTATATTCTTCTTTACTCAGTTTTATCATCTTCCTTGTTTAGACAATCTATCCATTTTATTGTGGAGATTACAGATTGGGGAAATCATAGAGCATCTTTAAATCCCTAGTTCTTCACATTTTGAATTGTCCTGTTTAGCAAAACTAAAATAACATAAGGGCTGAGCACATTGACCACATTGAATGTTGCTGCTGGGCCCCTTTAATAGCACTTCTTCTATACTCAATTATGCCTCATAGTTTATTTAAAAAGTCATTTTTGTAGTCTTATATTTTTATGTCTGTATGGAAATATTACAATAAATCTCATTCATATATATATAATTAATATGTATCAATTTAAAAACAAATAATAATATCTATGTTTTTTAATGTATCAACTGATACACAGCATTTCTCTCTTTCTCTTTTTTTTTTTTTTTTTTTGATTATTCCAAAAATACGTCCTGGTCTCCTCCTATGTGGCAGACATTGTCTTGTGCTGGGAATACAAAATGAGTAAGGTACAATCCCTATTCATAGGCATTTACAGCAAATAAAGAGTACAGAAACATAATAAATGATCATAAGCATTATGATATGTAATCAGATTTCTTAAGAAATAACACAGAAATTTATTGTACTAGGGATGTCTTAAAAAAAAATTAAGACTAGGGATTGAATTTAGGGTTGCTTAATCATTGAGCCACATCTCCAGCCTCTTTTTTTTTTTTTTTTTTGAGACAGGGACTCTTGCTAAGTTATGGCCTTGCTAAATTGCTGAGGCTGGCTTTGAACATGCAATTCTCCTGCCTCAGTATCCTGAGCCACTGAAATTACAGGCATGTGCCACCATAGCCAGGTTTAGTTTTTTTAAAGTCATATTTGACCAGAGATTTAAAGAATGAGTAAATGAGTAGTGCTCCTCAGAACAAGGGGAGACAGAAGAGAAGGAAATTTGCAAAGAAACAGAGATAGACAGGATAGATGGGTTGTTGTCAAAATTCTGCTATTTAAACAGTGTGGAAATGAGTATCTTCTTGCATTCATTCCTTCACTCCTGTGTAAGATGAATCTATAGAATACATCCAAACAAATGAAATTGTGGGGTCAAAGAGAAGATACGTTTACAACTATGTTCAATATCACCACATTTGAAAGCACATTTCCAAATGCTCTGATGTTTTGTGTTTAGCTTTTAATCTTTTTCTAATGTAGTTCTATGTGTTCTACATATATTAAAATCAATTATGTCTATATATCTTTTAAATCCCCATAAAAAGTCTGCTATAGGCCAAATTAAAAAAGAAGTGAAAAATATGGGGAAAAATATTTTGCTAACATTCCAAAGGTTAATTTTCTTTCTGTTTACAACTACTAGACTTGTCTAGATTCAAGAGAAATTGTCCTCCATACCAATGTCCATACACATAATTTTTGCATGTGAAAATCTAGTAACAAATAAATGAAAATGACAAGAAAAGATGGTGGAGATATATATAGATAGATGTAGATACACATATATTTTATATATATATATATATATATATATATATATATATATATATATATATATATATATAAATTCAAACTTGAAATTAGTGTTATTAATATTTTATTACCTAAAGGGAAAAAAATAATGAGTGTCAGCTTCCATGTAATGAATGCCATATATATATGCCATATATATATATATATATATCAAAAGAGAAATTGATTTCAGTTTTATTTGAGATGACTTTTTTAATGAGAAATATACGTGAATCAGAAAAAAATTCATCACCAACAGCTGAGATAAAAATTCACTTGCAAAGCTTTTGTGGGATAAGGGAAAGGGCAATGAAAAGATTGGTGTACTGATATTATCTTCTGTGTAATAGTCTATGAAAGCATTCTCAGCATCCTCAGGTAAAATAAAAGAAGGACATGCTATTTCAGGCGAAAGAGCTAACATTTTTCAAACTACATCTCTCTACCAGGAATCGTGGACAAAATGAACAAAACATAAGGGAAAATTGTGAATAATAGAATGAAAAAAAAGCCTCACAAAGTTTATATAGTCACTTATATCCTTCTGCAAAATATTAAGTAATGTGATGGTGTAGTATCTTTCCGCATCAAGTCTCATTGAAATTAATGATGCAGCATCTCTTTCATTTCCATAATACATCTTTACTTATTTAATTTCAAATGTAAATACTCTACATTACCAATTTTACTGCATAATAAAAATGTTTTAATATAGCATTAAAAAGTCAAATATACTTTAACAATTCATTTTTGAAATACCCTCATTTGATAACATGCTGAAACCCACGAGTCTTAAGGTGACATAATTTGAAACAGCCATAGCATAATACTATTTAAAAATAATAAAATATGTGTTATAGAAGGTGCATTAAGTAAATCACAGAGTATTGCATAGGGCTACTGATTCAGCCTGAGCATGCTGCGAGTATTTAGTGATTAAACCATTCTTTGCTAGATGCCAAAAGTAAGTGGATGTCACCCTGCTGGACATCCAATCCTTGGCCAAAGCACCTTCCAAACACAGTGAGAAATTAAAAGCTTTGTTGATTGGATTACAAAACTACATAATGGTTAAAATGAACTAAAAAAATGGAAGTATTTCAGAAATCCCTAGTTTTCTTGGATACAAAACTGAGAAATATAAAATACTTTAGAATATTAATGTCAATTCTTTTAAATTAACATACATAATACCACAATGTCTACCATTTCTATGTTGATTTACATCCTTTTCTATAAAGAAGAGCAAAAACAATAATATGTCTATCATCCCATTTCTTAATGCAAAGTCATTCAGGAGTTCTCACTGATACACTTTTACTGATAACAAAGAAGTAAGAGACAAAAGGAAACAACACAAAAGGCAAACATTATCCTCTACCATTTCCAAACAGGTTGGATAGCCCTGGTAACTTAACCACTTTATTACTTGCACCACCATTATCCTTGTGAATCTGACATTTATATACTTTACCATGTTTTAGTAGGCAATTAGTTTTGAAAACTCAGATTACATATTATTAGGCTCTCTAATGACTCTGAGGTTCAAGTATCATGAGTCAGGAAAAGCAGGCTAAGTATTTGCAACTGCCACCACTTACTATACAAAGTTTGAGGACCATTATTGTACATTCCCAAAATAACAGAAGAGTGCCCTCTGCTGGCAGTTCTGGGTAGCCCTCATGGCTCTAGACATCTTTATTGGTAGTACTTGGTATATTTTACCAGGACAGCCTCATCTTCTATCATCCTCACCAAATCCAAATAGACTAATAATAGGAAACAATATATAATGTGTTGCTGTGTGATAATTTATTTACCAGGCCTTTTATTTGTACCATTGTAACTGTTCCTACAGTAACTATGAGTCAAAGACTATTTCCACCCCTATTTACAGATAAGGAAATGAAGATGCAGAGAGAACCAATTGTCTTGCCCAGATCACACAACTTTTAAGAGTCAGGGAGGGAAGTGAAAACCACTGTAAATGATGTCAGCACCCTGGATTTTAACTGTTTTTTTTTCTCCTTCATCTGGAATATTCTAAACATCTGTATTAATGATCAAAATGTCTTCAGAGTTGATATAGCTGTCTTTTGTTCCTTTTATCCTTCAGTTCATTTGGAGTTTTTTGAAAAATGTCAATTAGTAGACTGAGTCAATTGAGATCTATTGATGTACCAACGATAATTCCATGTGAAACCTTTCAAAGATATAATGAAAAATTATAGTAAGTTTCCTAAAATGTAATGTCTGTTAAAAACAAATAAAACTGATCCTCTAGAGGTCATTTGAAGACCAGACTCTTTCAGATTCTTCACATGCACAGGTGTCTTTTACAAAAATGGCATTCACCCCCAGAAGTTGAATTGCCCTATAAATCAAAACTATACTCAATCTCAAGTTTCTTCTTCTTTTTTTTTTTTTTTGCTTCTAAGTTTACACCAGACTATATTTATTGCCAAAAATTAAACTTGAGATATTACAATAGTAATAAAAATGTCAGGTAGGATTTGCTTATGTATTTTAAATGATATTAAAAGTGAGTTGTAAACCAGGCTACATAAAAGAAAAAATGTGTACAGCTATTGATCTTCCCTAAGTGAGAATGCTTTGCTGTTGCTGTGGTAGGAAGGCTTGCCACAGGAATGTAGAGGGCTCATTAATGTCCAAACTTAAAGATGAAGTGGCCTATTTTTAGACAATTAAAGAGTTGAAATACTACCTGTTTCCTCATCTTTTAATTCTATATGATAATACTACAAAGGGTCATTAGAAATGGTTAAGTAAATCTTTGACCTTGAATTTTGGATCAGATTTATATATAAAGAAAGAAAAGAGGTTTGAGTATGTATCTGAGGAATTCACCCATAATAGGGAAATACTGACCACAATGCCCAAATCTATGCGTTCCTCAACTACAATAAGGACCTAACTGGAAAAAGAACAACAACAACAAAAATCTCAATTTCCCATTTTCTTTTACTTTTGGATATAATGCAACATTGATCAATCTCATATTGTCCACATAAGCATGATAGTGGATATACAGTATGGCTTCCAAAATTTAATTATACTCTCATGGAAGTAAAGACAATGTTTTTATGTGATTCCCAGATTTATTTTACTATTTCATTATATTCAAGTCATCATGATTTTTCCTCATATAATATTATCATCTAATGAAATTGTTAGACATAATCATGGTGTCTAATTTTAAATGAAGATGTCAAATGTGTGTTTCCAGCAAGTAAAGTGAACCTCAAACAGTTCTCACCAGAATAACATCATGAAAGGTCAGTTTTATTGCTACAGTTTTGAACCAATTGTGCTGTTATGTATGTTAATTTTAAGTCGGTTCCTTTTGCTGTTTCATTGTGGAATATGAACTCACAGTAATTCTTAATATTTTATACTTCTGTTTGAAGTTCTTGTTCCTGTTTTAGTCTATTGGAATTTATTACAAAGAGTATAATTAAAAATGTGTTTATTAATATGTATTTTCATCTTTTTACTGTACATTCTCCCCAGATTCATCAACAGAGAGACACATGGCTCTGAAACCTGTCTCCACACTTGCAGTCCTAGGAAAGTTCCTTCTCTCATGCTCTTCATTGTTGGCTGGTACTGCTATTCAGCACCTGCTCCTGGAGGCATCAGTTTGGCTCACACAAGCCTGTTCAGCAATACTGATGAAACCTCAGTGCCTCCTCCAGGTATTCATGTCCCAGGACTCAAGCTCTCATGAAACCCACACCTCTCAGAGTCAGTCTTCTTTCTGAGTCCCGTTGTCGCATCAGTTAGAAATGCCTACTTTGTAGCCCACATGGAGTCACATAAGTAACCCAGTCACCTAATCTCTTTGAGACACATTTTCCTTCTACAAGACAATGTGATTTTTATGGAACACATTATGTAGCTACCTGAGTCTGAAGAATATGCAGTGTTATTAATATCACTGTGATTCTTGCCAAAAAGTCTTGACGTATACTTGACAGAATAATTAAAGAAATCTAATTCTTTTTTTTCTGTCTTATGAAAAGAAGAAAATAGTCTTAAAATTAATTTCCTCTGTAAGAACATACAGTTGAATATCTTTATAATTCTCTATGAGTTAGACCTATTTTTAATGTATTTTAAGCATTAAGACATTTAAAAGTTATCTTAGTTCAATTCTGCTTGTTGGATTTTTAAATATTTTTGAATTAGTAGTTTTGTAACAAGCTTCTTGTTATACACAGCTCATGTCATAATGTAATTTTGTTTTTGGTGATAAGTATTCTCATAACATGAAAATAACACAAATAAGAATCATGGATGCTAACTCTGTGGCATAAATGCCATTAATATAAGCTCTAAGGATCTTCGACTGGGTTGAACCACTTATCTTTGATTGAACAATGGAAAATAATAAATAAATTGATTGGTTTATCTACAAAGAAAAATATTAAAAATTTAGATTCAACTATCTTATCATGAAATTGTTCTACTGTTTCAGAGAATGACAGCATGTATTATTGTTTAGTATATATATTCAATATAAGAATTATATCTCAAAATAGAAATATGTCAATCTCAGAGGTCTTCCTAAACAATTGTCTCCAAAAATATTATGTGATTTAACTGGTATTAACAGATTTTTGTAGCAGATATTAAAACTTTCTTTTATAGGAAAGAAAGACTTGGAATTGGTAAACAAGTTATCTTAAATTGCAATGCAAATGGGAAAATATATGATTTAAACTCAACCTGACTAACTACACAGTAAGTGCTCTTTGGATTATACTCAGTACTTCTCATGATATAAAGACAAATCAGACAGAAATCCTATCATTAGTCATATATTGTTACCTTGTTTGGAAGAGATTTCTGCTTTTCCCTAGGCTGTGCCATCTATTGCTTGTGGTTCAGCATTATCTATGCATGTGTTTCTAATTTGTGGCATAGGATCTATTAGAAATTTAAGTATGTACATGTCTTCTAGGAAATTCTCTGTATTCTTCAGAAGTCCAGAACTGAGCTGAAGCTACCGAAAAAAGTCTCAGTTGTTTGATGGGGAGTTATTCTGAGTTCAGTTCATGGATGTTTCAGTTATTTAACTTCATTTACAGCCCTGCTCTCTGGTACTCTATTCTAGTAAAAGAGAAAAAGAAAATTGTAAGTAAAAAATCAAGCAATTGTTTTCTATGGGATTTAGACAATGGTCATGTGATACTTATCCTAGTATCTCTCTAGCTGTCTATGCAACTATATATGTAGATATATAATTATATATACATAACATATAATTATGCACATATATGCAATTATGAGAGAGTGAGAGAAGAGAGCCCTTTTTGGTCACAAAGAGACAGACCAGAATTCAATTTGCATTTTTTGAGAGAGAGGCAAGAATGAGCCCAGTCATGACCAGCACAAAAGTTCCACTGCCATCTGTAAAATGGCAACAATTAGCAGCAGTTTTTATTGTGTCTAAAAAACCAGAGGTGACTACAAATCAGAGACTAGCCAAGAGAGAAAAAACCTCAAATAGCCTGTAAAAGCCAAGAGGGAAATTTGTTGTAATACGTATAGTAAGTCAGTCTCCTCTGAGAACTTTTAGAAATATTTATTGTGGGTGATAAGGAGGAAATTTGGTTATTAACAAACTACTTTGGCTTTTTCATTTTGTATTTATAGTTTGATGACATTGAACTTCACTTATTGTGATTTTTGTGGACACATCTTTTTAATACTAATCTGTTCTGAGTGATGCTTATTTTCAATCCTTGAGAAAATCCCAAAGCCAGCACTCAGCAAGTGGTAGAACTCACACTGAAACCAAGCGTGATGTCACTTCAAAATCAGTATTATTTCTTCTGTACTGCTGCTTACAAGAAAGCTAAGTCAATAGTAACAAATGTCTTTCCAGAAGAAACCTTGAAATTGTATGAGAATGATCTCTTATCTGATCACATTTAAGAATTATTTAGCATAATACAAGCCTATTCCCATCTTTTCAGCTCAATATTGAATTGCCAGTGTGATAAGAAAAATAAATTAAAGAGAAAATGATTGGAAAGGAGAAAATAAATTGGCCACTATTTTCAAATAATAGAAATATTTATATAGAGAAGCAAACTTCTTGAAAATTATTATAAATAATAGAGTATGTGAAGAGTTCTAAATAAAAAATCAATATATGAAAATGGATTGCATTTCCATATACCAAAAAAGAATAGAAAAATAATTTTTAAAATGTTTAAAAGATATCAAAATATAAAAATGATTCATAACAAAGTATAAAAAGGAGATGCAAGATCTCACCCAGAAAATAATGAGACATTATAAAAAGTCAATACATTAGGGCAAAATTAATGGAGATCTATCTTGGGCATGAGTTGGAAGACTTTATAACATTAAGATGCCATTTCCACCCAAATGGATATGTGGATTCACAAAACTTCAATCATAACTGTAAAAGGATACTAATAATATTCAATTTATCCTAAATTATTCTAATATGTCTATTCAAGAACAAAAAATACTGAATAAGAAACAGAGGGTTGCTGGGCATGGTGGCACATGCCTGTAATCCCAGTGACTGGGGAGGCTGAGGTAGGAGGATTGTGAATTCAAACCTAGCTTCAGAAACTGAGTGTGTCCCTAATAAATTCAGCCAGACCCTATCTCATTCATGTATATATGTATATATAAAAGCTGGGGATGTGGCTCAGTGGTTAAGCACCCTTGGGTTCCAAATCCCTGGTACCAAAAAAGAAAAAAATATAGAGAAAAGAAACATGGAGTTTATTTGACTTACCAAATGTAAGATGACAGCAAAACTCTAATATATAGGTAGACAAATTAATTAGCAAAACAGAGTATATAAGATAATGGAAGCCTATATAAACAGATGTCTGGTAACTGAGAAAGATAGAGTGAGAGATCAAACAGAGAGAAAAAAGCCAGAAAAAATGGTTATTCTTATGGAAAAACATAATTGGATTTTTATCTTCCACTGTATGATAAAGAAGAAGGGAATGAAACATGAAAAAAAGAAAACAACTACAGATATATTAAGAATTTAAATGTGAACATTAACCTTTCAAACCTTAAAAATATAAGTGAATATCTTTTAATGTAAGAGTAAGAAAGGATTTCTTTTCCAAACAAAACAACAAAATCTCTAAGATAAATTTCTATACTTGATATTTTAGTTTACATAAATATCAAGAACAACTCTTCATCATTGCATATCTTAAAGAAGGTGAAAATGAATGCTATATAGTTGAAGAAAATATTCACAACACATATTGCTGACAAAAATGGCTTGCAGAATATAAGAAATACAAACCAATAAAAAGTGAACAATTCAAAACTCAGGCACTTCATAAAAAATAGCAAAATGTAAGTCTGCTGTAAAATGAGATATCTCTCTCATTGAATATCCTTCCAATCTGCAAAAGTTAAGCAAATTAAAGCAATCTCAAATGCAGACCAATTTCAGTAGCCTAAATGATGTGGATCACTGTAGAACTAGAATCTCTTAGACCTTGCTAGTTCAAAAGTATACCTAGGAAATTTACTTGACATTATCTTACAAATTTTTTTTTAAATTTTTTATTGTTGGCTGTTCAAAACATTACATAGTTCTTGATATATCATATTTCACACTTTGATTCAAGTGGGTTATGAGCTCCCATTTTTACCCCATATACAGATTGCAGAATCACATCAGTTACACATCCATTGATTTACATATTGCCATACTAGTGTCTGTTGTGTTCTGCTGCCTTTCCTATCCTCTACTATCACCCCTCCCCTCCCCTCCCCTCCCCTCTTCTCTCTCTGCCCCCTCTACTAACATTCATTTGTCCCCCTTGTATTATTTTTCCCTTTCCCCTCACTTCCTCTTGTATGTACTTTTGTATAACTCTGAGGGTCTCCTTCCATTTCCATGCAATTTCCCTTCTCTCTCCCTTTCCCTCCCACCTCTTATCCCTGTTTAATGTTAATCTTCTTCTCATGCTCTTCGACCCTACTCTGTTCTTAGTTACTCTCCTTATATCAAAGAAGACATTTGGCATTTGTTTTTTTAGGGATTGGCTAGCTTCACTTAGCATAATCTGCTCTAATGCCATCCATTTCCCTGTAAATTCTATGATTTTGTCATTTTTTAATGCAGAGTAATACTCCATTGTGTATAAATGCCACATTTTTTTTTATCCATTCGTCTATTGAAGGGCATCTAGGTTGGTTCCACAGTCTTGCTATTGTGAATTGTGCTGCTGTGAACATCGATGTAGCAGTGTCCCTGTAGCATGCTCTTTTTAGGTCTTTAGGGAATAGACCGAGAAGGGGAATAGCTGGGTCAAATGGTGGCTCCATTCCCAGCTTTCCAAGAAATCTCCATACTGCTTTCCAAATTGGCTGCACCAATTTGCAGTCCCACCAGCAATGTACAAGTGTACCCTTTTCCCCACATCCTCGCCAGCACTTGTTGTTGTTTGACTTCATAATGGCTGCCAATCTTACTGGAGAGAGATGGTATCTTAGGGTGGTTTTGATTTGCATTTCTCTGACTGCTAGAGATGGTGAGCATTTTTTCATGTACTTGTTGATTGATTGTATGTCCTCCTCTGAGAAGTGTCTGTTCAGGTCCTTGGCCCATTTGTTGATTGGGTTGTTTGTTATCTTATTGTCTAATTTTTTGAGTTCTTTGTATACTCTGGATATTAGGGCTCTATCTGAAGTGTGAGGAGTAAAGATTTGTTCCCAGGATGTAGGCTCCCTATTTACCTCTCTTATTGTTTCTTTTGCTGAAAAAAAACTTTTTAGTTTGAGTAAGTCCCATTTGTTGATTCTAGTTATTAACTTTTGTGCTATGGGTGTCCTATTGAGGAATTTGGAGCCCGACCCCACAGTATGTAGATCGTAGCCAACTTTTTCTTCTATCAGACGGCGTGTCTCTGATTTGATATCAAGCTCCTTGATCCATTTTGAATTCACTTTTGTGCATGGCGAGAGAAAGGGATTCAGTTTCATTTTGTTGCATATGGATTTCCAGTTTTCCCAGCACCATTTGTTGAAGATGCTATCCTTCCTCCATTGCATGCTTTTAGCCCCTTTATCAAATATAAGATAGTTGTAGTTTTGTGGATTGGTTTCTGTGTCCTCTATTCTGTACCATTGGTCCACCCGCCTGTTTTGGTACCAGTACCATGCTGTTTTTGTTACTATTGCTCTGTAGTATAGTTTGAAGTCTGGTATCGCTATACCGCCTGATTCACACTTCCTGCTTAGCATTGTTTTTGCTATTCTGGGTCGTTTATTTTTCCATATGAATTTCATGATTGCTTTCTCTATTTCTACAAGAAATGCCGTTGGGATTTTGATTGGCATTGCATTAAACCTATAGAGAACTTTTGGTAATATCGCCATTTTGATGATTTTATGTTCAAAACTTTATGTTCAAAACTCTGGAAAAACTAGGGATAACAGGAACATACCTCAATATTGTAAAAGCAATCTATGCTAAGCCTCAGGCTAGCATCATTCTGAATGGAGAAAAATTGAAGGCATTCCCTCTAAAATCTGGAACAAGACAGGGATGCCCTCTCTCACCACTTCTGTTCAACATAGTTCTCGAAACACTGGCCAGAGCAATTAGACAGACGAAAGAAATTAAAGGCATCAAAATAGGAAAAGAAGAACTTAAATTATCACTATTTGCAGATGACATGATTCTATACCTAGCAGACCCAAAAGGGTCTACAAAGAAACTATTAGAGCTAATAAATGAATTCAGCAAAGTGGCAGGATATAAAATCAACATGCATAAATCAAAGGCATTCCTGTATATCAGCGACAAATCCTCTGAAATGGAAATGAGGACAACCACTCCATTCACAATATCTTCAAAAAAAATAAAATACTTGGGAATCAACCTAATAAAAGAGGTGAAAGACTTATACAATGAAAACTACAGAACCCTAAAGAGAGAAATAGAAGAAGATCTTAGAAGATGGAAAAATATACCCTGTTCATGGATAGGCAGAACTAACATTATCTTATAAATTTTCACATTCATATACAATAATAGATTATTAATGGACTCAAATTCCTCATTTCCTTTGTATACTTCTCTTTATCATATGACTTTGCTGCTATTTATATCTGGAGCTAGAATTAATTTTGCCAGTCTTGAAGCTGCATTTGTTCTTGTGACTCTTTTTGGTCAGTGAGAAGTTGACAGTCATGTTGTAAGATAGAAAGTAGAAGTACATTGGGTCAAGTTATCTCTTTTTATCCAATGATTTTAAAAACCTTGTCTGTTCTTTTTGTGTGTTTATGTGTGTGTTAAATTTTGACAAGTTTTATTTATTTTCAGTTTTTTAAAATTTGCTCTAATTAGTTATACATTACAGTAGAATGCACTTTGATACATCATACATAAATGAAGTATAATTTTTCATTCTTCTGGTTGAACATGATGTAGAATCAACGGTCATATAGTCATAAATGTATACAGGGTAATAATGTCTGATTCATTCTACTATCCTTCGTGGAGAGAGACCCAAACATCTTGCAACTCCAAACATCAGAGAGTGCAACTTCTATTATTCAGCCCCAGATGAATCGAAAGATGACTACAACCATGTGAGCGATCCCACAATAGACCAGAAGAGCTATCCTGCTGAATTCTGGACAAAGTGCTGATCCAGAATATTATGATCAAGTTAAATAACTGCTATTTTAAACCACTAATGATATATACAAATGTATATATGTGTCTATCATATATACATTTATATATGTGTATATCATATATACATATGTGTATATCATTAGTGAAATGATATACACAAATACGTAAATAAGGAAAAAATATCTTACTAATAGAGTGACCAGATAACCAAGCTAGCCTGAGACAGTCTGAGTATTTATCTTTGATAATTACACCTTTTATTCTGAAAAATGTCTTGATATTGAATAAAATCATATGGGACCTATATTCTAACAATTCCCATTTTTAGGCATATATTCAAGTGAAATGTGTACTAAGATACACATACACAATGTTAATGAAAGCCTTATTCATAATAGCAAAAACCAGGAAACATGCAAAATGACCACACACAGGTGTAAACATGTCTTGTTGTCACATAGTGGAATATTGTATACCAGTAACACAACAGCATAATTTGATTTTTACATGATATTCAGAAAAAAAAAATAAAAATTCCAAAATATTATATACCAGTTTTGAAAATACGTTATTGAGATACAGATTCTGAGTTAGAAATCAATGGGCAAGATGTTTAATAAGGAATAGCCTCAGTTTCAACCCCTTTGGAAGGCGAAGAGAAAAAACAAGAAGATACAGAGGGATAAATTGATTCATGAAGCAAGACCTGTGAAAGTTTCAGTGGTGAATCCAGAATGGCCTTCAGAGAAGTCCTGAGAGGCCAACAGGGGCTTTATGTTCCAGAAAAAATAACCTTTATATATCATGAAAAATAGACCAGCCTGCAAGTATTTCTTTAGCTGAGGCATCCTTGAAGTATAATACTAAATACAAGATTATCTAGTGAAAATGCCCTCAGTAGCTTGAGCAATTTATCCTTCAAAGAAGAGATGTTTTGGTGGCACATCACAGAGTCATAAATACCCTCCCCTTGCTGTTATCAAGAAAGTGAACACTCATGATGTGCAGAACATTAAAAAAAGAAGAAGAAATTTATTTTTATCAATGAGCTTCCTTTTTTTTTTAAATTTCATGTTAGCATATTATTTTCTTTTGTACCAGCTAAGCAATATATTTTAAATAAACGTTTAAAGATATTTTATAATCATTTAAATTCTTTGATGTAGGAGGGGCATTAAGATGCACAATATTTCAAAAATAGAAAGTCAGAATGTATCTATTATGTCTACAGTACCAAGGAAATGTGAGGTTATGACTTAAATAAAATACATTTTTAAGCGTACTTGCTTAGGATTATTTCTCTTTTGCTTGTGATAATACATAAATACCTTTTTTATTCACTTAAACATCATGATTTAAGATGGGGATGACAGTAAAACACTTTATTATGATATAATATGGTCCCAACAATTGATGATGTTTCTCATAAATTTATTATTTGTAACTGCACAGTGCATACATTAGGAAAAAATAGACTTCCAATTTTAGTTCTAAAGTATAATAAGGTTGGATTTTTCTCTCTTCCATTCTTACTACAGGAAAAAAAAGAGAGGAAAAATGAAAATCACCAAATTTTCTATGACATGTAAGCTAACTGCAGACAAAGCAGCCACTGCCCTGAAATCTGAGGACAGGTATATCCAGAGATACCACTACTTATATTTGTTCACCTGGATTAAAAGTCACTGGAATCCAAGACGTGGTGGGACCACTTATATGGTTATTTTATAACATGCCACAGACAATAGAAAGTTTTTTGAGAATGCAAAATTTCCGGGGTCTATGCTCAATGAGGGTTTGCATACATTTTACAAATATTTCTCTCTACTTTTGGAATTCCACCATGTTAGATTTCTATCACTGTGACAAAATACCAGAGAAAATCAACATAGAATAGGAAAAGTTATTTTGGCTTATGGTTTTGGAGGTTTCAGTCCCATGGTCAGCTGTGTCCATTGTTGTTCATCTTTGGTAAGGAAGAACATGAAGGCAGAGAGTATGGCAAAGCAAACTCACCTCATGGTAGGAGAGAAGCAGAGACAGGAAGGAATGGAGGACAGATATAGTCCCCAAGTGCATGTTCCTAAGGACACGCTCTCTTCAACTAGATCTCCCCTCCTACAGTTTCCACCACTTCCCCATAGTTCATTCAAATTATGGATCCACCAATGGATTACCCACTGTTGAGTTGAGCATGCTCATATCCAATCATTTCCTAAAAGCCTTACCTCTGAATCTTGTTGTACTAGGGACCAAAGCCTTCCACACATGAACCTTTAAGGAACATCCCAGATCTAAACCATATTCACAAGATGAGAAACTGATAAGGATCATGACTCTAACTTGAGGAAAAAAAGAATAGCCACCTTGTTACTCAGACTCATTTTACAGCAATTACCTCGTCTTCAGGGAAGGAAACTCCCAAAGAACAATTATTAAACATCCTCCCAGGTAAGATAAAGGAAATTCTACTCCAAGTTCAGCTTCTATTTTCAGTTAAAGAAAATGACATCCAAAACAAAATCAATAGAAAATAGGGTTTCAACAAATAGGTTAGAAGTGTCTTATACAGTGAATGTTGTATAAGTGAACAAGGGGTGGATCCATAACTGTGGAGTAGGGACAGAAATGCATGTATGTTAAACCTCTGAGATACAGGTCTACTAATACTGAGGTTTTACAGAGATTATATAACAGCATCCTTCCTTTATTCCCTACCAAAGCATCAGTAAGCCTCCAGTGTAATAAAAGAGGATCAAAGTTGGAAAGTGCAAGACACAGACTATTTCTGAGTTACAATAGGTACAGAAATCTCAAATCAACAATATAAAAACATACAGTAGAGAAATTTGAAGCTTCTGGTACCTGTAACTACAACAATTTTAATAAACACAGACAAAGTCTTAGCCAGACTGACAGATTTTTCACACTGCAGTCTTGTTTACCTAGTTCAATACTTTGACCTTAACCAAAAAATTAGAAGGCATTATAAAAGGCAAGAAAAAACAGTTTGAATATATTACATAAACATAATATCCAGACTCAGATGTAACACAGGTGTTGGGATTATCAGGTAGGAAAAACAGGTCACAGATAAAACCAAATGTGTGATGTCAAGAAAGACATGAAAACTCTAAGGTAGATTAAAAAGGAAACACTGAAAGTAAAAAACATAGTAAAAAAAGGAAGTATATGCACTTATGGAATTATCACTAAACTTTGTGTAACTGAGGGAAGAATAAAAACCTAGAAGATAATCCACTAGAAACTTCCAAAAAAAAAAAAAAAACAGCACAAAGTAGAAGAATGAAAAGGAGGGGAAGAAGAAAAGATGAGAATATATAAAACAAAGAAAATATCAAATACTATAATACATTACTAATTGGAATAAAAGAAGAAAAAGACAGAAATAAAAGAAATATATGAAGCAAAAATGAACAAGAACTTATTGAAATTATATAGACAAAAGCCACATATCCAGGAGGCTCAGAGAACACCAAGCAGGATTAATTTTAAAAAGAAAAAGAAAATCTTAAATAAATCATACACAAAAGCAACTTACTTACAGAAGATCAAGGGTAGGAACTACAAAACACTTTTCACAAAAATCATACAACTGAAATAGAATCGAATAAAGTATTTGAAAGAAATATAGAAATTATCTATATACACATAAAGAAAAAATGGAACACATGTGATGCTGAATTCAATATAGAAAAACACAAAACATGAAGGAAAAAGCAGCAAAATACTAACAAAATAAAAATAGCATTGTCATAAAGAGGATAGACATTAGTCTAATTATATCAATAATCAGATTATATCAATAAAATTGACATTGTATTATATATATTCTTACTCCAATGAAATTAAAATAGAAATTAACAAATGGAAATTTAGAAATCATACACAAGCATACACTAACATGATCTTGAACAGCAAATAGATCAATGGAGAAATCACAAGGGAAATTTAAAAATTTATTGAATCAAATAAAGATGGAAATACTGCATACCAAAACCTTTGGGATACCTTGAAATCTGTATTAGGAGGAAAGTAGATAGCAATAAAAGTTACAATAAAAAAATAGAAGGATTTCAAATAATATATGTAAAATACTACTTGAGGAATGAGAAAAACCAAGAACAAACCAAACCAAAACTGGTAAAAGGAAGAAATTATAAACAACACAGTAGAAATAAACAAAATAGTAACAAAAATCATATAGAACATAAATGAAAAAAAGAGTTTTTTAAAACAAGAAAAAAAGAAAAAATAATCAAATTGGAGATAAATAAGAGACATATAGTAGGTACCACAGATATACAAAAATCATTAGGGCCTATTATGAACTTTTATACACCAGCAAGTTGGAAAATCTAGAAGAAATGGGTACATAGCTGACACATTTCATCAATCAATTGAACCATAAATACATAGAAACCTAAATAAACTAATAGTTATCTAAGTAAAGTGAGTTTGAATGAGTGATAAAAGAATATGCCAATATATTGATTTATTTCTGAAGTTTTTGAAACTTAAAAAGTTCTTTTTTAAGCTTCTAATTATTTTTAAGCTTTTAATTCTTCTAAAGCTATTCCCTTACAAATGACAAGGAGAGAATGTAATCCATTCACAAGAACTATAAAAAAAGTAAAATATATAGAAATGAACTTAACCAGGGGAATTAAATATCTTTACAATGAAAATAATAAAACACTGATAAAGAAATTTTAGGCAAAAAATAAGACTCCCCATGCTCATGAATTAAAAGAAATTATGTTAAAATGTCCAAAGTGAATCTTCAAATTCAATGTAATTTCATCAAATTTTCAGTGGCATTCTTCTCAGAACTAGGAAAAAAAATCCAAAATTCATATAGAACCACAAAATACCCCAAGTAGCCAAACATTCCTGAGAAAAAGAAAAAGTCAAAGATATCACAATACCCGATTTCAAAAAATACTACAAAGGTATAGTAATCAAAAAAGGATAATACTATAATACTGGCATAAAAATAGACAGAGAAATAATGGAACAGAACAGAGAAAGTCCAGAAGGTAATCCAGTATTTACAGTCAATTTATCGACAACAAAGGCACTAAAAACATACATTGGAGAAAGGACAATAAACAGTATTCAAAAAACTAGATAAATAGTATATCAAATAGTATATCCAAACTCAATAACTTCTGCCTAGCAATGAAACAATTACTAAAGTAAAGAGTCAACCTAGATAATGGAAGAAAAATTTTGTAAACTATTTTTCTGATAAGTGGTTAATATCCAGAATATAAAAGGAACTCAAAATACTCAATGAAAAAAATGATAAAATTTAAAAATATGCCAAAGCTGTTAATAGACATTTCTCAAAAGTAGATATACCAGTGACCAACAGACATAAAAAGATGTTCAACATCGATAATCATCAGGAAAATGCAAATAAAAATCACAATGACATATCATCTTGGCTCAGTGTTGAATGCCTATTATCAAAAAGACAATATTAAATTCTGGTGATGATATAGAGAAAGGGGAACTCTTATACACTGTTGATGGGAATATAAATTAGTATAGCAGTTATGAAAAACAGTATGAAGTTTGATAAGATGAAAACTGAATGTAGACCTAACATATGATACAATACTCCAACTTCTGGGTATATATCTAAAAAAAATCTTTATATCAAAGAAATATTTGTGTATTCATGTTTATTGCAGTACATTTCATAATAACAATGATATGGGATCATCTGAGATGTATATCAATGAATAAAGAAAATGTGATGTATGCATACACAATGAGATTTTTTAATCCATAAAAAAGAATTAAATCTGTCATTAGCAACAACTTGGATAAAACTAGAGGAAACAACATATACAGATATATATGGAGAGATACGTGTGTGTGTGTGTGTGTGTGTGTGTGTGAGAGAGAGAGAGAGAGAGAGAGATTCAAAATACATTCATTTCCTAGTTCTTCCAACTACATTAATCCATTTTAGAAAAGTTACTTAGCACCTTAAAAAGAAATAGTAGCAAATAAGACACACACTGGATTTCAAAGAAAACTATGATAATTCATGTCTCCTAAACAAATTTATAACCTTCCTGAGAAAAAAATATTAAGATGAAATAGAATTAACAAATAGAAAGCACTTCCACATCATAAGACAAAGTCCTGCAGTATTTAATATATTAACTGTTTTCCCATTTTAATAACACATATACATAGTTTTCTGCTTGTGATATACTCCACAGAGAAATAATTTATATTCATAAATAAAAAGAAGGTCACTATAAAGCATGACTAATCATATAGATAACTGCTATATAATTTTAAGGGAAGTGTGAGCACAAGGTCAAATGCTTTTAGCAGCCAATGTTTGTACTGGGAAATTCTTGGGAGAAGGGAATTAAAAAAAAAGAAAGAAAAGGAATGAGGAATGAAAGAAGACAAGAAGGGAAGGAAGATGTTTGAATAGGAAAATCAGAATTTACAAATTTGGGACCAATGTAAGTATACAGTTCTATAAGTTTTTTTTTTTTCTTTTCTAATATAAAATAAGCCTAAGTTATCCAGTCGCCCCTTGAAATATGTCAAGTGACTCATTTTGGGTTTACCTAGAGAACATTGCCTTGTAGATTCTCATCCTTTTATTTCTGAAGAATCTTTCTTGGATGACATGGTCACCTCATTCAGTGCCCTCTGAGAGCGTGTGCAGGTAGGCGATATTTCACATGCAGTTTGGTTTGTATACTCTAAACATCACTGAACAAAACAAATCCATTCAGAAAAATAGCACTAGAGGGATTGGAAGCTGCTAAGATTTGAACCATTCTCAAAGATGGAGTGGCCCAATGCTTTCCTTTTCCTTCAGAGGCCAGAAAGAAATCAATTTTATAAACGACATAAGGAGAGCATACAGAGGAATGAGCTGAGGCAGAAGTAGGCTGTTTGTATCCAAGCACATTTGATAACTGTGATTAAACGTTGACCATGTTGAGTTTTAATATAATTTTCTAGAAAATAAATGCCTTTTAATGGGTACTTGTATACTGCAAAACACACATATGAAATCAACAGTCAAAAATCCAATATTACTTTTTCAATATAAGTTAAATTTCTAACAAACAATTAGATAGCACAAAATCAATACAATAATTTCTTCCTATAGACAAAATAACCAATAATCATTTAAGTAGTATGTTATTCACATGGCCTCAAAAACAGCCATGCAATTGACTTGGACCAGTTTTGCAATGGGAACAATAAATGTGTCTAATAAAGCTTTATCTCAGCTAAATGGGCAATTAAGGAATACTGCTCTGGCACAACAATGTCATAGATCCAAGATCTAAGTCATGTCTCTGGAAAAAAAAAGGAGGATTTTTTTTTTGTTTGTTTGTTTGTTTCTGTTTCTGTTTTTGTTTTCGAATGTAGCCTTGGCTTAGTAACCATTTTTCTGCTGAGATATGGTGACTGCCCTGAGTTTAGTTTTGTTGTTGTTGTTGTTGTTTTTCTAGAAGCAATTAATTTGACTGTCTAGTTTGGTTTGAAAATTATGTTTATCAAGTTAACCTGAAAGATGTATTGTGCAGTTTGGGATCCTGCTAGGAACACTAAAAATAGAGAAAAACTAAAGATAATGCAGAAAAGTCTCAAACATATCTGGAAAAAAAATCTGTACCTAAAATACATTATTTGTAGAACTAGTATTTACTAAGGTAGTTCAAATTAGTTATCAGGTAAGGTATTTCATAAGCACTAAATTTTTTTTCTTTGTTTTTTTTATTAAGTATTCCTGACTCTTCCTCAAATTTTAGATATTTTGTTTCAAATTTCATTATAGATTAAAGGAAAATGTGCTCCATAATTTTCAGTAACAGAAAAAATTCTTCAATTTAGTATTGTGTATTTTTTAAATCCTAAATAGGAATAGTGTAGTATACACAATTAAATGCACTTTTAAATAATGTGGAAAAAAGCATCAGATGTTTTTTTTTTTTTTTTTAAGTGTCAATATTTTATTTTATTATGTATAGGAATACGTTCTTTTCCTCTTTCTTGTCTTCCTTCAAAAATCAGGCTTGTAATCACACTCATAGACTTTGAGTGAGTGTTAGGACTCAAAAGGCACATGTTTTATCACAAAACATAATACAATACAATCTCAAGTTTAATCAGCAGCAAATTGGAACAATATTTCCTTCAATATTGATAACCAGGACCTTCAACCTCACTTTTATTCTATTCAAAACTTTGTAGTATGTGTTGGCAATTATGTAGAAAAAAATGTGAAAGGAAAAAAACACTACATATATTTCAAATTTTATGAAGTTATTGGGAAATTATTATGCTTATAGACATTGTATGATTTAGAATTTGAGGTTAAAAGTTATAACTAAATATAGGCAATTTCTGAAAAATAATGGGATGAAAACTATCAATAATTCTAAAACAACAGACTCTTTCTGATTATTTTTTATTACCCAGTTATAGTGAGCATGGTACATGCAATAATGAAGACAAGATACATTCATTTGTGGAAACTAGACCATTTGCCCTTCACAAGCTCAATTTATCTGCAAATAATAATAATTTTTAAAAGTACCCTGTATTTATGACAATTTTAAAGGAAGGAAAGGAAATATCTATGAAGATTTCAATGGATTCTTTTTTTTTTTTTTTTAGTATGACAACTCTCCTGCAAAACGCATAACAGACAAACATTACAAAGTCAGAGAGGGGAATGATAGCATGAACTTAGCTCAGTATTCTTTGCTCACCTTAAGCAGATTTTTTAAAAGTTTTCTAGAATAAGTTTCCTCAGTGTAAGTAATATAATAATAATATGAATCATAATTCTCTTTCAGACAGAAGCCTAATTTGATGGGTTTTAGCCCAGAATGATTTACCTGTTTTTTTTATATTAAAAAAAAATCAATTTTACTCAAAGATTATAAAAAGTCTTTGGGCATTTGATAGCATAAATTCATTTCCAGACTATTGTTTCATACTCCTGACCTGCATGAATTCAGGTTTATTATGGTTCAGTTGTCAAAGTTACCATTTCCTATGCATTTGTACTTATTTTTCTGGAGTGAATTTCTCTATACACACATTATATAAATCCACTATCATTATAAATAATTTCATGGCTTTATAAAAATAGATAATAAAAAAGGAGGAAAGGTAAGTCAAATTCTTATGAGCTTGTCAGGGTCCTCCAGGTACTATTATTATGTGGTAACTGAAGATACATTTGTTACACTCTTTGCAATGTCTAAAATTTTAATTTTCCGCTATGAAGCATCTAAGGTCTGTCTGGGATAGTCGGAAATGTGTTTCTAATTGCTTTTTCCATGCAAAAAAGATACAATAGATTACCAACAACAGGACTATTAATCATCCATCTAAGTGCGGCTTCTCTTCTGCATGCAATATTTATAAGTATTTATATACTCCTGGCTAATGCTAACAATCAATGCTTACTTGATGAGCCAAATTATATAATTGCCAAATGTCTGATACTCACCAAGAGATTAAGTGTGTTCTTGGTTTATATTCCAGATTGTATTTGTAAATAAAAGAAAGAGAGACAAAAAAGAACAAGAAAAGAAAAGAAAGAAAGAAAAAAGAAAAGGAAAGGAAATATGTGTTCTTGAAATTTATATTATGATTGAGAACCGGCTGTATTATTCTTGTTGAAAGTAGAATCCCCTTTATTTATTTATTAACTATTTTAAGAAGTAATTTTCCTACCTAAGAATTTGTATAAAAAGCATCTCTTAATGTAGTTTTTTCAATTCTGGAATTAAAAATAAAATCCAATTACATAGTAGTTTAACTGAAAACTTTCAGGCCTTAGAAGAATTAGGCTGAGTTCTCATCAATATGCAAATATGATTTGGCTGCAAGTCTTATTTTTTTGTATTGTTATTGTTTATACTAGGAATATGATTTGCATTTCCATACTAATATTTACTACTAATCAATCTAACTTTAAAAATCTAAGAAATGAAGCTTATTTAGATTGCTACAAATCAAGAGTATCATGAATTTTCCTTTTATTTATTTAAATACTGAACAAAGTATGGAATCGCAAGGTTATAGCTTACATATGAAATTCTATCAATTACTTTTATTTATTTATAAATTAACTAAAAATATACATATTTAGTTAAAACAGTTAATGTAAAAAAGATGGACTCAGATAAAGGGGCTTCTACTTTCAATAACGCATATATGAGTTACTCTATAAATGTGTGTGTGTGTGTGTGTGTGTGTGTGTGTATGAAATGAACTGGGCGCTCAGAAGAAAAATCAAGACAGGGCAGAGGAAGGAAATTTTTTCTGTTAGAACAGCTGAAATACCTGGAAACATCTTTGCAAAGGCAGTAAGTGAGATAGGATATTAACTTCAGATTGTAGAATTCGTGTTTTATTTTGTAATAGAAATCCCTAAGAGGTGACAAATCAGAAGCCAAATTATACAAAAATTATTTCAAATATAATTACATGTAGAAAGAAAGACAGTCAGGGCAGGAAAGAGAAGAGAAGAAAAGAAAGGAGAACAAAATAAAAAGAGAGAAAAGAAAGAGTTGCCCTGCCAGGAGACAGGTTAGACTGTCTTCTCCAGGGTGCTATCACCCCAGCTCTGTGCCAAGCCATAGGAGGAACATCTGGTGAATACTGGGATATGGTTAGAACTGGAGAATTTCGTTTTGCTTCTCTATTTCAAAGCTGGAATTTAGAAATAAGAGAATGTTTTAACTAGGGCTTGGGAAGTTTGCTTATTATGTGAAGGGGCCTCTTGTAGATTTCTGGTTTCCAAATCCTAAAACCATATTCTTGACCATTTGGCTTGTGTTGGTTTCAGAACTCCATGCTTTTTTTCAAGATGTTGGGAATGTATAGTGTCCTCAAAGTGGGAAAAAGGAAAATAGGACGAAACCTCAAATGTGGCTAGTCCCTCATATGCCTTAGTAATCCCACATTCTTCTCTTTCATTCTCCTTATTTCTACCTTCATTTTGGCTCTAAACCTTTCTTTCCTTCTCTATCCCTCCATCAAACCTATCTTTTTATCTATCTCCTTTTTTCTGTTAAGAGAAAATAGCAGTAAAATATACAGCAGAGGTATAGAGCAGAAGCAAAAAGATAATAGTGTGTCACTAATTTGTGGATGCCTTGGATCCCTCCTCTGGGATATACCTTATTTCTCAATAGTAAACAAACTTCTTTAGAACAATTAGAGGAAAAGGGTGAAAATTACAAAATCCAAAGAGTGGCATTTTATTACTGAAAAGTTTCCTTTCTCTTTCTCTCATGCCAGCTCTTTGTGTGTAGTCAGTTTCTATCTTAGTTTACAAACATCCCCGGTGGTCTACATGCTGAGGACAGAGGCTTGGGTTATCTGATGAAGTGCACCATAAGAAGAGTTTCCCCAACAGGGCTTGATAGGGCATAAGCATGAGAGCAGTTACAGTTATTTTAAATATCTTCACTTCATCACTCAACCATTAGAAGGATGCTAGGCTACAGAAATCAGAAGAGCGTGAATAGAAAAGACATCCTGCTTTCTTCCTACACAAGATCCAGTGGCCATGCAATTTCAGTGAATATGCTATGACCTGGTACCATTTTTTTCTATCTTACACTTGACCCCTAAATGTATGTACCTTCTGAATAACTCATCTGAACTAGACAGATTTAAATACTAATACCAAAAAACAAATTGCTACATGTCACATAATAATCGTCATGCATATTTATACATACATATATTTTGATTTTTCTCAGTGAAAACACACTAGTTGCGTACTTATTTTGGTTGTATTTCCTGAGATCATTTGCTTACTAAATTTATCTGATAACACCACAGCATGGACCACTATTTATATATATCATAACAATCAGACTCAATTTAAACTCTAATAAGGGGAAATATGGTCCCCTGCAGAAGAGAGACTCCAAAATTCATCATTCCATACAAAATTTAGAATGTTTACCACAATTTTTAAAAGTGACACATCTCCTAGCAGAAGGATGTACATACTGATTGAGCAAAATCTTTGGAGTTTTTCAGCAGAGTCTTTTCCAGTGTTCGTACATCTGTTCACTATTGGTGCCAGGTATGTGGCCTTTCTGATGGGTAATGGAAGTTAATTAAACTTAAACTAGCACATGTTACATTTACAATCTTTATCAGTAGAGTTTAGCACAATTCTGCTGGTATTCCTTCCACAAAAATATTTGCAATTGTCATTTTGGTGGGCTTGTTTGAGCGTTAAATCATACTTCAGCTGTCTAGATTGTAAGGTATTTATGCAGAAAGCTTTTATTGATCAAATGAAATATAAAGAATTTGGGGTGGGAAGAACAAAAATATCCCAAGGTCTCAGAGGCAATTAGGCCCATAGTTGCAGTCCCCCCTTTAAGAGGGACAGCATAATCTAATTGATTGACCATATATATTATTTGATTAGGCTGATGCTTTGCATTTTAGTGTAGTGAGCATTTATCAAAGGAATCCTTTTCTGGAACAATCTTTTCTAACACAGTTAATTTATCCTCTTGATATGCCCTCCTTGATTTGATATTGTACAAATATTTAAAGTAAGATGACTTTTAAAAAGTGAAATAATGAGGTCAGTAGGGAGGGCCCTCATCCATAGGGTGAGGGCTCTTTATCAAAAAATAAGTTTTTTAATACTTTAGTAAAAAAGAAGTTAAAACACAGACACACAGAGAGAAAAGTTCATGGGAAAGCACAGTAAAACACAACCTACAACCCCAGGATGGGCCCTTCAAAAAAATGAAGCTTACCAGCACCTTGCTTGTGGACTTCTAGCCTCCAGACAGTGAGAATTTCTCCTCAGCCACCTAGTTTGTGGTTTTTTGTTACAGCAGCCTTCCAGACTAATACAGTCATTAATGGTGTATGTTCAGTTTTCCTTAGCAATTTCTCATTACTTGTCTGGAACCTAGACAAAGAACCTGAAGGTCTTTGTGAAAACTCTTGGTGAAGAATACACTCACATTTCTGAAAACAATTTTAAAGGGAGACAGCAAAACAACAAATATTATTTTGAAGAAATAATAATATCTATTCCCTTTATCCTCCATATATCGACTTACTAATTTTGGAATTTTTTGCACATTCTGTTTGGTATTGTAAGTATTAAACAAATCCTCATCTATTGATTGAAGAAAGCCAGTGGCAGTATTTTCCCAAAGGGAAATCAAATTCTTCTTCAAGATGTTTTAAGTAGGTAACACTTTTCTGAAAACTAAGGAAAATGAAAGTCAACAATCAGGATTGTTCATTCCTGAACTTGGCCTGGAAATTGTAGAATATACTTCATAAGAGTCAGTTGACTCTCACTATAATAATGAAAATAACAATAGTTGTTTCTAAATTAATGAAAAATGTATTCAATAATAGTTACAAAGTAATTAAAACCACATATGTATAAAAGCCATTGTCTATTGAAAGTGTCAGGCACTGCATCTGGCAAAGTGCTTTGCTAGATTGACATTAACTCTATATAACTACTTGTGAAATGGAGAATTCTTTCCATTTAAATAAAATAAATCTGAGAGTTAAAGGGTAGAGTAAATTATCCTGGATCAAAAACTTGTCAAGTAACAGAATGAAGATTCACACCAGGTCAGGATGATTGGGGAACAAATCATACAGAAAAAAAAAAAATGATAGTAGGAAGTTTGTGTGTTAATATGTGTGTGTGTGCATGTGTGTGTGTGTATGTGTGTGTGTGTGTAAGAGAGACAGTGAGAGAGAGATACAGAGGGACAGAAAAAATGAATGAGAAAACAAAATTATAACTCTTGACTGATTAAAGCCAACTGATGATTTCTATCAATGACCTATCTTCTTCATTTCAATTCATATGTTTATAAAGGACCTTTTCGAACTTTCTTATGCATTTTTAAGGTTTTTTTATACACTTATTTTAGTACAGGATATTATTTTGGCTGGCAGAGCATTATCTCTTCCATTGATCCATGTGAATTAATAAGTGTTTGATACAATCTTTTTTCCTTATAAGTTATGAATATCATTTCCATCTCCAGAGACACTACATGAGCCAAATTAAGCAGGGTACAAGAAATATGTGAAAATACAACCTACAGCTGTCAGGGCATGACAAGTATATTCTTGGAATTTAAATTGGAGTTTGGAATTATTTTCACTATAGTCCCAATATTAGATACAATATTATAAAATTATCATTTCCATTCTAGATATCATATGATTTTATTATGTTTCAAAGCATTATAATACACAGATTCAGAGTTTGACCTAACCATCACATGACAATTAATTTATGTTAAAATATATGTAAATAACCAATAGATAGATTAACTTTTGGGGGAAAGAAATTTCATAAATATTAGATCATCTACTTTTATGTCTGTCCTAGAAATAAAAACCCTTTGTAATACTAGTTTTCCAGTGACAATTTACTTATTCTGTAAAGATTTCCTTTATGCCAAAATTCTCTATTGTAAATTCTAGATTAATTATTGGAAATTGCAAGAATAGTTTGCTCATTTATGGTACTGTATAATTATTTTAATTCATCACTGCTCTTCAGTCAATCAAAGACCAACACAAAGCATTTTTTCAACCTAACAGAAAAACTTGACTGGTTTAGTTATCAACTGTAGTGATGATTCTGAGATTCATCTCTCAACCTCATAGTAATTTATAACTACTTAGAAACTATTTTTAAGAAGAAAATAAAGAAGTAAGCTCTTTTTTATGAGAAATGGTCCTTTTATTTCTATAACTGTCTACATATTCAGGTCTTGTGCAAATCGCATGCGTCCATCCTTCTACCAAGTAGCATTCCAAGACCAATAGGATATTTACATTTCTCACTAATACACTGGCGGGGAATAATACTGGAAATTTTTTCTGGCTCAGCCTTTATTGGTAGAATTTCTAAACTCTTGATTGCACTTAATTCCTCCTACTTGCAGATATATTTGGGTTTGTCTCACATATCCATTAACATAGTTATTACTGTCATACTCTTCCACTTTAGAAAATCTATCACTCCTTGTATTTCTATACCTGACATTTTGAGTGAGTCTATTCATGCAGGATGTGCTGGTAATAACCTCAGCTATGGCTTAGTTATGAACCATTTCACAATGTGATCTAATGGGGAGTGCTGCAGAAGTGAACGTTGACTCTACCCTCTATTTCAATTGTATCACATTCTTTATAAGTCAGAGAAGTAGTGCTTATGTTATTTTTGCCTTATTGAAATTTTAGTGACTTGGGCACTTTACAAAAAGCTCTAAACAATTTCTGAGTGAGGACAATGTGAGTCCTCACTGCATGATAAATACTGACTGAAACACCCATGCATTGCTATTGAGAATGCAAAGTGGTACAACTTTGGAAAACTGATTGATGGTTTCTTACTTCTCCTGTCTCCCAGCAAATCCACTCTTTGAGGAATTTATGCAATAAAAGTTGGAATGTATGTAATAGCCAAAACCTGGAAACAATCCAAATGTCTATTTAAGGAGATTGGATAAACTGATCTGGCATATGCATGTCATAGATACTACTCTAACAAAAAGCAATGAGCTTTAGATATACAAAACTACATGAATGAATAGCAAAATCATTTTGTTGAGAAAAAGAACTCAGACACAGAAAAGTACAAAGGGTATGATTTCATTTATATGAATTTCAATACTAGGCAAACCTTGTCTCTGGTGATATGTCTAAGCAGTGGTTGCCTCTAAAGAGAAGAAAATTGACTGGAAATTGTACAAACTAGTTTGGGAAGTATTTTCTACTTTGTTTTAGGTACTTATTGTACTGTATAATTATAAAACTCTCACTGAATTGAATACTTAAGATCTGTACATTTTATTTTAGTTAAACCCTATTTTAATAAGCACACTTCAGCACACACACACATAAACACTATGATATAATGCAAATTAAATTCTCCCCAGTCCTAAGACCATACATAAGGGCATTGTGATTTGCTTTTAGATGAAGATTTTTCATTTCTGTTCCCTTTTCCTTTTGATTTAGTTTCCTTGATGCTCACTTAGCCATGTTAGCTCTTCAGTATTTCAATAATTTTCATAAATTAATAATGGACAACCACAACTCATAGAATTCTTGAGTATTTGCGAGGTTGTAGTTTTCGCACGTTATACACTATCATCCATCTGGACATATCAACTCAATTTACCCAGCAGGAAATTTAAGAAACACTTCACAGCTAACAAAGATGTGTAGGAATAATTTGAAATTTAAATTTAAAAAAAATCCTCTACTGGAAAAAACAAGATCTTAGAGAAAGGCACAGTAATCTGTGTCATTCGTGATTAATGTTGCCATGTAATTTGATGTTTGTATTGGCACTAATTGAACTCAATTTAGATCATCAAAGGTGATCTGGAAATAGATATGAAAATAGATAACCATCTTGTTTTTGATACTTCCCAAATATAACTTTTATTGTGATATTTTGGTGACTTATAAACATACTATAAATAAATTTTAAATATTCCAGAAATAAGCAAGAGCTTCAATTAAATTGTGCTTGCCTAGCATGTAAAAGGGTTCCGAAATTGACACAAAGCAAAGAAAAAAAAATGTCAACACTTGTGCCCTGTGATGGATTGAACTGTTTTTTTTTCAAACCTTTAGTATCTCAGCATATAATCTCATTTGGAAATAGAGTTTTCATGGAAATAATCAAATTAAAGTGAAATTATCAGGTTGAACCCTAATCTAATACAACTGATATACTTAATATAAACAAGAAAATGTGAACATGAAGATGATCATGTATAAACTGAGCAGAGAAGATTAGGAGAAAGTCTCTCTTCACAGCCCTTAGCAGGAACCAGTATTGCCAACACTTTGATTTCAGACTCCAGAACTGTAAGCTAATAAATTTCTGCTTTTTAAAAGCCACTCAGTTAGTAGTAGAGTTGTTCCAGCAATCCTAGCAAAAGAACCTAATCTCATTACTAAAAATTCAACATTTATAGCTTTGTAGTTAACTTTACTTGAAATCTAAATATTAAACTTCTAGACAAGCACCACTGAGCCACACTCCCAACGCTATCCTGTGTTAAAATTCTATTCATGATACCTGCAGGAGTTAGCTAGAGCAGCTATACAGTAACAACCAAACACATATGTTGGGTTGCTTAAACAACAGACAGGTATTTTTTCACAGATCTGGAGGCTGGAAACTCAGGATCAAAGGTCCATGCACACTAGATTAAGGTCCTACACTTATGACTCCATTTAACTTAATTTTCTCTCTAAAGGTCCTATCTTCAAATACTCTTACACTAGAAATTAGCATTTCAACATATGGATTGGCTGGAAGAGTTGATAAAATTGGAACATTACCTACCTAAGGCAAGTTTTACCAAGAAAAAAATTAATAATTAATGAAAATTTTTTCTAAACTACCATTTACAATAAATCACTTCTCACTTTGAGAAACATCAAATTGCACTATGTAAAATGAAAATAATAAATGTAGAGAAAAATGTAAATGAGATTTTCTTACTTAGAATTTATTTAAGTAAAAATCAGATTCTAACAAACTCTGAGAAGTAAATTAATCTTAGGATTTAACATTTTGAAGCCAAAATTATAGCACATTTTACACATGTGTAAAATATTGTACAGAAATAATATTAAGCATAGTTCTATTTTTGGTGTTTCCAGTCCTGGAATAAACTTGCTTCCATTTTTCTTACTGCTTTCCTCCATTCTCAGTCATGTGGTTCACACAACACAGAGATCAAGGTGACTTCCCAGGGAGTTTGTGTATACTGAAAGAATCTGTCCAAATAAGTAGGCCTTCATGAATTCTACAACCAATCAAATTAGTGGTACTCAGTACCCATTTTCTGTTACAAAAATTGCCATTTCAATGGACAGTTGTAAAGACAGGCTTTTTTTTATGGCTATGAGTATACCCTTATTCAATTATTTAAATTTATATAGGGCTTTCAAAAATATTTGTGTTTCTATGGCGGAAATGCATAATATTTCAAGTCAATACAAATCTTATCTGAAATGTAAACAAACATTACTAAAATTAGAGTTGGAAAAGAAAATATAAGATATTAGTATTGGAAAAATTAAAAGAATGTACAATACCCACTAGAAGGTAAAATGATTTGAGGTCTATATGATAAGAGACTTATATTAAATGACAGAATCCAATGCCATTTTTATTCAGTTCCATTTAGCATACTAGTCCCCTGTATGTTATCCAAACCTACATATCCCTGTAGTATAGCTATTAGCAGATGCTTCTGCTGAAAAATGCTATGATAGAAAGGTTTATTGATCACAAATATTTGCAAACTCAAAGTGTATAAATACAACTTACAGCCAGCTGTTAAAACCTCAAACAAAATTGACTATAAAAGCTGTGAAATAAAGAGACATTTCCACTTTTATTAAAACAGTAATATTATCATTGGAAGTAAAGGTATAAAAAAATATGTAAAGTCTTAATTTACTATGAATTCTTTATTTTGAAAATATTTATAGGACAGGAATTGTTACAAATACCAACAATGACTATAATCAAGAAGTGTACAAGAATATTTCTGGACTGCAATCATTCAAAATTTTGGTATATCAAAGAGTAATATAGTTAAAATATTCAAAGATCAACTGCACATGCACAAACAGTTCTATGTTTCCTCTACAAACACAAGTGAATTGAAAGATTATAAAATAAAATAAAGAAGTCATCACCTAAGAAAACTGTCTGTTAGATAAAAAATTAGATTTTCTTTTTTGAATATTTATTGAAAAATCACATTTCAAATGAGCAAAAAATTTAAAATATATTTGATTCAATAGGAAATATATTGATTATATGTGTGTATGGACATCCACAAATTAGGGTAAATTGTATTCATTTATATTATGTTGATCTATGTAGTATGGTGTGGTGAAGAAAAAATAAGATTTTTCAAATAAGTTTTAAATTATAAAAGTATCCTAAAAATGCCAAGATATGTAGCTAGAGATATAGATCAGTGTTACAGTACTTGTCTAGAATGTGTGTGGCCCTGAGTTCAATCCCCAGCATCAAAGAAAATAAGGAAGGAAGGAAGGAAGGAAGGAAGGAAGGAAGGAAGAGAGGGAGGGAGGGGGGGAGGGAGAAAGAAAGAGAAAGAGAAAGAGAGAAAAGAAAGAGAAAACAAAGGCTCTTATTATTTTTGTTTGTTTAACCAAGGTATATTAAAAGACAACGCAAGAAGGAGATACAATGTCCTTTTATGGAAATAATGAAAGAGACTATAATATAGTGGTTAAGAACACAGGTCTTGGTCATATTGGAATTTTTTCTTAATATTTAGTAGCAATGTATTATTTTTCAAATGACCTAACTTTGTGGACTTCCGTTTTTCAAGATAGGGTTGAGTGGACAATAATGAAGTCACATTTAACACTGTATTTGAAAAATATCATTCTCAGTGCTATGATGTTTTGTTTAGATCCATCAATCTGATCACATCATTCTTTACTTTGAAAGTCTTTAGGAGTCATATTGTGATTTATCCCTATAGGAAAGAAGGCATTTTCATTTTTGTATTTTTCTTTTCTATACATTTTTAAGTATAATTTCATTAGTTTCTTTTTTTCAATTATATATACATATATATATCATATATATACATACACTATATATATAGTGTATATATATATGGTATATATATCATATATATGTATATATATATCATATATATACATACACTATATATATAGTGTATATATATATGGTATATATATGTATATATATGTATATATGTCCTTATAATTATACAAATTAAAGTGTAAATCATTTGTCTTCCTTTTTTATTGTTTTCTGCAGAAATAAAGTTAATGACATTGAATTTATCTATCTACTGTCTTTTCTGCAGCATATAAACCCCATACACTCAAAAGTAGAATATTATAAAACTTTTTTACCAATTTTAAGATGGTAAAAAACACAGTGTGTTTAGCATAATTTGAATATTCAAATTAAAAAATTCCCCAACTCTAATGGCAATTTCCAAAAATTAGATCCCAAAATATTTTGAGCAATTGCAGGGAAACCAAAAGAAATGCACAGCATCCTGAAAGATGATATTGAGGTGAACAACATGAATATGGTTGTTAATGTTCCAACATGTTTAGCTAAAACTTAATTATGTTAGTCTTTAGCCAGAAACTATTTATAGTATTTATTTTTTAATAGCAGATTCAAATAATTTGATGGGTAGAAAAGGACATGTAAAAAAAAATTTAAAACACAAACTTTATTTCTTTTATTTACAACCTAAGTTTCTATGTTAAAAATATAGATAACTCACAGTTTGTTCTAACATACAAAATCCATCAGATAATATTGTGGCATATTGATAACAAATGGATGACATAGCTTCTACATTGAGTCTAACATAACAATTTGGCTTTTTGAAATAAATGAATTATCCCAATGCCTATTTGACAATCTAGTTCTCATTACAACTTCAAAAAGAAAAATAAATTAATTTTCTATTCCATAATGTGAAAATACGCTGCTCAATATTGTAAAATCACTCTGTCTAATGCTCACGTCATTATTTTGAAACTAAAAATAGTGTTGGAATTCCAGCCCCCAACAGCATAGGCATTATAAGCAGACAACTGCATGAATCCCACACTGATTGTCCTGCATAAGAAGGTTTATTTTAAGCTGCACAAAGTTTACCAGATTATCACTTTATAATCATATTTTATTAAAATGTCACTCTGGAGCTTCTCTTGGTACCAAATGAGAACATTGGGTCTTCATTTACAGAAAACATAAATAAATAAATAAATACATACATACATAAATAAATACTTTCATTTCCATTTAAAAATCCCAATAGACACTGAAGACAGAATGAAACAATCTTTTTCCCCCCAAGCATTCAATTGCAATTAAATACTAATAAATTCAGCTCTAATTTTTATGATCTCATCCTGAAATACAAAGAGAAAACCAAACTCCCCGTCTACATTTAAAATGACTTCTTTGAGTTAATTCTATATCCATTATCCCTTTCCTTCTAATTGAGTTGCCTTAACTTCAGTAAATTGCCCTGGTGACCAAATTTCATTAGTATGTGTGTAATTTCTCAGCTGCATGTCTTGGCAGTTTATCTATATTAGCAATTTCTGATTTCTAATAGCCCAAGAGAATATAACATGGCTGTTTTCTTCTTTTTGTTCTCAGTGATCATAGAATAAGCCTCATGCTTTTGTCAATGGATTTGAGATTAGAACTCATAAAAATTGATTCCAATTTTGAGTTCCTTGAGGACAGACATATTGCCTAACATATTGAGTTACACTGAGATGACTAAGACATGTTGAATCCTCAAATTGAAACATAGTTAAAAAAAAAGAGAGAGAGTATTATTTAGTGCAATATTTATTTAAAAAATTTTATGCCCAAATTTTAAGTATTCATTTGATTAGAGTGATTGAAAGGTGACTTAAATGATTGTTCTTCATTGTTTCATTTTCCTCCCCTATAGAATGCATATGACAAACATAGTAGAAATTACTTCATAACATTGTTATGGAGGTAAAAAAAAATACAGTACAAATGAAGCAATTAGGTATTGTCTGACACATAATATGAACTAAATAAATATAACATATTAATGATGTATAAATGGCTCTAAAACATCTCATCCTAAGAAGAGTTAATAAGATTTTGAATCCCTATTACACATATTAAGCATGGTAATAACCACTTTTCTTAGTTTATTGTTTTTCTAATAAAACAATCAAGTATCTATATTATACATAAAATTTGAGACTCAAGGGAGCTGTAGTTATTTATTGAAATATGATTAATATAGAATTGAAGGGGTTGCAGACAAAAAAAAAATGTGATTGACATCTTAGAAAACCACAGAAGAAGGAAGGTCCCTCTCAGCTTCCCCTTTCCTTTCTCTCCAAAGCAGGTCCCAACCTTCATTCCAGAGAGCCTCACCCTATGCCCAGAAGAAAGAAATGTCCCTATGTACGAAGATAAATGGACACAGAGAAGAATTCAAATAGACTTTAAAATTAATTATACACCTCTGTCCAATCATATTTCTTTACAACTATCCACTTCTTTTTTTAAAAAGAGAGAAAGAGAGAGAGAGAGAGACAGAGAGAGAGAAAGAGAGAATTTTAATGTTTATTTTTTAGTTTTTGGCGGACACAACATCTTTGTTTGTATGTGGTGCTGAGGATCGAACCCGGGCTACACGCATGCCAGGCGAGCGCATTACCGCTTGAGCCACATCCCCAGCCCAACTATCCATTTCTTTATCAAAATAAACATAAAAATACACAGATAATCCTGTTTCTTTTGAGTCTTCATTAGTGAAAGCCCCTATCTCATGGTAAACTTAATTAATATGTATGCTTTCCTCATGTTATTCTGTGTTTCTTGGGTGCCTCAACCACAAACCTAGGTCAAGTAAGGAAAGAAAACTTTCCTGCACTACAGAATTAAAATCCAGATCTTCTGAGGGTAGAACTCTTTCCTTGACCCATTGAAACTACATTTGTGGGTATAAGGCAAAGAGAAAATGGTGTACAGGATCTGGCACATGGGTCATTTGCTTCTACTTGTGAATTCATGGTGGATGATCTGGGAGGTTTAGTACTAAACAATGCTCAATTTGGAGTTAAGTGAAAATAGACACATTTTCAGATCCTCCTTAAAATATCAAACAAAACACATTTCTACATACCCTAGTAAAAACTTAACACATATTAACCATTGCTAGTATTTTCTGATATAGACACAATGGAAATATAATTACTTATTCTATAATTCTGAGTATAAAGGTAAAATGATTAGAACCTATGAGCCAGGTGCCCTGGATCGCTCTTTTGTCCTTTTGTTCCCTTCTCACTGCTGCTCATGATAATGATAAACCCTGCTGACTTCACTCACAAATGACAGAAAGGTACTTCCAACAAATAGTAAGAATTCAGAAAAGATTTCATTTTATAGAAATGCTAAATGAAACAGTCAAACCTTTCTGGTTGAGGACAATAGGCAGGATATTCTCAGTACCTAATGCAACCTCTAATCTACTATAAACCAAAAATTTCAGCTATTTATGAAAATTACTTGCAGTAATTTTAATTTTAAGGCCTTTAAAATGCAAGGACCCCCTAATGAGAATCCTTTTCTACTTTAGTTTTCAAAGTTGTTGTTTCATTTAATGCGGCTCCTAGGATTTTGTATTTCCTTTTCAAGTTCCTAAAGTGTTCGCACCTTATTGTGGATTAGTGAAACAAAAGTGACAAAAATATTTTTGATCTCATTCTTACCCTTCTAATTAGTGTCTTTCTTATGTGGGTTTTCAGTTACACAAGAACAAAAAGAAAGGTAAAATTGCAGATTGAAATTTCTTTGCCAATTGTTCTTAAAAATTAATTCCATGTACACTTACAGCATTAAATTCCTTCATAGACAAAAACAATTTAAAATATTAAGTGAATAATTACAAGTCCTGGATTATAAAACAGACTTTCCAGTGCTTCTCATGTTTGTTTGTTGGGGCTTTGATTTTTACTATCCTCAGCAACCTGCACATCCCAGGCTTTGGTCCTCATTATGTTTCTAAACTCCATGAAGATGTCGAGTTTCTGGTCATTTATTTATGTGCATGCCACATCACCCCAACTTCAAATGAGTTTCTTTCATGTTATTGCCTATCTGGGGAGATCAACAGTTTAAACAGTCATTTCAGATCAAATCGACTTTATGGTCTAGTTAAGTTTCATGCACAGATTCGAAAAGGCATGTATTGAACAGTGGTCGCTCTGTATATAAGGACCAGAGCTTCAAGTAGGATTTCAATGAAATAAAAATTAAAAAAAAAACATTCCTTATGAAATAGGTTATAATCACAGAAGAGACTTTCATTTTTCTTTTATTGTTAATGGTATTGTGTCTGTATGGGTGTTTGTATATGCATGTAGGTGAATATGTTTGCCTATGCACATTTTTTTTTTTAATTTCTAAGCCCTGGGAATAAATGGCAGGAAGGAAAATGTCACCATTTTTATCCATTTTGGTTGTGACTACATACAGATCAGCATTGCCAGGTAATACACAGGATGCCCAAATGAATTTAAATTTCTAATAAATATTGAGCATATTTTACTATAAGCCCCAAACATGACATAGAACATATTTGTACTGATGATTTGTACTATGATCTAAAATTAAAATGTAACTAGATTTCTTGTAGTGAGAGATCATAAACATTAGTGATAATGTAGATAAAAGGGAACTTTTGTATACAGTTGACAGCAATGTAAATTGGCATGGCAATTATAAAATAAAATATAAGGAGGCTCCTCAAACATTTACAATATAACTATTGTATGAAATAAAAATTCAACTTTCAGGTATAAACCTAAAGTCAATTAAATTGGTATCCCAAAAGACATCTGCACTCCTGTGTTCATTGACCAACTGCTGATAATAGCCAAAATATGAAATAATACTGACAATCATGCATTTATGGATGAATGGATAAAGAAAATATCTGATTTTTTTTCCAGTCCAGGAGATTGTACCCAAGTTGTCACACATGCTAGGCAAATGTTCTACTGCTGAGCCACATCGCCAGCCCTTGTCTCATATTTCTCATTTGTTAAATCTAACAACCATAAAATAGGAACAAACTTTCTCAAAAATAACTGGACAGAACACAATTATCTCATTTGGAATCATCTGTTATAAGGAAATAATATAAAAAATAGAAAGATATGGTTTTACAAAGACATTCCAACTTATGCACTAAGTATTTATGTCACACGTTTTCTAGGCACTGGGAATAAAGCTGAACAAAAAACAATAAGAATTTTGCTTTCTTGGAGTCAAAATTATCATAGAAGACAAAAAATAAATAAACAGGAATGAGAAAGCATCAGTTCCATGGTAAAAATAAAATCAGATAATACAATGAGTCTGAGAAGCTACTTTTCATTGAGGGTTAAGGAAAAGTTTCAGTTCAGAAATGACATCTAATCTGATGAATGAATAAAAAGTAGAAGACAGCAATGGGAAAGGGAAAGACATAGCAAATGTTGGGAACAGACACAAAGATTGTAAAACTTGATAAATTAAGGGAGCAGCAAGAAAAAGAGAAACAACCATTAGATTGGAGTCAGTAAATACAAGGAGAGTACTATAAAATGAAGTCTCAGGGACAGGCAGGGTCTGACTAATGCAAGATCCAAAAGGCCAAGGCGAGAAATTTAGATTTTGTAGCAAAAACAATAGGAATGCAATAGAGTGAAACAGAGAAGTGAAAAATGTAATTTGCATTTTATAAAAATAGATACAGTAAGTAGGTTGTAAGAAGTCATACGTGCAAGCTAGGTGAACAGAGAATTTTAGGAGAAAAGAAGAGTATGGCATCAATTCAGAACAGAATGAGGTAGAACTAGGAATTGTGGGCCTTTTTTGGCTGCCAGGATTCCATAAGAGAGGAATCAGTAGTACCTACTAAGCTTTGGGCTTAAGTAACTGGTAGAGGTTGGTAACATTACTGAAATGAATATAATTAAAAGAATTTGTAGACTGCAAGTTTAGTTGGGAAAAGTTTAACTCTGAGATATTTATTAGATACTCAAGTAGAGATGTAAAATAACAGCTGGCTGTGAGCTTAGAATTCACGAGGGAGATCAGGATTGGAGATGCAAATTAGCATTTATGTCTTTAAAACGATGACAGTGGATGAGATTTTCTGAGGAATGTAATAAATAGGGAAAGAAACAGTAACAAATTGGAGTCACAAAAATATCTGGGGATTAGAAGATCAGCTTGCAAAAGGAAGAATAAGAAAGAGCAGTGAGTCAAAAGAAAATTCAATACTATATAACACAAGAAACCTAGAAGAGTATTTGTTTCCAGAAAGTGGGACTGGTTAATCTAGAAACATTACTGATACATTACTGCAGATACATTACTGAGGAAATACATTACTAAGAAGCAAACATGTTTATTTTGTAAGATAGGATTGGGTAAGAGTATATTCAGTAGAGTGGTCAGGAGCAAAATATTAGCTGAACTTGAAAAATTCAAGTGAGGGAATGAATATACAGCTACTGACAACTCTTTTTTTAAAAAAAATATTTATTTGTTATTTCTACATATACAGGACTGATGAGTGTATTTTGACATGATACATAGAATAAGTATAACTTGTTCCAGTTAGGTTCCCATGATTGTGATTGTATATAATGTGGAGTTACATTGGTTTTATATTCATATAAAGATTGAAAAGATAGGCCTGATTCGTCCTACTGTCTTTTCTATTCCCATTTCTTCCCTCATTCCCTTTGTCTAATTCAATGAACTTCGATCTTTCCATCTCTTGTTGTGTGTTAGCACCCACATATCAGAGAGAACATTCTGCTTTTCGTTTTGTGGGACTGGCTTATTTCACTTAGCATGATAGTCTCCAGTTCTGTCCATTTACTGGCAAATGCCATAATTTCATTCTTCTTTGTGGCTGAGTAATATTACATTGTGTATATATATTACCTTTTATTTATCCATTCATCTGTTGTAGGGCATCTTGGTTGCTTCCATGGTTTACTATTGTGAATTGAACTGCTATAAACATTGATGTGGCTGCATTACTATAGTATGCTGATTTTAAGTCCTTTGGGTATAGACCAAGGAATGGGATAACTGTGTCAAATGGTGGTTCCATTCAAGTGTTCTAAGGAATCTCCATACTGCTTTCCGTAATGATTGCACCAATTTGCAGTCCCACCAGCAATGTGTGAGTGAACCATTTTCCCCATATTCTCTCCAACATACATTTATTGTTACTTGTACTCTTGATAATTGCCATTCTGACTGGAGTGAGATGGAATCTCAGTGTAGTTTTACTTTGTATTTCTCTAATTGCTGGAAAAGTAGAATTTTTTTTCACATATTTGTTGATCAACTGTATTTCTTTTTTTCTGTGAAGTGCCTGTTCAGTTTCTTAAAGTAATGCAAGATCATCATAATACCAGACCTTAAATTATACTACAGAACTCTAGTAACAAAAATGTCATGGTATTGGCACAAAATCAGACATGAAGACCATAGAAGAATAGAAGACACAGAGTCATACCCATGTAAATACAATTATCTCATACTAGACAAAGTCACCATAAACATACACTGGAGAAAAGATAGCCTTTTCAACAAATGGTGCTGGGAAAACTGGACATCTATATGTAGTAGAATGAAATTGATTTCAACCAAATGTGGATCAACGTCCTAGGACCTAGACTGGAGACTCTGTGCCTACTAGACAAAAAAGTAGGCCCAAATCTCCACCATGTCAGCTTAGGAATCAACTTCCTCAATATGACTCCTAAAGCCCCAAAAGTAAAATCAATAATAAATAAATGGGATGGTATCAAAATAAAATGTTTCTTCACAGCAAAGGAAACAGTCAAGAATGTAAACAAAGAGCCTACAGGATGGGCGAAAATCATTACCAGCACCTCAGAGCATTAATCTCTGGAATACAAAGAACTCAAAAAAAAAAAAAAAAGAAAAGAAAAGAAAGAAAGAAAAGAAAAGAAAGAATGAAAGAAAAAGCAACTGACAAATTTTACAAGAAGCTGTGCTAAGAAGGAAAGGGAAGAAAGAAATGTGGTTATATTTTAAAAGAAGCAGGATTTTTTTTTAATGAATGAGACAATGTTGCTATGGTTTGAATGAGTGTCCCCAAAGGTCTATGTGAAAGATTTGCCCTCCAAGGGGACCACAGGAACCCACTGGTAGGATCTCCCAGCTTCCTCACCTGTGATGACAGTGGATTCTTCCAACCCAGGCTACTGCCTCTGCCATTCTCCACCCTCAGCAGCCTAAAGCAATGGGCTACCCAAAGTTGGACTGGAACATTGAGAAATGCAACTAAACATACATTTTATCTTTATAAATTAATTGCCTCTGATATCTTATTGTGTTTAGCAAGAGAAACCAATGTAAACCTAAAGAATGGTTTATGTTAATAATGACAATATAACTGAGAGGGAAGAATTGTTGGTGTGGAAGAAACAATAGTTTTAAAAAATGACGACCTTGAAAGATGAGGCAGGACAAGAGCTGGAGCACAAGTGGAGGGATTGGATTTTAATAAGAGTAGGTAGGTACCTCATTAGTTATAGCAGGATTGGATAATAGTAAAGGGAAAGGAAAACAGATAGTTTGAAATAAGAAAAATACTTAATACTTTAAATATGTATTTGGAATCAATTTTTAAATTCTAAGAACTGAGAAATGAATCCATATCCTATAATATAATGGAGTCACTAAATGGAAATCTTCTAATTAGAGTGAAAATCTCATAATTTTAAAAAGATGAAATCTATATATGTAGTATACTAAGCATATAAGAAATATCTTAGAACCATATACACAAAAATTCTTTTTTTTTCAAATCTTTTTTTTTATTATTAGTTGCTCAAAACATTGCAATGATCTTGACATATCATATATCATACATTTGATTAAATATGGGTTTTTAAATATGAATAAGTATTTTTTAATATTTTATTTTTATTAATGAGGGAAATAATCTTTAAATGTATCTCACAATATCTGATTTATATAACATTAAGATGGATTCTCTCTAAAACTTGACTAATTCTTGCATAAGAGCAGACTAATTTTAGTCATTAATTAGTACTCTTTTTAGAAATTTCAGATGGAAAGCCAAGTATTAAATGAATTGTGCATAATAAAGGACTGCTTCTGTTTGAGTCTTCTAAAGAAAACACCAATAGAAGAAAATCAACTTGCATACAGTATGTTGGACTGCTATGTAAGCTTTGACATATTTTTACCATAAGAAGAGGAAGTGTTAAAAATCAATAGTGTACAAACCAGGCCCCAAAGACAATATATAGAACTAAATGTATATCCAAGAACCATTTTAATTTCCACAAGAGGAGATGATACAAAGGCAACTTGAGATAAGTTGCTTAAGATTCAGCATGTGCAGTTTTAATTATTTTTATGTTCTATCACATGGTTTCATTCCTATAGCTTTTAGTTCAGAGAAGATACCTCATCATTTTAGTGATTTTTAAAAAAGTTATAGGTCTCCTCACTGAACATATGTTAGTAATTATATGTTATTCAAACAGAGTTTTCAATTATACCAAGAATTTGCTTTTTGCTATATTATATAGTAAAAGTGACTACTTTCTTTCAGACATTAATCTGGTAGGACCTTTAAAAATTGAATATGTTGTGCATTTTTGATAGATGCAAGTAGGTACTTTGTTATTATTTTTTAATAAGAGGTAAAGATATCACAGACAGCATGCTATACTCCACTAGGGATTTGTTTTTTAGTTATTCAATTCACTAAATAGGTCATAAGACCTTGGGGAATAGTAAGTGCATTTTATTCAAGTCTACATTTTCAGAATATAATATGGAACCTGGCATATGTGCCTAATGTTGCACAAGTGCTCAATGGTTGCAAAATAATAATAATAATAATAATAATAATAATAATTATTATTATTATTATTATTATTATTATTAGAAGGAAAAACAAGGAGAGAAGAAGTTTATATTATCTAGAAACCCTATAGTCTTAAAAGCTCTAAGTATTTTTTTTAAAAGCGTAATATTTCTTTTTATAGATTCTGAAAAAAACATTCTCCAAAATGGAGTTGGAGTTTCATGGAGTGATCATATTCATTGTCCATGTTAGAGGGATTTGAAAGGCCATCAGTCTTTAAGGCTATTTGTTGATCTGAAACATTTCATCAAAAGCAAGTTGTTTTGAAAATTAGAAATAAAAAAAAAAAATTCTCTGTGCTATCCTAAGGGAGACATTTATAATCGATCGAACATGCCTGAGTGCATCCTTAAGTCTTCATAAGAGTATTAAAACCATGACTCATCTTGTAATAACATAATAGACAGCATCAGTTGTGAATATAGAACAAACAGCCATTGTGAACATTGTGAATATATCCAAAACAGCAACTGGACCATATTTTAAAGTGACTTATAGGAGCAATGTTCATGTTGTAGAATTGCCTGATCAAAATGGGGAAAAATGGCTTAATTCAGAAAGCACTCCCCTATTTTTTCTCTCTACATGGGTTTATAATAAATAGTAGTAGGAAATGAAAAATAGGTAAAATAGACAATGAGAACTGATAGGGATGTGCTATTTCAGATTATTAAGATATATTTATCTTTTATATGGGCAAATCAATAAATTGCTTGAATATTTAAACAGTGCTATTTTTTAAAACCATGATTTGAGTATCAAACCTTAGTTAAGGGAACTAAGTAGTATTCTGAGTCATATTTTTCCTTTTCTGTCTGAAACACACACATACACCACACAGGTATATATTTATATATATATATATATATATATATATATATATATATATATATACACATATATATACATATATACACATATTATATATATGCATACGTGTATATATGTATGTATTTATTAAGAAAAAATATATAGAACTATCTTTATTTTAATTCCATCTAGGCCTCTATCCCTAAGTCCTCAAGTAAGCCTTGTTCTACATAAATTAAAACCTTTTAAGAATAAAACAAAGCCAGGTGTGGTGGTGCACACATGTAATCCCAGTGTTTCTGGAGGCTGAGATAGGAGGATCGCGAATTCAAAAGCCAACCTCAGCAAAAGCGAGGTGCTAAGTAAGTCAGTGAGACCTTGTCTCTAAATAAAAAGTACAAAATAGGGCTGGGGATGTGGATATGGATCAATGGTCGAGTGACCCTGAGTTCAATCCTTGGTAGCAAAAATAATAATAATAATAATAATACAAAAGGTCCAGATATCATTTATACTAAATAAATAGTATTTATTAATTTCAATTATTTATAATAAAAAATATAAAATAATCTAGAATTAGTTACATAATTTTTCTAGATTATCAAATACTTTTACATAAAACTTTATTCCCTAAAGAAAAGGAATATATAATTACTTCATAAGCATGTTTTATTAATACACTTTAAAGACAATTATTGAAAGCTTAGGTCAAACCAGACTGTGCAAGGCACCAGTCCTTTGCTCACAGAGATTCTAGTTTATTATGGTAGAAGCAATAGCTGTTAATCACATCATTAGAAATGAATGTAATGTTGTAGCTACAGGAATTGCAGTGACAGGTGCCAGGGATCTGTGTACCCTTAATAAGAAGTTTCATCTGTTTATAAACCTTTTGAACATACACACACAATTGGGAAAATGGCATTTCTGTATTAAAACCTATTCAATTGACAGCTGCCCTCCTATTTAAAAAAAAAAAATAGTTTCAGCATGGTCTAAAGTGTTGTTTAGGTCCAGTGTTTCTGTATTAAATTTCTGTCTAGAAGATTTGTCCAGATTAAAAGTGGTGTATTGAAATACCCTACTATATTGTAGTTGATCTCTCTCTTCATTTGCTCTAATATTTGTTCTATATATTTAGCTGCTCCACTATTGGATGCATATATATTTATAATTTTCATAATATCCTTCTGATGAATTGACCCCTTTGCATTATTTATGGTTTATCTCTACTTATGGTTTGTAAGTGAACATCTATTTTGCATGTAAGTAGTATCACCAGTCCTGCTCTTTTTATTTTCCATGTGTATAAAATATCTTCTTCTATCCCTTCCACTTTCAGTTACTGTGTGTCTTTAAAGGTGAAAGTGAAATGAATCTTTGGTAGTCATCATATAGTTTGGTCTTTTCAGTTTTGTTTGCTTATTATGTGTTTGGTTTTATCCATTCATTTACCATTTTCATTGTTTTGTAGATATTTTGTTTCTTCCTCTTTTACAAGTTTCTTTTGTGGTTTGATCTGCAGATTTTAAATCTTTTGGAAAATATTGTGTGTGTGTGCATCTCCTGTAGATTTTTGTATAGATAAACAAAGAGTATAGGGCTCAGTTAAGGGAAATAAGGTTGATTTTCTTTGAGATTTATTGCAGAGTGGTGAATATATTTAATAACTGAGTACTGTACATTCCAATATTACTTAGTAAATCCCAAATTTTTCATCATGAAAACTGTCAAATATTTGAGGTGATGGATAGTTTAATTAGATTGATTTAATCATTTCACATTATAATAAAAATCATAATGTCACCTTATACCCACAAATATATACCAGTATAATTTGTCAACACATAATTAAAAAGTTACATTTGTTGTCATTATATTTCACAAAGCTTTATTCAGTTTTTCCTAATTTTGAAACACTAAGAAAATAACATACATATATGTATACATACATATTTTTGTATTTAATATGAGATTGATATTTTAGGGAAAACAATCATTGTATTTTGAACAAATTTAAAGAAGAACTGGATATATCATGTTATTGGTTTGATGACTTTTTCAAAGTAATTTATCTAGATACAATTGATTTATTTTCCTAAACATTAGCCTTAAAAAGGGCACAGGTACTGCCTCCTCTTAATCAGTATATCTGCATAGCAAAACACCCATATTATTGATTTAAAGCGGTGTCCTAAAGAATATGCTCTTTGAGAGATTGGTGGTGCTTTTTTTAAGTACAGTAGAAGGGAAAAAAAACACAACTAGTAAGTTTTGGTAACGCTGAGCCTTCCCTTCCAACCTGCCTGCAAATATAAAGCAGGGGCCCTAGATCAGATGGCTTGGGTTCACATCCCTCCTCTCCCAATTACTGTCAACTCCATAAATGTGGGCAAGTGACTTTGTCTATGCTCTTTTCAGTTTCCCCATCTGCAAAGCAAATTTATTCCCAGTGCAGATGATAATATTGTAATGTTTTAGCGCAGTACTTTCCCTGTCTATACCATCAACATCAGTTTCTCAAAATATTTTAGTTGGGCAGTTGTTGTTTTTTTAATGCCATTATTACCCCACTTTGAATACAAGAAATGTTTCTTCATTGCCATCTACTTCTTCCTTCTTTCCTTCATATTTTTTATTTCAATGATCTCTTCTAAGGAGAATTTGATTTATTAAGGATTCTTAAATTTGTTCCAATAAACAAAATGTGATTCCTCTAAGTGTCATTTAATCATGAGGACTGATTAAGACATAAAGTAATTTAGTTTAGAACTATAGATTTTCAATGTAATTTTAATTTTAGGTGCTTATTTTTTTTTCCATATTTGCCAATGAGTTCTGAAAAAGAGTTCTCTGAGAATCATTCTAGGAATGAGTCATGTTAATTCAATCCTCTGTCACAAGATTTGTATAAAAAGAAGTTTCTCCATTTGATTATATTGTTTCCAAAAATGGAGACTCTAAACATTAATGTATTTCACTGAAATAATTATACTTCCTGAATATTGTATAATCTATTCTTATAGGAAAACAATAGAAATGTTTACAAATCAATGAAAAACTCTGGCGAGAATTTAGTGAAGGTATTTAATAATTGTTCCAAAGACAATCAAAAAGCTTACCCTTTACAAGAAGAAGAACCTTTTCAGGGAGAAATCCAGAACTTTTTAGGGAGAAAAATCAAGTAATTTGGTATTCAAAATACTGAATACCAAGTATCTTGAGGAGCAAAATTTTTAATCATTCTTTTATCACCTTCATATACTGCTCAATCATTTAGAGAAGTGGAACATTAAATCTTTGGGTTCTTTTTTAGTTATATTTCCTGCTATTGTTTCTTTATGAAGGATGATTATATGATTGCAAAATCTGTAAGAAGAACACATTCTGCACTACTTGATCATTTGGATAATAAAATAGCAAGTCTAAGCATTATCATTCAACCTTCTAAATACTTGATGGTTTTTAAAAGTAAATAATATTTTTTGGAGATTTAAATAGTAATTTTAAAAGTTCTTTTCAGAGATGTGGAACAAAACAGGAAAGGAGAATTATTATTTTGAAAGAAGAAAACACCAATGATGCTATTGTCACAGAGAAAAAGACCAATTATGGATGACAAACCAACTAAAAGCAGGCATTTGCCTTTGGGGAATAATACCCTTCAGAACAGTGCTAAAGACATTAATATCCTTTCAATAGAAGTTAGAGTTCTATGAGCTATTAAAATGCCAAAACTAAATTGTGTAAATAGAGGAAATGTCCATGCTATGATTCAAATGTGTCCTTCAAATTATACTTGTTGGCAATATAATCCCTAAATTCATGTTGATAGTGTTTGGAGGTAGGGCCTTTGGGAGATAATTAGGATTAGATAATGTCATTAGAGTGAGGCTCTTATGATGATACTAGTGATGTCACAATAGAGGAGGTGAGACTTGAGCTGCTGTAGGCTTGTTCTGTCTTACCCTGTGATGCAGCAAGAAGGTTCTCCCCAGTGGCCCAGCAAATGCAAGAGCTCCCCAGAACTGAAGGCTGTAAAACTCTATTCTTTATCAATTACCCAATTTGTGGTACTCAGTTACCACAGACAGTAGACAAAGACTACTAGGTACTACTCAAAAAGGAAGAAATTACAAAAAAAAAAAAAGATAAGGTGGAGGGATAAAAGAAGAAAGTTGAAATGCTCAGTCACGTGTTTCTCCTCTGAAATAATTCTAACATAGACTCTGTGTTTAATAATAGAGTTATATTTCCTAGAGTACATAGAAACCATATAGACTGACTAGATCACAAAATATTGACTGCCACTGTCAAAGTAAACAAAGAGAAGGAATGGAAGGTACTGGAATGCTTTTCACAAATGTTGTGTAGACTATTGGAAACAGAATAACTTGGAAAATTGTCTCGTCTCAAAGCAGAAGGCAGAAAAACAGGTTTCCATCCAATTTGGTAACTTGCAATATTGAACAGCACAAATCTTCCAGTCTTGGACTTTTAATATGCATAACTAGAAGAAAATAAATTTTTGTTGTTTAAAGTAACCAAACTCCCTCATTGTTATACAAAATTACATATAAGAGGTTGTGAGGGGAATGGGAAAATAAACAAGGAGAGAAATGAATTACAGTGGATGGGTAGTGAGAGAAGATGGGAGGGGAGGGAGGGGGATAGTAGAGGATAGGAAAGGTAGCAGAATACAACAGTTACTAATAGGGCATTATGTAAAAATGTGGATGTGTAACCGATGTGATTCTGCAATCTGTATTTGGGGTAAAATTGGGAGTTCATAACCAACTTGAATCTATTGTATGAAATATGATATGTCAATAGCTTTATAATGTTTTGAACAACCAATAAAAAAATAAATTAAAAAAAATCAAATTAGAGCAGTGTTTAAAAGAAAAGGATGGATCATTCATACATATATATAATATATATATGTAATTTTATAGTAAGTATGATGTACATGAAATAGTCTCTGCTTTATGCCTTTTATAGGAATATTATGGAATTACTCCAAAAAGAAGCTACATCATTGAAAAAGTCACTTACCCTGATTTCTTATCATTGTTATCTGTTAGGATAAAAACAATGCATAAAGAGGTTAATAATGATGACACAATGCAACAACATTATTAATAATTTTGATCTGGGAAAACTTTCCTATAAAGTTCTTTTATTTCATAAAAATTTCAAAATGATTAAAAAAAAGAAATAATATCAGAAAGATACTGAAGATACTATATAAAATGAATGTTTAATCAGCTTTCAACTTTTTGAATGTAAATATACTGATTCACTGTGAAAATTCCAAGTCTATTGAAAGAAACTGGAAAATAAGGTTCATATTTAGTCCTATGCTACCATGCTATATCCACTGTTCCTAAAGTGTGTCCTTACTGAGATGTATTTAGCTCAGATTTCATTTTCCATAAATTGATAATTGTTTCTTCTACAGAAGAGAAAGATATTGGTTTTAGCAAAATATTCTTTCCTTAAGGACCTAGTTCCCCTGTGATGGATATGGTGACATTTCTTATTTAATAAAAAGTATATTTTGAGATTTTAAAAAAAAATAAAATAAAGTAACCAAACTGTGATATTTTGCTATGGTAGCCCTGGCAAACTGATTCAGCGAGTGTGAAAGAGAGAAAATGACTAATTGACTTTCAGAATTTCAGTCTCTTAGTTGGAAATGTGTCACTGGTCTGTGACCTTCAGAAATTTTTTTTTTAGCTTTTATTATTCACACTTTTAAGTGGGAATTGAAGATAAGTAGGGTTAGGGCAAGTCAAATGCCTTCCCTCAACAAAGATGAGACTTTGGTAAAATCTTTTACTCTGAACAGCAGGATTTGTTATGGAGAATTCTGTGGTTCTATTTTACAGTGGTTAATTTTCTCCATCCCTATCAGAAGTATAAGGGACTCTTTCTTATGCTGGATGTTGTAAGATTTCTGGTGTTAAAACTCATAAAGAGCAGAGGCTGCCTTACTACTGTGCCCCCAGCAGTTTCTACTGTCATACTAATCCATGTTCAGCTGTAGGCAACTTGTCAAAATTACCTTCAAGTGTTCTTACCAATTTATGGCTCCACTGGGTTCTGTTCCAGATAAGTAGTTCTTTTCTCTTATCAATTTACTTTTAACTGACAAGTAAAAAATTATTTTTATGAGGCACAACATCATGCTTTGTTTGATATTTACATACACTGTGGAATGGCCAAATTAAGCTATTTAACATAAATATTACCTCATTCTTAAAAACGTTTGTCATGAGAACACTTAAATCTATTCCCTTAGAAAAGTTCATGTAGATAATTCATTGTTATTAAACATAGTTTTGATGATACACCTTAGATATCTTTAACCTACTGTCTAACTGAAATTTTGTGCTTTTTGTCAATATTTTTGTGATCTAATCACCTTACTAAGCTTAAGATGTAAGTTCCATGAAACAAATACCTCAGTCTTTTTTCATTTATCACTTTTTTCATTTATTGCTTTTTTGACAGAACCTAGAACTCAGGAATGAAATTCCCAGTCCATATTCAGTCTACCCCCAACTTTTGTTAACCACAACTTACTCTCTGTTTCTATGAGCCTAACTTTTACACTCCATATATAATTGAGCTAGTGCCATATTTGTCATTCTGGACATGGCTTATTTACTTAACATAATTACTCCAGTTTCATACATATTTGCACAAATGAAACAATTTACTTTTTCTTGACTGAATAATATTCTATTATGGATGTGTATCACACTTTATTTATTCATTTATTCACTGATGGACTTATTTCCCTATTTTGGTTATGATGAATTATGGTATAATGAATGTGAAAGTTCAGATATTTCTTCAATATACTGACTTCATCTTTTTTCATATAAACTCAGCAGTAGATTGCTTGATGATATGGGAGTTTTTATTGTTTGTTTGCTTGCATTTTTGTTTTTTTAGTTTTTTGAGGAAACTTCACACTATTCTCCATAATGGCTGTATTAATTTACATCCCCACCAACAATGTACAAGGTTTTCATTTTCTCCATATTTATACCAATGATTAGTATTTTCTGTCTTTTTGGTAATAACTCTTCTAACAGATGTTGGGTGATATCTCATTCTGATTTCATTTTCCTCATTATTAGTAACGGTAAACATTTGGGGGGGGGTATTTGTTGCCTATTTGTGCATTTTCTTTTGAGAAATGCCTGTTCATGTTCTTTGTCCATTTTTTATTATGTGATTTGTTTGTTTGTTTGTTTCTTACCATTGGATTGTCTGTGTCCCTTACCTAGTTTGGCTACAAACCCCCCTTTCATATACAGTTAAGCAGAACTTAATGGTAACTTTCTGGATTCACATGATGAAGGTTTCCAACTACATTTAGACACCTTACTAAGCTTAGGATGTAAGTTCCATGAAAACAAATACCTCAGTCTTTTTTCATTTATCACTTTTTTTGACAGAACCTAGAACTCAGGAATGAAATTCCCAGTCCACATTCATTAAAGAGTTGTTCAAAGAAATACAGAAAAAGTGACTTGAGAAAAAATAAAGGAAACTGATCACAATAAGATGCTATAACCCCAGCTTTTTCAAGCCAATAGCATTTATGCCAAGGCCACCCAAGGACACTAAGAGGCTATAGGGAGACATTTTTTCTTATACTCTGCCATGGATTGAACCATGATTCTTCTGAGTCAGAAATTCTCTTGATGTCTAGTGTCTCTAGAAAATTATAGAACACACACATAGGGAAGAAAAAAACATAACAATGAATCACCACATGCATCAAATTCCAAACAAAAGGTAAAAAAATAAAATGTTGAGTACATAGGGAGGGGAGAAGTCACTAAGAGGTGAGATATTAAGGAAATATTTCATGGAATCTGGAATAAAAACAGAGACCTGAATATATATAGGAACATTTTAAATAAAGGGAAAGAAGTTTTCACCTTTTGGAGGTGGAAGGAAGTAAAGGAAATATTTCAGGCAGAAAAAGCAAGATAAGCCAGAACACAGAGCAAGGGTGGTTACTGAACTGGAAGAGAACAGCAAGAAAAACAGTCGAGCATCAAGGATTTAGGGTGATGCACATTATTAAATTGTTAGAAAGGTAAGTAAGAGTCAAGTTTGAATTTAAGCCTTGATCATAAAACTTCTTGATAGAATTGAAATGTACCTTCAGAGAAATTCTGGACCTCCCTAAAAGCACTTTTTTTAAAGTGACAATAAATCACAAGGACACTACACCATTTGGCATGAAAATGATCCACTAAGTTGTAGGTACAATCCAATTAATTTTCAATCAATAGCATAGGATTTGGGATCATTGGCAGTGATTTTATATGAAATTTGTGTGCAGTTGCAATGAAAATCCCAAATTTCTACCACTACTGAAAATTTCTCTGACCCTGAACACATCAATCTAAAATATAAAGAAGAACTGTGGAAACTCACTGGACAAGTAGATTATTATTTTTTAAATCTAGACAAATAGTAATTAGAAAAATAATGAGACCCATATCCAAATATTTAGGAATCTATCAAGATAATGTTTCACCTGGCCTTTAAATTCTAATAAAAGCAAACATATTCAATATGCATTCTTAAAGAAGTTTTAACTTTATAGTGAATTAAGCCCACATGATTCATGACTTGACATAAACTTATCTAATCAAAAACGTGTTTAAATTCTTAGGCTGTCATTTCCTTCATGGAAAAGTCACTGGGGCTGCAGATTTGTTTACTGTTAAGTATGCTGTCCTAAAACTCTGTGTACCAGAGCCTGGCTAAAATCTCAGGAAGTTTTAAAACTATACAATATCTAAATGTAAGTAAAGAATTTCTTTCTTTTAAAATTGGCATATTGCCAGGTGTAATGGCACACACCTGTAATCCAAGCACCTCAGGAGGCTGAGGCAGGAGGATCATGAGTCTGAAGCCAGCCTCAGCAATGGTGAGGAGCTAAGCAACTCAGTGAGACCCTGTCTCCAAATAAAATAAAAAGTAGGGGATGTGGCTCAGTGATCAAGTGTCCCTGAATTCAATCCATGATACCCCCCCCAACTCCACCCCCCAAAAAAGACAACTGGCATATTACAGAACCAGTTAAGTGTTTTAGAAATAGTGTTTTTCCATTTCTCTTCACAAATTCTTTTTGTAGTTTGATTTTTACACGTATTATTAACCAATATCAATACTAAATCTGGTGCAATAGAAAAGTGTGTCCATTCCTATCAAAGTGCTGTTATCTTTTATACTACAAAATGCTGACAGATCATCATATAATGTTCTTGATGGTTTCAAAAACTATTGTTTTATGACAATGTCACATTATTTTACTTTTGATTTCTAATAATAATGATACATGGATAACATGTAATATTTAAAAGCAAAATGATGGACTATATCTAGGTATACCAAAATCAAGATATCAAGGCCATTTATGCACTGTAGAAAATATTGAGATATAAAAACAATTGATCCTTGAATGACATACTTCCAAACGTTTGGATAAGAAAGTTTTGTCAAGCAAAAACTCAAACCATCATCAAAATTGATTTTGATGACTTTTAGTCATATTATTAGTTTTATATAGATATAAATTTTATGTGTTTTAACATTGTAAGGGTTTCATACCTATAAAAATAGGTCACACATGTAAAACTTTCAAATTCAAAACTCAACAGACCAAAAAATCCCAACTTTAGTTATCAGAGACATTATTTTTCCAAACCTACTTTTCTTATTCCATAAAATCTAGCTACAGCTAAAATCATAACCAGTGTCCAGTTGCAATATAGTGTAATTTACTCACACAAATGAGATTTATAATGGAAAGATGAATACAAATTCTATCTCACTGCAAATCTTTCTCATTGACTTGGGGTGTACTCAACATCATGCATTATAATGTAATGGGATATTATCTATCCCTTTATGAAATATTATATTTTATATGTCTGTCAAGTAACTATTTTTGCTATGAATAAGTTTTCTTATAATTCCTGGTCAAAATAGTTATTTGATAACTTATTTCATACTTATATGACAATGAAAAAACTATCCTAACATAAAATTCAGCATCCATTATTCACCACCTAAGACAAAAAGCTGTTAAATGTGAATAAACGTGGATAAATTAGACATTTTTCACAAGCTTTTAAATGAAAACTTTTTTAATATTTCAGCTTGCTAGTGGCAACTATTTCTTTGTAAAGGGTTTGTTATCACTTGCAGAATAATTGATTCTAATGATAAGTCCCTTCTTATTTATTTTTTCTTAGTTTCTGAGAATGGTAACTTCAGTTTTCCAGTATAACTATACATCATCCAGAATGCCTTTTTAGAAGGATTCATAATACTATCCATGTAATATAACATGTATCATTCAGTTTAATTACTATATTTAAACATCAAATTAAACTTACAATCTTTATACATTGGATATTTCATGCATTTGTTCTTTAATAGATCTCACATTCTGTATTTTGTGCTTCTTCAAATTACTAGTTTCTTATTTTATTTTTATCCTCAGTTCTTTTATATGATCTTCTGTATGGTACCTTTTAAAAATTATTTTAAATAACTGAACAAATTGTTCAATAATTTGTATAATAATTGAATGGCACTACTTTAAAGTACTCATTTTAAATTGTTTCTTTAGAGTCCCAGTATCATGACCTAAAATTGAGATTTGTATTGTTAAGAGTTCTTTGGGGATCTTTACAGAATTTAGGTTTAATATATACACTTCCATAAGGCCCACAACCAGGTTGCAGCAGCTCCTAATTAATCATTACTGTATTTCACTTAGCTACTGACCTAACTGTAGTCATATCCCCCAATGACATTTCTGTCAGTGATGGACCACTTGTATGACAGTGGTACTGTAAGATCATATCACTGGATGAGTTCATGGCTGTCTCAGCTTGTGTGAGTACACTCTATGATGTTTGCTCAAGGTTGAAATTGCCTAACAATGTATTTCTGAGAATGTGTCCCTGTTGTTAAATGACACAAGGCATTGTGTTAAATGATACATAGATAGGGGTTATTCGTGATTACTATACCAAATCTGGCTATTCTATTTTCTTCCTAGTGTTGTCTGTCCAGATCATTACAAGCTGAGGCAGTCTGTGGACAGTTGCGGATTCAATTTTAATATCAAAGAAATTGTCCTTAAAGTGTGTGTTGTTGAATTTTTGCTTCCCAAACCATGCCAGACAATAGAATCCCCTACTAATGTTAAAGGGTTTTCTGAATACTCAGTCACCACCTCACCCTACCACCACTTCATGGTCTAGAGTGGTTCATGACCATCAGATTGAAAATCACTGGTTTATTTGATGGATCAGATCTTTCTTTTGGATGACTGATAAATTCTTCATCACATTCTGAATGTTCAAAACAGATATCGCATATATTGGCAACTTTCAGAGTGGGCATAATCTCTCCAAAGTTAAACTTCTTAATATTTTTTTCATACTTCACTATTATAAAAGTTTTGAAAATGGGTTTAATATATTAATACAATATTTTGTACAACCCTTGAAATATTATGTGTCACGAGATGTGAAACAACTGTAAAACAAGCAAACCACTCCTATTTCAGAATTTTTAAGTTTATGTGGTTCATTAGTTCAATAAGGAAAAGCCAAGTGTCTACTAATGGTCAACATATTTAAAAACTTCTGGGAAGACTTAGAAGTTAGATGTGTTTTTTAGCCTAAAAGAACACTAACTGGGAAGAGAGATGAATCTTCAGACAATTAACTATATTTCTTTTTCTTAACTAAAACAATATTGATATAGTCAAAGTTGTTGAACAGGTACTAAATTACAGTTAGAAAAATAATTTTGATATTCTATTTCACAGTAAGTTGACTACAGAGAATAGTAATTTACTATATATTTCAAAATAGCTGGAAGAAAGGATTTTAATTTTTTTTCAAATATTTTTTTAGTTTTCAGTGGACCTCTATTTTATTTATATGCGGTGCTGAGAATCGAACCCAGTGCCTTACACATGCTAGGCAAGGGTTCTACCACTGAGCCACCACCCCAGCCCCAATTTTAAATATTTTTACCATAGAGAAATGATAAAGTTTTGAGGAGATAGATATGCTTAGCTTGATTTGTGTATTAACACTAAAACATCACATAATAGCCCATAAATATGCACAATTTTATGTGTCAAATTTAAAAAATGAATTTAAAAATGTTAATATCATCTGAAGAAAAATAAATAATATTAAAGGTTAATACTTATTAACACTCCAAGTTCAGATAAATAATAATTTTATTGAAATTTTTAGATAATATATAATCATAGCATTCTGGAATTAAGTGGTAAAGAGCTTCTGGACAAAAGATCAGAAAACTTCAGTCCACTGCCTATTATTATCTGCATAAAAGTAAAAAATGGTTTTATACTTTAAATGATTGATGGAAATGTTTGACATGTAAAAATTACATGAAATTAAAGTTTCAATGACCATAAATAAAATGTTACTCAAACACATGTTCAATTGTATTTTTTAATGTTTTGTCTGTGGTTGATTTCCTGCTGAAATCTCAGTGTTGAGTAGTTGTAAGAGACCAGTCTGACATTCAAAGACTAAATAGTGTCTGATGCTCTTACAGAAAAAGGTTGCTGATACCTGCTCTCAATAGTAGGGTATTCTATGATTATGGATGTATTCCATGATCGCAATGTCAAATATAATGCCAACTACTACCAGTAACTATTGAGAGCTTGAAATGTAATAATATTACAGAGGAACTGATTCTTTAAATGTAATGAAATTTAAATTTGTTTCACTTTGATTCATTATTTAAATATGTTGTTTAATTTTAATTATTTTAAGTTTAACCTATTTTGAGGTAGTTCAAATGCTCCCCAACTTACAGGATTATATACCAGTAGAACCATTGTATATTTAAAATATCATAATTTTAAAATGCATTTAAATGCATCTAGCTTAGCAACACGATACACAGTAGAGTATAGGTAATTTATACTCATGACTGCATGGCTGACTGAGAGCTGCAACACATGGTGTGATACTTGAAACAGAATATCATACCACACATCACAAACTCTGGGAAAGATCTAAATTCAAAATCTGAAGTACAGTTTTTACTAAATGCATAATGCTTTTGCATAATCATACAATAAAAAAGTTGAAAGTGAAACCATCAGAAGTCAGGGTAATTCTAAATAATAGCTCAGGGTATTCCCACTTGAGTCAGGCTGTGTGAATTTTGATTTCAGCTCTGATACAAATTAGTTTTGAAATCTTGGAAAATTTACCTAATCTTTTGGCTTATAATATCTCCTATCTTATTTTAAATATTAAAAGAACTAATATCTGTAAAAATACATAAAATTTAATTTAACAAGGAGATGCTTAAAATTAGTAGTGATTTTTATTTATATTTTTAACACTATTGTTTGACATCAAAATATATTCAACAAGTTTATGTTGAAATATATTCAACAAGTTAGTGTCAAATATATTTGTTCCCAGCACCTATTATAAGTGCCAAAAATGCATAACTGAAGCAACAGAAAAGATATCTGTTGTGATGGAACTTACATGTTGCAAGCCAAGATGCAAGAAAAGCATGAAAACATGACAAAAACAAAAATTTGCTCTGAATTTCAAGTAATTATCTATGTGAGCCAAAATCATATTGATTTCTTGAATGAAAATAAAATAAAAATTATCTGACTACAAAATCTGCCTTTAGTCTTTTTTGTCACCTGTACTGTATAATTTCAAAATTTTGTTTATATTGGATCTTCTTCATTGTTTTTGTAGATTTTATAGTAGAAAACTACAAATTGAATTTAAAATAGAAAATGATATGAACAGAAAACAACTGTTACCTGTTTAATACATTTGACTTCCCCAATGGCCATTATTTTAAAAAAGTCTTCTGTTTCTAACATTTATATACATGAAATATTATTGCTGTATATATATAATAAAAAGAGAACTTAGAAACCAACAGGAAAATTATAATTATGCAATTTGTCTACAGCAGTTAGTATTATCAGAGCTTGGTTGAGAACCCACAGTAGCCTTCTGGATTACAGAGTTCTGTTAACCAACTGGCCTTTTCTGGGTCAATGAAATATTTAAGCGTTCTTAGAAAAGTTAGTTAAAATAAGCACATAAATTTGCAATTAAGATTTTTAAATTTCATTTTTTTTTTTGTCTAGAATAGCAAGTACTGTGTTCCTGGGAATAGGTCTGATAATGGTCTATAATTTCTTTTTCAATTAGCCCTTATCCATAGAATAAACATCCACCCTATTTACTTCAACCCTCATGGACAAGATTTTCTTTTAGAATGCTGTTATGATAAAGTAAAAGTGTCTCCCAATTGTAATGTGGCCCTTGTGTGCTGTGTACCTCATGAGCAAGCCAGAATTATCAATGCAGAACCACCACATGAGACACCTGGCACCTACCTTAATATACAGGGAACTATACCAACTAAATCACTTCTGGCAAAAACCAAAGAGTTTACTACTGCTAATACTCAAACAGAATAAAGGAGGAATATTCCTTCCAAATGGTTTGGTTTAGTTAATGAAATCAAATTCTCCTATTCTGGGCAAGCAAAATGAGCCTGCAGAAAAGCTGGCTCCTATATCCAACACTGAATGCCAACTTTTCCTTAAATCTAAATCATGAATTATCTTGAGAACTGCTCCACAGAGGAGGAGTTCCACTGGAAACCATAAGTAAGTCAAATCTTGCCTGGTCACTTTTCAGGCAATGACTAAAGTAAACTAGGATATCTTGTTTCAAAACCAATCACAAAAATGTGTGTGTGTGAAAATAATGTCTTAAAATATTAACAGGAGAATACAGTAGGTGTTAGCCACATTCCATAATTTCTTAAGAAAATATTAAGTCTAAAATCTCAAACTAACATTGTTCATAAAGCAAAGAAATATTTTATGATATAGAATTTAGCATTTTAGTCTTTTAATAAATGCTAATATTTATTATAATTATACATGTACTTATTTATACTTAGATAGTATCAGCCAGTCTTTTTAGAAAGTATAAATTTTATATGAAAAAGAAAAGGGTAAATTCAATAATTGAAGTAAGGAGATCTTTGTGCTCAGAATAGATTCTTCAAATTCTGTTTTCTTAGAGAAATTTCATTAGAAAATAAACATGAGTCAGTTTCTGTGAGAAATTGTAAACTCTAGAAGGATGGAGATTACTGTACCCCATTTTGTTCCCTAAACTGTGATCAGCTGTGGTACCTTTACCTCAACTTGAATTCCTTCTCATTCACATATTTTAATCCTTATATTAAGTTATTTGTTATTTGTATATTTGTCAGAATGGCTATCCACAGAGACAAACACAATCCAAAACAGCTACTGGAACAAAGCTTCAGATTGCCCCATACCTCGTTCAAAGTCATGTGTTGTAAAATGTGAAAATTAAGACATTTGAAATGTGGTCAATTGAAACTATTGACCTTTCCACTCTGACTTCCGTATTATCACACTTCTTATTGAACATCAAGCGATTCTGAGCCAGAAGCAAGGAAGGGAAGGCTGATTTGACAATGCCCATGATTTGGAAATAGTGACACCCATTTATGTTATTTAACATCATTTTCATTTGTATTTAAATTTTTGATAGTGGAACTCATGTAATCGTGTAAGGAAGGTGCCAACAGCACACTGTGCTTTCTCAACTAACAGCCCCACACCAACATGGCACTTAAAAGGTCATAAGAACTTTCTTATGGAATCAGGCTAAGAAGTACTGGAAAGTGAGTAGCACTAAATTCTGAAATGCATGTATACACTAGTCTCTGAAAAATTCTTCCAGTCTCCAGATGTGTAGCATTTTAATGGGAGGTTCAGTTAACATTGGCATAAGCAAATGAAAAAAATATTTCAGTAAATAATATCCACAATTAAGGAGTATGGCTCATCCAACATGGCGGTGGGCGGAGAGGCAGCGCTTTCAGTACCCCCCTCTGTGATGGGGTCAGAGAGACACATAGATACGCTTAGATTCTACCTGCTGAGAATCTCCTAGCAAAATTCCACTGAAGAGAGACCGGCCGGGAGTTACTAGGATTTTTGGAGGTGACAGTTTGCCCCAGACAAGTGAATCCCCGCCACGAGATGCAGAGGTCCAGACTCGCCAGCCACTGTCTGGGCAACGTGGCGCGGCCGCCCGCCCGCAGCTACCGTGACTGGGCAGCTAGTCTCCGAGACGCAGCTTGGCAGGAAGAGGTCTCTAGCCAAGCCTTCATGAAATAGCGAGCCGGGAGCTGAGGCCAACCAGGGATGGACCAGTCCCACCCCTCCCTTCGGACACTCCAGCAAGGAGCCTGGGGCCCGCCATAGCAGAGAGGTGACGTCACCGGAGTTTGGCCGACAGAATTCCTTCCCAGTGGAATCCACTTTAGCAGGTGTGTGACTCCCACCCCATCCAGATACAAGCAGCCAGGAAACCTCAGGGATCTCTCCGGGGGAGTGTCTGTAGGGAAGCAGAGGAGATTCCCGATCCCCAACCCCCCATATCACCAGCAGCGACTCCCAAGGTCTTAGCCGCCAGTTTACCACAGCACTGGGGCTTAAATGGGATGCGCGGTGGGGCTGCAAGTGTAACTAGATCTTTGGGGAACCACTACCGGTGAACAGGACCTGGCTGGCTGGATGGCAGGAGGAAGGGGGCGAGGGGCCGAAGAAGTGAAAGGGCTCTGGACTAACAGGATTGAGAGACTCCCAGGAGCCGCCTTACAGGGATTGCTATGGGCACATAGAGGGCAGAAGTTCCGCTCGGAGGGCACAGCTCCGCCTACTGGAAGAGAAGAAAATGGATCTCTAAGACTTCAATTTTTTTTTCTTCTCTCTCTGTTCTTTTCTCCCCTTTTCCTTCTTTCTTTCTTTCCCATTTCAAGTTTTATTGTTCTTTTCATTCTCCTCTAATCTATCTATCTCTCTCTCCTTCTTTCTTTTTAAGAGCACCTTCCTTCCCCTACCCTGCAACTTTCATCCCAAGCATTACGTCTTCCATCACGTGTAATTGTCTAAATGCAAATAGGTGAATGTTTCGAGGCTGTCTATAGGGCTCCTAAATACCTAGCTACTACCAACACCCTGATCCAATCGCCTGTTAGTATCCCCCTTCAGTAGAGCAATCTTCTAAAGTAGGCAAGACATACTAACCCTCATACCATCATAGCACCTAACCTAAAGTCCTAAGAACAAACAACAAATCACTATATGCATACAGAATCTGGAAGCCTTTTATGAATTGAATGAATCAGCTTTAAAGTACAATAAAGCCCAACATTTCTAGGCATAATCTCCCACCACAAAGGAGAGACATCAGAGATATACAACACCAAAACAAATCTATAGGAGAAAGCAGAAACACAGCAGTCAAACAGAGCTGGAAAGTAATGTGAACAACATGAAAAAACAAGGGAAAAAAAGATTACAAACAATGCAGGACAACTTAAATCTACAGGAGGACCTTGAAGCATCAGAAAAATGGACAGGGAAAGAACTCAAGGCATACCTAACTCAGATGGAACGGAATATTAGAGAAGACATGAGACAGCAAGCCCAAGCAATGAAAGTATATTTTGAAAACGAATTAAACAAACAAATTCAAATGGCAAAGAACGAGCTTTACCAGGAGATAGAGATTTAAAAAAAAAATCAAATAGTAATCCTAGAAATGCAGGAAACCATAAACCAAATTAAAAACTCAAACAAGAATATTACAAATAGACTAGATCAAGTAGAAGTCAGAACATCAGATAATGAAGTCAAAATTCATCAACTTGAAAAGAATATAGTCAACACAGAAAGGATGCTTAAATCTCACGAGCAATCTATCCAAGAGTTATGGGATGTCATAAAAAAACCAAACTTGAGAGTCATTGGGATAGAAGAATGTATAGAGGTTCAAACCAAAGGAATGGACAACCTATTAAATGAAATAATCCTAGAAAACTTCCCAGAGATGAAAGATGGAATGGATTGCCAAATCCTGGAAGAATACAGGACCCCAAACATTCAAAACCGTAATAGACCAACTCCAAGACATATAATTATGAAGATAGCCAACATACAGAACAAGGAGAGAATATTAAAAGCTACGAGAGAAAGGAGGCAGATTACATTCAGGGGTAAACCAATTAGGTTAACAAATGATTTTTCATCACAGACTTTGAAAGCAAGAAGATCCTGGAACAACGTATTTCAAACGCTGAAAAATAATGGATTCCAACCAAGAATACTGTATCCAGCAAAATTAAGCTTCAGATTTGACAATGAAATTAAAATATTTCATGATAAACAAAAGCTAAAAGAATTCGCAGCCAGAAAACCAGCACTGCAAAGCATTTTGAGCAAATTACTACAAGAAGAGGAATTGAAAAATAGCGCCCAAAACTAACAGTGGGAGGTATCTCAGTAAAGGGGGAGAAAAATAACCAAAGAGGAAAAACTAGCCAAACTAAAATAAATAAATAAATAAACATGACTGGAAGTACAAACCATATTTCAATTGTAACCTTAAATGTTAATGGCTTAAATTCACCAATCAAGAGACATAGGCTAGTAACCTGGATTAAAAAAAACAAATCCAACAATATGCTGCCTTCAGGAGACTCATATGATAGGAAAAGACATACACAGGCTAAAGGTGAAAGGTTGGGAAAAATCATACCACTCACTTGGCCCTCAGAAGCAAGCAGGAGTGGCCATACTCATATCAAATAAAATCAACTTCAAACCTAAGTTAATCAAAAGGGACAAAGAAGGACACTATATACTGTTAAAAGGAACCATCCACCAACAAGACATAACAATTATCAATTTGTATGCACCAAACAATGGTGCTGCAACGTTCATAAAACAAACTCTCCTCAAGTTCAAGAGTCAAATAGACCACAACACAATAATTATGGGTGACTTCAACACACCGCTCTCGCCATTAGACAGATCCTCTAGACAAAAGCTGAATAAAGAAACTATAGAACTCAATAACACGATCAATAACCTAGACTTAACCGACATATATAGAATATATCAACCATCATCAAGTGGATACACATTCTTCTCAGCAGCACATGGATCCTACTCAAAGATAGACCATATATTATGCCATAGGGCAACTCTTAGTAAATATAAAGGTGTGGAGATAATACCATGCACCATATCTGATCATAATGGAATGAAACAGGAAATCAATGATAAAAGAAGGAAGGAAAAATTCGGCAACACCTGGAAAATGAACAATATATTACTGAATGATCAATGGGTTACAGAAGACATAAAGGAGGAAATCAAAAAATTCTTAGAGATAAATGACAATACAGACACAACATACCAGAATCTATGGGACACAATGAAAGCAGTTTTAAGAGGGAAATTCATTTCCTGGAGTTCATTCCTCAAAAAAAGAAAAAACCAACAAATAAATGAACTCACACTACATCTCAAAACCCTAGAAAAGGAAGAGCAAAACAACAGCAAATGTAGTAGAAGACAAGAAATAATTAAAATCAGAGTGGAAATCAATGAAATTGAAACAAAAAAAACCATTGAAAAAATTGATAAAACTAAAAGTTGGTTCTTTGAAAAAATAAATAAGATCGACAGACCCTTAGCCATGCTAACGAAGAGAAGAAGAGAGAGAACTCAAATTACTAACATACGGGATGAAAAAGGCAATATCACAACAGACATTACAGAAATACAGAAGATAATTAGAAAGTATTTTGAAACCCTATATTCCAATAAAATAGAAGATAGTGAAGATATTGATAAATTTCTTAAGTCATATGATAGTAGGGGATAGGAAAGGCAGCAGAATACAGCAGTCACTAATATGGCATTATGTAAAAATGTGAATGTGTAACTGATGAGATTCTGCAATTTGTATTTGGGATAAAAATGGGAGTTCATAACTCACTTGAATCAAATGTATGAAAGATGATATGTCATGAGCTTTGTAATGTTTTGAACAACCAATAAAAAATAAATAAATAAATAAATAAATAAATAAGAAGTGTGATGATGGGGAAATCAGAATGGATAAGACAGTGATTTCAACTGAGTATAGTTAAAATGTCTTATTTTCACATTTAACTGGAGAATGTCAATAATACAGTGTATAAAATTGTATACACACACCATATTTTTCCCTTGTGTTTGAAATATATAACACAAAATGGAATTCATAAAAATTTATAAAAATTCCTGTACTTTAGGGTATATACATCCAGCACAGCACCATAGATATCAAGTGTATCTGTGTGTAAGGTAGTGTATTTTATACACAATTAGTAGCTATTAGTAATAAAAAATTAACTTAAAATGCTGAAGGACAAATTGAATTTCTTTACTACTATCTTTATAGAATATACTATTATAAAATTTTGCCATAAAAGGAGACAATTAAATGGTGCAAGGTAAAGTTTTAGAAATTTTAGAAAAACGTGTGTGTGTATCTGAATTTTGTGATGGAGTTATTAGCTCTTTCAGAATTATAATTAAAATTGTAATCTTTCTCATTATAAATCAATATTGACTTCCATATCAGATTTTGTTGATAATTTTATATCCTTTTATCAATGCCCCCAAGTTATACAAGGTTTAGGTACAATAAAACCAGGATCTGTCCTTTGTGATCAGATTTAAAATCAGAAACCAGTGAAAATATATTGTGATTTAAAAAAAAATTATTCTAGAAAGGAGAAATTCTTTCCAAATAATTCTTTGCTCTTAAGGAAAATAGAAAATTAAAATTCAGTGATTTATAGTAGAGTTGAGAGCATATTATAAGAATAATTTGCCATGTCCAAGTACAATTCATTCCAGAATGACAGATGTTTCTGTTGGCCCTCTTTTTTCAACCTGTGCTGGTAACCTTGGGTTCAATTCACAAACTCATAAGATATAGTACAATTTCCTTAATGTCAAATTTATCTAGAACTAATAAAGAATATAAGACAATGTAGGTGACAAAGTAGTATCCACAGCAAAAGTGGAAGTCCTATGACTTTAGCTCAGCTTCCTATGTCCATTATTCATTTCAAACTTAATACAATCACATTCCCCTAAGTCTGGAGAAGCTGTAAGCAGCATGGTCCCAAATAGACATAATATTCCAAAGACCAGCTCACACTCTCCAGTGCACCTGCATCTCATCAATATTGGAAACTAAATTATTCAACCACCAATATTAGTGATGAAATTCTGATTCTTGGCCTCATATATTTCTTAATCAGACTCTCATTTATATTGTACCTATTATCTGTTATAGATTCCTTCATTAAATGCTGAAAAACACTTGGACCAGTCAAAGCATTAGTAATCCATGTGACTATAGAAAGGGCCACAGAACCAGTTATTAACCCTTTTCTTCTAGTCAATATGGGAATTTTTTTTCTTTGTAGATTACTAAGATGAAGTGAAATTGAGAAAGGATTTAGACATGTGCATTGATGTACATAGTTCACAAAAGGCAACTGGTAACTCACAGTATCCAATCTTGCTTTTCAAAAAATTCCTTAGTAAAACATGACCAGAAGTATTTGTGATTAAATAACTGAGAATACAAATATCTAAATGATTCTCAATATCATAAAATACTTAATGGTAAAACACAGACTATATTCCAAATGAAGTCAGAAACAAAACAAAAAATGCATCCTTCTATTAATATGACTTTGTTCTGGAATTCTTAGTGAATATAATTTCATCATATAGTAAATTAGGAAAAAATACTTTAAAAGAAGAAAAATGTTTACAACTTATAATAATGACTGCATCTGAAAAGCACATTGAGCTGGCACATTACAAAGTACAAGTAAATCATTAATATTCTATTCATTCTTAATTGATTAAACAATTAATGAGTATCTGTTGTATACTAAATACTCTGCTGCTTAAAGTATGAAACATTGAATGTATTGGAGTTTTATCTACAGCAGTATGGACCTCAACCCCAGTAATGCATTGAAATTACCTAAGGAGCTTTTTACTAAATATGCATGCAGGAGCCACATTTTAGATCTATTGAATCCTTATATTTAAGGGTAGGGTACGTGTACTTTTATTTTTTAATTGACAAAATTACATGTTTTATGGTATAGCACATTTTGATATAAGTATGTATGCCTTGTGGAATGGCTAAACCAAGCTAATTAACATATATATTACCATGCATATTTATAATTTTGTGATGAATTATACTTAAATTATCTATTCTCTTGGAAATTTTTGAATATGTAATACATTATTATTAACTCTAGACATAATAATTTACAACACATGTTTTCTAACTGAATTATGTGTGTTTTGACCAATGTCTTGCCAGTTTCTTCACTCACCAGCCTCTGGTAAACACAGATTCAGATATAAGGCAGTATTTGTCTTTCTGATTATTGAGACATTTATTTTAGGAGAAAAACAAATCTTTCCAAATAATTCTTACATGTAAAACTAATCATTTACCTCTGCTTCCAAGAAAAAGTGCAATTTTATGAATTACTTATTATAATAAATGAGATTGAGTGGTAGAGCAGAGCCATGGCCAAGCTTTGGGATTTAGGAAGAATTTGGAAGGATTTGAGAGTTAAAAAGCTAAAAACTGAATGGTGAGTAAGATTTTGTCAGCTTACTAAGGACATCTGGGTGGTTTGTTTTTTGCAGGAAAAAAATAAAGTAGGAATTTCATTTAGAAGTTCTGGTGCAATGGAATATGTAAAAGCAAGATTTTTATCTATTTATAGATTTTACCCTTTGAAACATATAATAAGGGGGGAAATAATTATTATCAGTGACTTACATCAACTTTCCAAAAAACTTCCCAAGAATTTTTCAGAATTCACATTTTAAAAAGCCAACAATAAATTCCAAAGGTTTACTCTAACTTTATATGCAAAAGAAATTTGAATATAAAAGAAAGAGAGACATAGTATTTTTGAATGAAAAAGTCCAAGTATATGATTCAAATCTAAAATCAATGTACAGGAGAGATAAGAATTATTAAATAGTTTGTATTTATTCAACAGTTTCTCACTAAATTACATTCAAAATATCTTACATTCTTCAATTTGTACTTAAGTTTTCAAATCATCTGGAGTCACATTAAGTTTATATTTGATTTCTTGAAAATCTCATTTCATTTATTTTTATTTTAATATATTTCATTTTGGAAAGTGTGGAGAGCCACCCGTGAGCTACTTGAGGGGTCTTTACTCGGTACTGAGCCATGGAGACTTTCCTTGGGAACTATCCTAATTTTCCCATGAGTATCAGAATGCCCAAGGCATGAGATGTCTATCTTTGCTCTACTAGTGAGACAGCTCTCACATCTCCAGAGTTGGGCATAACCTGTTAGGAACTGGAAAGCTCACTTCCTAAGTTAATTGGCAAAGAACATTCCTTAGAAAACCATTGATGTTTTCCCATATGAATAAAGCAAGCGTGGGCTCCATCACTCTGTTTCCAGTATGGAAGCTTGATCCCTAAGATCCAAGAGCCATCCTGTCCCTGCTTTACAAAATTACTTCCCATGTACTGTAGTTTTTTTTTACCGTTTTCTCTTTCTTAGCTTTTATTCTGCAGCCAGCCCTCTCCATGAAGAGGGATCCCAATTCTGTCACCTGGGCAGAACACAGGTGAGAGGAGAGGATATGTTTTAATATCTGAAAATGAGATATGTTATATGCCATCTTCACATATGACTAGACTAGAAAATAGTTTCTAACCAAAATATGAAATACAGAATTTGACTCTAAAAAAAGAATAAGCATGAATTAACTCTTTGCCATATTAGAGATAAATTATAGAAATAATATTATTAAAATGTTGTCCAGCAAGGTTGTTTTACTGAATCTCTCAGATTAATTTTAAAAAGTAGGGACTTTTTTTTATTCTCAAAGAACTCACTGGAGATCTATCAATGTAAGGACTTCGTGGGTCAAAGATTGGCCAGAGAGAAGACAAGAGAAGTGAGCCTGAACATTTGGATCCAATATTTACTTGATAAGAAATAAACAAATTCTCATTTAGTGAGACATTTAAGCAAAACTCATTATTAATAGAAGACAAAGAAAAAAGCAATTGTATTTAAGCATCATAATTAACAAAATTAACTCGATTCTTAATTATAGAGCATACACACAGGATGGCATCATATACTTGATTTTCAAATTCACATTAAATACTTAACAAAGTAAGTTTTCCTCATGCCGTAAGCTAACTCTAAATTTAAACAGTGTAAAATTATACAAAGTATGCTTTTCTATATAGAGCAATTGAAGCTATAAATAAGTAATAAAATATTAATGAAGAGCTCTGTCAGTGAGTCTTATTTTTTAATTAATTAATTTATTTTAATGAGGTATATATGAGAGCAGAATGAATTTTGATTCATTGTACACAATTGCTGCACAACTTTCATTTCTCTGGTTGTACACTTCGTAGCATCGCACCATATGTGCAGTCATACATGTACCTAGGGTAATGATGTCTATTTCATTCCACCGTCTTTCCTGCCCCCATTCCCCCTCCCTACCCCTCTTTCCCCTTTGACCAATCAGAGTTCCTCCATTTTTTCACATGACCGCTTCCATTATGGATCAGCAGCCTTAAATCAAAGAGAACATTCTTCGGTTTTTTGGGGGGATTAATTTACTTCACTTAGCATAATATTGTCAACTCCATCCAGTTACCTGCAAATGACATAATTGTATTCTCTCTTAATGCTGGGTAATATTCCATTATGTATATATACCACAGTTTCTTTATCCATTCATCTATTGAAGGGCATCTGGGTTTCTTCCACAGTTTAGCTATTGTGAGTTGAGCTTCTATAAACATCAATGTGGCTGCATTACTACAGTATGCTGATTTTAATTCCTTTAGGTATAGACTGAGGAGTGAGATAGCTAGGTCAAATGGTGGTTCCATTCCAAGTTTTTGAAGGAATCTCTAAACCTTATCAGAATAAACTGTATAACCTGGTCTCTTTACCTCTAAATATTTCATTGTGTATTTCCTTGGGTGGGTGAGGGGATACTATTTGGCATTACTATTCCAGACTTAAAACTATACTACAGAGCAATAGTAACAAAAACAGCATGGTATTGGCACCAAAATAGACCTGTAGACCAATGGTACAGAATAGAGGACACAGAGTCTAACCCACATAATTTCAGTTAACTTATGTTAGACAAAGGCACCAAAAACATACATTGGAGAAAAGATAGCCTCTTCAACAAATGGTACTGGGAAAACTGGAAATCCACATGTAACAAAATGAAAGTAATCCTCTATCTCTCACCAAGCACAAAACTCAATTCAAATGGATCAAGGACCTAGGAATTAAACAGAGATCTTGCACCTAATGGAAGAAAGAGTAGGTCCTAATCTCCATCATGTCGGATTAAGCCCCAACTTTCTTTCTTTTTTTTTAATTTTTTTTATTGTTGGTTGTTCAAAACATTACAAATTTCTTGATATATCATATTTCACACTTTGATTCAAGTGGGTTATGAACTCCCATTTTTACCCCATATACAGATTGCAGAATCACATCAGTTACACATCCATTGATTTACATATTGCCATACTAGTGTCTGTTGTGTTCTGCTGCCTTTCCTATCCTCTACTATCCCCCCTCCCCTCCCCTCCCCTCCCCTCTTCTCTCTCTACCCACTCTACTGACATTCATTTCTCCCCCTTGTATTATTTTTCCCTTTCCCCTCACTTCCTGTTGTATGTACTTTTGTATAACCCTGAGGGTCTCCTTCCATTTCCATGCAATTTCCCTTCTCTCTCCCTTTCCCTCCCACCTCTCATCCCTATTTAATGTTAATCTTCTTCTCCTGCTCTTCATCCCTACTCTGTTCTTAGTTACTCTCCTTATATCAAAGAAGACATTTGGCATTTGTTTTTTAGGGATTGGCTAGCTTCACTTAGCATAATCTGCTCTAATGCCATCCATTTCCCTGCAAATTATATGATTTTGTCATTTTTTAATGCAGAGTAATATTCCATTGTTCTTTTTTTAATATTTATTTTTTAGTTGTAGTTGGACACGATACCTTTATTTTATTTATTTATTTTTATGTGGTGCTGAGTATCGAACCTAGGGCCTCGCACACGCTAGGCAAGCCCTCTATTGCTGAGTTACAAACTCAGCCACCACCACCCCCACAAAACTCCTGTAGTTCTTGTAGCACAAGAATTAAAACCAAGAATCAATAAATGGGATGAATTCAAACTAAAAAAAGCTTCTTCTCAGCAAAAGAAACAATCTGTGAGATGAATAGAGAGCCTACATTTTGGGAGCAAATCTTTACCATAAGCACATCAGATAGAGTACTAATCTCTAGGATATATAAAGCACTCAAAAACCTTAACACCAAAAAAACAAATAACCCAATAATAAATGGGCCAAGGAACTGAACACTTTTCAGAAGAGGATATACAATCAATCAACAAACATATGACAAAATGTTCAACATCTCTAGCAATTAGAGAATGCAAATCAAAACTACTCTAAGATTTCATCTCACTCCAGTCAGAATGGCAGCTGTCAAGAATACAAACAACAACAAGTGTTGGCGAGGATGTAGGGGAAAAGGTACACTCATACATTGCTGGTGGGACTGCAAATTGATGCAGCCAATATGAAAAGCAGTATGGAGATTCCGTGGAAAACTTTTAATGGAGCCACCATTTGACCCAGCTATCCCACTCTTATTTTATACCCAAAGGACTTAAAAACAGCATAGTACCGGGACACAGCCATATCAATGTTTATAGCAGCACAATTCACTGAGGCGTATTTTAAAATGAACATGTTTTCCTTTCCTCTTCTCTCTCCATCCTCCCTAACCTGGGGCCCGGGAGCAGGATTTTTTTTTTTTAATTCTAGGCCAAGTTAGCTGTCTTTGAATGCACCCCACCACAGGAACCAAGTAATTCAGACATCAGGGACAGTGTGTCTCTCTTCCAAATTAATGTGTGAATCACAACACCCTCAGGGAATACCTAGAATGAATCTCTAAGAACCCTCTCTCTCTGATGGGCACAATCACAGCCTGTGGGACAGGAACTCCCTGTGCTTCTCCTTTGCTAGCAAAGCAATAAAACTTTCTCTTTTTTCTGAAAACTCTTTCCTCATTATGGAATTTTCCTGAGGATAGGCTTGGCAAGGACCAACCTTTTGGTAACAGTATATCATACCTTGCAAGATCAAGCCATAAATTAACTCTATAAATTTATAGACTGAACACATACATTAGAAAATAAGTGTATTGTGTGTGTGTTGTGTGTGTGTCTGTGTGTCTGTGTGTGTGTGGTGCTAAGGACTGTAAAGCTCTACTAAACATTATGAAAAAGAAAATATTAAAGGTGAAAATCAATGATTTAAGTACAACTACAGAGAAAATAGAAAAATTATCAAAATAATGAATAAAAACAAAAAAAATGAAGCAGGAAATAATAAAAAGAAAAGAACTTCAGAGACGGAAAACAAACAACAAAAGTGACCTATATAGCGAAAGGATGTACTAATGAACTTAGTACTCCCTGCAAAAAAAAAATATGAGATAAAAAGTCACTAATAGCTAATATTAGGAATCAAGGAAGGGATATCACTAAATGCCATTTAAAAAATAGAAAATGGAAATAAATGAATATTATAAAATATTTTTAAATGTTCTACTTATTTCAGTAATAATTTAATAATATGTATAATTTGGACAAAATCAGAAGTGATTTCAGATAACTAGAGTTGACTTAGTCAAATATTTATTAGCTCTTATTATGCATTGATATCTTAGCTGTACTTGTGAAATATAACATGAAAATGTCAAACTTATAAGTCAGTGAGATAAATACAGATGCTTCTTCATTGACAAAACGGTGTTATCCCCCAAAACTCATCATAGGTTGATATTTTCATCACAGCATAGCCACACAATCATTGTAAAGCATTGGTTGTCTACTCTTGTTATAATATTGCTGACTGGATCTGTGGCTCACTGCCCTTGCCCAGTATCAGAAGAAAGAGTTATGCCACATTATTACCAACCTGTGAAAAGATGAAAATGCCAGACTGGGAGTACATTTTTACTGAATGTATATTATATGGATTTTGAATGGAGGTAAAGTTGAAGAATCACTAGCCTAAACAATATAAATCAGGGACCATCTGTACTTCTGCATAATTTCAGAACAATCTTAGATGTTGCAATAAGGCAACCCAGAGTGACAAAGGAGCATTTATAAGAGTAGTCAATCTAATACAAGCAATAATAAGTGTTGGTAAGTTATGTGGGGAAATGGTACACTCATACATTGCTGGTGGGACTGCAAAATGGTGCAACCACTATGGAAAGCAGTATGGAGATTCCTCAGAAAACTTAGAATGGAACCATCATTTGACCCAGTTATCCCACTCCTTGGCTTATACCCACAGGACTTAAAATCATCATATTATAGTGATATCTCAATTTTTATAACAGCTCAATTCACAATACCTAAACTATGGAACCAATGTAGATGTCCTTCAACAAATGAATGGATAAAGAAAATGTAATGAAATTATGGCATTTGCAAGTAAATGGATGGAGCTGGAGAATATCATGCTAAGCCAAATAAGCCAAAACCAAAAAGCCAAAGGCTGAATGTTTTCTCTGATAAGCAGATGCTATTCTATAATGTGTGTGGGGGCGTGGTGGTAGAGAAGAATGAAGGAACTTGAATATTGCAGAGGGGAAGGCAGGGAGGGGAAGCGGTGTGGGGATGGGAAGGACAGTGGAATGAAATGGACATTATTACCCTATATACATGTCACACACTAATGGTGTGACTCTGCACTATGTACAGCCAGAGAAAAAGGTTGTTCTCCATTTGTGTACAATGTGTCAAAATGTATTGTCATGTATAATGAATTAGAACAAATTTAAAAAGAAAAGAAAAAAAAAAGAGTAGTCAATCTCAACCTGGAGTGGCCAATAAAGGCTTTTTAGGGCAGGTAACAATGAAAGTTAAGTTGAAGGATAGAAGACATCAACAATGAAGAATTCCTAAACAAGAGTAAGAGTGTGCCAAAAGACATGTAGGCCTAAGGAAACACTTTGGGAAATATTCAAGTCCTGTATTCATACATGGCATCTCAAGACCTGTAGCTGAGAAAGACAGCTTGAAAGAAGTGGTTGTAAATGTAAGGGTACAGTGAAGAAGGTCCTGAGTAGTTTATATTCTGTGCTAAAAAGTAACTGTACTGAAAATGTAACTGTTGTGACAAATTTAATGAAAGGAGTCATATAAACAATTAAGGTTTTGCCAAGATCCTTGCTTCTCAGGATGTGATCTATAAAACAATATCAGCATCACTTATGAGCCTGTAAATGAAGAAGCTCAGGCCCCATTCCAAATCTATTGAATCAGAATCTGTCTTTTAACCAGGTTCCCAAGTGATTTCTATGCACACATAATTTTGAGAAATGCTGAATCAGATTCTTCAAAAGGGCATTTTTTTTTTCCCTAGATGCAGGCATGACTCAAATTAGTAGAAGAAGTAGGAGAAAAAAAAAAAAAAAAACACCTCTGGCATTATAGTTACAAGTTGAAAATGATTTGCTAAGTCATGGAAAATAGATAGGAGAGAAAATGTGAGGAAATAATTTAAGAGTAAAATCAGATGTATATTTGTTGCGTTAGATTTGGAGAATAAGAGAGGAAAAGAAGGCAAAAATTATGCCAAGGTTAATTGCTTGGGAGAAAAGATAGATGATGAATATACAGAAAGGAACAGGTGTGGAAAATACCTCATCGTACAGAGAATAAAGCTGAGTATTTTTATGTTGAAATAAGATACTCAGTGATAATATAAAAAGGTTTTGAAAACAGCAAACTACTGATTTTATTTTTTTTTTATTTTTAGTTGATAAAGCTCTTCTATAATTTTGTTCTTTTTTGTTTTAAATACTGATTCAGTATTAACTTGAATTTACCACTTTAAGGGAGTGTTAGTTTTATAAAATAATATCAATTTTCTTTGAAATTTAAGGTTAGATTATTACTATCAAGTCATGAGTTTGGGGTCAGAGTAACATAAATGTTCAGAGATTCTTGACATATATTCTCCATGCCATATACTTCTGACTACTGTTTAAGAATATTTTTGGTGAGTATTAAACATTTATAAAAGAAGTTCTCTGAGTTCCCATTTTTTATGATACTACTCTTGGGAGCTGTTCTGCTAGCTGGATCCACCTAAACTATCTTTCAGCAAGTCTTTATTGCAGCCGTGCTTCATGTTTCAACATTACTCCAGCTGATAATGGGTTTGGGTTTTTTGTTTTTGGGGGGTTTTGGGGGTTTATTTTTAAACTCAAGCAGTTTGAAAGATCCAGCAAAAAATGTCAAAAATATTGTTGCTCTAAGGCAGGGAATAGAAAATACAAAACAACCACATGTTATAGGTTTGTTCAATACATCTAAATTATGGATTTTGTCATTAAAACGGATGGATATTTAATCAACTTTTGATTCTGCTGCAGAAAACTGTTGACTTGGTTGCCTTTATTCTGCGTACAGTGAAAGTTGCATATGCAAAGGAAAAGGAAAAGCCAAATACCCATTGAGACACAAATAGGAAAGTTACTTCTTGCGAACATCAAATCTTAATTAATCATTCATCAAAAGAATAGAGAAGCCTTAGAACCCTAAGTTTGGGAACATGTTAATACTATTTTTTTACATATTAGAAAAGCTTTGGTGTACTACATTTCTCTTCTTACTCTTTAAAATTCCCTGTGTTGTTCTGTTATTAAAGTATACTTACTATTAAATAAGTTCTAAATGATATGAAATATTATATTATCATATATCTTTTTAAAAATATTTATTTTTTAGTTGTAGTTGGACACAACACTTTTACTTCACTTTTTTTTTTAATGTGGTCCTGAGGATAGAACCCAGGGTCTTGCACGGGCAAGGTGAGCGCTCTACCACTGAGCCACAAACCCAGCCCCTATATTATCATATATCTTATGCAAAGCCTTTTTCACTCATTTACAATACAAAGAGATTTTTCAACTTGAAGAGTAAAAGAAACTTTAATATGTTCCTTCATATTGAAATTCACCTCTACAAAACATACATTTATTAGGTACCTAAGATGTATAAAAAAATTTCCTATAGTTATATTACTGTTGCAAGAGATGGGATTGTAAAGATGAACATGATAGATATTATCCTTTAAAAAATGTAAAATCTAACAGTCAAATGTGTAATCAACAGAATAATGAAGAAAAATAATCTAAAAAAACAACGACAGTTTGGATCCCATAATGGATACATTTAGAAGCTGTATTACTAATAATTAGACACATACTCAATAGTATTTCTGTTTTTATTGACATCTATTTCTTCAATAACATCTTTGTAAAGCTATATATGTATTTTATGTAAAACAATTGAGTTTTATGTAGTTTACATACATAATCCAAAGCCTAAATCTACTCATAGAGGAAGTAAAGGAAAAAAAGTTATAATTCCTGTTTTAGCAATGAGTGGTGTCATAGGCTATTTTCATGAATATAAACAGGAATATTACATTTTATACAGGTCAACTTTTCTGTGTGACCTCTTTCTACATCAGCTGGAGCCATGCAAAGCTCAAGCACATTTTATATTGAGACAGTGAAATCTGTTTTTCATTTTATATTTTTTTTCTTTTAATTGACATTAATAAGGTACTGTAATAATCAAATAAATGCAAATAAGCTTCCCAACACCTATGGGATCTGATACAAGATCCCAGTAGCAGAATATCATTTATTGGAACATTTCTTTCTCTGCTATTCTTTTTTTAATTGGTATATAATAATTATACATAATAGTGGGATGCATTATGCCCTATTTGTACATGAACATTAATAATTTAATCAGTCTCATTTTCCACTATCCTCCCTTTGCCTCCTTCCCTCCCTTCCCCTGATATATGCAGGGTCCATTGTGGTCTGTTATTATTTTAAAGGGAATTGCACTGCTGAGATACATTTAAATTACAGTAGTCCCAATTATCTGTAATTTCACTTTCTACAGTTTCACTTACCACCATCATTGTCCAACAATATTAAATGAACAATTCCAGAAATAAACAACCTATAATATTTAAATTATATGCCATTCTGGGTATATAATAAAATACTGCACCATCCTGCTTTATTCCTCCTGGGACATAACTCATCCCCTTATTAAGAATATCCACACTGTATATGCTACCAGCTCATTAGTCACATAGGAGCTATTTCAATTATCAGATAGGCCAGCTGCCATAGTATTACAATTTTTGTGTTCAAGCAAGCTTTCTTTTGTTTTCTTTAACTTAGTAATAGCCCCAAAGCATAAGAGTAGTGATGCTGGCAATTCAGATACAAAAAAGAAAAGAAAAATCATATTTTGAGGTTAACAAGATCTGGGATAAAATGTTATTAATCTTTTACTGTGCCTAATTTATAAATTAAGTATTAACATAAGTATGTGTGTACAGGAAAAAAAAACAATACACATGGGCTTCGTACTAATTATGTTTTCAGGCACGAAGACACTTGGAAAATATCCCAGCAGGTAAGGAGGATTTACCATATATTCATTAAAACAGAAAGTACACCCTATCAGGTTACTCAAGTATGCATCCATCCCACAAAAAGACTTTAAAGTTTATAAAAGTAAATTTTTTTGTGATTCCAGATTAGTTTTTAATAATCAGGCAGGCATTTGTTTGGCTTATTTTCCGTTGTCTACCTTTTACAATGTAAAAGAAAAAAAACAAAATAAGAAAAGAAAATCAATTTACCAATCAAGAAGTTAGAAGAATGAATAAATCAAAAACTTTGTTTTCATGGTTTTATTACTACTTACAATCAGCCTTGCTCATGATTTCTGATTCTGCTGTGACATAAAGATCAGTAATTTATGTACAGAAAACCAAATCAGAGGTGATTTTTCTCTGTGATGCTTTGTATTATTTATTTTCTGCTTAAAATGTTCTTCTCAAAAACAGCAGCTGTCAGTTTAAAATCTATGTAGATTCTTTTACTAACAGAGATTCAGAGACTGTATCTTCATGGAGAAAAAGTCACTGAAAAAACCAACATGAAGATATCTGACAGCCTGAAGGCAATAGATGTTTGTCCAACTGAAATTGCAAGAACTATTCTTCATATTTTTATATTTTCCTTTCTGTTTTTAAAACACAGAGAAGGAATAAATGTAGTCTGTGAAATTTTAAATAACAATTGCACTTTAATAGGTTTTTCTACATGTTACTCATTTAAATCTGGCATTGCTTTCCTTAATGAAACAAATTAATGATGTCTGTCTTCAGGAAAATATTTCTTAACTTAGTTTCCTAAAACCTTGTTATTAAGAAGAAGAAGAATTTGGATGATACAATAACAATAAAATCTCCAAACCCTTTTATTGTAAATAATATCTGTTTAGGCAGTATGTTTTTAGGTAAATTATCAAATGTTATACTGATGGTTATTACATGAAGATTTCAGTCTCCAATAAAATCATTAGAATTGATTTTTATAAAAGTGGACCCATCAAAGTGGTCAACTATTCATCTAAGGATTAGAAAGTCTCAACAAAGCATAAATTAAGCTAAATTGCAGTTATTCATTGAAGGAAAATAATAAATAATATAAATTATGGGACAGAAAAAAATTACCAAGTTTAATTTCTCCTTTCATAGATTTTATAGAATATCAAAAGAATTTTATTTGGTTAAGGTCTTCAAAATAGTTTTGAATTGAGGGGAAAAGGTTATGTTTATGTGCTTCTTGCAATTTGATTCAAAACAGAAGTAAATCTTGACCCAAACATTCTGCTAATTATTTTATTCTGTTAAATATTTATCCCAAAGCTATAGGAGATCATTTTTAATGAGCACATATTTCGTACTTTATAATTCACATAATTTACTACTTGTTTATAGGACACTGTTATGATTAACATTATCTGTAATGTATTGCTAATTGAACAACCTTCTACATTTGCTAGCATATGAAATCTTTAATTTTTGTAATTGATTTGACATATTTTTGGCTTTAGAATTTGGAAAATAAAAATGTGTTTTTGTGTCTAGCATACTTGTTTAAATGTAACCTTTGTGATTTGCCCATAATTTGACATAATGTCTTTAGATGTACATTGAACAGACATTCTCATTTGCAATAAATCTTTCCTGGCTCATATTGCTATTAGTAAAAGACTAAATTGTGTACTTTGACTTTAGTATAAATATAAATTAAAAGGAGAGTTTTGTTTTTCTCAATGGGATTTAAAAACTTTAAATTTTGGCCTCTGTTAGAGTCTGTAAGATGGCGCCTGGCATTTTGCAGAGGGAGTGGTCTGTGAAGTAACGCCAGGGAGCCATTAAGTATGGAGATTCCTTATTGGTTGACTGCTATATCTAGTTTATGTTAATTAAGATAAGCTGTGTGGAATGTATATATACCCCTCCTGTCCTACAATAAACGGCTCCCACTCCTGCTGTATCAATGTACACAAGTTGTTCATCACCCCCCGGTTATTTTGCTGCAGCCAGACTGTGGCAGGCCTCTTCCTCTATCATAGGAACGGTAATAACTTTAAGCCTTCACTTGTATCACAGGAAACGGTAAAAAGAACAAAAGCTTTGAGATGAGTTAGATCTTAGATTAAATAGGATTGTTTATGGTCCTGTGACTTTAATCTTAAGTTCTTACATTATGTTTAGATTTATCTATAAAATTAGACCTGTAGAGAACACTATCACAAGACATAAATATTAAATTCTATGTAAAATGTTGACAAGTCTTACAAGGTGAAACTATAATATATATGATTTTCCTTCTCCTCCTTTACCAAGACATTGGAATTATAATGAACATGTTCTCATTCAGAGAACATGACTAGATTATGTACATGGGTATTATGAATACACTCTTAAACAGACTAAATCTATCTCTAGGGCATATTGTGTTTCCTTGTTGTATATAGGAGCACCCTTCTTCTATCTGTCCACACCCCTCTCATAGACATATGGGGGAGCTCTGTACAGCATCTACTGGATGAGTCAATGGATGTTGAGAAGTGAATGAATGACTAGCAAGAGCAAGGAAACCATTGCAATCAAGGTCAGTTCCCAACAGCACATTATTTACACATATGCAAATTGGGTTGTAGAGAGGAAAAACATGATAGTGATTAAATTGATTATTTAACAGTAGTATTTTTCAAAATAAATATTTACTAGCTGGATAAAAGCTACACAAAATTTAGGTTTACAATTTTGTTTGAATCTGCATTCTAATTAAAGATTCAACATAAGTTATTGTACAGCTGTGCCGAATGGCTCAGGCCTGTAATCACAGCGGCTCAGGAGGCTGAAGCAGGAGGATTGTGAGTTCAAAGCCAACTTCAGCAAAAGCAAGGTGCTAGGAAACTCAGTGAGACCCTGTTTCTAAATAAAATACAAAATAGGGCTGGGGATGTGGCTCAGTGGCTGAGTGCTCCTGGGTTCAATCCCTGGTAACCCTCCACACACAGAAAAAAAGTTATTGAATAGAATACTGTTAAGTAAAGAAAATGCCTATTTTAATATTTATTAGAAAAAATATATATAAGTAAAACTCTTGGAGAACTTTTATCTCTAAAAAGACAAGGAAATACTACTTTTAAAAGATTCAAGGAATAAAATATTATGATATGTTCAGAGAAAAGGTCAACAGAGGGTCTGAATTTGTGCCCTCACACAGTTCAGGTTGGAAGTTAACTCTGAATTTACTTTATTATAACTCTGAAATTTAGTAGTTTAAGGTAAATATGTAATGCTACCTGTATTCCGTGATCCTAATGGTTTATTGTGAAACATATGATGTGTAAGTTACAAATTCAGTGACTGAGATATAACTGGGCTACATTAGGCAAAGTTTAAAAGTGAAAAATGAAGATAGTACTTTCCTACTTTGATGTGATTCACATCTGCCTAAACTTCAGGTCTGAGCAGTTAAATGTGAAAATCAAAAGTAATAAAAATTAACTCAAGATTTATCACAGGCCTGAATGTTAAAATGCAAGAATATAACATAGGAGACCATCACCATTTATTTGGTCCATCATTGTCTGAAATGTGGATGTGCATTGTGTAACTGTATTTACCTTTCTACACCTGGCTTAGTTAGCATAATATCTTCTAGTTTCATCCAAGTTGTTGCATAATGGCAGCATATCCTTTTTTTTGCTTAAAGTGTAAATGATAGATATGTCAATGATAAACCTGTCAAAGATGAGAAAACCTATATAAGCTGAATATTAATTGGAAATATAAAATGAGAAATGTTAAATTTCTTTGGCCACCTTTTGTAGTAAATGCTTTTAAACATATTGAGAGTAGAATGGCGATTACTAGAGCTGGGCAGTTTGAGGGGACAGATATTTTTACCTATTTGAACATTACACAAAGTATACCCATGCATTGAAATATCACATGTCTCCCATAAATATGTACACTTTTCATGTGTCAATTAAAAATAACAAAATAATTAATTAAAATAAAAATGAAAATATAGAATTCAGTAAAAAATTAAACTTATGTTGAGAAAAAAAAAAAAAAGCAGGTGTATTAATGCCAATCAACATGCTATAGTAAAGTGCAGTAACTGGCCAGAACACAAGGTTCATAGATTTAAAGGGAAAAACATTGAAACATTAAGACTACTAATTTTTTTTTGAGAGAAAAACTGACAAGAGAATGAATCTTTGAAATCAAGAGGAAAAAAAGAGGGCTGGGGATATAGCTCAGTTGGTAGAGTACTTGCCTTGCATGCACAAGGCCCTGAGTTCAATCCCCAGCACCACAAAAGAAAAGAAAAGAAAAGAAAAAGAAATAAACCTATAATTTTCAAAAAAAATAAAACAGAGGTTGAATGAAGACATTTTTTGACAAAAATCTCACCGAATGAGTTGTAGGTAGATCAGAACTAAAATAAAATACTACATGGGAATTCTCTTGGAAGAAAGAAAACCATCTCAGATGAAAACACAGAAAATAATAATAAAAATAATAATACACCAAATAGAAAAATATATACAAATTATGAATATGAAAGATAATACTAACCTCTTACAGGGTTCTAAATATAAGTAGAATTAAAATTCATTTTGCTCATTTGTGATAAGACTTCTAAGTAGGAGTAAAAGGGAACTTCTATATAATAACGTGAGACACGCCTTCAGATCATGTTAAGTATGCCAATACTTCCCAAATTAGACTGTACCAATGCCAACCAAAATTCCAAACAATATATTTGCTTTCAAAAAAATTGTAAAACTGACTACAAATATATATGGAAATAAGAAGAGCTAAGAATGCATAAAGCTTTAAGGAAGAACAAAGATGGAAGACTTAAACTATATATCATGAAAACCAATTATAAAGCAATAATAATAAGACTGTGGGATTGGCACAGACTAGATAAATAGAACAAGGGAGAAGGAATGAAAAAGGGTTTGGAATCAGTATTAACTAACTTATAACAAGCAAAATATAGGAGGGTCGTGAAAGAGAATGGTATTTAAAATAAATGTGGCTAGATTAATTAAATTTCCATATGGAAAAAAAAGAAGTGATCTTGACCCCATCTCATTCCAAATACAAAAATCAATTAAAATCAATTTCATTCTGAATAGTAATGTGTTAAAGTGAAGTTATTTAACAATAAAATTTCAGTAAAATTTAAAATTACTGAAAACAATCAAGTTATAAAGTCAAATGATAAAACATTAAAAAGAAAACAAGGGACTAGGGTTGTAGCACAGTGGTGGAGCACATGCCTCAAATGTATGAGGCACTGGGTTTGATCTTAAGCACCACATAAAAATACATAAATAAAATAAAGGTATTGTGTATATCTACAAGTATATAATATATATAGATAGAGAGAGAGAGATACATACATATGTTTCACATATATATATGAAATATATAAACATAACAAGATATATATAAAACAAAAAATCATCTTGTAGAACTTTGAGTAAACAAAATTCCCAAAGCTTTCTAAAACAGTGCATGAGGAGCTAATTGTAAAGGAAAAAAGTAATCTAGATAATATGAAAACTAAGACCTTTTCATTCATCAAAACACAGCTAAAAAGAGATAGAGGTAGCCCACAGAGGAAGTGAAGATATTTGCAACACATGTGTCTAACAATGGGTTTATATCTAGAAAATGTAGAGCAATATAAAAGAGAAAGAAAATAACAACAACAGGAAAGCAATAACAACAACAAATGTGCAAAACTCTCAGTCAGACAAAACAGGCTAAAAGCTACACGCAAAGAAGTTCAAATCATTAGTCATCAGGGAAATGCAAATCGAATCCTGACATATAATCACAGCTACACTAAACACAAAAGCCAGAAAAATGTTGGCAAGGATGTGGCACAGCGAGAAGTCTGTTGATATTGACAGGAATACCACTGTGAAGAGCAGTGACTTGAATAATGGCCTCTGACTGTCTCATGGCTGTGTTTCTGCTGGGAATTTCCTGTACAAAGGTGCGGGTCAAGATGGCCCGGTTTCTATGGCAATGCCTGGCTAAGGAAGCTCCATGCAAAGTCACAGAACTATATAAGTCTGAATCTTGGGCTCAGGCACCAACTCTCAGGGACAGAGAATTCTGGACACAACAAGATAACCTTGATGTCTCAAAAAGTTTCACTGTGACCTTCAGGTCTGTCTGCTTTGCTGAAACTTTCCCAAAAATAATCTTTTGATGACAAAACCTATATAATAAACATGCTAAGCTAGATATGGGTCATTATTCCTCTATCAGAGGGTAATGTCCTGCCTAGCCCCAGCTTTTTCTCTATGTGCATCTGTTTGATTCTTCTCAATCCCCCACTGCCCCTTGCCAATTTCTGAATTAAAGCCATGCTAGTGCAAACACTTTGCTCAAACACCTTCAAATGTTATTCACAGCATCTACAATGGCAGAAAATATAAGAAGGAACGTACCCTATGACCTGGCACTTCTACTCCCAAACATGTGACCTACAGAAATGTATGCATTACTGAAAAAGGAATACACTAAAATGTTCATAATAATGCAACTCAGAAACCTGAACAATACTAAGATAGTGAAATACATTGCAGTATTTTCTCATGTTGAAATATCATGCAACAATGAGAATAAATAGCGTAACAATTGTGTAAGTCACAGTGAGTTATATTAAAGAGAATGAACAAAAGAAGCTATATTGAAAAGAGTTTATATCATTTGATTATATATATATATATATATATATATATATATATATATATATATATATATATATATAATATATATATTATCTCTCTCTATCTCTCCAACAGGAGTGTGGGTTTCTTTCTTTTGGAAAAGTAGCTAAAAGTGGACACAATGGGCTTCTAGGATTTCTGTGTTCTGTGTTCTAATCTAGAACTGGTTTTCATGAGTGTGTTTAATTTGTGAAATAACATCACCCAAATTGTTGTAGTTTATAAGTATAAATGATGTGTATTATACTTGATTAAGACTTTTTTCAACTGCAATAAAAGAAATCCAGGTGAGTTGACTTGGTGTTTTAGTAACTAGTAAGCTGAAATAAGGACGCTAAGCCAAGAATTTCATCACCTTCTGCTCATAGGTGATAAGAATCCAAGAACTAGATATCAAGCACAGGACATGAATTAGATCTGCTAGTGGGTGAGGACAAGAGCAGAATGAATTAAAGAGACCAAACAAAGAGGACCCTCAATCCTAGGGCGTGTTGGAACTGGGACATCAAGGGGGAAATGAAAGTCAGTGTACAAATCAGAGACAGTATGGGCAAGGAAGGACTTATCGACTCTATTAGACCTGAGATAAAATGTCAGATGCATAATTAGTGTCAATATGAATTACTCCAAACTTCTATTGTATAAATGCGGACATGAATCTAGTAAGACTTCCCCAGGTTTAGTTTGGTACAAGCAGTATTCCTCCTGAAGACTTGGTAACACCAGAGTCAAAAGACAGTGACACTAGAAAACAAGATCAATAAGCCAGAGAAGGGCACACAAACAAGTTTCCAAACAACAGAGGACAGAACCAGGGACTATGGCTCAGGAAGATAAAAATGTAAATCAAACGTCCAAGATATCCATCAGACTAAGACCTGGACAATACCTGTATCTGGTGCTGATCAAAGCTGGCTTCACAGGTTTTTCTCCATGTGTATAGAAGACTGGCTATACCTCAAGACTTAGTAGGTAAGCAGCCTCTATCACAGTGATTCTCAAACTTTGGACCTTTGACATTGTTAAAAGGTATTAAGGATCCCCAAGGAATTTGTAAATTTATGTTCAGAATGACTGTGTTACAAATTTTTAAAGAAATTTTAAAATATTTATTCATTTTTAATTTTAATACAGTAATAAAACTATTACATCTTAACATAAATGTCATATTTAAAAATTTTGTATTTCCTGAAACAACACCAAGAAAGAGTTAAGGGTGGTATAGCTTACATTTTATTTTTTTTCTTAATATCTATCTCCTTTAGAAACTAATTTTCATAACTATTTCTGTGTTGCAATACCAAATCATGTAGCCTCTGGAAAACTCTTCCTGTCACTCATGAGAAAATGAGAATGACAAAGATAAATATTATCTAGTATCATTACAAAAACTGTTTTGATGTTGTAGACCCTTTGGCAGAAACTCAGAGAACCTGCAGGGTCCTTGAAAAACGCCTCAAGCATTTCTTTTCTGTTAAGTGCTGGTTTGATCTCTGATCTCAGGATGTGACTGATCTATAGAAGTGAGTTGTTTGAATCCATAGTCAACTGTGACAGCATGGAGCCTAACACTTTTGAAAAATTATGAAAGACCAGTCTCAGAATAATGTATCAGGGGAAAATACATTCATGATTTGGCTATAAAAGGAATATAAACTTGTTAAGGCCATGGAAATGAGGTAAATCTTTCAAAACAGGCTGCATCTGTTGTCTTTATTGAGGCTTTGCAAAATCTTTGACTAAATCAGCAGAGGATTCTTGGGTACACTGAAGGGAAATACTTATTGGAAAAGAAACATGTAGAAAATTAAAGTTTAGGTTTTTTATGGAAATAATGAAAATATATGTCAACACATGTAACAGATGAATATTTGGGGGTACAGTGATAAAAAGAAACTATGTTTAATCAAATATGTTTTAAATAAAACTCTACACACACACACACACACACACACACACACAAACATGCTTTCAGAAACATTATACAAAATCAGTAAGCTTAGAATGGCATGTTCGATCAGTATCCCAGAGAAGTGAGTTAAAGAGAAGGTTACCTAATATTTACTATTTATGATCACAAGAATGAGAAAAACCCATACAAACAAAATAGAAAAAGTTGAAGTTCAACCAAATGAAGCTGAGGACCCAGTTGTGATCGTGCTAAAAGATACCATTTGCATATCAATATTGGTCTTAAAGCAGAGAAACTATAAGATTATAAAGGAATATATATGTATTGCAAATAAATAGAGTATTTCAAAAGCATTTAAGATTTTCCAGGGCTCCAGATAAAAAAAGCCATACAAGTACAAATAAACCAGGTGGTGAAGGATCTCTGTCTTCTCCTCACTGTTTTAACCTGATGTCATCACTGCATAGACAAATCTCAAAAGCCCATTGTTCTAATGGATTTGATACAAAGGGATGGCCAGTGTACAATTGCATGAAACCTTGCTTATTGCTATCTTCTAACTATCGATGCTATGAAAGTAACATAAACATGACATGAAAAAGTTAATCATAGGTGTAAGGGAGATTCAACAGGGACAACTACTAAACTTCCCAGACTATATATAACAAGTGTTTTTCTAGTTTATAATAAGGAATCACAAAGCCTTGTCAATTTCTCAATGGGCAAAAATCTGCAAATACTGGAAAATACTGCAAGAGTTTTGAAGTTCAGTTCTCCTAAAATTTTTAAAATAAAGTACAGATTTAAATATTTTCTTGCTAAAAGAGTGAGCATGAATAATGCCACATTGCAAAAACTGACTTTGTTTATTTGAAAAGGAAATAATCTACTATGAATCTGACTCAAAGAGCCTTAGAAAAATTGAGGTTCCCTTGACACAGGCTAACCCTTGCTTGACAACCTGAGCTATGGGAACTCTGATTTGATGCGCTTCCATGAACCTCTGAATCAGTTACCAATTTTTATTATCATCAAGATGAAAAGTTCAAATGGCTATTACAGAGGACATGAGTTTTGCCATGTCAAAATCAGATCCAAAATACCTACGTCTTTTTCAAGTTAAATACAAGCAACTTTACTCACTTAAATATACTTTTGAGAAGAAATAACATTTGCTTTAGGGTTTCAATTGCCCCATTTGGCTTTATGTCTTTTTTGTTTGTTTGTTAATGAAAACTGCTATTTTCATTTTAAATACTTTGAAATGTGGCAAAAGTTTTTTTTTTTCAAACTGACTTTATGTTTTCCATAATTCTATTTCTAATACTACCAGAATAAATGTCACGAAAATACATTGTGTGATTGTGAATATTTAATGTGGAGAATAAAGAAGCAATGGGAAGAACCACAATTTGTTATCAGGATCTCAAAATTATACATAAATAAAAAAATAGAAAAGTGAAGTGATAAAATTTGAAATTTTATTAACATAATTCATTAAATTTATTAAAATTTTCTCTGCTATAAGACTTGGATTGTGTGATATTTAAACTTATTTATCTATTTTCAAAGTTTTAACATATGCTATCTTGCTACTTTTTACTCAGAAAAAAATATAAGAATAAGATGTAATTCTATGTGTATTAATCTATAATGAATAAGATGGTCTTTAAAAATTGTGTGCTTCTTGATGAATGAAAAATTTAACCACTTATTGTCTTGAGTTTATACTACTACAATGCAACAGAAACAGTATTACAATGATACATATTCCAAGTATTACTTCAATATTATTTTATACTGTTTATATTATCAGTATTGTATTATTGTTTTATACTGCTTATAGTATCCAATATACTGTTTCAATATTTATTTCTTAATGTTTGGCAAACCTTGGTAGAGTATCATATTCAAGACTAAGAACCTACTTGGAGAAATAATATGGTACATTAAACAATTAGTAAATATTATAAGCCAAAGTCCAATTTGAGATTATGCAATGTAGACAGTTTAAGGAATTTATAGAGGAAAAATCAGAATAAAGATAAGCCAATTGGATAAGACTTGGTGGAGAAAATGATACAGTGTTGGACATAAAGGGCAGGCACCATTAGGATCATCTGAGGAACAACATAAGTCATAGCAATGAAACTGATCACAGCATGTGTGGATATCCATAGAGAAGCTGCCCATGCTAAAGAATGCTTGCAAGAGCAGGTCAATCAATCAGAATTATTCAGAATTAGGGGTTGAGGAGATTTAAATAAGGACAACCAAGCAAAAGTGACATTTTAAAAATATCTGCCTGGAAGCAGTTTAAAGATAGCTAGAATTTGGTGGCAGTAAATTTAAGTATAATCTTATTGAAGTAATCTAAGTGTGAAATTGTCAAGTCTGAATAAGCTGGTATTATTAATCATATAAAGGAAGAAACACATGAAAGACTGTGAAGGGAAAATTTATTAGATAATTTGTTGCAAATAGAAGGTCAAACTATCCCCCCCCAAAAAATATGGATAATTTTGAGCAATGCTGTATTCCCTAAGCAATTATTACTGTCTTTTCACCCAGTTTGCTAATTTAAGTGGTCACATAATAAGCATCATAGAGTTTAGTTATTAACTTTTCCCCATTTAATATTTTTTCATTCGCTGACTAGTCATGACAAATTTGAATTTTTTTTAAAATGTTAAACATATGTTGACAGAAGAAATATTTTCTCAGCTTAAAAATTAGTTTTTTCTGGCAAAATTAATTCCTGAAGTATTCCAAATATTATTTTCATAGTGTTTCATTAATTATGATTCCTGCGAAACGGAAAAATTAATTTTGCATCTTAAAATTTTGCAACACCTTGTCAGTGAAATTAATATTTGTATATAACATATTAGATTCAACCCAGTGGGAGAAAAGCCTTCTGTTTGTAGCAAAACAGACACTATCCATTGCCACAAAGTCTATGAAGACAAGCAAGAGAAAGGCTATGTCCTTTATTTAAAATGTATCTCTTCATTTAAACATTATAACCTATTTTCTGACAACATTCAGATATAGAATCTATAACTGATAAGTAGAAACATGTTGAAGAAACAGGGCAGTGTATCTGATAGGTAATTGCTTTACTTGTGCAGTGAAAAGTTATCATTTGTTTTACTAAAGGGATTTGCTTTTCAGTCATTGCAATTTAAGTAAATAATTTTCAATATAATTTTGGGAAGAATAACTGTCGGATAGCCCAATCAAGACATAAGTAGGCAAAACTTTCTTTTAACAAGTATATTGCTTCTTTTGACATGCACATCTGGAAGCATGTATCATACTGTAAAAGAGTCCTTTCTTTTTGTGATGTGAAAGGCCAGTTTTATTATCTGGAAAGCCTCAAGTCCTATAGCAATAATCCTAATGAAAATAGGACTTGAAACCATAAGGAAAAAAATTACGTACATTTCTGTGGATAGCTATAATTGTAGCTATAACCAAAGAGTTGCCCCAAGGCATGGATAAATGTAAGCACTAAGCTATGTATACAGCAGCTGAAAGAAATCAACAGCTACCTAATGATTGCTTTATAGAGACACAGGATTATTACTTTTTCTATAAGTAGACAGTTCTCTATATTCTCTATTAATATAGAGAACTTCAAAAACAGAAAATCTGTGAAGGTATTGAAAATGTGGGTCTCAAACATTTACTCATGCACATATTTAGTGTCCAGCACTAAGGGTATAAGTAACCAAGAGGGAGAATTTGAAGTATGCCTGGTCTTTCTGTGGTTTCACAGATTATCGTACAAATGCAGGCAAGTTATGTATCTGTGCTTCAATTATCTCACATATAAAATAAGGATAATTATAATAAAAATAGTAAATACAGTATTGTTATGAAGATTGAATGTGACTATTTCTTCAAGTTTTCATAGTAGGACTTAATTCCTGATGATGGTGGTAGAGGTTGCAACTATTATTTGCTTGTTAGTATCTCTGACATAGCCAGGCATGACTTTCTTAATCACAGCAGGATAAGATAAATTAAAGAAGATGTAGAATTAAAACTTGACCTGTCTATTTAATTAGGAGTTGATCTAAGGGCAGGGACCCAGGACAAATGGGAATGAATTTCAGATAAATTCAAGTTAGAATTTGGCATCTGATGTTTTGTAAAAGAGCCCTTTTACATAGGAATTTGCTAGTTCCATAATATGTATTCAGGGGCAAGGTACTAAAATCAGCAACTAAGGGAAGCTAAGAGGGAATCCAGGTAAAGAGCCTAGTGTGGAGGATGTTCTGACACTAGCATTCTAGTCAGTGAATAAAGCATAAATTCCCTAGAGTTCAAAGTACCCTTCAAATTATCATAGCAAAGCCCTACTTTGCAAAACTGCTTATCATCTCCCACTATAAGAAGTTCAGTGCATTTGATTAATCTTCTTCATTTGAGCATCAAAGAATTAGTTTCAGTGGAATTTGGGACCCATACTGCAATGGATATATAAAATTAAAATCAAATTCAATGTGAGTAAAAGTTTCAGCAATATGAGATTGAAACATATGAAATTCATATGTCGACTCTCATGTAAGTCATAGGTAAACACTCAAATTGAAAAAAGAAACAGAAATTGTTTCCCTCTTTGTGTGTGTGTGTGTGTGTGTGCGTGTGTGTAATGTGATAAGTCTCTTTTATACTCGGAAACATAAATGTGCAAAAAGAATTTAAGAATCTGAGGACATTTTCTCAGCATAAAGAAACTTCAGCTTGTTTGCAAGGGAAAAAATTACAATCCTTTCAGGTACTCATATCCACAGCCAGCCTAGATTCTGTGTTTTCTTGTTATAACTGCTTGAAGAATGCTTCCATTTGCTTATTCCTCTTTCCCTTCACACTACCACCATAGAAAACCCTCAAAGCTACTTCATTACTGCATTCCACTTCCTCCTCATGTGGGTTGGAGCAGCCAAGCATGGCTGGGGTAAAACTCACAATTAAGTTGATCAGGGCAGCTGTGGATGTGCACAGATCAGACCAGATCTCTCTTCAAGAGAAGGTGTTGCAGTGAGCATTGAATGGAAAGTCCCCACTTTATCACCTACAAATTCTCTGCCACACTCAAACCAAAGCCATACTTTCATCAGGCTGCTCCCAGTCAATAACTGTAGGTGACAGGAAAGCTAGCTGGGCTATTTCTCCTCAGCATTCTAAAAGCCCACCTCTGCTGACAGTTACCCTCTTCTGGAAACCCCACAGTCTTGGCCTGGCCAGGACATGGTCAGAGATGACAGTCTGAAGGTCTTTTTTCCCTTCCTTTCCCCTATCTCATAAGTGTCAGACCTGCCTCACAGTCTGAAGACTCTTCTCACCTCTGTGCAACCCTCCCCTTCATGCTTTACATGCATTTCTCCCCAAACTTCTCTTGCATGTCTAATCCCAATGTGGCATCTACTTCTTCATGTCAGACATCACTTAACTCTGTTACTGACTCTTAAATTCTTCATCACATATCTAAAGAAAAACCTCTGTTTTTCCACTAAACCCATTTCTCTTTAGTAGATTCAGCTATCCACCCGCCTAGATAAATGTTTATTTTTCTCTCTCCTCAAGTTAGTAAAACCTCTCTTCATACCTCTCATGTTCAAGTGGTCTTTTTTGTAAATATTTCCTGAAAGAATAGTGTTCAGGAGCACCCAACTCCATTCAGCACCCATTTACCTTATTCTCATATGCCCTCCTTTTCTCTCCGCCTGCTCTCCATCAATATTTCTACCCAAGCCAATCCCTCCAATTATGCATCAGATAATATTCTGTCTCATTCACTAATGATATGTTCTACTTTCTTCACTGTTAGGGCTTACCTCTCTTAAACCATTTCCTTCTTAATCAAACATTCTGTATTAACACCTAGGAAAAAATTTCTTGAGCCTAAACTCTTCTCGAACTACCATCTCTACTCAGTCTATCTTTCCATTTTTGCCTCCTTTTCTTTTGAACCCAGACTAATTTAGATCACACACAGCTCCACTGATCTGTTTTTACCAATATCCCCAGATATGTCCACCCTGGCAAAGGCAGTAGTCAATTCTCACACTTCAACAAATGCAGGCAGTCAGCAAAATTTGACAATGTTGGTCATTTCTTCATTGAACGTCTTTCTTCCTATTGATTGTTGACGGCCCTTTTTCTTGGATCTCCAACCTTATTGACTACTTCTTTCAGCTTCCTCTGCAGTTATCTATTCTTTTTTGACAGTTGTATCAATTAGGATGTCCCATGGCTTTGTCTTTATAACTTTTTTTTTCTAACTATAGTTTGTAATATCTTCCACTCTCATAGTTTAAAATGTCATCTTTAATTTGATGACTTTCAATTTTTTTCCTCCTGCCCCACCTCAGTCTAATCTTCAGACTAGTATATCCAACTACCTACCCAACTCCTCTTCTTAGTTATCAACTATCTATTCCCAACTTAATATATACAAATTAAATTCTTAATTTTCCCCACCCATCTTCTTGTTTTCTTCATTTCAATTAACACCAACATCTTCCAGTCACTTAAAGCAGTTAAAGTATCTTGAAAATATCATGCAAAAATAAGCTTCTATGTGTTCTATCTTTTTGCAATTGACTCTGCCTTCAAAATATATCCAATATAACTTTTTTCACTTTCCACTCACTCTTGCAATTCAGAGCCTTATCACTACGTTTTTCCTGGATTATTGCAATAGTCTTCTAATATTGTGTTTACACTCCTTCCCTTTGAGTCTATTCTTTGCTGTTACTTTTTAAAGGTAGATAGAACCATATCACTCCATATCACTCCATTCCAAAATGTTCCAGAATGACTTCTCTTGCAGAGGAAAATTTAAAGCTATTACCCTCAACTCCAGGCACTTAAATATCTGTCCTCCACTCTCCTTGTACCAATCTGATCTCTCACTAACTTTCTACCTTGTTTACTGTACATCAGCCATGTTGGCCTCCGTGCCCTTCTTCTAGTGGTTCCTGTCTTTGGATATGAAATCCTGTTTCGAAGAACATTCCCCTAGATATGTGCATAATTGAGGAATTTTCTCTCTACTCTGCTATATATTTTGTATTCTGTTGATGGGATATACAGCTGTGGATATTTATTGAAGGACTAAATGCACAAAACAAATAATGGGAGCACAGAAAAAAAAATAAGGGAGATCTAGTTGTCAGAATTAATGTAGAAAGTATAAAGATAACCTGGCTAATGGCTATCTGAAAACTCTAACATATTGTTATAATTAAGATAGTTGTTATAACCAGTACATAAGATTTTTAGAATTATGTGAAACAAAATTAATTTTGCAAAAACAAGGAGTAAACATAGCTGGCCTGAGACTTCTACCCTTACAAAAGCCTGATTTCAGGATTGGCCCTTGGACTGAACAGTGTGAGAGAATATAAATATATTGGGAATGGTCTCATCATTCTCTAAATGATGTGTCAAGTGTGTTTATGCAAATGATGTGGTTTATGCAGCGCCTCCCCTCCTTGTGAAAGTCTTGAATTTTGATATGTGCTAGGCAGAGAGTGACTAAATGACCAGCCCTATCACAATCAGTTCAGGCTCCTATAACAAATATCATATTCTGTATGGCTTTTAAATTTCAGAAATTCACTTCACATAGTTTTGGAAGCTGAAAGTACAAAATCAGGATATAGATTTGGTCACGTTCTGGCCAGAGTCCTCTTCCAGGTTGTGGAATACCAAAAATCTCACTGTATTCTCTCTTGAAAGAAAATGAGTGAGCTAGCTCTTTGGTCTCTTCTAAGTATGTCAATCTTACGGGGCCTCCACCATCATGATATAACTTCAAGTGTCTCTACCACAGGATTAGGATTTCAATGATGCATTTTAGGAGGCTCAAAAACATTCAGACCATTGCAAGTGCCCTTTGAAAAACAAGTCTCTGAGTCTCCAAAAAGCCTCCCTTAATTGAAAGACATGTTGCTGCAATTTTTTTTTTTTTTTAACTGGAGGAGAGTATGATCTGCCTGACCTTTCATGAGAGGGGGGAGCATGAGAACACTGCTGATGAACACCTCCATGATGAACACCTCCAGAGGCTGCTTATATCCAAAATTATATGTTTAACTTCATTCTTTTTTTTTTCTTTGATACCAGATATTGAACTCAGGAGCACTGAGACACTTAGATACTTACCCAGCCCTATTTTGTATTTTATTTAGAGACAGGGTCTCAAAGAGTTGCTTAATGCCTCATTTTTGCTGAGGCTGTCTTTGTATTCTCAATCCTCCTGCCTCATCCTCCCAAGCTGCTGAGATTATAGGTATGCACGACCTGCTGGTGTTTAACTACATTCTTAGTCCCATGATTCTTCTAGGGATCATTTGAATATGAAAAAAAAATGGTCTTTGGGACCCCAGAACACAAGAATAAAATACCAATCCCAAACTATTGCCAAAAAATGTAACTTGTAAAGGAAGAACTCAGAGTAATTGAATCAAAATTAAGACTGAAAATGCAACTGAGATCAAGATCCAAAATATATACAAGAGATAAAATTTTATTACATCTGATTAAATTCTGACTGAAACTAAATTTCTTTATGATGAAAGGAGAAAAGAAAGAAAGAAAGAAAGAGAAAAAAGAAAGAGAGAGAGAGGTGAGGGAGGAGGGAGAGTGTAAGATAAAAAGGGAGGGAGAGAGACAAATGGCTACCTTACAGAGAGGAAATTAAAATAGCAGTGCTTTGTTCAAGACCTGGAGCCTGAACAAAGTGTCTTTGTCATAAGTCTATAATAAAGATTTAAGGATAAGACTCTGTATGGTCACAGGATTTGAGATCCATTCTTCAACAGAAAATCCCACACTATGCTGGTAAATGTTGAGCAATGATTCCTCTTGAGGATAGGAAACACTCATTATATTGCTAATTTTTGTGGTACAACTATTCCACCATGTAGTATTTTATATCACCAATGCTCAAGCAACAAGGTGTCAAATTTCCTGAATCATTAACAATCGGCTTTCTGGCTACAAACCCAGAAAGATTTGGCTTCACCATATAATAGGAAAATAAAAAACCAACAGTATGGAAATAGAATCTTAATCTAGACCAAAGGAAAAATACTGAAAATTTTAGTACTCTCTCTTATGCACAGAACGTTGAGAAGAGCCACTCAAATGTCACGCCGAAAGGCAGCAAATCAATGAAGTTTTGCGTAAGAATTTGATTACATTTGAAATAAATGGTTAATGTCCTAGTCTAACAATTTTATTGAAAAACTTAGAGAAGAAAATATGTATTTACCTTTTTAATTAACTTTTGTTCAAAAAAATTTTAAAGCGTGTATATATACTAGGAAAACGATATAGCAGTTGGATCTATAGTCAACTGCTAAAACCTGATAATAACATGTAAACGACCTATCCCACTTAAGATCTCATAAGAAAGTTATTATAAAATTGTAATTGGTGCTTTTAATTGTTTAAAAATAAAGAGGAATATGTAAGGCAGGGATTGTTCTCATTACTAGTCTCTATTCAAATTTTTAAAATAATATCTGTCATATAATAGCCTATCAATAAAATTTCATTAATGAAAATATCTAGACCAAAAAAATAAAGACCAAGTAGTTAAATTGATTTCATTACAATCCTATGTCTTCAACTAATTCATGACAATGACAATATAGAAAGATAATGTGGAGACATAACATATTCATGATAAGCAACTGTTATTTGTATTTGAAGTGTCACTGATTCTAACTTTTTTACCTAACTGGGTAAATGGAGAAGAGTTTCTGTCCATTTCTCATAAGAGCTATGAAAATTATTTTTTTCTGAGTGCATTAGACTGTTACTTTGTTCACTGGAAGTCAAGAGTGCATTTGTCTTTTTACACATACAAATCACATTCTCTAGTAGCTTCCACACTGATTAAGTTAAATGTGATAGTGGCAAGGGTGATGAAATGAAATCTAATGGAAATGACGCAATACATTAGAACTAAGAATCTGAGTTGCTGAAATGAGTAAGTATCTAAGGAAAAAGCCTCGTGCTCATGTTTTGAAATGTCCCAATAATATAAAGTTTCTAAATCTTTAAAAGTAGTAAAATCAAGCTTTCTTGGTGTGATATTGTGTTAAAATATATATATTTTTATCATTTCTGAAGTCTTTGTAATCATAAGAGCAACCATTTAATTTGCCACTCTACCAATTAAAAATGGATTTTTTTCAAAAAAGGAAACTTGAAGACTACAGCATAATAATGTTCTGCCAGAGGCATGCTTACAGTGTGGTATTATTTACAATATGGAATGAGAGAATACACATTTTGGTCAGAGAAAATTTTTTATTTGGACTTTTAAAGAATAAACATTTTCAAACAGGTGATGCCAACAAAACTGCTAATGAGAGCAAAAACATCTCAAAAGCTCAATATGAAGGAAATTATCTTCCTAATTTTGTGAAGCAGGTACCGGGTTAATGTTTGTCATATGAACACAAACTTCAGAAACATTTAGCTTCCAATTAGGATATATAAAGGTAAAAAAAAAAAAAAAGAGCATTACTGAAACCAAAACAACAAAACAGCCAGAGAATCTGTGAGTCTATAACTTTTTATGAGTCAACCACTTAGTTGAGGTCATAAGGGGAACACATAGTCTAAAATCTGAGGTCTTACATGTAAGCAAATGGACATGCTGGTTAATCTGAGGAAGGGCAGGTAGAAAAACTGTCTTCAGTAATAAGATTTCTGCTAAAAATTTTATCAAAATGTTAAACAGGGAATTGTGGATGAGCATGAATGTAGAATTCCCAAGAGCCACTGGCACGAAGGATGATATACTGAATCTCAGACCTTTTTCACTAGATTTCTCCAAGATGTTTAGGAAAGAGAGAGAACAGAAAAACAGCTGCTTCTTTGTGGTATAAGCCTGAAGAAGAAAAGCAGATGCCATGGCAGTAAAGTGTTAATTTCCACCTAGGATCTTCTTCTCTCCTTCAAAAAAAAACATAATCTTGTACCACAGGATGGTGGGGGCTGTGTGGGAGAACAGCAAACACAACTGAACTGGAGAAAAGAAAACACACATACACACATATACAAGACTTCATTTGGAGAAGGGTTAGACACTGTCCATCACCAGCAGAGAGTCATTATCCAACACTTGGCAGAAGTGCAAGATGATAAAAGCGACATTCCCAAGGACCCAGGAACACAAAGCCAGCCCTGGACCAGACTGAATCTGAACAATGAAGAATGCTCTTGCTGAGGTCCACTCAGGCTACTCAGCACAGGTCAGCAAGCAGCAGCAGTCTGCCCCTGTGGTATGGTACTGTGGTATGGAAATACACAAAAACCTAAGGCCAATTGTGACATAGGAACACTGAGAAAAATCCCAAGGTGATGACCAACCTGCATATTATATACAAAGGAGTTAAAGGAATTCTAAGCAGTCAAGGCACTGAGGGGAACAGGCCCACAATATATTCAATTTTTATGTAAGCCAGAAGACAATTAGGGGACATGCTTAAAGTTCTGAAATCAAAACTGCAACCCAAGGAATCTAAAACAAATGAAAATATTTATTTTTAAAGGAAAGCAAAATAACAACTTTTACAGACAAAAACTGAGAATATTCAATACCAGCAGGCATTAATTACTACCAAAAATATTAAAAGTAGCTCTTCAGAAAAAAGAAATTTGATACAAAACCTGTTTGAAAAGTCTCAGGTTATATGAAATGGAAAAAAATTAATAAAATAACAGGGTTTGTGAGCTTTAAATTATGAAATAACACTTAATTACCTGATAAATGGCAAATTCCCAATTAAGATTAACTTATTTGTAGTCTGCAGGATTTTATATCTCAAAAATTATGAAAGGAACTCATTTTGCTTATGAATTGAATAAAAGACTAAAGGCAAATTATTGATCCTTTGTGGTCATGTATTCCCATCCACTTCAAAGATCTTTTCCGTGACTTTCCACATGTAAATTATGTGGTCTCTTAATGGTATTTCATCAAATAGCTATCCATATAGCTGAGCTTAATCTTTAGCTAATTTATTAATTTATAAATATCTATTAATTGCCCAAAATTTTGCAAACTACTGAGATTAAGCATTGGATATAAAGGAATCTTCCATAAAACTTCATGTAAAAAATGAGGGAAACTCATTTGATGACAGAAGAAATGAAAGAAGAAAACTATAGATCTTTCATAAATATTGTGAAATTAATAACACTTTCTTTTCAATTCCTGAATAATTTAATTTCTCCATATAATCAGGAATCTAGAAGGAATTAAAAAATTAAAGAAAAATAAATTGATAATTGGATCGGTCTAAATGAATATTGATTTTACCAATCAATAATGATTTTAACTTACAAGATTACAATATTTGTAGACTCAAAATTCATAATAATAATCATGAAGAGGAAATAAGAATGGTAAAAAGCAGCTAAAATATTTTCAAGTCTTACCATTGTCTAAGAAGTAACAAAATAAGTGGTATTTTATTTTATATTAGTATTTCATTAACTAAGTTGTAATCATTAGGGGAATCACAAAAAAGAAAGGTACATAGCAAAAAGTAATAAAGATGAAAGCTAATAGAAAGGAAACAGAATCATAAAATTACATGACTGATCTCAAGAACAAAGAGAAAGAGAGCAACAAACACCAGAAAAATGATAGACTTAAACAAAAAATATATAATTACATTAAATGAAAATACTTATGTATGATGCTTTTAAAAAATAAAATATATTATTTTCATAACAAATGAATCAGCAAAGAGAAATGAGCAACATGAAAAGGACATAAACACTGCAAAAAAAGATTAAATAGTAATTTCATATTAAAAATATCTTTATAACAAGAAAAATAAAATATACTGTCCATCTATCTGAAAATATAACCACTATGAGCACTCAAAGTTTGTATCCTATAAATACATAGCCTCAAATACATAAAGCAAAAATTAGCATAAAGCTAAAAATCTAGAGAAAATAATTTCAGTGGAAAACTGAACATTTTTCAACAAATAATAGAACAAATTTAAAAATCTGTAAAGATTAACAATACTAACTGCAATCTGGTACTAACTTTAGATATATTGTGTTATATATAAATTACCTATATACATAATAAAATATAAATAAAGCAAGGTTATAGTATATATAAAGAAATGTCAAAATGTAATATAAAAAATATTACAAAGTAATATTTGTAAAGCAATGCAATATCAAAATGTATTATATAAATTATACTTATATAAAATACAATATATATTTATAAAGGAATGTCAAAAAATGAAACAACCTTTTCAAATCATATAAAGTATTTACCAAAATGAATCATGTGCAATATAAAAGAGGGGCTGACAAGGAGTCAGGAGAAAAAAAAGATAAAATGAAGAGTGGAAATTAGAACATATTTGGCACAAGTGATTAAGAAAATACAGGATAGCAAAATTTGTGAATGCATCTAAAACCAGTCTGTGAGGGAAATTTTATATGAAAAAAAAGAATACAATCAATTGTCTAATAAAGAAGTTATTTTTAAAAGATTTTTAAAGGTATATCTATTAAATAAATTGAATCAATAATTTATAATCTTCCAAAACAGAAAACACTCAGCCCAGATAGGTTTATTGGTGAATTGTACCAAACATTTAAGAAAAAAAATGATAAAATTTTTCTGCAATTTATTTCTGAATAGAAGCAGAACCAGAAATAGTGGTACATGCCTGAAATCCCAGAGACTCAGGAGGCTGAAGCCGGAGGACCACAAATTCCAGGACAGCCTGATAAAATTAAGGAGACACTGTCTAAAAAAGAGAGAAAGAAAGAGACAAGAACTAAGGGCACGGCTTAGTGGGAGAGCATGACTGGGTTCAATTCCCAATACAACAAAAATAAGTAAATAAATGAATGAATAAGAATACCTAAGTAAGCTAGAATCAAATGGAACAGGATACACTTCTCAACTCATTCTATGAAGCAAGCATTAGACTAATACCAAACTGGACAAAGACATTGTGGGAAGCCACCCCTGAGATATTTGGTAAGTCTTCACTCAGCCTTGAGCCAAGGAGATTTTAGTTTGGCATTGCAAGTTATTTGTGGCTCCTCCCACTTAATGGATTATGCAGTGCATATGATCTCAGTCTTGGCTTGGCTAGGAAAACTGCTCTCTATACCTCTGGAGATGGGCATAACTCAATGGGCTTGAACAGCCCACCTCTTTCCTTATTTGGCAAAGAACATTCTGTGAAAAACCTTTGATATTTCCCTCATATAAATAAACCAAACACGGGAGCTCACTCTCTCTTTCCAGTGTGGAAGCTCAACCCCGAAGGTCAATGAGCCTTCCTGCCCTTGCTTTCTAAAATTACTTTCTGTGTCCTGTGGTTTGTTAGTTCTTTTCTTAGTTTTATTTTGCAGCTACACTGAATCACACCGAAGAAATCCAAATTCCATCACCCATGCAGGATATGGGCAAGAATTATACACAAAAACTCAGACAAATATTGCTCAAGAATACCTATGAAATAATCCTGAACATAATTTTAGCAAGTTGAATCCAACAGTCTATGAAAGAATTATATACCAAGATGAAGTGGGATTTTTCCCCAGATATGCAAATCAGGTTCAATATTCAAAAATCAAGTAATGTGATTCATTACATCCACAGTAATAAAATAAACAAGAAAAATCACATAGTATCAATAGATACATAAAAGGCATTTGACAAAACCCAACACCCATTAATGATAAAAACCAATGAGTAATAAAGGAGAACTTCCTCTAGTTGGCAAGGAACATCAACAAATATCTATAACTAACATACTGGTCAGAAACTAAAACCAAACAATGCAGCCAAAATACTGCTTTCAATGAATGGTTCTTACACAACTGGACATGCATGTGCAACAAAAAAAAAGAATCTAGATACAGATGTTAACACCTTTCACAAAATGTAAAATGCAGAACTAGAAAACTCTTTGAAGATAACATAAGAGTAATATCTAAATGAACTTGGGCCTAACAATAATATCTTAGCTAAAAATACCAAAAACATAGTCCATGAAAAAAGTGAATTGAAAAGGTGGCCTTTATTTAAATTTTAAATTTCTGTTCTGTGAAAGATACTGTCAAAAAATGATAGGACAAGTCACAGACTGGGAAAAAATATTTGCAAATGACATATCTGATAAAATAATACAATTCAAAATGTACAAAGAATTTTGAAACTCAATAATAAGAAAATGAATAAACAGATTTAAAATTGGGGAAAGGATCTGAAGAGATAGATCACCAAAGAATAAACACAAATATAAAATAAGCATGTTGAAAGGTATTCTACATCAGATAGTGTCTGTGAAATGCAAATAAAATAACAAGGCAGCACCATGCACCTGTTAGAATGGCCACAATCCATACCCTGACAATATCAAATGCTGGCAAGGATGTAGAGTAATTGGAAATCCCATTCCTTGCCTGTGGGGATACAAAATGGTACAGCCACCTTGGAAGACAGTTTGACAGGTTCTGAAAAACTAAAAATACAATTGCCATATGATTATGCACATGCACTCCTTGGTATTTTCTAAAATGAGCTGAAAACTTATTTGTACCCAAAAATATGTATCTGCATGTTGATAATGACTGTTCATCATTGCCATGATGTGGAAGCAACAGTCCTCCGACAGTAGGTGAATGGATAAATGAACTGTGGTAGAGCCAAACAATGGGATTTTATTCAGAATTAAAATGAAGTGAACAATCAATTCAAGAAAAGATATGGAGAAAAGTTAAATTCATATTTTAGTAATGAAAGAAGCCAGTCAGGAAAGGCTATAGTGGTATGACTTCACTCTATGACATTCTGGAAAATGCAAAACTATAGAGGGGTTGGGGTTGTAGCTCAGTGAAACAGTGCTTGCCTAGCATGTGTGAGGCACTGGGTTCAATCTCTATCACCATAAATACATACATAAATAAATAAATAAAATAAAGGCCATCGACAACTTAAAAAAAAAAAAAACCTATAAAGACAGTAACTTACCATTTGCCAGGCAATAGGAAAAAGGCAAGAAGAATAGGTGAAATACAAAGGATTCTTAGGATGGTGAAAATATTTTGTATGATACTGTAGTGGTAGATGAATATCATAAATTTGTTAAAGATCATGGAAATTATAACATCAAGAGTGAATGAACTATTGACTTGGATTTATAATGATGCATCAATATAGACTCATCACTCTGGTAGGGCTTTTTGATGAGGAGATGGCATGAGGCTATATGCATATGTGGGGGTAGAGGATTTATAGAATATCTCTGTACCTTCTCAATGTTTCTATGAACTTAAAACTACTCAAAAAAACCAATTTAAAAGAAGAAAGAGAAAAGTAGCAAATTAAAGAAATTAAAAATGGAAAGTAGTAAATATAAGAAAATAAATTAATAATTAGAAACTAAGCGTCTAACAAAGAAAATCAAAAGTCAAATTTTTTTTGGATAAAACCCAATTAACCTATGGAAAGACTTTTAAAAAAGCAAAAACTCTAAGTATTAATGTAAGATATGTAAAAAGGGACAGTACTACAGAAAAATAAACACCATAATAGTAATATGGGAATATTATGAACAATTTCCACAGAAATACATTGAAAAAAATAGTTGGAACTGACAATTCCTGGAGAAACACAACTTAGCAGAATTGATATCATAATAAAGATAAAATCAAATAGTCCTATATCTTTGAAGGACATTTAACCAATAACTGAAAACTTTCCCTCAAAGCTTCTCTATCAAAACCATACCATTCAAAACTTTTCATATAACAGAAAAAGAGAGAGTAATATCTGATTTTTTATGAGACTGGCAATACAAAATGTTAGCAGGATATTACAAGAAAGACAAACTATAGGGAGATCATCTTCGTGAATTTATGTTTTGAGAACCCAATTTAGTACTAATTAAGTATTATATAGATGAATGTCTTTCTAACCATGTTCAGAAATCTACTTCCTACTTTGAATGTAATGGGAAGGATTTAGAGAGTTTCAAGAAAGAGAAAATAAGTATGAATCCCTATAAGACTTCAGATATGGTAGAGAGAATACTTACTGTGATATTATTGTTTCATTCAATAATTTAATTCCACTAAGGAAATAAAAGTCATTACCTTCAAGAGACCATAAAATAGCAATAAAAAGCTATGTGATGCAGACTAATAGAGTATAGAAATTCAACGAAAAAAGACCCAGTGTGATATTTGGAAGTTGGAGAAACTTGAGAAACAGAAAACAAAATGGACTTTACTACGTGCAACCTTAGATGATATCATATAATGAAGTAGCTAGAGATTGTGAGAATGCTTATTCCTGGATGAGAAAAATAATGAGCAGAGTAAGGCTGTACTAACTTTTTGGCTGTATATCCACAGCTCTTGGGCAATGCCTTACACACGAGAGACTTCAATACAACTTCAATAAATGAATTAAAGTCCATTGGCCTAAGTGAAGCAGCAGATGGGAATAAGTGCATTGAAAAACACTCTGCAGAATGCAAAGCGGAAAAGAATTTGGAGAACTCAAAAATCAGGCAAATGACATGGGAATTTGAAATTGAAATCAGGCTCCCTAAGCCCTGAACTAGGCACAAAACTCCTTTCCTGACAAGTGTTCTATGCATGCAGGTTTTTGTCACTTAGAAATTTAAAAAGATTAGTTCATGACAATCACACTATTATAAAACATACACAAGTACACACACACACACACACACACACAATCTTGAGTAATATTATGTACCTAAGAGAAGCTTCTTGAAGCCTGGACTATTCTGTTTTTCTTTCTTCTGTCTTGCAAGAAATTAATGTTTTCCATCCAGTGGATGTACAACAAATATTTCTTAGAATAATATGTAAATATATTTAGAAAAGAAAAAATGTGAGTCGCTATTAGTCTATTACCTGACCCTCTTAGCTGTTGTAGGACTGATAATAACTGCTTTTTTCATTTGTTTCTTATATAGTTGCCTTATTTGAAACTTAGGTGAAGTTGAAAGTCCATGATATGGTTAGTCTCAGTTTTCCCAGTGACAAAACAAGTAAAAGACTGGATGAAAGCCAAACTGGCTTAATCAGACTTGATATTAAAATAACAACCTATACTTAGAATATCAAATTACAGGTCAAGACAAAATCATTTCCTGCTATGAAAAGTTAAAAACATTTAAACTCAGAGAAATTACTCAAAGATGCTTCCGGTTGTTCTACTTAACATGGTATCTCAGTTCCAGTGCAGCAAGGTCTGCTCGCAGAGATGAAAGTAGGACATTATTAAATCATCTGCTTGATTCAAATAATAGAGCAAGAAATAAAAACTTATTTTTTTTCATCTCACTTTCTCATTAAAATATCCATTAAAATGTAATTGGGAAAAGATCTCTACACCCTTGTTAGATAGTAGGAAATTTCAATGAAAAAAAATTAATTATTATATTATAGGTTTGACCAGATTAAGAAACAACATAATATACAACTATCCTTTCAAATCAAAATGAGACATGCAGACAGAGGCCGTGTTAGAAAACTGTCAAGGAGGAAAGTACTGACTCATCTTATCCCTCACAAAAGGAAAACTGCTTTGTCCTAGTCCCAAATGGAGAACTTTCACTGTAATTAAAATGAAAGTAAGAGGAAGGGGCGGGGTAGAAAGAGGAGAAAAATAAATTCTTTCTAAAACAGTACAAATCTTCTGGACCCCATTTTTCAACAGTCCATAGTTTCAGAATCCAGAATATTGATGTTATTCATAAATACACCCCCACCCACCTACTCAGGTAAAGAGATTGAGGTGGTATGCAAAAGGCATGAAATTTTAAAAATGAATAAGTGTTAAATTAAAAGAAAAGGTTATGAAAGAAAGAGAATGTGTTTATGGTATCCACAGAGTCCTTTTTCTATACTAAAGTTAAGTCACAATTCTGGCTGTAATTACCTAGTGGCCAAAGCTGAAAGTGATTGAACACCCATTAATGTGATTTGCAGAGAATGTGAAAAGAATATAAAACTGATTCTCAGTGGAAACAAATTTCTCCTGACATTTCAATCTGGAAGGTTCTGTGTATATGTGCGTGTGTGCGTGTGTTTTTATGTGTGTGTGTGGGTGTGTGTGCGCATGCGCTTGTGTATAAGTTTATGTGAGGAACAGTAAATAATGCAGTGGATATTTCTCACCTATGTCCACTGGTAAATTTAGTGGGGAACTTTAGTGTCAGGTCATTGAACAAAGTTAGAAGCCATAACATTATACAATAATAACACTTAGTTGTCAAGATATTCAAATCAATTCTATTTAACAATCTTCAACATTCCCTTTATATCAGAAAAAGAATAAGCTTATCCTTCAAGGGTAAGCAGATAGATATCCTAATGCTGTCTAACTAATAAGTGACTGAACTAGAGTCAGAAGCTACACAGTATGATGCCAACATTCACATTTTCATAGGACACTTTTATCTTGGGCTATCAGAAAGTACTTGTGTAATAGGTAAAGAGATGAGTTGAGGGAGTTCCAAAATGAGCTTTTCTTGCTATTCTGCTTTCATCTACTAATACAGCTGGGATATTATTAGAGTGCAATGGATAGATTGAATGTCTTTCAAATAGTCCTTCATAAAAATCCTTGGCCTTTCAGTTGATTTCATAATATGTGATTTTTTTATAACTTTATTTTTTTATTTTTATGTGGTGCTAAGGATGGAACACTGTGCATCACACATAAGAGACAAGCTCTCTACCACTGAGCTGCAACCCCAGCCCCATAATTGGTGATTTTACTTTTCCATGTATCTCTTCAGCCATTTATTCCTATGATCATGCCTTGGATTTTGAGATCATAAGAATATAAACATCCTATAAAACTTAACACAAAACATTCACTTTAAAACAGTCTTTCTTACACTTTTTCATTTGCTTAAATCCCCTCACAATTCTTTCAGTCACCAATGTCCTAATATGATGATCTGATGAAACTGATGCTTTCTAACTATCCACCAACTCCATCTGTTTTCACCCAATTTAAATTTTATGATCCATCACAATAATCACTTTATTGCTTATGCCTGTATTTTGTTCATTTCTCTCTAGCATAATTTTTCAATAAACCTCAACCTTTCATGAATCCAACAGCCTAAATGCTCTGTTTTGTGTTATGTCTTAAAACAAAAGAAAAATTATTTTTCACATGACTGCCAACATAATTGAAATGTCGTTCTTCCAAATAGGGTAGTTCTCTGGTGTGGCTTCCTTTCAGGAAGTTCACACAGGAATGCCAAAACTATCCAACCTGTGATACTGCCAAGGCAGCATATGGTCTCCACAATGGCCAGAGAAGGAGGGAGGAAGGAAGAGATAAAGGAAGCAACTGACATAGTTCTTGTAAGACCATGGTTACTTCTCACAAGAGAGCTGTTATGAAACCTGACTCCTCCCTAGTCTCTCTGACTTGCCACATAATCTGTCCCTCCCACAGATGCTCCTGTCATGTCGTCATTTGCCATGAAGTCCTCACCAGAGCTGGCACCAGGCCATTTAGACTTTTCAACCTTGAAAACTGTGAGCTCAATTAACCCCACATTTTTTTTTCTTTTTTTGAGCCAGAGTTTCACTAACTTGTTCAAGCTGAACTTTTTCCTGTGATCTTCTTGCCTCATCCTCCTGAGTAGCTGCAATTTGAGGTGTGTACCACTGCTCCTGGCTAAACTTATTTTTATGAGCTACCCATTCTCAGGTATTTTGTTGTAACAATGGAAAATAGAATAATACAAGAGCCTAAATTATTTTCTTTGTTTAATCAGATTATCAGAGACCAGAAAATCTATTTGTACCGATTTATTTTGCAACATACCTAAAATAAAATTTTCTTCATGGAAATTTACACGTATGTGTGTAAACACACACACACACACACACACACATACACTGTGGTTTAGGAATATCATTAAACATAATGACATTTTCTAGAGTTCTTGTCCCATTCACTTTTCAATAGCTTGAAAATTTATGTAATGAAAAGGTGAAACAAATTCTTAAATATTTTTTAAATCCAATGAATAAAATTCTGATATTTTTTTTTACTCTGACAATTAAACATAGAGTCATTCTGAGATTTATCTATGGCTAGTGTGCAAATATTAACTGAGTATTATTATTATTTATGTCTACTTTATTTCACCTAAAATTTATTTTATGCTTTATTGCATGCATTTTGTAATAAATTTGAAACACTTGAAAAAACAAGATAACAGACATAAATGTGTAAGTAAATCTAACTACTCATTGTGTTTTAGATCATAGAAAAGAAATGCTTTACAAATCTTTAGGTATCATTTTAGATGGCATTCCAGAGTGCAAGACTGAATATGGAGTGTTTGTCATTACACATTATTTGAAATGCAAATTAAGAATCATATGCATTTTATCAACAGCATGTTTTCTTAATATCCAATCTAAAGAAGCAAATTAAACCAAATTGATATTCTTCACTGCATTACATAAATGATAAGAGACTAGGTATTCAATTTGATGTTGGGCCAAAATAGTGTAGCAGAGCAAGATCTGTCCTGTACCTTGATCTGTGTCACCTCGTCAAAAATAAAGAATCTTTATAGATGTCATCAATGTTGCCAGCACCATTATTTTTAAAAAATTAGCTGTAGCTCGCCTGACACTCACTCTCACCTCATGAAGCTGATTTCTGGCAGTGACTACAAATTATCAAAACAGTACTGCAAAGCTCTCAGTTCTTATGGTTTTTCCCTTTACTTCTCCTTTAGGAAATATGGTGGCTACACAAGTTGCAGATCTTTTATAAGGCTCTGAACTTTATATGTGATGATAGCTAAAATTCATTGAGGATTACTTCAAATACTAATGCAGCCTAAATTTTAAATACATATAAATAGACATATATTTATATATGGAGAGAGAGAGATTATATATGGAGAGAGAGTGTCTAAATTTTAAATATATATATATATATATATATATATATATATATATATATACACACACACATATATATGGAGAGAGAGAGCTATTAATATATGTTATGTATTAAACATTTGTATATATCTATAAATCTATACTATATGTATAACCTAGTCATGCTTATTCCATTTTTGATCATTTTAAATCTTTTCTTTCTTAGTCTTCATTACTTGCTTATTCATATCTTCATTCTTTTATTCAATAAAATGAAACCCATAGCTTCAAAGAATCTTGAGTGCCTAGTAATGAAAATGGTTCAATAGTCCAGTTATTATGTGGCTACACTGTTGAAGATAAGCATTTTTATGGATCATCAATGATCTTGGGACTTAGGTAATATTAGTCTTAAAAATATGATTATTTTGTCTTAAAATATACCCAGTACTTCATTACTTTTGATGAATATTATTCACTCGCCCCAAACAGACAGTTTCATGTAGCCAATTTTCAGTTATTTACTGTATTGTCAAGCTTAATCAATTTTCATTTATTGAAGTTTCTATATATCACCTTATAACTAATTTTAGGTAATTATTCTTAAGTATTACAAGGAGTTTATAAATGCTGGGTTGTTTTGAGATATGTAATCTTAGCTTTTTCCATCTATATTTAAAATATTTTTCTTATATGTATCATTCCTAAGTAGAATCTTTTCATGATTTCCAAATATGTAAAGTTTTCAACCCAACATATATATTTCTTTCCTATTATTGATTTCCAATCACAAATAAACAAGATTTACCTTCATAAAATAAAAAATAACTTTAAAATGTCAATTTGAAGCAATTAAGATTTCAAAATTGTAATACACTAGTATAATTATGTATATTAACTCATAAGCACTTTAAACATAATTTGATCTCTTTATTAAAAATACATTACTTTCTAAATTCACTCATTTACTAATTAAAACTGCAAATGCTGTGAAAAATAAAAGATAGTAAATAACAAATTAGATGGCAATATTTTTTCTTTTTAAAAATAACTTGTTTTTAATTGCATATCTGATACAAGGTGACTCCAATTCAAACACTGAAACATTTGATGATCTACCCTACATGTCATCCAGAAAGAACTCTGTATTCTAGCATGTAATGGTGGTTGCTACCAGAAGTCATGGCATTTAGAATAATGTAAGGATTAAATAGCTCAAAATAAGCTTTTAAAAAATATTTTAAATATTTGTGAAGTCAGTGAGTCTTGTGAGAAGCACCAGAGATGTTTGGACAAGACTTGAGAGTTGGCAGAAACTCCTTTGATCTTTTCTAAAACCCTCTCTGGTTTCAACCCTCCATTCCCAGGTCTTGCATAAAGGGAGAGAACAGTGTGATGTGGAGAATTCTTTGTTTCTTTCTAGTTTTGAAACATGAATATTCAGAATTAAGATAATCATTCTCATTCCATATTTTTTTGGGGGTAATGATAGTTTGATTTTTTTAAATTAAAAACTCCAATTTTTTGGTTTCCCTCCAAGCACACCCTCTTACAAAAATATATTTTAGTACCTGTAACATAGGTCCTTCCCATCTGTATTCCAAGTGTCCAGATGTGGTTATGTCCTTAATATCATATTATTGTTCATGGGTGTTTAGTTCATTTAAGTTAGCATAATTCTATTTGTCCCATTGTTCTGTAGCGACAGTCACCATATGCTCTTCAGTACTTGCTATCAACTAGCATGTATTTGAATGTCTTAATATGTGCTGTATTATAAGATAAACCTCTTTAAGGAATACACCCAGAAATGAAAACGCTAGATATCAGGAAACTTAATTTCACTAGATACTGCCAAATGATCTGCCCTCCAGAGTTTTCATGCTTCCAACAGCAACGCACTTGGTTCCCATTTTATTATATCTTTACTAAGCTTAGATATTATATGACTTTCCAATTTTTGCTGTTTTGAAGAAGGCAAAATTTTCAAATCATATTTTATTGATGAATAGTGGAAATAAACTCCTTTTCAACGGTCTTTCTAATTTCCATCTCTGCATTACCATTCTTTTACTAAGTCTTCTTTCAAACAACTTATTACTGTCAGAGTCCCTTCAATGTTTTAGGTCTCTATGTCTCATACTTTATTTAGACATTACAAAAATATTTGTATCCATCACCCTTCCATATACTTCTCTATTGTTGAATTTGCTAAATACAAATATTTAATTTTGATGCAATCAAGTCTTTCTCTTTTTTAATGTTAAGTTATAATCAGAAGGTAAAAGAGGAGATAGTGTCACAGCATTCTTCTAGAAACATAAATGGCTCTTGCTGTAGAAAGCATCCTTGGCATGCCCTTGAATTCTCCTCATGGTTAGCATCAGTAGAGAAGATGAATCCCAACATTTATAATTTATACTTCTCCACTTGAAGAAAAGTGAACATAAATTTAGGAAAATAAAAAGAATTATCTTCTTATGGTCTTATTAACAGAAAATGATATGGATGGCTGTAAGTATATCTGATGCAAAGTGACAGGGCTCTAATGTAATATCATAGGTGAAAAATAAAGGAGAAATATCACTTGACTTTAAAACCCTTATACTTGAAACAAGAAGTTTCAAAGTACTTTCCTAAATGTCAATAAATCTTTTTTTGTGTGATTGAATTTTCTTGATTTTACTTTTTTAAAACCTATGAAAGTTAGGGTGGATATTACTTTGTATAGTGGATAAAAATCAAGATGGAGACATTTTCTTTCATATTGTAGCCAATGAAAAGGCACTTAATTTTTCGTATGTTTCAAAATGTTTAAAATTATTCTAAGTGAAAATAGTTTTGAAATATATTAGACCTATCTTGGTCTTGACAAGCATACGCAATAGTTCTTTCATTTGTGTTTTAGAATAATCACTATGAATTTCACCTATTTATCTGTCTGTCATTTTGTCACCTGAAGAGGTCACTGAGGGATGACTTTGGTGAGAATGAATGACTCAACACCACTGCTTTTTGAGTAAATATACTAGATATTTATCATTTTTCTGTCTCTATCCAACATTGTCAGACTGAGCAATTACTCCTTTTTGCCTATAAATAAATACTATGATAGTAAACACCTCCTAATGGGTTGGTAGACAGTAAATCAATTTATATATAAAGCATGTAGAAGGCCTGGGCCATATTACACACTATGTATATATCTCCAATAAGTATATATTTTTATTATTAATGATAGTATAATTGTTGTTTTCATTGTGCCCCTATAGAGCAAGATACTTTTAACCAAATTTACTATGAACTAATAAATAGTCAACATTATTAGCATTTCATGTAAAATTTGTTTACATCACCTCTGATTGGTTTAACTGACTCTATAACAGTGTGATGTCAGGCAGAACACATAAATATGTGTATATATGTAAACACAAACCCTTTAGGAGGTGGCCACAATAATTATCTATGATTTACAGTTGAGGAAACTAAAGTAGAAAAAAAGTTGTTACTTACAGTCTGACAGTAGTGAGGAGACATAGAAAATTTGTAGTTATCAGATGTATGAACTCACAAAAGTAGTGGTTTATATCAATTCACCTCTGAGCCCCACATACATGCATATGTGTACATATACATGTGTGTGCAAGTACACTTTTGTTTTAATTATGAGTTCTAGGTTGGGTTCCTGACAGTTGTGAAAGTTGAGTGAGACTCTTCCATAAAAGCGAGGTGTTAATATAAAGGCTAATGATAAAACAATGTTACTGAGATTGCATTTAACCAGCCCCAAAGAATTTCAGCTCTAATAGCCCCATCTCACTTATCCAATCAGTTCCACCACCCAAATATATTACTACTCATTTATGACATAATAAATTCCAAACTTTCACTATCTGATCTATTATAGGTAATGGTTATAAAATATAAGGCTCTAAAATCATTAACTTTTCTTGTTGCCATTATATTACCATTATAGAGATGCCCTTTTGGAAAGAGAACTTATTAAAGGCATGGAATTTAGGGAGCGATACGATGCAGGCCTAAGATAGTACAGTTCAGCTGTATAATAAAACCATAAAACCTGACACGAACCAGGGCTTAATAAAAGTTTGCACTAGACTCCTATCAGCAAACTTGCTTGAGTTCTGAGAACCCAGAATGATAAAGGGACATTCTGAGGACCTTTAATGAAAGACAGTGTGGAAATCATGGTCCATACACTTGGCCACCCTGTGTTACACAGCATATTTCTTGTCATAGAGAAGAAATTTTTAGAAACTACATGAAACTATTCAGTGATACCAGCTGACAAGAAAGGAAATCCTCAGCTTAAGAGTTCACTTTATTCTTAAATCATTTGGTAGTGTCTAGATACCACTGGCCATATGTTCAATAAGATTAAGTACTTTTATAAAATGTCTGAAAAGAAAACTATAGTCTGTCTGAGAAAAGAGGATTGTGAGAAACGTATATGGTTGTTATCTCTTTTTAAAGGTGAAATCACAAACCTATAAGCCATTTACCATGCCAGTTTTCCAGACAGCTATTGTCTCAACAATATTACGGTATTAAACAAGTCTCTAATGTCAGCTCAAGTTATGCTTGATATCTGGACTGAAATAAAACAGCCAAGGTTATGAGCCTCCATTTTCTCTAATAATATGATCAACCTTGCCATCCTTCTTTCCCCTGGGAGACAGGATGATTCTAAGGAAGGCAGGGCTACATCAAGAATATTTGTGTTAAACGCGTAGAAATGGCAGGTGAAGGAGTTTCTCATCCACGCACTACACATAATAAACAGTAACAACAAAAATAGTCTCAAGCAAGCCCTTACTAAGAGAGGAAAATAAAATAAAAGCTATAATTCTATTCTACTGCCATATGGGGGATTAAGAAGATAAACCTAAGACAATGAATGTACAAGAAATAGGAGAACCCAGAGCTATAAAGAACCTACCATTATAATCCCCAGACTCCAGGACAGAGTTTACTAAATAAAAAATACCTTATCCTGAAAGATCTAATGTAAAGAGTCTTACTGGCAATTCTCCTATGGGTTATTTAAGGTCCACATCATGGGAAGCAGTCTGGAGATGGCTATTAGGATGCTCATTATGCTTAGGGTTATATGTTGTACTTCTGAAGGGATGAAGTCAAGTGCAAACTTTTCCTTTAGTTTGTGTTTAAAACAAATCAATATCTATTGAAAGGAACATGAAGATTAATGACTCTGGGGATTTGGGAAAGAGAAGAAGATGGGTCTATTCTAGCTATACCATGCTAAAAAAAAAAAAAAACGAAGGAGAAGGAAAAGAAAAGAAAGAGAAAAAGAAAACAAAATCATTAGCCTTATGTAATTCTGAACAAAACCACCCCAACTCTACGTAGCAGTTGCCTCTGTTTCCTCCACATCCGAGTCCCTTAGCCAGCTTTAACCTTATTGCAGCTCAGATTCACCTAGAACCTGCTGCTGGCGATATTCTACCATCTAGGACACCTAAAGGATCTTTCCACTTTTTACATTTTTCTATCACATCAATTTCTATCATGGGCCTTCTTCAAGGCAATGGGAACTCCCTCAGTCCATGTATTAATTCAGCTCAGGAGCGAGGGCTGAAATAGATCCAAGGATCATTTTTTTTTTCTGGTGTTCTTGCCAGCCTCTCTCTCACTCCATCTGTTGTAGGAGGGTCTTCTAAGAGGACCCTGGGCAATCAAACCCCAAATTCCATAGTGGCAACCCCAAACTCACCTGTATATGGGCCCCTCTCTCCTGTCTCACTCTCCCCCCCCACCACTAATTCCTGCTCCCTAAGGATGCCAGGGCCTCAGGCTCTGCCTGCAGGAGAAAGCTAAAATATTCTCCCTAAATTTTTGTTTCACTTTCTACCTCAGCTTTTCCATCTGTGGCCGCACTAACAGAACAGGCAGTTTACCACAAACTCCATCTTTTTAGTACTCAGCTTTTCAGATACAAAGCGATTATTTATAATCTCATTCAAATAGTTTTGGTTACACATCATTTGTTTTTTTTTAATAAATAATAATTAAGCATTCTGAATAAATGAGATGTATATATTACTTCTTAGATTTCTCTGGGAACCAAGGAATATTTTTATAGTGGTCTAATGTCATTTGCACAGCTGTTTTGCCTATCTGGATTAGGGTGCAGATTCATCTCACCATATATGCACTTAGCAGTAGCACCACTGCCAACAAGTAGGGTTAACTCTGATGACGGAGACAGAAAAGACTGTCTGGTGGGACTTGTTACAGGATGACTCAGAGGGCTTCCAATGTGATGCTCTGTCTTGTGTGAGATGTCTGGTATTTACTTCAGATAGCTTTCACTGTATCTGGTACTAACAGAACAGGAAATTCTGATTAAATAGGACTTAGAGCAATCAATCCAAAATGCCACACAGGTCACACAAATTATTATTGCATTTTTCTAACAGTGGCTGGTTGAGATCATACCTAGAGAGAGTAAAGAACTGAGGTTTGTTCTTTGTTTTGTGTTGTTTTAGTTTTTTTCCTTTCTCCTCCTTAAATGTTATAATCTCCTGGAAATATTTTAGTCATTGAGTGTGATGCTAATCCCAGCTGAGATGAGGAACTGGGGATCCAGGAAAGTTACATGGTTCATTTAAGGACACCAAGCTAGATTTTGGCAAACTGAGATTGAACCTGGTTCCGAGGTCTCTGAGCTCACACATTGATTAAAATAGCCACATAACAACCTGCAAACACAGCAATATCTATATAGCCAGCAGCCATACCTGTGAACACAAGAGCTTATCAGCCACCTGTCACAGAACCTGGCAAATGAATATTCTCAACAGATCATCTTCAAGGATTGAATGAAGGCCCAGCAGGAACTGCATGCAAAATACCAACCATGCTTCCAAAACTCTCTGGGAAGAGGACTCCATCTACATATGCCTTTATTTGCCAAATCCAAAAGAGCAATATGTGAGTGTTTTTTCATGTGAATCCTCCAAGGATGCAAGACAGTACTTTACAAGAAAGCCATTGCTCAGTCCTTGGCAGCATGATCTCCAGAAAAGCAGCATCAACATCTTCTGAGAACTTGTCAGAAATGCAAATTTGCAGGCTTTAACAAGAAGATTGAATCAGAAACTTCAGAATGGCGGATCTAAAATCTGTGTTTTACAAATTGTTCATCCATTGATTTACAAATTGCCATACTAGTGTCTGTTGTGCTCTGCTGCCTTTCCCATCCTCCAAATCAATGGATGTATAACTGATGTGATTCTGCAATCTGTGTATGGGGTGAAGGTGGGAGTTCATAACCTACTTGAATCAAAGTGTGGAATATGATATGTCAAGAAATTTGTAATGTTTTGAACAACCCACAATAAAAAATTTAAATAAATAAATAAATAAATAAAATCTGTGTTTTAATCCAGGTAATTCTGATGCATGCAAAACAGGAGGCCTTTTAGCATGGATCACCACAAATTCTCTCCTTAAAGCACTTCTTGGAGTCTGAAGTCACCAAAAAATAAAGCCTGATTGTGGGTTGAGAATTAAATTTGTACTGTAAACTTTTAAAGGCTTATAAGGCATGTGTACAGATTCTCTCAGTACTGAATTTTTAGCAGGGTAAAATTTAAAGAATTACCTTCTAGTTATTATGCAGACAAGAGCAAGCAAACAGAACCTTGACATCAGACCACAGTCCCTTCTCCTAATTCAGCCTCAGCAATCTAAACTTTATACAATTCATCACACATCACAGAGTCTAACAGAATCCGCACCCAAGCTTGGGATGCATCTAATTTGGTAAAGATGTAAGGGAAATAACATTCACTGCCATGGTAAGAATGTCATTCTACTCTTAGTGTCTGTAATGGTCAAAGTTCTCTAGAGGAACAGAGCAAATAGAATATATAGATGTATGATTATCAAAAGGCATGTATTATATTGGCTTATGATTGAAAGCAAGGTTGTCCACAATGGCTATCTGCACCTGAGACCAAGTGAAATAGGTAACTCAAGAACTTGAAAGCCTCAAAATATCACAGACCAATGATACAATGCCAGTTCAAGACTAAAAGTCTGGAAACATTGCCACAGTCCAACTGCAGCAAAATAACCGGGGGTGGGGGGGGGGGGTGGGGGGGGTGACGAACGACTTGTGTTGATTGATATAGCAGGAGTGGAAGCCTTTTATTGTAGGACAACAGAGGTATTTATACATTCCACACAGCTTATCTTAATTAGCATAAACTAGATACATCAGTCAACCAATAAGGAATCTCCACACTTAATGGCATTAACATAAACTAGATACAGCAGTCAGCCAATAAGGAATCTCCACACTTAATGGCTCGCTGGTGTTACTTCACAAACCACTCCCTCTGGCAAAATGCCAGGCGCCATCCAGACTTGTTTACAAACTCTAACAAAACATCTTGGAGAATTACTGGTGAGGTCCATGTTGGAAGACAGAAGCAGCTGGAGTCTGATGTCCTTGGCCACTGCAGCAGCACTAGATGCTCCGGCTCAAGTAGAGTAAAGCTTGCATCCACTGTGGCTTTCTCCCTCTTCTAATTTTTGTTCCTTCCTGGCCCCAGTCTTTTCCCAGTGCTGCTCACATTTGAGGCAGGTCTCCCTCCTCAGCTTGCTATCCACACACAAGTCATCTATCAAAACTCCCCCACAGACACACCCAGAAGACTTTTAAACCTAAACATTTTCTAGGTATTTCTCAATCCAATCAAGATGGCAATCCAGATTAACCATGAGTTTTCTTTCCTTCTTTCTGACTGTATTGCTATGGTGCAAGTGACTCTTCACCTATCTCTAACATTTGCTAATTTTTATAATTAAAATACAAATGTCACTTAAGGGACATGAGCTTGCTTTTCATTTATAATGATAACATAAATATGTGTTTCATATTTATATTTGACTGAATAGTGTGTCCCTAAAGTTCATATGTTGAAGCCCTAACCCTAATGTTTTTGAAAATAGGGCCTTAACACATTTAATTAGAATTAACTGAGGTTAAAAACAAAGCAAAACAACAACCCTAATGCATTAGGTAGGGCTAGTGACCCTATAAGAAGAGAAAAGGCACCAGGAACTCATATTCACAGGGGTAAGGTCATGTAAGAAAATATCAGGGCCATTAGAAAGCCCAGGAGAGAGGCCACAGGAGAAACCAGCCTGGTCACACCTTGATCTTGGACTTCCAGACTCCAGCAATGTGAAAAAATAAATTTCTGTTGTTTAAGCCACCCAGTGTGTGGTATATTGTTATAGCTGCACAAGAAGACAAATATAGCACTTTTATTTATTAATTTACTCAACTACAGTGTTTTGGATACCTTTGTACCAAAAATCACACTCTTCAGTAGACACTCACACAACTGATATAGTCTCCCAAACACATGGGGAGAGAGGAGCAAAGAAAGAGTTAATGAATGCTATTTGTCTTAAGCATTTCTACAAATGTGCAGAGAGTGTGTGGAAAGCTCATCGGTGGTACCTCCCTGAAGTTTAGGGAGAGACTATAAATAGCTTTGTTCTGAGCAGAGAGTCAAAAGATGAGTCAAGACCAAGAATCATAGTGGGTGAGAGAATAAAGATTACAGTGTCAAGCAACAACACTGTGAGTGCACCTTCTGATCATAAAATACTGGATGGTGTTGATGAGCTTGAAAGACCAGATTTCCAAGGGGGCTGCATCTAATCCCATCTATCAATCATTTAGAAGCAGAGTTTCCTCCCACTGGTAGCAGACAAGGATGTAAGAGTTTGGGAACCAAAGATTTGATGTGTCCTGGCTGACTTTGCAGATGGAAGGAGCCATGTGGAAGAGCTGACAGTAACTTTTAGGAGCTGAGAGTGACTCTCTACCACTAGCACCAAGGTGATGCTCTTCAGTCTCTGATATGAATTCTTCCCCTTACCTGTGGATCAGAGACTAGCTCACCTGACATCTGGATTTTGGCCTTATCAAACTGACAGCAGGAAAAACAATGAAGCTTACTCATATGACCCCTAGAAGTGTGAGATAAGAAAATAATGTGTTTTTATTGGTGTATTTGTGGGCTTTAGTTATGTAGCACCAGAACCTAATACAACACCGATAAGAGCTGATGGAAGCCCATCTTAATGGAGAGTCTGTTAAGAAATGTTATCTAAAATGTATATCTACTTGTTTTCACATCCATTCTAGTAGGTATGCATGTCATGTAATATCCATTAGAATGACTTCAGAAACAATTACATCAAACACAAGCAACACCCGGGACAAAAGCCACAGAGAAAATATTAAAGAAAAGTAAAAAAGCACACAAGGATACTCTCCAGATAATTCCACTTATATGATGCTAAAAGCATAATATTATAAATACCAATTTTAATTTTGTACTAATTTGTCAAAATAAGTTATGGTGTTCATGGAATGCATATGCAGGGGTCAAATGTATAAAGGAAAACAATGAAATGATCACCAAGAAAGAAGGGAATAGTGATGGGGAGAGCAGAGCGTGGGGCAGGGGGCAGTATCTTTAGTGATGGGATTGTGATAATCATGAGTAGGTAGTGATGACATATGTGTTTACTTTATAATTATTCCCTGACAAAGTTTGTTTTATGTTCCTTTTATATAAAATATTTTAAATGTTTAACAGCCAATAAAAACCTGCAGGAGGGTATTGTGCTGGCACATTTTATTTTAATGCATATAGTTGGTGAACGTGTTAAGAAGGATAATGGGAGTGAAGCACCATGCAATGAGGACTTTAAGCCCAGAACTCTTGGACTGCTCCTGTCAGGGGTGCCTCTCTTCTGACACAACTGAGAAACATAGCTTGAAGACTACCCTTGCCTAAAACCTGCATGTCTTTTCTGATGTACTCTTGTCCTTTTGAAATGGACTATTTTTTCCCTGATATTTATTATTTTATTATGTGTTTTTTAGGAAGAAGTCACCGTCTTTTGAACATGAACATAAATTATCTCTGAAGGAGCTCAAGCCTGCTCTGATTCACCATCTCTGCTATTTTCTTGAATCATTTCATTTGCTTCCTGTTCTTTGCTTCTGTCCAGAAGGCTGCTAAGATTTTGCCAAGGATGCTTGTCCTAATGCATCCTGCACTATAATTTCACTGATGTGCTGTCCTCTTTTATATTAATGTGACTGGGAAGAAGCAGTAATAAAGATAAACCACTGATTGCTTTGTTCCTTCTCCAAACCAGTCCCCTTGCTACGTGAAATAGTCCTGCTCTACTCCATATGCCTATAAGAATTTTTCTTTGTAAAAATATCTAAAATTGGAACTTCATCACCATTAATGCCATTCAATATCAGAAATTCCAAACTATTTGGCAGGAGAGAGAGTAGTTATCCATTATCCCTGGCATCCGGAGCTGACAGTCAGCTTGGATGGATAAGAGTATAGACTATTGCATCTGATTGCCATGAACGAAATGGAAAGCAATGTCTTTTTGTTTAAATTTATGGATATTCTGGTATGAATTTCTAAGGAGGTTCAGGAAGAAGATGGGATAAGCAGGGTTTGCAATACCTGTAAAGCCTGACCACATTCTGATTGAAACTTAACTCCATCCCCAAGTTAGCTGATCCTCTTCTATGCAAGCTCTGCTCACATCTATCTCTAAGTGGGCTCAGTGGGTTTTTCACTGCCTTCGTAGTAGAGAGTCACTTGCTTCATTCCATTTGCCCACCCAAATTGTACACATCCTTCAAACTGCAGCTCAAGACTTAACTTCCTCCCTAAAGAATTTTCAAATATATCAACATCCAGCTTGCTCCTATGAGCTCTCATTTAATTACATCCCATTTAATTAGCATTAGATCGTGTTAGCTGCATTACAATAAATGATCAGCTTCATAAGAGGCGGAACATTTCTGTTTTTATCATGTGCATCATTTGAAAACTTGCCAGGTTTTGAAAAGTAGAAACAGTAGAGAATCATGGAACCATTAGATTTTCAAAACCACCTTTTATTTTGAAGGGGAAAATAACCTCATTCAACCTTAAAGCTATAAATCATGCTCAAGGGAAACTTGATTGAGCCAAGTGATTCTGGTCACATATGATAGTGGGTAACTGGTAGAGGATCAAAAAGTGTTTGTTAATCGGATCAACTTAATACAGAATGAAAAATACGACTAGCTTTTCCTGGAAACAAACAAAAGACGAGAGTTTATCATCCAGGGGGACAGTTGGAAGCAGTAAATGAGGTAAGTGATCTAAAGTCCAATGAGTTAAGAATAACCTTCTTTTTTAGCAGTGGCTGAGTTTCGGTTCAACCATCATTTTCTTCAACAGAATATAATTAATTCAACTCCTATGTTTCACATGATGTATCTTATTTGATATGCTCAACAATCCTAGAGAATAATAATTATCCTAACATTTTTATCAAAATAAGATTTAAAGAGATTGTATTGGCTTCTTATTCCTTCTGTAATATATCATTACAATTCTAATGGCTCAGAATGACATGAATTTCCATACTTTTTTTGTGTGTGTGGTTATTGTTTGTTTGTTTTTTTTCTTTTTAATACTGGAATTGAACCCAGAAGTGCTTTACCACTGAACTTCATCTCCACTCATTTTATTTTTAATTTTTAAACTTTGAGACAGGATCTCCCTAAATTGCTGAGACTGGCCTGAAACTTGTGATCTTCCTGTCTCAGCCTCCTGAGTCACTGGGATTATAGACATGAGCCATCATGCCCCACACAATGTCAGGTTATTACCAGATGCTACTAAGGGTCAGAAGTCCCAAAACTGGTTTCTTTGGCTCAAATCAAGCCACCAGCAGGTCAATGTTCTGGAGATTCTGAGGAAGAATTTATTTCCTTGCCTTTTCTATCTTCTATGTATTCCTTGGTTTCTGGTCCCTTTCTCCATTTTCAAGGTCAGCAGCATAATTCATTCTCCCCCGCCCCCACTCCTCTCTCTCTTTCTCCCAACTCACTTCTATTGTCACATATTTTTCTCTAACACCAACCCCTATAGTTTAGTATAATCTTCCCTTTTCAATGTCCTTGATTTAATCATACCTCCCTTTTGCAGGTTCTGTGAATTAGGACATAGACAAATAGGCAGGTCTTTCTTCTGCACACAGATATCAAGTAATTTGCCCAAGAGTTTCAAGACTGATATAGTAGAACTAGAATTTACCTCTCTCGGTGCCCAAATCTTTGCTCTTGATTACTATAATATACTTTTTTAAAAAAATTTCCCCCATTCTTCTAATTTCTTCCTTATTTTCTTACAGGGATCCACAATAAACAAAGAAAAAGTTATCAGAATAAAAACTAACACATCCAAACTTCATTTCCTAGAGTCAATATTTTAACAATATGCCCTGCCAAATGGCAGAAGAAAAGAGTAACTCTTATTGACATTCTGACACAGGTAGCAAGTTCACATTGACTTATAGCAGCTATCCAAGGTGCCAAGAGTGACATTCCCTTAACTTTGGAAAAAACAATACCACTCATTTGGAAAGACAAGTCCTACAGTGATAAAGAGTAAACATCTCAGAATGACCTATTTGATTGATATTTCCTAAGCCCCCGTAGTGGAAGCAGAAACAGTCTAAAATCCTGATACCTCAAGGATGGAATGTTTGTATGAGGAAAGGAAAGAAATGATAAAGAGCAGAGGCAGGCAGGAAGGTAGGCAAATAATACCAGAGAAGATTGTTAACCACACCGCTCTCTGACTTACAGGGAACAGTGGTATAAGCCAGCTGTGGATGTAGTGGTAAAGGGATGAACACCCAAGAGATTGCAGAATCCACACCACCCATCCAGGAGGCTGGAAACCAATTTGATGCTAATCAAGAGAAAGATGTCAATCACAAGAAAGTCTAAATCATGTCTCTCAAACTATGGACAAAAAATGATTTCACTGGAATTTCCAAAACAGAGTATTTTCCAAGCAATTCCTGAGAAAATTTTAGCATACTAAATTAAAATATCATAACAAGTTTCCAGAGTGGTTTGTATTCATGTTAAAGTGTAAGTGAAAGTGTAGGTGCTAGGAAAAGATCAGACCAATGGAAGAGAGAGAGATGAGGGAAAAAAAGAAAAAAACTGATATTATAAAGCTAAAAAACTTTTAGAGTTAAAAATAACCAAAATTCAACACAAGCAGCATTATAAGCAGTTACATGAAAATTAAGTAACACTATCAATATATACTTTCTAGTAAGTGTGGATTTCTGTGGGCCACTGATATTAAATACAGAAAAAAAGAGGAGTCCAGATATGCCCAACTCAGGCAAAGACCCTTTGTTCCCCGTGAGGCCCTCCTAGCACACATTTGTGAAATCCTCCCCACCATGTAAATCTTTTGAAGAATGTTGTTCTCTGAATCTAGAGACATAAAATGCTCTTTTGTGGCAATGACCACCTTGATAAATGATTGGATTTAAAATAACCTAGTTTTATCTTGCACCTTTCTCTGAAGAGCTCAATATATTGACGAATCCTGTTGAGTTTCTCTCCTTTTAAGTCCAAAGGATTAACCAGAAAAACCGAATCTTTACCACTGTTCCTTGAAATATTTCTATCACTAACAAGCGTCCTATACTCTTGTATGGGGATAGTGATGACAATTTTGTTAGATAACCGAGATTGACAAGCAAACTTCAAGAATAGGACCTTGATTTCTTCTCTATGTGAAAGCACAACCTATGATTATTCCAGGGAAAATTGAAAGTCATCATAATTATTTCTCCTGAAAGGAAAAACAAGTAAAATCTCTCTTTTATGCTCAATATATCAGTTCAATTGACTCTTTAGTATATCATGTTCTTAAGGATGTTCCTTTTATAAACAACCTCACTGCACATTGAAAACTTACTTTTCTTTAAATTTCCCAAGTTCTGATAAACATGATTCCAAAACAAAGGCAAACTCTCAATAGAAGTATATTTTATCAACCCTTTTTCCTTCCTTCACTTTCTCTGATTGCAGAACAGTTCATCCCAGTCATGGCAAGGTCTCTGAGAGGCCATTGAAGACTTAGTGGCAGAGTGCTTGCCTAGCATGTGTGAGGTACTGGGTTCGATTCTCAGCCCCACATATAAATAAATAAAAAATAAAGGTCCATTGACAACTAAAGAAATATTTTAAAAATTAAAATAGATGGCCTTATTATCACTTGAAAAAAATAGTAATGATTTCTACTAACTGGACACATGTTGCTAACCTCAGCAGATACCATTACAGGTCCTACCATTAAGAGAACAATCTGTTACTGTCAGATCTGTTCACCAGAGGAACAGGATTCATATTCTATTTTCTGAGGCAACTTTATTCTTAGTCCTTTATAAACAAATGCAGTCTGATGGAGAGGGTCAAAGGAAAAAAGACCTAAGATCTTACAACCAGTTATGAAAACAAATGCCAAAATCATGTGATTACATTTGTAGAAGAAGAGTTACCATTGTATGACATGATTCAGCTTTGGAAAAGCAACAAAATAGCCCCTCTGGCTGGACCTCACATTTAGATGGAGGAGTGGACAACTACTGACTGGTATGGTTCACAACTCAGCAAAAATATAATCCAATGACTGAGTTTCCACTACTAAAAGGTATTGGGATGCTTTCTTATTCACTGATATAATATTGATTGAGTTTTATGATATGCAATTTTCTGTTTTAGACATGTAGGACACACGGACAAAACAGGCAAACTAGCTGCCCTTGAACTCTTGGCATTCCCAAGACCCTAGATAGTGATTATACTTAGAAGTAGCTATGCCTTAAGTCATCACAAGGTATTAAGGGGAATAGCAGTTTCCCAATTTTATCCTGTGTGTGTGCTAATGGGGGATTGAATTCAGGGCATTCAATTATGGAGCTACAACTCCAGCTGAGGTATATCTCAAGCTCTTTTTATCTTTTGTTTTGAGACAGTGTTTTGCTAAGATGCCCAGGCAGACCTCGAACCTGAGATCTTCACACCTCAGTCTCCAAAATAGCTGTCATATAACAGTCCTTTAACACCATGCCTGGCTGGTCCTAATTTCTTTTGGAAAAATAACAAAAAGCAAACAAGAGAAAATAATAGAAATACCACAGGAATATAATTTTTTGAGAAAGAGACATAAAAGAGGAGGAATGTGAGAGAAAAATGAGCTGGATTTACAATCAGCTAGGCTAGCTAAAGGCCATGCACATTCCTTTCTATCAGCATTTAACCAGCAAAGTCAAGTATATCTCTATACACACATATATGTATGTAGGTATACATACATACATGTATGTACACATATATGTATGTGTGTATATATGGCAGAAACTTTCTCTTTCCCCATAATAATGCAGACTGTTAAAATCAATTCACCAGATTTGGAGAATAAAAATAATTTTACTGCTATATTTTATGAGTGATCACCAAGTGAGCCTTCCCAAGTGATGACTACATCATACTAAGCATAGATAAATTCACATGTACACATGCCACACCAACCCCTTAAGAATGGTGTTAAAGTTTATGCATTGTAATAAATATCAGATTTGTATAACCAAAATATCATTAAATCATCTGTATCCTTTTTTCCCTAAAAGGTTAACAAGTTTAATTTATAAAGAACACAGTTAATGATCAGTCACTTCTCTCCTGAGCAAATTATTAGCATATATTACATACCCTAATGAAACCACACAATCAGCTTAAACCTCAGAGATTCTAGTTCTCAGTCCCTAAGACACAGCATCTTGAGGCCTTAGAAGAGCAACACGGAGGCAGGATTAGAGATCACTGCATGTCTTCGCTCTTTCAACTCTGTCCATAGTCTATGCTCTATACTCATATACTCTGTACTCTGCCATATGTACTAAAATGACAGTGATTAATAAATTCAAAATCTGTACTAAAGTTATAGTGAATTTCCATTTTACATTCTTTCTGTTAACAAATGTAAAAATGATAATTATTATTGGGAAGGGGTTTAACATTTATTAATATATTACTAGAGATCATTATAATAAATGTCTAGAACATTTACTCATTGAGATAAAGGGCTTCAGTATTGAGAACACAGAGAATGACTTACAGAGGATGTTCCACATCAGAATCCAACCACACATACCTTCACACAACTCACCTAATTACAGCAACAGCCCATTAACAAAGAGGCTACTGATGAAATATTCCAAGACCACATAGTTAAGCTTTTTTAAATTAAAAAACATCCCAGCCATGTTGTAATTGATTTCAAATATCTGGCATAGCATATCAGAAAGACTCATCACCCTCACACTTGGAACCTTGGGGTGTTTTGGATCCATATTGGTTTCGTGATCTTCAAATAAAAAAAGTGCAGTCTGACACTGCCTGATAAGGGTGTAGCTATCCCCACATGCACATTTCTCCTCTCCTTTAAAAAGGAAAAACAATGAAGAGGTGTTTCTAGCAACTACAGTTCACTGCTGATGATTCTCTTTTGAGAAAAGCAAGTTCTGATAAATGGTGGAAAAGGGTGAAGATTACAGATATAACCAACCTAGTCACTGGGAGATAAAAAATAGTGAGAGACCCCACACCTGAAGACTTCCAATCAAGAGGCATATTACTGAAAAGTTGACATGAAATTAGGGCTATTGCTTAGATGCAGTTTGTTCCCCAAGGGTTCATTGTGATTGAAACCTTGATCTTCAGTGTAGCATTATTGGGAGCTTGTGGAACCTTTGAGAGGTGGGGCCTTATGGAAGGTCCTTATGTCATTTGGGGACATGCACACACACAATTGCTGTCTACTCTGATGTGACCCAGTTGATAACTGAGCAGTGCAGGCACTTTGCCCTTGAACCCCTAAAGATAAGCTAGATAAATATTACTTTACTTCATAAGTATCCAGTGTCAGGTATTCTGTTGTAGTAACACAAAGCTAACTAATACATAAGAAAGTATAATATGATGAGATATGAACAGTATTAGGGAGAAGGGGTGGAAGTAGCAAAATCTTGTCAAATTCTTTAAGAAAAAAATATTGGTAGAAGGTTGTGAGGCCAGCATTTAATTTGTTTTGTTCCTGAGATTAAATTTTATGAAAAACAGCATTGCTTAGTACTCCAATCCACATTCTAGCTAATCATATTCCCTTCATCCTCCAAACCAGAAAGAAAATTAAAGTGCTAGAAATTTAAGGAAAAAATAAGATGCCCTCTCCTCCTCTACAGGTACCTGAAAGAAAACCCATGTAGGTTTTCAGCAGGGGAGCAGCACACATTAATCTGACAGGAGCCAGCAGGAGACCAGAGATGGTATGTGTGAAGTTACCATGGGACCCCAGGAATCTTACCTCTTCAGAAAATAGCATGGCAATTATTGCAAATAATTACTTTCAGAAACAAAGCTTCTTTTGGCAAGCCAGAGTTACGTTTTTTACTTTGAAAGTTCCTGCTACCACAGTGAGCATTATAAAAAAAAAAAAATCATGAAGTATATTGAAAACAAAATGAAACATTGGGTTGAATTAAAAAAAAGATTGAAAAATTCAGACCTAAGAAATACTGAAATAGTTCAGTCTAACACTGCCGTTTTAATTAAACACAGCTTTCAAATCTCTGCAAAGCAAGAAACAAGACAGTATAACTTCTAATATGAGATTTAGATACAAACTAGGAAGCCCAGAAGATATAAATTAGGTCGTCCTCAATTATAAACACTGATGTCACATAGCACTTGCACATACATCTGAAGACACACGTTCTTCATGGATGAAGTTCTCTTTTGCCTTTTGATTCTGAACAACCAGAGAGTTATTTTCTGTCATGTAGAGTCAGAATTAGATTGTTTAAGAAGTTCCTCAATAATATCGATGTACCTCCAAGGACACCCCAGCTCTACATGGAAACTCAAAATGACTCCTACTACTGAGATGGAAAGAATTATAATTAAAACAGTGATTGTCTCTTAGAAAAAAAAATAGATCACATGATATTTAGATGTTTTTTAAAATGATTCCAATAGATTTAAGATCCTGATGTGTCGGAATGGCTTTTCAAGATTCATCAGAGAGCATAATGATCATTCATTATAGTATTTGGACAGGAAATGCCTCCAAGATCTAGACCAACTCACTTACAAATGAATTTTGGAATACTGCCCACTTATCACTTGAGAAGAGTATTTAGATAACAACAGAAGGGTTCAGAACAAAGGAAATGATTCAGGATGCTTTGCTGCTAGCAAATAGTTATATCAGTAAATCTAAATAGTCCATCTTCATTTAAAATGTCCTAATTTGACTTGGTGGAATTTTATTGTAGTTCCCTTCTTCCTCCTTCCACTCCAATTTATGAACTTTAAAAATAAATAAACTAACAAAAAAAAAGAAAAAGAAAAAACACTTAATGACCAGTATGCAAGGTGAAAAACAGAGCAAGTAGAGTCTTTGATATCACTCTATATAATGTAGAGGTCCTGCTCAAGAGACATCTCTGGGCAAGTGACTCAGGCACACTCCTGCCCATGTGTTAGGTGAACCCTATGAAAATCACATTTTAAAACTCAAATTGGTCAAATATTGGCTCTATTATTCATTTATGGCTTGATAAAATAAAATTTTATTATATTAACTCTAAAATCCTTACAAACCCTGATGTTCTGTGCTTCTATAAGTTCATTTTTGATAAAATCTAAGGAACTCAGAGAGAGTTACTTTACTTCATAAGTATCCTGTGTCAGGTATTTTGTTGTAGTAACACAAAGCTAACTATTACATAAGAAAGTATAATATGATGAGATTTTAACAGTATTAGGGAGAGCAAGTGGAAGTAGCAAAATGTTGAAATCTAAGAACTCAGAGAGACAGAGAGTTTTTTCCATCTTCTGGGAAAGAGTTAATAAATGATCAAGCAACTTTTCCAGAAAACATTCTTTCCAATTGCTCTATATTTCTTGTTCTTCATCTATCTTCAGGGTAACAAGAAACACCCCAGAAGAGAAATGACATAGCATGTTTGGTTCATACAAGAGTGTAACATGGACCCTGATAATAAATCTGTTGTTTAAATAGAGTTTCAGCAGACCTAGAAAAATGACAAGAGAAAATAAGGTCTTCATATAACCTTCATATAACAATTTTAAATCCTGACCTAGTTTATAAACCCTTTATGATTAATGGCAATAATATTATAATAAATCTAAAATAATAAAGAAATCATAAAGTGGTTATCCTGATGCTACTTGGTAGGAAATTCAGTGGACATACTTCCAAATAAGAACGAAGCAGAAACATTTTATTTCAACATAGACCATATCTATTGAGTGCACCAAATCAAAAATTACAATGATGAGGTTGGCATTTTTTCACTACTTTTATATTATCCAAGCATGAAGCTATGGATCTTTTGCAGTTGAGTAATTTTAAGTCATATTAATGGCCAAATTAAAGTAACCGTTAAAGCAATAAAATTGACAGCTTGGTGTTCAAAATGAAGAATTATTCATCAAGACAGAAACTCTAGTTTTAAAAAGAAAATAAAAGAAATAATTAAAAAATATTGGCCTTTCAATCTAGCAAAAATTTACCAGAAAATTATTGAACAGACTGATCTCTCATAGGGGTAAGTGTAAGTGAGAGTCAAGGAGCAATAGAATGCAGGGCAATTTTGTTAGGGATAAATTAGAAATTAGCAGATGTTATAATATTCCTAAAATAAATAATCATTGACTTCTTACACTGCCAAATATCAAAGAATGAGATAATTAAGAAACAGGAAACAGATAAATAAATCAAGTGAATACCTGATGGCAAGTAGGGCCAAGACAAATGAAGAGTTCAGAGATGATCTTAAGCTGAAAGGGAAAAACAGGACAGATTGGTGATTCCAGCATAAGATGGACTTTCATCGTGTTGGAAGGAGGCTGTCTCCTCCTCATGGATTAGACCAGTGAAAATAAAGTAATAGAGAAGACCACCAAGGGAGTGAGGAAAGAACCCAAAAGGCACTTTCTGACCATTTAAACTTCAAGAAAATATTGGGCACAATAGTTTGAAAACAGAGACTAGGCTTCTGTAGAAAGAAAGAGCAACCTTGAAACTGATTGTAACTTGAACTAGTTTCACTTATTTTGGAAATAAAATAACTATCAGAATCATCAAGTCATAAATTGTGGGAAAGGGACCAAAGACTCACAATGGGCATTCCTGACCACTACACTGGAATCACAATTTTAATCCCCTAAGTGTTGAGCAAAGAAATAGACCCTCAATAATTATAGCCAAAGACATTATAAACATAGATCCAATGAGTAGTAGATAGTGCTTTAGGGTTAAGAAAACATATATTCTGTTATTTTCATTCAAATAGGAATTAACATTATTGCTGATTAAGCAACCACGCCAAATTCCAATGGCTTAGTACACATATTTATTAGTACTCATATATCCTTGTATCATGGAGCCCTTTCAAAGTAAAACTATTAGGAAGATAGAGAGAGAGGGAGAGAGAGAGAGAGAGAGAGAGAGAGAGAGAGGACAAAGGATAATATATTATGCACAGAATGTAATCCTTACATATTGAAAATGAATAAATTATAGCTATCAGTATTAAAAGGAAAAAGTTGCAAAGACATAATCGCATTATGATAGCATTTATATGATCTAATAAAATAAAATGTTAAATGGGATTTCAAAAACCATATATGTGTAATAAAAGCATAAATATTGTTTTGATAAGCAGATACCAGTGATTTCTGGAGAAAAGGAGAGAGAAATGGAAGAGGGGACAATTTTTTTAGGTGAAATCTTTTTTTTTTTTAGAGAGAGAGAGAGAATTTTTTTAATATTTATTTTTTAGTTCTCGGCAGACACAACATCTTTGTTTGTATGTGGTGCTAAGGATCGAACCCAGGCCGCACGCATACCAGGTGAGCGCACTACTGCTTGAGCCACATCCCCAGCCCTTTATTTGTTCTTTTTAGGTGTAAGATAGTAGTATATATTTTGACATACTATACATACATGGAGTATAACTTATTCTAATTAGGATCCCATTCTTGTCGTTGCACATGATGTGGGGTTTCATTGGTTGTGTATTCGTGTATGAACATAGGAAAGTTACATCCCATTCATTCTACTGTCTTTCCTATACCCATCCCCGCCCCCTTCCCTTCATTTCCCTTTGTCTAACCCAATGAACTTCAGTCTTCCTTTACCCTCATTATTGTGTGTTAGTATCCATCTATCAGAGAGAACATTTGGCCTTCAGTTTTGGGGGATTGTCTTATTTCACTTAGCATGATAATCTCCAGTTCCATCCATTTACCAACAAATGTCATAATTTCATTCTTCTTTAAGGCTGAGTAATATTCCATGCTAGATATACACCAAACCTCCTTTATCCATTCATTTGTTAAAGGAGACCTAGTTTGGTTCCATAGCTTAGCTATTGTGAATTGAGCTGCTATAAATATTGATGGGGCTGTGTCACTGTAGTATGCTGATTTTAAGTCTTTGGGGTATAGATTGAGGAGTGGATAACTGTGTCAAATGGTGCTCCATTTCAAGTTTTTAAAGGCATCTCCATACTGCTTTTCACAGTGGTTACACCAATTTGCATTCCTTGCCAACATTTGCTTTTGCTTGTATTCTTGATAAATTGCCATTCTGACTAGAGTGAGATGGAATCTCAGTGTAGTTTTAGTTTGCATTTATCTAACTGCTAGAGAAATTGAACATTTTTTTTCATATATTTGTTGACAATTTGTATTTCTTTGAAGAGGGAGGAAGGAATCACATGAATCTGTAATGTAATTATCCTAAACATATATGACAAAATATTAAGATACAATGTTATAATTTGGATCTGGAATGTTCCCCAAAGCTTCATGTGTTGAAGTCTTTGTCCCCAGTTGGTGCCACTATTGGGAGGTGATAGAAACTTTAAGGAGGCAGACCTTGGAGAAAGTACGTCACTGGAGGAATGTCCCTGAATTCTATAGCTTATTCTTGGCCTATACCCCCACCCCTCTCTTTCTCTCTCTTTCTTTCTGACACAAGGGAGAGAGCAACTCTGCTCAATCATGCACTCTGCCATGATGGTCTCCTTCTTGGCAAAAGCCCAAAGCAAAGTGACCATGGACTAAAGTCTCTGTAACTGGAAGCCAAAATAATTCTTTCTTTTTTTAAATTGATTTTCTCAGGTATTTTTGTCATAGCAACAGAAAGCTGACCAACACATTCAACAAATTTGGGTTATGGTAGTATTCATTATGACTTTCCCTATAATTTTCTCTATGCTTAGATCATTTCATAATAAATAATGTGTTATGTATGGAGAGTTCTTTAGTCAGAGAACAGTATTATTGACAGAAGCAGCAGCTTAATTAAATCTGTTAAAGATGCTCTTATTAAAGCTGGCATATTTTCTACCCAGGCTGTCACTGCTTTTGATATAGGAATAGCTGTTGTTTGTTCAGTGCTACTCAAATATGCCAGAATTTTTTGAGAGAATGCTAAGATATACAGAGAACTTAAAATCAAGTACTGGAGAAAATATGTTCCAGACTGCTACAGGCATGCTCAGTTCAAATAATATTTTAATGAAAAATTGTTTGTGAGCTAGAGCCTGTAGCAAGAAAGAGTGGTTGAATGGATTTTCATCATGGTTTTTTAAAAAAAAATGTGCACACCAAGTCTGAGCATGTGGGGTTTTGTTTTGTTTTGTTTTGTTTTTTAAGGAAACATTTAAATCAAAATGCAACCATAAACTAAAAGGATGTTTCACATCCTTTTCTAAATATCCTATCATCTGTACAATTTGGTGTGAATAATGAGAAAATACAATGGCAATCAGGTTTACTAAGGAAACAATATTATGTTCTAAATGCTTAGCTTTAAGAAAACAGGGTGCTAAGCCATATTCTAATACATAATTAGCCCTCTGCCTCTGTGGTTCTGCATCTGTGATTCAACCAAACTCAGATATAAAAACTATGGAAATAAAATTATGCCTTTACTGAACATATACAGATTTCTTTCTTATAATTATTCCCTAAACAATGCAATAAAACAATATTTACATAACATTTACATTGTATTAGATATTGTAATTAATCTAGAGATGGCCTAAAGTCTATGAGAGGCTAAGTATAGTTTATATGCAAATACTGTAGTCTTTTATGAGCTTCCATGCATTTTTATATTTACAGGAAGAAATCCCCCACAGATATTGAGGGAGGACTCTATTCTTTATGTCAAATGAAAACTTTAATTGAATACATTCTACTAATTTTCACAAATGTTTATGTCTCTGAGACTAGACTTACACATAAGAAAATAGCATAGAAGTAGCATGTGCATATAGTATGGTACAGAAATACCACCTGGGAAAAGTCCTGTCCAAAATCTCTTCCTCTGGCTGTTCCCCAAAAGTCACCTCAAGCAATAAATATCATTGGGATCAACTATGATGGAGTAAGAAGGTCCCTAAATGGCAATTTTTCCTACAGAAAACAAAGTCAAATGAAACTAGGAAGGAGAGGATCACTTAGAAATGGTGCTAGAGGATGGAGATGTAAATACAAGAGCTCTTGGGTGCTAAGGACAGAACATATCAGAGGGGAAGAATAGCATAAGTACTTAACATACTCAAGGAGCACTGCAACCTTCCAAAGTTACAAATGCCCCCAAAGAGGAGAGTTACTTCTCTCCAGGGTGATGGTCATGGATCTAGCAGAACATATTATTGAGGAAACTTCAAGGCTTTAGCTGGAGATACGAAACTTCCTAAACCATTCTCCATTAAAAAGAAAAAGAAAATTAAGAGAAAGAGAAAGTCGATAGATAATGAAAAGCAGGGTGGGAGAAGGGGCCAGCAGAACCATAAGGCACTTAGAAGCAAGCTCTAAAATAAGACTGAAAGCTTTGCATCTTACCATTTCTACATCAACAGGTTGGCCCTACAGGAACTTTGACCCTACTGTTCATATCATAAAAGACATTTAGTCAGAAGAATGTAGCAACTGTTTTTTACTTCAGTGGTCCTCTTTCTGAGTTTCTGTGTTTTTCCTCTAGCCTCCAGCTCTGCAATCTCTCTGAATACCCCTTTTCTTTTCCATTTCATTTAACAGAACAAAAAAAAAAAAAAAAAAAAAACACAATTCTCCAGCCAAAGGCATATATTCCTGAAATTTAAAATAATAATGGTTATGAATTATTTAAGTTAATATTATCATTTAAATATTAATTTCAAGCAGCCTTTATTTATGTAAAAATGCACATTTATGGTAGAAATAATCATCAAAGTTGATAATGTTCAACAATGAACATGTAAAAACATTGCATCCACTAAAATTGTTGCAAAAATCGATTTTTCAGCAAAATTTAGATTTGGAAGATTTGCCTTGGGAAAATTAAAATTATTATTAAACATAACAGTCACAAAAGAAAAACAAAGAACTATAACTCATACAACTTGGTATGAATAGTTACTGATTTCTGAGATAAATCTTTCCATTAAAGCTTAACATGCAAAAATCTGCCAATTTTTTAATGTAATAAAATGAGAATAGAAATTAAAATAATTTAATTCGTCTCTATAGAAAATACTGGTAATCACATTTTATAATTTTTCTCTATTTTACTTCAGAACAATACTTTCTAAGAGAAATCCATTAATACTACAGTAATTTTGGTAACATATTTATTCCAGAGGTCCTCAGAAACAAGGTGATCAAAATACTCTATACCCAGTGGAGACTCTGGAGACATTTTGACAATTATAAATTTCTGGCTGTTCATGCAAAGGATAGTGTGATAATAAAAGAAATTCAAAGGAGAGGTGTATCTACCCTCCACTTTTTAAGTGGATTGCTGTATACTATTTCAGTGCACCCACTGCCACTCATCACTTCAAATATAGTCTAATCTGCTATGTTTACAAATGCTTTCTGAGAACGATACATGGGAGAATTTAAAGACATGAACGATGTTCCTTCTTTGAGTAGATTATGGAGAAAGTAGCTAGAGGAAGTGACAAGTCGGTAGATTAAATGCAGAGTGAACCAGACTTTAGAATTAGAAGTGATGCAAGAATGTACTCTCCTGGGATATCACAGGAATGTTGGGGAAAACATTGGATTTCTTATTGGACATAAAATAGGGGATGCAAATCAATTTTATATACATCTCAAAGGAGAGAGTAACCTCTAATGGTGTCGTGATTATAGTCAGGACCAAGAAAATCTATCTACTTCCCAGTGCAGATATAATGGACTCCAAAAATATAACTATAAAAATAAATAATAACCCTATTTTGTAAATATTACTTATAGCATAGCTACTTCTAGAAAGAAACATTGCAGACTTCTCTATACAACTAAGTTGCTTTCCATGTCCCTATAGGAAAACATCATAAATATGTAAGAGTTCTATATTTTCTGAAATAATTAAAACTTTGCCACAGAGACCACTGCCCATACGAGGACCATAAATAAGTAGAGTAGCTACACAATCTTCATGTTCAGAAAGAGAACTAAACCCAAAAGAGTATTACTATATCTTTCCTCTTAAGAAAGAGTAAGACACATTTATCACTGCTCAGCACCCCACCCTTTAGTAACCTTTTAGTAACATATGTCAGGAAGAAAGTCTCTTAATTTTGATGTTGATAGACTGTCATGATGAGAGTTGAAAATCTCACATCATCTTCTAGAACAGAAATGACATTATTTTTCAGGGAAGACTTCCCTTTGATTTGCTTGTAGGGTCACTTAGTTGAATTCTTCCATTTGTACATATATAAGGCACAAACCTCTATTGATTTGAGGAAAATTTCAAACAGAGGTTTGATCTTGGTCTATTAAACAGATTTTCTTAGCAGAGCACTGCTCATGGAGAGTTGGAGAAATGCTGGACTTAATTATTCATTTATTTTGTGTTTCTGGATTTTGTAAATCATTTCTGCTTTGAACATTACCTTTGTCTTTCAGAAGAAGAATATGCCTGCATATTAACACTCAAAGGTCAGGTCTTGCAGTGAGACAGACAGTCCTCCTGATCCCTAACAGGAAAAAAAAAGAAAAAGAAAAAAACATATGAGAAGGAATGGTCCGTAAACTTGGTACAGCTCCAAACTAATACTAATACATAATGAATGGCATAATTTAGAATTCAATAACTCAGTTTCGGTAAAGATAGTACAAAAATGATTGACTTATCTGGTGGGAAAAAAAATCACTCTGCACATCTGTAGTGAAAGACAATGGACGTGAAAATTTGGGGAAATTTCTCAAAAATGTCCCCAGTTTCCTGTGATAGACTAAGCAATAGAACTTATATTTCAGGAGGAAAGAACTTCTTTTCTCCAGAGTACAAAATGCAATCATATGCTGGAACTAAAATGTACAAATCTCAATAGTTTGCCATTGTAGGGGTTGAGCTTGCCCCTGAATACAAGGAAAGCTTTTAAGTGCTGGGGAGTGAGCCTAAGAACAGAAACAGGTGGATCTGAGAGTAATTATGTCAAGGACAAATTTCAAACAATCTTGTGTGTTGTCTAGTACTGTAAATTTTCAGTAGTCTTCAAAAAAGTCCTATTGAAATCTCATTTTTGCTGCAGTAAAAGTAAATAAAGTTCCCATGCTCAAAGTCATGCAATATTTGAGGTTAGAAGAAAAGATCGGAGGAGTCAAATAACCCAGGAGACAACAGTATATGTTAAATCAAAAAGAATCCTAAAGCAGCAAGTAAGACCACCAACCAAGTGAAGTATCTTTGCTAACCTAAAACCTGGCTCACCAGGGTCAGCCTCAGTTAGTGTAGCTGGGTGGTCATATTAGAAAACATACAACCAGATCATAGAAAATTAAGAGCTTTTGCCAGGGTACAGTAGTATTATTACTCTAAGAAACTTCCAGAAATAAAAAGTGGTATCTTTAAACAGATACTTCTTTCTCAGAAGGAGATCGTAGATAAATCATCTCCAAAGTATTTGTTGGTAAAGAGGAAAGTATTCTCATTATATCATACCAGGCTGTTGAAACAGAGGCATATGGTAACACAATTAGAGGTGAGTATTAGCCAGCTACAGGTGTACAGTTAGTTGCTTTAAGTTGTCACAGTGCATCCATGGAGGGACTGAGTACCTTCAGAAGGAATGGTCATAGTTTATTCTTAGCTGACAAATGCAGAGGAACAACTTGACCCAAAGTTTCCTTTTGGACATTCAGATTTCAAGTCTCCATACCTCACACTTCCCTGTCCTGTCTGGAATCCAACGGGATCTGGTCCTTTATACTCAAGTTCCACCATTCTTGGTTTTCCAGTTCTGCGACCCTGTTTTAGTTAGCTTTTTTGGTGCTGTGACTGAAAGACCCAACCAGAAAACTGTAGAGGAGCAAAGGTTTATTTAGGGGCTCACAGTTTCAGAGGCTGTCCATAAGAGGCTGGCTCTATTCCTCAGGGCTCAAGGTGAGGCAGGACATCATGACAGAGGGAAACAGCTCACATGATGATCAGAAGCAGATAGAGAGACTCCACTCTCCAGATACAAAATATATACCCCATAGCCACACCCCCAATGAACTGATTCCTCCAGCTACATCCCATCTCTCTCCAGGTACCACTCAGTTAATCCTATCAGGGATTAATTCACTGATTAGGTTAAGACTATAACCCAATCATTTCTCCTCCAATCATTTCTTTCCTTGTCTCACCTGGGAGCTTTTAGGAAACATCACATCCAAACTATAGTGTATGCCTTCCTGGATATGCTTCCACAGAGTGACTTTGGAAGTGCTTCCTTTTGCCTCAGCCTTTCAGGGATCCTTTCATCTGGTTAAAATCCCCTAGGGTAGGAATCCAGCATGAGAGAAGAACTTCAACCTAAATCATAATTGACCCAAATCAAACTTTTTCAAATAAAAATGTATTAAATTCGGTTAAGTAAATATAAACTTATTATTAAATATACTATATAGCTAGGATACAGAGATCTTAAAATTTTATCATAGAAATTGGTTTCCATAACTGCCTGTTTAGACCAAAGAGTGTGAGAATTTAAGTAAATTAAGAAATCAGATCCATGTTACACACTGACATCCAGAAACTATTCTCTTTAAATGATAGCATTTCATGAAGAGGGGGTATTTCTACAACTCTGGACAGAAATCTCTGAATTCCTGACTGAACTCTCAGACTAATTCTAAGGCTTAACATCACAATTATTCTGAGGCAGATTTTATACTTTTATGTTTCTATTTCATTTTGGAGTAATAAAAGATATGACATTTCCCCCTGAATATCTTTAAGAGTAGATTTGTTTTTTTGTTTTTTTTTTTTTTGGTCTTTTCTTTAACCTGAATTTTCTTGGCTCATTTCCCTTCTTTACAGTTATGCTTCTTTACCCTCCAAAAATTCTTTGACTTTTGTGCTCAAAGACATCTAGTCATTTCTCTGAAGGTGTGACCCATCACTAAAGTTAAGCTAGTGATAATAGACTTTGCCTCAATTACTTAAATTAGTTAAGTCCTATGACTTGCAGCATTCACCATTAAATGCAATTTGGTCTTCAACAGGGTGTTCATTTGTTGTTGTTGTTGTTGTTGTTTTAATCTACTGATAATTAGTATAAAAGAAATATGTTTTTTTAGAATGCTGCCAGTTTAGCAAAAATGCTAAAACTTTGCTGTTTGACCATAATTGTTCTTATAAACCAAGTTGCTTACTTATAGATTGGTTTTTCATCACCAATGGTTAATCAGGGATTTTCTCTTCTGTGCAACCTGAATTTTGGATCTCAGGAGAACTTCATAAAGCATACAGACTTATGGAAAGTGGAAAAAGAAAAAGAGCTTTGGAAAAAATACTGAAAGAGAAAGAATCTTATATCAATAGGAATTTATTGAACAATTAATTGGCAAGATTTGACTTGAGTCATTCACAAAAGTTAGCTCAAAGAGGTTTTAAAGACTAATTCAACAAAGATGGACAGCCAAAAAACTCCAACTTAGGTTTCACTAATTTAAGGATAGTGGTGAGTACAGAAATTTAGCAACCCTAATAGTGTCCTCAATGATCAGATCTTACTTGAAGTATGTTTAGTTCTGAGTTTCTTAGTCATTTCCCATGGGAGTGGTATGATAAGGAAAGTTCCAGCCACTCTGCTATACATTTGAATAGACTACCTCATGGAATCTAATACTTAAATCAAACATTGATATAGGTAATACTTTTTCTTTAAAAACATAAATAAATTCTAAGAGATTAAATAAAGAATGTGTAACTGAGCTGAACTCTTGTAATAAAGTCCATCTTCTCACTTTTTTTTCTTAGTATTAAAAATTTAAGCAATCCACATGTTCACGACGAAAGAATGGTTAACATAATTATTATAAATACATGCAATAGACATGTTCCTTTTCAAGAACTACTCTTTCCTAACATCTATTACAAAGGAAAAATATATTCTTCTGTACCCTAAAGCCATATATACTTGGCAGGGTTACTAAGCATGGATCTCCTTGTGGCTGATTTCAGGATTACAACCACCTGCTGTGTGCTAGGCAGTCAGCATGCTAAACTTTTACATCTGCAGTTCTTGCTCTCAAAGTGAAACAGCAGAGAATAGATGAAGGAGCCCCACAAGGCTATAGAAAGTTACCACTTTTAATGAAGAATTGGGATAAAGAGAACTGTAATATACGTTAAAAAGCTTAAGGCAATTGGATAATTATTACTGTTTCTATATTCTAAAGGAAAAGAATGAATAAGTTAAACTCTCTCCAGAAGATCTTTTTGTGAACAGACATATCCCATCACACATTCTAGCACAAACCACAATTCCATGGTAGAATACCTGGGTAACAGAGCTTAATTTCAGAAATAAATTTAATTTGGAAGTTCAATTGACAGATATATCCTGAAGACAATACAGGTTAGCTTAACTTCTATGATATTAATAGTGAAAAAAAGATTTCAAAGTGGCCCTGAATATAATGAATATTTCTATTTGAATTCTTTAATAAGTTGTTAATAACAGTAAGAAAAATGGTTTTTGGAGAGAAAATTTATTGAAGGAGGGAGCTTTTAAATTATATTCTGCATTATCTTTTAAAGTTTTTATCTTTAGGAAAATTTACTTTTTTGAGTTAATATTACTTCTCAGCTTTATAATTTCAGAGATTTTTGATGACATTTTATAAAATTTCAATATCCTTTCTGCTATAAATTATGGCTTCTTCTATTTCTAATTATTATTTATCAATTATTGTTCAAATTGGATATAGTTTCTATATCCAATTTCATCTAAAAAAGTTGATCTCATCTTTCTCATATCTCACTCCCTTTAAAGTATTTTAAAATGCCCTTCATGTTCTCTTTAACCTCTTTGCTGGCATTTTCTTTTTCCTACCAGCTATAAATGATATAAGCTATTTTTAAATTGCCTCCATAACTTTCTTGTCTTCTATGCACATCATTCCAGTTCATCCCATAGATTTTTTTTTCAATGTAGATATTTATTTCCCTGTTGATTTCTGATCATTTCATGGTAAAGACCTGTTTGAAGTTTCTGGCCCTTTATTGGCAGAAATGTAATCTGCTCTGCTTTAGTTATGGTGTCCTTTAGAATACTCATGAATTTTAATATTTCTTCTCAGTGAAACATAATAACTAGATACTTTAATTCCTGCAAATTTGATTTATTGGAAGCTAATGGCATTGAAACGCTGTTGTATGTGATCTTATTATTTAATATTCTAAATTTTAATATCTGGTAGACTGTAAGTGCAAAGCTTGCCTGATTGTAATAAAAGTATCCTGATGTGAGAGTCTGTAGAGGTCATCTGTCTCTTCCTGCTTTGGTAGGACAATTATGATACCATACAGGACAAGCAAAAACTATCTTATCTCCCCAGATAGCTAAAGAATATTTGAATTATAGCTAATTGACTTAAGATCTCTGAATGTGCTATTAAATTACTTGAAACATGACACAGTAGTCTCTAATTTTTTTTCACACTAAAATATCAGTTTAATTTTGATGGTGGTCTGTTATATCAGTATTGACATTCCAAGTAGTACATACTATTAAATCATGCCCTTTTTCATTTTTACCCCTGTTGTATTTTTGTGGACATATTAAATATACTGTGTACCTTTGTCATTTATATGTGGTTCATCTTGAAAGCCTTCTGAACCTGAAGTTCTCTGTACAAGCAGCATCAACATTTAACATGAGTCAAGTAGGTTCAATTTCTTTCATAGTATTGGTGGACAATACTTCCCCCTACTTTGCAAACGCAAGACTAATACATTATATCTCAGCACACATGAAGGAGCTGATATATGTAATTTTAATCAGTCTTCTTTAAAGAAATAAAACACAGAGAGAGAGAGGGAGAGGAAGAGAGAGAATGAGAGAATGAGAATATGAAATAATTCATTATAAGAAATTGACTAATACAGTTTTGGAAGGTGGAAGTCCAAAATCTGCAGTGTACCAGAGAAGGCTGCAGATGAAGGAAAGCCAATGGGTGCATATGGAATTCCAAAGACAGTTTGCTGGAGAATTCCTTATTATTTGTGCAGGCCAATCTTTTCATTCCATGCAGGCTTTCAAACTGATTAGATTAGGCTCACTTATGTTCTGGTGAGTAATCTTCTTAGACAAAGTTTACAGATTTACCTGTTAATCTTGTCCCAAAACAACTTCCAAATTGACACATTAAAGTTAACAGTTGCACTAAAATATTAATCATGGGTAGTATTTCAGACTTTACCCATCTCATCTCAGAAGATAGACATTGAATTGCAGATGTATGTAATTGCAGAATCTGTAATTTTCTCAATAGTGGCTTTCTTTGTGGTAATCTAAGACAATTTCCCTCAGTCCAGAGAATGCCATGGTACATAATCCAATCATTCTGTCAAATTAATTCAGATTTCAGATTCACATTTCCTCCTTACTCCAGAAATGAGTAAAATCCATCCATAAATAGAATCTGAGATGAATGGCATTCCAAAGAAAGAACACTTTTTGATTCATCTATGAAGACTTTAATACCTTAAAAAATAGTTCATAAAATAATCATTCTGTAACTTTGTACTTCCTAATATTTATATTGCCTCATTGCTTCTCAAAGCAACCATATAAAGTAAATAAGACCAAAATGGATTATCCCTACTTTATATATTAGAAAAGAGAAGCATGGAAATTTAATAATTATCCCAAAGTGTTATATGTAGGCATAACTACAGGCCAGAAGTCTTATTAGTTTACTACCCCCTTTTGACTGCATTACACAGAATGTCAACTAGTCAACTAAATATTACATTGATAAGGTAGACTGCCCTTTCTATCTTATACTTAACATAAAAAAGTGGCTCAAAATTTCTTTTCCTACTTATATCAAATCATCAATCAAAACCAACAAGTTTAGCACCTACCATATACAAGCATTGATAATATCAACTATTTAATAGCCACCCCAAAAGATTTTGAGGTTCCTATGAAATTCTGACACGACATGTGTCTGTACATAAATAGGAAGCTAAGCTGGGGATATAGAAGTGATTTTCATTAGAAAATGACTCTTGCCTATCTCAGCTTTCTCAGAGAATTGTTTCAGATTTTTCAAAAAATACTCAGAAGAATTTATCTACAATAGTATATTTATTCCCAAATTTAGAAGGCAACTTATAATAATAATATGTAATATAAATAATGTGAGGAGGGTGTACCTGTATCCCATCTACCTTCAAATCCCAACACATAATAGTATATTGTATTTCCTTGATTCAGAAATTTTTGAAGGGTTGAAAAAACAGAAACTGCCTCATGATACACTTGATTCAAATATTGGGTTAAAGCTTCCTCTCATTAAAGACAAAATGGTAGATTCTTCAGAAGAAAGAAGAGAATGATAATTAATTTTGAGAATAGGGAAAAAGAACAGATGGGGAAAGGTTGACCAATGGTACTAAATTACTGTCAGGAACAAGAAATTCTGGTGCATTATTGCACAGTAAGGTGACTATAGATAACAACAATTAACTAACTGTCCATTTCAAAATGTTAGAAGTAAGTATATATGGAAAGTTTTCACCTTAGAGAGATGATAAGTGTTTGAGGAGATAGGTTTAGCATGATTTAAACATCATATACTGTATACATGTATTAAAACGTTCTGTTACCTCATTTGTATGTACAATTTTTATATGAAAGTTAAAATTAATTTAAATGGAAAAAATAGAATAGCAATGTAGAAATGAAGCTGTAGTGGAAAACTCTAGGCAAACTTCAGCACAGGGTGTGCCAAGGGAGTTTAGAACTTTAAAAGCCAGATTTACTAGCACAATGAACTATTTATTGTTGGCATAGAAGCAGAAAATCATTGAACAGCAAATATCCCTATGCCTATAGACTAAGCTGCACTTGATCCTACAGGGAATAGAAAGGATAGCATAGACATATGAGTTCTCTATAATCGGTTATAAATTTGAGAGAGGAAAGGGAACTAAATAATAACTGAAATTGAGCAAGATCCAGAACCAAAACAATTTAAACCGAATAAGGCTAAATTTCCTTCATGTCAAATGGTTGAAATTTACTTCTATTACAAAAATTGAACTCTTACTAATATTGTAACTCAATAGAACAAGAAACTGGATGACTGACCCTACTTTTCTTTATTTTTGACTTAAAAAAGTAGGGAAGTGGGAAATGATTATTAGGTTTCTGGGGCTGTACTTGGCATATTACTCAGTTATCTCATTTGGAATACCAAAAAGCCCTTTGGAGCTATGTTTTGGCTTTCTTATGTCACCAATGAATGAGGTTTAGAGTAGACAAAGGCACAGAGCTTGCAAGGAGCTGAGCGATGATGCGAGTTCAAAACCAAATGCCTATGGAGCTCAGATTTCATTCATAAAACTTGGCTGCCTCTTGCCAAGTCTTTAAACAACTGGTGCCTGTGTTCTGTCTGGGTGTGGCCCTGATTAAGGCTAAGCTTTCATGATGTGGCTTGACGAATTTTCCTTTAATCCTTATTAAGTACTGAGATTTTTTTCAAACATTGCTAATTCATACATGCAATGCCCATGAACACAGTTAGTTGCTATCTGTCTGGCTATCTGCTTTTTTTTTTTTTTTTTTTTTTTTTTGCTATTCTGCTTTTCTACTTTTCTCACAATTTATATGGCTCACAAAACCATCTGTAAGTAGAAAAGACCTTCATTATACTTCCCCAAAGTCAGAAACAGGGAAAATATATTGTGAATTTGGATTGAATGAAATAATGATTTTTTTTTTTACAGTTTATCGGAATTTATTCACATAGAGTAAAGCCATTTATTATTTTCCAGGGTTCTGAAGAAAATTGATATTGACCATTTTTTGCTCATGTCTTCATTGCTTTTGTGGAAGAGTAGGTTTTTAGAGTTCCTTACTTCACTATTCCTGAAACCTTGTTTCAGAAATAGGCAATTTTAGACGTTTTTTTCCTATCCACTTTTCATATTAGACTGAAAAAGTAAAAGCATCACCAATCCCAAAGAACAGAGAGCTATGTTTTTTAAATCACGAACAATGAATATTTAAATGTTCAAATACTTATCCCTGAAAATAATAACAATATTAATTTTATAATCACAGCTTAATTATTTTGTTAGTCAATGAAAAGATGTGTAAATATTTCATCAAATATTGGTTACAATATAACATGCCTAATAGTGAAAAATTGAAAAATCTCTTTCTATAGCTCATCCTTTTGAACTTAATTTCACAAAGTGATTAAACTATAAAATATGCATATAAGGTCAAATTTCTGACATTCTGTGTAGAGAGTTAAGTATTAGAAGAAGGCTGCCTTCTCTAAATCATAGAGACACATGGGGTACCTCACTGTGACTAACAGAATGAGAATCAAAAACCCACCTATATCCTACATAATGTTTATGATCTAATACTGCCAGAAGAAATTCTCAAGTTAAAGTTACTGCAATCTGGTTTTCCAAAATCAAAAATTAACTCGGATTACTTTGAATTAATGATATAATTATTATTCTTTTGAATAGCTGAATTCACAAAAGGTAATGGGATAAAAATGGAAGCACTTTTTGTTTCTTTTCAATATCAAAGCCCAAAGATACCAAGCTCATAATACAGTCATTAAAATTGACACATCCTAAATTCTAACATAAGACTAGACAATATTAAATCTCCTGATGCAGATATTCTAAATGTTCTCCAAAAACTTTACTTTTAACCTGAAGTACAGTGCTTCTGGCTTGATTAAAGTCAAAACATATATATGAGAGACTGTGACTTAGATGTTGAAATACATAATAGTTTCCCTACTCAAAGAAGCTGGGGAAATCAATAAACATAATCTGACCCCAACATTCTAATTTGGATTCACATTGTAAGAGTTATTTCACATTTTTAATAACACGGAATTGGGAAGCTAAGATAATGGAAACAAAATTGTTCTAATGGTAATCAAATATTTGTAAACTAAAAAATATTCATTTTGACTACAGAAGAGACATTTAAATAATTTAACTGCTGTGAGTAAAATTGAAATGGGGCTGTAATTACTCAGATTTTCAGCATCCTTTCCTTTATGAAGAAAAAGAACTGCTGCTGTTTTCCCCATCACAGATACTTCTATCCTGCCAAATAAAAAGATTAAAAATATGTGCCAGCTGCAGGGATAGTGAGCCTGCAGCAAATTAACAAAATACAGGTGACACTTCTTCCAATCACTCTTTCATATTAATGTGGTGTATTGCAAATATGTATTTCATTAACTGTGTAAGTATATACGAGAGAGGCACATCATCAGCCTGGTGGAAGCTGGAAAACAGCTAATATTTTTTTCAATTTTGAAAATCCTTCTTCATTGGCTTTTTAGGAAGTACTAAAAATAACAGTGTTAAATTAAGACACAAAAATGTGGCCCCTGAGTAGCTTTCCTGTTCTTCACTGAAAATACACCCCAATACTCTGGGTACCCATGAATACAAAAGTCTGGGGTCTAGATAGGAAAACAAAAGGGACGGAGTTTAAATAGCATTATAATGCTTTTTTTCATGAGTATTTGTAGATGATGAAATGATTTTAGAATGAAGACATTCGTCAAAGAATGAATCTTTCTACCCTTTTCTATCAGTACTCCCAACCTTCTGTTCACAAGAAACGTTTTTTTCTTAAAATGTCTTCTACTTAGTACTATTATCCTTCAATCTCTATTCTTTATCCTTCATTCAGACATTGCTGTTCTCTGTTCATATTAAATATAAATTCCTCCCCAAAATCTTAGTCATACACCAAGTAGCTAAGGACCACTTTTACTTTAACACTCACCAATTTCTTCGTTAATTGTATCTCCTGACATTAGAGAAAAGGAACATTAGTGAGGATAGCCTGCCTAGCTTTATGTAGATGGAATCCCCTTGGTAAAGGGGATACACCTGAGTTGATCCTAATGCAGGGGAAACTATCTTTATTGTCTGTCCACAGGTGGTAGTATCCAAATGATGGTCACCTGAATATCAAATGAGTCAGGGAAAAAACTGGGAGATCCTTGGTTATAACACCTTCTACCAATATTCCATAACCTACAACACTAATCTGAATGCCCATGCCTTATCAGTATGTATAATTATATTTCTGACTTGATTTCCCATCCAGCTGAGGATGGAATAGTTTGATTCTGATCCATTTTGCCAGTGCCTGACATCTGACTCTTGCCAACTCTTTCTTCTAGGTGATGTATCTGCTACTTTCCTCCCCTGAGGTCATGCAGAAATTAAAATCCAAATCCCTTCACTTGTAATAACAGAAAACATAAAGACTATTCTGTTCCAAGTACTCCTCTTATTTTTTTGAAGAAATAAATACCATTCTTTGATAAATGGCTTCTTTTCTTCTCTATAATTATATATTCTAGTGGTAGCTTTTAATGATTATATTTATCTGTGACCCAACCATGGAGTTCCTTCATGATTCATGCTGATATAACCATAATGACACAATCCCTGAGCCTAGAGCATTAGTGTGATAGATAAAACACTGGACCTAAGCTCATCTCTTCAGTCATTTTCTGAGGGTTTGATTTGATTTCATATATGTTGTGTTTTTTGTTTGTGTGAGTTTTGCATTTGAAAAAAAAATTACCTTGAGGGAAATTTGGCATATAACTGTGAAGACTGAGATTAGGAAATTTCAGCCAACAGAGTTCTAGCTTGTAAGCTTACTGGCGAAAGAGTGAGCCCATCATGGAAAGAGAAAAGAGAAGAAACAGGATACTGATTTTAGTTTCTGTTGTCCTTGGGTATGTCATGGGTCCTACTTCCCTAGGGTTTGTCTCTTTAGTTCTTTCTTTGGTTTGAAGAATTGAAGAATTTTTAATTTTATCTAATATAAATTTAATTGCATTACTGAATACCTTTAAACCACATTCTTGAGTTGTGCAAATATATGGAATGGCCACCTGTATAATACTATGTGCATATGACACTAAATATGTTCAACAGGTCTAATATGGGAACTGTGTTTCAAGGATCAAAATTGTCCCAACTCACAGTTACTAGTCTTAGTGTAATATTTATTTTTTTTAATTGTTTATTGTTGTTTGTTCAAAACATTACATAGTTCTTGATATATCATACTTCACACTTTGATTTAAGTGGGTTATGAGCTCCCATTTTTACCCCATATACAGATTGCAGAATTAGTGTAATATTTAAATGGCTAATGTCATACTGAAAACTGTTCATCATTCATCAAGAAAACCTCTTCCTTAACCAGATAAAACATCAATGGTCAGTCATTCTTAAAATCGTTGTACACTGAAATTTCTACATAGTTTATTTTTAATTAAGTGATAGAAATTATTGAAGTGCCATGCAATGTTTTTATTCACATATACACTGTATAAGATTCACATCAAATATTTATCATTTTCATATAAAAACATTCAAACCCCTTTTTCTAGGTTTTTAATATAGATAGTACACTATCATTATCTATAGTCACCTTGTTATGCAGGAAAACACCAGAATCATTTTTCCCATCTATCAGTACATACTTATAAAGTTACTGAAGTACATATTTACAAGACAGAAATTTCCTCCCCATTGCTTTCCCTGACTTCTGGTAACCACCTTTTTATTCTCAATTTCCAGATTTATGTTTTAGACTCCACATAAGAGTGAGATCATGTAATATTTGTCTTTCTGTATCTGTTTTATTTTACTTAACATGATGATCTCCAGTTCCATCCATGTTCTTTTTTTCAAATGATGAGGCTTCCTTTTATGGCTGAATAGTATTCTATTTTGTACATGTACCATATTTTCTTTATCCATTCATTTGTTGATGGACACATACATTCATTGTGTGATGACTACAAGAAATGCTGTTTTTATGCCTCTGCTATTGTGAACAGTACTGTACAAACCATGGGAGTACAGATGTTTTCTTTGACATACTGATTTTGCATTCTTTGGATGTATATTCAGAAGTGAGATTTATGGATCACATTAGCATATGATGAGAAGTTCTATTTTCGATTTTCTGGAAAAAAAAAAAAGCTTCATAGTCTTTTCCATAATGAGTGTACTAAATTACATTTTCATTAACAGTTTGTCAGAGTTCCCTTTTCTCAACATCCTCACCAGCATGGCTATTTTTAATCTTTCTGTAACAGCCATGCTAACTGGAGTGAAGTGATATTTCATTGTTATTTTGATTTGCATGTCCTTTGTTAGTGATGGGCATTTTTTGTATTATTTTTACCATTTTATGTATTCTTTTGAAAAATGTCTATTGGCCCTTTTTTAATTAAATTATGTGAGTTTTGAATTGATTTTGCTTATATATTTTGGATATTAACTTTGTGTCAGATATATAGCTTGTGAATTTTTTCTCATGTCCTATAGGTTGTTTATTCATTGTGCTGATTGTTTCTTTTGCTGTTCAGAAGCTTTCTCATTTGATGTAAGCCCATTGAGATATTGTTTGCTTATTTTTTCCCTTGTGCTTGGCAGTATTGTTTTTTAAAAAATAATCATTCTCTTTACTGATGTCTTGAAGTATTCACTCATCTTTTTTTTTAATGGTTTCATAGTTTCAGATCTTATATTTAAGTATTTAATAAATTTTGAGGTGACTTTTTTAACTGGTAAAAGATAAAGGTCTAGTTTCTTTTCTTTGCATGTTAATAGATAATTTTCCTAGCACTCTTGATTGAAAAGACTTTCCTTTTCCCAGTGTGTGCTTTTGGCAACTATATCTAGTGTCAGTTGACTGTAGATGTGTGGATGTATTTCTAGGCTTCCAATTCTGATGCATTGGCCTGTGTTTATTTTATGCCAATGCCATGCTACTTTGATTACTATAGCTATGTACTACCTTTTTAAGTCAGGTAATATGATACCTCCATGGAATGGCCACCTGGAGAAATCTGAAAATCTGCTTAGTACCTTTTGCTCAAGATTTGACTGTCACATTGGAGTCTTATTCAGCCATAAATAAAAATGAGATTATGGCATTTCCAGGAAAATGGGTGGAATTTGAGATCATTGTGTTAAGCAAAATAAGTAAAGCTCAGAAAAAAAAAAGTTTATATGTAAAAGTGAAAGACAAAACATGTACAGGGGTCTCATAAAATAGAAGGAAGATAGTAAAGTAGAGGCAGAAAACAGGAGAATGGAAGAGGGGAGAAGAAGGAGAGGTGCTGAGGAATGAGATTAACCACATTATATTTTTATACTATGTGAATGCATGAATATGTAACAATATACATAAAATTGTATAATTATAATGTGCCAATAAAAAAGAAAAAATAGATTTGGCTATTTGAGTTTTTCTTATTACATATCAATTTTAGAATTACTTATTCTAGTTGCAGAAGACATGACCTTATATAGATAGAAAAACCACAAAGACCTCACACACAAAAAAAAAATTGGAATTAATAAACAAATTCAAAAAATTTATAGAATATAAAATTAAAATGGAAAAAACTGCATTTTATCTCAATGTCAATAGCAAATTATGCTCCCCAAATCAGGAAAGCAATCCCACTTACAAGAGCTCCAAAAATAATATCTAGAAATAAATTTGCCAAAGTACTAAAAGAACTTTACAATGAAATTATAAAACATTGATAAAAGAAATCAAAGAGAACACAAAAAATGGAAAGACATCCTATGTTCATGGATTATAAAAATAAATATCGTTAATGTCCATAATACCCAAATCAATCTATAGATTCAAAGATTCAATGTGATTCCTGACAAAATATCAATAAGATTCTTCACAGAATGATATGGCCAATTTAAATTATAATTTAATTTTTTACAAACCAATATATTATTTAAAAAATACTATCTCACAACTTTATCTTAGGCATCATCTAAAACTATGTTAACCTTTTAGCATTCACAAAAAAGTGTAACAGGAATGAGATTTTTTCAAATAAGTATGTATCTCTCAGTTATCTTTTCTAGTTACAATAAGAACTATTAAATTTTCTACAAAAAGCAAACTTTAATTTTTATAGTGTTTATAACACAGGATAAACAATATTACCAACATGTTTATACAGGAAAGCTCTTAAAGACAACTTGGATGGATTTCAATAAGGATACACATAAATGGTCAAGCATCCTTAGTTCAATTTTATTGAGCATTTATTTTAATTATCTGCAAACAATACCATCACTAAGTACTAGATAAAGTCAAATAAATAGAGAAGACTTCATGGAATAAATGGAATTAGATTTCAGACTTGATGTTTTGATAGAGTCTCATTGGTTATGCTTTAGCAATGACACAGATAAGATACAAAAGCCATGTTTGGAGGATTATGAGTAGATGAGTTTGATTGGGACAGATGAATTTGTTGTGATATGTCAATTTGTTATATGGACCTATTGAAGAGATAAGAGTGAAAATTTGGGCAAAGTTTAATTTTTGGAGAAATCTGAATATTAGATGTCAATCATTCTATCAGTCATTCAAAGTCAAACTTCAAACCATTTCTGCTAAGAATGTAATGTGCACTAGGGGCTGTATTTAACACTGATAATACAAAGTTAAAATTGATGACTCACACTTATCAGGAAAATGACAAATAACTATGGTTGATGAGTTATACTGAGGGATGGAAAACTTTTCTGGAAGAACTAATACCTGAGGTAAGTATTAAGAAATGATACAGATTAACATGGAAAAAGAGAGGCAAGACATATGTTAACTGAGTGCCATGAAGAAGGCAAAATGATAGACCCAGAGAAAATGTGACTTAAAGAAAATCACTGGGCTGGGGATGTGGCTCAAGCGGTAGCGCACTCGCCTGGCATGTGCAGGGCATTGGGTTCGATCCTCAGCACCACAAAGAAATAAAATAAAGATGTTGTGTCCACCGAAAACTAAAAAGTAAATATTAAAAAATTCTCTCTCTCTCTCTCTCTCTCTGTCTTTAAAACAAAAGAAAAGAAAAAGAAAATCACTAACAGTTCTGTAAACTTGAAATGTATAAGGTGTAAACAGAATTCATGCACTACATCCAAAATTGACTTTTTAAACCTCACAATTAATAGAAAAGGAGAACATGAATATCAGTCCAAGATGCTTTATTATTACAGAGCTACAAATCATTTTGTCATCTTCTTTATGCAATTATTTTGTGTGGACAACACATTCTTCATGATACTCTTTAATCTGGTTAACAACAACATTACCACAAAGTGTTTATTAGCCAAATTTACATGGTACCATGAGGACAAAATGTTTATCCATTCTGTTTTTTCTTATTTATCTCAAGATCCTACAGTACCACCTGGTACAGAGTACTCAGAAAATAATGGTGGAGTGAAATTAATGATGTATTAATATATTCTTGAGTATTATTTTTGTCTTTGATAAGTGCATATAAGAAAATAAAACTTGTCATTGATTTTCTAAGTTCAGAAATTCATAGGAGAATAATGGACTTTTATTTGTCCTCCTGAAATTACCTTTTGGGAAATAATCCCAGGGAGCAAAACTCCTTCTCACTGATTGTTCCATATTGTCTGGAAAAGACTTCTCACAGAAACACACTCAATAAAAATCTGGATTGCATAAGACTTCTGCCAGCTTTCATCTTTGAGCATATTTAAATTAGTCAAACACTTCCTCTAAAAAGCACTGATGTGGGAGTACTTGACTCCTGATACATTTTAGTAGTGCACTAATCAGCTGCGAGCCTCCTGCTACTAGGTTTTGTTTTTCATATGAGACACAGCTTAAAATTTGTAGAAGTTTAAATACTAAATTTCTGCAGAAATTTTACCAGTTTCAAACTCAACCTGTTTTAGTCAGCTTTTTTGCTTCTGTGACTAAGGACTCTATAAGGTCCTTGCTTAGCATCTGGATGGCCATCTTAAGTGACCCACCATTTGCTTTCCCACCCAAGGGCCTTTCTGAGAAAGGCTTACCACTCCCTCATACCAACCCAATCCTTAACCTCTGCATTAGGACCCGCCAGGCTCTGATTCATGAGCATGCCCTATAAATGTCCCGGAACCCAAGCCTTTTTCGCCTCTCTCCTATAGATAGATGGCCTTTATTTGTCAGCCCTGACAAATAAAATCTGATGTGTATCTCTGCCTGGTCTTCATCTTTCATTTCTTGCTTACCCATCTCTCATTCCTCACTTTCCCTTCAGACCCAACCCGAACAACTAGAGGAGAAAAAGGTTATTTGAGGGCTCACAGTTTCAGAGGTCTTAGTCCATGGAAGGCAGACTCCATTCCTTGGGGCTAGATGAGGCAGAGCATCATGGTAGAAGAGTATGGCAGAGGGAAGCAGTTCACATGGTAATCAAAAAGCAGAGAGAGACTCCACTGGCCAGATACAAATACGTACTCCAAAGCCATGCCTCAATTTCTACCTCTTCAAGCCACACCCTACCACTTCAGTTACCACTCATTTAATCCCTATCAGAGGATTAATTCACTGGTTAGGTTAGGGCTATAGCCCAATCTTTTCTCCTCCAAACCTTCTTGCCTTGTCCACACATGAGCTTCTGGGGACACCCTCACATCCAAACCATAACACAACCTTTTTAAATTTTAAGGGTGAGAAAAATAAGTTTTCTTGCATCTGTTATTGTAAAATTAAATTTATTGCAGCATTTATGAAGGGTAGAAATGAACAATGTATACAGTTGCCAAAAAACCCAAGTCCCAGAATCTATATTACAAATTTTTCTGAGAAATGGAATAAGTATATATTTTAATATTTTTAGTTGTAGATTGACACAATATCTTTATTTTTATTTGTTTATTTTTATTTGGTGCTGGGGGTCGAACCCACGGTCTCATGCATGCAAGGCAAGCACTCTACCACTGAGATACAACCCCAGTCCAGTATATTCAAGTCTACAAAGAAGAGAGGCCTTAAAACAGGAGATGAACCTCACTGTAGCAAATATGCATGTTTCACAAGAAAAATTAATCAAATGCTTCCTGTCCTCTCAGTTAAGAAAAATACTTGGAACACTTATTACAGATAGGACACTACTCATTTTCTCTTTTTCAGTTACAGAAGAAACCCTTTCACAAATGGAATATCTTATCAATCAAGGGACACTCTTTTGAAGTATCAGCTATTGTTTTCTATTTATTTCTTAAATCAGTCCAAATAATCTAACACAATTTATGCCTTAATTCAATATATAATTATGTTATATCTTGTTTTAGATGTACACATTTGTAGTATTATTGTGGTTTAGATATTAAACATCCCCCAAAAGCTCTTGTATAAGTGAATGCAAAGGCTTTAGAGGTTTAATAATAGGGCTATGAGAGTCTCAACCTAATCAGTGCATTAACCCCAGTTAAGTATTAACTGAGTGGTGACCCTAAGGTAGGGTATGGTTGGAGGAGGAGAGTCACTGGAGGTATGCCTTTGGAGTATGCATTTTGTTAACCGAGCTTATCTTTCTCTGCTTTTTTGTGGCCAATCCTGACCTGTTTTCCTCTGCCTCATTATTTCACCATGATGTTCTGCCTCACCTGGAGCCCCAAGACATGGAGCCTGCTATCTATGGACTGAGACCTCTGAAACTGTGAGCCACCACATAAATTTTTACTATTCTAATTGTTCCTATCAGGTCTTTTGGTCACAGTAGAGAAAAAGCTGACTAAAACAAGTGTCATAATTATGACTTTATAAATTCTTGCACATAGGTCCCATAATCCTTCTGCACTGTGCCTGAACATTCTCCTGGTGAGAAAGTTAAATTAATCAGGTGCTTACTATGAGCTCCTAACTGGGAAATGGTATTTAATGATTGACTTATAAAGCCTGAGCACATAACTCCAAATTTTATGGTTAAGATGAAATCAGATCAGATGACAAATGCCATTGCCATTTAAGTTGAGGGGCAACATAACATAGTGACAAACTACACTGCTGGGCTTGAATGACAGTTCTTACACTTATAGATGTATATCTCTAGAGAAATTTCATCTTAGGGTCAGCAACTCTGTTTCCTCATCTGTAAAATGGAAATAACAAAAATAAGGATTTAATACATTAACCTTTGTCTTAGTTTAGGCTGTTATAAACAAATACCATAAGGGTAGTTGATAAATATTAGAACTTTATTTCTCATAGTTCTGGAGGCTGAGAAGTTCAAGATCAAGGCATCTGCATGTTTGGTGCATGGTGAGAACTGCTCTCAGCTTCCAAGAGGGCATCTGATTGCAGCATTCTCTGAAGAGGATGAAAACTGTCCTCAGTTGGAAGAACAGAGGGAAAAGCAAGAAAAGCCTGTCTAGTTTTCTTTAGTCTGTTTAGAAGGGAATAATGAAATCCATGGGACAAAACTCTCACAACATAATAATCTCCTAAAATTCCATCTCTTAACATTATCATACTGAGGATTAAGTTACAACACATAAATTTGGGGAGACATTCAGAATGCAGTATCTCACCCCTGGAACTCAAAATTCATGTTATTTTCACATTCAAATACATTAATATCATCACAATATACCCAAATGTCTTACTTCATTCCAGCAACAAATCAAAAAACATATAATGTAGAGTCTCATCTGAATGCAATAATAGTGAGACTGAAGACATGATTTATTCTGAAGTAAATTCTTCTCCAGCTATGGTCTATAAAGTCAAACATGTTATATGCTTTCAAAAGACAACAGTGGTGGCTGAGGTTATGGCTCAGAGGTAGAGCACTCGCCTAGCATGCGTGAGGCACTGGGTTTGATCCTCAGCACCACCTGAAAATAAAATAAAGATATTGTGTCTACCTATAACCAAAAAAATAAATATTAAAAAAATACAATGGGGGACAAGCACAGAAAAGCACTGCAAAACAAAACAAAAAAGCAAAGAGAGAGGGAGAAAGAAACAGGCAAGAAGAAAGGGTAACGCATCCCAAATAAGTCCAAAACCCAACAAGGAAAACACAAAATCTAAAGTCTTGAGATAACTGTATGACTTTGTATCCACTCTTGCATACACTGGAACTGTGGTTGGGCTACCAAGGCATTAGAAGGCCCTGCCTCCACAGCTTTTCTGGGTACAGCCCACAGAGCTGCTCTCAGGGGTTTGAGTCAAGTACCTGCAACTCTCCCAAACTGGTTTAGAATGTTGGTTTTGATGTTAGATCTGCAGGTTTGGGTGGTGGCCCTACCCAAATGGCTCATTTAAGCGTTGCCTCTCTGTGATTCCTCAGTGAAGAGGTAGCCATGCCACCACAGCTTGTGGACTCGGCTTGCTGAAGAGTTCATACAACATGGATGCCCCCAAAGTTCTTCTTTGTGCCCTCTAGAGCACTGGCTTGAGTCATACCTGGGCCTTCTTGAGCCACAGCAGGTGGCCCAAGAGCACTGCACAGAATGTAGAGAGAAGACTTCAGGTGATAGTGGACAAGGGCCCTGGGGTCCCACATGTGTCCTGAACAGGTTCTACTTACCCTCTGAAATTGTGATGGCATTGGAAGCCTCAAAGATCTCCAAAATGCCTTTGAAGGCACTGTCCCATAAATAGTGTCTGGCTTCCTTCTATCTATTCTAATGCCTTTGTCAAATAGCCACTTGGCCACACCTTGGTGTTAACTTCTAAATATGTTTTCTCATGATTTTAACAGGCTGAGAATTTTCCAAATCTTTAGTATCTTCTTCCACTTTTGTTATAAACTCTACGTTTACTTCATTCTCTCCTCCTTCATTTTGCTATAAGCAGTCAGGAGAAATCATGCAATACCCTGAGCATTTTGACTAAGATTTCTTTCCCCAGTTCATCATTCTAAGTTCTGCCTTCCACAAAGTATCAGAATGTGGCTACAACTCAGCAAGCTCTTTCCCACTTAATAGCCAAGATGCTGAGACCCTGACTCAGAAATACAATAAAGTAAAATAAAATAAAAAAGTCTAGGATACAACTCAGAGACAGAGCACCCCTGGGTTTGATCCCTAGTTTGATCCCTAGTACCAAAAACAAAAGAAAAAAAAATTAAAACAAAACCAAAAAAGATATGCTTTCTTTCAATTTCAAATTAGATATTATTCATTCCATCTAAGGCTTCATCAGAATTTCTAACAACATTCTGATCATGACCTCTTCAAAATCAGCAGAGAGACTGAGGCTTTTACTATAGCTCTTCTCTTCTTCTGAACCCTCATCAGAATAGGTTTGATGGTTTAGTTTATCTATGCATCACCAAGTTCTAAGTCTACTTTCACAATTTTTAGGTATTTGTTATGGCAACACCCCACTTCTCAGTGTTAATTTTCATCTTAGCTCATTTGTGCTACTATAATAAAATTCTATTTAATGGGTAGTTTATAAATGTTAGAAATTTGTTTCTCATCATTCTGGAGACTGGGAATGTGCAGGCAGCTTCAGTGTCTAGTGACAGCTGATTTCTGCCTCCAAGATGGCACCTTATAGCTGCATCCTCCAGAGACAAACACTAGAGGAGTCTTCATATATCAGGGAGTACAAAAGAGGTAAGCTCTTCATCCCCACACCCTTTGTTATAAGGTCACCAACCCCATCCATAAGGGCAGACCCCTCATGGTCTAATCAACTCCTAAAGTCCCCACCTTTTAATACCATAACATCAGTATTTTAAGTTTCAACACAAGAATTTAGGAGACATTTAGATCACCACCTGCTGAGAACATTGCTTTCACATAGAAAGTACTAGCTAATTATTTCTGTCAAGGTCATTTCCACTGAAAAACTCCAGGGCTCATCATGACACTTTTCTCAGAGTAAGAAAAAAATATGTTGGGAGAAAAAGAAATGCAATCCTTTCTGAAAAGATATAATTCCCAGTTATATAACTCATAATTCAAAATAGATAAACCATTTGCTTAAGAAAAAAAAAAAACTCAACCTGGTGGTAAAATCAGACAGCGATTTGTTCTAGGGATCCAGAAAGAAATTGCATTGCATGATGAACTAAATAGAATTGTAATAGTTATATAATAAACATAATGACAACTCAGTACTGAATAAAGGCTTATGGGTCATACCTGAGACCAATTCAAAATGGCAATTCTGAAGAGACAACTTTGCAAAGGAGTGCTAATCACCTACATGACCTGCTTTCTGTCATTCCAGTTTCTTCTAGGAATACAATAGATAATATCTGTAAAGGGAGATGAACTGATTGACTTTTAAACAATTCCCATTAAATATTCTTTTCCTCAAATGATATTTGAAAAAATAAGTATCAGAACTCGAGATTCTACTCTTGGCAAAAAAAGCCTGAAGGACAAGTAGTCAACATTGCCTGATGAGCATAAATGTCATCCTTACCAAGCCAAACCTTAAGGTAAAATAATCCATAAAAGTCAAGATGTATAATGAAGATTGTTATGTAAATATAAGCCATTCCATCTTTATCTGCAGTAATGAAGACAAGTATTCTCTGTGGAAAAGTATATTAAATACAGCCAGTGAACTTCAAATTAGAGGTCAAATGTCTAAGATTCAGCTCCATGAAATAGAAAGTTAATTATTTTATTTTTCAAAAAGTGAAATAATTACAAACAGAGGACTGCCTTAGGCAAAATAAAGAGTATACATCCATACAATGCCTACTTTTGAGAAAAATAATTTCTAGATAAATTACTTATCAAAGAACTCCAAAGTAATCAAATGAGGTAATTTATTTTAAAGCTTTGTCTTCTATAAACCTGTTAAGAGCAAGGAGATGTCTATCAAAGGTAATTGGCTCTGTTTTAGAGTTAGTAGCACATTTTCCTTAGAAAAACTTTAGGCAGCAGGGTGGATTGTTTCTGAACAAATCAAATTCAAACTGAAAAATTGATAATAGACATTTATTTGTCTACTAATCAAAGAGTGGCATCAGAGCACTAAAAAGTATTTTAAAGAAGGAAGAATATACCTTGTCAGCCCTTTGAAAACTTAAGTGTGCATTGTAGGACTTTCCCTGACACCTCTGACTATTGCATTATCATGAGAATGCAACTTTCCATGATCATCACATAGGTTCATAACTATCCCTGCAGCCTGCCTGTAACTAACTGGTAGCCACAGAAGTCCAGTCTTAAAAATACAGTAGATTTCTTTCCTGATGGACATTTCCATGAGGTAATAAAGAGTACAACAAGGTGTTGTGATTTGGATATGTTTCCTAAAATTTCCTGTATTAACACAGAAATGTTCATAGGTGAAACGATTAGACTTATGAGAACTGTAATCAAATTAGTAGATTAAGCCATTTGATGGACAAATGTTTAAAAGGATTGCTGTAGTGGATGGTAACTTCAGGCAGGTGGGGCATGGTGAAAGGAGGTGGGTCACGGGAGTTGGTGTGCCTTGGGGTTTATATTTCTTCCCTGACTACTCATTCTTGCTACCATGAGGTGAGCAGGTTTCTTCCACCACACCCTTCTGCCATGATGCTCTGCCTTACCTCAGGACCAGAACAATGGAGCAGCAGATCAATAACTCTGAAACCTAAGCATAAAATAAACTCTTTTTCCTGTAAGTTGTTCTTGTCAGAAATTTTGGTCACAGCTACAGAACGCTGCCTAACACACAAGAATAAAAGCTGTCCCTAAAGCCTACTTTTTCTTTGGGTAAACATTAATCTGAATATTTAAGATTGGTCTAGTGCTATTTGTTCAGTATAACTAATCAATTTTTTTATAACTGAAACCGAGAGTTGTCTTTTTTGAAGCAAAATAACTATATTATTGTGTATTCAATTTTCTCATGCCTGTTAGTATTTATAAATATGAAATTATAAAAATAATCTGTAAGATTCTTGGGGGTGATGATCTGCCTTAGATACTTTATTTAGCCAAATATTTTTGGATGAAAATTTGAATGAATTTAATGATATGCATTGGGAAATTGCATAGAATTTGAACTAATTATATTGCTTTATAAACTAGGAAGAGAAAGTCTCCATAGTACAAAAACAAACAGGATTCCATGCCCTCAACCCCTAGTTTTTCCTTCTTACCCAGTTTAAAATCTTTAATCATATTGTACAATGAGATTTTGTTCTTAGCTAACATTTTGAAAATACTCTGATAAAGCACTAAGCATTAAATCTTATGTCTCTTTTTTATTTTATTTTTTGCATGATGCTTTACTAATCTATTTGGGGTACCTAGTGGTCCTTGTTAAATCAAGTATCGACTGGAATCTGAAAGAGAAGCCTGTGTATTGTTCATTGTTTGGGCTGATTTTAGAAATCATTTATATATTATTTAGAGAGAGAAAAGGCTTCATCCTCAAGACACCCAAGTGAAATTTTATAGATTCTTTTGCCAAAAAGCAGTCATAAACCTGGAGGATGTTATGTTGAATGAAATACACCAGTGACTAACAAATATGTTATGCATCCACTGTCTATATTAGTCAAACACATGACAGCAGGGAAGAGAATATTGGTTTACCAAGACTAGAAAGTAGGGAAAATAGGAAGTCATTGTCCAGTGGGGATAAAGTTTCAGTATGCTGAATGGGCATGTTTTAGAGATCCGATGGACAACTTAGTCCCTGTACAACAATTCTGTGCTCTTCAAAACTTGTCAAGAAGGAGTGTTAAGTGTTCTTATTAAAAACTAAAACAAAGCAAAGGAACATAGGGAGACTTTGGCAGGTATTTGGTATGTCTACTACTTTGATTACAGTGATGGTAGTAGGTGGGTCTGCATATGCCCCAAACCCCATAAAAGTACACACATTAGGAAAAAAAAAGTCATAAATATACATTGAATACTATTTATTTTGATCATTTTCCCCTAGGTTCTCTAGTTCATTTCTTTCTTCTGATAACCACTCTTTCTGATATAGAAATGAGCAGGCTAAAACCAGGAGAAATTTCTCATTTTTTCCCTCAGTCTACATTATGTATTTTAAAAGTAGCATGCAGCAATAATGCATAGGATGGCTGCTTATGATGTAATCTATAGTGCTGTCTCTTTAAATCAATATGTGGGTAACATTTCCCTTACATCTATCCTATATAACATTTCACATCACCACAAAGTACTAAGAAAAAAAATGAAGTTGCTGAGAAGTTCCTATTGATAATAATATATATGTTTCTCTGAACACATGCCTTACAGTGAAGCAATACTTTTCATTCCTGCCCAAAGCAGGGCACTTTCAAAACCTGACACCAGTCCTGGTACTCAGACCTATAAATGATTATCTCAGCCATGGGCTACATAAAATAAATTAAGTTTTAAAGACCATAAAAATAAAACAATGTGTCTAAACATATGGCATGTTCATTGGCAGGGTAAGTGCTCATCAGAAGAGAAAGCTCATTCAGTTTGTCACGAAACCGAATCAAGTATTTCCTGCCATGTAAGCCAGAGGGCTCAAAGTAGTACCCTAAGGTTTATGGTGAATATACCCACTAAAATATGTAACATCGTGGGAAATAGAGAGGTGAAAAGCTAAAACCACAAATGTGGAAATATAGAAAATTCTAAAATCAGTATTTAGAATAAATACTAAAAAATTCATAGTTAGAATAAATCAGTATTTAGAATAAATCCCAACTTTATATAGATATTTTTACTCTACCAGGAAAAAAAAATTGAACCATCCTGGTAATTAGCAGGTTGGATAAAAACTAGTGCCAAGGATTTAGCCACAGAACATCTCTACATCCTTATATTAGTGCTTCTTGAAAGTTTTAAAGTCATCTGGTTCAACAGCTGGGTCAACTCAAGAAGGAAGACATCTGTACTTTCACCTGCTGCTTCTTCATGTTTCACCCTAGAAGTGATACACTACATTTTCGATTTATATGTTATTAACCAGATCAAATTACATGTGATTATTATTTTCTCACATGTGTGAAGTTGAATGAAACTGGATGTTGATGTACAGATTGATGTTACGATGAGACAGGATTTTGGGATTGTGGGATTAGGCAAAACTACCTCTTCCTCCACCATGTCTTTGATTTATATGAACAAGGAGTAGATTCCTTGGGAAATTATTAAAACTCTGTCCACAATCGCACGTGAACCCAATAAACTAATTAAGACAAAGTAAGCTGTGTTATGTTGGAAAGGCCCCAAACTCTGATGAGGGACAGTGACAGGGGGAAAAGGTAACTGCAGTATCTGAGTCAACCTCAATAGTTCAGCCCAATGACTGGAGACCTGTGGCAGCTGCATAAATACTTTAGCAACTACTTCATAATAAGCCTGATTTTCTGCTACTATAAGTGTTTTTGTTGTTGTTTTCAAGCTTCTGGAGTAGCATAAATTTCTATGAAGACAAATGTAAGATTCCTGTTCTTATATCAACTCTTTAAAGATACCACCCATGCAACTTCAGAGCAGTCAATAAGTATTTGCTCTTCCTTATCAACAATTCAATAAGGGCTTCTTATCACTGCTAATTTAGCATCCTTTGAAATACATGAAACCATATGTTAAAATTCCCTTCAGTCAATGATTCCTCAAAATAGAAACCTATTTATCTTTATTTTCTCATTTATTTATAGCTCTTTTCAAAATTGCACACTACCAGAATACAATTCTGAGAATAAAATAGAATATTATTTTTCTAAGCTTGAAAAATATGCTAAATATAAGACAGTAGAAGACTTATATCTTCCAAGGGCTGTAAACTTTCAATTTTTACTATATTTTTATCTTAAAAACAAATATAGGAATATGAGCCAAGCATGGTGGCACACACTTGTAATGCCAACTTCTCTGGTGGCTGAGGTAGGAGGATCTCTGAAGACAGAAGTGCAAGAGTTCTACAACAGCCTGAAAAGCATTGCTAGACCCCATCTCAAAACAAAACAAAAACTCAAAAAGAATGTTAAAAGAGTCAAGTGAGAAGAACAGAATGTGTATCTGAATCTTATAATCCCCTAGGAAAATAAAATATAATATAATTTTGTGGGAAAATGGTCCAAATTCTAACCTACTCTGGACAAGTTGTAGCATAATCCTTTAATCAACACTCAAGAATCCAAACTAATCAGTCTCAAAAGATAACATATGACTCTTTTTTTCCTGTTTCAGAAAACATGATGTTTAGATGACCTTAAAATTCCAAATGCAAAAGATAAAGCTAAGCTGTTTCAAACTTCACAAGATAAGTAAATAAATAAATAGAATGAACAATAAGTACTAAATTTTTACAAAGTATGCAAACTTTAGAGTTGACTCTAAACTTTCTATACATAAAATTCAAGTGATGTAAGCAGAATTAAAAATGTTTGCCCTATGCAATCGTAAGTAGCTTGATAAATATGGAAGTCTGGTCCAATATTATTCTCTTAAAGAATTATTAATTCAGAAAGCAAGTAGAACTGAAGCAAAATGATAGTGTCTCAGGAAGGAGAGGATGGATGGAGTGATAGAGGCTAGAAAACTAAAATGATCAACACAGTGATTATTAAATGACAAGTTTATAATCCACTCAAGATCATCTTGATGTCCATACTCCACTAAAAAATGTGCATCTATTCTCTTTACAAAGACGAAACCACCCTCAAAAAATATTTCCTACAATCATTAAAATTGCCTCTTTTTAGAAAATGGTCCATAATTTGATAGTACTTTTATAAAAAAGAGTTTAAGAATAAATTTTTAAAAAACAACACATAAAGACAAAGGGGTAACAGTTCCAGTTTGTGAATATTACTTTCTTGAAATTGTACTTTTTTTATTTAGTCATTATAAAAAGTTATTTCCTCTGTGTTCTACCTGGAACAAATGGACTTAAATTAAAGCTTATGGGATTTTAGTTAGATATCTGAAAGGATCTGCTGACACAGGGGTGTGCTAAGCCCTGAATGTAAGCTTGAAGAATCTTTTTTATCTGCTGGCCTTTAAAGACATATAAGAAAGTTTGTCAATTAAGTTTGCCTAAAGACAGAGAAGATAGAGCAGTTGACATTTTTCAGAACTTATACAACACTAATTCTTTTCTGATTTTATAATTATGTAAATATTTTCTTTACTACCCTTCCTGTATTCTTACCCCAAACCACTATTCTTCCCCACTCTGCCAGTTCTCCCCCCACCAAAAAAGAAAACCTAAGTTCAATATAGAATGTACGTGAAATTTAATTATTTTGAATAAGGGAATTTATAAGGATATGGAGATTTTTATACACACACACACACACACACACATACACAAACATATATATGTATGTATATTCCAATAAGGGGCATGAATAAGATTTTCTTTGCTTTCTATCCATATTGACATTTAAGGATGCATATGAATTAATACTCTCCAATAGCTAAAATAATGAAAAACCTTCATTCATTTTCTCTGTTTGATATAGCTGACATTGTATTTAATCTCAAATTCTTCCCTCTTATTCCTAGTGAGATTATCACGTTCCTTGGTTGATATTTTTTGCTTTCTGTTTTTGAGTATTCCTTACATAACAAAACCTTCATCAATCAAACAGGTTCAATTTTTTCATCATTTCAATTCAGTGAACTGCACTGCAGTTGATCTGGACATCACACACTTGCCCTGAATATTTCCATCCTGAATTCGACATTCATTTTTAGTTCAGTTTTAAACTTGAATTTTTTAGTATCTTTGTCATAACTTTACAACTGTATTCTACTCTTTAGTATTTTGTTTACATTTTGTTTCGTTCATGTGACTTGTCTATCATTTGCTATACCCTGTGAAAACTTGAATCTAAGCAAATCACACAGCAGGAAACGGGGGCAGGGGGGTAAGAATGATGAGTCCTCTCTTCCTCTTTTGCAAACCCTGCACATTGCCTTCACACATTCTTCAATGTAGAATATTAATCCTGGGACCTTATAGACATGATAATGATAGGGACAACTTGGGTAAGAGGAGCCTAGAGAAGAGGAGGAGAAGCCAAAGACACTGAGTCTGCCATAATATGCCCCCTTGGCCTCTTCTCCTACCACAAACCTTTATTAATATTACATCAAGCACCATATAAGTGCTTGAATAGAAGTATAGAAGGAAAAATGTGAAAGTGGCATATCAAAAATCAGTGGTAAGCGTAATTGAATATCAAATGACTAGGAAATGTAAATACACCCCACAGAATCCCCCAGGTGTAGATGGAGTCTACACTTGCTATTTTATCAGTAGCAGCACTTTTACAGGGCTGGAGCCTTCTGGGAAACTGAGGCATTGTGAAGGACTCCCTTCAAACCATGATTCTTGTGATCAAGTCAGAAAGATTTCAGTCTCTCAGAGCAACAGGCATGAGTTTATTAAAAGATAGGAAAGGGGGAGTGCGGTGGGTCTTCTCAGAGAGGAGAGGGACAACATGCCTCTCCTGCACGTTAGTCTCATTGGGGATACCAGAGAAGTTTCCAGGTCTACCCCTTGCCTTTTTTTTTTCTTTTAAGTTGTAGATGGACACAATACCTTCATTTTATTTGTTCATTTTTATATGATTCCAGGGATGGAACCCAGTGCCTCATGCATGCTAGCCAGCTCTCTACCACTGAGCCACACCCCCAGGCCTACCCCTTGACTTTTGACTGACAGCAGAATGACATCAGACTTTCAAATCCCCACTGTCAAGACAACTCTAAGTCATTTTGGCCCATGCTGACCAGCTCTAATTGGATTCTTAACCATAAGTTCTTACCGATTTTATCATTAGGAAGAATTATCCTTATCTCCCTGAGTTTGGGGATCTGGTCTGTGAAAAGGGTCACAAAGTCTCCTCCTTTAAGGTAACCTAGGTTTCTCTTGTAGACATTATTTCAGTCCGGTATTTATCCTGCAGATAAGGGTAGTTTGCTGAGGAATGTGACATATCCTGCCCATTTCACTTAAGCCAGACAGAGCTGCAGGTAAATTGCTTCTTGGAAAAGAAAACCTGGGGGTGAGGACAGCACAGTGGGTTCTAAAACTTATAGAATTTTCCCCTTAACCTGTGTTCTCACCACTCACATATGTCTATCTCCTATCAGCACTATGGGCATTTCTACATTCCTCCAGGACATATAAGAAACTTGGCTCAATCCTAGCCTCTCTTTTGTTAAAATAATTGCTGTTTTTATTTATCACAAACATACTCTGTGGATGCCAAAATTAATAATAAATATAATCACTGAATGGCTGGTAAAAACTTGAAACAAATGTTACAGTAAATTTTCTTGTCTGTTTATTTGACCAGGTACGTTCTGATGTTTTCAATCACATCAAACAAATTACATACCTGCACAGAATATTTAAAAACAGAATGTCTTAAGTATTTTCCCAATACCTATAAAATACCAAAGTACAATGACTTTGTGGCTCTTGTCCAATATAAGAAAAACAATATTTTGGATATATACATAGATACATACATATATTTGGGGTATATCAGATATCTAATAAGGAAGGTTATGAATTTAATGACTTTATGTAAATGATAGACAGATGTGGATCTGTCTTAATCATTTGGGCTTGGGCAATGAAGAAAATAAAGATATTACAACTCTTAACTTGGTCAATCCAAAGAATTTGTTCTTTCCTTAGCATATGACTTATAAAGAAAATAATTTGTTATATCAGAAGTTGGCAAACTTTTATATAAAGGGACAAATAGCAAATATTTGACTTTACAGACCATATGTAGATTCTATCTCTGCAGCCATTTCTTTTTCTTCCTTCTCTACTTCCTTTTATTTTACCATTCATTTTTTTTTTTTTTTTGGTATTGGGAATAGAACCCTGAGGTACTTTACCCCTGAACTACATTCCCAGCACTTATTTCTTTTTTAATTGCCAAAGAGGGTCTCACAAAGTTATGACCTCAAACTTGCATCCCCAAATTCAGTCTCCTAAATCACTGGGATCACCAGTGCATGCCACCATATCCAGCTTCTTCCATCTTTTTTAGCAACATTTTAAAAATGTAAAAACAATTCTTAGCTTGCCAGCCATACTAAACTGAATCTTGCGCCATGTATTATTCCATTTTTCTGTTGCCACACTGAAATACTAGAAGCTGGTTATTTTATAACAACAACAACAACAACAAAAAGACGTATTAAGCTCTCAGTTTTGGAGGCATAAAGCCCAAGATCAAGTGACCCTATCTATTAGTCTCTGGTGAGATCCTAATGGTATATGGCATCATGGCAGGAGCCCATGTGAGAAAGTATACACAGGAGACAAAAAGCCAGAGAGCAGAAAGGGACAGTCTTGCTTCTTTATAACGACTTACTTTCATGAAAGCTAACTCAGAGTCCCTTGAGAACCACACCAAGCGCTTTCAAAGGTATGCTCTCAATGGCATAATTACTTCCCACTTCTCACATTACTGCACTGGGAACCAAGCCTCCAATACATGTGCACTAGAGGCAAGCCACAACCAAACCATAGGTGGCCACATTTAGCCTGACAGAATCAAGCCACCTCAAGTCAAGGTTTGCTGGCCCTTATATTGGGCCATGATTGTTTCTATGCAACTTACTTTCCTTCTCAATTGAAGCTTACAGATATTTCATGAAGAAGCTGATATTACGTGTTGGTTAGTATGGAATAAGTACTTCTTTATATTTTAAGAAGGCAGGAAAATATTCTCAACAATTATAACTCAAAATGTACTGAAATTTAATCAAACTGACGTTCACCATTTAGACATTCTTATGTAATTTCTTTGCTAATTAAGAATTGTATAAAAAGCTCTGTATTAATTTGGCCATTCTATAAAAAGCTTAGATCCATTGTATTCACAGACAAGGTGATTATGGAATATAATAGCGTCTAATATTTGATCCTTTCGTCTGTACAGTGTAATGTACTGGTAATATTAGAGAAAATATAACCTAGTTTCCCCTTCAAATAATTAATATGTCAGTGTCAAGGACAGAAAGGTAAACAGTTACGATGTTTAAGGTAAAGAGTTTAAAATCTGAGCAGGACTTGGATGCATTCCCAGATGGCAAAGGGCAGGAAGCTGAGACACACATTTGTCAAGGACCCAGGAAAGATGTGGCCTGAAGAGATATATTCCAGACTTGTCATTGTGAAAGTGAGGTGATAATTGAGGCATACAGAAGACCCTTGGAGGACAGCAGAGAGAGTGGGAGTGACTGGAGGCAAATGCAATTCCAGGGAGAGAGGAGAGAGAAGGAGCTCATAAAGGAAGCCTCAGTGAGAAAGGATTGCAAAGAAGGCACATGCTGGTCCACAAGTTCAAAGACTTTAGGGAGTGCTACTCAAACAAGCAGGGTAAGTGGCATTTGTTTGCCAGTTGGGAGGCATTTTAGTGAGGAGGCTCTGGGGAGATTGTGTAAGTGAGCTGTGAGGCGTTCCACAAAGACAGTGATTCACATATGATAATCAGACAGGGGATTTTCAAAATCGGAGCTCCTTTTTCTCAAAGAAAATGTCAGAAAGGAGTATGGCAGAGGAAATGTGTGTTTTAAAACAAGCTTTCTGTTGTTCTAACAAGCTGAAAATTAATGGAAAATGAAGGATTTGACATGGCAACTGTATTTACCTTCCAAGAATCATGGCTGTCTTTTAAAAAAGAGAGAGAGAGAGAAGAGAGAGAGAGAGAGAGAGAGAGAGAGAGAGAGAGAGAGAGAGAGAGTCAGAGATAAAATCATGAAGAACCATGATGAAAAGGAATGAAGGGAAAGATGAGGTTTAGGAAGAGCTTGTTTTTGTTGTTGCTTAGGGTGAGAAAAGATTATAGGATATTATGAATGAAGAGCTTGTGAAAGGACAAAGTTTGAAGATAAATGATAGAGAAAAGAATCTTAATGTCTTCCTGTGTTCCTAAGGCAGTAAGATGTGCTAGAATTCAGGGTAAAGACAAAAGGGCAAGTGGTTTTTATACATGAGAAAGCAGCTTGTTAAGCAAGCACATTTGCCCTGCTCCATACAGCTTTGATACTCACCAAGTTCCTCCACTTTATCGGGAGCAAAGGAAAAGGAAAAGGTGGAAGAAACCAAGAAATAATTATAAGGCGGTCTGTATAAAGGATTTCTTCTCATTGTTTTGTACTGGATAACGGCATTTTGGGATCATGAGAAAATAGAGGCACTTTTGTTTGAAAGATGAAGCAATCTAGAGGCAGAGATGATGTTCCCAGCATAGGTAACAATGGTGTAACTAATATAAACAGTTCATATGCATGATCTGAACATTGCATTAATGAAATGCAAAGCTGCAGGTCCTGATGCAGCTGGCCTGGTGACAAGCAGCCACTGAGAACCAGCAAATACAAAGATGCTGACAGATGTTTTCCAATTTAAAGAAATACTCAAAATGAAAGTGTTTGGGGGTTTGGTTTTTTTGGGGGGTTTTTGTTTTGGGGTTTTTTTTCTACTTTGTTTTGTTTGCTTTCTAGTTGTCTGAGAGAGGTAATAGAAACTTCATTATGGAGATAAAATGGCAAGTGCTAAAATTTAATAATAATTAAATTTCCCTATCAACTAAAATTTCGGTCCTGGGTAGGGAAAAATAAACTCCCTTTAAATCATATTCCAAGATATGTACTTATCCAAAGCCACCCATGCTCTAATCTAAAAATCTATGTGAAAGTAGAGATGCTGCTTCCCAGTCCCCCTTACTTTAAGACATTAACTCATGTTTTCAGCCAAGTAGCAGCACTGAATCTGCTGGTGATTATGGACATTCAACATTCTATGTGCCACTTAAGTACCTTCAGCATCAATTTTGCAGCTGGCAAACTATTGCTCTTTATGTTTTCAGTGCATTTGAAATAATCTAGAAGTTATTTTACTTCCATTAGACATTAAGAAAAGAACCAAATGTAAAATCATTACTTTGCCAATTTACTGTAAAACCCAGAGGAAATTCTCAAATGCATCATTTATTGAATGGAACTAGTTAACATTTTGGTCAGGTAGATTTATCAAATGCATTTAAAGATTTTGAGACTTTTCCCATTTGTATTGCTAGAAAAATAGTTGAAAGCTGCTGATTAAATATCTCCTATATGCCAAATACTAATACTAATACTAATGTTTTATGCCTTTTAATCCAAAAAATTCCAGCGAGTTCAGAGTGTTCCCATTTATATATAAGAAAAATGGGAATGAAATTCATTAAGTTGCATGGCCAGTTAAATGGTGATAGTCAGAATTACAGTACAGGTACTTATAAAATCAAAGCCATTGCTCTTATATTTACAAGTCTTTAAGTTCTTTTAGAGATTCAGATATACATTTTTGCAAATCTGGAAATAACAGAGCTCTGTACACAACATGGGATCATGAGATTAGAGTTTAGATTTACTAACTGAATTGCCACATTTTCCAAACTTCTAATATGCGAGGAAGTGAGGAAGGGCAACACACACAATTCCTGCGCTGATATTCAGCAGACTCCAAGCTGCTTCAACCACTCATCAAATTTCTTGAATTGGTTTTTATTATTCCATTTCTATTGAGTTCTTTCTTCCTCTTTTCTGCTCAGGCTGAGAATTTTTGGATGAATATTTAGAACCATGAAGATTTGGCCCACTACACAATTATCCTATTTAGGATCCGACTTATCCTCAGGACTTTGAGTGCTACATGATCATCTTTTGCATCCTTTTAAAAACCCCAAGACTTCAACATGTCCCTAAAGACCACCTTCCATGGGAAACCTCCATTCCCACAGCTGTTCACCTTACATTGGCTCCTTCGGGGGTCACATATTCTAAGCTCCAACTTTGACCCTTTACCCTCCATTTCAGTGACTCAGTACACCTAGGTCTCTGCATAAACTATCTTTTTCTTTGCTCCATTGACAGGCAAAATGACCTACCCACCCCGCCTCCAAGTTAACTTGTCTTTGACTGCTGAAGCAAATTTTTCCTGTGCTCAAATTGCCTCTTTTCAGCAATTCAGCCTGTTTCTCTTTACCAAGTTCTTCTCCCTCAAGTTATGAACAGATGCATCTATTGATGCAGGCAGAATAATGACTTCCCAAAGACGTCCACCTCTTCATTCCAGAACCTGCTAATATTAACTGGCATTGCAAAAGGCACTGTGTAGAAGTAAAACTTGAAGGACCTTGAGTTGGGAAGTTTATCCTGGATTATGTTCAGTGAGACCCTGTGCAATCACAAGAGTACTTGACAGTGAAAAATGGAGACAGCAAGAAGAGCCACAGAAAATGTGAGAACAGAAGTAAGATCAGGATACCACATGAGGATTTGTTTTTCAAACTTTGAAGGGCAGGAAGGGAACCATAAGCGAAGGAATGCTGGAAAAGACATAGAAAGGATCCTTCCCAACCTGCAGAAAGGAACACAGCCCTAACAACACCTTCTTAATTTTAACCTGGTGAGACCTGAGCCAGAATTCTGACCTACAGAACTCTAAGTAATATTTTAAATTGCTAAATTTATAATTTATTAACGGTAACAATAGAAAACTAACATAGATTTCATCTATATTATAGAGTATTTATGTGTGCTGCTGCTTCCTTTTTAGCCACATTTATGTCTCTAATTCTTTCTACATTTGTAACCTATGTCCACTGCCTCCAATAAGATAATTTTCATATGCATAATGATGAAACAATAATAAAACATCACCAATAGGTTAAAATATGACTCACCAAAATCTGATTTTTCCCCTCCTTTACAACCAAAAATGTATGCAGACATAGTCATCATTGTAAAACATTTAAAGTTCTAAAAAGTCACTAAATAATTCCTACACAGTAAAAATGCATTACAGGAACTACTTGGGAAGGAAATGTATCTTCTAAACAAAAGCCCACCATCACTACTGAAATAACATGATAAATATGTGCTAAGTAGCAATGACAGATGCAGGCACTTTTTAAAATAATACAAAATGAGGATTTCAGGGATGCATCATTTAATTTGCATCTCAAGGGTATATTTTCATCTTCTTGTCAAATAATTTATATCCATAGCTTGCCTTTATGAATTACATTGTAGAGGGGCCTGGCATTCTTTGGTATGTGTGTGTGGGGGTGTGTGTGGTGTGTGTGTGTGTGTGTGTGTGTGTATATATATATATTTTTTTTTTTAACCAAGAAGCATTGAACAATAACTTCAGAGGGCTGATCATAGTAAGCAAATATTTTGGAATATTTGCCTCCCCATGCTTACAAAGTAAGCAGCCCAATTCACTCATTCCAGAGATTTCTGGGATGATAGTGGCAGATCAGAGGTTTGTTTTAGATCAGAGGTCCCCAGTGGCTCATACCTTTTCAAATCTTTGTTTTTGCAATCACTATCCCTTTCCACATAAATACTTGCACACTGTGGAACAATGAGACTCCTGGCACACCCAGAGGACTTCTTGATCTTTCTCTTTTGTTCTGCTTCTGTTCTCCAGCTGAATAAGAGAAAAAGAGATGTTTTACTGTGGATTCTTGGCTCTTTCACCTTTGAAAGGATTTTTTCCTTTTATCTTATTTTAGTATAGCCTTTATTTTTAATTAAACATTTCCTTTGAAATCATCTTCCACTTATTGTATTGCTCTGTGTTGATTTCCATCTCAAGTTTGCATGCAGCCTAAAAATGTGCCACAAATTTTGTACTGAAAGAGTAGACTATGATATTATCCAAAATTGATCTATCCTCATTTATTACAATTGATGCATTGATTTCTTAAATTAAATCCTCCTGACTGGATCATATTGTTCACTATGCTCTAGAGTTGTACCATCCCATATGATAATCACTGGCCATGTGTAGTTTAAGCCTAAACAATTTGAGTTTCAAGTAATTGGAATTAAATATGATTTAAAATTTAGTTTCTCAACCATACTAGTCTCATGTCAAGAGCTCAATCACTACCTGCAGCTACTATCATGGAGAATAGCACCAATTTCATAGGTAATTTTCATTATTGCACAAAATTCTATTGGTCAGCACAGATTCAGATAGGTCTCATGGGCTAGAGCTAGAACTCTAACATGACCCTCTAGATGTGTAAGATTTCAAAGAAAATACTACAAGTCAGAGGTTCTATTCCTCACTGAGTGTAGTAAATGTAAGATATTCCAGGTAGAATGTAGTCATTAGTATGTAGATGAAAAACTAACATGCTAGGATTTATGTACCAATAAAGCCACTTTATACAAAAAGGCAAACAAAACATCCATGTGATAAAACTGACATTTCCTGTTACTACTTTGAACTCTACCTGATTCTTATAAAGAATCCTTGGCTCTTCTGTGGTTCATTCAATCCTAAATTTATCACACGTCCACTATTTGTATGTGAATGCTCTACACATTTTGTTGTAGGGGAATAAAAAATTCAGGAAAACAAGATCCTTCCCTTCTGATAAGGTTCTAGTCATGTGTGACAATAAATATAGTATAAGCAAGGGCATTTCTGGGTTTTGGAGGATCTTGAAACTTATGCACTTTGAAAAGTACTTAAAAAAAAACAAACAAAAAATGCAAATATATAAAACAATGCTAATGTGGACATATTGACAAAGTAACTCACCATTTTGTTTTTTTTTCTTTTTTAAATTTTTATCGTTGGTTGTTCAAAACATTACATAGTTCTTGATATATCATATTTCACACTTTGATTCAAGTGGGTTATGAACTCCCATTTTTACCCAGTATACAGATTGCAGAATCACATCAGTTACACATCCATTGATTTACATATTGCCATACTAGTGTCTGTTGTATTCTGCTGCCTTTCCTATCCTCTACTATCCCCCCTCCCCTCCCCTCCCCTCCCCTCCCCTCTTCTCTCTCTACCCCCTCTACTGTCATTCATTTCTCCCCCTTGTATTATTTTTCCCTTTCCCCTCACTTCCTCTTGTATGTAATTTTGTATAACCCTGAGGGTCTCCTTCCATTTCCATGCAATTTCCCTTCTCTCTCCCTTTCCCTCCCACCTCTCATCCCTGTTTAATGTTAATCTTCTTCTCATGCTCTTCCTCCTACTCTGTTCTTAGTTACTCTCCTTATATCAAAGAAGACATTTGGCATTTGTTTTTTAGGGATTGGCTAGCTTCACTTAGCATAATCTGCTCTAATGCCATCCATTTCCCTGCAAATTCTATGATTTTGTCATTTTTTAATGCAGAGTAATACTCCATTGTGTATAAATTCCACATTTTTTTTTATCCATTCGTCTATTGAAGGGCATCTAGGTTGGTTCCACAGTCTTGCTGTTGTGAATTGTGCTGCTATGAACATCGATGTAGCAGTGTCCCTGTAGCATGCTCTTTTTAGGTCTTTAGGGAATAGACCCAGAAGGGGAATAGCAGGTTCAAATGGTGGTTCCATTCCCAGCTTTCCAAGAAATATCCATACTGCTTTCCAAATTGGCTGCACCAATTTGCAGTCCCACCAGCAATGTACAAGTGTACCCATTTCCCCACATCCTCGCCAGCACTTGTTGTTGTTTGATTTCATAATGGCTGCCAATCTTACTGGAGAGAGATGGTATCTTAGGGTGGTTTTGATTTGCATTTCTCTGACTACTAGAGATGGTGAGCATGTTTTTCATGTACTTGTTGATTGATTGTATGTCCTCCTCTGAGAAGTGTCTGTTCAGGTCCTTGGCCCATTTGTTGATAGGGTTATTTGTTTTCTTATTGTTTAATTTTTTGAGTTCTTTGTATACTCTGGATATTAGGGCTCTATCTGAAATGTGAGGAGTAAAGATTTGTTCCCAGGATGTAGGCTCCCTATTTACCTCTCTTATTGTTTCTTTTGCTGAGAAAAAACTTTTCAGTTTAAGTAAGTCCCATTTGTTGATTCTAGTTATTAACTCTTGTGCTATGGGTGTCCTATTGAGGAATTTGGAGCCCGACCCCACAGTATGTAGATCGTAGCCAACTTTTTCTTCTATCAGACGGCGTGTCTCTGATTTGATATCAAGCTCCTTGATCCATTTTGAGTTAACTTTTGTGCATGGCGAGAGAAAGGGATTCAGTTTCATTTTGTTGCATATGGATTTCCAGTTTTCCCAGCACCATTTGTTGAAGATGCTATCCTTCCTCCATTGCATGCTTTTAGCCCCTTTATCAAATATAAGATAGTTGTAGTTTTGTGGATTGGTTTCTGTGTCCTCTATTCTGTACCATTGGTCCACCCGCCTGTTTTGGTACCTGTACCATGCTGTTTTTGTTACTATTGCTCTGTAGTATAGTTTGAAGTCTGGTATCGCTATACCGCCTGATTCACACTTCCTGCTTAGCATTGTTTTTGCTATTCTGGGTCTTTTATTTTTCCATATGAATTTCATGATTGCTTTCTCTATTTCTACAAGAAATGCCATTGGGATTTTATTGGCATTGCATTCAACCTATAGAGAACTTTTGGTAATATCGCCATTTTGATGATGTTAGTTCTGCCTATCCATGAACAGGGTATATTTTTCCATCTTCTAAGATCTTCTTCTATTTCTCTCTTTAGGGTTCTGTAGTTTTCATTGTATAAGTCTTTCACCTCTTTTGTTAGGTTGATTCCCAAGTATTTTATTTTATTTTTTTTTTTAGGATATTGTGAATGGAGTGGTTGTCCTCATTTCCATTTCAGAGGATTTGTCGCTGATATACAGGAATGCCTTTGATTTATGCGTGTTGATTTTATATCCTGCCACTTTGCTGAATTCATTTATAAGCTCTAATAGTTTCTTTGTAGACCCTTTTGGGTCTGCTAGGTATAGAATCATGTCATTGCAAATAGTGATAATTTAAGTTCTTCTTTTCCTATTTTTATGCCTTTAATTTCTTTCGTCTGTCTAATTGCTCTGGCCAGTGTTTCGAGAACTATGTTGAACAGAAGTGGTGAGAGAGGGCATCCCTGTCTTGTTCCAGATTTTAGAGGGAATGCCTTCAATTTAGGAAAGAAAGTACCACAAGCAATGCAGGTCAACTCAACTTTAAAAGAGGTAATAGCTGCAGCAGATGGAATGTCAGATAAAGAATTCAGGATTTACATGCTTCACATGATCTGGAGTCTCAAGGAAGATATTAGACAGCAAAATCAGACAATGAAAGATCACTTCGACAATGAATTACATAAACAAATTCAAGAAGCAAAAGATCAACTATACAGGGAGATAGAGGTTATAAAAAACAAACAAACAGAAATCCTAGAAATGCAGGAAGCAATAAACCAACTTAAAAAATCAATGGAGAATACTACCAGCAGAGTAGAACACTTAGAAGATAGAACATCAGACAATGAAGACAAAGTATTTCAACTGGAAAAGAACATAGACAGCTCAGCAAGACTGTTAAGAAACCATGAGCAGAACATCCAAGAAATATGGGATAACATAAAGAGACCAAACTTAAGAGTCATTGGGATACAGGAAGGTATATAGGTCCAAACGAAAGGAATGAGCCATCTATTCAATGAAATAATACGAGAAAACTTCCCAGACTTGAAGAATGAGACAGAATCCCAAACCTAGAAGCCTACAGGACGCCGAATGTGCAAGATCATAAGAGATCCACACTTAGACACATTATAATGAAGATGCCCAACATACAGAATAAGGAGAGAATTTTAAAAGCTACAAGAGAAAGGAAGCAGATTAAATTTGGGGGTAAACCAATCAGGATAACAGCTGATCTTTCAACACAGACTCTGAAAGCTAGAAGATCCTGGAATAACATATTTCAAACACTGAAAGAAAATGGGTTCCAACCAAGAATTGTGTATCCAGCGAAATGAAGCTTCAGGATGGAAGATGAAATTAAAACCTTCCACGATAAACAAAAGTTAAAAGAATTTGCAGCTAGAAAACCGTCTCTTCAAAACATCCTCGGCAAAACATTACAGGAAGAGGAAATGGAAAATAACAATGAAAACCAACAGTGTGAGGTAGGACAGTAAAGGGGGGGAAAATAATCAAAGAGGAAAACAAACCATGTTTAGTAACAGAAATAAACAAATATGGCTGGAAGAACAACCCATATCTCAATAATAACCCTAAATGTTAATGGCTTAAACTCACCAATTAAGAGACACAGGCTAGTAGAATGGATCACAAAACAAGACCCAACAATATGCTGCCTACAGGAGACACATTTGATAGGAAAAGACATACATAGACTGAAGGTGAAAGGTTGGGAAAAATCATATCACTCATATGGACTTCGGAAACAAGCAGGAGTGCCCATACTCATATCAAATAAAATAGATTTCAAGCCAAAGTTAATCAAAAGGGATAAAGAGGGACACTACATACTGCTCAAGGGAACCATACACCAACAAGACAAAACAATCATAAATATATATGCCCCAAACAATGGTGCAGCTATGTTTATCAAACAAACTCTTCTCAAGTTCAAGAGTCTAATAGACCACCATACAATAATCATGGGAGACTTCAACACACCTCTCTCACCACTGGACAGATCTTCCAAACAAAAGTTGAATAAGGAAACTATAGAACTCAATAACACAATTAATAACCTAGACTTAATTGACATATAAAGAATATACCACCCAACTTCAAGCAGTTACACTTTTTTCTCAGCAGCACATGGATCCTTCTCAAAAATAGATCATATATTATGTCACAGGGCAACTCTTAGACAATATAAAGGAGTAGAGATAATACCATGCATCTTATCTGATCATAATGGAATGAAACTGAAAATCAACGATAAAAGAAGGAAGGAAAAATCATGCATCACTTGAAGAATGAACAATAGGTTACTGAATGATCAATGGGTTATAGAAGACATCAAGGAGGAAATTAAAAAATTCTTAGAGATAAATGAAAACACAGACACAACATATCGGAATCTATGGGACACATTGAAAGCAGTTCTAAGAGGAAAATTCATTGCTTGGAGTTCATTCCTTAAAAAAAGAAAAAAACAACAAATAAATGATCTCATACTTCATGTCAAAATCCTAGAAAAAGAAGAGCAAAACAACAGCAAAAGAAGTAGAAGGCAAGAAATAATTAAAATCAGAGCTGAAATTAATGAAATCGAAACAAAAGAAACAATTGAAAAAATTGACAAAACTAAAAGTTGGTTCTTTGAAAAAATAAATAAAATCGACAGACCCTTAGCCATGCTAACGAAGAGAAGAAGAGAGAGAACTCAAATTACTAGCATACGGGATGAAAAAGGCAGTATCACAACAGACACTTCAGAAATACAGAAGATAATCAGAAATTATTTTGAATCCTTATACTCCAATAAAATAGAAGATAGTGAAGGCATCGATAAATATCTTAAGTCATATGATCTGCCCAGATTGAGTCAGGAGGATATAGACAACCTAAACAGACCAATATCAATTGAGGAAATAGAAGAAACCATCAAAAGACTACCAACTAAGAAAAGCCCAGGACCGGATGGGTATACAGCAGAGTTTTACAAAACCTTTAAAGAGGAACTAATACCAATACTTTTCAAGGTATTTCAGGAAATAGAAACAGAGGGAGAACTTCCAAATTCATTCTACGAGGCCAACATCACCCTGATACCTAAACCAGACAAAGACACTTCAAAGAAAGAAAACTACAGACCAATATCTCTAATGAACCTAGATGCAAAAATCCTCAAAAAAATTCTGGCGAATTGGATACAAAAACATATCAAAAAAATTGTGCACCATGATCAAGTAGGATTCATCCCTGGGATGCAAGGCTGGTTCAATATATGGAAATCAATAAATGTTATTCACCACATCAATAGACTTAAAAATAAGAATCATATGATCATCTCAATAGATGCGGAAAAAGCATTCGACAAAGTACAGCATCCCTTTATGTTCAAAACTCTAGAAAAACTAGGGATAACAGGAACATACCTCAATATTGTAAATGCAATCTATGCTAAGCCTCAGGCTAGCATCATTCTGAATGGTAACTCACCATTTTGGAAGAAGGCCATGCAAGCAAGTGGTCCTGAAGTTTAAGCTTCATTAGTATGCTGCCAAATCATTTGTTAGTTTGAGATTGCCTATGCAAACATTAGGCGAGGATTACAATGACTGCAAGAACTAGAGATGGTGCTGTTATAGAAAAAGGACTGGAAGGAAATATTCTATATTATTAGATAAATATTCTACATTATCAGTGCTTACTCATGACATGAGAGTAAGGGGGGTTGTTTCCATATCTTACTTTTGATATTTGTTGCAACTTGTAGAGTTAAAAACATTGTTGTATAAGTTGTGTTCAAAAATAATCTTTGGCAATTTTTTACACATGCACACACAAGAGGAAGAGAGAGCAGGAGACAAAGAAAAGGAGAGAGTGAGATGATGATGGAATTTGAAGTAAGCAGCAGAAAGTGGCTTGATAAAAAAAAAAAAAAGATGAGTGTGTCTTCTCTCTTCTATAACAAAACACCACAGACTGCAGGGCTTAACACCACATATTTATTTCTCAACTTTTAATGCCTGGGATTCTAAGATCAACATGCCAGCACATTGAGATTCTGTGGGCTTCTCTTCTTGGGCTACATTTTTCTTGCTGTCTTCTTACATGATGGGGCAGGGAGCAAACTCTCTGATCTCCTTTTCTAAGGATGGTACCATCCTATCATGAGGATTGTACCCTCTGGGCCCATCAAAATCAAACACCTCCCAAAGCCTTTATCTCCTCCTACCACCACATTGGTATTAGGGGGTCTTAGCATGTAATTTGGGGGAGGACAAAAGCATTCATCCCAAATCGATGTGGTGACCAAACCTGAAGGACAGAATAGAAGTTGCAAGGGCATGGAGGGAAAAGGTGAAGGGAATGTATGAGTGTGTGTGAGGAGGCAGGAGTTACCTTGCTTCTGTGGTGCCACACCACAAAATTTCCACTCAGCATCCATTACCCTCACCTATATGCATACATCTTAACATCCTAGGGAGTAAAGAAATGGTAACTGTCCAAAATATACTAAAATTTTAAATATATTATTTTAACTAAATTGGTTATGTATAATGAGAAATGGAAGAGTCATAAAGTCAGAAACAACAGCAACTAACGCTGTATATTCTTATATTCTTTATTTCCCATGTCAGGTTGGGCCTCTTTCAGAGGCTTATTTTCTATTTTCTTTTTTGACTTAATGTAAAGAAAAATGACGAAAAGTACTACAAGTTTCAGTATTTACATATTTTGAATATATTTGAATGTATGTTTTGGACAGAGTATTGGATATCTTTTGTTAAATTTATCTGCATATTTTGCAAAAATGTGAAATTCCCCAGTGATGCAGAGGAAAAAAAATCCAAGTGATTCCAGTCCATAAAAATAGAATCTCGCGATCTGTCCCTCCTTAAAACACTTCAACTGATAACCATAGGAGAAAATCCCCCATCCCGCATGAAAAAAAAAAAAAAAAACAGAGCCCTCTTCTCTGCTCAACTTCACCTCACTCCAGGAAACAAAAACAAAGAGTCCACTGCTTCTTTGTTCAGTCTGTGAGGCTCACACTGAGGGGAACTCCTCAGGGATCCTTGCCTTTACTACAATCAGGAAACTGATCCTTAGCTTCTGGGACAGATTTCTAGAAATGTACAAAAAAGTCCTCCACATTCTTCCAGAAAATGGCCTGAAGGTTCCTCCAAAGATCAAGGGGCCTTTTATTAAGCCAAACAACCAAATGCACTGTAACCTAAGATCTAACCTATCTAAAATGTTAGCAACAAGCACCAAACCATTGGCTTTAACAAAAAGGTGCCTTTCTCCCTGCTGAATCTACAGAGTTAAGAAGTTGGAGAGAACTCAGTATTTGATTTCATTTGTCTTGCAAGAAGTGTGCTTATTTGAGGCTGAGCCAGCTTTGCCTTACTTGGGCCCTTATCTTATTGTGCTTGGAAGGTTAAAATGCAGAAATGGTCAAAGTGTATATCTGCTGTCCCTGGCTGGAGAGCCTGGTTCTTTGCTGTTGAATAGAAGCTCTTTCCTCTTATGCAAGGCACTTAAAAATAAGTAAATTTTCAATGACTTCATTACTGACAAATACTTCAACAGCCACTTCTCAAAAACCTTCCCTGGAGAAGAAGAGACCCACGCTTCAGTGCAAGGTCACAGCCCCTTCCAGTCGATGGGCTTCTTGCCAGAATTTTGCAACAGCTCATTAGCTTTAGAAAAAGTTTACACCCAAAGAACCTTGGGTACACAGACAGCAGGGAGGGATGAGCAGTCTGCAGTGCATGATGCCCCTTTCTGTCAATGGCAGTGCCCTTCTTCCCAGCATAAGAGCCTCAGAGCAGGAAGACAAAGCCATTCAAGTTCTGATTAGGCCAGTACATGACTGCATCAGTGAACGGCTCCCAAACTCTCTCCTTAGGCGAATTGGCTTGATGGACCCGGGCAGTTGGCACATCACTGAGCAAGAGGACACCTTGTTTGGCACATCCTGATAAATCTCCATGGCCAGATGAAAACTATCTATGTCCGTAGACAGCTCTTTATAAATGTTGTCCAAACTAGGCAGAAGTGGAACAGATCTTTGGATGCTAAAGCAGAGCACATGAGCTTGATGGGGTCCATGACAAGGATCTTGTACCAGGATGATAACCTTCACATCTCTTATATCACATGTTTGAGTCCACGTGAAGACTTGGTGTGGAGGAGGATAAACAGTGTAATGTTTTCTTTCTTCTGCACCATATCCATTATAAAATACAGTTTCCCGAACTCTCTACTGAGGTGCTTCTTCCAACTCTCGCCCCCAGCAAGCTGGGGCCGTGGCCTTGATTTTCTGGATGCGGACCAGACCAACTGCTCTTGGCTCAGCAGTGAGGAAAGCGGCCGCCGGGTGCCTCCTGCCTGGCCTGGGCCTTCTTGGTGGGCTTGTCAGTCCTCTGCTTCACTGTTCTTGTCAGCTACAGCTGCCACACAGTCCTCGGATCGACCTGCAGGCACCGACTTTTAAGTCTTTCTACCTGTTTTAAAATGCAAGACACTTTGTTTCACTGAAAAACAAAATAATAACTGTAGACTTATTCCTGTTCACCAAATAGACAAATTTTAGTTTGGAAATGAGAATAAGCAGACAATGATGGGGGTAGTGTGAAAAGTTCTGTGATAGTGACTAATATAACAGTGAGACAATTAAATAAAACAAAGACAAATATATAAAAATGAGGAAATTAAAATTAATACAACACAGTGACTATATGTTTCTGGAATATTAATCCTGACAATCATTATTTGAAATAACTTGTTTTATGCATATTTTATAAGAAATTGTTCCTAGCTTAAAAAACAGAATTATCTGTTTGGACAAATTTCTTATGAACTGGGTAAGAAGATGGTAGAGTTTACATTTTAACTTGAGGCTCAGGTTCCTAAACAATAAATCATTTCATTATAGTATCTCAGCTAGTAACTTGACTCTCTGCTACGTTCTAATTCTGTAGGGCACACTAGCAGGAAATTGTATAAAATCACAAGGCAAAGGTTTAATATCTAGCACTTTTGTGTAAGTTGCTCTACACCTTGTGCAGAAATTGTTGAACTACAATGAGCTGTCTCATTAGATAAGAACCAGAAAATATATTTGCTGAAATCTACAATATTTGTCTTTAAAATATAGGCTCTTTTTTTTCATTTTCTTTCTACCATTTAACTAATACATGATAGCTTCTAATTAAGATGAGAATGATGCTTTTAAATGATCTTCTGTATTCCAAAGTTACTCAAGCATAATTCTTTACAAATTAAAAAAAAAATCTATCAGACTATCAAGAGAAGTAAAAGTGGAATGGAAGCAAACATGGAATTATAAGAGAGGAATGCAAGTTAACACACCACTGAGTCCACATTGGACCATTAGTTTAGATCACAACCCTGTTGACCTTTAGCATTTGGTCCCAGTTTGATGATATATGATTTTTTGAGGTGTTTTCACTTCCTACTTTGGTCTTTTCAAAATGCACACTTCTTGTATAATTCTCTACCTATAAGTTTTATTTTAAGATATGATCAAGAAAATAAAATGGAATAAAATTTAGGTCAAACAATTGTATTATTTAGGCAAAGAGCTGATAAAAGTTTCACTGAGAACAAAGGGCAATCCAGTTAAATAAGATCAGTTTTTCCAGAATTTTCCTGTGTAGTGTAGATAAACTGAGTTCTTTTAAAAACAAAATGTCACATATATTATATATATAGTCATATAGATCTTTTCATTTTGTAATGTGTGTTCACACACATTTCTATTTTATTATTCAGGAGAAATTTACAAAATGCTCTTAAAGTATATCAACTGAATAAATGGATAGCAATGCAGGGGGAATCACAAATATGGAATATATTTCCCAAAAATTAATATAAATATTAAGTGCTACTTAAGAAAACATTTGAACAAGCTTTCTCCTTTTTTTTTTTTTTTTTTTTTGTGGTGCTGGGGTTTGAACCCAGAGCCTTATGCATGTGAGGCAAGCACTCTACCACCTGAGCTATATCCCCAACCCTTAACAAGGTTTCTCATAGGTCTACAAATCGATGTAAAAAGCTAAAAATATAGTATTGCCAAGGCAGATTTGAAAATAAAGAACAAAGGGGAAAAAAATTTTTAAATTATCATAAAACTACTATGGGGCAGAGTTTGGGTGAGGAGACAGCGTTGGTGACAGGACAAATAATAATAAGAAAATGTGAGCTATAAATAAAGATTTGTGTATCTGTATATTTATGGAAACTTATATGATGGAGGTGGCATATCAATGGGATTGACTCAATAAATTATTTAGGAATAATCTTTTCCTATAGGACAGTTAACTTAGATCATGAATCAAGCAAAGCATAGTTCACAATTCATAAAAGAAGAAATAAGAATGTCCAAAGGATACTTAAAAATATGTTCATCCTCACCTGTAATTAAGAAATAAAATAATAACAAAAATGAAATTTATTTCACAAGAAATTTGACAATTTTCAAGTCGGTAAGGATAGAGAAAAAAATGGAAATCCTTAAACACAAAAATTAGCACAAACAATATAGAGAACAATTCAGGATCATCAAAAATCCTAAATAAACTCTATAAGTCAGCAATGCAATGTCTAAGATACTAATGAGGAGGATGCCCACAAATGAATACAAAGGTATCTGTGAAACAGTCCAATAACAGTTAGTAAGACCAACAGGTATGTTGTTCCTCCTAAGTACTGACACTATCCTAGGGTAGGTATAAGTTATTTTTTCATCAGAGTAGTGCTGATGTCACCATAGATGTGATACTGTTATAGTTTTCATATTATAAATAAGGAAACTGAGGCTCAGAGAGAATAAGGAATTTCCCCAAGGTGCCACAGTACTAGGTTATAAACTCAGTTGGCTACAAAGTCTGTATTTCTTTAAGAACCATGCTCTGCTGTTCCCCATGAATTAAAAAAATTTATAATATATGATAGTGTGTAGTTTCAAGAACAAATCTTGAAAACTCTGATAGTGAGGGGGAAAGCAAGCTTCAAGATAACGTGTACACTTTGATAACTTCTGTATAAGTTTTTAAAAGTCTTAGGTATGCAATATTGCATTTTTTCATTGATGTGTACATCTACATTTGTAACTGGAAGAGTTCATATTAAATTCATGAAATGGCTGACTCTGAGGAGACGAAAAAAGGAAATAAGGTTGGGGATAGGAGACTAAGAGGCTGTCAAGCTTATATTTAATGTTGCATTAAAATAAACCTTTAATGAAATGTGTATATGCATTTGTAAATTCCAATTCACTGGTGCAGTTTATGACTTGCTAAAGAATATGGCAAATGGCAGAACTAAAAATCAAACTCATTCTAAGTAGAATTTTTTCTCTTTCTAAATTTGGCTAACCAAGTATTTGCTGCATAGACATAAAGAGTGTAAAAGTAGTTGGAAAAGAAATTTACTACAATAAAATATAATATATTTACTTCAAAAATTTTCCTGTTATTAATTCATTTATTATTTCATTCAAAAATAGTTATTGAAAAACTGTTTTGCACCAATTACTACATTTATTTATTTTTTTTTAATTCAGCCAATTTATTGTAAACAGGATAACCCTAGGACTCTATCATACTGGCTGTGTCACATGCTCTTTCACATCAACTAGTCAAAAACAAGACTTTAAAAGTCCCCAGTAACTAATAACTTAATGTGTTTCGCAAATCTCATCTGCTAAATATCGAGTAAATAAAAGTATCTGGGGTAATCTGTTATTACTCATGGACTGCAGCTGGGACCCATTTAAATGAATCCATTAGTATGTCTGAGTGACCAAACAGTAGCTCTAGATCCCATTTAGAAACCAGAAAGTGCTGGAGCACACTGAACAAGTGCAGGTTCATGGAAGACTATAAGGAACTGCTTTCAGATCTCCTCAGGTGCCTTTCCTCATACAAATGACACTTGCAAATTTTATTCACTTTTTTTTTAAGAGCTAATAGTTACTCAATAGAACATAATTTTCCACAGAAAAGATAGGTGGATTTTCATTTATTTTTACAGTGATGGACTTAAACACTCAGGACAAATTTTAGATTCATCTTGTATATATTTGCAGTTTGATGAAAAGCTGCATAGTCTACAAATGCATGAGACCAGAGGAAATGATAACTTCATACACCTTCTGATGGACCAAGACAGCTTCACACAAGGAGGCTCTTGAAGTTAGATAAAAAGACAGTTACAGCACCACATTGACCTGACAATAGAAAGGGAGCCCTGCTTTTGAAAGCAGCCTCTTCGGTTGTGACTAGTATCATTCTTGCCCCAAACTGAGATAATTTGGAAAATGGAAAAACCTAAGATGTGAAAAGACATGAATCCACACAAAGAAATCCTGGCAAATCAAGTCATATGGGGAGGTTACATTTCATTTGAAAATGCCATTCTTTGCCTGAGTTAGTGGACAACAGGACCACTTACTATTACTAGTGCCTGTATGTGGAAATATATTTACAATTTCTCTTGAAACAAGTTTTAATAATAGTAAATATTTCAAAACAGCTGTTTAATCTACAATTACTACATTTAAATATGTGGAGTAGGTTGAGAATCTAGTGAAGATTAAACTCATTGACGTCCAGTTTACAAAATCAAGGTTCAAACAACCATCAACAAAGGGAGGTTGTGAAGCTAGTAACTAATCATTGTTTGAGCTTGGGGAAGAAAATCTAACTACATCTTACAAGGAATTATCTTTACACATATCATTCCTCTTAATGGTAGAATAGTAATTTCAAGCATTATTATCTTTATTATTCTCTGTAACTATGTAATAATCATGATGTTTCATTTCTAATCTCCAGAGAGGAAAGGAAAACTCCACTGGGAAGATGATGAGCGAGATTAGACCAAATGGTCTTGATAAATTTTCTATTGTAATTTTAAACAAAGCCCTAGATACCATCTGACTAATTGCAGATATTTCTGGAAAGCTTGAAGGTCTCCAAATAATTAGGTTGGGAAGAGGGAGGAAATCAGTTAGGAAGCTGATATCTCCCTGGACACTGTTACAAACTGGCAACTGGCCTGCGGACCCTGGTGCTGCTGACAGTGTGAGCACCAGGCAACCCATCTCCGAGGCTAATTTGGTCTCAGAAGCAATGGCGTGTCTATCCAATTTGGGAAAGCATTTTGGCCGTGAGAAGCATTCCGAAGCAAAGGTTCATAGGGAGAGGAAAGAGGAAACTCGAAATTAAATTTAAAATGTATTTGTTATGAGCTGAATAAACAACAATTTTATGTGCACTAACCAAAATGTTCTGTCATTCTTCATCAACAATCGTTACATTTAAATTCCTTTGCTAAGGAATAAAAAAGTGTCCAGGGGACTGGTAAATCTTTATTTGCTTCATTAAGTCTGCACAAAACAAAACAGAACTGAAGTTGATAACAGCATCCTATGAAGACTCAGCTATCATGATTCTCATCCAACAAAACAAATCTGATACAGTGAAAGAAGTGTTTTGAATTTCAGAAAGAGATGATGATAAGATGATGATAAATATCCATATTGACGGCAGACAGGATATGTGTTTGCTGTAAGATCTAACAGGAAGAAGAAAGTGTCCTTCCCAGTCTTCATGCTTTTATTTGAAAATCTGAATTTATTGCAGATTATTTTTTTCCTGATGAGAATATTGATATCAGACTTGGTTACAGCCAGGAGAGAATGATATAGAAATCTGGCTTTTATACACCAAAGTCCCAGTTCATGGTATAGCCTATACACTAGAGTTTTTAAATATTTCAGCACAAGTTTATTAGTTTTCTAGAACTGCAATAGCAAGCTGCTACAAAGTTAGTGGCAAAAGAAAAAAGAAAAAAAAAGCAGAAATTTATTCTCTCACAGTTCTGAAATCAATATGCCAACAGGCCCATGTCCTCTCTGAGGGCTCTAGGAAAAATTCTCTTCCTTGCATTTCCCTAGCATCTTATAGTTGCTAGCAATTGTTGGCATGCCTTGACCTATAGCTATATCACTTCAATCTGTCTCCATCACAGATGGCCCTCTTCCCTCTGTGTGTCTCAATCTCCCTCTCATCATCATTAATCATTGGATTTAGTACCCATCCTAATCTAGGATGACCTCTTCTTAACTTGATTACTTCTCGAGACCCTATGTCCAAATAAGGGCATATCAGCAAGTACCAGGAATTAAGACTTGAACATATCTTTTTAAAAAAAAAAATTGTAGTTGTAGATGGACAGCATGCCTTTATTTTACTTGCTTGTTTTTATGTGGTGCTGAGGATTGAACCCAGTGCCTCACAAGTGCTAAGTAAGCTCTCTGCCGCTGAGCTACAGCCACAGCCCCTTGAACATATATTGTTAAGGGACACAGTTTACTACATTACAATAGGCTACATGCATACCTGATTCTCTGAATCTGGAAGACAAGAACAGATATGGAAAATGACTTTCAGAGTAATAAATATCTATTCATTTAAAAATGTAATCATGGAATTACAAGGAAGGAAATCCTTCCATACGGTTACACAGAATACAAACAGACATGCGAACCCGTGGATCCTGACATGCTACCCACAAGAAAGGTGAACAGAATTGTATATAGCAGGTCAAGCAGAAGGCCCTTGCAGGCCATGAAATATTATACTTTCGAAATAAGGGCATAGGTTGACAGTGAGGAGATGAAGGAGACTTTCCACCCTCATCTTTCTTAGTAACATCACCAAAGAGGATTTAGCACTGAATTCTCCTTTTGCCTTTGGAAGCCTTTTCTCCCCCTCTCATTCTAGTATCTGCTTTTTAGGATGCTGTTAGAATCCTGCTCACATGTACAGCTGGCACCCCAAGAAAACCCACAGTCCTTTCTCTCTTTTAGAGTAAGCAACTTTGCTACTCACCTTTACCCACTTAGACCCAAATCCATGCATTCTCCCACCACCCTGCACTTTAGGAAGCCAAACTATAGCCAGTTTGGAGAAAGAAGATCTAAGCTGTCTGCCTTAAAACTTGGAAATAAATTTGTTCTTCCTTTTCTTACTCTCTGTTTGCTTTCTCCTGCTTTCAGATTTATATTTTAAAAGAAAAGAAGATCAGGAGCTGTTTTGCCTGCTTCTAGTATTCTAAGCTTTAGCTCCGCTGGAAGTTTCAGGAGAAGAGCAGCAATGCCACTAACCAACAGCTTCATCATTCTTATGTGGTGCCTACCAAGTATTCTTCCAAGTGTTTTAATATATGGCAACATATCTAGTCCATTAAAAATTTGAAGTGAGGGCTATATTACACCCATTTCACAGAAAATAAATGGTGAACACAGAAATTGCATAAGCTCCTTAAACTCAAGTAGCAACAGGGCCAGAAGTTGGACCCAAATTCTTACAGTCTGGCTTCATAGTCTTTAGTTTCTTCTAAATTGTATTTCTTAAAGAAATGGTCTTAAAGTGTCTTCTAGATTAAGGCAGAAAAACAATATCTATCAGCTATTCTGTGTAATCTAGTAAACACAAGTGCTCTGCCTAGACCGTCTCTGGGTTCTGATTCCCCAGGAGATCTCTTAGGAGATGCTCTGGCAGATAAAGTTTAGTATATCTACTTCTGGAAAATTCTCAACCTTTTACATGAGAGAAACAGCTGATGAGTCTCTTCAAATAGTGTTGTCAATATCTGGGCACAGTTCTGTTCTAGACAACCCAGTTTACTTGCCTTTCTTCCCAAATCCCATGATCCAGAAAATACTGTACCTTGCCTAAGATGTTCTCTACCCTAATAAGGATTTTTCATCCATCCTCTTCCCTCCTTCTTGGATAACTCCTATTTAGAATTCCTAGTTAGACCTTAAGGGTTACTCCCACAAAGATTCATTTCCTGATACCACCTTACTAAGTAGAATTCTTCTTTACTTAGTAGAGAAGTAGAATACTAAGTAGAATACTTCTCTACTTGGCATATTCTATTATCTGGATCCACAGTAGTGAACATTCTTAACAAGCAATCCCAATCTTTCTTTTTCCTATCAGAATCTGGAAAGTATTCATGTAACCGACTATATTCACAAATCTAAGTACTCAGAGAAAGCTACCCCAATTCCAACTTGAGGGATGCATTTGATTATTTACCCCCTGGGTATTGAATGCACTTGATTTTTCTACAAGTAATCTTATTAATTCTGCAATGTCATATGACAACTTAGGAAAATCCAATGTTAAGAGATATTTCTTGGGGCTTCTTCTTTTAGTGCTTCTGAAATCGATATTTTGTCTTTTCCTCTGGACATTTTTAGATATGAAAGTGAATTCCAGAGGTAATGTAACCATCTCATTACAAGCTGAATTTAAAAGTAAGTGGCAAAAGAGAACAGAGACAGGGAAAATGGAGTTAAATAAATGGATTAAGTCAACCCTGAAGCTGCACAAAATTTGGATCTCTACAATAATATGATATATTTTTAATGTTTAAGCTAATTTTAAATTAATTTTTCTTCTATTTTCATCTGAAACTATGATTAAATACCTTCAACAAACATCTTTTGCATATCTCTTTAAGATGGCTTTTGAATTTGTTGACCAATTAACCATGAAATCCTTGGAGTTAGGAAGCATGACAGTCTTCTCTATGCCCCTGGAAACTAATTCATACATGGTACCTGAGAAGATTTACTATTTGATATCTGTATAAATTTAAAAGTAAATGGCTAAGTAAATGAAATTACAACTAACTATTCAATAAAGAAGAACAATTGTTATATATTCTGCAAGAGACTTAGAGTCAGATTGTAAGAGATGGCATCTAAACTAAATAATTTGGAAGATAGAGTTTTAAAAATATTGTTCTTCCTCTACTTTAGTCATGGAAAATCAGACTTCCATGTCAGACAATATCTCTAGAAGCACATTAAGACACCCTAGTTTATTTGTAATTTCAGATGAACCAATAACAACACTGATAAAATAACAAGTGTTACATTCCAAATTCAGGTGCAAGATGAACCTTCAGGATTTCCAAAAGGAAAGTACAAAGATAGTGTTGCGTTCTTACATGCCCATCTATCTATAGCCTAAATGAGATTGACAAAACAAAGTAAAAAGCTAGAAATTGCAGGAATCTTTGTCAAAAAAAGTTGTTGGTGTGTTGTGAACTTCATTCTTCTCCAAAGGTAGAAATATTGGGGAGCTTATTATCTCTTTATTTAAATTTAGAGAGAAAGAGAGAGATTTATTTTAGGATTGGCTAATAAAGCTTATTATTCTTCACCTGAAATTTGTAGGACATTGAAAACTGACCACTAGAGCACACTTAGAAGTCTGAAGAATGAGGTGCATCTTGGCTAGCTGCCTGTCTGAGGGAGGAGTGAAGAGGAGCTATAACAAGCTGCCAATGGAATCATTTGGCACATCCAGTGTTCATCCAAGCAAAGGATGGGCTACCCAAGTGGGAAAAAAAAATGACATGGGGCTCCCTAGAGGGGTACTTGGAATTCAGTGGTGAGACTCTTCAGAATAAAAGCCATTTTATTTCCAAAGGTGTAAGCAACCTAGAGGGTCCCTCTCAAAGCCCTACCTTTTATCTCCTTGTTCTCCCCTCTCTCTCTACTTACTTCCCTCTTTCTTACAGTGACCCTTTTCCTACTTAAAGCCTACAGCTTGCCTTCTGCTTCAGGGGATTTCCACAAGCTGTTCTTCCAGCCATCCATAGGTCACACTCCCTGACTTCCTTCAAGCTTTTGTTAAAATGACAGTGTACCAGTTTGCTAACCACAAATTTCAGTGGTTTAAGGCATTCACAGTCTGTTATTGATCATGATTATGTGGGTTGGCTCGCCTATTCTTCTTGTCTGTGCCAGCTCAATTGGAGCTAGATGGTGTGGAATGACTTCAGTTGAATTGTCTCTCAGCTAGAATGTTAGCTGAAAAGTTTTGGAAAAATGGAAGTTTGATTTCTACTTGGACTCTCATCTCCTAGCAGGCAAAAGGAAATTTCTTCACTCTGTGACAGAGAGTTCCCTAGCAGCAAGGGAAGGCAAATCCCAGTACACAAGCACTTCTTGTCATGTTTTTTATCATAGTTGTTATTATCTGGTACCCAAAGTGAATCTCATGGCCGCACCCTTTTGAGGGGGGCTCCAAAGAGAGATTCCTCCTCTTGAGCAGCATACACACTTGAAAAGGTGTGTGTCTGCAGGAATGGGAGGAGTAGCAATTTATCTTTTCAATGCAAGCTACAGTGATTGCTGTACTTAACTGTAATTCACCCCTACATAAGCATTCCTAATCCTCCTTAATCTGCTCCACTTTTTTATTTCTATAGTATATGTCACTTTCTAATATGCTATGTTATTTACTTCTTATATCTACTGTTTGTTGTTCTGTCTCGCCTTTAAAATGCATGTTCCCAAGTTGGAAATGCTTGTTTATTAGTTCACTTAGAAGAGTTTCTGACACATAGTGGTTGTTCAATAAATATTATTTGAATGAATCAGTGAAAGACCTATTAACAATTTAAGGCTAATAGAAACTGCATATTTAGCCAGAGAAAATATCTCATTCATATGAAAGGGACTGTAGATATAATGAGCTTGTATAAGAATGTGATATTGCAAGATTATAAACTAATTTATAAACTAAACTAAGAATCTATTAAAACTCCCTTGAGAGACAAAATCACAGTAGGTCCCTGTTTGGGGGAGGGAGAGTGGGAGGATCGGAGCAAGTCCAGTAATTAGACACTGATATGAGTCAGGGTAGTCAGAAATTTTATAAAGCCACTGGAATGTCCAGGTCAGGAGGCAAACTAGTCAATCTGGTATTTCTCAAGCTTGCAAGGTATTGTTAGATTCCATAAAATTGTTCTCTCTGATACATTCAGTTCCCAGCATGATGTCTGCATGACAATCTGTTCCCTGTCAGAACATCTCTAAATCTCAGAAAAGGACTTTTGCTCCCCCTTTAACCATTCTGTAGCCATTTGATTTATTTTATCAAGAGTTAGAAGCATGTATCCATGAAAGAAAGGTCAGTGTGCTCCTCCAACAACCTAATAAACAATGACTGAACTGTGATACAGCTGAGGCAAGTTGTTGTAATTCAAATAAAATCTGAAGTTTTAATAATCCCATGAAATAAATTCTATAAATTGCTGATCGGGAATTTTTATTGTCTGAAAGGGACCAGAAAAGTCATGGGGTTTCCTTTAAATTTCATGCAGGAGAAAAGAAAGTACTGCCTACTGAATCAATTAAATGAATGAGTGGTGGTGGAGGTAAAATTGCTTTGTGATTGCATTCCACAAGCCATGCTTGTCAAACATCATGGTTGCCCTTTCTTTTCAATAATGAGAGATGCAGTTGCCAAATGGCTAACCCGTGCTTTATGCAAAGAACACTTCTGCATGGAGGAAAGGACTACTGATGAGAAATGTGAAAAGAGAGAGAGAGAGAGAGAGCTAACATTTATGGAATATGTGCAGGGGGTAGGGGCAGTATATAAGTTATTTCACGGTATCTTTCTCCAATGCTAAGTATTATCATCACAGCTTTATATATAAGGAAATGGAAGCATAGGAAAAATGATATGCCATACCTCTGACGGCTAGCAAGGGGCAGAGCTTGGCTGGAAACTGAGTTCTCGCTGGCTCTAAACTCCAAGCTCTTCTATTATAAGCCACTGCCTTTCAGACTGAAGCAGAATCCGATATAAATCCTCTGCACAATTAGTTTATAATCTTGCAATATCACAAGACCCTGGAGAGCGTCTGTAAATCACTACAATACAAGTTTCTAAGTCCTTTAGGATAGGCTCTGGGAAGTCATAGAAGGAGGGAATTACTTCCAGCTGAGGATCAGGGAAAACTTCCCAGAGGAAATGGAATTTTCATTTTATATCATAATGATGACAGAACTAAAGCTCTGGTTGGTGTTCCTTAAATTCTTTCCCATCTTTGAAAATATTATAAGTCATATTTACATATTTTGCAGTATTTAAACAGAAAAACCAAACTAAAAGTAACTTGGGTCTTCTCCTTTCTCTCCCTTTCTCTTCCTAAATTTATCTTCCCTTTCTCTCTCTCTCTCCCTCTCTTTCTCTCTGTCACACACACTACACATATGAGCACACATGTGCGCACACACACATATCTAAATGGAAAAAAAAAAAAAAACCTAAGTCCTCCATCCCCTATTGCACCACATGCATAACACACTGACTTTATTATTTTATTTTTTTCAATTACTTGGGATTCAACCCAAAATGCTTTATCACTTAGCCAAATACCCAGTCTTTTTTTTTTTTTTTTTTTTTTATTCTGAGACAGGGTCCAGCTAAGTAGCTTAGGAACTTGCTTAGTTTCTGAGGCTGGCTTCAAACTTGCAATCTTCCTGCCTCAGCTTACAGAGCTGCTGGAATTTATAGGTGTATGCTGTGCCTGGAGAATATAGTCACTCTTTTTTTTTTTTTTCCTGATACCAGATATTAAACTCAGGGGCACTTAAACACTGAGCCACATCCCCAGTCCTTTTTAATATTTTATTTGGAGATAGGGCTTCATTGAGTTGCCTAGGGCCTCGCTATATTGCTGAGGCTAGCTTTGAACTAGCAATCCTCCTGCCTCAGCCTTCTGAGCTGCTGGGATTACAGGATTACACCACCATGCCCAGCTGATAAATTCACTCTTAAAGCAATTTGGTCTCCCATGTACAATTGAGTTGATCTGAAAATAAGTATAAGTATCTAAATCATTGCAAACTTTATTAATTCATATTTACATGTATTTTGACAAATTTAATTATTATTTGTGGCATTGTCCTTATTCTAAATTTCTAATTTATTTATCTTGCTAAACTGACAATGTCAATTATATTCTTTCAAGCTAGAAGAAAGAACAAATATGTTATAAACATTGCTTTACATACGATAGACTATGATATTTCAAGTTCAAATGTCAAAAATGATATATAAACATGAAACTTGAAGTGATTGAAAATTACAGAGTAAAACAGATACTTAATTTGCCTAAAACTGTAGCATCTAAGACATACAAATGACAATAATCATTTTTATAATTACATATTATAGCACTATAAATTAATATTTAAGGATAACAGAACAAATTTATTTCACATAAAAAATAACTGCCTGTAACTTGAAGAGCTTTTTATTAATCAAGAATTTCAAAGCCCACTATGGAATACTAGACCAAGTTTTTTCTATGTGAAATGATCAAACATAGAATCCAAAATTCTGTTTACTCAACCTAATTCTCCTCAAGAGACTAATGCAGCTCGGTCTTAAATTGAGCCCAGCTGAGCAATGAGAATCAGATGAATCCAAGACTACAACTTTGCCCAATTTGGACACAGTCATATAAATGTGATTTATGTATCACATAAATGAAGATTCATCTCTTCGGTCAGATTGATAATGAAATAGAAGAAAATAGGGAAAACATTTGCTTGACCGTTGCTTTGAACCAGACCTTTGACTATGTCATTTTATTAAAATAGTGCATGGTGATAAAGCTGGGCTTTGAACATACATAGCTTGTCCCAGAACTAAGCACTTAATCACTCTCCAATGGGTCTACTACTAAATGATAGCTAAGATTTTTGCAAGGATGAAAACAATACTGATTCTATAATACTGCAAGATTTTGGATTTTTTATTATGTGCTATGCTTTGAATATGGATGGTTTTCTCCAAAGTTCCATGTGTTAAAGGCTTAGTCACCAGGGTAGCATTATTCTGCTGTAGTGAAAACTTTAATAGGTGAGGCACAGTGAAAAGTTCTTAAATCACTGGCAGCATGCTCTCAAAGTTTGGGGCCTTCCAATTTCTCTCTTCACTGCAATTCAAGAAGTGTTTTGCTCCCATCTAATCTCCCTGTACTTGCCATTCATGCCCTGAGGTAATGCAAGCCAGGCATGACCTTCACCAAGCCTCTGCTATATCTTTAGGACTAGAGCCTTCAAAACTCTGATACAAATAAAACTTTTCTATTAATAAAGTTCATTGTCTCAAGGATTTCATTGCAGTGACACAAAGATGGCTCATACACATATGTAAAATAATTGGAAATAATGCCAAAAATGGGCGGATGAGTTTGAGCCAAAACTGGTGTTTCAGTCTGAATTCTTTTTATCTCGATCCCAATTCATATTTAAGAGCCCTTCCAATAGGACACATTTGAATGTGTTGCCTTAACCCATCTTGTGAGAAAATCAGTCTTTTTAATCTCACTTTTTCTGTCTTTTGTTCTTTTATGCATCCACAATTACCAACGCAAAGCTGAGAGCCACGTGATTCCCAGGCTCCATAAAAACACATCACATTACTCCAACCTCATGGCTCCAACTTAAGCAAAGGCTAGCCTCCAAGTCTTGTCAGTAAGCCATTCAGGTCCCAGGGGGACTTCCTCTTTCCATCTCTAAGGACACTTGTAGAGGTTCAATTGTCACCTAATATAGCATCTATGAAGAGTCCATGCCCAGGATTGTGCATGCCATAATGTAGTACAATAATATTTCTGTCCCCATCATGTACTTAAGAGACTGCTGCTGGAGTGGCTGTTGCTGTCACTCTGTGAACACACCCACTCACCCAGCATTGGACACCTCTAGGAGATCTCAACTACAATTTCAGTGAATATTCTCACAATTGTCCCATGTGGTCCTGTGTCATAATTCCTTTGAAAATGGACCCAGGAAAGATGTTATATGGCCTTATCTTTATGCATATATAATTGGACTAATAACTACCAGAATGCTTCGCAGAATAGTGTATCATTCCTACATATTAAAATTCAGTCAATTTATTCTTTTGATTGTTTCCCCTAACTTACCACCTATTCTTATGGATTTACCCTGATTTTTATTTATTAGTTTGTTATGTATAGCAATATTGTTGTCTTGCAAGTTTCACATAATATTCGTCTTCTCTCCCACTCTCCCACTTTCAACACAATGATGATGATATTTAAAATTTGGATATTTTCCTCAACCCATACTTTTTAAAAATAATCATGATATCTTTGAAGTTTTGGAACCACCATTACTCATGTATTATTCCTCATCTCAAAATATTCTCAAATAATTTTTGGAAGTGCGACTTTGTAGGTAAATATTACGTACAAAGCCTGATTGTGTCTAATTCAGTTCTCCTTATAATTATACTGTTAAAAAGCCTGGAACCAATCTAAACATATTTCCGTGATAAGTGATATGTTCATCCTCTTTAGAAGCATTTCCATTTCTCTTTGCTGTTCTAAAATCTAATTGTAATACAACTAGATAACAATAATGATACTGAAATAGTGATTATGTGCAAGGCACCTTTCTAAGGGATTCATAATAATATTTTTAAGGTACACATTATATTATCCACATTTTACGGGTGGGTAAACTTAAGCACAGAAAGTTTACCTTAAGTGCCTTTTCAGTCAAGAGATCTGTCATCATTCTTTAACTCTGGGATGTAATAGTCTTTATTTCTTTGTCCCCCACAACTTATTAACTGAGTATTTGCCTTGAGTTCTATCCTCCAAATTGCTCAGTTTACTGTTGTATTTTTCCACATTTTATATTTTTCTATTGCTTTTTTGAGTGTTCAGTCTAATCTTTTAGCAAACTAAACTTTCCTTCAGCTGAATCCTTTGGAAAATTTGTCTTCTCCTGATTTTTATTTTTAACTATTATAATTTTCATACTTATAATTTCCACTTGGATCTTTCTTGCAACTTCTTTCATATTTTATTAACACCTTTCTTATCCCTTTGAGTATTTTAATTAAGCTTATTTTAAGTTCTTAGTCCATCTGTTCCAAGAATTCTGTTTCATGTGATGTTATTTTTAGTTACCTCTCTTTTAAAGATTGCTGTCCCCACTATCTAGATAACTTTCCCCTGTGCCTCATGACACTGTCTGATAATAGGAATTACAGGGGAGCCTGAGTTAGACTCCTGTTGGTGAGTTTAAGCCACGGGGTGGGAGAAAGAATCCTCAAAGTATGAAACCTCCTCTCCCCATCACTTTTAGATGCTATCACTCCACCAACAAATCTGAAAGATGGCATATTTTTCCTAAAACAAAATTCACTAGCTCTAGCATTTAAAGAAAACCAGGGCCAAGATGGAACCTGACATTTTTTCTGTTTGTGTCTTAACCCAGCAGAGAATTTGCAGCCCTGGAATTTGCGTTGCTAGGATCAAGAAGTTGCCGCAGGTTTCTGTGCAAATAAGGAGTAAGAACCATCTTAAAGCAATGTTCAAAACAGCAAGAAGCAAGAGAACTGAAGACCTGCCCAGTACTGTCTTCCCACAGCTGCGCCCAGGCTAGCTGCTCTCCAACCCACTCTGCAGGCAGCACCCGCTACAGATAGATGTCTCACAGTTCTTACATTCATTCATTCCCAAGTCCGGGCTTCTTTCTGCTTCTGAAGCCACTCCCAGTAGATTTCTTTAGGGGAAGAAACAGAAGCTGTGCCCATTCACTTTCTTGTGAGGAATCAAATGCCACTCTCCTAGAATGTTATGTTTCTTTTATTTGAAGATGGGATGTAGAAAGGGAAAACTCAGTCCATCTCATCTAGACATAGGAAAATGGCAATTCAGGTTTATTTTAAAAGAGAAAGCACAGGCTCATTCTTTCTCTGTGTTTTAACCCTCCATCTGTCTGACTCTAATCAGCCAGAATTGCCTCATGACCCCCACAAGCCCTCTTTTTCTGGTTTTGGAAACCTCTGGAGCCTTAGATACTACAGTATAGATAGTCTTTAAATTGTTCTGGGTAGGTGGGTGACATATCACAATTTGGTGATATGTCATCATATCATATCACTTACATCCTAAATTTCCCATTTTACAATTATTTTAGAAACAACTTTGGATATGATACATTGAACTAGTTCTTTAATAACAAGGCTCCAAAGCTTATTCAGTACACTGAAAAGTATTCTGATAGCTTAAACATAAATTTTAAGAATTAAAAAAAAAACACACCTCAGAAAAATGCTCCATGGTCCTTAGATTGTTTCTGATAGGCACAGAAGGAAATTCTCACATTTAAAATTTGTTTGGGGTAACTGCAAAAGTCCCCCCTACAACCTTGGCTATTACAAGTTGAAGTACAGCGTAATCTAAATTCAAAAGCTCTTCCTTCAAAACATTCTTACTGTTAATGAATTACACAGGTATCACACCTTCTGTTCCTTTCTGTTCAAAAGGAGAAAAGCTGTTCTTTTCATTTGGAGCAGAGTCTGTGATTATGGACCAGCTAATTAACTTGTCTGATATGGAAGGGATGATGCAATTTTCACTTCTAGCTTTTTCTCTCTTCCATATGGATGGGGTTGCTGCTTATAAACGCTGTGACTGTTGTTGTGCAAAAGCTCGCTCTAAGAACTTGCTTTAAGCCCATTTCTATACCTACCATTAAGCTCCCTTGGCAACAGAGGAAATTTTTTAAAGCCAGCTAAATTCCCTGAGTTACCGAGCTGAGTTTCCACTTATTCTTATTTATAAAAGGCAGGATTTTCCTTCAGCATTTTTCTGAGTTTCCTTCTCTCCTTTAATATTGTCATAAGATATCACTGTTACTTATTAAAGCAAAAGATGGCATGAAAAAAGACACTACCTATTCTTGCTTACTAAATCTCTTCATTCCAACCAAACCCTCAAATAATCCCAGGCACTGCAGGTAGGCAATTCACTTTGCTAGTTTAGTTAGTGACTAAGTTCTGTCTTGCAAAGGGAGAACCTCATTTGTTTTATTGATGATATATTTTCCTTGGCCAAAGTAATTTAAAACTATTTAAAATTTACAAATTTAAATTTTTTAATTTAGAAAATAAATTAAAATTACTTAGTGATACTTGGTTTTAAAAAGGGGAAAAACTTAGCAATAAATATTTATACATTTTGTAGAAAAAGAAAAAGCCAGTGGCACACTTCTCATTGACCTAAGAGAAATTTTCCAAGCCAGGTACACATGGGCACATATACTTCATCTACAAAAATAATGGCAGTTACATTAATATTGATAAAAATAATACATTGCTTTCGAAGGAGGAAAGCATAGACTACAAAAACATCTATTATGTATAGCTCATAAACTCAAATTTTAGACCCAGTGCATCAGAGTTGTCAATGATTTATAAAATGCCTTTATTGTATTGGGTTCAAGTGCCAGTAAGTATCTGAGGTCATCAATACCATCATCCTAAACATATGCTTTTTAGAACATTTAAATAGCTGATGCAATATTTCACTTATGACCATCCTGAGTATGGTTGCTTTATAGACTCTACTAAGGGCAGAAGCCTGCACAAGTGATTAGATGCATGCGAGAAATAGGCAGTACTTTTGACACTGATCTTGAATAACTGTCGTGAAGTCTCAGGATCTAGACCAGACCTATGACAAAGCTAATCCTGCACTCTCCAGCAGTCTCCAGGATCATGTTCTCTCCCTTGGAAACAGTTTTAAAGTCTTGTTCATGCCTTTTATGTCACTCTTGATCAATAATTATAATAGGCAACATTATTCAAGGTTTGTGACATGCCAACCATTGTCCTGAATGTTCTATGTGTATCAGTTCATTTTATCTTCGACATAGTCCAATAAGGAAGATAATATTTCTGTCCTCCCTTTCACAGATGAGAAGGTAAGTTCCTAAATGTTTTAAGTTACCAAATTTAAACCAGAACTCCAAAGCCTATACTTTATCCTTTTAACTCTACACTGATGCCATTTCTAATTCTATTTCCAAAAACAAATTCATTGAGAGCACAGATTGGCATTGCCATTTACAGTTGAAATACTCCATAGCATTTAGCACAGTGTTTGGTAAGTATAGGAAAATACAGGTTAAAAAGTGCATTTTATAGAATGTGCATGCACTAGGTGTTCTCTGACGCAAAAGATCTTCTTTGCACCACTTTTCACCCTGCTATGAGCCCCAGAAGGTCAACTTCTGTATATTGTTTCATGCAGGACCCTTTGCCCTTGGGGAAAAAAAAATCTATAGTGTGATCTACTAATAAAATTGCAGCACCTTATTGGAGATAAAGCTTCTTCCTTCTGAGCCAAGGCTAGACATCTGCAGTAACAAGGAGAGTCAGTTTTGTCTGCTTCTCTGCTTTGCCCCTTTCTCCTACATTCTTGTACAAAGATGCAAGAGTTGAGGGTGGGAACCATGATGGGGAAGAATTGGTGGGAAGAGGGAAAATATAAGTGAGGCAATTTTATCTGGCTGACATAATGGTAATTCTACCTAGGCTCCCTCTGGCTGTGGCAGATGTTTGAAGCTGACTCTTTCTCTCCTGCAGCACTTTGAATGGTTCTTCAAAGTCCTGATCCTGAAACCCCTCCAGGATGTGGGCAATGCCTTCTCTAGTCACCTACAAATCTCCCCCTCAATACCAGCCTTCACCTACCTGCCTGAGCTGCTCCCTGCTTAGTCCTTTCAGGCTGCTATAACAAAAATGCCATATACTGTGTGATTTTAACAACAAACATTTATTTCTCACAGGCTGTTAAGTCCAAGAACAAGATAACCAAAAGATTCAGTCTGAGGAGGATCTGATTCCTGGTTCTTAGTGCCTTCTCAGTTTTGTCCTTAGGTGGTGGAAGGGGTGAAGGAGTTCTCTGGGACCCATTTTAGAAGGACACTAACCCCATTGATGAAAGCTCCACCATCATGACTTAATCACCACCCCACCTCTTAATGCCATCACCTACAGTATTAAGATTTCAATATATGAGTTTGTGTGGGGGATACAAACATCCAGTCTGTAGCACTCTTCTTAGGCCAATGAATCACCCAGATGAACCTCTCACAGGCACCATTCAAGATGAGCCCAGTTTGGTTCCCTGGATCTACCTCTTACCCACGAGAATCCCTTCTCCAGCAAACTCTGGGAGCCTTTTCCAGCACAGTGCAGCTTTCCTGCCAAAGATTGCACTAGCAGGATTCTTCCTTTAGATTTTCTGTCCCTTATATTCTGAAACAGCAGTCGTCTGATGGCTCTCAAAAACGATAACACCTACTCGAATTAACCAGGAAAAGCTTGTCTTCTAACTGGAAAGGAGGAAAATGCCTCAGTATCCTAATTTTAAAAATCTCTTTCTGTAATATTCAAACTTCCTTCTGTGTAGCTTGGCAGTGGGTGATGAGCTAACGTGGACCAAGGAAAGGATGGCCCAACACCTCTCCTCCTACAGATGGGAATGTGGTCCATCATGTTTGTAGCTCAAGATCTCAAAATAACTATGAGATAGAAATAGCAATTTCGCCACTCTGAAATTACCAACAGCAAAATGTTGGTAAACATTTGTATAATTGAGATCACAGAAATCACTTTTTATCATTGATTTCTCCCCTTTGTCTGTCACAACTTACAACTGTGAATACGTGAAAATAAGTTTCTTGTTATTGTTTGTTTTACTAACTGATCACAATCTACGTTTGTGTTCTGCTTTTATCATGTAATATAACATCTTCAAAATGTCTCCCAACGAGTACAAAGAAAACCTTGCCTTCTTCTTGGCTGCAGTATTTTATGTTAGGTATCCTACAAGGAGCTTTATCATTTTTATTATTTTTATCAACCTTGTAAGTGTAAGGTCATTTTTCTTTTTTTTAAATAAACATTTCCTAACTACCAATAAGACAGAGCCTCTGTCAATATGTTCATTTAATCTCTGGATTTATTCTTCTGTGAAACACCTGTTTGTGTGCTTTGTTTATTCTTCTGTTGTTTGTTGTTTGTCATTTTCTCATCAATTCATAATAACACATTTTATTTTAAAGCAATATCTCATATGTCTTGTAAATATTTCTCTTAGTCATTTGCTTTATGCATTATGATGTATTTTACCATAGAAATATTTTTATAGACATTTATATAATATAATATTATTCTTTGCTTTAGTTGGGGATTTACTTGCTTTTGCAATAAGGAATTTTGTATTTATTATACAAGCCATCAAAACTGTTACTCATAGATTTACATGTGTTTGTGTGAGTGTGTATAAATACACTTGTATAAATGTGTGTACGTAAACACACATATTATATACACTTAAATATGGTATATACATATTTGTTATGTATATTTAACTTTAAAATGTCTGAATTTAAACATTTAATGCATCTTATTTTCATTTATTAAAATGAAGCAAACTCCAGATATGTTTCTTTCTAAATGTTTGTCAATTATGTTGATTAAGTAAACCCATCATGTATCTAAAGAAAACACCATCTTTATCATATCATTTATTTCTGGGTTCCCTGTTCCAATTTACTTATATGTATGTTTTTCTGTAAAACACTATACTGTTTTAATGCTATGTCTTTAGAGTACATTTTAATAACTGATAAAGCATCTCTCCTAATGTCACAATTTCCTTAGCTTTCTCTATTTATTGCTTCATTTATCATTTTCAAGAATTTCATTAGGTTTCTAAACACCATTTTATTTGAATAAAAGATTCTACCAAAAAAGTTTGAAAAATCATTTCAGGTGACAATTTATAAAAAATAATTCAGTGGTTCTTGCACTAGGTGAAATGACCAATAAACAGAAAAGATTGTTCAGAAGTACTGGTGAGCTTGTTCATTATAACTTAAGGAAGACTTGCTCTGCATGTACCTGCTTATCATGATGCTTCCTTTGCTCTGAATTGCCTCTGGAAATTTAAGATAGTTTGGAACCATTGACTGCTACTGAGCTTGAGGACTGAGGAAATATTGGGTAAAACTAATTTCTCTACACTTCTAAAATATTTCATTGTGTTTGTGTGCATGTGTGTGTGTCCCATGGGTAATAGGGGAGATCAATGGAACAGCAGGGAACAGAAGATTGAAATACAGGAAGGAACAGTTGTACCTGGTGAGAAAAATGCCTTCACTTGTCTCCTTCTTATCTGCATTAAATAGTTCCATAGCTTTTATTTAAGTAAATACTGTTGAAGTTGCACATTTATCTATCTTCTTGGCACAACTGGTTCATTAACATGTTATAAGCACTGTAGAAGGCTTCTGTAAAGAAAAGCACTAAATGCTGCTTCTTGACATTTTTTTGTTGTTTTTTTTAGGAGTGTAATTCCTTAGAAACAACCTCAAGACAAATAAAGCCATACATCTTTTAATCACAGATGATATAAATCATTATGTCAGTTAAGTGTAAGGTCCATAAATCTCTTAAGAATATGAATTTATGACATAGAGATGCAATTTGCCAGTATTGGCTTTTGAAAGTTGATTAGAATGATGAGATATGATAGAACAGATTTTTGCAATACTGCTCATAACCATATCAGAAAGGGAGGCTCTCAAGCTTATAGCCTGTTGATGTATTAAGTATCAGCTTCACGTTTTCCCTGTTCAGACTAATTGCTTCTTTTAATCTGTGATTGCTGACACACATGTGCAGTTGTGCAAGTTAATAGGAAGGAAGATGGCTCAGATTTTCTTCAGTTTTATTATATTCTGTTTTTAATTGTCTTCACTGCTAAGGCATGGTTATTTTATTTGATGGTTTCATAAGCAGGAGATCCAACAATAAAATTTAAGTATCTAAAATAGTTATGGATAAACATTCAAAGGGAAGTCCACCCAGGCAGGCCCAAGGCCAAATGGATTCATTTTAAAAATACATCATGTCATGGAGAGATTTCACCCCACTAGAGCTTGCTCTGGTTTGCTCTGCTTGTTCAGTCTACCTGACATTGTAAAACTTTCTAAATCTGTGCTCTGAAGTTCGGATACACTTACCCTAATCTCATAGCAAGCACGCGCAGAGTCAAGTGCGCTGCAGCTGACTGATAATGCTGATGCGTTTTTAGAATGGAACAGAGTGAAGCTGAACCAATGCAGAGGCTAAAATAGGAAACCAATTTAACTCCATTGTAACGACAGCCACCCAAATCATCCTCCAAATAATCCAAAATGTTGGGCTGTAACACAGAAAGCACATATTTGTTCTTTTTTTGGCATGCATGTTTTATATACATCCCAGTCTTTCCCTCCTCCTCAGAAAGGAGCACATCGTCTTCTTGTTCTGGAGATTTCGGAGCTGTTATTATAGCCATAGTCTCACATGATGCCTCTGTTAAGTGTGGTTCAGCATTTCCATTATGAAACCCAAAAGCCTCCAGAGCAGACTTCTTATAATTGTCTATGAGGGAAAAATCGTTCCCAGCTGATACTTAATGCCTATTATATTCATTTTCAGTCCAGAAAGCACTGTTCTTTAATATATTATAAAATAAAATATTCATGCCATTCATTGATTTTACTTTTTAAATTGCTGTTGTCACTATGATAACATGGGAAATAAAGCAGGGAAGCTAAAAGCCATTCGTCCCACATTTTGTCCTTTTTCCCATAGATGCTATTCCACTTCCATTTCCAGATGGGAGTTGAAGTTTCAGATCTTAAGCACTGTGTCCTGAGGTCCTTACCACCAAAAGTAGTTCTGCCAACTCTCAGACTGTCAGATTATAGGAAACTGAAATTATGTGGATTATGAGGAATGTGGATTATTAGGAATCCACACAGAAAGATTCAAATTTCGCCACACTCAAAAGCCATCAGTGAATTAAAATACAGAAAGTATTACACAATGGAAAGTGTCAGGAAACTATTTCAGAATAGATCATTAAAAGAGATATTATGCCAATTCAAGCAATGTTATTTTTGGATTACATTTTTAAATTGTGTAGGATATTCTTTAAATTGGTTTACTATTTGATGTTGGAGGGCAAAGAAAGCACAAGCAAGCTTATAAAGTGGGAATTTACAGAATACAGTTATAACTTGATTCCTTCAGTGATACAGAATTAGAGGAGTTAAGGAAACAGTATTTTTTTTAACACATATTGAATGAGAAACTTTTTTTCACTGGTAAAATAAACATAAGGAGTTCTAGTATGTTTTCATAATGAACAGATAGATTTCAATGTCATCAGTGATAACTAAATTTTTACTCTTCTGAATGAATCTAAGGAGGAAATAGTTCGACTCTGGCAGATACATTTAAGAGGGGAGGTGCCAGAAAGACCTAGTCAGCAAGGGGGTTAATGGGAGCCAGGAGCCAAGTGGAACTGTAAACTGATCCCTGACACCAGACCTAAATCACTATATTTGGTGTCCTTCTTCTTCTGGCACCACCCTGATATCAGCCTTATTTCTCATACCCTTCAGTAAACAGAGCATTTGTGGAGGGTAATGGCAGGTGCCTCATGGACCCGGAATTACCTGTAACTATGCCCACGCCACAAAACAGTTTTATCCTGAGCAAAGAGTGTCTCTTGACACTCGCTTCTTTGGCCTGGCCTAGAAGTTTTCTGTCTGTACTCAAGCTTGCCCAAAAGCCAGTGTGTAAGAGAAGCTGACTGACAATCTAAGCATTTTGCTGGGAGAGGCAAGTTTCCTCAAATATAAGTCCCAACACAAGATGTGTGTGTCCTCAGCATCCTACTGTAAAATGAAATGAAGAAAACTGGTATTTCATTGTAGATATAAAAGAAAGTACATACGCATCATTTTTTTCATGCAGTTGACCAGATGACATTTAAATCTATCAGAAATTTTCGTTGAGAACCTATTTCAAACCCAGCAGTGTGCCAGGAGTCGAGAAGAGGAGTGCTACATGGGAAAGGTAGAGGATAACGTTTTTGCCCAGAAGCAGTGAACAGTTCCATTTATAAACCAACAAGAACGTCATGAATCTCAAGTTTGATATTTTCAAAGCCACTTCATAAAAACATAAGTGTCATACATTTGTTAGTAGAGACTAATGGATACCTGCTGAAATAAAAATCAACATATTTTAATTTTTCAGGAAAATTACTAATCCTAAAAATATATATATATATATACGTCAGGTTGACACTTTCTATATAACATGGTATAATATGCTTTCATAGAAAGAGAATGTACTTTGAAGCCAGAAAGACCTCTCTCTGGTAATTTACTACTTCTGTGAACTTGGCAGGCAACTTTGATCTTTTTTCAGTGTAAGCTTTTGAATCTATATAAAGGGGGAGTTATTTCTTTTTTGGCTAGATAAAACATATGGATATTTAAATGAACTTACACACAAAATGCCCAGCACTCCCTCTACCTGTTTCTAAGCATAGAAAACAAGATTTATCCTCTTGGTTTATATTTGCACTGTGGTTATGAGAACAGCCAGCAAATATGACTAGGCCTTTATTTTTGTTGGCTGAGAGGAAAGGGAAGCACGTTCTTAAATGTCACTTCTAAAACACCAACGTGTTGTGTTTTCAGTCTTTTGTTGAAAAAGAAAACCAACTGAATATAAGTCCCTACTCTCTGAATACAAGCGCATACTATGCTTTTAAAAATCAGAATTCATGCATACCCATGATCCTAGCGATTCAGGAGGCTGAGGCAGGAGGATCGGAAGTTCAAGGCCAGCCTCGGTAACTAATTAGGGCCCTAAGCAACTTAGCAAGACCCTGTTTCAAAATAAAATGGACTCATTAGAAACCATACTTTCCTCCAAGAAACATATTTCACACTTGCATTCCTTGTTATTTTGCTCATTCCTGGTAAGAAATCTTTCGTGAACTTAATTTGAAACTTGTTCTGATTTTATTATGTTAAGTCCCTTAGAAACACAAGCCAAGGTCTTTCTTTTCTTCTCACAACTGCAGAATGACATCAGATCCAACTCTAATAAGTTACTTTCAGATTTCAACCCAGAGCAGACCAGGCACAGTGAGTACGGACTGGCTGATTGCACCTGTGAAATGATCAACCTGCACTCCAATTTAGCTCTCAGTCCCATCTCCTAGGGCTTTACCAATCATTTGGCCCTTAATGGGTCTCTTTTGCTGTTTATCACTCTCTATCCCCATCAATTTTCATTGCTCTCTACAGCTTCTTTATCACTTTTTGTTGTCAAGAACATAACTACTTTTGGATCAGATGTTTGCCATAAATTCCTGAAATAGACATCTAGCCCATAAAGAATAGAAATGAATAGGCTAGTTTTAAATGTCACCGGTAGATAGTTCATCTCAGTAGGCGTGATTGTTAATACTTTCACATCTCTAGTTCAAAATTGAAATTTTTCCAGTGCCCCAGGCATAATTATTTTCCTCCAAATGACTTGGAAGCCAGCATTACTGCATCCACCTACACATTATATTTGACCAAAACACTGACATAAAGCAGAATCACAAAAATGTATTTACGTATGCTCCTTAGTGTTACAGCCTCAATTTCATAGGAAATATCATATTATTCAGATGGAATAAAATTTGATGGCATTGGCAATTACTGACTTCTGCTTTGGATTAATGTCCACATGTGAAAAAAGTGGGGGTTTGTGATTCCAAATGTTGAAAAAATAACAATGACACTGAAACTTTATACACCATATTTCAGCTGACAGCACAATTTAGAGCTGAGTTACACACCCTTAAAATGAAAGCTTCCAAAAGAAATGCTGACAGGCCCTTTACTTATAGGGAAGTATTTGCCTCTGGAATAATAGCAATATATTATATTTAAATGGCTCCTTTTATAAAGCACTTTAAAAACTGTCAACCTATATTCTTTCTTCCTGTATACACATCTCTCTCATGAAAGTCAATAGTGAACCTATATATCTATTATTTATTTAGCCAGTTATTATGTATTTATTACATTTATGAGATTCACCCATCATTTATTAGCCTCTGGGCACCTTTGAAAATTTCAGAGTTAAAAAAATAAGAAGACAGTCCATGTCATTATGATTTGCAAGTTATTCTAGACATCATGAAAATAAGACACATTGCTTCAAGGCTTATTGTCTTAGAAGTTCAACACATCTTCAAAAATATACATTCACCTGAAGTGAAACAGACCAACAGAGCTCAGAATAACTCCATGGCTAGAAGAAAGACAGAGTCATAATATGAATCAAAGGTATTTGACTGGTTGTCTTACATTTATGTGTTGTGAAGCACTGTTACATAGTAGAGGCTGGTATAAATGAGATGTTATGGATGAATTTGCATAAATTATTTATTCAAATTTCTCACATTTATTTCGCATCGCTATTATGTACTTAGCATTGTATTCAGGTGGACAACTTCAATCATCATAAATTGAACATTAGATAAAATCTTTAGTATCATTGATAGAGAGCCCCCCAGCTCCAAGACTTTGATAATCCAGGTGCATTCAGAGTATATCACCTAAGGACATTTTGTTTTCTACATGAAATACCAAGACCCTAATAGATTACATGACTTAAAAATGATTTTAAACAACACAGAAAAGACCCCCAGATACTACCTTTCACGCCAGTTCTCAGTATCTCTATAGGCACCCAAAAGAGATTGTGGGATCTGAATGTTCACTTTGGTGTCTTCTTGATTCTCTCATTGAGAAAATTTTAGAAGCTAGCTTTGGGAAGGTTGAAATGGCAGTTAATTTGGCCTGGAGTGTTATATTATTTACACAAGTCCTAGAACTTCACAGAAATGTAGTAAATGACTTTGGGTTAGTTATGAACCTAGTGAATCAGCATCTATTATCATTAGCTGAAAAGTAATCTTTTGGGGGGGGGGTACTAGGGATTGAACTCAGGGGTACTCAAATCACTGAGCCACATCCCCAGCCCTATTTTGTATTTTATTTAGAGACAGGGTCTCACTGAGTTGCTTAGCACCTTGTTACATTGCTGAAACTGGCTTTGAACTCACAATCCTCCTGCCTCAGCCACCACCACCACCCCTGCCCCCACCCCGCCACCCCCCCACCTTCCACCCACCCACCCCCCTCACCCCTCCACCTCCACCCCTACCCCCCCACACACCTGGCAGCCAGGATTATAAGCCCATGTGCCTGGCTTAGTAAACTTCTTCTAACTGGCAAATACATTTGAAATTGTTTTGAGATATTAAAATGAAAAATGTTTTATAAATATAAGTGTCCCTCTGTCTTTACTTCTGCAGTTTATTTCCCGTGACCTCTTATATATCACCTTTGCTTTTCCATTACTAGCCTGGAACTCTGTTGAGAAAACAAAAACTTGTCAATACCTCTAATTGCCTGTTAGTTAAACTAATCAGTATACATCAAACTAAGCCTAACAAAACTTGATGGGTTAAGTGGAACTCGTGACCATTAGGGAAACAAGATTCACACAGCTCCCCAGGGACAGAGAGCCAAAATATTAATTTACCATGATTTGGAAAGTTCTTGCCAATTCCCTACTTTAATTTATTTAGCTTCAGGACAAAGGGACTCCTCCAATATAAGCTTAGGAAATGCATTTCCAACTAAACTTTGCCCAGAACATTTGCAGAAAATTACTCTATATTTGATTTTCAGATGGTAGAAAGACAGATAAATGGGTAGTTATATCATGTAAATATAGAAAGATGGAGTAAAATGTGATTCCATTGGCAATTACTAACTTGTACTTTGGATTAATATCCATATGTGGAAAAAGTAGGGTTTTGTGATTCCAAATGTTAAAAAAGGAACAATGACACTGAAACTTTATATACTGAATTACAAACATTATACACACACACACACACACACCACATATTTCAGCTGTTATAAATAGTGTTGTCACCAGTGGCACTATTAATAATTACTCAGAGGCAGATTGTCTTTAAATGCACACATATATTCTATCATACCAATCATCAAATATAAACAATTAATGCAAAATTGTTGGGTGTGTGGGAGCACCCCAACTAGCATTCAATGCACACTAACTAAACACTATAAAGCAAATCACACAATCCTAGGGCAACCACGAGCCCCAAAATACCTCCAATGCCAGGCAACTTCTCTTAGTCAAAGAGCAAACATTGTCCTTGTCTGGTAGTTCTCTCCAGCCAATGGCTGGACATCAGGGAATGGTGGAGTTAGTCCAGGGACAGACAGCAAGGCGGCCAGTCTCACTGATGTCCTTGGAGCAAAACTCTTCAATGTGGCAGGACCAGCAATTTAAATACAGTTCCAAGTTGGTGGTGTATGTTGGTGACTGGGTACACCCAGTGAAAGTCAATGTTCATTGGTTATGTCAGGTGAAGTGATTTAATTGCAACTGGGCATTTTCTCTGCACATGTCCATGGAGCTGTGCTCCCTATCAGTTGTAACCAGTCATTGCTTAGCATATGTTAGTGCCTCTTATAGCTCTTTATCAATTACAAGCAGACATGACTAAGCAGTTTAATGACTGCTGTTCCTTATGGCCAGCAACTTAATGAGTCCCAGCATGTCCCAGCATGTCCCAGCATGTATGTCTATGACAGATGCTCCTTACAAGTGGGTTAGTCAGCTTTCAGTGACTATGACAAAATACCAAAGAAAAACAACTCAAAAGGAGAAAATATTTCTTTTGGCTCATGGTTTCAAAAGACTGTGGTGGCTTGGATCTATTGCTTTTTAATCTATGACAGGCCAGTATGTCATAGGCTGGGGAGCATGCGGGATGAAAGCTGCTCACTTCATGGTGTCCAAGAAACAAAGAGAGGAACAGATTGGGATCCCAATATCCTCTTTGATGAAAAGGCTCCCAAAGTTTTCACCCTGTTCCAACAGTGCCATCAGCTGGGTACCAGCCCTTCAACTCACGAGCCTTCAGGAGACATTTATGATTCAAACCATAACAAATGGTTCATAATGGTCTCTGAAATTTCATTCCTTTTCCAGTAATTTTATGAAGCACAATATCAAATGTTTTAAAAACATACATACCATCTTCATAACTAACACAAAGTCATGCACTACATGGCTCTGGAATTGTTTGTATTTTTGACACACCAGCCAAATCCTGTCATTCTGAACCCAACTATACCAAATATAAGAGCTAGATATGACCCCTAGCCCCCTCACCATTCCCACCCAGACTTAAAACTGGGTTTTCAGTTCATGGTGAGAACCTTCATTTCTCCAGTTTCACCCTTCTCCCTTCCTGCACAGGCTGTGCTTCAACCCTTGTTACAGAACCTGATTTATGAGGTCAGCAAGCATGGTGATGTGTAGCTGTGTTACAGGAGAGATTTACATCTCTTCTTTCTTCTCTTTCTAGAGTATTCTTTCACTTTATCAATGTCAGTTATTCACCCTTTTAGACAAGGAACTTGAAGGAAGGTGAAGGTACCAGAGTAGAAGAAGACATATCAAACAAAAAAAGATTAAAGGTATTCATTTCAAAATAGAAGCACATTAATACTTTGAGAATTATTTAAGGTATTTGCATTATATTTGTGGGGGGAAATGCAGCCAAAAACAAGGTAGGGAGGAAGAATGTCAAAGCTGGTAAAAGAGGAGGGCCAGGTTGCTGCAGAATTTTATCCCTTAGGATCCTGCTGTTTAGCACAACAGGTGGCCAAGAGGAATCTCAACCCATTATCTGACAAGTGCAGGAAGCTTTGCATTTCAGCCCCCTAGGGTGCTCCCCACAGGCTTCCTGCTATTCCCCTGTTATTTTTGCAAGCATTACTGCCAAAGATGCTATTATTCTGGTTTACAACAGGTGATCATTGCTGTGCATTTCAGGCTGTGGACAAAATGTATTCTTTTAAAAATGGATAGTGGGGACCAACAGACCTCATGTCTACTTGTTCTTGGACAAACTTTACCAAATGCTCCACTGTAGCAGCTCATTAAAGTCTTTCTTAATTTCCATTCCTATGGTTGCTAGTTGCTGATTGCCTAGTTCCTGGTGTCTGAATAACAAACCTGTTTCCCTTTCTTTCACTTGGGAATGCATTCCCAAGGGATGTAGGTCTCTACTGCCTGCCCTTTGGAAACTGGAATCCAAACACAATGCTTCCTATGAATATTTATTGTTGCAAAAGTTTGGCAGTTCAGAGCAGAATAATATTTGTGTGAGAAGCACCAACTATTTAGGTGATTTTATTTTTTTATTTATTTTTTTGGTGCTGAGGATTGAACCCAACAGTGCTTAACCACTGAGCCACATACTCAGTCCCCCCCAACTCAGACTTTTTTTTTTAATTGAGAGACAGTCTCCCTAAGTTGCTAAGTGCCTTGCTAAATTGCTAAAGCTGGCTTTTAAAGTGATCCTCCTGTCAGCCTCTGCAGCCTGTGGGATTACAGGCGTGGGCCATGGTACCTGCCTAAGAACACCAATTTTTTAATCTGAGGTAAGTAGGATGCCTCTCATTTCCTTAGTATGTGATGATGATACAGTTCCCATTAGGCCAAAGCATCCCTGACCTTTCCCTGCCGGGTCTCATATTACCTAACCATCAACCCCAGCTGGAGCATGCTTATCATTTTGCTTACTATACAGTCTATTATTGGTAGTGCATATTTGCTTACCCATCTTCCCCGAAAGATTCTGAGATGAAGGCAGACAGGAGCATATCAATCATGCTGATCATTCTTATTGCCATTGCCTAATGGAGGACACAGCACAGGTGGCATTCAATTAATTTTTGCTTTGCAAATGAATAATGGAGTTGATTTTGTTAACATGATCATCTTTGTTATGTACCTTTGTAATACAGCAACCAAGTTTACAAGAAAAATGATTTTCCAAAATACACAACCAAACACAGATTCCAAGAGCAGATCTAGCTCAGCCTCCATGAATCAGAAATTCCACCTGTGGAGTTAAAATTCTATTACCTTCATTCAATGGCAAATACAATTGTAAAGGTAAACAGAGTTTGAAGAAGAGTTTATTAATCATGACATTCAGTTAGAGCATTCCTATGCTTAAACAAAAGCAAATAAATTCTAGGTGTTGCTAATAAGGTCAGAAAGCTGCTATTCCAAGATTCTGGGAATATACTTGAAATTTCCAAATTACTCTTAACCATCATAAGTAAATGCTTTATAGATGAATAGTCACCTATGGTCATTCCAGAGTAAGTGTTTTCCATTCTCCTCTGGGAATATAAGCTATGAATTCTCTCTTGCCTTTCTTACCCTCCTCTATAAGAACTCACAGTCTACTTTATAAGTTATACAACATTGTATGTGGAATGCCTAAAGGTAAAAACCCAATCTGTTGCAGCCAGAAAGAAGGGTTACATACTATTATACAGCAAGGTCAATAGACTGTCTGTTATTTTAAGTGTTATTTAAATTATCTCCCTTGGGAAAACAATTTTGAGTTGACTCTCCATCTTCCCAAAAGAGCAGAATTGAACACATCTCGCTTCTTTGGCATGGTGAGAAAGCAGACACTGCAGCAGTGGTCAGAAACAACAAGAATAAAGACACAAATCCACAAAACTTGCACAAAGTTAGTCTGAGATAGTTGTTCTCATTGAGAGGTCCCCAGAACAGCCATTTCAAACTTACCAGGGCACCTAATGGAAATGCAAATCCTTGGGCCTCAGCCAAGTCTAAGGAATAAGAATTTTTTTTGGGGGGGGGGTCACCCATCTAGCTAAAGTTTAACAAACTACCCAGGTGATTCTGATGTGTAGTAAAGCTTGAGAACATTTTATGTCAGGTAATAAGAAAGTAGAGCCCTTGTAGAGAAGACTAGCTGTGGAACCAAACAGACTACAGGGGTCCAAAACTACCTGTTATTGTGATCCCTGCAGGAAAGCTTTCAAGCAAGTCTTGTCCAGTGGCAGGCAGGAGTTTATTAGGAAAGTGAGATAAGAGAGATAAGTGTACAATACAGGTGCTGATCTCCCCAGATGACCTCTGGAGAGAAGGAGGTGGCCCTTGCAGAGCTGAGGTTTTTAAGGGTTTGGGGTTCCTTTGTTTTTGTCCTATTCTCTCATATCCTGTTAAATGGTTAATTAGCCCATGTTGGAGCCCTCAGCAAATTTCCTATGCAAAGTCTTGATGACAGAAAGAGAGGGAAGAAAGGAAGGAAGGGAGGGAGGGAGGGAAGGAGGGAAGAAGGACGGTCCCTCTTAAAATGAGGAAAAGTGTCAAAATGAGTAAGTTTTTTTTTTTCCTGAATTTTCTTAAACACCTGGAGTTAACAGCTTTCTAATTTCTAGGGAAAAAAATATGCAAGTTGATACCACTAAATGTATTTACTAAATGTATTTTCATCAGCCTAGTCTTTGTTAAATCTATAACAAACTATACATAGTCTGTGCTAAGTCTACAATCAACTGTAAATAGTTTTCATTCACAGTATGGATGAAGACACACTAAATATAATCCTGCCTGGGTTGAACTTCCATTCTGGTTAGGAGTTAATGAGAACTGAACCCTCTGCTTACTCATAACAAGCAGGTGAACTACCTGACACCATAGGCCAGGTGTCAGGGTCTGTAGAATAGTTAGCAGATAATAATAGAAAATATGTAGAACCCACAGGTTGATTTACCTTAAAGCTATGAAAACTTCATCCCCAAGACTCTTTATTTGCATGAACCACTAACAATGATCTCATGGTCATATTCTGTTGTAAATTTTGAAAAAAAAATTAGCCTTTCAACTGTAGTCCATTAAAACAGCAATTTCTTTCTAACCTGGATTCTTCTCCCTGTGTCCCACTAAGCTGGACTGAAGTAGCAATAGCCATTTTGGGGATCTATCAAAAAAGAAACTTGGTTGCCTATATATTTAGCATGAGAACGGGTGGAATACACGTATGTGACTTCATAGTCATTTCCATTCATGATAAGTTGTTGCTACTCATCCCCATGTAGCGGTGACTTCCAGGAGCGCTCTCTCTACCTATTGTATTGATTTCTTAGCACATTGACACATTGCAATATAAATGTTTTGTGCAGAGCCATGTACCAGAAATCAATGATAAGTGTGGGATAAAGAAGATTTGAAAGGTATTATGTCAGAAGCCTACCTATGCAAATTCTTCTACTTATCAGAAATGTAAAATATAAGAAAAGGTTTCAGTTCTCATAATGGAAGCTTCATCCTGTTGGGAATTATTCATGCATTTTATATATAAACACAAATGTGTGACACAGTTTTTGAGAATCCTATGAAATAGAATGTTCAGAATCCCTGTTTGGGGTGGCAAACCTGCAATGACAGTATAAACTAAAAGCACATATGAAATCACATGCTACGTATCCCCAATATTAATAATAAAACGTTAATCAATCACAATAAATGAGATGTGAAACTTCTTCAATTCTTGATAATAATGTGGTATTATAAAGTCAGTTACATATAAAGTGCCAAAGAGCATGCCACCAAAACACCAAAAAGAAGTATACAATAAAACACTAAGAAGGAAAAATTCTGAAGCTGTGCTAAGTATTAACAAAAAATTGGGGTGGGGGAGTTGTAATGTTTATAGCATTTCTCAGCTTTTTAAAACTGATAATTTGCTTTTTCTCATTTTAAATAAATATTTACATTTTACCCAATTTCGAATCCATATGAAAAGAAAGTCCTTCAAAATGTATAAGCATTAAGCATTTTATTAAGCACCACAGCAAACCCGTCAGATCCTCTGAGACACGGATGGTACAACCTTCTTTCTACTTATCCCAATAGGAGTCCCCTATGTCTTCACCCCTCCCTGCCCAGCTTGGCTCCAAAGACCAAGTCTAGGTAACCTCAGAAAAGATTAGGAAAAAGATGCAAGTTGATTGGGAATAAAGAACAAGACATGCCCAAACATGTCCCCATAATTATATTAATGTCTACATTGTATCTCATTTGACCCCTCTGGGGAAGCAATAATATGTCACCCCAAAATGTGCTTCTTCCACATAACAATGGTATTTGAGCTGCAGGCAGTTAGGAAGCCATCAGCCTCCCCCAGCCTCCCCCTTTCTGCCTCAGGACATGGCATATATTCTCCTCTACTGAGGATAATGTTAGACTCTGAGTGGCCAGAGACTGTGCCAGAGGAGCCTACAGATAAATCTCCCTCCATTACTATCATCCTATTTATCTGCCGTTCATGCCTCAACCTGCTTTCCTTCATCCTGTCATTTTTCTACAATTCATTGTTCTCTGCTGATAAGTGAAGTTTTGAATCACTATATTGAGTTGCTTCTTATGGAGATTTCTGTGCTGTGATGTGCACGGCACACATAAATAAACTTCTTGTTTTCCTCTTATTAATCTGTCTTTTGTTGTAAGGGTCCATTCTATCTAAGAATTCATGAAGGTTGAAGAAAAAAGTGACTATTTTTCTCTCCTACAGCCCATATTTTGTGCAACCATTATTTCATGATGAACCCAGAATCCATTTTTCCATAAGACTGTCATTAAATATGATGTGCATATATGTTCCACATTGATCTTTGTTCAAAGCTGCATTCGAGATATAAGCTCTAGTAGTATTTCAGGGTGTGTTTTTCCTAGAAACTCAACCATTGTGTATAGTCATTTTTATGGAGAAATGAATTCTGAGATGCTAATGCATTTATATTTGTAATAAATTTACAAAAGACCTTTTGAAATAAAACTTTTCCTTTATGGGAATCTAAATGTTCTATTGTGCTTCTCACCTCTTTTCTTTTTGACTCCATTTCCTCATCAGGAGTACAGAAACACTAATCCAACATATGTCCCATGGAGATGAGAAATTAATAGAATGATGTAGACTAAGAATCTAAAATGCAGTTCTATTTTTTTCTAAGAGCTGAAGTCCAAAAACATAGGTATGCATAAATAAAATTTTAGGAAAAAATAATATATATTGATTGATATCATACCCCGAGAAGACAGTTTCAAAAATGTAAAAGTATTCCTGGCCACTGAAATTTAGTATTTGGAGTTTTAGTCCTGGCTGTTTCTCCCACAAATTCTAACAGGTCTGGAAGGTCCTTCAACCTTCCCAGTCCATAAGACCAGCATCAGAATAATGAAGACGAACACTACATTGTCTCTGAATCTATTCCGATTCTCACAATCTATTATTTTGTGACTAGAAAGCACTCATTACACACACACACACACACACACATTATGGAAAAATGGTGTTTTCCCAAGGATAGACAAAGCAAATTTCTGTGACATAGCAGACTGTTTAAACTTAATTGTTCTTGGTAGAAAGATCTCCATATTATAGAAATATCATTTAAAGATCCATTTTTTAAATATTTGAAAAGTTTTGAAAAGCCAAAATGTTAATTATTATATGACTCATGAAATGTCATTAAGTAATTAAAAAACAACAAGCAGTTCTTAATAAAAATAAGATAAACTTTTTTCTTATTTGTGAAAAGTCAAGATTAAAGAAAGTCTCATAGAAAAGGAATGAAAGCCCTTTGCTATAAACTAGCTGTAATTGTAAAATTCAAATAAATATGGCAACTTTATTTTTTTAAATAAGCCTAATGCAATAAAGACAGACAATGAAATAAAGTTTTAAAAAGGATCTGAGAAAAAGTTCATACTTCTAAGGTACAAACCTTTGAATTTGGAATGCAGTGATTTTCCTGCTATCTGTACAAGCATTTCATTTTTATCGAGGGCAAAGAAAAGTTAAAAATATCCAGGAGTATGTATGTCATAAATGTAACTACTGTTTATTTTAAATCATTTCATTCCCTTTTCTGTTTTTTTTTTTTTTAAGCAGCTGTTGCCATTGCCACATGTTTATACCAATCAATCAATCCCTTGCTCCAACATTTGCAACAAAATCCAAAATCACAAGCTGTAATGTATCTATCAACTCATCTTGGCAGCAATCAAGAGAAATCAAATAAAAAGCATTTTATGTTACAGGGTAAAAGTTCCATCTACATTTACATTTATATTTACTTGTACTGAGTTTGCAAACTCCAGTTTGGGAATGAAATAAGGGCAGAGTTTTCTGAAAATTTGTCCTGAAAAACAATTGAAACCCAAATGATTTCAGAAATCCATAAAACTGAAGTTCCATTATGCTTTCCCTATGAAGAAAATTGTCCCATCAGCATTTTAGCTGAATTTTGAAAGGAAGGCTTACGACGACATCCTTATGAGAATTTTTTGTTAACACCTGTAGGTGGGCAATGTACAGGATACAAGGCTGAGTTGCTTCTCTGGATCCCAGATTATTTTTTTAACATTCTTTGTGATCATCTTCCAGAATTTAGATAGATAATTGATAGAAAGACAGATGGATGATAGATAGATTTAAAAAAAATGTAGGAGAGAAGGGAAGGGTGTGTCTTAAGTCTAACCCCAAGTCTGCACTTGCCTTGAAAACCTGTGTAGGCAGAGGCTGCTGTCCCTGTCACACTGCCCACTGACTTTCCTGGTACTGCTGATTATGTCTCATTAATTCATGGAATATATCTACGAATCCTTTGTTCACCAGGGAAAGAATCTTTTTCACCAACAATTGATACTAAGGTCATAGCATTCATAACTCTAATTTATATCTGTTACAACCACTCAAACATAACCCCCATTAGCATAGGGTGTTGTTAATCATATTTACTACTCTACCTATCGTACCCAGGGCACATCTGGCATGAAATCGTCTTTCAATAACTACTGTTGAATAAGTACTGAAAGAGTTTATAACTAGGAGCTCCATTGACATTTTCCTCCAATATAAACTTTATAAATAACTGTTTAAAAGTGGCAAATGTACTTCTATCTATGAATTCCTGGTGTAAGATGATATACTAGAGTGAAAAGAGAGAAATGAAATAATATACAGTTAGTAGGAGGCACTCTTTGAATGTTAGTTTCTCCGTTTCCACTACATTACCCTGCCTCTAAATTTAAAATCCCTAGTTGATATATAGCTCTCATAAAATAAGCTATCAAATGTACCATGAGTCCTACAGAGGATAGGGCAATATCAATTTTGGCCTTTTTCCCCCCACCCAGCTTTATAGCACAATGCCTAGCACATAGAAGATAAATATTTGTCAAATGAATAAATAAAATATATATGAATGAATGAACAAATGAATTCTGAATATGCAAATGAATGAGTATTCCAAATTATATATCCTTCAACGGAAAATGTTGTGAAAGTTGATTTATATACATTATTTAGCAATCTCTTGATGCATCATATTCATGTGTTCTTCAAGTATTCTTCTTTGCTTATAAATTATCAGTGTACTAAAAAATAAATAATTTGCATTTAACTACAAAGTAGAATTTTACATGGAGAAGTTCCCCTTTTTAAAAAACATTTTAAAGCAAGAGGAACAAGACTACTGACATATTCCTAGACCCAGGAGTTTCCAGTGGATTGAGGATTCTTGTCATTAACAAGACTGCTTTGAACACCTATCCCAGAATTCCCCAGGAAGAGTTGATGACTAGTGTAAAGTGAATAGGATTCAGTTTTGGTTTAACAATAAAGAACAATGTAGTGGTTCAAGTAGAATCTAAACTATGTTTATAATCTTCTTTGAAATATTCAAATGAAAGAAGCTATAATAGCTGGAAAGAGCTAAAATATGGATTTTAAGAAAAGAATACTAGTCAATTTCAATTGCAAAGGCTTCTATGTAGACCTCTTTTACAAACATCCAGAGCCTGGGCTGAGAACCAGCGCTGGAGAAGAGGTGGGAAGGGTTGATGAGTACCTTCCCACAAGAATGCTGTTCTTGTTAAGGATGAGAACAGGCTCCTGTTCATTTCACTTATTCCCGTTTACAGTCCTCCCCCTCCTCCTTGTCATTCCTTGGAGCAAGAATTTTAGGAGCTTCTGTGTTTAACAAAATGTAAAAGTTCTCCTTTTACTCACCAACTTAAAAAACCTCTGAGGGCTACTCAGTACAAACTCAAAATCAGTTCCTGACTCCTCTGTGTCCTGAAAAAGAGCACATCATAGCCACTAAAAATTTAACTCCAATCTTAAATCTTATATAAACTCTGTGTCCACCACTTTGTATTGGGCTGCAGCTAAAAGAGATTCCAGGGCAGGAGGAACAGACAGGTGTCGAGGGCTTACTTAGCAAAGCATAAGTAGCCTCCATGTCCTGTCAGTTCAGCCACAGTGTCAGGCGCAAGGTGTCCCTTGCCCTGGTGTCTGGTATCCAACACTGCGGTGCAGAAAACCAGTTAGGCTTTTCAGTCATGGCACCCCTGTGACAAACATGTGAAGCACCGCACGACTTCCTCAACCAGCTGGCTTTCCTGGTGTTTGAATAAAAGTAAAAATAGAAAACAAAGAGGGGAAAGAAAAGTGACAAGCTGAAACCTGTGAGGAGAAAGAGGACAGATAGGTACAGAAAATTGGATAGAGGCTGGGAGGGGGTGGGGTATGGTGGGCTCATACTGCCATCTAGTGGCGGCATGATACCCGGAGAAAAATAAATCCGTTCCCAAGCCCTGATTTATTTTTCAATGCTAGGGAAAAACAAACTTCTTTCATAATCATCCAGTACTGTGGTGAGAACAAATGCTTTTGCCTTAGTCAATGGCTTCAACCTTGTTTGGTAAACAAGTGAAGGATAGAGGAAAATCTTATCAGAGCCTTCCTAACAAACGGGTCCTCAGCTTTTTATTTGAGACTTCAGTAGATGCATTCCTCAATTCCAATATTTGTTTCCTCTCAAACTAGGGGTGCCAAATTTATAACATAATAACAATAATAAATAATAATACAAAGATTCCTTCAGTTAAATTTGAATTTTATATGAACAGTTAACAGTTATATAAGTATGACCAACTTTACCTCACCTTCAAATAAAGATGTTATTCAGCCAAAATTTTAGATGAGAAGTTTCTCTTAGCACTGACCTGAAATGTGACTATGAGAAAAATTTATTAGTCATTGTTTTACAATGATTTTTATTTTCATCGGTATAAACAACCACAAGAAAAAGAGTAACTAATAATAAAGGTAATATCTTAGACATGAAATTAAATTAAGTCCATATTAATCTTTCATACTGAATTCCTAATTCTTTTTAGCACATACCCCTGAGCTAGCAGTTTGTGAAAGGCAGACAAGATTTGGATCTAGTCACTCCAATATATTCCCAGCTAATAACCACATGTTGATTAGAAGCCTATGTAAATTTGTTAACATGACATTAGCATTAGTAGTTCTGAGTACAGGTACAGGTGAACAAAGAGTTATGAAATATGCATAAAAAGGAATCTTGCCACAGAAAGACTTTTTTTCCATTTGACAGGGAAACAAGAGTCAAAAAAAAAAAGCCTTAGTATTTTATCAGCTTTATTTTTCATCTCTAACACACTTGACCATTTGACAGATCAAATCTTACTTTTTACATTTTGACTTTTGATGAGAACATTCCACTCATTTCACTTTGCTGAAGGACAAGGTTTAAATGTCTGACTGAGCAAGAATAGCTTGTCAACTGCTACAAAGATGCCGTGGGTTGAATGATCTTGTGTATTTAGGACAACCTATTCCATTGATGGATGAGGCAAAATCTCCCAGAATTTACTGCAAATATATCTTGGAAGTTGTACAATCATAGCCATTTTTTTCAATTTGTGTCAGTCATCAATAATAATGGAAGGGATCCCTAAAATAAGAAACAATAATCTCATTTAAAACAATGATAGTGAAAGGCAGCAGAATACAACAGACACTAGTATGGTAACATGTAAATCAATGGATGTGTAACTGATGTGATTCTGCAATCTGTATACGGGGTAAAAATGGGAGTTCATAACCCACTTGAATCAAAGTGTGAAATATGATATATCAAGAACTATGTAATGTTTTGAACAACCAACAACAAAAAATTAAAAAAATAAATAAAATAAATAAAACAATGATAGTCCCAAAGAATACTTGTGCATTAACAATCAACACTATTCATTGACCTCTGTCTGGTGTAATTCACTTCAGGCTGCCCAGGACCTGCTGCCTGGCTTCTAGCATGTCATGTAGGATCAGTAATAGAAATGAGAGCCATCCAACCCCCAATCCTCACACACTCATATATAACTAAACCATATTAATACCTCTTCCTTGTTAATTAATAGTAGACCACATTTTGTAGCTTAATTTTACTCATTGAAGTGCATTGAAATCTAATCTACTTTTGCAAAATAAAAGAGCCTAGTGATAGTAAGCAAAACACTTTGAAAAGTAAACCACATTTATTGTTCTAAATTTTTTCAATTATTTAAGGATGCTTTGACCCCAACAAAATGAGCACACATAGAAGGAACACACCCTGGATTCTGAGAATATAATGCATCATTCTATAATGGTGTTCAGATAGATTTACACTATCTAACATAATATATTTCTACATAGTATATCAAACCATATCAGCTTTTTTTCTATTGAATTATATTACAAATTTGGAAATGTATTATCTTCTTTTCTCTTTTTTGTTTGATTGCAAGTGATTTCCAACACATATCTTTGTACTTAGTTCCTTTACTCCTAATCAAGTAGCCACTCATAAAAGACATAAAATAGTATTAGAGGAAAAAATATTTTTAACATTAATTCTTTTTTATGAGAATTAATCCCACTAAATATCAATTAGTATTTTTGCTGTTTTTCTCTAACACCTATATTTTCAGGCTCCAAAAGCCCTTGGTCTTATCTAGCCAAAATGTCATTTTATAAATAGCAAAACCTATATTAAAAATATCTAAGTTCTGCTATATTAATCTCACATAATTTGTATTTCAGTCAAATGAGATAGCTTGGATTATAGGAAATAATGTATTGTTCGGAGACAGTTAGTTCTTCATGGGTCTCTTGTATGTATATTCATATCTTGTAATAGAGTTACTCATAGCTTTTATTCCAGGCAATCTTTTTTTTTTTTTAAATGTCTTTTCAGTATGCTTTTAAGAATGACAAACAGCCTTGAAAGACAGAAATAGTGTTGCTTTCCCAGGCAGAAGACAGATCTCTTTGCTTATTGGTATAATAAAGATAAGGAAACCATGAGATCTCACTCTGGGCAAGAGTTGTCCAGGTTCATGTTTGTTTGCAATCTTTAGAGACTGGAATGTCTCAGCAGTGACACAAACATAGTGCATACGCAACATCCATCTGGCACCAACTCCTAGAGAGCCCCTTGGCATCCATGAGGAGAGGGGAGCCAGTGCAAACCTGAACTGCCTGTTGTGCCTTGGGTAATTCAGACTTTGTTTCTGACCCATGAATCTCTTGTCTTCTGCTGGCATTCATGAGTGTTGTGAGTAGGGTATTATTTCAGACTCTTGGTGGTTCTTTTTTTTGTTTATTTGTTTAACATTTTTTTTATTTGCCTCTTCTTTTTCATTTCTTTTAATTAGTTACACATGACAGTACAATGATCTTGACATATCATACATTTGAATCAGATGGGATATAATTTCTCATTTTTCTGAGCATACAGGTTGCAGAATCACATTGGTCATGCAGTCAGGTATATACCCACAGCAATAATAATGTCTATTTTATTCTGCTGTCCTTCCATTCCCCCCTTCCCCTCCCCTCTCCTCCCATCACTTCTCTCTACCCAATCTAATGTGACACGTTTCTTTTTTCTTTTTTTCCCTCACATCGTCATACCTGTATCCTGCATAACAAAGGGGGTCTCCTTCCCTCTTCCATGCAATTCCCATTCTCCCTCCCTTTCCCTCCCACCTCTCTTCCCTATCTAGAGGTAATTTTCTTCTCAGACCCTTGGAGTTCTTAAAATGAATGCAAAATTTTAAAAATTATTTGTGAGTTAACATGATCTAAACACTATTAATATACACTCATGTTAAAACATTGCATGGTACTCCATAACTATGTACAATGTTTATGTTTTTATGTATCAATTAAAAATTATTTGTGATCTTTAAAATTCTGAGATAATACTACACTGGAAAATTGCCTTAAGTGCTGACAAGATATGTGTCTATATACGTAGTTGGATCTGGTTGTATTACTGTGTCCTGAAAGTAATTTTCCCAACATGGACAACAATGCAGTATGTCTAAGTCCAGTAAATACATTGACAGTGCAGTCCTACAATTTCTGCAGTATTCACAAAACGATTGCCTAGAGAATACCATATAGTGGTTCTGAGTGCTGCTGGTGTAATGGGGCTCTCAACTTTCCCAAGTACTAGCTGCATGATCTTGGACAAACTACTTAACCTTTCTTTGGGGATAGTTATATACACTCCATAAGGTTGTTAAAAAATCTGGTAGTCTGTATGTTATTATTTTATCCTGAAAAGTCAATCAATCAAGTAATTCAGCTTTTTCCTGATTTCAATGAGTCAAAGATTTCAGACAGATCATACATTGGATAAATCTGCAGTAGTGCTTTAATTTTATGAAGTTCTCTTTAACATCTCTTTCTTGGGTTAACACCTACCTTCACCAACAATAACTGATACATTAATATCCTCAAAATACCTACATAATCAACATAGTAAAAACAACATATAAATTTTAATAATTAACAACTTTTGTTGTTAGTTATATATGGACAGCTTGCCTTTATTTTATTTGTTTATTTTTTATGTGGTGCTAAGGCTTGAACCCAGTGCCTCACACATGCTGGGTAAGTACTCTGTGGCTGAGCTACACCCCTGGCCCAAGAATAACTAATTTTTTGATTAAATCTGAAAAATAAATAAATAAGCAATTTTTTGTCTTTTGATCCACATATGTGAAAAATCTTGTAAATTTTAGTAGTCATTCTCAGAATATACAAAGAAAAAATTGGAAATGAGATTTTTTAAAAATCCCCAAATAACAATAAATCATAGTACAGTTTATAGCCACCATCAATAAAGGGAAAAAAAAAATCTAATGGCAACCCAGCAGCCATAAACTCATACAAAGTAATTGAATGTACCCCATACAATCTTTATTTTTTTCCTTCAAGGTCAGTTCAATTTCCGTGATCAGGAGCCACTGAACTATAGAAGTATGTGCTAATTATTATCTTTCTAAAGATAGTTAAAATGAGGATCAGAATCAGAATCTCTATATCCCCAAAAAGTACAAGGCATTTTGATAAGTGATGAGAATCCATCAGAAAAGAATTTCATTGGAACATTTTAGATTTTAATCAAGTAAGCTGAATACATTTTACATACTGATCTTTTTTTTTCATGTTCTCTTTTTTCCTATTTATACTTCACACCTCATACCTATCAATTTCCTAAGGCGCCCACATCTAACCAGTGGTGTGAGTGAATTGGTATATATCTGCTTAGGCATTTTCAGGAAAGCAGTGGGCTAAGATGTCATCCAGGAGTTGAGAGTGAAGCAAAGGAATTAGAATTCAGGATCTGGTCTTTACAAAGTCTGAAATGTTATCAGTTCCAATGACAAAACTGTACCATTAAACAGGCTGACCAGGCTGACGGATACAGCCTAAGAACCCCTCTATGTACTCTACACTCCTTTTCATGATTCTGAAGAATCAGTAGACACTTTGAGTTTGAGGTTTTGTTTATTATTTTCACAAACATATGTACTGGTTTTTCTCTAAGTGCCAGAGCTGCTTTTACCACCAAGAATTCAGGAAAATGCTCATTTATTTTTCTTCCAAATCTATTTTTAAAATGGTGAGGACAGCATCATAAGTGTGCATGAACAAATAAGTATGGAATCAAAGCGCCTTTGACAATGATGTAGATCTGTTCTGAAATACAGATTTCCATGTCCATGTGTGAGAACTCACTGTGTTTGGGCTGAGGATGCGTTAATATGCACTGCCTTTATAACAGCCAACAGTGCAACTGGGAGGCCAACAAATCACCCCTTACTGCAAAAAAAAAAAAAAAAAAAAAAAAAAAAATGCTATTGCCAAAGGAAGCATTCCAAGTTTTACTTTTAAAAATGTCTTTTCAGAGCAGAACCTTGAAATGCATTTCCCTGTTCAGCTCCTAGGGAGGGAGACTGAGGCATGAGGAGGTTAAGTGAGCTGCCCAAGGTCACCCAGGAAGTCAGTGAATTAACCAGAAATAGTACCCAGGACTCCCGCCTCCCTCACCACAGCTCCAACCACTGGACCACATTTCCTGATGGCAACAAAGCGACAGACCACAGCGGTTTGCCAGTAACATCAAATAGCATTTTGCCAGTGTAATTTACCTCTTTCAGAATTAAATAATAATACCATTTTACCTTAATCTATCACCTTTTGTCCCAGAGGAGCTTAAAGTGCTAAGTACTTTAGTTATGAATTTTAGCAGCTTACATATAAATCACTTCACACACCATTAACATGCAGCTGTCCTCAGAGTTAGTGTTGCAGCTGTTAAACGTAAGTATCCCAACTGTTAAACATTTATTGAGCACCAACATTGTGCTAAATGTTAGAGAGGAGGCCAACTTTGAATTAGTGGAGTTTAAAGGGACTAAGAAATACAGGAAAACTGTTTACAATGATGATGACAAATACATAGAAATCAAGTTCTTTCTGGAACACACTTCTGTTCTAATGAGCATAATCTAAAAGGGGTCTGAAAAATCACCTTTGTTTGTAATAACAACCCTTAGACAAGTGCTCTAAATATTTGAAAACAATAGTCCAGATAACAGGGAAATTCTTCCAGACTCATTCCAAGGCTTCCCACTTGTCTTTACCTGATTCATTTTGTTCACTTTCCTTCTTCTTTATGTTCAGGCACCTATAATGCCAAATTTTAAATTGTCAACTCCAGTGAATTTATGTATGACATGACTTGAGTTTTTCATGGAGATCTGTTATATAGAAAAGGCATTTATTTCTTGGGAAAGAAAAACAGATCTAGAGAGAAACAAGCAAACCATAAATAATGACATGGTGAATGGAAAGATAATTTTATGATAAATGGTCATAATAGATTTATAAGCCATTTTTTTGGCAACAGCTCACCTCCTATACACTTTAAAATATGACCTGACAGCATAAAAACTTCCACCTAGTAGATGCACATAGAAATTTTTAATGGAATTCATCGAGATTGCATTTATTTATACACCACATGAAAAGCCAAAGGCAAGTAAAGGTCAGTTCAAAGGGACAGAAAATCCCAGGTGGGGAAGTGAGTCTGTACTATATCCATCCGGTGCTCAGTGGCTGAGGATGCACCCAGGTTGCCCAGATGTCGTTTTGTAGCACTTCACACCAAATGATTACTTTTAGAAATGAACAAGTTGATGTGGTCTTCAGGGAGGAGGAGGCAGAGACACGCAGTAAAAATATCTATTTGAAGAGCTGCAGACATGAGTCAACAAAGGGATCGCATCGTCTAAAACACATGGTTTGGGAATAGGAATGAGAAGCTTTCTTCCCCTACATCATTTCTGCTGTCAAAATAAAAGAAAAAGAAAAAAATCTGCTTAACTTTGTCATTTTTGTTGACTCCTGCATTCACGATGGAGGCACTTCAGCAAGTTTTATATAAATAGTTAGAGGAAGGTAATATGAAGGATTAAAAATGTTGGCTAAAAAAATTTAGTTTGCTTTTAAGTATCTATTATACCATGAGTTACTATAAGATCTACTCTACATAAGTAAGTAGCTTAAAATAATTTGCAATTTATTTTTCATTAAAGCATTTTTTTATATCTTAATTCTTTAATACATGTGAAGTGTTAAAATACATATATAAAAGGTAGAAGTATAATGGAGAAAAACTGATCTAGCTGAGCAAAAGTGAAAAGGTCTCAAAAATGGCATTTGGCAAGCTATTCAATATGGTGCAGCCTTATGATACAACTGATAAGAAGGCTGCAGGGACTCTTGGGCAGCAGTCAGTTCTTTCTTTATTCAACATTGTTTTTCAAGTCTCCAGCTTGGGCTAGACATAAGGGGAAATCCAGTGATGAATTGTCCTTGTCTCTGGATATTAGCAATTAGAAAGATAAAAACATAAAATTTTAATTATTTATTAATTCACCATTTAATGAGAGGTATGCCAAAATAAAGGTGTGGATATAAAGTGATATTTCAGAAAAGAGAAAGGGGGAAAGGTGTGATATAAAGGAAGATGTCTAAGTTCTAAAGAATGAATAAGATTCCACCAAGAAAAGAGGCCTGGGGAGAGGAGGGATGGATTTAAGCAGCAGAGAATACCAAAGTAAGCATGATGATTCTTCCATTCTGCTTGATATAGGTCATACTTCACCTGACAAATAAATTGGTCAAAAACAAAACAAAACAAACAAACAAACAAAAAAAACACTGTACTGGCAGCATTTGAAACATTCCCATTAAGAAACATTTGGAATCAATGGGAATCTTGAGTTTTCAAGGAGGAAAAGAGAAAAAATCATCTCTGCTAGCCTCAGATATTTAAAGATTCTCATGTAAAAGGTTTTCAAGAGAGAACAGCTTGTCTGGTTTAGCTTCAAAGAACAGAATAAGGAGGAATGTTGGGTAGAAATTACAGAGAAGCAGATTTTGGCTTGACACATGGGCAGATTTATAACTAAAGCTGTTTCCAAATACAGTGAGTCATCACCATGACTGGAGGTGTTGAGGCTGGATTAATCTCCAACAAGGATACCGCAGAAGAAATTGAATCATCATATGGGTGAATTAACTGACATCAATGGTCCTTGTCTCTCCTGTGTGTCTATAAAGAATTATAAAAGTAGTCCAAATATTGGTAGGTTTGGCTTGCTTTTCAAATGTTCTGTGGATGTCATTCTAAGTTTCTGCTTTTCTGATGAGACCTAAAATTGGGGGTAATGAATGGCACATCACGGTATACCCCACGAGATTTTTCCAAGAGGTAGACAAAATCACCCTTTGCCACCCTTAGTCCCTGATCCACTTCTGCTATCTATAAGCAAACATAAGATATTCCAGACAACTTTATCAGAGAGGGAAGGATAATGGAAGAGAATTAGTAGAAGTACTGTGGCATTTCTCTTCCCTTCCTGTTATAGAGAGGAGGCAGATGCATTTTTCTCTGGAATTCAAAGTTAAGTGAGAGAGGGTAGGAAGCCACTCTCTGTCTTGTGACTGAATTATTGGCTTAATTTCTTTTTTTTTTTTTTTTTTTTTTAGCTTTTGGGACTATGGGCCATCGTGGAACAAAGATTTTATGAAGTCTTTCAGAAAGGTTTTAAGAGTCCTTTAGAAAACTTGACATAAAGTCTCTTGGATTTTGGAGAGCATGAAGACCAAAGTATAACTCTTATCTAAAAGCAAGGAAAAAGGAGAGAGTATGAATAGCACACACTTCCAGTTTGGAAGAACAAGGACATAGGAGGTACCCTAAAAGCCAAATAGACACTTCAGAAGAGAACTGGGCTACAGTTTTTATGAAAAGCTCTCTCCTTCAAGGGCGTCTTGAGAGGATCCCAGAGCAAACCTCTGGGCAGGAGTTGAGGAAGAACTGTAATTTCCAAAAAGAGGTTTTCAGGTTGGATGCAAGAGTCTGAGAGTAGGAAGTGTTTTATAACAACCCACAAAAGTTCTTCATTTTTAAAAATTGGAAAAATAAACATTTACCAGAAAACCTGCTCCCACATTATGTGCATTCAAAACACCCCTTACTTGTTCATTTATTCAGAATATCCCTATAACTTCTAGCCCAGTCCTTCAGATTTTACAGCAAATTTTAAGAAGTTTTAAATTTGATTTTATAATGTATTTAACAAATGCATTAATGTTTACATTTCAAGCTTCCTTTTAAATGCAGTATCCATATAGCAATGATGGGAATCAGGTTTAGAGGAGAGAAATGAAAGAGGACAAACAGAAGATGGTATTTAAGTTTTCATCGTGCTTTAACTTCACTCTTCTTAGCAATAAAAAGCAGCAGGATGAGCTTCCATTCTAGGTGACATTGACTGGGGGCATTGGTTATTGTGAGCACATTCCCTGCTTACATGGCGAAGGCTGCCTAAGCACAGCAGGAGCCAGTGCACGTTGATGATACAATCCTGTATTACATGTGATGACTTGGTAATATACAGCCCATTCAGGATTGTTTCCTAGAAGCTTTTTATTGAGTATCACAAAATCCACACTGTGCATACAATTTAGAGTCCATCAAAGCAGAAGAGAACATATTATGCTTATGGTTATGGGAAACATTTCAATCAGCATCCCCTCTCCAATCTGTTATTAGTGGCCTCCTATAGCACTGCACTGAATATGATTCTATAATCACATCAGGGGGCAGCAGGAGTACCATGAACAGTTAGCAACATGTCCTACAAGCAAGGAAAAAGGAGAGGTGGCATGTGGGCCATGAGTTTGCCATCTCTGAATTGAAGTTTTTTTTTCCTTTACTTCAGCCACTTATATTGAGGTATAAGCAGACTATTGAGTTATGCTGAAACAGAAAGAAAAATATGATTTGATAACAGGTAGCATGGAGTCATTTTTCAATACCTACAATGACATGCTATTTTTGATCTTCTCAGTTGGGCTTGTCTAACTATCAATGTGATGTCAGCAGCATGTCTCCAGAGGGGGTAGGATGGACAGAATGGAAAAACGAGCAACTGAAGACTTAGGCACTAGAAGCTCATGGATGCACAGGCATACAGACAAATGCTTAAGAAATCACCATCAGCCCCAGAACTCCTGGGGGAGAAAACCCATATTATTGATTCTCATTATTCACAGTAGTTATGTTGTATAAAATCACTGAATTAGTGAATATTGAGCAATCGCTCCTAGAGGAAATACAGGGATAGGTTCCCATGAGCCTCTGGTCACACTAATTTTGTTAACCAGTGAATAAGTAGTCTTGACTTATGTATGATTCTATTTTAACATTTTATTTAATAAATGTTGTAGATTTATTAACATTGAACTATAATTCTGTTGTGGTGTGAATTGATAAATGCAATCAATGAGAGTGTAAGTTATAGGTTATGGATTAGTAAAAAAATATAGATTATAGATATAAGACTTTGATAAGTGAGACAAGACAATTATAAAGCAAGAACTGTCATAAGCAGGCCTGAAACTCCATTTTGCTGCCTTCTACTAAAAAAAAAAAAAAAAAAAAAAAACTGTCACAAGAGCTGTTTCTGAGAAACTGAAATGAAAACCGTTTTAGGCTAAATTAAAAAAAATAATAATATATTATCTTCTGTACTTTGTACCCCACAAAATGTACACAACACACTATATGGTGGTCTTGGTGACCCAAGACTTTAAAGTAGATTCTCACCCCCAATAACCACCTGCTCAAACCCAGGATACAGTTGTCTAACATCTGCTTAAATCCAAGATGCAATTGTCTGAGTTGCTCTGCTAAATGCTGTTTTAGCTTCTATGATTGGCTTGCTTGCATGATGCTAAGGAAAGTCCCTGAGCTGTGGTTTTTGACCTTAAATTCCTAAGACACAGGCCAAGAAATTGCTGTTCGCCCATAGAGCGTTAGTCTCTATGGGTGGATGACAGTCCCTGTTCAGGTAAATAAAGCTCTCTTTGATTTGAATTCAGACTTAGAGTGTTTTCTGAAGTGGCTCCTTATAACAATTAATGCCCAATCAAAGCTTATCTAATAATACATATTTACCATATTTACTCTATAAGATACCTCCAGCCTTCTCACATTTAAGAACATTAGACAGTACTCCAACCAAATACTTAGGGGTATTTTAAGCTGCAAAATCACCAACAAAAAAATATATATATATATATATATAAAACATGGCATTAAGCAGCCCATATAAAAGATATGTTTTTAGTAGGAAAACTGAGGTTAAAAAAGAAAACATGTGCCTCAGACTATTAAAATTTTTCACCATTCTACATATGAGAGTAAAAGTATCTTGAGCTAATTTTGGGATTACAAATAAATTTTATCAAATAGGTGAATTCGCAAATATGAAATCTGTAAATAATTAAAATTGGTGTGTGCTTATGTGCATGCATGCCTTTTCAATTGAAAATAAAGAGACAGCCTTTAACTAACCTCAAATTTTGTATTTAATTGAATAGTTAGGACAATATGATCACAAATAAACTAAACAAATGACAAACTCTGTGTACAAAAACTAAACTCAATGCTAAAGATGTTATTCTCATTGAAACGTTATTATGAAATTAAAGGACGAATCTTGGGAATACTCAGAGCAGATGTATCTCAAAAGAAGTAAGCATATTTCTGACCTTTTGAGTTTGGACATAATTGGGCTAAGAGTAATACAGCATAGAGAATACTTCAGATGAAGGACCAGAGTGAACAAAAGTCTGGAGGCGAGAATGATGCTCTGAGAGCCCTGTGTTCTCCCAAACCAGCAGAGCATGGGAGAAGGGAGGGACCAAGCCAACTGGGCCACACAGAGAAGCAGGGCTGAGGGTTTCAGAAGGAGTCTGGGTTGAAGATGAAGCTCAATGATAGAGAACTTGCCTAGTACATAGGGGGGATCTTGGGTTCAATCTTCATACTGCCAAAAACAACAACAACAAAAAAAGACAATCTGTCTGACCCTCACGTTTGGTTTCAGGCCCAGACTCCAAGAGAATAATGGTTGTGCCTTCTATGTGTGTTTGAATTTAGCTAAATTAAGCATGGGGCACTCTGCACAGATGGGCACTTGATAAATTTGTTCTTGGTTGTGCCTTTACTTCTGCCTCACGGAAGAGAAGTGAATGATTATAGTTTTTCCCCCTCTCCCATCAGTCTCACAGTGTGGGAACAGAGTGTTCTTTCTTACTGCTGCTCCCTCTCCCCAGGATAAAGGAGAGAAAATGACTGGAGCCCTAACAAATATTAGCTCAGGTATATTACTAAACATTCCCAAGGGAGTAGAGACTAAATAAATCCACTGCGAGGCCTTCAGAGTTGTGGTGCTATCTGGGGCGATGTCCATATGGTCTTTATTTCTGAACACTTCCTGAAGATGTGCCCATAATTAAACTCTGTGCTGTCGTTGAAAACAAGGAAATTCTCCACAATTAATGTCTCAATGGAGTACTACCCTCATATATGCAAAGTATTTAAATATCCTTCATTAAATGTAGCATTTTCAAACACGAATGCAGTATAGTGTTCTTGCCATTTCTACCAAAGGTCTTATTCATAAGATGAGAATAAACAGATGGATTCTGCGGGGGTGAGATGACAGACTCAGGCAATTCCCTTGGGCAAGGATTGGGAACGTTTTTCGCAAAAGTCCAGATAATAAATATTTTAATCTTTGCCTAAGGACTGCCTCTTTCACAAAACTGTTCAACTCTACCATGCAAAACCAAGGGTAATGCACAAATGAAGGAGTAAGACTACCCCCCTATAAAACTTTATTTATAGGCATTACTATTTGAACTTTAAATATTTTTTACATCTCATAAAATATGGTCCCTTTTCTGCTACTTTTCAACTAGTTTAAAATGCAGCCATGAGTATTACCTTGTGGGACAACACTGATCAGGTTTGGCCCACAGGCTGTAGTTTATGGATCCCTGCTCTTAAATAAAAGAGAGTAAATACCTTTCAGATGCCGTGGCAAAAGCCTTTGGGTGGGCAAGGGGATATAACTGCATTCAGGAAAGAGGCCAAGGTTCTTAGTCTCTGAAATGTTTAAGGGCTGCTCAAATGGTATATTTCCCAGAGTTAGTTTTGCAGCCTAAGAAGAGGTTCCAGAGTAGTGCCCAATAGTTGCTTCATGAAAACTGAAGAGCTAATGTTGTCTTTTAAACTAGTGCCACTCAGGCTCGCATTCTTAATTCTGGTCTGCCTGTCCTGGTCCCTGGACTTAAGTTATTCTCATTAGCCCTTGGCATTCTCTGCCTCACTGAAATTTTCTTCAGAAACATACAATAGCTGGGCCAGGGTGGTGTGGGGGGACTGGAAATTTGAGCCTAGTGTCTGGACTCCCAGCCATCTGGTCATAACTAGAGTAAATCAAAAGAGTGGACAGAGATTTTCATTATAAGAGTTGTTGTAGTAAAGATAGTTAAAACTGGGGAAAAAAGTGTCATTTGCATATGGCTTTGCATATGGTAAAAAACAGACTTTGGTTTTTTAAAGATAAACTCTGTTTCACCCTGAGAACTAATCTTTTCAACCCCATAAACCACATGTAGTCTTTTTCTTTAAGATATGTGATAGAACTGGGTTTTGAACTCTGGAAGAGCAGCCAGTCTTCCCATAGTCATTCAAGTAACTAACACATTTTAAGTACCTACTATGTACCCAAGAATGTCATGCAGAGTATTTTTATACCTCAAAAAACCCTTGATACTAATCACCCCTTATGACTGCTCTATGTAGAACTTTAATGAGGTTCAGAAACTTCATATGACTTGCTCAGGCTAATAAGTGGCAAAAACACTTATCCATGTCTACCTGGTCCCTCTTAATTTATGTAGATTCCTCATTGGTTTATAACATGAAAATAATAGTAAATTACACCATCATAGGATTGGGGAACATAGTTTTTAGAATCCATATGAGAATCAAAAATGTGAATTTAAAAGGCCTCTCAAGACCCCCAGCATATATTAATGTTTAAAGATTCAATACCTTGCATGATAGAGGTCATCAGTAGCCACTCAGAGATCACCCACCTAATTAGAGACATCATTTGAATCAATTTAGTTATCTTGTTTCCTATACCAAATATTATATCATAAAAGAAGTCAGAGAGATTAGGGAGAATAGCTGATTTGATAGCTTAAGAACTAGAAAGGAAACGGAATAATTATGACATAAAGATGCAAAATATATAGCTGTCTGGGACCATTTAGTGTAGCACTATACTCTGTTTTATATTGTGGTATAGTAGTTAATTTTCAAAATTAAAATGAGTCATCAAGAAATGCTTAAATGTTGCTTATCATACTCTGCTTATAAAAGCAAGAAAGTTTTACAACATTTGGGGGATTTTTAAAAAATCAAAACTAGCTTACAATGTTAAAGGAAGCTTGAAAGCTTAAAAGACTACATATCAGTTCTAGACAAATATTCTACAGCGAAGCAACACCAGCCATTCTTTACATGTGGGCAAGTACAGGTTTGGTAATTACCTCAGTAAGTGTTGAGGGTGTCTATGGGGCTTGTCAACAAAGGCAATGCCCATTCATGGGAAGCCCAAAAACTGAACCAAAGAACTCCTTACCAAGAGATAATTCTTGGAGCCAAGATGTGAAATCAGAATCCAGGAAATTGAGTAAATGATTGACTTGTAAGAAAGTCAACAATCATTGCTTAACATTGAGAGCTGAGGTAGGAGAAAGGTGAATAGACAATGGGAAAAATCAAGAAATATCCCAAAGAAACAAGTTAATAATAAAAAGAGGGCTTTGCAGATGAAAGCATTTTGCCTTGTGATGAAAACCACAATTATGTCCTCTTCTCATGGCAGTAGACTTCATAGGTCCTCATGTCTACTCCTGCCTACAATGTGCAACTTTCACACAAATCTCCAGTTTTTTTGCCTTGCACATTTCTGGATTTAACTTCTTCCTTTTACTTTCTTATCTTGGGGTAGAGGGACCGGCTAGAGGAGATATCTCCAAATTATTCAGTTCATCCCAGATCCTAGCCTTTGATTATAATAAGCATTCTCGTATATTTTATCTTTAGTCCAAGATTCTGTTAACAGTTCTAACAATTTTAGAAACTAAGAACCTTGCTACTTGTGGCATTATAAGCATTATATAATCAATGAAGATAAAAAATACATTTTATATTTTTGACTTAAAAATTCTCTCAGGCCCCCTATAAAAACATTATTCCAGAAGAAATACTAATATTTCAAATGTACAATCTTCTCAGATTTTTCCCTCATAATTAGAAGCACAGCAAAAATTCACTAGCCTTTAAGAACCAAGAATCAATCTTGTCTAATTCATTTTTTGTGTTGGTGATCAACTATGTTATATTATAATTAAAGCCATGCCCCATTGTTTCTAGGCTTGGTTAAAAGTTAATTCTGGAATACCTACAGGTTGCCCAAGAACTTGATCTCCTGTCTAGAATTAATAGTGGTGACAGTGGTTTTCACTGGTAAAGAAAAGAATTACTGAATAACCTTTAACTTTATTTCCAACGGATTTCAGGTGCATTTTTCTAAGTACTTTTATTGCCCTTTTTCATGAAACCATCAGTAGCCTCTTCTCTACCTCCGTGTGTTCTTATCTTCTAAAACCCTTATAAAAAAATGATTTCTGGTCAGATCATTGTGCCATCTCCCTGCTCTTAGTTGGGATGCAAAGCCAAAAAGAATGAAGTCTACATCTTCAAGCAACCTTTGTGCTCAGTCCAATTTACTTATATAAATAAATAAATAAATAAAAAGAGCACTAATACATTGAATTTACTGCATTGGATTTTGCTAATTAACCAATCTATTTTATTGGAGAATTAAATGTGAACTCGAGGAAAGCTGGAACTGTATTTTTTGCTAATTTGACATCATGTGTAATTATGAAATGAATGAACTGGTCAAAATGTATGTTAAATAAATGAAAGAATCCTATTAACACAACACCCTGTCACACACTCCCACTCTAGGCACATATGCAGTTAAGCTTTGCACAATGATGTTTCTGTCAACTACTGACCTCATATACACAATGGCTGTCCCATAAGACTATGTCACATAGTAATGTCAGAGCCATCTTAATTTTTAGAAGTATACTCTATGGATGTCCATAGGGAAAAACTGACTAATGATGCATTTCTCAGAATGTATCTTTACCATTAAGCATCACATTAAATATATTGACATATTAAATATATATGACACTGTAATATGAAGATTTTCTTACTATTCTTTGTAGACAGAATATCAAAAATCCTTTGAGTGCTCTAGAAAATTAAATTTAAAAACATTTTTATTTTAAAATGTAATATGGACCCAAAATAATTTAATAAATGATAATTTCATGTAAATACAAGTTTCACACCAGGCAATGTCTTCAATAAACTTACCACTTAGTTTAACAAAGAGGCAGTGTAGCACAGAGGGCAATAGTGGGGTTCTGGGGTTAGATTGCTTTGCTTCATACCCACTTCTGATAGCAGTTAGACTTGGACAACTATTATAATCTCTGGCCCTTTTCTGATTCATTTGAAAAAAGGGACAGTAATGGGATCAATCTCACAAGATTATATGAGGCTAAATTTTTGGGTCAATTGTCTACTGTCTTTCAGCCCAAATCCACTCTTCCATGTGACCTATGATGCTCTCAAATGACATTTGTAAACTTTTGTTGGTGACCCTCTTGAGAAGCTCTAACAACCAAAGGCACAGAATAAGGATGGAAGGTAAGAGGACAGAAAGGACTTGCTTCCATTCTTGTTTATGTCAGCACTATTCACTTTTAAACTTTCAGCTTATCTCCACACACCTGCCACCTTAGCAATATCAGCATCAGCCTGTCCATATGGGACTATTTCTCAAAGTAATATGATGCCAGCTGTAGCCAAGTGATAGCTGTCATCAAAAAATCTGGGCACCTTCCTTTGAGATACCAAATTCTAGTAACACAAACCTGTGTTGTTCTCCCTACTGTGGAGGGTAAATCATAGGTAATGCTTCATGTAGATTTTATCTCTATCTTTTTCCTTTCTCAGCTCTTCAACACCTATGTAACCAATTCCATATATTAAATTGCCTCTACTTGAATACCAAACATAGTTAGTTTTGCTGACTGGACTCTGACATACAATAAAAAGATATTTATAAAGTGCTTAGAGTGGTACACAACACACAGTAAGTACTCAATAACTTTTGGCATTGTAATTAGGGTATTGTGTATGTAGTTATCAGGACAAGATCCCCCTGAGTGTTAGTTTCTATAGACAGGAGAAAAGTAGCTGAATTTAGGAGAAAAGCTGAAAATTATTCTCTCAGCAAATTCTATGGATGGAACATACCACTTTACAATCAGAAAATGGTATATAATAGAAGTAAGATAAACACTTGCTGAAGAGAATAGATGATACAATTCTTTAACTCTCTATGTTGACAAAACTTCTTAGAACGTATGATCCATCACATGTCCACAAGCATGATCAAAATATAGCTGTTTTACCCATGACCTAGCACAGGAGTTTAACACACCAATCAAAGTGTTCTACACCCTGTTCCACAAAACCTAACACCAATCCCAGGCTTGGATACAATCTTGGTGCACTAGTTCTATTATAACAGGCTTTGTAGTTTATAAATGATAGAAATTTATTTGTCACTATTCTAGAGGCTGGGAAGTGGAAGATTAAGGTACAGGCTTGAGTGGAGCCTGATAAGGAGCCAGGTGGCACCTTGCTTTCAAAGTGGTACCTTGTTGTTGCCTTTCTCAGAGATGATGAACACTGGGTCGTCATGCAGCAAAGGGGACAGAAGAACAAGAGAGCATTCCATTTGGCATCAAACCTATTTATAGGGGTCCTATCCCATTCATAAGGTCAAAGCCCTCATGACTTATCAGTTCCCCAAAAGTCATACCTTTTAATACTGTTGCATTGAGGATTCAGCTTCAACATGAAACTCAAGAGACACATCATTATTTAAATCATAGAAGATGTTGTGGGACAGTATTGCCATAAGTTTTAAGCCCTGATTCTCAAACTCTCCTATGGATTGATTCCCAACAGTTTGAAGTGGTCTAGAAGTTACTCTTGGCAGCCTTACTTCATAGTGACCTGGAGCTACCAAAATCTTTTGTAGAAAACTCCAATTGAGTGAGAAGCCTGGGTCTACCCTGTATATTTAAATAGGTATTTCTACCTACACAGAGAGAAAAGCTTCAGATATACTGGGGAACGTGTCAACGGTGGATCACTTAGGCTGCCAGTTAGAAAAGGAGAAAAACATCTCTTCCTGAATTTTATGTCTGGAGTACAAACTGCCTCATTGCCCCTTCTTGTCTTCAGTAAGGAATGGCTAGCCATGGCATGTGCTTTCAATCCCCATCACTTTTGGCAGAGGATGTTTTATGCTGTAACTCTGTTCTTGAGTTCCTTGTCTAGTCTTCCATTTAGGCTCAATCTCAAAGCCATCTGTTTTAGGAATTTCTCTCTGATCTCTAACTGTATTCTGTTTACTTATCAACATCTGGAACTACATGGTGCTTTGTTTATTTTTTTAATTCATGGATTATCTTTTTTTAAAGATTTTTAGCTCCTTGGAGAAAAGTCTCTTTTTGTTATAAAACCTTATATCCACCTAAGAAATTGCATGCGAGGTTCCACATAAAGATGTTTTAAAACGTATTTTGTAGACTAAATGAGGACAATAAAATATCCACTGTTTTAGTCAGTTTTTTATTTCACCAGTGCAACTAAAAGACCCGACCAGCACAATTATAGAGGAGGAAAAGTTTATTTGAGGGCTCACGGTTTCACAGGTCTCGGTCTGTAGAAGTCCCACACCATGGCTCCTGGCTCCAGGTGAGGCTGAACATCCTGGAGGAAGACTGTGGCAGAGGAAAGCAGCTCACATGATGATCAGGAAGCAGATAAAGATCCCCACTTGCCTAATACAAATATATACCCCATATCCCTGCCCTCAATCCTTCACCTCCTCCAGCCATACCCCACCTGCCTTTAGTTACCACTCAATTAATCCCTATCAGGTGACTAATTCCCTGACTGGGTAAAGGCTCTTGTAACCCATTAATTTCTTCTTCTCTGAACCTTCTTTCATTGTCTCACACTTGAGCTTTTGGAAGACAGCACACACCCAAACCGTAACATCCACCTTTATAGAGGAAGGCTCTAAGAGAAGGAAACAAAACACACTCCTTCAGGGGGGTACAGCAAACTGATTTTTCGATTGAATTATGAGATCAATGTTTATAAAGTATTTAAAAGTTCTTGCATAAAAGAAAACTTATGAATGCAGAATACAGTGAAATATTTATAATTAGGGAAAAAAAGGAAACAAGGTAAAAATTTGTTAATGGTGTGACTAATATAATTTAAAAGTTGTTTTATTTTTATTGTATAAAAATAACTGAAAGTTTGGGAACTAAGTTTTATGTTACAGACTTTCTATCAAGATTTTTCTTTAAGCATTTTGAATATTTCAGTCCTTTTCATCCAAAGTTAGTGGATAAAAACTGCAGATTTCTATTTCTCTAAAGAAGAATTTGCCCAACAAGATGAAGCATAGTTAAGTCTCTATCTAAATTATTTAAAATCTCTCAATCTTCACTAATGATTTTTTCATGTGGAAGTGTCTAAGGAATAGAGGAAACAGTTCCATTCAGAGAATCTGGTTGATTTCTTTCGTTAAAGCCTTATAACTAATCAGTTTTAAAATTCTCCGCATATCTACATGCTCATCTGAAAATGAGATTTTTAAATACATGATCTCTATGTTTCTTTACATCAGAAATAAGAAAAGTGTTTTTGAAATGGAAATTTTTCTTTAAGATGAGAAGCCTCAGTGATTGTTGAACTATACCAAGGGACAATTTGACATTTCCCCAGTAATTTTTGAACTAAATCAAGCATTTTGAACTTTCAAAGGTGATAGAAAGAGAATGACTCAGGCTAACAATTTCAAAATCTGCCTTGCTACTGGCATGTTTGACAGAATTATTCTAACCCTAACCCTATCAGAATCCTCTTTTCAAGAGTGTATTCCTTTGCAATCAAAACTTCTTTTATAATCTCTTTGTAAGCCACATGTATCTTAAAAATGTATTTTTACCTTGACTTCAATTTGGGAAACATATTTCATGCTGTGGTCCTTTTTCTTGCAGTAGAGCCTGCAATAGTGGAAGCTTTTGCATAGCTAATTTCTGGCTAGTGCATCATAAATTACTTAGACTGCCCCTTTCCTAGGAATGAAATGAAAGTGATGTCCATTACAGTTTCTCGGAGATTATGCTAGCAATCCACCTTGGGCTGTATGTTTCCTGCCTTTTTGTATGTTTTTTAGTGTCTCATCTGCTGTAAAATTTCTCTAAGTCCTTGGGAATTACACTATCCACAAAAATTAGCAAACCAGAGGATAAGAACAGGAGTTCAAATGCATTAATCTTGTGTAAATATTACTGAGTTTAAAGGTGATAAGCCATCTTTTGTTTAGACCTTGGGGGAATACTTGCAGATGATATATTGATCAAATAATTAAGAGAATTAAACTCCATGCCAATCGACACAGATTTTAGACAAGGCACATGCTTTCATATACTTTTATGTCTGTGTTTCCTTATTTTGCTTGTTCTCAGTATCAGGAATTATATGTAGTTACCATGACCTTTGAGCTTATATTGCACCAAACTTATGGTTACCAAAGTACCTAGGTGAGCTCCTATAACAAAATTATGTTACTACTAATACTATTAATACTACTAATACTACCATCACTACCTCTGGAGAAGAAAATATAGAAGGTGAACCAGACCCACTAAACTTCCAGAAGTAGGTTTATGAAGGTAGTCAAAGAAGGAGCTTTCCAGAGTTGTGAATCTATTGGCATATATCTATTTCAAAGGTAGGAAGTTAAAACTGCTTCAAGAACAAGCATTTTATTATTAAAATTATTTTTAACTGGTATAAGAAATATAAAAATTATATATAGCATATTTTGTTACATGCATATATTGAGAATATCACTTTTCATAGATGGCAGAGGAAAGACATCTGAGCCTCTAAATTCTTCTGTGCCAGGAACTTTACTTGGAAGAATTGTCTGTTGCCAACAGTATGGTAAATGATATAACTAAAATGTACTTTATCACTTACTATATCAAGCAGTTATAGCAGTCTGCTCCATGTTTTCCATTTTTTCATTCAATAAAAATTCAAGGTGTTAAAAATAAAAGAGCCATTCAAAAGGAGAGGAAAAGCTATAGGAAGATTTGAAATAGTGAGTACAAATCTTTTTAATAGAGATGTGCTGAACGTACAATGGTACCACAAAGAGGGGAATGACCGATTTTCCTTAACATTGGAGAAGGTACATGAGAGGGTACAGTTAAGGATGTGTTTTGAGAGGAGTAGAAATTTCCCAGATAATTGAGGAGAGAGATAGGAAGGTATTCTAGTTAGAAGGAACAAAATGTCCAAAAGCAAACAGACATGAAACAGAATAAAATAGCAAGATCTTTTAACTTCAAGGGAAAAATGGAGGATCCATTAAGCCATCCAAGCAATTTGGGGATTTATGCTGTAGGCAATAGGAAGGCCTCAATGTTTTCTTAAAGAAATGGAATAACATCATATTTGCCTTCAGTGAGACCACTCTGACTGAAACATACAGAATGGACTAAGTCATACCAGATTAAAAGTAAAATGAGTAGTTTGGAGACTCTTGGGATAATCAAAGCCTAAACTAAAGAGGTTCAGGAAAATGAAAGGAAGGAAAAGATTTGAGAGAAATTAGAAAATTATTTCCTAAGAGACAAATAACAATGGCATTAAATGAAATGGACTCATTTTTTTATTCTGCACTTTGCTTAGACGTTTTGCTACTCCCTAGGGACACAACTAAATTGAACAGACAGAACTTATGGTCTAACAGGAGAGGCAGAACAGTAAACAAGCCTTTACAGAGGAATGTAAGTGCTGCAATGGGGTAATATGGGTTGCCATGGCAGCAGAGCACCGGATCTCCATACCCAGACAGGAAAGAAACTCCAAACTGAGACTGAAGAAGAGGGGGCCTGTGAAAAAGGATGGAGGGCAGATTTCAAGAAAAGAGGAGAGCATTTGCAAAGGCCTTGAAGTGAGAAACAGTCTTCTGAGAGAGAACCTAAAAGTGTGGAGAGAAGAGAAGCAGCACCAGTTAAAATGAGGCCAGATCGTGGAGGCCCCAAGGCAATTCGAAGGAATTCTACATTCAACACTGAACCATGAAAATTATTTTAAATACAGAAACTACATGTATACTTGTCATTTATGTAAGTATATGCTTGTGTTGTGTACAGTGGAATAATATATATTACAAATAAAAATATTAAAGTCAAAAAAAAATAAAAGAAAAAGAAAAAAGAAAGAAACCACATGTATACCTGCATTTTTAAGAAATAACCCTGGATGTGATATAGAGAACTCACTGCAGGAAGAGGCAGCCACAGTATTTGTCAAACTTGTTTAAAGAGTGTTCCTCCTGTGAAGCCAGATACCTCATTAAGACAGAGAAAATGTCCTTCTTGACAATTACTGTATTCCCAGGTAGATGCTGAATAATTATTGAATAAAATAAATAAAAGGATGAATAGATAAATGAATTAGGTTGCCTTTATGGAATTTCACAAAGGTAAATCTGGAAACTTGACAAAAGTGGAGATAATAGACAGCTTCAAGAGATATTTAGAAGCCAAACTGACAGGTTTTTAAAAGTGATGGAAATAAAATTATGAAGAAGCAAAAATAACTTCTATTTTTTTTGTGCCATAAAATCAGAATGCTAGTGATGTATTTGTCAACTGTGTCTATGTAGCCATCTGACTTTTATTTCCCATAATGCTCCAACTCTTAGATTCATGTTCTTTCCTTTGTCTACCCAAATCATTTCCCAGCATGCCCTGCACACCACAAAGAGCAACCATTGTCAGATTGTAGTCTATTTCCCATGAGTTCCTCAAAATCAGATTTAAAACTCACACTTTACAAAATTTAAATAAAGAAAAAACTGTTGAAAATTAAGAAATATGGATAAAAGGAGAAAGCACATACAAAGCTCAAATAAAAAGAGGTCATCTAGTGGCTATGATCATTAACTATTATGACTAAGGATGAAGTATTTGTAAGCCACTAGATGGAAATAATTAAAGAATTGCTTTGTTTTATTTCAAAGATAGAACATTTATGTCCCCAAATGCTTTTGTGTATAATATATAATAAGTGCCAAAGAAAGGTCAGATATATCTGTACTTGTAATGGTAGTATTCCTGTGTACAGGATACAGAGAAAATTGAAGAAAGGACATCAGAAGCCCCAGATGTCCTAAATCTCTTCTCAAGGCGGCTTAAGATCCCTGCTAATGACTATGTCAATCCCTGTCTAGTGGGCTTTCCATCAGAATAATAAGATGCATGCCAAGTTCAGGGATTTTTCTCCAACCTGCTGCTGGCAATATTCCTGAGCAAACATAGCTAATACCCAACAGCTGAATGTATTTGCATTGGTATTCAAAAATATTCATGCTGCTAAATATTAGAAGTACTGATATTCATGCCACTCATCAAATGAGCAAATTATTTAATTTCTCCAGCCCTTACAATCTCAGCATCATCATATCCTCTTGCAAAAAGAAAAAAATGGTATCTGAGAAAGTAGAAAAAAATCAGAAGAACATGTCATCCGGCACAAGGAAACTAGACTATTGACATTAATATCTCCATTTGGCATGCTCACCTTATTGAAAATACCAGAACAGCACACAGTTCTCTTCCTGACTCCTATGGAAATCAAAATGTCACAGAATCCTAATGCTTTTAACATATCCATCTAGTCTGGGTAGTCTAAGGTGTCATACAAGAAGGAATAAGGGAAAATGAATGGGATAAAAACATTATCAAAAACACAAAAGAAAGAAATGGCATAATTATAGGGTGATAGTGGCCAAAATAGAAATGTAAAGAGAAGAAAAACAACGCACTTAGAAATTAAGCCAAGCATACTCATTTGCAAATCTCTTTTCCACATGAAACCTGTGTGTGTGTGTTGCTGTTGTGATTGGTGTTGTTATTTTTTAGTGTTAATGGAGAAAGAGCCAGAAGCCTTTTTTTCCCTGCCAAAGATATTCCCCAAGTAGCAAAGTAAATATGTACAGAAGAGAAGATAATTAAATATGCCATTTAAAAAAGATGCAGAAAGGGGAGGGGAAAAGGACAGCAAAAAAGAACAAACTGAAAACTGACCAGGAAAGGAAATGAGACTGAGAAAAGATGATGCAAAAAGAGGATAAATGATCTAAGGAAATCGTGGATGGCCTGGAGGGAACAGAATGTCAGCAGAAATTCAACAACCACGAAAAAATGAGATGTAGGAATTAGATGGAGCTGCAGTCTCTGATATCTAGATGTTTTGGTGTATTTCACTCATATATATATATATATATATATATATATATATATATATATATATATATTATGGCAAAGCTTTCATGAAATTAAAATGGACAAAGATTCTTAATCAGACCAAATTTTGCTGCTTGAAAGGTGGAAGTTTTTCAGGGTTTTCAGACTACACACCAAACCTTGTTACCACTGTGAAAATTTTCTCCCCCTCATAGCAACCTAGAAAATGGGTCTTCAGAGCAAGATACGGTGGGCAGTGCAACAGGATGGCTTATGGAAGAAGCACAGAGGAAAGAATAGATGACCCAGTTTCCAAAGCAAACTGAGCCAGGAATTTCACATAAAACTGCCTTTGCACATCTAAGTAAATAAAGTAAGAGAAATCAGTGAATACCTTTTGTCCCTGATTTTTGAATGCCACAGGTAGCTCCCTTAAAAGCATGTAAAGCATGCAATCAACAATAAAAACTGGTCAGAAAAAGTTGACACCCACATCAAAGTTATGTTTGAGGAAGCAGAAGGATAGGAGGGAAACCTGATATCGGGTTTAAACCAGATATTTCTTTATTCAACTTTGGGGTGGTTACTCAATTTGTCCAAGTCTTGGCTTCCCACTTTACGAAATAACAACAGTAAAGTAAATATGTACAGAAGAGAAGAGAATTAAATATCATGCAAGGGTGTTTTAATAAGCAAGTGCAAGTAATATGTTCATTTAATAAATACTTTTGGAGTACCTTCTATGGTTCAGCTATCAATGCTAGTGGCAACTAATACTGATGGCCCAGGGGTGAACAAGCAGAGCTGGTTCCTAACCTCAAGAAAGATGCTAACAGAAAATATAATAAATGCATAGATATTTACTAACTAGAATTTACTATTTTATGTCTTGATAACATTAAAAAATGCACGAAGGATAAAATCCTGTGTACACATGCAAGCTATCACCTGCAGGTAAGTGGATCTTTGCTAAATGGAAAGCAAATGTGGATGATTTGGTGAAAACTGTACTGTTTTGACACATGTGCAGAAACCTTGAGAGAGTAAGAAAGAAAGCTGATGAAAGAGGTAGATGAGAAGAACTTTATATGTGTGTGTATGGCTTCCGTAAAACCAATCCCAGCCGCTTCATTACAAATTCAGCAAGATTTCCTAAATTGAAGAAGCAGATACATGTTGTGTTACTGCTCCCCTATGGACTCACAGTGAGCATCAAGAGAGGTTTCAGTCTAATGAAAACAAAATTGAATTCCTCTCTGGATTGGTGAATAGGTAGCATTATTCAGACCCTTGCAGGAGCAGAAAATTGACTTATTCTAAAAAAGATCTCACCGCCCATGCCCGTCACAGTGCTACGTTTAGGGAAAATTTCTTCTGCCTTCACACAACTGCAGGAGCTGACAAAAGTAAGAACCTTGAAATTGAGGATTGTCTTCTTTCTGTTTTCAGAAGTGTCTGGCATTTAGCTCCAGCTTCTTGGGATGCTGTTTTGTCAACAGGTAATGTTCCAGACTAATTATTTCACTCAGAAGAAGAGTCTTTGCAGAAATCCTGTGTAAATGCTGCAAGCTTTTTATTTTTTCTTCTCCAAGATTCTGTTTAGGTGGCTATTACAGTGACAGCTCCACTGAGCTGGTCTCAAGTTCCAGAGGCCATCTCTAAGCTGAGGCGTTAGAGGAGCTCCCAAGGAAGCATTGCTCAATGCTATAGAAATTAAAAATGTGATTAGTCTAGAAATCTCCTGGACAGCAGTAGCCCTATCTCTGTGCAAGATAACAATTGCAGGGGCCCAAGTGGAATTTCTCACTGAGATTCCAAGAGCATGCCAGCATTTCCATGGTTATTTTGAAGAGCTACAAGGAAGAAAGTTCAGGGAATAAAGGCTGAATAACAATTCTTCTTGAAAATGAAGTAAAGTCAGAAGTAGACTGTAGTAAAGAGGCAAAGAAAATGAGAAAAATTCTTTACAGAGAGCTAGTTCCCGGAAAAGGAACTGGAACCAGTAACTCGAACCAAAGTTTTTCTCTCAGTCTCTCTAGGTCTGTTGGTCTCTTGTCTCTGCCTCTTTCTATAAATGTCACATTCACTCTTTCAGAAAATAAGTTTCTTCTATTTTTCTGTCCACATAATGACAGATGCCAGCCTCTTCCAAATGGCTCCCTTATGCTCTGTAGTGGACAAACAGGGAGGCTCTGAGTTCAATACTAGCCCATGCTCCTCTCATTTGGATTTTCTGTGACAGTGAATTCTGTACAGAGGTCTCCAGAGAGAAATCATATCATGTTCTACTGCTTTGTGATGTGCTTCCCCTTTGAAGCAGTCAAATATGGCCTCTACTCCTGGGCAGAACAAAAGCTTCAAGTAGGACTTTACCCATTTTCAAATTTCTAAAACTTATAAGCTATACAGATTCATCTTTCCACTCTCCAAAATGTCCACTTCACAACTCCTCTCCTTGTCTTCCTCTCATAAAAATGTGTTACTTCATTATGAATCATTTAAAAACACATATGAAAACTACCTCAAATTATCACCACCAAATATATATAAAAATTTCTATCTTACCTCATGATACAATGGGAGAAATTTCCACGCATTTATCTCATGTCAAGCCTTCTATTACACTCCATCAGGCACTTTATATGTGACTACTCCAAACTGCTATGTGCTGCAAGTATAAATTATACATTGAATTTCAAAGCCATAAAATTATAACATAGTGGAAATCTCCCAATCATTTTATGTTAACACATGTTGATGTTATATTTCGAACATATTTTGTCAAATAAAACATACTACTAAATTTGTTTCTCCTGTTTATTTTTATGTTAAATGAGGTTATTGGAAACTCAGATTTTTTGTGGCTTTCATTATATTTCTGTTGGGCAGTACTGCCCAAATTCTATCTTTTGTTGACAATGCAAGGTTTTCACTTCTGCCGTCATTCCCCCTTTTAAGCAATATCAGCTTCCCTCTCATTCCTGAATCATTCTGACCAGAATACAAGTTTACCTTCCTCTATTCTATTTTTAAAATAAGAATCTTCACCGGGCATAAAGGAGCACACCTGAAATCCCAGCAACTTGGGAGGCTGAGGCAAGAGGATTACAAGTTCAAAAACGACCTCAGCAGCTTAGTGAGGCCTTAAAAACTTAATGAGACATTGTCTTGAAATTTTAAAAGGTCTAGGAATGTGGCTCAGGTGAAGCACCCCTGGGTTCAATCTCCAGTATCAATATAATAATAAAATACAGTAAGAAGCTCCTTTGATTTTTCTCTCCATTCTTATGGAACTCTTCAATTGAAAATTTCACAAAAGATTTCTTTATCCAAAACTACTTTCTCATTTGTCTTCTCCTGATCTCTCCTAAAGGCCATTCAAGTTGGTCTTGAGTCTCTTTCTTCAGGGCACTTCTAGCATCCACCTTATTCAATCTTATCACCAATTCTGTCTTCACTTCCTTCCCAACCTTTCAGCAACACTTGACATTATTGACTACTCACTCCATGAAATACCTTTCCCGTAGTGTTCTCTGACTGTATAATTACTCCCCAGTGACTTTTCCTGTTCTTCTAAACACTTTAGTGTCTAAGAGCACAACCCTAAAACCCCAAAATGTGTCCATGAGCTCCAAACTCATAAATCCATCTTCATCCTTTACACTTGGAGGCATTCTAATAGACAGTTCAAGCCTTGCAAAATTAAAACCCAGTTCTTATAATCCGTCCCTTAAAAGTGCTCTTCCTCCACCCTTCCTAATCTCAATTCATGACACAGATGCCTACCCAGATGGCAAGGCCACAAACCTGAATGTCATCGGTCACTTCCCTCTCCTTCATCCCCTCGTGCCATCTGTTCTGGTCACTTTTCAGCTTATCTACTGCAGCCCAGGTCACTCTTATGTCTCTTGGCTCATTGCAAAACTTACTCCTTACTCCAAAGTCTTGCTCCACTTCAGTTTGTTTTGCTCTGAGCAGATCCACCTATTTTTACAGCTCCTGTGAATTTATATTACTCCTGTGCTTGTGACTTTTAATGTCTTTCAACCACAATTGGAATAACCTCAAATGCCTTAACATAGCCTACAAAACTATATAAAATTGAATTTTGCCACTATTTCTGATCTGATCTTTCACAGTGTTCACCCATACTAGAGCCTAGTTATTCTGAACTTTCTTTCTGTCCCTTAAATACACTATTTCCTATCTAGGATCTTCCCAGTTTCCATTTTCTTCTTAACATTTCTCCTATTTTTTTTTTTCATAGTTGGCTGTTCTTCTTTTAGATCTCAGCTCAGCTGTCCCACCATCCATAATGTGTCTCCCACCTCTACAACCACTTCTATTCTATTACTTTCCTTCAAAAAAAATGTATCAGTGTCTAAACTTAATTCTTATTAGAATATGAGCTCTGTGAAGAGAAACTCTGTTTTATTCACTATTGTTTCTTCTATGCCTAAAAGAGGGCCACCCCATTAAATGCTTCAAAGAAGATGGATGAATTGGTTGACTGATGAATAAATGAATGATGATAACAAGGAACAGAGAAAAGGAAACAATGCACTGTTCTGTAATTTGTTCTTATCATATGTGGGGAATGACCTCAAGGTTTCTACTGAATGGTATTCATTGAAGATTTTGGGGAAAACGTATCAACTTCTTGAGCATGAAATACCTACAAAAAATGTAGAATAACCTTGGAAAATTAAGATTTCTACACCTCCAGATACTTTCTCATGTTATCCTTAGAGTCAGAATCCTGCTTTTTGCTGAATTGAGGAGTTTGGCCACAGATGTATAACAGGGCAGAGAATTTAGCAGCTGCAATTCAACACAGCATTTAGCTGATTTCTTGATCTGGATTTCAGCAATTTCAGAAATTAAGACAGCACACAATCTGATAAAACTTTTCACAGAAATTTTCATATTTTCAAAGCTATACCTTCCTTCTTTGGGCTAGAAAATCTTTCCTTTAGGATTCAGTGTTAGCACATGGTAAGAAAATACAAGAACGAGTTTATTAAGCCTTTTGCCATCAATAAGAAAGACTAACCCTTTGCTTTGAATGAAGGAATTTTCACCGTCCTTAATGTTCTTCAGTTTTTCCCAGGCATCCATCATTTACAATTCTAGTCTGATAAATGTCAGGTTACTACTTGGAAGTAAAGCACACAAATTCACTTAAGCAAATTGGAAAATGTATCAGAAGACAACCAAAGGTGTCGTCAAGCCCCTCAAAGAGTGAAATCAGTTGAGAACAAAGATTACTATCTCTAATTCCAATCTCTCTGCAAACCTGTGTTAGCCTTCTCTCTCTTTCAACAATGGCTATTTTTCAAATTTGAAGTCCCTGGTAAAAGAAATATGTTGTTCTAACTTGTGTTAGATCATAAGTATTCTTGTGGTCCAATGGTTCCATTATAAAATAACCTGCTCCAGCCAGGCATGGTAGCACACATCTGTAATCTCAGGGACTCTGGAGGCTAAGGCACAAGGATTACAAGTTCAAAGCCAGCCTCAACAATTTAGTGAGGCCCTAAGAAACTCAGTGAGACCCTGTATTTAAGAAAAAAAAAAAGGAGAGAGAGATATGTGACTCATTGGTAAAGCAGTTCTGGGTTAAACCCTCAGAACATAAGGACATCATCATCATCATCAACATCATCATCATCATTGTCATCATAACTACAATAGCAACCTGGTCCAAGGTCTACTTAACAGTTGCTCTGAGCATAGGCTTTTTGAGACGAGGGCAAATGCAGATAAAGAAGGCTATGTGGGGCTGGGGCTGGAACCCAGTTGGCAGAGACATATGAGGCACTGGGTTCCATCCTTACCACTTCATAAAAATAAACAAACACAATAAAGGCATGCTATTCATCTACAATTCAAAAAAGGAAAAAAGAAAAGAGAGAAGGCAATGGGGAGGGAGGGAGGAAGGTGATAAAGAGTAAGGTTTTTTTAAAAAAAATCTAGTACAAAATGAAATATTATGTCAAGAAAGGGAGGAAGTAAGGTGTTTTTTAAAAAACCTAGTACAAAATGAAATATTATGTCAAGAAAGGGAGGAAAACATAACTTCTATTGAGTTTTTAATACTTCCTTAGTTCACTTTGATACTCAAGGATCACATATTATTTCACCTTGTCTATTGAACCCGATGGCAAGTACTATGTTTTATATATTAGATCCTCAATAACATTGGTTTTGTGCATTAAAGAATGAATAATAACTGCATAGAGAAAAAATGAAGAAATAATTATAAAACAGGAAATTATAAGCTTCAAGTGAAGAGTTATAGAGCCAGTATCTTAAAAGACAAACTTTTAATAGATATTGAGATTTGAGAGCAGAATCTTGCAGAGATAAAATACTGGGAAAATAAGATACATATTCAACATATGTAAATAATACTTGAATTAACAAATAAGTAATCTGAACTTTATTCATTAAAGAAAAGGGAACCATTGTAGGACTAATGCTGCTCCTACTATTACAATCTCCTAATTGTTCTCTAAGACACCACACTCATCTCTCCACTCTACTAGAATATCACCATAATGATGATTATAGATGTGTTGGAGATGGGCAAAACACCCAAATGAGATGTGGAAGATGTTGAGGACAAATTTCACATCATTGACACTGATACTTTCCATCTGTACAGCTTTTAAGGCTTTATCTGCAATGCTTTTGTATTTTTCTATTTTTACCTTAAGTGTAAGACTACTAGAGAAAATTTATACACTACATTAATAGGAGAAGTGGTACTGTATTTTTGTTCACAGAGATATTTACCAGGGCATTTGTAATTGGACGGTGCTAAGAAAGCTCAGAGATAAGTTGAGGGCTTTCTGGAGTATTTATACATATCTCAGAAGAAGGTAAAATGAACAACCAATTGTTCGCTTCTCAAACAATTAAAAACATAACCAATCTACACTTAGAGATGTGCCTGCCTCTTAAAAAGGTAACTCAGATCTTTTAAAATCATTTGATATATTAGTAACACTGTTTGGTTTAAAAAAGAGCATTAAAATGAAATGGATGTCCTTGATTCCTCTATTTACAGTGGTAAACTTATTTAAATTTTGAATGGCACAATTCCCTCAATTCAAATCTCTAAAGATAGGTTCCATTATTTATAATTATTAAATATTTTACAGTTAATATGTTTTCAGAAAAATTGCACTCAAATCTTTCCATTTTACCATAACAATCATTCTTTCAAGAATGTCAGTCTGACCAAAGTATTTTGCTCAACTACAAAATATCAAACATTATAGAAACAAGTTTAAAATTTCTCTCTATCTGTAAGTCACTTCTGGGGGAAACAGCCATGTAATCAGAAGATTGTCATAGAATATAATGAGAATTAAATTAGATTTAGTTGAGTGCTCTGGGAGTCCCTAATGCACACTGAGAGGGTCTTGCCAGCTGAAGGAAGTAATGCTTAGCCTTAGTTTTTAATGATAGGAACAAGGCAATCAGGCAAAAGCAACTAAAAATGTTCTTGGGAAAGATGGAGCACCAGTGAGCTTCCTACACATCTCATCCCCACCTTGTAATCTATAGGTGGAGTCAAGCACATCCTAAATCCAAGATTAGAAGCCACATTTCCTCCATTTGTCACTTTTACCCAGCTTATTACTACATCCATATACAAAGGTATTTTCTGATTATTCAATAGGAATAGCCTATGGAGTTCATTAAAATCTAACTTGTGAAATAAAAAGAAACATTTGCATTAAAACAAAAACAAATTATTGCATTGGGCATCAGACTTATCAGTGTTTAAAGTATTAAATGTGGATTATCTCATTTAGTTTCTCAAAAACCTTAAGAAGCAATGCACTGTTATTATCATTTTATAAATAATAAAATTAAAGCTGAGAGAGGTTAAAAGATTTTCCCAATATTGCACAGCTAATAAAGCAGCAGAGCTAGTATTTAAATTTAGTCAACTTAACTTCAGCATCTGTGTAACTTGATGCTACATGATACTGATGACCAGCCTCATTGTATTGCTAAAACTAGCTTTGTGGAAAGAATAGACAACAAGCTGATTTTTTAAAAAATGGTATGCTATTTGTGTTTTTCTATGTATTTTTATGTTTTCATATAATAATGCAAGTATATGTTCATGTTTGAAAAGAGTGTCTAGAGTGTAGTTCCTAAAATAATAGTAGACTACACATAGAAAGCAATACTGCATACCTGTGAGAATAGGCACCAAAGGAGCAATTCTGAGACCAAACCATGTGAAATTGGTGGGCTTTAAAATAAAAGCAGATGTCCTTTAAACATATAGAAAACTTTCAAATTACTTTTAAGGAAATGAACAATATATTTGAATTATTATTCTCAACAAAAATATTTTTAAGGAAAGAAAATATGAATCAAAAATATTAGATCCAGCTAAACTATCCTTCAGTTATAAAGACCTAAACAGTTAAGTGCAAAATGTTAAAAATGTTCATCCCAGGAGCCTTGGTTAAGAAATGTAACAGGAAATAAGCTGTAGACAGCCATAGGATAATTTTAGAAGAGTCAACCTAAGAATGCAAATGAGCAGAAAATATTTTTAACTATAATGAAGTATTAAAAGATGTACTTAAGTATGATAAAATAATACTAGGAAATACATACTCTGGCAATGTATAAATAAAGCAAGTAATAAAATGCTGATTGATTTAAAGATATTGTCTGAGAGTTAAAGGTAATCATTTAAAGCTTGAAAACAAGTAGGCCAAACCCACAGACATTTAATATAATAAATATTCAAGCAAAATTAACACAAGTGATATAAATTGGAAAGTGAGACAAAGGAAGGTATACAAGACATTTCTTTACTCTCCATGGAAAAAATAAAATATTATAAAGAAAAAAAAATATTTAAAGATACCAATGAAAATAGAGCACCTACAAAAATGAAAACCTTCCTAAATTTCACAAAAAGCTAATAAACAGTTCATATAGCAAACAATTCATTAAATATATCAGAAAAACATGAAATTGAAACCAAATAAATAATTTATGTTAATAAATAGAAAATGAAAGACTTATAGATGAAATATATATATATTTGTCATTGGTTCACAAAGCAAAAATCAAACTTATTATACACATAAATGAAATTTATTTACAAGGCAAATATTAAAATAAATGGGAAAAATACACCATGCCAATATATCTCAATAAAATGCAATCTTAACAGTTGATAAGTTAGCATTCAGGACCAAAATCATGAAACAAAAGGAATACCTACTTATGCAATTAACATTTTTGTACTAGATTTGTAGTAACAACTTCCATAAAGTAAAAGCTATAGGAAGCAAAGCAAATAACAGATGTAGATTCTTTCCTACAACATCATCAAAATGGCGATATTACCAAAAGTTCTTTATAGGTTTAATGCAATGCCAATCAAAATCCCAACGGCATTTCTTGTAGAAATAGATAAAGCAATCATGAAATTCATATGGAAAAATAAAAGACCCAGAATAGCAAAAGCAATGCTAAGCAGGAAGTGTGAATCAGGCAGTACAGTGATACCAGATTTCAAACTATATTACAGAGCAATAGTAACAAAAACAGCCTGGTACTGGTACCAAAACAGGCGGGTAGACCAATGGTACAGAATAGAGGACACAGAGACTAATCCACAAAGCTACAACTATCTTATATTTGATAAAGGAGCTAAAAGCATGCAATGGAGGAAGGATAGCATCTTCAACAAATGGTGTTGGGAAAACTGGAAATCCATATGCAACAAAATGAAACTGAATCCCCTCCTCTCGCCATGCATAAAAGTTAACTCAAAGTGGATCAAGGAGCTAGATATCAAATCAGAGACTCTGCGTCTGATAGAAGAAAAAGTTGGCTCCGATCTACATATTGTGGGGTCGGGCTCCAAATTCCTTAATAGGACACCCATAGCACAAGACTTAATAACAAGAATCAACAAATGGGACTTACTTAAACTGAAAAGTTTTTTCTCAGCAAGAGAAACAATAAGAGAGGTAAATAGGGAGCCTACATCATGGGAACAAATTTTTACTCCTCACACTTCAGATAGAGCCCTAATATCCAGAGTATACAAAGAACTCAAAAAATTAGACAATAAGATAACAAATAACCCAATCAACAAATGGGCCAAGGACCTGAACAGACACTTCTCAGAGGAGGACATACAATCAATCAACAAGTACATGAAAAAATGCTCACCATCTCTAGCAGTCAGAGAAATGCAAATCAAAACCACCCTAAGATACCATCTCACTCCAGTAAGATTGGCAGCCATTATGAAGTCAAACAACAACAAGTGCTGGAGAGGATGTGGGGAAAAGGGTACTCTTGTACATTGCTGGTGAGACTGCAAACTGGTGCGGCCAATTTGGAAAGCAGTATGGAGATTCCTGGGAAAGCTGGGAATGGAACCACCATTTGACCCAGCTATTGCCCTTCTCGGACTATTCCCTGAAGACCTTAAAAGAGCGTACTACAGGGATACTGCCACATCGATGTTCATAGCAGCACAATTCACAATTGCTATACTGTGGAACCAACCCACATGCCCTTCAATAGATGAATGGATAAAAAAATGTGGCATTTATACACAATGGAGTATTACTCTGCACTAAAAAATGACAAAATCATGGAATTTGCAGGGAAATGGATGGCACTAGAGCAGATTATGCTTAGTGAAGCTAGCCAATCCCTAAAAAACAAATACCAAATATAATGAGAGCAACTAAGAACAGAGCAGGGAGGAAGAGCAGGAAGAAAAGATTAACATTAAACAGAGACATGAGGTGGGAGGGAAAGGGAGAGAAAAGGGAAATTGCATGGTAATGGAGGGAGACCCTCATTGTTATACAAAATTACATATAAGAGGTTGTGAGGGGAATGGGAAAATAAACAAGGAGAGAAATGAATTACAGTAGATGGGGTAGAGAGAGAAGATGGGAGCGGGGATAGTAGAGGATAGGAAAGGTAGCAGAATACAACAGTTACTAATAAGGCATTATGTAAAAATGTGGATGTGTAACCGATGTGATTCTGCAATCTGTATTTGGGGTAAAATTGTGAGTTCATAACCAACTTGAATCTAATGTATGAAATATGATATGTCAAGAGCTTTGTAATGTTTTGAACAACCAATAAAATAAAGAACTATTAAAAAAATATCTTAATACACCTCTCATAGGTGAACAGTTTCAGAGGACAAAAACATAAGTAAGAAAACATATGATCAAATTTGGAGATCTTACAAATAAATACATAATGTAAAACACCTGCTTATTTGGTTTAATGTCCAATATTACAAAAATTTAATTAATAAAATAAATAAATAAATATATTGAAATAAGAGTCTTGGTTATGCCAAGTGGCACATGCCTGTAATCCCAGCAGCTTGGGGATTAAAAAAGCTGAGGCAGGAGGTTTTCAAGTTCAAAGCCAGCCTCAGCAACTCAGCAACTGAGGCGCTAAGCAACTCAGTGAGATCTTGTCTCTAAATAAAATACAAAATAGGGCTGGGATGTGCAGTTTTGATTTTTCTTTTGAGCTGTTAATCACATCTATCTTGTCCCCTCATTAGTTAATTAGTAAAATAAATATTTAACACATTTATACTATCTGTGAGAGACCTACGACCTTTCTCTGAAAATTATAACATTTAAACAGTAAAATTATACACTAATATTAATAAAATGATAAAATAATATTGGTAAAATAAAAATAAATATTCAAATTCAAAATTTAGAAATGGATCTACAAATTTTAAAAAGTAAAATCAAAATAAAAGCTCAATGTTGAAAAGCTTGAAAACTAATGAATTTTAATTTAAAAATTCCTTTTAAAAAGATGAACAAATGGAAAACCTAATCCAAATAAAGTTTGGGATGGTGGGGGGAAAAGAACAGATAAATACAAAATAAATAATAAGGAAGAAATAGCAATTAAAACATGAAAAAGTTAAAATAAAAGATTGTTTTTATCTTTAATATGCTAATATATTAAAAATACCAATAAATAGATATTTATAGCAAAAGCATAAGGGTGTCTAATTGCCCTAAGTTCCTTCATGTATTTAAAATGATTTCCACAAAAATTCTAGTAAGCTTATTTCCTAGAAATATGCGTGTTTATTATAAAGTTAATGTGAAAAAATACACTCAAGTAAAAATAGTAAAAAAGTCCTAGGAACCAAAAAGTGATGTGCAAAGGCTATTTCTATTGGATATAAGAATAATTGTCAGGCAAACTTCATGCATTACTAAACTATATTATGAAGCTTCTAAAAATAAAATAGACTGATCACCGAAATCATGTAGAACATCTAATAATAGATCCAAATACTTTTAGAAATCTGCTATATGACAAGGTATTGATATATTCAAAGTGAGTTAAATAATGTCTCCCCAAATCACATCTACTCAGAACCTCAGAATGGGATCATATTTGGAAATAGTAATTGGAGATGGATCTAGTTAAGGAATTTCAGATGAAATCAAGCATCCTAGATTTGGGATGGATCATAAATCCAATAGACTGGTGTCGTTATCAGAGAGAACACAGAAGTATACAGAGAAGGAGGCCATGTGAAGTGAGAGGCAGATTGTTTACACTACCACAAACCAAGGAAGGTCGGTCCAGAGACACCAGGAGCTGAAAGAGGCAAATAAAGATTCTCCCTTAGAGCCTGCAGGCAGCAAGGTCCTGGTGACACTCTGATTTTGGACCCTGGGCCTCCAAAAATAGAAGCTAAAATTCAAAATGAGGCTGGAAGGGGTCAAGGGAAGAATGGAGGAACTTGGGATTGAGCAAAGGGGAGAGAGGGAAAGGGAAGGGTTTTGGGGGGGAGATGATGGAATGAGATGGACATTATTACCCTTAGGCATGGATGTGATTGCACAAATAGTGTGACTCTGCATCAGGTACAACCAGAAAAATGAAAAATTGTGCTCCATTTGTAGGAAGGAAGAAAGGAGGGAAGGGAGGAAGGAAGGAAGGAGGGAGGGAGGGAGGAAGGAAGGAGGGAGGGAGGGAGGAAGGGAGGGAAGGAAGGAGGGAGGGAGGGAAGGAAGGAAAAAGACTGGCCTTTATGTCAAGAGAGAAAAATTCTGAAATGTCTTAACAATAATAATATAAATAGATTCACATTTTTTTTTTTAAAAAAGAACATTCTAACTATAGAATGGAGATGAACTAAAATATGAGCTGCTAGGAAAATATTGTTTGAAGTCTAGGAAAGAAAATAACAGCTTGAATTAGAGTGGTAGTAAAAGAGGTGAAAAGAAATGCTGATGTTCAGGAGGTAAAGGTAGAGGACTTAGTAATGAATTGAATATTTTGGATATAATATTAAGTGAAAAACTCAAATGTGAAATATGGATTCATTATGATACCACTAAACCTGAGGGAAATACAGGGAAGAAACTTATAAAGTATAGATAACATTCTCAATTTTCTACTTTCTAAGATAATAAAAATGTGGTTATAGTTTGCTTCTACTTTTTAAATACAAATAATACTTTAGTTTAACTACCACAAAATTATACTGACAGGGTTACTCCTCGAGGGTAATTGAAATGTGACTTCAGGTTTTGCTGAGATTTTGTGTGAAATTAGTACATTTGAGAGAAGACTAGCAGTAGAAACGACCCCTGACATTGAATGAAATATGCCAAGAGGTTCAGCAGTAAAGGGGTGTTCCAGCACATGAACATCCATAGAGAGACTGAAACCAGCAACAAGCTCCACTGGTTGATTTTCTTGATAAAGGTTTTGAGATAAACTTGCATTTCCAATAAAATGGTTTCTATTTTATTTAATTATGAAATTTGGGCTTAGGTTAAGTCACATTATTCCTATGGCATAGGAGAGAAAGTCAGTTTACTGTGTGTGTACTAGGAAGTTTATGTTTCGTTTTCATCCCCAGTTCCCGGAATATCCTGAGTAATAAGGATGATGGGAACATCTTTTGTTACAATATTTGGGTTTTGTAAATACGTCCTAAAACCTTTGGAATGTCCTAAATAATAGAAACTTCTTTTATTGCCCATAAGAAAGAAAAGACAACATTACTGCAACCACAGAAATATAAATAATCAGAAGAGATTACTATAAATAATTACATGCCAACAAATTGGGTGATCTAGAAGAAATTGATGAATCCCTAGATAAATGCAATCTACCAAGAAGGAATCAAAACAAAATAGAAAATCTGAACAGACCAATAATGTGTAAGAACATTCAACCAGTAATAAAAATTCTCCCATTGAAGAACAGCCAAGGACCTGATGGCTTCACAGCTGAATTGTACTAAACATCTAAAGAAGAAATAATACTAATTGTTCTCAAACACTTCTAAAAAATTTAAGAGGAGAAGGAACTACTTCCCAATTGTTTTTGAGACCACCCTTACCCTAGTTCCAAAACCAGACAAAGATGTTACAAGAAAAAGAATATTACAGGCCAATTTACTTGATAAACATAGATGCAAAAAATCTTCAAAAAAAAATTATAAAACAAATTCAACAACACATTAAAAGAATCATTCACAAAGATCAAGATTTATCCAGAGATACGAGGACAGTTCAACATACAATTTCAGATCCTATCAGTCTTAAATTTTATCTTATGTAAGTATAGAAGTGAGAAATAGATGATTATTTTTGAGAGTATAATTTTTCAACTAGATTATACTTACTATGTAGACATAATTTAGAGTCAGACAAAGCAGATTTGATTGGCATATGACAGATCCATTAAATCCAAATTGAAACCATAATAATGCATTTACAAGTTCAATGTTTTGTTACTCTGTCCCTTTATTCTTTATTCAGTCAAGCTGTTTAGCTGGAAACCTTTTCCAATGTATCTTCAGAGAAAACATTTTGAAAGGAATAATTTAATGAGACCATTTGTGTTCCCAGTTCCTTGCAGAATGACAGATTATGGAAAGCACAGATAAATATTGTTTGAATCGAAGACATAAAAATGGAAACATTTTGTAAGCTTATCAGTGTCTCACATTGACTGTGAACTAGTGAATTTCCAAAATGTGCACCAAATATAAAAGTTGTAAAATAAAAGGTAAATGACTATTCCCCATTCTTTTTTTCAACAAGAGATTTTGGAGATGTCACTCCATAGTGTCACTTTTCAAGCATCTCTTATTTGTAGATTTCTTGAAAAGTTCTAAAGTAAATGGACAAAATATTTTCCTCAGTTTTGCAATACTAACAATGCTTATTCATTTCAAAGACTATTTACATTATCAACGCTTTTTGTGTCCACGTAAGTAAGTATATCTAGTTATAAGCTGATATGCCATAATCTGGGTAATGGAACATTTGTTTATTCTACAAATTTATTTAGCTTTGTAAGTTTCCGTTGCCTGAAAATGTACTGATAAACGATGATCTCCCATTGTTCCATAGCCAAGAATAAAATGCCATTTGTCTATGCCTACATTTAGTATTGATTCTTCAAATGGAAAAGAATTCATAATAAACACAGGGGAATCAAGACAGGCTTTCAGACTCAGCAGTAGATTCAAGTAAAGAGGGCAGGCCAGAAGTGGTTTTAAACTGCCTGGAAATTACCATGCAGTGAAAAGGGCTGGGAATCCACAATTGGTTAGTAAATCCAATTCTTATGAAAGCTGTCGAATTGCTGTCACAAGGTAGAGATCCTCCCTCCCTCCCCAGCCAGCACTTGACAGTCTAGCTGTGTGGGTCAGATGGTACAATAGTTCAAGCCATTTCATCAAACGTGGACCTTGGGTCATCAGCAACCCTTTCATCTTCCTGGTACCCTTGGATCTGTCCTACAAAAGCTTCTGACGTGGAAAAACAACTCCACTCTGTTCAGAGTGTGGACAAAGGGGAAGGTCTTGAGCTGCTGCTGTGGCAGAGGAGCATTTTTCATATAAAGAGGAGATAGGAGGTTAGACTAACTGAATAATTTAGTGACAGTCCCTTTTTCAATGCTTCCCTGCTTGAGGGACCAAACCTATCTTAACACTTCTGCCCTTAGCAAGGCATTCCTTGAGTCACAGTGCTTTGTCTACTAGACTTCTAGGACTCTATAGAGCTCACTAAATATATAACAGGCCAGTATGAATTGTGGCAGTTGAATGGATTGCGTTGCATCAGAATTAAAAGATAATAAAAAAGGAGCTGGCCTTTGTGGTCAACTGTAAAACGTGTCTCCCATGCTTCCTCCAATCTGGGGTCATTAAGTCATTCCCTAAATTCCATAAGAATTGAAACATCCATGCATTTCCTCTAAATGAGTCAGCTGGTCTGGGAATATTAACTTGTCAGATGCATTCTGAAAAGTGAGGTGTATATTGTGCTATTCAAAATCTCTCCACAATCACCACAGGTCTGCCACACACAGCCATAAGCACTATGGGGAACCAAAGGCTTAAAGAATCAATGAGACAGATATCATACAAAAACTGCTCATACAGAATCCTAGGTACCTTCATGAGTATTACACCTTCTAGTATATAATATTTATTTTCTCAAATATATTGCTTTCGTTAGCTTTGGCATCACTGTGACCAAAATACCTGGCAAGAACATCTTAGAAGAGGAAAACTTTATTTAAGGCTCACAATATCAAGACCTCAGTCCATAGATGGACAGTCCATTGCTCTGGGAACAAGGTGAGGCAACACAACATTGGGGAGAGGTTTAGCAGAGGAAAACTGCTCAGCTCATGGCAAGGTCAAGAAGCAGAGAGAGAGAGAGAGAGAGAGAGTAGTGGGAAGGGACCCCAGGGAAGAGGAACCCTAGTCACCAACCTCCTGAAGCTAAGCCTCACCTACCCAGTTACCACCCAGTCAGTTCATTCAGAGTAGGATGGACTGATAAGATTACAGCACTCAGAATCAAACCACTTAACCTGCATTAACACAGGAGCTTTGGGAGAATATTCTCACATTCAAACCATAACAAATATCATTTTCTAAATTTAGTAAATGGTCTCTATTTTCTAAATTGCTCATTCTCAATCCAGTTATTTCATGCTTCCCTTTCTTTTCTTTACATGTTTGATTGTAAGAGTTGATTTGTTTTATGTAATTTTACAGAATTGAATTTGAATGTGTCAGCAATGAATGTTTTTTTTCAAATTTGATATCTGAAAATTAATCTAAGTGAATAAAAAGGCAAAGCTATAAAAGAGTACACAAAATAATAATAATATATAATTTATTGCACTCAGACTAGATGCCAAGTTTGGTGTTGAATTAAGCACCTTATAAATATTAAAAAGTGGTCGGAATTGAACCGGATGGTAAGATGGATTTTAAAGTGATGATACTTCTAAGAGCTTATCAGTCAATTGCATGCACATGTAGATTCCATTTTGATTTAGGTGCTGTGAGGAAGCCCCCTTTCCTGCATGTTTCTCCTCTTACAAGATCTTGACATGTAATTAGCCAAGACCCACTCTTTGGATTCCATCATTATTCCTTCAGAATATTTTAAGCAGTACAGTTCTCTCAAGTTCTCCTTCCCTAAGGTATCCTCAATCTCCTGTTTGTTAATTCTCCCTATTTTTTCTTTCATGTTTCTTTGTCTTGCTATTATGTTTTTCTCCTATGAGTTAGTTGCTTGCAAAGAATATTCTGAAGTCTGTGGAACTTCTGCTTTATTAAAGATAACCCAGTCCACTATGCCACATTCAAATTATTTTCCCAGAATAGAAATAATTCAAGTTTTGTAGTAGAATTTTACCTTTTGTATAAAATTGATGTCTTAAATGGGTAAAATTGATTAGAAGTCTAGTTTGATGAATTAATAGGAAGAGAAGGTCAATGCTCAGGAAAAAAAAAAAAATATATATATATATATATATATATAACTTCTATTAAAGGTCTAGGAAGGAAGCTTACCTCCAAAAAGAGGAAGAATAAATATTATTCAGGCTTAATATATCCCTGAAAAGGACATTACAGTGTCTGTCTAAGACATTGGCACACAGAACTTCTCAAGGGAAGAAAGGAGGAATTTAAATCTGCTGATGCAATGCTTTTGTGCCTGAATAGAGGAAGGCCAGAGCACTGGAGAAACTGAGCTGAATTTGAATTTCAGAAGAATTTACAGCAAGTTTCTGTGTAATCTTACTCTTTGTTCTGGGCAACTGGTCTACCAATATGAAGCCATCATGAAGTAAACAACAACAACACATTCTTTAACGCACAATGGGGATTGGAAGAAAAGATTCCTTCAGGAATTTAGTGGCAGACTTTATATAAACCAATTTTTTTTTTTTTTTACAGAAAAGGTTTGGAACCCTTATACTATCACAGGATACCTGTGTGACATTGTCTATGGTCTCCCTCCTGAGAGCTAGGCCTGTTCCAATTCCCTAGCCAAATTGGACAGCCATCACTTAGACCACCAAGTTAGCTGGATATTACACAAAGATTGTGATTTACTATGCCAGAACTTTCCTAATCTCAAGTGGACTCTGATGTTACCCTGATACTTCTTATAACCCCGAATACAGTACTCTGGTGTTTCAACAATGAAATAGACTTTGAGAATATGACTTTGTCCATTTCTTTTCACCTAGATTTTTCTGACATAGTTTCTGTCATGTTTCATGCTTTGTCTCAGCAAGAACATTTCAAAGGGACTTGCATCCTGTCAGCACACATTGCCTGCCTGCATGTACCTTATCTCCAATTTCAGCAGCCAAGCCCATTCCCACAAAGTTGAGTTCCTCCTCTCCATCTCTTCCATGTCACTGGACAGACACATAAATTGATGGTAAATGTTCCATAGGTGAACCCAGAATCAGGAACATACTGCCCAGTGACTAGAAGTTGTCAAGGGAGGAACCCAAAAGAAAATCAGTTGAATAGACATGAAAGGAAGAGTGACGGAGAATAAATCAAAATCCATGTTAGTAATGCAGGCAAAACAAACAAATGAAACACCCATGGAGTTCTGATTTTAAAAATAATTAGAATTCTAAAGGACTTCAGAATTAAAGTCATTGGTGTCAGAGAGAGATTAGAGAGAGCCCAAATGTCAAGATTAGAGGAGTGTGTGATGGTTTACCACCCTCTAAGTCACAAGAATATTTGCAAATCAATCTGACCTGTCCTTTGATCTCTCCTCACAAAGATGGGCCAGTCAGATTTTGCCCCTTGAATTAAAAAAATGTTCTCCATTTGGTCTCTTCATACACACACACACACACACACACACACCACCCCTTTGGTACAAGATTTGTGTGATGCTGTCTTGCTCCCCTTCTTTTCTTTCTCCTTCCCCACCCCATGTGTCTCTCACTATCCTAAAGTCAGAGAATCTTCTTGCCAATGCACTCTCTCTTCCAGGGACTTCTTTTATTTTGCCTATGGCCAATGATTTAAATATCTTTTAATGATCTCAGCTCATTACATCCAGTGTGGTGAGTTTTAATACTCTCTGCCTTTAAGTGGTAGGGAACAGGCAGACCAACTTGTTGCAGGTCAAGTTCCCTAAAAAAGAATGAAAGATTAATCTGTAGGAAGTTTAAGGAAGAATATTTTCAGGATTAACCTCTGTGTGAGATGGAAGGGAGTAGGTCTGGTCAGAGGACGATATTGGGCCAATCACAGAAAGGGCTAAGCCAACCCCTTGGGAGCTCTCAAGCCACCATAGCCCTCAATGTTGTTCTGAGTTGGAGCAAGGTGGTTGAGTTTTGGGTTCCTGATTTGGATGCAATGTGGCTTTTTTCAATTGAGGGAATTCCTAGAAAGATGAGACTGCTATAGACTATTTGTGGGGAACAATCCCAGTTACTGGGAGAAGATTTCAGTGCTCCAGAAAGGTCCTCATTACCAATATAGTTTTCACTATAACAGAATTGCCAAAAAATATTATTTCATGTGATTTGGTATGTTTTTGAGGTACAGGTATTTTTTACCCTCTGTATTTTCTGTCTGTGCCAGCAGGGGAGGTTCTGGATCTTTGGAAAGCAGGAGTAGGCAAGAAAATTTCTGCACTTAAGATTTCCAAAAATTTACATGCAATATGAAGGCTAGAGTTTCAGGGTAGCAAGAAAGAGAATTGTGGATTCTAGATCAGTAGGGAGCTGGCTTCATTCCCTGGCCATACTTCAAGACTGTAAGACTGTATGGTATTTCCAATATGTAAATTGGTGTACCAGCATCTTGAAATACATCTGTGAGGAACTGGCTGTAACTTGGCTGTGCAGATGGGGGTTGAGGGGGTGCGTATTGGTGGCCATATGACTATTATCAGAGGGTACCTCTCTCCTTCCTTTAAAAGTTTGTGTCACTGCTTTAAACCTCATCACCTCTGGAAATAGAAGAAAGCTTTAAGCATAACAAAGCTTGAATATCTTACCAGCCTGTTAGATGAAGTCTTAGACTCAAAGTTACATTGAACTTATTGTTCTGATATGTCTGAAAGGCTTATGGAAGATCTGAAAATGTTGACCTATAGAAAAGGATAACAGAAAACAACTGAAAGTGCTGATATTTGAAAATTCATCTGAAAAATGGAAGTAACAACACAAGAAGGATTTTCTATTAATGTTTAATACTTTTTTTAACATTTTGATAAAATAGACACACAGTTTTTAAAAGTTAAAAAAAAAAGCCCAAACAGGTAAAAGCAAACTTCAACATACAGCATGCTGTAGATTATGTCTATATAATAAATCAGTCATGACTTTAGCCATAACACAAGAGAGGATTTTTTTTTTTTTTTGGTTGTTTGTTTGTTTTCCATTTGTTTGAGCTATTTGCTGTGTCTATGGAATGGCAGACTTTTGCATTAGAATATTTATAACTTTCCAAAGGAATATTAAATGTTAAAGTTCATCAACTCAAATTCAGTTCAAAATGTCTATTTTTTAAAAATTAAGGCCTACATTATGAATTCTACCATAAGTACCCTGTGAGATCAATGACATCAATAGAAGAGAAAATAAGGAATCATAAGGAAATATTAAAATAGTTCGCCAGTAACACTGTGTGTGTAGGAAAGTTTTACATTTACCCTCTCAAAGTGTAACTCAGATTATTTAAATTTAGGGTAGAATTTTGTGTTGTAACTGAGAAAAATTTAAGCAGTTGAGACTAGGGAAGGAGTAGTAAAGGTCTGCAAGCATGACAACAGCCATTTTACCAGCCTGTAGGATGAAGTCTTAGAATCACATTGAACTTATTGTTCTGATGTATTTGAAAGGCTTATGGAAGACCTGAAGATGTTATAAACTGTTCCTGTTTCTCAGAGAGCCTAAGTTTCCATCTGAAGGGGAGCAACTTCGTAATATGGTGCATCTGCCAAGGGACAGAGTTTATCAACTTCTCCTTAAACACCTTTAAAAAAAAGAATGCTGTAAAACTTAAAGGGTATTCTTGCTGACCTCAGATGCACAGCACAGAGAGTTCTGAGACAGAATTTCTCTCACTTTCCATTTTAATAAAACTCCTGCTCGTTTGCTTACCTCAGCATTTGTAGTGATCATTCTTCCACACTTGGAATACAAACCCAATTCTGACACTTGCCTGTAACAAAAACTAAGAACTCTATCAGCAGGATCAAGATTTATGCCCATACTTACAAATGGCAATTTTGTTCCCATTCTGTCAGAATTGACATTTTAGGAATTTGAGATGGTGCTGGGAGAGGTATTAGCTCCTCCTGGCCTGAATAGAAAAGAAATGCAGATAGGTTTGCTAGTGGAGGTCATTAACAGGCTGGATGTGGAAATCTACAAAACTTTACACTTCTGTAAGAGGTTTTTGAATTAAAATACTGCAAGATTAACAGTAAGATTCTATAGAGAGAGGTTTATGATCAAGTCAGAGTTCTCAGTTGTCCTCTCTAATATCATGTTCAGAAAAACTCTAGCAATATGCAGGAAAGTCGATGGAATTTGGCATCTTTTCAAAGACTGCAGATTGGATGCTATGCATTTAATCTATGTATAATTGGGAAATTATGAATGAGCCTCTTAGAGATAGAAAATGCCAATCATTTCCTGTTATGCTACAATTGGTTTGATTTATAACGTCTTTATAAAAAAGTAAAAAAAAAAAAGGAAATTTTTGTACTAAAATACTAGAGCAAAATAGGAAATGATCACTGAAGTTCTCAGTTGCAAAGGATGCTATTTCTTTTCCAGTGGGAAATGATTGACATTCAATTAAGAGACCAAAGTAACAAATAAGTTTTCCCTTATATTACCATTCTCTCAAAATGCAGAAAGAATTCTTACAATAAGTCAAAACCAATATACAAAGACATAAAATAAATAATGTATGGCAAAGTCTGATTTGAAAAAGGAAAAGAAATCATCTAATTGCAATTTTCCTCTCATTGTTTCAATCTTTTTCTTCTCTGGTATATCTACAGATAGTTTATTTTGCTTCTGACTGTGAGGTAATCACGTCTTGCCCAAGGCATAGCTGGAAATTCAACCTATGTTCCTTTGTTGACTCAGTAGGGAGGCCAATAGTAAAACAGGCAAGCTCAGGGATTTAGCATGTTGACTGGGAACTCAAGGACTGCAGCTTGGTAGGAGTGCAGTTTTTCTAGGCAGTAATTGTACTAAACAACACAAAGGTACTTGGTTTATATAGTGATTGAGTCAATGAGCCAACTAGCTCTGCATTTACATATATGTTCTCTTAAGCCTTTTATCTTTGTATTAGCCCAAGCAATGACTCAAAGGCTCTTGCTGTTTAATGAAAACAGTTGCAAATGAAACCTTGCTACTATAAAACCTACCAGAACTTGGCATCTGTCTCTGGAAGTGCTTTTCCATCAATTTCTCTTATAAGAATCCTTCATTCTGAATGCCCTGATTAAATAGTGTTGTTTTCATCCCCTCTCTTTAAAAAGTACATGGCACCCCATATCCAGCAATGTGATCATGGAATTATTTCCCAATTCTGGGTAAATTCTGGATGTTCAAACAGTCTGCTCACTTCTAGCTAAGCTTTAGACCAGCGTTGGAAAGCTCTAGTCATTTAGAGAGAAAATCTTAAAAACAAACAAAAAAACTGGTGTATAATAGTTTGCAAAATAGTGAGATTCATTGAAACATATTTATCTGCACATAACATAATTTGGACAACTTCATTCTCCAGTACCTCTCTATGTTCTCCCCTCCCTATCCAACCTTCCTTACCCTGCATCCCCACATCTTCTTTCCCTACCCTACTGCTCTTTTTACAAGAGTCCTAGACTCAGGATCTAACAGATCAGGTCTGCCCACTTGTCCCAAAAACAAATAGAAAAGATAATCATGAAAAGCAAGAAAGGAACTTTCATCAATGTATCTATGCCAGGAAAACAAGAGGACCATATCCCTTGCCCTGTTGGGAGGCTGAAAATGACTTTGAGGTGTTGTAGAAAAGGGAATGAGGGCAAGGGTAGGGGGTTTTCATAGCTGGAGGTTTTTCATAGATGACAGAGCAGGTGACGTTAATCAGGTGTGATCTGTACAACATTATCTCAGAATTGATCAGGTGGGACCTTGTCCAAGAACAAAAATGTTTTTCTGATCAGATCTTGTTCCTGGAATCCCAGGTGACTCATAGCAAAGGAGAAGAATGCAAAATGGTAACAGAGATGTCAAATTTTTTTGTTATGCTTTTAATCACTCATTGAACATTTTTAGGCAATATGATGTGTCTACGACCTTGTTACAGTTTCCCTTCTATTTTCATGAGATCTGTTTAAATTATTTTTTTCTCTGTAGCATTCACACATATGAGAGAAAACATTTAATGACATATATTCTTCCTCTGATTTACTTCAAAGATTTTTTTCCTATTACATGAAAGAAAGAAATCAACACTAATAATGGAGTTAGTTGATGTATCAAATGAATGTTTAAAATGCACATGAAGCATAGAGAAAAGCATTTTCCCCAGTAAACTATAAATAAAATAAGTAAAATTATTTGGAGAGCAAACTTATAAGCTTTTGTCAAATTTAAAGGAAGAAATCAAACTTAACAACAACAACAAAAAAAAACTGTTCAAAAAGATCTAAGGAGAAGAAAAGCTTATTGGAATTAGTGGCAGGGAACCTCATGAATTAGGAAGGCTGGTGTGACATAAAATCTGCAAACTTCTAAGAGATAGGCAAACAGGGGTTTTCTTTTATAGAGAGGAATCATCTAAGTTAGATAGGAGGGTGTGGGGGTAGAAGGATGAAAGGGTGATGGGATTACATAGTAGATCAGAGGCATTTGTATTCCAAGGCTAGCCACATTTTGTCTTTCCCAGAAGGGGAGCTATATGCTGGCTCAGGTTATGAGTGGGCCAAAGCTTAGGAGCCTGGGAGAAGGAAAGAATCTTAACCAAGATTTAGGTAACCAGCACTTTGCTCCCAGTGACCAGATGTTCAGTTAATCATCTCTGAGGCAAAGAATGGGGATTTGGAGGCTCTATGTTTGTCCTTGTCATTCTCAAATAAAGAAATCAAGAATGAGAGTTATCTAAGTCATGCAAGGAAAGGTGATTATTTGTAATAAGCCACTTTCCAGAACACAAAAAGTTAGAGGGAGGCAACCCCTGTGGGGTCCTGTCCCCTCTTGTTCTTGCAAAAGTTCTGTTTCTATTCATTTTTTAATAAATCCTACTTCTTTCATTCTGGGGGTGTGGGGCGGGAGTCAGAGGGTTACCAGTTTCAAGACATAGCAACACCAAAATGTAACATCTCAGGATTTGAGAAAACAGCAATAAGCAAGACAGTTTTTCTGATTTTATCCTAACATCATTGCTTGAAGCAAGCCAGAAAGAATTCCCAGCCCTTCCTCTAAAGAAGGCCATAAAACTTTCATCCCAGAGACACTGTTCCTACCTTGGAAGACACAGAAATGCCAAGAAGAATCTGAAGAATCAGGTCTTATTAAGTATCCCCATCTCCTACCTGTGGTTGATTACTTTTTGATCATACTCATTCTTTCCAATCATACTTCTATATAGCTGTTCACTATTTATCAAGTGTAGCATAAAAATCAAAGATTTCCCTTTTTTTTGGATCTTCATTGTTGAAGGCACTTAGGTCACATAGAGGATATAGTAAATAAATGTGTTATGTTTCCCTTTTATTAAGCTGTCCAAATATAACATGGAGAAGTGGAGATTCACAGCCAATAAATAGGGTAGGAGCATCACCAGAGGAGTTCCAGGAGAGAAGAACCTCAGTCAGGTCAAGTGGGATCCTTAGCAGATACGACAGAAAATAACTTTAACAAGTGCCAGTCAGAGACACAGACAGAGGTTTATTTAGGGAAGAAAACACACATTTAAGAGAGAATGCAGACTGTCTCCAGAGGCACAGCAAGCTCTTGATCTGGAATGTCAATATTCATAGAGGAATAGTAACTAGAGCTACACATCTTTGCTCCAATTTTCCCCGAGCTTTGAATTACCCTGGCATTGTGTTACTTTTCCTGGATGAGGATGCAGGCCAAGAAGGAGGAGGGCCAAGGATGTGGGCTGGGTTGTTCTGGAGTTGCGTGTTTTGCATTTCAAAAGCTCCTGGGCATTTTCAATGGTTCATGGATGCTTCTCTTTCGAGATTCAGCATATCTTTCTTTTCCAGTATCCCCAAATTCTTATATCAAAAGGTCAGTGAATAGAAAATTCCGGAGAGAAAATAACCAGGTCAGGAGGATTCTTGGGAGAGCTACTCAACAGTGTGATAAGCTATGGAGTATGAGGGATTCTTGCTAAACTGACTTCATCAGGATTTTTGCTAAAGCTGGACCAAGCAGGCCAAATCAGAAAGAGAAGTTTTGAGGAGTATGACTCCAGTTTGGTCAAGGACAGAGACTGTTCGTCAAAAATTGTTAGTAGACAAGAGTCTGGTTATAGGAAAATAAAATAAACGAGGTGGCTCCAAGATGTCTTAATAACTTTCCAATCCCGAAAGTTAGTGCAATCCTATTTTAGACATGTATTTGATAAAGAGTAAAAGGAGCCCTACAATTGCCAATTAAGATCACAGACCACTACAAAAAGTGGTTCTTAAGGAGAACTGTGAATTGATTTTGTGTGAACATGAGCCATTTTAAATTGACACAGGAAACCACTTCTGCAGACCCCCTGACTTCTTGCCCATAGGCATCTCCATCATCATGGCCGCACTGCCTCATTAGAAAATTGAGGTCATTTGTTGTGGTTACTGGTGTCACTCGTGTTAGTCTTAACCTCTAGTTTCACACTGGTCTGATCTCTCCACAAAGATGTAAGGACATTCGAATTGCCCAATTGACCTTAAAGGATTACTTTATTCCTTCCTGCTAAAATAAAAGCCCTTTGTGCTCTCCAGGAGTCTAAAGAAACAGGAGATGACCCCATGAGAGGAGATTCAGGAAGGGAGAATGGAGGCTCTGAAGGAGACAGAGCCATTTTCAGGGTGGAAAAGATGCCACTGAGGTTGTTTTGTTTCTTATTCCTGGAACTTTTCTAACCTACCCTCTCTTTAATGGCCCAAGTTTTTATAGGTGACTTATTTACAAAGACCTTTCAAAATAATGTTGAATGTAGGCCTTACCTCTTACTCTATGTATTTTTCAGAGTCATAAAATGACAGTTTCAGCTAGGTCAGAATTTATTCTTCTACAAATCTGTCAGTAATGGAAAAGCAAAAAATAAATAAAAGTTCTTAAGATTTGGTGGTTTGATGGTTAAGCTATGGTAGTGTATGTTTCTTGGAAGAGGCAATCCAAGTAGGTTAGGGAGCAATTTTGTTCCAGTTCACTGTTTAAGATGATGATGATACCTCTGGCAAAAAAAAAAAAAAAAAATTGATTCTGAAAAGATATGGCCTGACTCAGTGCCAGAGAAGAGTCTTGCTCCTTCCTGTCAACTGCTCTCCTTGGTTCACCTCTCATCCACTTCCTTCAAACTCTCTCGCCAAGTGATTGAACAAATCAGTCAGCACCAATGCCATAGAATTAAACGTTTCTACACCTCCCTGACGTGCTTGGAGGGTCACTCAGGCAAGGCAATGATGGAAGACTTTATCAGTGACTCGTGAATGCCGCAAACAAAAGATGAAACAGTGTCATGGGGCTGGGAAAAAGAAATTCAGAACCACCACAGGGACTCAGTGTCCCCTCAGAAATTGCTCCCTAATCCACTTGGATTGCCACTTCCAAGTCACATACACTATAGAGAGACATACTTTGCTTTTGAGTGAATCCAAAATGATATCATGATTTAAAGAAAAAAAAAACAATGAAACTGTCTTCAAATCTATGACTTTGGAATTTTCTTTTTCTTCCTTGGCTAGATGTTGGATAATTCTGATATCATTTGACTCACGGATAGATGGCTCTTCTGAAAATGAATACCGGGCTCAGGTGCACTCCTAACATTTAGTGAATCTTCACCTAATTAATGGGAGGTGAGTCTCTTAACCTACTGCCCAGGTCCCTTGGCACATTATTAGCAACTATTGCTTTGATGGATCTTTTTAAGTGCTCCTCTTGGGAAAGATATTTGAAAGTCACATTTAAATAAGGATCCAACAATTACTGAACATTAATTCTCTTCTAGTCTCAAATGCTATTTCTGGCGAAGGTTATGGAGACAATTTTAGTGGGAGAAATACACCATTATTTAGTTACTCCTGGTTCCCTATATACAGCAAGGGGATTTTTGCTAATATTTTCCCTCTAATGATATAATGAATTTTCATTCACAACTGAAATGTAGAGAATAAAGTGAATGAGGAAAAAGCTAGTGCTCATGGAAGATTTTCTATCTTTTTACCCCAAATACAACTTTCACTGAAGTGGCATCCTATTTAAAGGATTCACATAACTTAAAGTTGAATGTCTGATCCAGGAACATTCTTTGTTTCCTTTCTTCCATCTTTTAATGTAGACTGATGCACTAGGCTAAAACTAAAAGAAAAAAAAAAAGCCAGTTCAATCAGAAGAGGAGACAGGGAATATGAGTAACTTGTCCAAAAACACACAGCTTACAAGTAGCAAGATGTGAATTGAGACCAAGTCTCCTGACACAGTGTGATATCATATACCTCAAAAATTAGTTATTTTTTTAAAAGTCAAGCATATATCAATTCATAAGGTAAAAGTTTTAAATTCATTAGGCTCAGATTCAAATGGAATGGTTATAGAATTGCAATCACATTTAAAATGACTAATCTATATAGTAAAAACTACTTATGGAAGCAAAACAAAGGAGAATCTGAGATTTAAAAAGAAATGAGTTTGAAACATTCTTAAATTTACAATGTTTTTTTTAAATTAATGATGTATTTCAGAACAAAGCCAAAGTACCAAATAATTGCAAAGAGAGACATTATAAATTCAAACTAATGCTAAATGTGAGAAAAGAGACCAGTGAGGATGAATTGAGAACATCAGTGATGAAACAGGAAACAAAGCAGCTCTGGATGGCAAATAGTTCATTTATTAAAAAGGTAAAGAGGAATATAATTCATAAATTAAACAAATCCAAGATATCTGTCATCAAACATTGATTTTGCATATAAGCATAAAAGGGGATTTTGGTCAAAAGGTAGAAATGGTTAAATTAGGACAACAGTGCAATGCCACAGAGTGGAGATGAAATGATCACAGAATTTTATTTAAGAGAAAACAGTTGAAGCAAGTTAAGTAAAATATGGTTTTATCTTTCTGAATATACATATAAATTGTATTATTTGCATAGAAAGGTCATGCATGTCCAGAAAGTACATTTTAGGTATTTGCAACAATAACGGATAGATAAATAAGAAGAATCCTCTTCCTTACGAAAGTGTGAGCTTCTGTAAGAGTAGGGACTATGTCTTATTCACCTCTCTGGCCTCAACACCTTATGTAGTACTTAGCACAGAGTAGAATCTCAAAAAAAAAAGTTTATTTAAAGAGAAAATATAAAAGGCCATTGGAAATGGCTCGCCAGATAGAAGAAATGACACAGCAGTGGTATTCAGGAGACTGCCTGTTATAATTCTGCCACTAGCAGAAACCAGCTATGAGACCTTGGAAAGCCATTTTATATTCCTAATACTCAATTTCTTTATTGGTAAAATAAACCTATTTTTCAAGATTACTCTAAAATTCTATTACTGTGAAAATAGAATCAATATTTTTTTGGAAGTTTCCTTATAGTCACTAAGTACCGATTTTTATTGGATTTGGCCCCTTCAAAAGTGGTATATGTTAAAACACCTAAAATTTTGAGATTTTAGCTCAATGTAATAAATGCACTAAATATTTTAAAATAACTCAAATATTCCTTCAATGATAAAGTCAGTAAGTTATGAGAAATGCATTTTTAATGTCTCCAGTGTGAAAATAGAGTGTTCCTACCTCTTCCATGTAAAGGCTCTTGTGGCTATTATTATTTTCTTATTATTGTTTAATTTCTGATGATGCCATTGAAAGAGAATGGTTGATTATGCTTTAAGTTGATGAGCTCTATTAATCTTCCCGTTAACATCTTTGTTAAAGAAAGTGAAAATTACAGGTGTCTGAAATGGCTTTTTTTTTTCTTCCAAAAAATGAGAGAGTTTTGTAAAGATTAGAACATTTAAAATGAATTGTGTAAGAGCATATTTATTTGTTTAATTATCTGTGTAAGCCATAGCATAATGAAAATATTGTAATTGTGCCACTTTTCAAAGAAACACTGAGGAGAAAATTGTAAACATCATGGATGGGGAATTATGCATACAAAGACTAATAGCTACAATAATGTTATTCAGAACTATGCTGGTAATTTGCCCCTTAGGGGGTAAATTTGGAAAAAATATATGTATAAGGTTTAACCATGTGACTATCTTTTAATGGCTGTTGTACTGCAAAAGCCACACACACCACATTGAACATTCAGTAATAATTATTTCTTTCAGTTATTCTCCTGATGGCTCCTCTAGTATCTCTAATTGCTGTGTTCTCAAAAGCAGCATTTTTTGTATGGCGCCTGATCAACAAGTAAATGGACTGGTAGTTACAACCTAGTATTAACAATTATAATATTTTTTTCTTTCAACATTCCAACACAGAGGGCTTATTCTAAAGAAGAAAAAGTAAAAAGAGTAGTTGAAGATCTGACTTGAGACCTGGCAATCTCAGCTGGTAGAACCTCTTTATTAAATGTTTTACTTAGAGATTATTTGTCAAATTATTGGAGAAAAGGGCCTGCCTTATGGATAGAAGTGCAGTCTGTGTTTTGTTGGGCATTTCCCCCCATTTGCGGGTTTATTCATTCTCGGTTTTCTCATCCTGCTCTTTGCACCATTGCATCTTCTAGATTCATTCATTGGTTGGCTTCCTGTTGGGTCTTCCTTTGGGAAGCTCAAGCTTCTTTGTCTGTAACTGTACTACTCAATGACTGTAACCCCTGCTGGTAGAAATGACTCCAGCTCTCACTGGGCTTCAGTATCTGTCTTCACACACCTTCTCATTTCTAACCCAGTGGAGTTGACTGCAACTAACTTTTGCTAGTCTCTGGGTATCTAATCACCCTGACCTGTTCATGCATTTGAAATGGCACTTTAATAATATTTTAACTTTTGAGCCATCTGGAGTGAATTCTGTCTTTTTCTAAGGCACTGAGCCTAAGGCCAATAGCATATATACCTAGTGATAGTTAATGATACACAATTTAACATATTTAGTTATTGCTCAAATGTAAGCCAACTATTACTACTACAGTTATCTGTGCTGTTTCTTTATGTGGCAATGTACCACAGTGGCTATTGTGGTGCTCTACCCTAAAAAGTACAGGACTAGATTAATTGGAGATAGAAGGTGCTTGCCCTTTGCTTTAATTGGGAAAAATCTGCAAGGCCATCCCAATTCCAGAGTTCACCATAAGATTGGCTGATGTCTGATTAATTACTTGATCTTGGGTCACCTTTTCTTTCTGTCTGATCTTGCAGATATATCTCCCCAAAGCAGACCCTAATAAATCTTCTGCTTGCAACATTCTCTGAGACTATTTTCAGGGAATCCAAGTCCTATAGTGTCTTGGATCAACCTAGAACTGAAGTAGAGGGGGAATATAGTTAGAGCCCCCAATTCAACGAATACTTATACCATGACTATTACAATCAAATTCTCCTACAGTCTCTCATGATTAAAAAAAAAAATGTGTGTAACCACAAAACTCAGCTCTTGCTGAGAAAAGAAAAAAAATACTTTCACCCATCTAATATTATAGCTCTTTTATTAGGCATGTCCAAACTCTTAAGGAAAGGAAAAATTAGCAAAAGCAAGAATATCAATAGGGACAGGTTGGGGAAAACATAGGTCAGCAACAAGTGAAGAGAATTCTGGGCATCTGCCACAACAGTATTGGGCTTTAGAGATTCACCTACAAGAGTTCTGAGAGGGTCAAAAGCAAGGAAAAGAAAGGAAAGTAAAGGAATTGGCTATTTTCATTATATCAGTCCATCTCCTGATAATTCCTGGGGTAAGAATCAATAGTATGTTAATGCTGCTGTTTCATTGGACCCAGGAAAACTCAGAGAAACTACAAAAACTGGGTTCTCACTCTGAACTACTGCAGTCAACTAGAATAGGTAAGGGGAAAAAAAGAAAGAAAGAAAAACAGACCCTTGGCAGAAGTAAAATGGGAGATGAAGAAGGCTGAATGAGAGAGGTAGGCACACAATCCATGTCATGTAATCAGTGTCAAGAAAGAACATAAATATAATATGCATATAAAATAACCGGGTATCTGAAATTATATTTAAATGGATTAAGTCCACTGAAAATGATCAATACTAATTTTAGAGCTTCTTAAGATCAAACTTCCCAAATGGTTGGTGACTTCTTCCCACACAGAATAATATGAAATAAAATTAAAACATAGGAAAAAATATAACCATAGTTAATAATTGAAAAAAAAACTCTAAATAACCAATCAATTTTTTTTCAGAAATATATGTTTGAATACCATAGCAAAAAGCTGATCTTAGGTCCTTTCTCAATGCTTGAATTTAGCAATGGAATAATGTGAGTTTCGTTTCAATAATGACAGTCTTGCTGTGCCTCCTTAATATAAACAAAAGATAAAAATTGCTCAGTAATACAATGTGCTTATTTGCCTCCCATTCTCCTAGGCAGACTCTAGCTAAATAAAAAAGGTAATTTAGGGTTAGTCTTTCATGGAAATGTTCTTTTAATGAAAAACAAACCTATTTTAACTAATACCCATTTTAAACAGATTTAGAATTAAGAATCCTATTTGAATTCAGACTAATAAATTTAGGTTGCGCTTACGTACTTGTAGTCTAAATAGATTTTTACCAAAAGATTTGTTTCTACATCAGGCTATATTTAGTGGGACCAACCCCACAAGCAATGGAGATTCAAAAACATTAATAGAGTTACTCACAAAACAGTCTTAATGAACTGTAACTAACTGTAATAACCATTTTGCATGGTGGTTTCTGCCCAATTTAACCACATCCATGCAGGTAATACTTTTAGGCAGAGGTGACCTTGAAGTCTTCTTTCAATGTAGAAATTCTCAACAGTCCTCCAGGTCTTCTAATTTCATAATGTTCTATGTGGGTTGCCACTCCTCCCCTACCCAACACACACACACACACACACACACACACACACACACGTGCACACACATCTCCATGAGGAATTGGAGATTTGTGTCCTGCTCTCTTGGGAGGTCATTAACAGGTCTAGGGCATGCCTATTCCAAGTAAGCATGCACTAAGTTAGAAGAAATTAAAAAATATATAAAGGTAGAAAGGAGACAAAAGGAAGGAAAGAAGACTCAGCCTTTAATCCAAAAGCCTTATATTAAAGTTCCTTACACCTTCACTCTGCAAGTCAGTATTCTCCCCAAGTCATTTCTTCTCTAGACCTGCTATTCCCTAAATTTCTGAGAAATTCTCAAATCTTTACTCACAATCTTAAAGTTACCAGAAATTTACTTATGAAAATTGCCCTGTGCAATGTCCTTTTAGAATATATTAATATATAATTTAATTAAGATTAAAGGAGACACAGTATTGTAAGCAACATATAATATAGGATACATTCCAAATGTTATCCATTGATCAGATAAATGAGACAATGTCAAAGATCCTGAGAACCACTAGACTGCCATAAACCATCTTGTGATCACCAGACTGATGGAATCCTCACATACCTTCTCATGCCCACCGCTCACAAAATTTCCTTTAAAGAAGAGACTGAGACCCCATGTGCATTATACTCCTGAGATATCCTGGCGTTGTCTCTTGAATGTGTACTCATTGCTGAAAAATGTCTACTTGTGCCTCTAGTTGACTGTGTTGAAATTCTTTTCCGTGATCTTTGTCACGTGCCCCATTATCTTGAGTTGAGCTTCATTCTTTAGGATCTGCTCAGATCCCCTCTGGTGACAAGTCCATTTCCATTATGCATGGGGGAGGCTACGTAGAAGTCTTAATTCTAAGATGGCTCCAAGATTTCTCCCCTAATGTGTATATGCCCTGTGTCATCCCTTCCCCTTACATGTGAGCAAGAGCTGTGACATGATGGGATAGTCCCTTCCTTAAGTCATAAGGCAAATGTGATGAAATAGTCACTCGGGATCTTGAAGAAGCAGTTTGACATGTTGTAGAGAGGACCTTGTGGCAAGGAAAAGTGGTCATCCTTTGGGAACTAAAGTCCTCAGTTCTACAAATAAAAGAAACTGAGTTATGACACTAATGACATGAATTTCAAAGAGAACCTCAAGCTCCAGAAAGAAATGCAGAAATGTAGCCTACCCAGCAATTCAACTGTAACCTGTAAGATCCTGAACAGAGGACCCAGTTGGTACTCCAGGTTGACAAAAACTATGAGACAATAAATGAATACTGATTTAGGGTGGTATGTTTGTATTAATTTGCAACACAGCAATAGGAAACTAACATAGAGATGGACAGATGGAGGAGAAGGAATATCTGGGATCTTAGATAATGTTAATGGCTCTATTGTGTTGTGTATATAAAACACCAAGACTTTCTCAAAGATATATCTTTGCAGGCCCTAAAAGCATAGAAGGAGGCAGGGTTGCACAGGTTAAGAGAATGGGCCTAGAATCAATATGTAGAGTTGAATTGCCATTCTGCCACTTAGTTATTGTCTGAATTCAAATAAAAAATTAATTTCTTTTCATCTCAACTTCCTCATTTATAAAATAGACATAATAATTGTTAGGGTTATTGTAGCAACTAAATGATCTAATCCAAACAAAGTGCCAAGATGAACATATAGTAACAATCAAAATGTTTAGTTGTTATTATTTTTCAGACCCTTGCCACAGAAGTCAGGGCTATCTTTTCAACTCCAGCCCAGTAGAGTCAGGATACTTACATTGGAGGAATATAGAGTCCAAAAACATTGGCTTAAATGAAAAAAATATTTTTATTTCCAAGTAATAGAAAAGTCTAGTGATTGGGATAGTTTCATGTGATAACTGTCCAGGATACCATGTCATTACAATATATTTTTATGTAACTCTTCATATCATTTCTTCCATATGTTGGTTTTATCCCTTTTTTGATGCCTATAATATAGTTAGATAGCTTTGAAGAAATCAAATTTCAAATCCTTTTACTATATACTTGGCTGCTAAATAGTGTCTTCAATGGTTTTGACTAAAATATGTGCACACCTACAACCAGGCAGAACAGCCAGGGAAATGGAACAGTACCCACTGACTAAATCAGTCAGAATCCTTCCCAGGTATGTAGAATGGGGTCACTAATACTATTCAAAACTTAACACCTGAGAATGGAAGCGTAATGGTTTTTCAAAACAAAATCATTTGTTATGGGTTGTGTATCCTCTGGCCCCCAAAATATGTTTATACCCTAACTTCCCATAAAAGTGAATGTGACCTTATTTGGAAATACGGTGTTATGTACTGAATTTTAAATGTTCTCCAAAAGCTCATTTCTTGAAGACTTAGACCCCAATGCAACAATTTCCAGAAGTGGCATATGGGAGGTGACTGAATCTTGAGAGCTCTGACTTCATGAAAGGATCCAGCCATTTATGGATTTGTAGCTTAATGTGTTTTGGAAGAGGTACTTTCTTATAAAAGTGAGCTCTCTCTGCTTCCAGGCCACTATGAGGTGAGCAGTTTTTCTCCACCAGGCACTTTCACCATGATATGCTTCCTCACAGTAGGACTAAAAGTAATTACAGGGTAAGCAATTACAGACTAAAACCATTAGCCAACATGACCCTTTTCCCTTTAAGTTGACTTATCCTAGGTATTTTGTCATAGGAACAGAAAGCTGACTAAAACATGATGTTTTTGTTATGTAATCAAGTTAAGATGAGGTCATTAGGGTAGACCCTAATTCAATGTTGCTTCTATCTTTATAAGAAAAGGAAAATGTGGACACAGGTATTCAACAAGACAAGAGATTATATTGAAGCAGCTACAAGCTAAAGAACACCAAAGTAAGTCCCAGAAGTTAGCAATAGGCAAAGAAGGATTCTCTCTTATTAGTTTTAGAGAAAACATTGCCCTGCTGACAACTTAATTTCAGACTTCTAGTTTTGAGCACTGTGAGACAGTAAATTGCTGTTGTTTTAAGCCATTCAGTTCATGGTACTTTGTTATGGCAGCCCTAGGAAACTAACGCATCACTGTTGGTGAAGATAGAGAGAAAGTAGATGTTAGGAAGACAACAAAAATGTCCCTTATAATCTTCTGAAACAAGAAATGAGAGCTCTTTGAAAATTAAATCACTCAGTAGACACTGTGAGGTCTCCCAGCTAGTCATGCACTCTGCTTGTCACTCCTTTTAAGCTCAGGGTCATTGAAAACTCAATGGGAAGTAAATAATTTGGCTTTCATTCTTCTCTAAGTTGTCTTTCAAGGAAACATAAGAAGATATTCCCAAGGAAGGAATATATGGGCATATGGAGTGGACTGAAAAATAACTCCTCAGCATTGGGTCAAGCAAGACTTGAAAAATTTTGCTTTGGAAATCAATGCCTATATATGCTATAGTCTCAACAAGCAGTATAAACATCCAACATTATAAAGAAACCTTAACCTGAAGCCATTAATGCATATGAATCCTAGTTCCATTCCCAGGAGAACATGGATGTGCTTGCTATATTGGAGAAAGAGAAAGGAATAAGGAAAATGCTCAGCCTGCTCTGAGAATCTACTATGTGCTCAGCTCTTAATTGATTATATCACCATGAGAAGACTATGAGTCATATATCTGTGCCTATCTTATAAATCTAAAAAGAGGGGAAAAGCTATGGAAGGGCAATACTAATAGCTATAGGCTGAATAGGGCCACAAATTTACTAGGTCATAAACACAGAAGCCTGTACACTTTTCTTTATCTGGAAAAAAGTTTCTTTGAATATGCAATTAAGAATCTTGAGGTGAGGAAATTATCTTGGATCATTCAGGTGGGCTCTATACACAATCACAAGTGTCCTTCTAAGAGAAAGGCTGAGGAAGATTATACCACATGCACAAGAAGAGGTGACATGAGGCAACAAAAGAAGTTACGTGGCCACAAACCAATGAATGACAGCAGCCACTAGGAACTGTAAGAAGCAGGAACATAATTTTCCCTTGTGCCCCCCGAAAGCAGTGCATATTTATTTAGAAGACTTCTGCCCATCAGAGCTGTGAGAGAATTTATATTTATTGTTTTAAGTGATCAAGTTTATGGTACTTTATTATAACAGCCATAGGAAATTACCACTTAAACCTAGACAGTAATTTTTTGTGTTTTACTATGTTTTTGTTTTTGTTTTTTTAAATGTTGTACAACAAACCTAAGTAGTGTGTAATATGATAATTTCAATTTTATAGAAAGAGAAACTGAGTCACAAAACATTAAGGGATTTATCCAATGTCACATAGTTAGTAGGGTTACTGTTACCAACTTTACCAGTTTGTTCAATACATTCCCAGTTTTAGAAATGAATGTCTTGAGTTTCAGGATACCTGGGACTGGGGATATAGCTCATTTGGTAGAGTACTGGCCCCACATGCACAAGGCCCTGGATTCAATCCCCAGCACCATAAAAAGAAAAAGAAAGAAAAGAAAAAAGAAAAGGAGTTTTAGGAAACTTTTCCATCCTGAACAAATAGGTATTGTTTGCTGATCTTATACAGAAATTTGAATCCAAAAAGTCTGATGAAGATATGATGCTCTTAAAATACCCAGCTTACTCCTTCTGTTCCATCATTACATTGAAGCAGAGAGCCATGGTGATATATGAATTACTTACAACTGGTCCAAAGCCTGTTATCCTGTAGTGGGCCACATCTCTGTACCCATAGTCCTAGTCATTTGGCATAAGCCTCACTTTGTGTCCCCAAAATGGAATGCTACCCTTTTCCTTCTATGGAATGTGGCAGGAGGGTGCCCCTCCATTGCCAGAACCACCTCTTAAAAGATCAGGGAGCCTTCTTTTATCCAGAAGACTCCAGGTTACTTGGATAAAGTTCATGTTTCCTCATGGGCTCCTGTCCTGAAGTGCAACTTAGGACTCACCATAGTCTTGAATAAAGAGACAGAAATAATAGGAAAGTTAGGTCACCTGGCCTGTGACACTGAGACTCAACTTCAGCACTTAATTTCAGAGCAGGCCAATCTACTATAGGCGAGTGCTTTTTAAACACTATGGATTTCTTCTAAAAAAAAGACATACTGATTCTATTGATATCCATTTTCTATGGCTATTGCTCTTGTTAAAAGTGCTAGGCCACAGCTAAAACAATCTTTAAATACATTACCAGTCATATTAGAAGAATAATTTCAGGCATTCTCTTATATTTCCTTAACCTTTCTGAACTAAGAGCACTTTACTTTTGGAGGCATATCAGAAAGAAAGACAACTGCTAACAGTTGTATTTCCACTTTTCTAATTCAGTTTCTCTAAACACTCCTTACATATCTTTCCCATCCAACAAGTCTCCCTTATCTTTCATAATTCAACCTTAGCCAGGTCTTCTCCAGGAAGCCTTGCCCAAATCTTATTTGTACACAAACAGTGGTAAAATGTTTATATTATAGCATTGTACTAGATGTCATGTCAAGCACCATGCTTTACAGGTAAGCAGATGAATAGAGGATAGATTCCCAACACATATACTTTTATTTAATCTTCACAACCTTCTATGAAGTAGGTAGTATTCTATCTTAATTCATAGATCTGAAAATAAAGACACAGAGAAATTGAGTAATTTGCCCAAGTTCATATAGCCAGACTGATAGGGTCCAAATGCTCATCTGTCTCAAGCAAAAATCTGTCTCTAAGCTTTAACCACCTCAAAGTCTCAAAGTAGTTCCCCAAAAATTCATTTGGAAAATACTCATTGAATAAACTGCTACACTGCATCTTTGCAAATGATCCTGGTCATTACTAATAATTTTCATGTGCATTTCTTGTTTACCCCAAGTACATCCACAAGCACCTACAATACAGGAACTCTGCTTTATGCCTCTTTGAATCTTCAGCACTTAGCATAGTGACTTCCTCACTATAAACCTTGGTTTTGATCCAAATCTAACATTATGATAGCATTTGTCTTGAAAGGAATGCAAACATTAGATTGACTGCATGCCACAAATGAGTATTTGATTTATGAATACACAATGTATTATTCACTTACATTATCATTACTGAAATATTCAAAAACTGATGAGAGAGATTGTGTTCATTCATTATATGTTCAATATTGTGTATCAAACAAATACTTATATACATTTGTACTTGAAAGATATTCTTTTGAACACTGATGAACACAAAGATGAATCAGAGGCAGATTTTGGCCTTAAAGGAATTCAATTTAGTAAGGAAGATAAGGCATGTAGATAGATGACTAAAAAGTAAAATAAGTGAAGATTAGTTATATAAGAGGCACAGATAACCCCTCTAGTTGTGCCCTGAGCATGGGTGAAATCTAAACAAGAGAAAATGAGCAATGTCATTCCAGTCAAAGAGAACAACATGAACACAGATGCAGAGGAGTCTCTGTGCAGACAAGAGTAGCTCTCAAGCTAGAGGGGGTGGGAAACAGAAAGGAAATGAAGTTTTAAAGGCAAGTTATATTATGATGGCCTCAACAGGAGGCTGAGATCTCTAGGGCTGATCTTTTTTTTTTTAATTTTTTATTGTTGGCTGTTCAAAACATTACATAGTTCTTGATATATCATATTTCACACTTTGATTCAAGTGGGTTATGAGCTCCCATTTTTACCCCATATACAGATTGCAGAATCACATCAGTTACACATCCATTGATTTACATATTGCCATGCTAGTGTCTGTTGTGTTCTGCTGCCTTTCCTATCCTCTACTATCCCCCCTCCCCTCCCCTCCCCTCCCCTCTTCTCTCTCTGCCCCCTCTACTGACATTCATTTGTCCCCCTTGTATTATTTTTCCCTTTCCCCTCACTTCCTCTTGTATGTACTTTTGTATAACTCTGAGGGTCTCCTTCCATTTCCATGCAATTTCCCTTCTCTCTCCCTTTCCCTCCCACCTCTCATCCCTGTTTAATGTTAATCTTCTTCTCATGCTCTTCGACCCTACTCTGTTCTTAGTTACTCTCCTTATATCAAAGAAGACATTTGGCATTTGTTTTTTAGGGATTGGCTAGCTTCACTTAGCATAATCTGCTCTAATGCCATCCATTTCCCTGTAAATTCTATGATTTTGTCATTTTTTAATGCAGAGTAATACTCCATTGTGTATAAATGCCACATTTTTTTTTATCCATTCATCTATTGAAGGGCATCTAGGTTGGTTCCACAGTCTTGCTATTGTGAATTGTGCTGCTATGAACATCCATGTAGCAGTGTCCCTGTAGCATGCTCTTTTTAGGTCTTTAGGGAATAGACCGAGAAGGGGAATAGCTGGGTCAAATGGTGGTTCCATTCCCAGCTTTCCAAGAAATCTCCATACTGCTTTCCAAATTGGCTGCACCAATTTGCAGTCCCACCAGCAATGTACAAGTGTACCCTTTTCCCCACATCCTCGCCAGCACTTGTTGTTGTTTGACTTCATAATGGCTGCCAATCTAACTGGAGTGAGATGGTATCTTAGGGTGGTTTTGATTTGCATTTCTCTGACTGCTAGAGATGGTGAGCATCTTAAATGTTTGAGAAAAGACATGACATAACAGTAAGAGATTTGCTTCCAAAAATTAATACTAGAGCAATGAGAAGAGCCAATTAAAGGAAAAGAGTACAGAATACAGAAATTAGGGGATGGAGTGGAGGTAACTGTTTTCAACTATGATGAAGATTATCATGTTTGTCTCTTCAAAAATAAGCATAATTTGGGGATGGGGTTGTAGCTCAGTGGTAGAGTGCTTGCCTTGCATGTGTGAGGCACTGGGTTCGATCCTCAGCACCACATAAAAATAAATAAATAAACAAAGATTTTGTGTCCATCTACACTTACAAATTAAAAAAAAATAAGCAGAATTTATTATCCAAATTTCAACTAAGATTAATAAAATATTGACCCTCAAATGTTTTGTAATATTTCATGGAAATGTTTGTCATAGATGTCTTTCTTAAAATATCAAGTCTGGAAACAATCAATTATCTCTGCAGGTATTGAAGCTCAGAGGTGCTATCACTTCTCCATTTTTATTCTCATAGTTCTTTCTTTATGTACTTATTAGAGAAACTGCCACAGCCCATCTGTCATTTAGGATTGTTTTTGTATATGGTGATCATTAGATTGTCAAACCAGAAGAGCTAACACAGCAAGGAGGACATTGTTAGAAAATAATCAGTAATTGTTGATACATATTCCTTACACTATAAAAAAACAGAAGTCATTTTTAATTATCCATTGACTTATTGAATGAGGTTTGGTTGTCTAATATGTCCAGACACAAAACAAGGTAGCAGGGATATAGAAATGACTGTTCTGAAGATGCTGGCAATGAAGAGCAAGTAAACCATTAACTATCGCAAGTCTTACAAATGTTATGCTAGAGATAGTCACAGTTGAAAAGCCACCTGAGCTGGGAGCATTAAAAAAATTCTTAGAAATTAGGACATGTGATAAGAAGAAATATCATAAGAAGACAAAGACAGCAAACATCATTGTATATTGTCCTATAAGTGACCTACAGTTCCAAATAGTCTGTAATTTCAAAATACAGTTCTTTACTTAGTTCATACCTGATTTGCATACAAGACTATTGAAAGTACAATTCCTCTCCTTTTATTTTATATTATTTGGGCTTTTCAGGCAGATATATCCTGGATTTTATCTTCAACTTTTCTACTTATTAATCCACTAGGAAATTAATTTTAACCTACATAATGATAACAAAATATAAGTACCTTTTTTCAAGCTTGTTGGAAGTATTAAATAAAGGAATGCTAATGGAAAACACCTATCAAAGTTCACTCTTGTGCTTCCTCTGTACCATCTTGGATGACTCTGCTTACCATTTCCTAGGTTTCACCAACCCAGACCCACTCCCTTAAATTTACCTCATTTTCTCAAAAGAATTCCTTTAGACCATATCCTGTAGTGGCAGTGTTGGCAGTGACAAGTGAGAACGGAGGTCCCCTCATCAGTTATATATTATGTAAATCCCTAATAATTAAGAGTCATGTTTTGCATAGCATAGCCTTACTTCTTCCATTCCACATTATGACTCATGCTTTCTGTTATGCTTAAACTATTACACAAATACAAAACGCCTATCTAGTTCAACCTTTAAATCTGCAGTTTTGGAGTCTGCCTACACCTACAAGATCTTCCCTTTATGGGTCTCCTCTCTCTCCATCATTTGGCACACATTCAACATATATATCCATCTCCTTATATATTTCCCATTTCATTGGGCAACACATACCCTTTCTTTAAACTCCTAAGTGCTATGTAACTTAGTATTTATTGTCCACTGATTGTTTCATATGTGACTTTTCACCCTCTCCCTACCATCATAACTAACCAAAGCTTTGCTCCTGAAACAAACAACTTAACATCACTAATGGTCTCATTTACAAATCTACTAATTAAATTTGGATACTTATCTATCTTATATATTCACGAAGATTGAGATTATTGAAAAATGACTTGGGAAAAAATGGTTTCCTTCTTTCTGAACCTTTCTACTCCTTTTCTAGATATGATACCACAATGTCATGACATCTTCTCTCCTCAGTCTCTTTCATAGACTTCTCATCCTTTGTCTGCCCTTGTTTTTCCTAGCTTACCTTGGCCCTCTGGCTCTACCCTGCAATCCCTGAGGTAATGTCCTGTTCTTGAGTTTGTTCCTTAGATCCACACTTTTCCAACCAAGGTCTTTTCTCTTGTGTTTCTGGCCTCTGTTCCTGGATCCCCTCAGAATGAACATGTTTAGAACTAATGCATTTTCTCAGATGAATCCCTCTTCTTTCCTCTTTCCCTATCTTGGATGGTGACATCTTCTCCAACTCACCATTCAGGCTAGAAACTGACTTGTCTCTTCCTGCTCCTCTACCAACCCATGAGATCTGTCATCAATTCTCAAGGACTTTAGTAAATATTTTATGAATTATTTTTCCAGTTCTTAGCCATTGTTGCAACTGTACTTATCCAATGGCCTCCCTGAAATGTAAATCTTTAATCAATCACATTATAGTTTAGAACTCTTGAAGTTTCTATTTCCAACATGATAAATTAAAACTTCCTCAGATCCTCATTTCTCTAGAATTTCCTGCCACACTCACACAGGGCCCCTATATTTGCAGTCCTAATTATGCCATGCATTACATTTCCCCATGCCTTTGTGCATGCTGTTCCCTCAGTTTTAATACTTTACTCCTTATCCTCTTGACTATTTAAAAACCTCATTTTTTGTGCTTTCCAAGAGCCAAGCATAAACAGAGTTGATCATCCCACCATAATATTATACTTTATCATAGCACTCATCAAGTGTTATGTTTAGTGATTTATATAGCAGGTGTCTCCAGTAATCTATATGATCTTTAGGGCAAGGACATTCTTTCTTATAATGGTCTAGGCCAGGAGTTAATACACATAACTTTATATCATGATTGGCACACAAGAGATATTTTTGAATGAATTAATTAATTTGATATAAATTTATGGTATGAAAGGATTGTTTCTTAGAAGTTGAGTTTTTCTTCCTTACAAAAATCACTTCTGGTATCAGCAGTTGTGATAAACAAAAGAATGGCCTCCTGAAGAGATCCGTGTCCCATCTCAAGATTCCATGAATGTGTTATGCTCCATGGAAAAAGGAAGTAAGTTTGCAGATAAAATGAAGATTCCTAATTCCTTAACTTTTTAAAATTATATTTTACCTAATTCTTTAATTACTTTAAAATAGGAAGATTACCTTGGATTTTCTAGATGGGTCCAACCTAGTTAAATGACATCTTTAAAGTAGGACAGAGAGGTAAGAGAGAAGAAGGAATCAACTTCCCATTGATGATTTGATGATGGAGGAAGCAGGTGATGAACCAAGGGTACGGTTGTCTTCTAGAAAGTTGAGAATAGCCCTCAGCTGACATCAATAAGGAGCTGAATTCAACAAAAATCCCAAATGAGAAAGCAGATTCTCTGAGAGCCTGCAATAAGGAGCATAACCTGCCATCAGGTGAGACACACAAAACTGAGATAATAAATTTAGAATTATTTTAAATCACTAAATTTGTTGCTGTTTCAGGAGCATAAACTATTGTAGTAGATATTCAGTAAACACCTGCTTTTGTATGTAAAAATTTCAACCCATTTGGTTTGATGAAATGCATGGCAGTTTAAAAACATACATGATCCACCATTTCATCTACAGGCAGAGAAATATCTCATTCAATGAGAAGAATTAGTTGTCAAGTACACCAAATGTTTCACATTGCTTCTTCTAGCAGCCAATTTCCGTGTTTTATCACCCATAGGATGAAGAAGTACCTCCCATGTCCCATAGAGCTCTTTCTTGCCATTGATTTAAGCTTATTTTCTCTTGACCATTTTCTTGTGGACATTAAGAAAAACTAGTCAATATCCCCCTACTAAATGTCCTACAAATTCTCAAAGACAATAATCAAGCTGGTCCTTAAAGTTCTTAACAGAGTTTAACTTTTTCTTAAATGATTTTTCAATCCCTATAATATAATTGTTTTTACTTCCTTTGTTTGGATTCCTTTTTAAATAACAAACATAGGATGTGATGTGTTTGGTCAGTATTAAAACTAGGCTTAGAAATGGAAGAAGAAAAAATAAAAATAAAAGATTCTTCCCTCATAAACCTTGCAGTGACACAATCCTGCTACATGGTATATGGAATTTCTCAGATTAGGTAAATATTTATTCTGCAGTAATTCTTCTAAGCTGCTTTCAAACTGGACCAAAACCCATAAAATTCACATTGTTTTGTAAAATCTTCGTGCAGAGGAGCTGAAAAGGAGAAATAAAGCAGAGAGCCGATGAGAAATTGCTTTTAGAATGGAACAATGTGTTTTTGAAAAGCATATGTCTTTCCTGGAAAATGCTATAAAGATATTACTCTATATGTATCAGGGCCAGACTTCTCCAATCAAAGATTTGGCTTTTCTGTTTCCTTTTGAATCTTAGCCAGCATTTCAACAATCCACCTGCTGTAGTAATATTTCATAATCCTCTTTGTGCTGCCTGTGTTGGCCAGGTGGAGCAGTCATATTTTGATTGTTTGGTTTTTAGTAAAAATATGCAAGGACAAAACAGGCATCACAAGTCACGAGTACAGAGTCCTAATTCTTCTGGGCAGCAGGACAATGTGGAAGCAGGCATATGTAGTAACTTTGATATAAGAAAAATCAGATTGAACACTTTCCTAATGCTTTTTTGCCCCCAGTATAGAGAGATTATAGGTCCTAAAGAATCATGCCAGCTCCATTGATCCAAGTCTATGGAGTCCCATCTTTGTCCCTTGGAAGACCACAGAGATCTTTCAACCACACCCAAGTTAATTTTGTAGTATGAATAAAATAACATATCATTTAGAAATGTGTACCTGTGATGGTTGGTTTTACGTGTTTACTTGACTAGGCTATCAGACTCAAATGCTAATCAATCACTGATCTAGGAGTTATTGTGAAGATACTTTGTAGATAAGTTTTACATCTGCAACTATTCAACTGACTAAAGGAGATCACACTCAGCAATATGGGTGGCCCTCATACAATCAGATGAAGAGAAAACAGCAAATTTGCAGTTCCTGGAAAAAAATTTTTGCTTCTGGATTGCAGAATTTTAGCTCCTGCTCAAGAGTTTCCATCCTGCCAGCCTTCCCTACAAATTTTGAACTTGCTAGTTCCCAGGGTCATGTAAGCCATATGCAGCATAAATACTATTTCAGTTTTCTCTGGAGAACTCTAACTGATACAATATTATTTTCAAAATATGTAGATTCTGTTTATGTTTAAATACATAAATTGACTACAAATGTATGACTTCTAATAATATTTATCATAATATATGTTGAAAACCATTAATAAAAATTAATACCAAGGAAATTGAAAAATTATTTTGACATTAACTAAGGGTTCTTACACTAGAAAAAAATTGGAAAATTTTGAAAGTATAAGGCAATCACTGAGATCAAATACTAAATTTCACCCACCCAGTAAGGTTATAGAACAGACCCTAAGCATGGCTCCTAAATGTGGAAATTTGAAAAACTGAGGCTCAGAATTCAGAATCATGGGTTGCATTCCAGCAATTGCCAGGGTGAGAATTATATAAACCTAACCATTTATTAAATAGATGAAAAGCAGAACTCAAATAACTTAACACACACATAAAAAAATAACCCCATCAATGAATGGGCAAAGGAACTGAATAGGCACTTCATTGAAGAAGAAATCCAAATAGTCAACAAATTATCTGGCAATTAGAGAAATGCAAATTAAAACTACACTGAGATTTCATCTCACTCCAGTTAGAATGGCAATTATCAAGAACACAAACAACAATAAGTTTTGGTGAGGATGTGAGGGAAACTGTTTATTCATACATTGCTGGTGGAACTGCAAATTGGTGCAACCACTATGGAAAGCAGTATGGAGATTCTTCAGAAAACTTGGAATGGAACCACCAATTGACAAAATTATCCCACTCTCCATTTTACACCCAAAGGACTTAAAAACAGCTTACTACATTGACATAGCCACATCAATGTTTATAGAAGCTCAATTCATAATAGTTAAGATATGGAACCAATGCAGGTGCTCTTCAACAGATTAATGGATAAAAAATGTGGTATATATAAAGAATATTACTCAGCCATAAAAAGAATGACGTTATGATTTTTGCCAATAGATGGGCAGATCTGGAGACTAGCATGCTAGGTAAAATAAGCCAATTCCAAAAAACCAAAGGTCAAATGTTCTGTCTGATATGTGGATGCTAACACACAACAAGAGGGAGGGTATAGAAGTTCATTGGATTAGACAAAAGGGAATGAAGGCAAGAGAGGGAGGATGGGAATAGGAAAGGTAGCAGAATGAATCAAACATAGCTTTGCCATGTTCATCTATGAAACGCCAATAGTGAAATCCCATATTATGTACAACGACAAGAATGGGATATCATTTGAATAAGTTATACTCCATGTATGTATTATGTGTCAAAATAAACTCTACTCTCAGGTATATCTAAAAATAACAACAAAAAATTAAAAAAATAATAATAACACAAAGCCATGGTAAACTATGTGGTTTGTTCTACATAGCACAGCAAGTTAACGGCACAGTCAGGACCAGATGCCAGATTATCAGAGAGTTAATGCTTCTGTTCCCAATAACATAGCTTCCCAGGCCATCTACATCTTCAACATTGCTTTGTACCAACTAACCACGTCATATTTGAGCTCTGTTAAAGAATGGGAGGAAATTAGTAGCTAATTTCTTCTTCTCATTCCTCAAATCACCCCTCCCCAGGACCAATGCAGTCTCTATAAAAAGTAGATAACTGATAACTGATGATTTCGGTCTTCTCTTGATTAAAAATATCAAAACAAATGAAAAATAAAATTACTCTTTTAATCTATCAAGATAGCAAGCTATTTGAGTTTAGAAATCATACTTAAACTCCCTAGAATGTGCCACGTTTACATAGAACATGTAAAACTTTCCCCAAAGCATCCAGGATGAAAAGTTGTGAATGGTCACAACCTAGAAGTTTTGAATGTTCTCTGACCAAGGGCTCTAAAGGGTCTGATGTGAATATTACTTAGAATTTTATATTCCCAAGTTAGGAACATTTTTAGAATTCTTATCTAGAACACTGATTTTAAGTGAAAGAAAGTTTTGTTGAGAAATTAAAATGGAAATGGTATAAGTTACAAGACTCAGAAGTGAATTATAGATTTATAGCTTGCTCTTATCCATGATTTCACTTTCCATCATTTAAGTTATCCATGGTTAACCATGGTCCAAGAAAATTAAATGGAGAATTTTATAGATCAGCAATTCCCATTTTTAAAATTTCATGTTGATTTGAGTAGCATACTGAAATCTCACACCATACTCTTCCATCCTCCTGGCAACAGAATGGATCAATCCTTTTTTCAGTGCATCCACAAAGTATACTCTACCCTCCCATTAGTCACTTAGTAGGCTCTTAGTTATCAGATCAATTATCACAATATGGCAGTGTCATGTTCAAGTAACTCTAATGTAAACTCAATACTACATCACAATGCTTATGTCATTCACCTCACTTCATCTCATCATGTAGGCATTGTATTGTCTCATATCATAAGACAAAGGGTAAGTACCATACAAAGATGATTAATTTTTTAATTATTGCATTACAATTATGTATAACTGTGGCATTCATTATGCTATGTATGCCATATTTGTACATAAATATAACATAATTGATCAATCTCATTCCCCAGTTTCTTCCCTTTCCTTCCCCTCCTCAATCCCCTGGACTGCTTGCCCTACTGTACTTATCTCCCTTCTATTATTATTATTTCAATTAGTGCATCATAATTATATACATAAGTTGGATTTATTTGCTATATTCATGAATGGACATAGCATAATTTAATAGATTCCATTCCCCAGTACTTCCCCATGCCCTTCTGTTCTCCCTACCTTTTGATTTCATTCCACAGTGTGATATTTTTGCATATTATTAATTGGTGCATTATAGTTGTACATAGTTGACACAATTTAACAATATAATTTGGCCAGTATCATTTCCCAGTATTTTTCCTTTTTCTACTCTCTTCTTTCCCCCTGTCCCTTTTCTCTATTCTGCTGTTCTTCCTTTGATTTTTATGAGACCCCCACACACACACCCATACACACACACCTTTCTTTTCCCTTTTATTCTGTGGCTTCCACATATGAGAGAAAACATACAATCCTTGGTCTTCTGAGCTTGGCTATTTCACTTAACATGAGATAGTTTGAGAGAGAATATTCACATAACTTTTATTATAGTATATAGCTATAATAATTCTATTTTTATTGCGTATCATTGTTTGTTTCTTATTATAACTAATTCATAAGCTAACTTTACCCTAAGTGTGTATGTATAGGAAAAACATGATATGCATGGGATTCATTGCTATCCATGATTTGAGGCATCTCATAGAAGTCCTGCAATACATCCCCTCTATATAAGGGGAAACTAAATGCAGTTCTTGCATTTAGTTGAATTCATAGATTTGGAACCAAAAACAAATGTCTTAAGCTTGTATATCTTATAGATAGTATAAGGGAATAAGAGCCTCAAATTTAGAACAAAACTCTGGATACTGAAAAAAAACAGCCAGGATTCCAGAACTCAAGTATCCTAGAATTAATTAATCTAGCCACTAGAATGCTTGAGTTTTCCTAAGTAAAAATTATCTATTCATATGTATTAGAGACATCTTGAAGCTCTGATCTGGATGGAACCATTGCAGGAGTCCACCAATCAATGTGCAATTATATTTTTTAAAAAAAGATAAATAAGTGTCATTTTTCAAGAGTAGAGGAAGAAATTATAAGCATCTTCCCATCCAAGCACTGATCTTTGCCTGTAGACATCATTTCTGATCATGTAGTATTGTGGGCCTATGAAATTACACCACTTCTAACAACCAATTGCACTAAGACATTTCTCTTAGAATTCTCTGTTGTAATTTTAAAAACTTAGTACCTCCTGGACACACATTATTAAAATCAGCTTCTCTTGTCTGCAAATTCCAGCATTGTGCTCTTTTTTACATTTTTCAGGTACCTCATATCTCTCCTAAGCCAAAGTTTTCAGAATTTTCTTTTCTCATGAGAATGGATGACTTCTTATTAGGGTCATCTGAATATATGCCTATAGACAGTTTCAGTTCACAGGCCAGACACAGTGCTGCACACCTATAAGCCCAGCTACTCAGGAATCTAAGGCAGGAAGATCACAAATTCAAGGCCAAGACTCAAAATCAAGAAGTATAGATCAGTGGTTAAAGTGCCCTTGGGTTCAATACCTAGTACAACACAATCGATTAACCAACCAACCAATTCTTAACAGTATAATTTCTCTAATCATATTATCTAAATTAGCTCTTTCATCTGTTATTCTGTATCACAAACACATTTGTCTTCTTCACAGTCCTTATCTCCTTTTATATTTTGTTTTTTTTTAATTTCCTCTTGGTTTTATTTTTATTTCTATTTTATTTCTATTTTTTTTCTTTTTCTTTTTCTTTTTTTTAATTTTTATTGTTGGTTGTTCAAAACATTACAAAGCTCTTGACAAATCATATTTCACACTTTGATTCAAGTTGATTTATGAACTCCCATTTTTACCCCATATACAGATTGCAGAATCACATCAGTTACACATCCACTGATTTACATATTGCCATACCAGTGTCTGTTGTATTCTGCTGCCTTTCCTATCCTCTACTATCCCCCCTCCCCTCTCCTCCCCTCCCCTCTTCTTTCTTTACCCCATCTACTGTAATTCATTTCTCCCCCTTGTTTTTTTTCCCTTTCCCCTCACTTCCTCTTCTATGTAATTTTGTATAACCCTAAGGGTCTCCTTCCATTTCCATGCAATTTCCCTTCTCTCTCCCTTTCCTTCCCACCTCTCATCCCTGTTTAATGTTAATCTTCTTCTCATGCTCTTCCTCCTACTCTGTTCTTAGTTACTCTCATTATATCAAAGAAGACATTTGGCATTTGTTTTTTAGGGATTGGCTAGCTTCACTTAGCATAATCTGCTCTAATGCCATCCATTTCCCTGCAAATTCTATGATTTTGTCATTTTTTAATGCAGAGTAATACTCCATTGTGTATAAATGCCACATTTTTTTTATCCATTCGTCTATTGAAGGGCATCTAGGTTGGTTCCACAGTCTTGCTATTGTGAATTGTGCTGCTATGAACATCGATGTAGCAGTGTCCCTGTAGCATGCTCCTTTTAGGTCTTTAGGGAATAGACCGAGAAGGGGAATAGCTGGGTCAAATGGTGGTTCCATTCCCAGCTTTCCAAGAAATCTCCATACTGCTTTCCAAATTGGCTGCACCAATTTGCAGTCCCACCAGCAATGTACAAGTGTACACTTTTCCCCACATCCTCGCCAGCACTTGTTGTTGTTTGACTTCATAATGGCTGCCAATCTTACTGGAGTGAGATGGTATCTTAGGGTGGTTTTGATTTGCATTTCTCTGACTGCTAGAGATGGTGAGCATTTTTTCATGTACTTGTTGATTGATTGTATGTCCTCCTCTGAGAAGTGTCTGTTCAGGTCCTTGGCCCATTTGTTGATTGGGTTGTTTGTTATCTTATTGTCTAATTTTTTGAGTTCTTTGTATACTCTGGATATTAGGGCTCTATCTGAAGTGTGAGGAGTAAAGATTTGTTCCCAGGATGTAGGCTCCCTATTTACCTCTCTTATTGTTTCTTTTGCTGAGAAAAAACTTTTTAGCTTGAGTAAGTCCCATTTGTTGATTCTAGTTATTAACTCTTGTGCTATGGGTGTCCTATTGAGGAATTTGGAGGCTGACCCCACAGTATGTAGATCGTAGCCAACTTTTTCTTCTATCAGACACCGTGTCTCTGATTTGATATCAAGCTCCTTGATCCATTTTGAGTTAACTTTTGTGCATGGCAAGAGAAAGGGATTCAGTTTCATTTTGTTGCATATGGATTTCCAGTTTTCCCAGCACCATTTGTTGAAGATGCTATCCTTCCTCCATTGCATGCTTTTAGCCCCTTTATCAAATATAAGATAGTTGTAATTTTGTGGATTGGTTTCTGTGTCCTCTATTCTGTACCATTGGTCCACCCACCTGTTTTGGTACCAGTACCATGCTGTTTTTGTTACTATTGCTCTGTAGTATAGTTTGAAGTATGGTATCGCCATACCGCCTGGTTCACACTTCCTGATTAGCATTGTTTTTGCTATTCTGGGTCTTTTATTTTTCCATATGAATTTCATGATTGCTTTCTCTATTTCTACAAGAAATGCCATTGGGATTTTGATTGGCATTGCATTAAACCTATAGAGAACTTTTGGTAATATCGCCATTTTGATGATGTTAGTTCTGCCTATCCATGAACAGGTTATATTTTTCCATCTTCTAAGATCTTCTTCTATTTCTCTCTTTAGGGTTCTGTAGTTTTCATTGTATAAGTCTTTCACCTCTTTTGTTAGGTTGATTCCCAAGTGTTTTATTTTTTTTTTTTTTTTTGAGGATATTGTGAATGGAGTGGGTGTCCTCATTTCCATTTCAGAGGATTTGTCGCCGATATACAGGAATGCCTTTGATTTATGTGTGTTGATTTTATATCCTGCTACTTTGTTGAATTCATTTATTAGCTCTAATAGTTTCTTTGTAGACCCTTTTGGGTCTGCTAGGTATAGAATCATGTCACCTGCAAATAGTGATAATTTAAGTTCTTCTTTTCCTATTTTTATGCCTTTAATTTCTTTCATCTGTCTAATTGCTCTGGCCAGTGTTTCGAGAACTATGTTGAACAGAAGTGGTGAGAGAGGGCATCCCTGTCTTGTTCCAGATTTTAGAGGGAATGCCTTCAATTTTTCTCCATTCAGAATGATGCTAGCCTGAGGCTTAGCATAGATAGCTTTTATAATATTGAGGTATGTTCCTGTTATCCCTAGTTTTTCTAGAGTTTTGAACATAAAGGGATGCTGTACTTTGTCAAATGCTTTTTCTGCATCTATCGAGATGATCATATGGTTCTTATCTTTAAGTCTATTGATGTGGTGAATAACATTTATTGATTTCCGTATATTGAACCAGCCTTGCATCCCAGGGATGAATCCTACTTGATCATGGTGCACAATTTTTTTGATATGTTTTTGTATCCGATTTGCCAGAATTTTATTGAGGATTTTTGCATCTAGATTCATTAGAGATATTGGTCTGTAGTTTTCTTTCTTTGAAGTGTCTTTGTCTGGTTTAGGAATCAGGGTGATGTTGGCCTCGTAGAATGAATTTGGAAGTTCTCCCTTTTTTTCTATTTCCTGGAATAGCTTGAAAAGTATTGGTATTAGTTCTTCTTTAAAGGTTTTGTAAAACTCTGCTGTATACCCATCCGGTCCTGGGCTTTTCTTAGTTGGTAGTCTTTTGATGGCTTCTTCTATTTCCTCAATTGATATTGGTCTGTTTAGGTTGTCTATATCCTCCTGACTCAATCTGGGTAGATCATATGACTTAAGAAATTTATCAATGCTTTCACTATCTTCTATTTTATTGGAGTATAAGGATTCAAAATAATTTCTAATTATCTTCTGTATTTCTGAAGTGTCTGTTGTGATATTGCCTTTTTCATCCCGTATGCTAGTAATTTGAGTTCTCTCTCTTCTTCTCTTCGTTAGCATGGCTAAGGGTCTGTCGATCTTATTTAGCCTGGAGTTCATTCCTTAAAAAAAGAAAAAAACAACAAATAAATGATCTCACACTTCATCTCAAAATTCTAGAAAAAGAAGAGCAAAACAACAGCAAAAGTAGTATAAGGCAAGAAATAATTAAAATCAGAGCTGAAATTAATGAAATCGAAACTAAAGAAACAATTGAATAAATTGACAAAACTAAAAGTTGGTTATTTTTTTTCTTTTTAGAGAGTAAACACATTGAGGTTAGGAATCTTTATATTCTTAGAATCCAGCACAGTATCTGGCATACAGTATGTATTTAAGAGTTATGAATCAAATGAATGCTCTAGCTCAGAAATATATATGTACAAAAATAAAAATTATACATCTATGTTTGGTCTCTAATCTTGTAGGCCAGGTATATGTCTGAAATCTGTTTTGCTTTGCTTTTTTTCCTTTTTTCTTCTATGTAGGCAGGTGTATCTGGCCATTTTATCTACAATTTCTCTAGAAGACATGGGGCACATTTTTTTCTATTTAGGTTATAATTCAACACATGAAAAATTGTGATTTATGAGAAATCTTAAGAGTTAAAAATGAACAGGCTACCTTTTGCTGACTGTGTGATCTTACGATAATTATTTAACGTACTGAAATTACTTACATTAATTATTTTAGTTTCCTCAGCATTTAAATAGATAGAATAACTGTACCTTCCTAAATAAAAGGGGTATTTACAGGATAAAATGAGATGGCATAAAACTCTTAGTATACTGTCTCACATGTTACAAAAATCTCAAAAAATGGTAATTATTTCTTTGATTGTTTTAACTAACAGTAACCATATATTCATAAGAAATCTGGAAGCACTGCTTTCACATGTTTTTCTTTCTCTCCACAATATTGAAATAATTTCTAAAATGCTGAATATAAAAAGAAATTTTCTAGTATTTTCAAAGAAATTCTAGATGAACTACAAGATACCTTATTCCCATCTTTCAGAATGCATATTGTAAATGTTAAGGCCTTAGCCCTTTCTAACCCTGAAGTAGGGTATTAGGGATTCCGCCTCTGCTTTGGAAATGGCTGGAGACATTTTCCCAAAACTAGTGATTCTCCAATAGTAAATATAGACTTTTATTCAGTAACCAATTTTCTAACAACTAAGATCTAAGAAGGGTCACATAAGGACCACTGAGCTACTCGTTTGCAGTATCACTTTATAAAATCTCAAATTTCTCTATTGAAGTTGTGATGCCTACTGTTTATTTATTTTTTTATTAATTTATTTATTTTAATTAGGTATATATGACAGCAGAATTCATTTTGATTCATTGTACACAATTCAGGACAACTTTACATTTCTATGGTTGTACATAATGTAGTGTCACACCATATGTGCAGTCAGTCATAAATGTACCTAAGATAATGATGTCCATCTCATTCCACCATCTTTCCTTCCCCCATGTGCCCTCTGAACTCTCTCTCCCTTTTGTCCAACTTTCATCCATTTTTCCCATGCCCCCTCCCTCCCTGTTATGGATCAGAATCAACTTATCAGAGAACATTTTTCCTTTGGTTTTAGGGAATTGGCTTACTTTGCTTAGCATGAGAGTCTCCAAATCCATCCATTAACCTGCAAATGCTATAATTTTATTCTTTTTAAATGCTTAGTAATATTCCATGGTATACATATACCAGGATTTTTTTTATCCATTCATATACTGAAGGACATCTGGAAAGAAATATAGAGATTCTTTTAAAAACTTGGAATGGAACCACCATTTGACCCAGGTATCCCATCCTTTGAGCTATACCCAAATGACTTAAAATCAGCATACTATAGAAACGCAGTCACATCAATGTTCATGGCAGCTCAATTCACAATAGCTAAGTTATGGAAGAAACTTAGATGCCCTAATGTTTATTTTTCCTTCCTTAGGACCTTTTTCCCTTTTGAAAGTCAGTTAAATGCTATTTAAGATAATGGAATTTTCCACCAATACTTCGAAAGTGACTGAACTCTACAGTCCAGCTAATTATATGTCTCCACAAACTCAACTTCAAATATCTCATCATCTTTCAAAATGTTTAAAATTCATTTCTCTCCATGTTTCTTTGTGACCTGCATCAGCAAATGTTACTGAAGTGGTCTCAAAACAATAGGAAAGGAGCCATATTTGTCAAAATATAGTGTTCTACCAGTATATCACATTAGCAGATTTTAAAAATTCCATTTGCAAGTAGAAAATCCTGATGGAGACACATTTATAAGAGGGTATTCATTTCCATACACCTTTAAATTGAAAAATCAGAAGTGTAAAGAATGTCGGTTTTGCATATCTAAAATATAGAAGAGGAAAACACTAATAGTAGTAAAGTCAATACTTTATATAGAAAATTCAGTTCTGTATATGATACAGTATGTGAGAGTATATAACAAAGTCAGAGAAAAATGGTGCCTATTAAAAATGCAATCTTTAAAAATGAACCTTATTGGTAAAGAGCAATGTTTTAATCAGCTTTTTAGCTTCTGAGACTAAAGGACCCCCAGAACAATTGTAGAGCAGAAAAGGATTATTTGAGGGCTCACAGTTTCAGAGGTCTTAGTCCATAGAAGGCTGGCTCCTTTCCTCAGGGCTCAAGGTGAGGCAGAACATCATGGAGGAAGAGTGTGGCAGAGGGAAACAGCTCATATGATGATCAGTAGGCAGAGAGAGAGAGAGAGAGGGAGAGGGACTCCACCCTCCAGAAACAAAATATATATCCCACAGCCATGCCCTCAATGAACCACTTCCTCCAGCCACACCCCACCTGCCTTACCATTAAGTTAATCTAATCAGGAATTAATTCACTTATTAGATTATTACTATAACCTGTAGCTGTGGGTCACTCAGTTACCTCAGTCGCAACAGGTATGGGGGACAAGGAGTCAACACACAGACACCAGGAGCTGGTGAGAGCTGGCAGGTGGCAACCTCAGCTGACCTCCAGCAAGCTCATTTTATGCGGAAGTGAATACAATTGATATAGGTGCATCCTCCAATCATATATAAGCAAAGCAAGTTATACAACATCTAGAATCCAATCATCTTATGATTAATGTAACCTCACTATAAAGAAGCTCTAAATATTGCTACATGGTGGAAGGCAGACTGGAAGGATCATTGTCCCTCTGAAAAGGGGCCTTATGAGTTGGGGGAATCATGCCCTGAGGCCCTTGTCTCTCTGTCCCCTGGCAACACTGACCTCAACCACTGAGGATGTGGTTTCTCAGAGGGCTAGCTAGAGCAGAACACCCCCAACCTGCAGGTGTTCCTGTCAGGCCTGTAGGAGCATAGGTTTTTCAAGCACTCTGAGCTGCTCACAGCTGCTAGCTGCAAACCGAGAGTCACTCCTACAATAACCCAATCAATTCTCCTTCAAAATTTGTCTCAAATGTGAGACTGTAGATTTCAGTCACTCTTGAAGTATTGGTGAAAAACTACATTATCTTAAAAAATTGCATTATTTCACAAGTGAGCTTTTGGGGGACACCTCCTATCCAAACCATAACAAGCAACAAGGGAAAATTATAAATATATTGACACAGTATTGTTATTTAAATGTTGCTGCAGTCCCTTTATTTTCTGACTTTCTAAATAAATGTAAGAATTTTAACATGGCAGGTGCCCTTTAAGGTAATCTCTTTAGCAATTATGGAAAGTATGCCAATTTTCTGGCTGTATGCATAGAACTGAGAAGATCACTAGCACTTTTCTCTTACTTTGCCCTGCCCCACCTTTATCCTTAGTGGGGAATGGGTATATTGTTATAACAAAGCAAAATATTCCTCTTTGAATGATTAAAAAAATAAGAGATAATGCTTGTTTTGTAGATTATGAAGCTTCAGATCAAACAGTGTTTTGAAAACTTGATGTCAAAGAATAAATATAACTTATTGACCTTGAAAACAAATGGCTAAAGCTAAACATAGTTTGTACCCTAAAGGGAGAATTCTGAAAGAGTAGAAAGAAAGGAGGAGATTTTTAGTAATCCTTTTAGCAAGTGAATGTTTAGCCCTGTGTGCTGACCTTGGTGACAAAAGGTGTCCATGGTTGCCTATGAATAATTATTGTGTTCTTTCCAGTGGGGGTTAAGAGCAAAAACCCTTTCAGTCAGTGAAGGGTACAAACTTGAACATACAAAGTTAATGACTGGTGAACTGTCAGGTGCATGTAATCAATATGTATAGCCAGGTTAGGCTTTACTGTAAAACATCTGTGGGCAAGAGTTTTGTAGGCAGTGCCCAAACATTCTACCCCTTTTAACAGAATGGTTCATTTTAGCTGCACCAAATAACTCTGAATCTAATATTTCCAACAAATTAAATAGGGCATAGTAGCAAGAGAATATTTTTATCTAATGGTTTCTGTGCTTTCAGTCAACCTGTCTCCCTTAGAGAGGATTATTATGAAAACTATTATTGCATTAGCATAATTGAACGGCTAGAAAAGATCAGCTTCTATCACTAGGCCTGGATAAATACAGGCATCATCTAAGACCAAATTTTTTATCCATGTCAACCATTAATTGAAGTAGATAATTCTAATTTGGAACAGATTATTTAAACAAATAATTCTAATTTTAAAAGAAGCTAAATATAGAGAGGGTAGAGATAATAGACTGCTCTAGATCAACTGCTTTAGCTGTTCAGCTTCATTACATGATTACTAAGTTCTCTTTTTGCTTACATAGACCATGTTTGGGTATAAAGAAATAATAGACTTTCTTTTTGATAACAAGTTTCATAATGTTAAGCAATTTTATGAATTGTAAGTATTTGGTCCTTCAAACTAAGTCTCCTATTATTTGCCTGTTTTGCTAGAATGGCATTTTCCCACTTCTGAACATTACTGAGGTTTGTAGACTATTCAATAAAAATATTATTTCCTCCCTGCAAATGTCTGTTCCGATTTACTTTTATATTGTTTCTTTAACCCCAATTTAGTTTTATCCTATGGTGATATTTCGAACTGAACAGAGCAACTTTACTTGGCATTGTATCTCTAAGAATTACTGATGTGAAGATGTACTAGTTTTAAAACCAAATACAGCAATGATTAAAATAAAAGAATAAGAAGAAAAGAGCAAGTGTTACTCAGAAATATGCTTTTTAAACATCTAACCCTTAATGGATACACTAAGTATAAAAATAAATCATATGCTTCAGCACAGTAGTCAGTCTAGGAATAAGCTTTGAGAATTAAAATTTATTTGAATAGTATTCTATAATAAATGAAACAGTTTTGTGACCGCAATACTTGTGGTTATTTAATTACCAAAGTATGCTACAAAAACACTTGCATGATTTCTTTCTACAACAAAGGTGTTTACCAAACACTGTAGCCCCCAACAAAACTTAACATTCAGATGAGGTCTGACCTTCAAACAAGAAATGATCTATAAGCAAGTACCAGCCAGAGGCAGGCAATGATTCTCCTGCTGGAACAGAACCTTCCATTCAAGCTGATCTGAATGGAATGGAATGAAGTATTTGCATCAGAAAAGCTCCCCCCCCCCTTTTTTTTCTCTATCCTAACCAAACTCATCAAGTATACTATGAAATACACTAAGGAAATTATACGAATCATCATTAAATATCAAGGGGAATATTTTCTATCCCATGTTCCCCAAAGAAGTTGATGTGCTTCCAAAGACCCCATGGCAAACTATCATGATCCAAACTTTGCCAAGAAGTGAGAGTTTACATAGCAAAAGTTAAGCAGGTCTGTTTTCCAGCAAATCAAGCTATGTGGATTACAAAGAGTGTCATCATACCAGAAAGCTTGAAATTCTCTCAAGAAATATTTATAAGTATGATATCACAAAAGATAAGAAGTAAGGCATCATTTAGGGACTATTACCCTACAGATAAACAATTGACTTTTCTTTCTTGACAGTTATACATGAGAAGCTAATAATAATCAGTAAGATGAAAATCATTAGATGCTAAATCCTTTCATACAAACCTCTTATAGAAGCTTAGAGGAATGACCTTCTTGCCTAGGAATTGCCTCCACCTTTCTCAGTCCAAAGTTTTCAATCTAAACTTTCACCAGCACCATCTTAGATTGAAGTTCTCCAGGAAGCACAAAACAAGGAAAGCATAATGTATTGAGAAAGTAAGTTGGCATTCTGACTAAAGATCAATGTCCACAATCCAACTGTAGCAAATGTAATTTAACATTTTTTTAAAAGTTTAATTCACACAGAAGCTTGTCAGTAAACCACAGAGCTGGCATTTGGAAAGGGCTGGCAAAGTGTCCAGGCTGCATGGAATCTCATCACTAGTACATCTTAATACTCTTCACTGAACATTTTGCATGGTGTGATGGAACTTCTTTCCCTTTTTTTCTTTCACTACATCTGGATTCTCACAGGTCTAAGAATGTGGGAAACAATCTGAAGAATGATATGTGCAGTTATCTTTCTTGTCTATTTCAATATAAATACCCCACCTTCACTTCTGAAGATCATCCATCAAAATATGCAGAGAAAGGGAAGTACTTTGAAGATGTGGGCATCTCAGATACAGGCCTGGCAGGCTTGAGACAGTATCAGGAAAGTAAGATCTGAGAAATTGGAGAGAAAAGCATCAGGATATGAACGATAAAACAGAAAAGCCATAGGAGATAACACACTGACTTCCTTTATTTCCATATTTTGCATAAGGACCATTTTGAATGGGATAAAGTGGGGTTTTGTATGGTTACTTTTCAATGACCCCAAGTATCAACCTAAAGTCTTGGATAGTCACCTAAACATGGTAACTATTGTTCCTTCATTTTTAAGGATTTAATCCCAACAACATCCTAACCAATATGTGAGGATTTAAAATTAACAAAGAAGAGTGTAGAATCAATACCTGCTGAGTTTAGAAGAAGAGATAGGTTTCTAATACTATTTATTTGTTTATGTTGTTGATGTAACAGGTTTTATGAACTAGTCTAAAATTAGGATTTTGTGAAGTAGCTTGAAAATTCATTCTATGTTGTTCCTATAAATAAATTGCATTCCAATTTAGAAAATTAAAAACATTTAGAGCACACTCTAAAAACAAAGAGTCTAGAAAGAAGGAGAAAGGGAAGTGATCATATAAAGGGTACAAAGTTTCAGTTTTGCATATTCTTATGATGAAAATCATTTGTATCTAATTCAAAGGAAAAGGAATGTTTATTAAGTGTACTTTACATATCCGAAACTATAAGAAACACCAATAGTATATTATTTATAAACTACAAAAAAAAAGATCATCATACATTCCAATACAATTCGCCAATTTGGAAGCACCACCTGCACTTGTCAACTAGGACTTCTTTTGTTTGCAACTGTTTGCTTCAAAAACAAAAAACAAACAAACAAAAACATAATTTTCTTAACTCCATGGTCCAACGCCAGAATAGCAACGTTTTATATCTGCCACTTAATCTGCATCTTAATTAAACCATTAAATGCTGTTTCAGTGCATATAGAAATTAGCTGTGCTTTCTCTATCTCCTTTTCATTTTAAGGTTTCAACCTGAAATTTATAAAAATTCTCCTTTTCAAAAAAAGTCTAATAAATGGCCAATAAAAGCCAGAGTCTGGGATTTGTAGATTAACCTTCTTTCTGAGATTTGCCTTTTTGCTCCTGGTTTATAAAGTTATTTATTCAATGATTAATCATTCCATTCTCAAAGGAAATTATACAAATGAGTTTCAGTGTTCTTTATCAAAAATTATTATAATTTCTCAATAGCTCCTAGAAGACAGGGAGCAATTAATATCTCCATCACATGGAATACTAGAGGCAGATGGAAGAACTGGAATGTTTAATGAAGAATTAGAAGTTCATAGAAGATTGAACTGCAGACAGAAAAGGAAATAATATTGCTACCCTCTGGCTTTAGATCTTGGCCCATATAATTGGGACCTTTCCTCCCCCAATTGATTCTTCTTCTTCTTTAAAATATTTTTTTAGTTGTAGATGGACACAATAACTTTATTTTATTTGTTTTTATTTGTATGTGGTGCAAGGGATCGAACCCAGTGCCTCACGCATGCTAGGAAGGTGCTCTACCACTGAGCCACAACCGCAGCCCCTGATTTTTCTTTCTTTGTGATGCCATTTCTTTGAGGGGACCTCCCTTTGTCTCTGTACTCTAGATCACATGCCCCACTTCAACATTCTAGTACCCTCATATGTCTCCTGTCTATGGCAATTGGCATGTCCATTATATTCATATATTTGTCTAGCTCTTCCTCTAAACTCTGCAGGTATTGATTCTACACTCTTCTTTGTTAATTTTAAATCCTCACATATTGGTTAGACTGTTGTTGTGATTAAGTCCTTAAGAACGAAGAAACAATAGTTACCATGTTTAGGTCACTATCCAAGACTTTCACATTTATTAAATTCTCAAATCAGTTTTATGATGTAGGCAATTTTAATATCCCATTTTATAAGTGAGGAAACTGAGGCATAGAATGTTAGTTAAACTACTGGTGTTTAGAAAGATAGTAAGTAGCTCTGGTAACTGTGGCCCCTAAATCATGCTAAACCAAATGAAGAGAATAAAGAGAGCTAAAAAGCACCTCGCCATATACAACCCTGGGTAACCTGAAATTTAAGACACAAGGGGGCCATATGGAAGGGAAGTCTATTCCTTTTTTTTCTACCCCTCCCTGTGCTTTATATTAAACTAGAAAAATACTTTTATTGATGAAAAAATTAAAAGGGACTTGGATTATTGATATAATCAGAGATAACCAGTTTATATTCTGAGATCAAAGTAACTACTTTACATAGAAGAACAGAAAATCTTATAGAAAATGTGATGATATTATATATACTCTTTAAAAATCAGGTTTTGTCTCTTGACAAGCTAAAGAGTCGAGGTGACTCTGGTGACAGATTCCACAAAGGAAAAATTATGAGTACAGAGGTGTCATGTCTATGGCTAGGTTCCCAAACATATGTATGTTAACTAGTTTAGCTGACAGTGGTGATTGGAGCCAAATGGCTTCAGAACACCTTTGAAAGAAGTTGACACTAGTTAGATGGAGTTGATCATTTAGACCAGTGAGGAAAAGCTTCTGTGCCTTTTATCCTTTTCTCAAAATCTTTTTGTTTACTTGTTTAGAAATAGCATGAAGAAAATGTCCTGGCATTCAGACTAATGTGTAGAAGAACTTAAGTCAAGAATGCTTAGCTAAAACTAAAGATATAAGCGAAAATTTGGGTAGCAGAAGGAAGAACTGCATTATTTGTCAGGTTTTACACAGATTCATAATGCATGTGTATTTGAACATCTCGGACACTAATGGAACAGGTGCTGAAGAAATGTCTTGACAAGGAGCAAGGGAGAAAGATTCAGAGAATGCTCACAAAGAAATGCACATTTTTTTCCAGAGATCCCACACAAGTGGCACTTAAACTGTACATAAAACACTTTTACAAGCAGATCTCTTTCCAAGGAAATGAAAAGACATTCTTAATCTGTAGGGAAATAAAACTTCCCGGGGTGAGGCCTCAGACAATTGATTTTAAAGGTTCATTCTTTTTCAATTGTGGTATTTTGTTTTAACGAGGCACATGAAATGCTTCAATTTATCCCTTGGCCACCTTAAAACCTTATTTTAATTCCCATATGTCCTTAATAGGGTTCTTAGATAAGAGGTTCCTCTATTTTCATGGAACTCAGCTATGTAAAGGAATTCAACCCTTGGAAAGAACAGAATTCCTCTACCACTAACTAAGAGAGTAACCACAGCATGGATGGATGGAGTCCACGGAGTTTGTGGTGAGAAGCAGCTGAGGTCCCAAACTGAGGATGCACCTGGTTTAGTTGAAATCCTCTTCAAGGCCTGTGGTTGCACAGGAAAGTAATGAGATGACAATTTCACATCTGTTCACACCTCTCCTCTGGAATGCTCAACACTGCCCTTCTCAACTTCACGCCTACTTCTTGTTACATTGAAAAAAATAAGAAAAAAATAAAACCAGAGGAAAACCGCCGTGAAGGCTAACAACCTTCCTTCATGTATGATCCAATATATGGGTTGTTCCAGTTTCAAAGGATGGAATCCTTCCTCTTGTGTACTGATGCCAACCTCTTCTCATCCTGTGGGATTCTGCTCCTTCTCTCCTCATCACATTCTCTCTTCCTATGGGATCAATTCTGCGTATGGGAGGCAGTGTCCTGTACTCCAAAGAGTACAACCTCTGGAAGCAGACAGATGAGATTTAAATCCACTCCCCTGGTAGCCTCATTGAGCCCATTACTAACCTCTTTTGTGAATTGATTTCATCTGTAAAATAAAGGGTTCTTATAAAATATGAGAATTTTTTAAAACTGATAACTTATAAAACAATTAGGACAATTTCTAGTACATATGAACTAATTTTGTTTTTCACATTGAGATATACCTAGTATTTGACATATTTTTTAATAAATTTTCCTTAGACACTAGGCCACCTTCCTCTACAGCCCCATTTCAGTGATGGTCTTTCTAGGAAACTCTTCAAAAAAGCTTCTTATATTTTTACTTCCTCACCTTGCTCCTCAAGTCAAGCCTGTCTTCTCCATGACTCCACTGAATCAGTTCTAAGTTAATGTCACCAATAGGCTCCTTATTGCCAAAGTGAGTAAAACCTAGTCCAGCAAGGTAGAACCCAGGGTCAGATGTGGACTACAATCACCCAAATCTTACAGGGCTCTTGAGTCAGCACATGGTGCCCCCTTGGGAGTGAGGACAGTAAAGTTGTGCTAACTTTACCTTACTGATAATGAGCTAGTGGCCTCAACTAACATCTAGGTTACACTAATAGCAATATAAACAGAATATCCCCTAGGATCACCGAGAATAAATTTTCTTCAATGGTGAAAACCACAACTCATGGGAACTAGTTTCACAGGCTGGCACAGAACCTATCCCTCTTCTGGAGCATGTAGTTATGGAGTCTCTAAGAGGGGTTGTCACACGTGCTCTCTCTCACCATCTCTTCCTGTTTTTCTTTGCCTTCTGGGAGAGCACTCCCACAACCTCACAGCTTCTCCCAAACACTGCTTGTGTTCACTCTACCAACCTCTCTGACGTGGCCTTCACTAGAAGTTGATGGCCAAATTTATCATCCATATCAGGACAGTCTTGAGAGTGAAAGGGGTCTGCCGTAGGTCAGGTTCCTTAGAAGTAGAGGTGACTCTTGACAAGTATTCATGTGTTCAGGGCCACAGCCGAGTCGGGATGACACATGGCATTTTTGCCAGAAGTAGTGGTTGAGAGGTGACGCCAGCAAGCCTTTGAGATAATGACTTAAAAGCATGCAATGGAGGAAGGATAGCATCTTCAACAAATGGTGCTGGGAAAACTGGAAATCAATATGCAACAAAATGAAACTGAATCCCTTTCTCTCGCCATGCACAAAAGTTAATTCAAAATGGATCAAGGAGCTTGATATCAAATTAGAGACACGCCGTCTGATAGAAGAAAAAGTTGGCTACGATCTACATACTGTGGGGTCAGCCTCCAAATTCCTCAATAGGACACCCATAGCACAATAGTTAATAACTAGAATCAACAAATGGGACTTACTCAAACTAAAATGTTTTTTCTCAGCAAAAGAAACAATAAGAGAGATAAATAGGGAGCCTACATCCTGGGAACAAATCTTTACTCCTCACACTTCAGATAGAGCCCTAATATCCAGAGTATACAAAGAACTCAAAAAATTAGACAATAAGATAACAAATAACCCAATCAACAAATGGGCCAAGGACCTGAACAGACACTTCTCAGAGGAGGACATACAATCAATCAACAAGTACATGAAAAAATGCTCACCATCTCTAGCAGTCAGAGAAATGCAAATCAAAACCACCCTAAGATACCATCTCACTCCAGTAAGATTGGCAGCCATTATGAAGTCAAACAACAACAAGTGCTGGCGAGGATGTGGGGAAAAGGGTACACTTGTACATTGCTGGTGGGACTGCAAATTGGTGCAGCCAATTTGGAAAGCAGTATGGAGATTTCTTGGAAAGCTGGGAATGGAACCACCATTTGACCCAGCTATACCCCTTCTAGGTCTATTCCCTAAAGACCTAAAAAGAGCATGCTACAGGGACACTGCTACATCGGTGTTCATAGCAGCACAATTCACAATAGCAAGACTGTGGAACCAACCTAGATGCCCTTCAATAGATGAATGGATTAAAAAAATGTGGCATTTATACACAATGGAGTATTACTCTGCATTAAAAAATGACAAAATCATAGAATTTGCAGGGAAATGGATGGCATTAGAGCAGATTATGCTAAGTGAAGCTAGCCAATCCCTAAAAAACAAATGCCAAATGTCTTCTTTGATATAAGGAGAGTAACTAAGAACAGAGTAGGATGAAGAGCATGAGAAGAAGATTAACAATAAACTGGGATGAGAGGTGGGAGGGAAAGGGAGAGAGAAGGGAAATTGCATGGAAATGGAAGGAGACCCTCAGGGTTATACAAAATTTCATACAAGAGGAAGTGAGGGGAAAGGGGAAAATAATACATGGGGAGAAATGAATGACAGTAGAGGGGGTAGAGAGAGAAGAGAGGAGGGGAGGGGAGGGGAGGGGGGATAGTAGAGGATAGGAAAGGCAACAGAATTCAACAGACACTAGTATGGCAATATGTAAATCAATGGATGTGTAACTGATGTGATTCTGCAATCTGTATATGGGGTAAAAATGGGAGTTCATAACCCACTTGAATCAAAGTGTGAAATATGATATATCAAGAACTATGTAATGTTTTGAACAACCAACAATAAAAAAATTTAAAAAAAAATATTTGTCAAAAAGAAAAAAAAAAAAGATAATGACTTTTAGGTTCTCGAGGAGTTCCTGTTGAGTTCTGGTTGATCTCTCGCGGGGATTCCTGAAGAGTTCCCATTGGTTGGGGAAGTGCCAGAGGAGGGATTTCTGGTTGGTGGTTCCTGGAGGAGCCGCATGGGTGGCGTTCCGGAGAGTTCCCAGGAGTGTGTGTGGAGTGTGCTGGTGGAGTTCAGAAATAAAGTTTGTTCCTGCTTCAGTGGCTCGTGATTTGTGCCCAGCCAGACTGCAGCATTCATGGGCATATAATTTTTCATGGGAATGCTTGGTTAAACAGTAAGGGAGCAAAAAAGTACAATAGGAAAAGGGAGAAAAACTAAATAAGAATATGGTCTCAGGGAAGTCTAGTCCTGGCCTGATCCACAGGGGACTCTGGAGCATAAATTACTCTGCAAATTTGTCCCCCTCTTCTAATAAGGAAAGAGTCCTCAACATTCATTGCAGTGGCCATTGACTATGGGTCACTCCTGAAGGACCACTCTGTAAGCCATTAGAAGTCCACACAGCAATTGGGATGTGGTTGCTCCAGTATATAAAAGGATCTGGGTGAGTCACTAGCAGTACCTACTACAGAGAGCATCAATAATTCTGCCAAGACCATTTCAAGAATATCATAATATGTGGTCATCCTATTGTATTTCCCATATTGCTGTCAGTGCTGTGGGGCTGCTCTGTTTTAAGTATCTTGTTAGCTCTGTTCACTGGGGATCACTGCCTTAGCCACCCAGGATCACTATGTGAACTCTCAGGCTGCTTCTCCATGCCACTCCCACAGGAAAACACTATGTATGCACAGATTGCTTCATACACTGTGAGTTTCTGCCCCAGGCACTCACTAGAATGCAGTTCTGAAATCTGCCATTGGATGCCTGTCTGTGAGTCACTCTTGCCTATGGCTCCTGAAGCTCTTTACCATTACAATCTCTCAGTCTTTCATTCTTCCTGTTCTTCTAATAATTTTTTTAAAAAGTTTCTTATTCCTACATTTTCTTCTAATAGTGAGGGGTCACAAGGTTATTATTGATTTGATAAAAAAAAATGTCAAGATTTGACCAGAATAGCCAGGTGTAATAATTTATAATTATACCCTTTAACTTTCAAGAACATCTTCCATTAATCAATAAACTATAAGTTCACCCTATTTTCAGTTTTCAGATCTTCTTTTCTAAAGACCAAACAGATGCTTCTAGAGGGCTGTTGGACAGTAAGTTCAAATGCAGCTTCTCACTGTCTGGAATCACTGACCCACCCACAACTCAGGCTATGCTGCCAAATCCAGCTGATGTGATTAGACTCTATTCCTTAGCAAACTTTCTCAAAAACCTCATCATAGAACTCTTTATAGTTTAGGGTTTTGGGTTTTTGTTGTTATTTTTTTAACCTTTTCCCAAACTAAGCAGACATTTAAAAAAAATTCTGATCCTTAAGTGTGGACAAGTTATTTACTAAGACATTCAATGCCTTTGCAAATAAATGTCCAGAACTAGAACTTGCTGCCAGGATGTGCTGCCTGACTCCACATATAAATCATAATTATGCTTCCACTCTGCAATAGAATCACTCTTAGATACAAAAGGATTCTGTGGAGTAGGGGGATTTATAATATCCCTGTATTTGCACCAGAATATTGTATCCTAAAGGTCCCTTGAAGAAAGTCCTCTTGGTAAGATAAAAGAGTATCCTTTGTGATATCGAAATGAATATCAATTTCTTCGTCATTTTCTTGTAAAACTCAGAGGTTAACTGGAATTCATGTCACATTACTGTGCACCAAATGCTAATACCACGCATAATTACTTAGCCTCATTTGTACATGAATGGCACATATAATAGATGTTCTCAGTAAAGGAGTTAAAGTCGATATGAATGTGAACATCTGAGAACAGAATTAAGGCCAGTCGTTCTCATTGCATGATATTTTTACTTAAATACTTTGCAAGTCTTTGGCAGTTACTTAAAAATAAAACAATAAGAACAAACAGTTCTTGAATGCCAGATTTGCTTCCAGATGTGACAGTTATATCTTGTAAGAGGTAGTAACCTATAAAGACAATGATTATCCATTATGTATATACCCATACATTAAACAAACCCCATTTTTTTCTGAACATGTATGCTTTTAATATGTTTTACTTAGAGAAATCTTCAAATTAAACTTTGTTGCTATTGAAGGTATCTGATGAGGTCGCTAAATTATAATCTGTATATTCTGAAGATCAATAAAAAGTTATTGTCTGAAGTTAAATTATAAAGAATGCTAAGTACACTATAAAATGTTTCTTCCTTAGTTACCAGCAGTCTTTTTCAAAATGAGTTTCACTTGTTAAGATTTATTAACTATATTCAGCCTGGACAGTCACTCAGCTCAAACTTTACAATCTTTTAAAGTATACCCGTCTGCTTTTAATATAAATTACAAATTTATCATATGATGCTGGGAGCCATTAGCCAAGTAGGTATGACAATTTCCTTGCCAGCGTACCCCATGTTGCTGACATGTTGCAGCGACATTGAATGTAGGTGACCTTGCTCAAGGACCAAGGCAGATTAGGGTGTTCCCGGTTTTAAGATAATCGTGTTTAGGGCGTTCCCAGTTTAGGTTCCAGGTTTAAGGTTTAAGATTATTCCTGCTGGGAATAGGGCGTATCCTGCTGCCTGAGTTCCCCTTGAGTTCTCACGGGATTCAGACAGTATATTTTGGAGATAGAAGCCCAGTGGAGGTGGAGTTGGGCAGAGAAGGTGGAGTTGGGCAGAGAACGTGAATTTGGGCAGAGAACGTGGACTTCCCCAGAACGTGATTGTAGACGGCTGGTGTGAGTTCGGGAATAAAGAGTTGCTGTTTGAATCTACAAGCTGTGTGGTGGCTCGTGATTGTGTGCCCAGCCAGACTGCGGCATTTGGCGGCTCGTATGGGGAACTTCTGAAGCTTAGAGGTAAGTGAAATTTCTCGCTCTTGAGGAAGAGCGAAAGAATGGGTGAACATTTAAAAAAACAATGTGTTATTGTTTTGATTTATTTTGTTTTTATTTCAAGTTGCTTGTTCCTAGAACTTTCTCAGGCAAACTGGGGGAAATGGTTGACTCAAGGTTTGAAGTTGTTCGCCTCCGAGGAAGAAAAATTGTTAGAGGAAAGAGGCACCCCAGTAAGACCAAGAACAGTTAGGACATATGTTGATACAATACAAAAATGTAGCCCATGGCTTTTTAAAGATGAGTTATTAAGTATATCAATGGGACCATCATGGTATCCTGTAGAAGGATTTTTCTTCAAGAAAGAGATGGCTAGTTCTGTTTACTACACTTGTCTAAGATCTTGGTTTTTACAGATATCTGATTAATTTACAATGCTAAAGTGTTAAAATATCAACCACTAAATATAAAATCAAGTACTCTTTACTTATTAAGTTCCATAAGGTAATATATTTAAACATTATGTGTGTTTTCATAAATTGGTAAATGGAAAAAGGTTTAATATTGCTTTGTGTCTGTGTCTTTGCTAAAACAAGGTTACTAAGAGTTAAGATTCTATCATGTGTAATTTATATACAAAGAGTAGAAAAATTTTCAGTTGGGTTTCAATTATAGTATTATAGTATCATAAAAAACATGAAAGTCTTTCATCTTATTAAAGTGGAGTAATTTGTCTAAATCAGAAATTTTATAAGAGTTGTTTCAAAATGTGAATTTATAAAAAGGGTTAACGGTTAAAAAAGAGAGAAAAAGATTCAAGATGTGGAAATATATTTTAATATAAAAGGTTAAAGGAAAAATAAATGATTCTAGATGAGATAATCTGTGTGGTAAAGTAAAAAGTTGTAAAATGCCATTTAAAAAGATTTTGAGGAAACTAGACTTACTTTAAAAGCTTGAGAAAGGAAAAAAGAAGAAAAAGGTATTTGTACATGGCAGATTGAGACAAAGCTTCTCAATGGAGTTTAAAAAAAAAGCCTTTGGTTGAAGGGCAGCCATGTAAACTAACATTAAAGAGATTTAAACAGAATCTAAGCCTCGTTTAAAAGAGTGAAGCTGTAGGTGGTGAAAAAGTACATTTAAAAGTACAGTATAGATGATAATTAAAAGGCTTTAAAAGGTTAAATTGAAGGTGGTCGAGATACCTTCATGGCGGAAAAAAGATTGCTTTATTGCATCATTCGAAGCCTAGTTAATCTTAAAGGCATTACTTAAAAAAATGGGAAGATAATAGGATAAAAGATATTTAGATAAAGAAGATTAAAAATTTAAAGTGAAAAACTTTAAAGACAGAAGTACAGAAAGGTAAAAAAAGATAGAAAAGATGTAGAAAGATAAAAAAATGTAGGAAGACAAAAATTTTAAACCCACAAAATAGGAAGAAAAAAAAAACTAGGAGGAAAATAAGCAACTAAGGGTAAATATACAAACCTTAGGAAAAAAAAAAAAAACTAGAAGATAGAAATAAGATAGAAAATGGTTGAAAATGTCAAGTAAGGTATTACACAGATAGAAAATACAAAAGGCTAAGACAACTATTAGATACAGACATATACTTATTAAAACAAAAAGAGGGAATTGGAAAGGGGTATATATCCCCCAAAGATAAACTTAAAATAACCCTTTTTACCCTAAACTTTTTAAATTTGGATTCATAAGGACTTAGTGCTGCGGAAAGACACATGTATCCAAAAAATGTACATAAGCCTAAAGTACTTTGGAAAGATATTCTAACAGGACAATGGAAAGGTCCTGACCCAGTGATTGTCTGGAGTCGGGGGTCTGTTTGTGTTTTTCCACAGGGAGAACAGCAGCCGATTTGGATTCCAGAGAGATTAACTAAAACAATTTCTACAGATCGAAAAGAAGATGATTTGACTCAAATCCATAACAGCTGATATCCAGAGCTCCAGCTTGGCCATTCTTACATCTGTGACAGTGATTAACCAGTGATGCAACTTTTATTTCCTTGCCAGCGCACCCCATGTTAATTGTGGTAGTGCTGACATATCTTTGCTGATGGTGTCACCAGTGATGCAATTTTTTCCCAAGGAGCCGTCAATTGGCTTGGTGTCGTGGCATTTCTGTATCCTCCTCCCTTCTGCTAGTGATGGTCTAAAATTTGGGGGCCAATGGCTTATGCTGGACCGGTAGTCAGTGACGGGTATGATCCAATTGCAGTGGTATCAACCTAAGACAGGAGGCTGACGCCTAAAGGTCAGTTTTCCGATGACGGGTAAGAACCATATGTTGAATTGGACAACCTACCAGGCACGGTCCATAAGCCACATTAACCTCACTCCCCCACTGGCACCAAGGCCAAATTTGGGGGCCAACAGAGGTGAGGCAAAGAACCTCACCCCCCCACTGGTGCATAGACCTATCCACAAGTATGGCTGTATGCTGGACCGGTAGTCAGTGACGGGTATGATTCAATTGCAGTGGTATCAACCTAAGGCAGGAGGCTGACGCCTAAAGGTCAGTTTTCCGATGACAGGTAAGAACCATATGTTGAATTGGACAACCTACCAGGCACGGTCCTTAAGCCACATTGCTTGTTGTTTAATTAATCAGAAGGGGGGAGATGCTGGGAGCCATTAGCCAAGTAGGTATGACAATTTCCTTGCCAGCGTACCCCATGTTGCTGACATGTTGCAGCGACATTGAATGTAGGTGACCTTGCTCAAGGACCAAGGCAGATTAGGGTGTTCCCGGTTTTAAGATAATCGTGTTTAGGGCGTTCCCAGTTTAGGTTCCAGGTTTAAGGTTTAAGATTATTCCTGCTGGGAATAGGGCGTATCCTGCTGCCTGAGTTCCCCTTGAGTTCTCACGGGATTCAGACAGTATATTTTGGAGATAGAAGCCCAGTGGAGGTGGAGTTGGGCAGAGAACGTGGATTTGGGCAGAGAACGTGGATTTGGGCAGAGAACGTGGATTTCCCCAGAACGTGATTGTAGACGGCTGGTGTGAGTTCGGGAATAAAGAGTTGCTGTTTGAATCTACAAGCTGTGTGGTGGCTCCTGATTGTGTGCCCAGCCAGACTGCGGCATTTGTGCCCAGCCAGACTGTGGCAATATGAAAGACTGAATAATTGGATTTCAGAAAATTTACCACTCAAGTTAATTTTTAACTTATCAGAGGTGTAGGGCAAGTCTAAGATCCAGTGGCTAAAGATGGAATTATCTCCTGAAGTAAAAGGTTTTTCTCGCTGTCAATTCTCACTGTCAAGTAGTAGTTCACCCTGGGATAGATTATCAGATAGGAATTTGAACTGTTGATGGAGGAGGGACTGTATCCCAGAGGTTGGAACCAGAGAGTCCTGTGAACATCAAAGAGTAGAAATAAAACCTGGAGTGAGTCCTAAAATGGGATCACAGTCTCATGACCATAGGAGAGCAGTATGGGGGATGAGTGATGGCAGTGAACTTCTGCTCTTTGCCAGGAGCAGGGCAGGAGGCAGGAGGCCCGGGCCTGGCTTTTGAAGCAGATAATACTTGGGGAGCAGATGAGAGTAGCCAAAACTGTCCTTTATAAATAAACAGGTGAAAGTGGCATCGCAAGCACGCACATGCTTTACAAAGTAGAACTCATATTTCACATATTTCACAATCCTCTTCAGCAACAGAGCTAACAGCCTGGTTGGAAAAAAAAAATGTCCAAATCTAATACTCTGAGGATCTTGTTCTGGATTCATATATTAAGAGGCAGTGCCTTTCAGGAGAAATTCTCAGAAATATATGGACAGCCTCCTCAGGAAGTGTAATCTCTGGCAAGAAGTTAAATATACGGTATATGGTCTTTTATCCTTATAGTTTAAGGAAAGAAGTATAACATTATTTCTGTCATAGACTATGAGGAATAAGGATGGCATGTATGGACAAATAAGGTATTTCTACTTAGGATCTTGTTGACTCATTTTACTGTAAGTTGCAATTAACATCTTAAAAGATATATCTATATACATACAATTTTTTTCGATGCTAGGGGTGGAACCCAGGGTCTTGCACACAACACCTCATTTTAACTTGTCAACACAAAAGAAAACTTTCAAAAAATAATTTTTAAGTTTCTAGGAAAACAATTCATCCAGAATTAAAACTCAGAACAAAATAAAAGTGATGATAAAATTGACTTTGATTGCCAAGATTTACTAATTAGATGTATCTAAATACTAATAAGTTTTCAGTTGGAAAAGCTTCTATAACTTTCAATTCACATAGTTTTCTTATTTTAGAAGTAAAATAACCTTTGGTCTTGTTCTATAATGATACCTTTAACCATGGGCACTCAAATATTTCTTGTTTTTATTTTAAAGATAATTTCTACTTTTTAAAAGTATTGTACTCTACAATGCATTTTCTCATAATTATTTTCTTTCAACTTATAGTTACACCATGATAATGATCATTTTATTGTTACTATCATTATTCTAAGAACCATTCTTTTTTACATGTAAAAAGGAGTCCAACATATTAAGATTTTCCTAAGATTATTAAAGTACTAAAATTTAGAGACCAATTATTCATGGCATAAAACTCTTGTTTTATAAATGTCCTCAGAGTGCTATTTTTATGCATAAAGAACCTCTTTTCAAATATATTAAAATCAGTTTAAAATTGCCATAAACTAATTTCAGGTGATGCTTTGGAATATATATATATATATATATATATATATATATATATATATATTTTTTTTTTTTTTTGGAATATATATGTATATAATTTACATGAAGTGTTCTCATTTCATGTAAATTTTATATATATATATATATATATATATATATATATATATATATATATGTATATGTATATATATCACTCAATATCTAACTCTCTCTCTATGTATATATACATATACATATATACATATATGTATGTATTACTCAATATCTAACTCTTTCAGTTTTCAACACTTTGGAAGTTATTACATTCAAGGTAAAATAGTTAGAAAGGTATGTGATGACATTATCATTTCAAAGTAGTATAATAGAGATAAATAAGTAGGAAGGGATAATCATCCCCAAACAAGACTGAAATCAGCATGGCAGACATTAAGTCCTAAACTACAAATACAATGTCTTGTGCATACTGTTATGCAGCAAGGGCCCCTATACCTTGGGTAACCCCATCCCTATAGGTTTGCTGGTTTCCATTCACAAGGCTGCTCTCTTGGGTTTCATGGCACATTGCTGATGATTCTACCTTTCTGGTCCTCTCTCTCTGGCTCTACTTCCACAGCTGCATAAGTCATTGCCTCTTTGGGTACTCCCTAGAGGGGCTCTAATCTACCTGGATTACCAGGCTTTCCTTTGCAACCTCTGTAGAACCTGCCATAGCCCTATAACATTCCACAACCTGGCCCCCAAAAGTTTATAACTACCTCACAGTGCAAACTGCATTCAGTCCATCTCCAAGAATCCCAACAGTCTTAACAGTTCAACATTGCTCAAAATTCCAAATCCAAAATCTTTTCTGAGACTTGAGACAAACTTTTGGTTGTGATGCTTGTAAAAATCAAAATCAAGTTACATACATTGAATATACAATGAATGGCACAGAGTCAATGGTCCCATTCCAAAAGGGAATAATAAAGGCAGAGAAGGAAGAAAAGGGACCAAAGCAAGTCCAAAACGAAGCTGGACAAACAAGTCTTATAGCTCCACATTTGGCATGAAGTACACATGGTGGCAAGATGTTATCTCCAAAGAGCTTGGACAGCTCCACCTCTGTGGCCTTGCAAGTTATAGCCCACATGGCCTTCTCTTGATCTTGCTCTGTCCACATCCTACAGCTTTCTTCAACAGATGTTCTACATTCCTGGAATCTCTTAATTCCTGGAATCTCCATTGTAGCCTCAGCTTCATTCTCATTACTTCATGCATCACCTTCTCAGGGGATGTTCACCAGGATTCAGATCCTGCTACACATGCGCTAAACTCCAGGCCTTCCTTTGAAATTTCAGTGAAACTCTCCATAACACCCTAATTCCAGAATCTTGCATTTCTGCAGAAGCAGAACCATGTGGACAATGCCAAGGTCTACTGTCAGCTCAAGCAGTAGCTGAGCCCTCTTGGATCATGGCAGCCATTGGCCCCTAAAGAGTGGGTGATTCACCATAATAAAATGAATCCTGGGGAAACAACTTACTAGGCATCCCACGTGAGAATGATACCCCCAAGGTCTCTTCTCAAATGAGTTTCCTCTTTTACAACTTTGAGCCTATATTGGGCAGGGTATTTCTGATTCCTGAGATGCCCTCAAGCCATCCTTCTCATAGTGTTTGTGCAATGTACTTAGTTTTACTCTAATAGTACAAATCTCTTCAGCAACCACACTCTTATTACATGCATTTTTCTGGCCAAATTGTAATTATTTTCAAATTTTTTCCTCTTCACTTTCTGCCAGCAATAATTGCCACCATCTGAATTCTGGGCTGCCTTGAAATTTCCTCCACCAAATTAATCAGTCCATCACCTTTAAATCCAAATTCACACAAAGTCTCAGGATATGGACAAAATGTAGACAATATTTTTCATCAGAATGTATCATGAATAACTTTTAGTCCAGTTCCCAGTACAGTACTTGTTCCCATCTGAAACCTTCTGAGGACCATCTTTACTGTCCATATTTCTATCTACATTCTGGTCTTCTGAGCTCCTATCAGAATCAGCTACTTAGCTCTACTTACAACATTCTAAGGATTCTCTAACCTGCCTCTCCTAATCGTTTCAAACTCCTCCTACAAATCAGTTCTGAAGACTTTTGACTACATGATCATGTATGTTACAGCAATGTTTCCACTCCCTGTACCAATTTCTGTGTTACACAACTTTTTGTTGCTGTGACCAAAATAGCTAACAAGAAAATCTTGGGAGGAAGAATTTATTTTAGGTTCATGGTTTCAGAGGTTCAGTCCAAGGCTGGACAACTCAATTGAACTGGGTCTTAGGTGAGGCACATTATGGTGGAAGGGTGTGGCAGAGGAGAGTTTTTTAGCTCATCGCAGTCAGAAAGCAGTGAGAGACAGAGATAAGAGGCCAGAGATATTCATTATGCAAAGCCATGCCTCCAGTTATTCACCTTCTCCAGCCACACCCCACCTTCCCAGCAACCACCCAGTAATCCATTCATATTATTAATTCATAAAATGGATTAATCTTTTAGTGATATTACAACACAAATCACTGCCTACAAGCCCAATCTCTGAATTTTGTTGCATTGGGGATCATGAGCTTTTTCATAAACATTTCTAAATCCAAACCATAACAGGGACACACTCAAATTGTAGCAAATAAAAAAGAAAGAAAGAAAGAAGCAAAAGAAAGAAAAAAACTTGAGTATTTCTCAAGACCAGACTTTCCTTGCAAGAAATAATAAATTGAGTTCTTCAAGTTGAAATAAAGTAATGTTAAATAGCAGAAAAAAAGCATTAAAATGTATGAAAGATAGTAGTAAAGATCTAAAAGGTAATATAGCTTAATGGTAGAACACTTGCCTAGTGTGTAAAAGGCCCTAGGTTCAATCTCCAGTAAAGAAAAACAAATTAACATAGATACAGAATACTGTATTAGTGTAATGGCAGCAGGTAAGTACCTTTTAAGCCTAGTATAAAAGTTAAAATGCAAAAGAATTTAAAATATGAGAAAAAATATGTTATTTGATATATAAAACAAACAGAAGTAAATAGTGACATCAATAACAAATAACGCTGAAAGAAAAGGAGGTAAAATTGTAGGGTTTTATGCAAGAAAATTTAGATGAAATTGTTATAAACTTAAACTATTGCTCAATTATAATAATAAAACATTTTATAGGAAACCAATAGTAACTTAACCAAACATACCTATAAAGTTTATACAAAAGAAAAAGAAAAAAGGATCAAAGGCACCCCACCTAATTGCTGAGAAGGGAAGCTGAGAATCTTTTGAACTCTAAAAGAAACAATTCTGTAAATTTTCATCAAGATTTTTTAAAAAAATTTTCTGTTTATTTTTACCTTGATGGCTCATGGACATTTATAGATATTCATATTTGTATTTATTTTCTCATTTCTAGCATTTTTGGAACCAGTTATTTTTCCTGCATTAATTTTTGAGGACAAGGAAGTCTGATTAGTATATTTCAGTTTTGTTTTGTATTTTTTTATTTTTAAATTTTTTTCTTTATACAGCTTTCTCTTACTTATCTGTTTCCCTTGAATCTCTTTCTCTTTTCTTCTGCTTACAACCAATCTCTATTGTTCTCTCTTTCACTCTCTATTTATTTTTTACTTCGATTCTCTCTCTTCCTCCCTCATAATCATGACATTCTACATCAGTTCTGTTCTCTCCCTGACCATCATTTGAAATTGTAAACACTTTTGCAAACCTACTGTTATTTCAGGCAATAACTGATCATATCATTTCTGTTTATTTTGACAACATTGTAGAGGTCATAGCAAGAACTATTTGGTTTAAGACTATTAGTTTTGAAAATCCCAGTAAAACACAAAGGAAAACAGCAAGAAAGAGGGACAAAGAATGACAAGACAAACAAAAAGTTAATTTAGCAATAACAAATTTTTCCCTATCAATAATTACTTTAAGTGTAAATAGATCAAACTGCTCAATGAAAAGACATCGAGTAGCTGAATAGAATTTATTTAGAAATAATCCAACTACAAGCCATCTACAAGAAACTTAGTTTAGATTTAAGAACACACCGAGGCTGAACATTAAGAGATAGGAACAGACATTTCATACAACAGTAACCCAAAGAAAGCAATGATAGCTATATTTTTTAACAGACACAGCAAACTATAAGTCAAAAATTATCTCTAATGACAAAGAAGGTCATTTTATATTGACAAGAGGGTTAATTCAGTAGGAAGATATTACAGTTCTTGATGTATGTGTACCTGATATCAGAACATTTAAACATATAAAACAAATATTGACAAATATGAGAGGAAGAATTGACAGCAATGCAATTATCATAGAGGATTTTAATATACTACTTTCAATAATGAATAAAACATCTAGACAGAAAATAAATAAAGAAAAAGCAGACTTACCTAAAACTACAGACAAAATGCAACAGAAGAATACATATTCTTCTCAAGTGCACACAGATCCTTTGGGAGGATAGATCAAATTAGGTTATAAAGTAAATATTAACTAATTTTAGAAAATTGAACTACATCTACTGTATTTTCTGACCATAGTGAAACTAGACTAAAAACTCCTAACAATAAGAGAATTGGAAAACTCACAAATGTTTTCAAAATCAAAACAGAATTTTAAAAGTATCTCAAAACAAACAAAAATAAAAATTCAACATATCAAAATATAGGAGACATAGCAAAAGCAGTACCTAAAGCAAGTTTTAGCCTTACATACCTACATTGAGAAAAAAATAATCAAGTTAACAAACTATGCCACAAAGAATTAGATAAAGAAGAATAAACTAAGTCCAAAGTTAAAAAAGAAAAAGAAAAGAAAGATTAGAGCAGAAATAAATCAAATAGAGAATAGAAAAATAATGTTATCAACAAAATTAAAAATTTACTTTGTAAAAAGACAAACAATATCAATAAGCCCTTAGCTAGACTACAGGGAAGAAAGAGAAGACTCAAATAAATAAAATCAAGAATAAAGAGAGAGATTGCCAGGTACAATAATGCACGCCTGTAATCCCAGTGGCTCAGGAGGATAAGACAGGAGGATTTGCAATTTAAAGACCAGCTTCAGCAATTTAGCAAGGCCCTAAGCAAATTAGCAAGACCCTGTGTCTCAAAATTTTAAAAATAAAAATAAAAAGGAATGGAGATGTATCTCAGTGGTTAAGCACCTCTGGGTTCAATCCCTAATACCATGGGGGATTGGGGGAGAGAAAGAGAGAGAGAAAGAGAGAGAGAGAGGCATTACAATTAGTACCAAGGAATAAAAGGATCACAAGGAACCTCTGTGAACAATTTTACATTGTCATAATTAGATAATCTAAAAGAAATGCATAAACTCTTACAAATATGTAAGCTACTAACACTAAATCAAGAATAAATAGAAAGCCCACTCAAACCATGAACAAATGAAAGATTGAATTAATAATAAAAAATGTCACAGTGAAGAAAAAATCAGAAATAGATAGCTTTGTGGATGAATTCTTAAATTCAAGGGTAAATTCTTCACAGGTACACATTCCAAGAGAATACTAATCCTTCTTCAACTCTTCAAGAAATGGAAGAAATACTTCATCATCCTGATACCAAAGCCAAAGATGCCACAAGAAAACTACAGACCAGTATCCCTGATGAAGATGAAGCAAAAAATCTTCAATAAAATACTATTAAAAAATTGAACAGCACATGACCAAGGGAGATTTATCCTCAGGATCCAAGGATGGTTCAAAATGACCAATGTGATGTATTGCAATAACATAATTAAAGATCACACACACACAAACACACATACACACACAACTCAGTATATGCAGATGAAGCATTTAACAAAATTCAACAACTGTTCACATGAATACTCTTAACAGAACAGTCATAGAACAAACTTACTATAACAAAATAAAATCAGATGTGAAAATCCTAAAGGTAACATTATAATTAACAGGGGAAAATTTTTTTTCTAAGAGCTAGTATAAAGCAAAGATGCCCAATGACCACTCTCATCATTTCTATTCAACACAATATTGGACGTGCTAGCTGGGATAATGAGGTAAGAAAAAGAACTAAAGTTTATCAAAATCAAAAAAGGAAGAATTAAAGTTATCTCTGCAGAATACACTATCATAAATTTAGAACACCCTAAAAATTCAACAGGAAGCTATTAGAATTAATAAATAAATTTGATAAACTTTCATGACACAAATTAATATACAAAAATAGTGTTTCCTTATACTAACAACACACTATTTAGATAAGTTAAGAGAATATTTATATACTAATAAAATACTTATAATACCAACAAAAGTAATAAAATTCTTAAAAATAAACATAATCAAAGAAGTGAAAGACCTATACACTGAAAATTATAAAACAATAATGAACAAAATTAAAGAAGAAACAGATAATTGGAAAACATTCCATGTTCATGGAGTAGAACAATTAATATTGTTAAAATACTCACACTACCCAAAGTTATATGTGGATTCAAAGAAATCCATATAGAAACCTAAATTTTATTCCTTACCCAAATAAAAAGTACAATGCTAAAGTTCATATGGAATCACCAAAGATCCTGAATAGCCAAAGCAATGTTGAGCCACAGAGGCAAAGTTTGAGGTACCACATTTCCTAATTTCAAATTATATTAAAAGTTACAGTAGTCAAAGCAGTATATTACTAGTACAGAAACAGACACATGGACCAATGGAACATAATAGAGTCAAGAAATAAATCCACATATTTATGGTCAAATGATCTTTGACATGTGCTCCAAGAACACACAATAGAGAATGAATATCCTGTTCAATAAATGGTGTTTGGAAAACCAGATACTCACAAGCAGAACAATGAAGTTGAACTCATCTCACACTATTCCAAATGTATCAAAGACTTAAACTAAAGGGAAAAACTCCCCATAAAACTCCAGAAGAAAACATAAGGAAAGAGCTTCTTGATATTGGTCTTGTTGACAAGGATATTTTTGGATGTTGACACCAAAACTATAAGCAACAAAAGCAAAGACAGACAAGTGGGACTCTGCTAAACCAAAATGCTTCAATACAGCAAAGGAAACCATCAAGAGTATAAAGATTAACCTCTGAAATGAGAGAAAATGCTTGCAAACCATGGATCTAATAAAAGGTTAATATTCAAAGAATATAAGGAACTTACACAATTCATTAGACTAAAATATCTAATAGTCTGATTTAAAATTTGGCAAAGGACCTGAATTGAAATTTCTACATAGAAGAAATGCAAAGAGTCAACAGATATATGAATAGATGGTCAACATGACTAATCATCAGGGAAATAGAAAGCAGAACCACATGAGATATCACCTCACACCCATTGCAATCACTGTTATCAGAATGGCAAAAGATATCAAGTGCCAATAAACACGTAGAGGAAACAGCATCTTTGTTCACCATTTGTGAGAATGCAAAATGGTGGAGCTGCTATGGAAAACAGTATGGGGGCTTCTAAAAAAGTTAAACATAAAAATACCATATGATTCAGCAATCTCAACTGTGGGTGTATATCCAAAAGAAACAGAATCTGAATCATAAACAGATGATTTTATTCCCATGTTCATCACAACATTTTTTACAATTGCTGAGATGTGGAACAACCTAAATGTCTGTCAATGAATGAATAAAGAAATATGAGATATATATGTCTTAAGAAAGAGGGAAATCATGACATTTGTGATGATATGCATAAACCCGGATGACATCATGCTAGGTGGAACACCTGGGCACAGAAATACAAATATTGCATTATCTTTCTTATAGATGCAATCTGAAATAGTTGCAGTAGAGCATAGAATGATAATTCCAAGGGCAGGGAGAGAAAGAAATGGGGAGATATTGGTCAAAGGGCATAAAACTAAAATTCGACAAGATGAAAACTATTTTGAAGATTTAATATACAGCATGGCAAATATAGTTAACAACACTGTATTATATACTTTAAATTTGCTGAGGGTAGATATTAAGGGTCCTTACTGGAAAAGAAAGAAGGGAGTTGACGTGTGAGGTGGAGAGAGAGAGAGAATGGTAATGATATGGGTTGATAGATACGTTCATAAGTTTCTGTTGATAATTTCATGATCTATGTCTTCTTATGTATATCAAAACATAAAGCTGTATACCCTAAATATATGTATAATTCCTATTTTTTGGTTATAGCTCCATAATATGTATAATTCCTATTTTTCAGTAATATCTTTTTCTTTTGATTAGAAAACGAGAGGAGATTAAGATGCAAACACATACATGGAGAAGATGATGTCAGGACACAGAGCAAATAATAATCTCCAAGCCCAAGAGAAAAGACCTCAGAAGAAACCAAACCTACCTATTCCCACACATAAGACTTAGATCCTACAAAATTTTATGAAATAAGTATCTGTTGGTTAAGCCACCCAGTCTATTATTATGGAAGCCCTGGCAAAGTAATACAGACAATGTGAAGATGTAAAATCCTTATTTGCACAACCTATGAATAAGGAAGATATAATTCTCCCAACCAAGCATATTCACTTACTGTCTGCTTTTCCTTGCAATTGTAAGATACAGCCATACCATTACAACCAATTTTAAGTTATACAAATGCATACCAAATTTATTATTGGGTTGAAATGTTTTTAAAAGGTAACAATTTTATTGCCAATGTTATCTAAAATTATCACTATTAAATATGAGAAAATCTTAAAAATACAAAAAACATGTGAAGTCCCAGCCTTAGTTCTAAAGTAGATGAAATGTATATGACCAGAAACCAGTATATTTAGCAGAGACAATTAATATTTTTTTCCAAGTTCCATTCTGACCCCATTCCCCTCTTCACTGAAGAAAGTTTTAGTCTTTCTGTTATCTTGTGGCTAAGTTTTGACCGATGGAATATAGGCAGAAGAGCTTAAAAAAGAAGTGTCCTTAAAGATAGATTCAGGCACTTGTAACATTCTCCTCTTACTACTGTCCAGAAATTCAGCAATCACACATAGAGAGTCACACACTAGAATTCCCCATGGTAATAGTGAAAGAATAACAGAAAGTGTCCTTGACTCTATGAAGAACATACTAGTCCTGAAAAGGCTTCTATTTGTCATCATTATTTTTTGTTATTTATAATAAGACAATTTTAACTGCATATTTCCAAAGATACCTTTCTGCTATTATAAATGAAAGCAGTAAAAGGAAGAATGTGGTTTCATTATTTTTCCAGTGTCCACTTGATAAAATAATGACTTCTACACTTTGAATTGGGCACATAATGTGGTAAAACCTGTGCGTAAGTCAGCTTCATAGAAAGTTATTCACATAGAGATTGCCCTAGACCCTTCTTCCCTAGAATTGTACAGTGACATAGTCATATCACTCTTCCATTTCTCACAGTGGTTTGGGTGGTATTTTTTTTTTCAGTGCTAAGTCTTGAAACCAGGGCTTTGCTTATGCTAGACAAGCAGTCTTCACTAATCTACAGCCCCAAATCCTGACAGTGTTTTTAGAAATAGTCAAGTATACAGACACACACACACACACACACACACATATACATATATACTGCTGTTGTATAATAGCTTGTACATGTATATAGCATCCAGTCTACAAATTTTGCTTTGGAAACATGCAAATTATGAGTTGTCTTATAGTAGCTGTAAGCTTCCTTCCTCAAGGTTCAAGGAACAGGAATTAAGAGTTACTAACAGAGTATTTGAGCTGTGGGATCCCTTAAATTCACATAAAATGGTTCATTGAGGGTAGTGTTTTAAGCATGAGAGCTTGGGAATTAGAAAGACATATTTTCCGTTTCTGTTCCACCACCTAACCTTACTATGAACTGGTTCTCTGTGATGCTTGACGTCTTCTCATTTAAAGTGGGGATTCTAATACTTGGGAGGATCAAACAAGATCTGTGTACAAGCACTTAGTACAGAGACTGTTAGACAGTAAGTACCATGTTAGCCATTATTGCTAGGTGTTCAACAGTGTTGTTGGTCATTCAGTAAATGATAATAGCACTTCTGCATTTTGCAGATGAATAAACTAAAATGGAGACAACCTGAGTAATTTCCCCAGGTTCCTGTTCCACTTTTGCCACTAACACCTGAGCCCACATCCTTTCCTTAACCCCATGAGAAAGCAGACTTTGGAGGGAACATTATAGCTGTTTTAACAAAATTATGGACCTAATTTTCTCTTTTAGGTACCAGTTTTAACTAGCAGATGCTTACTGCCTTAAAGCTTTTAAACAAATACAATATCTATAACAATTGTACAAATAATGTGCTTTATGTTGCAAGTCTAGTATTTTAAAGAAAATTACCTCATATCAACAATTAATTTTAAGAATTTCCTAAGATTTGAGACAATATCTTCACGGATATTGCACAGGTATTGCTACAAATGCTTCAGTAGATTTTCTTTCTTTCTTTCTTTCTTCCTTCCTTCCTTTCTTTCTTTCTTTCTTTCTGCAGGGGGGGAAGCAAGTAAAATGCCTACAAACTATAATCTCTTAAAGTCCTGTACATCATGAACATAACACTTCTGTTATATCTCCTTCACAGAGGTCAGGATTAAAAATTTCAGGGATCAGATTTCTTTAGCACTAGGTCAAGATAATGAACTGAGCTGGGAAGGACTAAATATTGATTGACAATCACTATCATGACTTTGGGGGAAGAAATCGAAAATAAAGTTTGCATGTAAGCAAACTTTATAAGATTTACTATCAGAAGAATGTGAAAATAGATGAGCAGAATTATGATTCTGGTATACATTTGAAGTCTCATAATCATGAATCTATTTCAATGCACTGTATTATAATATTTCAGTCAATGACAGACCACATATACCATGGTGGTGCCACAAGAATATAATGGAGTTGAAAGATTCCTACTGCTTAGTGATGTTGTAGCAATTGTAATGTCCTAATACAACAAATTACTCATGTGTTTGTGGTGATACTAGTATTAAAAAACCTATGGTGTTGTCAATAATATAAAAGTATATCACATAGAATTCTGTACAGTACATAATACTTAATGGTGGTAATAAATGATAATGCTACTAGTTTATATATCTAATATACTATACTTTTATCATTATTTTAGAGTGTACTCCTTCTATTCCTTCTACTCATTAAAAAAGCATACTGTTTTACCAGTAGCAGTCTCATACATCTTGTGTTTATCAAGTGTCTTGATTGCATCAAGGTTCCATATCAAGTGATTGACCTGTACAATGTAGGTTTATTGAAGTAGACACTGTGATATGTACACAATAAAATCTTCTAACAATATGCTTCTCATATTGTTAACGTGATGTTATAAACGTGAGGTGTCCCCCAAAAAGTTCATGTGTGAGACAATGCAAGAAGGTTCTGAGGTGAAATTCCAATCAGTGAATTAATCCTCTCATAGGGATTAACTTGGTGGTAACTGTAGGCTGATAGAGTGTGGTGGGGAGAAAGTGGGTCCCTGGGGTCATACCTTTGGGGTTTTTATTCTGTCCTTGTTGAGCAGAGTTTTCTGTGTCTCCTGGTGTTATGTTCCCTGCAGTTTCCTCCACCATACTCTTCTGCCTTGATGTTCTGCCTCACCTCTGGTCACAAAGAATGGAATTGGCCACCTATGGACTGAGACCTCTGAAACCATGAGCCCCAAAATAAAGTTCTCTGTAAGGAATAATAATAATAAAGAGAAGACAAGAGAGACAAGGTGCAGAGGCAGAGAAGGTGGCAGAGAGGCTCTTTGTCCAAAGCGGCCATGTCTATTTATACCAATAGGTTACATTAGGTCATTATTACCTACAGAGTTGTTTAAAGTATCAGTAAGGTTGCTTATTCTGCAGTTATATTCCACAGTTACAATATGCAATGTTAGGAACTTTGTGCAGTTCTCAAGAAAGTCCATTGTCTGAAGGTACTGTTAGGCGGGCAGGTCCAGGAGCACCAGAGCTTGAAGAAACATTGTAGTTACCTAGAAAACAAGTTCCTTTATTCCCAGGAGCTAAGTGCCTGCAATCAAGGTTGAGGCTTGATGAGACTCTAACACAGAGGCTTCTCAGGGCATTGCCATACTAGCTAGACACTGCACATATATTAGCTATATTACCAGATCCTAAGAGAGAGAGATTATAGGGCATTCTAAGGGTGGGAAACAGGGTGCCTGTTACGCCGCCCCCAGGAGTTTGCTCACCAGTGGAACACGTCCCTATACATTTCCATGGTCAGAATCCCTACAGTTTTCCTTCTCTAATTGTTCTTGTAAGGTCTGTAGCAAAAAAAACCTTTCTAAAACATCATCCCGGTCATTAAGCAATGCAAGGCTGTATATGTGTGGGTGAGAGTGTGTGTGTGTGTGTGTGTGTGTGTGTGTGTACATACACACACAAAATAACCAAAGTTTAATATTTGTAACATAAATTCATTTTTGGTAAATATATCCAGTATGGACCATCATCCTCAAAATCTAAATTTCCCTTTAGTATAAAGCATCCTTACATAAAGTATATGCTTCGCCAAGGTGGAGGCGATTTTTGCAACCTTAAACAGCATCCTTAAGTTTCAACTTCTTTTCCATTGACCATAGAAGTTCTCTGCTCTGTTTCTTCCCTCTAGAGTATAAGACCTATCCTTGTTCTTTCCACCTACCATCCTCCGACAACTGTAACTTTATACTGGCATTTACATTTCATCCCATAATTCTCTTAAATGTTTTCTTAAATATTTTTATCTGTCAGTCTACAATAAAGTGTATTTCCATTAATACATTGGCAATAATTATTTTCCTGAAGCATAAAATGCTATATTAGCATTATATTCCCTTCTGCATAGGTCAATATCTAGAGCCCCCATTTCTCTCCATCATACATCGAAAGAGAATTTTGAAATCTTGGTGTAGTTTTGTTTTGCATTTCCTTGATTAATAGAGATAGTGAACATTTTTTTCATGTATTTGTTAGCCTTCTGTGTTTCTTACTTTGAAAAACATCTGTTTAGTATTTTGTTCATTTATTGATTGAGTTATTTGTTTTTTGAGTTCTTTTTTGTTTTGTTAACATTTTTTTTATTTCTTACATACATGACAATAGTGGAATGCATTACATTCATTATGATCCATTCACAGCACAATTTTTCGTAACTCTGTATATAAAGTATGTTCACGACAAATTATGCCATTATACATGAGCTCTCTTTTTTTATTACAATTCTTATACACCTTTATACCACAATTTTTCATATCTCTGTTTGTATATGACGTATGTTGACACCAAATTCACTTCTTTATACCTGAATTTTGTATAATGATGACTGTCTAAGTTCTTTATTGATCAACAGCAAAATCTCTTCTCTGTGAATTGGAAGTATCCCAGCCCCTGTTAGAGAAAGGGAGGTCTCTAGCTGCCAGTGCTGGTGAAATGAGCTAAGTGCAAAAGAGCTGGATTCAACATTAAACTAAGAAAACAGCAAAGAAATCATGCAACACATGGACATGTGTTTCTCAGGTCAAGGGTGGGACTGCTCTTGGACCTCAACTGTCCTTTTCCACACTGGAAGGCAAGAGGGCAAGAGAGCAAATGCACCCAGAACCCCTCTACTTATTAGGAAAAAGTCATTCTATATAATATTCCACCCAAATAAGGCATGGATAATGTTTCAAAAGGGAGGTTGCCCAATCCACTGAGTAATGCTCAAGCCCAGAGCTGAAGCACTTCCTTGCCAAGTGAAAGTAAGGGCCACTTGCTTTGCACAGCGTGTGGTGTGCGATGCCCATCCAATATTGCCATTACTTAAGGCTGGTGGGGGGTGCTTAGCTCATGAGCAGGGCAGCCTTCCACTGGGAGGGACAATAATAGCCCTAATGTAAAAAAGAGAGGTTAATCCTTAAGATAAATGTCTAGTGTCTACTTTGACATCTATAACACTAATTGCCACCTATATGGGAATGGCTGGGTAAACATTTCACATCAGTATCAACAATAGAAAACTGAACTAGATCAAGCATTAAACAGCAGGCATCCACTATAATAATCACAAATATCCATTAATAATGACAACATTAATGAGATAGGAATTACATAAACATAAACTATTAATTCTTTAGTGGGATTAAAGTTTCTTAAGTAAAGAAAAAATGGTTAGAAAGGCAAGAGAAAATTTGAAAATTTTAAAAATGTCAATAGAAGAGGGGCAGGGACTAGGTGGCAGATGACAACTGTACAGAGAAGGAGTAAAAAATTAAAAGTAATTTTTATAAGATTAAAGAGAGGATGAGGGAATAAAATAGTTTGGTTATTAGTGGGAAAAGAGAATAAAGAAGGGGCGATACAAGAGACAAAAACCAAGATATGAACAAACAAGGAAGAATAAGATCAAAACAACTCAAACCTATCTATAATCATATCCCACCTAAATCAAACCAACTCTAAGTAATAAACAGATGCAGAAGAAATCATTTAAAATGGAAGTAAAAGTATATGAATATATACACATACATATATATATTAACCTATTTATGAGTGAGAACTTATACATACACACTCACACATGCACACACACACAATCTCACAGAATAAAAACAGTACAAAATAATTAAATGATATTTGAAAAAAATAAGTTAAATTTTTAAAAAGAATAAAAATAATGGGGAAAATAGAGAGGAAAAAATAAGAAGGAAAAGAGTAAAAATCTTAATTAGAAATACAATTTTGACACCTTGTCAGCAGAGATAGATTTTTATCCTTTACACTTATTTTTGGTCTCTGCATCCCTTAGTTCAAGGGCTGGAGTTTGTCAATTTATGTCTCTGTGTTCCCCACCTAGCTGCCAGCCATTGTGGCTAGAGGTCAAAGTGGGTTGTAACAGCCTTCAGCTTCATATCTCCCAGTATAAGATGGATTAAATTGGGGAGTTCCATCATATTGGATACTCCTGCATGGAAATGGTGCAGAGTTTCAATTAGGATGCTCCAGGAGTTGAGATTTAGTCTTGCCTGACATTTGGAATGCTCTCTCAGTGGGTATTCCAGATTTGATCCACATCTCCTGTTGCTGGGGAAATGTTGATCTCTGTTGGACATCTGGTTTTCACAGGCCTCTGGTAAAAATCCATTTGTAGGATATAAGGACTAAACCTTCACAGGTTTCACATTCACCTCTATGAATATGAATTGCTGGGTCTCAGCCCCCAAATCCAGGTGCTCCAGTGTGGACATTATTGACATCTTCCCAATACCTCTCATGGGGTGCTTGATTTCTGAAGGCTGTCTACTCTACCCACAATTTTTTTTTTTTACGCCCATTTCAGTCACTCTGGTTCAGGCACACTCTGGGGGTCATAACAGGCCACTACTGTGTTCGCTTGCAACATCTTTTATGAGTTCCCAATCTCCTGTCTCTGTTCATGCTCCATAGTTCTTATCAATGGTTTCCATGCCAGCAACAGTTCCCATCAAACTGTCCACATGTGGCCTGAGAAATTTTGGCTATTTTCACTAACCCCCTCCCTGCACTGACTCAAGGTTCATTAAGATCAACTTATTTATTCCACAGATTTCCCTGGACCCATTTTATTTTATTGTATCTTTTCATTTTTCCACCACAGTTTTCTTCTCTTCTCTGCCTGTACTCTCTATCCCCTAAGCAGTTGTACCAAGCTGGCATGTCTCTAACATGTTCTGTTTAAAGTTTCTGATTTCCTATATCTCCATGGTTTCTTTCACTGTCCAGTGTTAAGTTTCAGTGAGTTCCCTTAGTTACCCACCTCAGTGAAGAGCGCTCCGCTCTTCTCACTTCTTGGGTCTGGTGCTGAGGAACTGCTGGGAAGTGCATCTTTCCTCTAATCTGCCATCTTCTCTCTCCTTCCAGAGTCTTTTTTAAGGTTTATAGTAAGTATTAATGAAAACATAATATAGAGAGATTACATCTGGATCTGGCACTACTAGTTAGCAGTGAATTGTATGATTACAGCATTATTGTTGCAAAAATTTCTCAGCTGGATAGAAGGTTCATTTAAGGAAAAGTCCATTTGTCCTGTTTATTATTATATCTATGCAATAGGGCACAACATAACTGTAGATATTCAAAAATAGTTGATGAATAAATTTAAAAAAACAATATTTTGTAAGGGTCTTTAAGAATGAGGGGGATGCTGGGTGTGGTGGTGCACACCTATAATCCCAGCTGCTTGGGAGGCTGAGGCAGGAGGATCACAAGTTCAAAGCCAGCCTCAGCAAAAGTGAGGCTCTAAGTAACTCAATGAGACCCAGTCTCTAAATAAAATACAAAAATAGAGCTGGGGATGTGGCTCAGTGGTTGAGTGCCTCTAAATTCAATCTCTAGTACCCTCCA